>NC_069780.1:106677500-108025000 GCF_027406575.1 Nycticebus coucang | reverse complement strand
AGAGTTCTAAGTATATACATAAAATGAAATGAAGGACTGAATGAATACAAAAATAAATAAACAGGCTCAGTGCCTGTGGCTCAAGCAGCCAAGGAGCCAGGCACGCGCGCACACACACACACACACACACACACACCTCTGAGCCAAGACTCTGTCTCAAAATAAATAAATACATAAATACAAGGATGGAAGGAAGAAACAGAGGAAGGAAAAATAAGGGGGGGTGAGGGGAGAACCAGTGCTGAGCTATTACAGCCCCCTGTAGTGGCATCGGGGGAGGAGGCCGTGGTGTGTCCATTTTCCGCGGGGTGCCCCTAGCGACAGGATCCCCCCAACAGACCCAAAAAACGTTTTAGTGTCCCAGCACAGACATCTGGTCGACCGCTGAAGGATACGACCAAGCGCCAACAACTGCCTCAGACTACTGGTCGACCCGAGGGAGAGATGGATGGACAGACAGACAGACACACAGACAGATGGACAAGGACGGACGGAGACACACACACACACACACACATCCCTACTTGAGCCGAGGCTCTGTCTCAAAGAAAATAAGTAAATAGCCTTCTCTTGATGCTTGATGTGATGGTACGTGCCTTCCCCGCACGCCTCGTAGCCATGCCTCAAAAATTGATGAAATCAAGACTTTCTGCTCACAGCCAGGCGAAAAAAAGCCAAGTCTGTCAAGATCAAGAAAAATAAGGGAAAGTGCCCGGTCGGCGGTGCCTCGGAGCTGCCTGGCTGCCCGATGCTTCCACCCCAGGACGCCGCAGGCGTGCCAGGGCTCAGGCCAGGCTCAGGCCCCCGAAGCGCCAGTGGGGCGACAGCGGCCTCGGGCCCTCCGGAGACAGAGAGGCTGGAGGACGAGGTGGCTGTCGCGGGGAGGAGGATGGGGGCTAACCAGTTAGTGGTGCTCAACGTGTAAGAAATGGTTGGGCTGCTGTGGATCATTCCTTTCTTCCATAAGTCTGCTGCATATATGAAAATACAGTATAGTTGACCACCTCCCTACGTTGACCATCTCCTTCAGTTGATGTAATGTTCGTAGACTGGACATGTACCACATGAACTCAATGGAGACCACCTCTGTAAGTCATATCTTGACTACTTGGACCATGTAACATACAATATTAATTTACCCTCTATAACTTGACCAGTTCGGTTCACTCTACACCAAGAGTAGAAACTGTGAACTTTGCTCCTTAGTTATATTATTTTTTCTTTAGTATAAGTTCTTTTTTCACGTCATATTATTTCTGTATGTTAAATCAGGCCTAATGTCCTATTGTTTATCATGTGCTGGGAAAGATTTTTCTATCTTTAGCATAAGTTCTTTTTTCATGTCATATTATTTCTGTATGTTAAATCAGCCTAATGTCCTATTGTTTATCATGTGTTGGGAAAGATTTTTCTATGTGAAGGCCTGGTACATCCTGCAATGACCTGAAATTTTTATATTTATTGAGACATAATGGCACAAAGGAAAGAACTCAAAGAGCTAACATTAAAGGAAAAGGTTGATCTTTTACATTTCTAGAAAGCAACAGCCAGAGAAAGACAGCAGAACATTTTTGTGTTAGCAAGACCACAGTTAGCAACATCCAAAAAAGTAAACATGAGCACTTAGAGAAATACAGTAAAGACAGTGGGGACCCAGAGCGGAAAAAGAGGAAAACTTCCCTGGATGAAGTCAATCAAGCCACATTAAGCTGGTTCAAACAAATGAGGGCAGTTAATGCCCAGATGTCTGGACCGATGATTCGAGAAGTGGCAAAGAAATTCCCACAGGAATTCGGGGTGGCAGATTCCAAGCATCAAGTGGTTGGCTTGAAAAATTTGAACTACGAAACAAGATCTCCCAGAAAGTCTTGTATGGGAATCCAATGACATTTCAGCAGAAGTTGTGGAAGAGACTCTGAAGGAAGAGGATGTCAAGCATCTGATAATGCAGTTGAAGTCATTTGCTGCAGAAAAATGCCCAGTATGCTGAGTGGTGTGACCAGCGTTGAGAGTGCTTTCTGCACTTACGTTTGTAATAAGAGACAGGTCAAGATTGACTCTTTCTTTAGAAAGAATAATTAAACCATGAGAAAACAATTGTATTGATTTTATATGATATTCTCTGTATGATTTTGCTGTTTTGATTATATATGATTTCATATGATATTCTCTAATAAATGTTGTATAAGAAAGTGAAGTACTTGTATGTATTAGTGTAATAGGCCTCGTTCCTTGTGTTGACCACCTCTATATGTTGACCGGTTTGTTACAGTCCCTGGGTGGTCAACTTATAGAGGTTTTACTATAATTGTATGGGGATCACCTATATTAACTTCTTTCTTAAGGAGGAATAGTATAATCCTCAAAACGTTGTTTGTGCATGGTGCTTCTGAATTACTGCTTGCTGTCTTCTCAGTGATTATGTTTCTCTTTGTATGTTGCGATACTCTTTCACCAATAAAACATATGTAAAGAGTTAAAAAAAAAAAAAGAAAAATAAGAATAATGTGAAGGTTAAAGTTTGATGCTGCATATACCTGTATATCATGGTCATCACAGACAAAGAGAAGGCAGAGAAACTGAACCAGTCTCTGCCCCCTGGTTTGGCAGTGAAGACACTGAAATGAAGTAGACATGCTGATGAACTGTATTGTATTTTAAAAAATTAAAAAAAAGAAAAGAAGTAAATGAATAAAAAATGAAAATAAACAAAAATAAATAAATAAACGGGTGGAAGGAAGGAGAAGAAGGAATGAACGAAGAAATAAATAAAGAAATAAATAAGCAGGGGGACAAAAAGAAAACACTAGGTGAGCTATTTGAGAGCGTATGATCCACAAGCGCCCGCTAGCTGCAGGATCTCCAGCAGCAGATTGAAAAATATGCAAAGTCCTGACAGAGACATCTGGTCAACTCGCAGACGCTCCAACAAAGCGACAACACCCGCCTGAGACCCCTGGTCGACACGAGGGGTTCTCCCCTGGGACAGCACGACACCGCTGTGGCCCGGACGCTCGTCCATCCTCCGCCCTCCATCCTCCCTCCGCTCTCAGATCACAGCAGGGGATGGGGGACAGGGGACAGTGGACGGGGGCAGATCACCCTGTCAGGATTACACCCTGGATTTACACTAGCAGAAGGGTGAGGTGAGGACTCAGATCACCCTGTGAGGTTTACTCCTAAACATACAAAAGCAGAGAGCTAAGTGAGGAATCAGATCATCCTGGCAGCATAACTCCCAGGACGGACAAAAGCAGAACACAAAGGGAGGACTCGGATCACCCTGCAGAGGGATTATTCCCTGAATATAAAGTAGCAGAAAGGTTAGGACTCTGATCACCCTGGCAGGGTTACTCCCTGGATTTGCACTAGAAGAAAGGTGAGGTGAGATCGGATCACCCTTTGAGGGTCACTCCCAGGACATACAAATGGCAGAGAATGAAGTGAGGACTCGGATCACTCTGGCAAGATTACACCCAAGATTTACCAAAGCAGAAAGGGAAGTAAGGGACTCGGATCACCCTGGAGTAGAGTACTCAACTGATTTACACTAGCAGAAAGTTGAGGAGAGAACTCAGATTACCTTTGGCAGGTTTACTTTGTAAACGTAGTCTTTGAAACAGATTGCACTTTGAAAGACGCTGACGAGTTTAGAAAGAAACTGCCCATAAAAAGAAGTGCATACGGATATGGGCAACAAGGTATTGTGACACTTTCAAAAGGGCACTCATTGGGTTAGCTCTAAGAAGCATGCCCCAAGAGAAGAAACTGCTTTCCTCTGCCAGTAGGATACTGCCGGGTAGAAGCTGGAGTAGTAGCGCTCTGCTTATCTCACTGACACCGTACACCCGGTTGGATGCACAATGGCTAACTTTGTCCTCACATCTCCCTTCCCCTAGTATGCAGCACAGGACTTCCGTCTTCGACTTCCTGGGTCCTCAACTCTCCTCAGACCTAATGTGCAACTGCTTTTTCACCTCGTACCTGTGTAGTCGTGACTCATTTCTGCTGGTGTGCACACAGACAGCAATCCATTCACAGAGCACCTGAGTTCTCACCTTACTTTCGGGCAGTGTTCAATCACACGACCTGCCCCTGTGAGAGCACCCGAATCCTCACCTAAACTTTCAATTAGTGCCCATAAAACCCGCACTCAGCTCCGAACACACCCATGTCTGAATTTCTCCTGTCTGCCAGCTTCAAAGTGACAACACTCTTTCCATTCAGAACCT
Source organism: Nycticebus coucang (assembly GCF_027406575.1). Classification (NCBI taxonomy): domain Eukaryota; kingdom Metazoa; phylum Chordata; class Mammalia; order Primates; family Lorisidae; genus Nycticebus; species Nycticebus coucang. The sequence continues at coordinate 108,020,768 of NC_069780.1, read as the reverse complement.
GAGTTCTAACTTGTCCTGTGAAAGGCGTGCTGTCTGGAAGCACATAGCACAAAGGCGGGGGGAAGGACTGGGATCACACCGCAGAACTCTACTCACTGAAAGTACAGTGGCAGAACGGTGAGGTGAGGACTCGGATCACCCTTGCAGGATTCCAACACTGGATTTAGACAAACAGAAAGGTGAGGTGAGTCGGACACCCTGTTAGAATTACTCTCTGGATATACAAAAGCAGCAATCGAAGTGAGGACTTGGATCACCCTGGCAGGATTACAGCCAAGAGTTAGAAAACCAGAAAGTGAAGTGAGTCACGACTCGGATCACCCTGCAGAGGATGACTCCCAGGATTTAAACTAGCAGAAATGTGAGGACTCGGATCAGCCTGGCAGGATTACTCGCCGTATCTGCCCTAGCAGATGAGGTGAGGTGAGATCGCGGATCACCCTGGCAGAATTACTCCCTGAATTTACACTAGCAGAAAGGTGAGGTGATGACTCAGATCACGGTGCGAGGATTTCTCCCTGGATTTACACTAGCAGAAAGGTGACGTGAGGGCTCAGACCTCCCTGTGAGGATTTCTCCATGGATTTTTCACTAACGGAAAGGTGAGGTGAGGACTCGGATCACCCTGTGAGGATTGCTTCCAGGACATACAAAACAGAGCGCGAAGTGAGGACTCGGATCACCCTGGGGAGGACTACTCCCTGGATTGAAACTAGCAGACATGTGAGGACGTGGATCACCCTGGCAGGATTACTCCCTGGATGTAAACTAGAAAATGTTGAGGACTCGGATCACCATGGCAAGATTGCTACCTGGAATGACACTAGCAGAAAGTTCAGGTGAGGACTTGGATCACCCTGTGCGGATTACTCCCTGGATACACAAATGGAGAGAGTCACGTGAGGGCATGGATCACCCTCGCAAGATTACTCCCAGGATTTCAAAAGCAAAAGCGAAGTGAGGACTCGGATCACCCTGGAGAGGATTACTCCCTGGATTTGAACTAGCAGAAAGGTGAGGACTCGGATCACCCAGGAAGGACTACTCCCCGGATTTACACTAGCAAAAAGGTGAGGTGAGGACTCGGATCACCCTGTGAGGATTACTCTTTGGCTGTTCAAAGGCAGAGAGCAAACTGAGGACTCGGATCACCCTGGGGAGGAATACTTCCTGGATTTAAACTAGCAGAAAGGTGAGGACTCCGATCCCCCTGGCATTATTACTCCGTGGATTTACAAAAGCAGAAAGCATAGAGAAGACTCGGATCACCCTGCAGAGGATGACTCCCAGGATTTAAACTAGCAGAAATGTGAGGACTCGGATCAGCCTGGCAGGATTACTCGCCGTATCTGCCCTAGCAGAATGGTGAGGTGAGAACGCGGATCACCCTGGCAGAATTACTCCCTGAATTTACACTAGCAGAAAGGTGAGGTGATGACTCAGATGAGCGCGAAGTGAGGACTCGGATCACCCTGGGGAGGACTGCTCCCTGGATTGAAACTGGCAGAAATGTGAGGACGTGGATGACCCTGGCAATATTACTCCCTGGATATACAAAAGCAGAGAGCCACGTGAGGACACGGGTCACCATCGCAAGATTACTCCCAGGATTTACAAAAGCAGAAAGCGAAGTGAGGACTCGGATCACCCTGGAGAGGATTACTCCCTGGATTTGAACTAGCAGAAAGGTGAGGACTCGGATCACCCAGGCAGGACTACTCCCCGGATTTACAGTAGCAGAAAGGTGAGGTGAGGACTCGGATCACCCTGTGAGGATTACTCTTTGGATCTACAAAGGCAGAGAGCAAAGTGAGGACTCTGATCACCCTGGGGAGGAATACTGCCTGAATTTTCAAAAGCAGAAAGCATAGAGAAGACTCGGATCACCCTGCAGAGGATTACTCCCTTGTTGTACAATTACAGAAAGCGAAGTGAGGACAGGGATCTCCCTGCAGGGATAATTTGCTTGATCGTGTACACTAGCAGAAAGGTGAGGTGAGGACTCGGATAATTCTGGGGAGGATTACTTCCTGTATTTACACTAGCAGAAAGGCGCGGTGAGGGCCCCAATTAGCCTTGTCAGGAGTACACGCTGGCTTTACCCTAGCAGAAAGATGCTGTGAGGACTCGGATCTACCGAAAGAGGCTCACCCACTGGACGTACAGTAGCAGTCAGACGAGGTGATGACTGCAGCAGTAAGACGAGGACAAGAGTGCTGGCTGGATTAACACTCTCCGAAAGAAATGTTGAAGACGCCGGGGCTCTGGAGAAAGAGTCCAGCACGGATGCACACAGTCAGAAATAGGATGTTAGGACTCGCTTGTAAAGCATACTGCCGGTTATATGCTCGAGTAGGGGAGCAAAATTCTACTGTCACTGAAGTCGTGCACTTGTTGGCAATGCTGTCGGGGTACGGGCTTTGGAACACATGTGCATTGGTAGTCCCTCAGCAGGAGTGTTGAGTTACACGTACGTACTATTCAAGTATTCCCTGGTAGAGTTTGCACTGTTGAAACCATGTTCTGTGATGAAAGGTGCTGTGGAAGTTGGGAAAGGTCTTTCACTGGTACCTCAGTAAGCGTTCTCGAGTAGAGGAAACTTTTGCCCTCCGAGAAGCATGCTGCAGCTTATATGCTGGAGCGGGGCTAACCTCCTGCTCTCAAAGACATCGGGCACGTAGTGCCATGGCTCCTGGCACATTAACCTAAATTGGTCAGGGATACACGTGTATTAATCTCGCCTCAGCAGGAATTGTCAGTAATATGTGCGATCAGTACACGTAGTCTTTGAAATAGATTGCACTTTGAAACACGCTGACGTGTTTAGAACGAAAGTGCCCATGAAAAGAAGTGCATACGGTTATGGGCAGCAAGGTATTGTGACACTTTCAAAAGGGCACTCATGGGTAGCTCTAAGAAGCATGCCCCAAGAGAAGAAACTGCTTTCCTCTGCCAGTAGGATACTGCCGGGTAGAAGCTGGAGTAGTGGCGCTCTGCTTATCTCACTGACACCGTGCACCCGGTTGGATGCACAATGGCTAACTTTGCCCTCACATCTCCCTTCCCCTAGTATGCAGCACAGGACTTCTGTCTTCGACTTCCTGGGTCCTCAACTCTCCTCAGACCTAATGTGCAACTGCTTTTTCACCTCGTACCTCTGTCGTGGTGACTCATTTCTGCTAGTGTGCACACAGACAGCAATCCATTCACAGAGCACCTGAGTTCTCACCTTGCTTTCGGGCAGTGTTCAATCACACGACCTGCCCCTGTGAGAGCCCCCGAATCCTCACCTAAGCTTTCAATTAGTACCCATGTAACCCGCACTCAGCTCCGAACACACCCATGTCTGAATTTCTCCTGTCTGCCAGCTTCAAAGTGACAACACTCTTTCCATTCAGAACCTGAGTTCTAACTTGTCCTGTGAAAGGCGTGCTGTCTGGAAGCACATAGCACAAAGGCGGGGGGAAGGACTGGGATCACACCGCAGAAGTCTACTCACTGAAAGTACAGTGGCAGAACGGTGAGGTGAGGACTCGGATCACCCTTGCAGGATTCCAACACTGGATTTAGACAAACAGAAAGGTGAGGTGAGTCGGACACCCTGTTAGAATTACTCTCTGGATATACAAAAGCAGCAATCGAAGTGAGGACTTGGATCACCCTGGCAGGATTACAGCCAAGAGTTAGAAAACCAGAAAGTGAAGTGAGTCACGACTCGGATCACCCTGCAGAGGATGACTCCCAGGATTTAAACTAGCAGAAATGTGAGGACTCGGATCAGCCTGGCAGGATTACTCGCCGTATCTGCTCTAGCAGATGAGGTGAGGTGAGATCGCGGATCACCCTGGCAGAATTACTCCCTGAATTTACACTAGCAGAAAGGTGAGGTGATGACTCAGATCACGGTGCGAGGATTTCTCCCTGGATTTACACTAGCAGAAAGGTGACGTGAGGGCTCAGACCTCCCTGTGAGGATTTCTCCATGGATTTTTCACTAACAGAAAGGTGAGGTGAGGACTCGGATCACCCTGTGAGGATTGCTTCCAGGACATACAAAACAGAGCGCGAAGTGAGGACTCGGATCACCCTGGGGAGGACTACTCCCTGGATTGAAACTAGCAGACATGTGAGGACGTGGATCACCCTGGCAGGATTACTCCCTGGATGTAAACTAGAAAATGTTGAGGACTCGGATCACCATGGCAAGATTGCTACCCGGATCACCATGGCAAGATTGCTACCTGGAATGACACTAGCAGAAAGTTCAGGTGAGGACTTGGATCACCCTGTGCGGATTACTCCCTGGATATACAAATGGAGAGAGTCACGTGAGGGCATGGATCACCCTCGCAAGATTACTCCCAGGATTTCAAAAGCAAAAGCGAAGTGAGGACTCGGATCACCCTGGAGAGGATTACTCCCTGGATTTGAACTAGCAGAAAGGTGAGGACTCGGATCACCCAGGAAGGACTACTCCCCGGATTTACACTAGCAAAAAGGTGAGGTGAGGACTCGGATCACCCTGTGAGGATTACTCTTTGGCTGTTCAAAGGCAGAGAGCAAACTGAGGACTCGGATCACCCTGGGGAGGAATACTTCCTGGATTTAAACTAGCAGAAAGGTGAGGACTCCGATCCCCCTGGCATTATTACTCCGTGGATTTACAAAAGCAGAAAGCATAGAGAAGACTCGGATCACCCTGCAGAGGATGACTCCCAGGATTTAAACTAGCAGAAATGTGAGGACTCGGATCAGCCTGGCAGGATTACTCGCCGTATCTGCCCTAGCAGAATGGTGAGGTGAGAACGCGGATCACCCTGGCAGAATTACTCCCTGAAATTACACTAGCAGAAAGGTGAGGTGATGACTCAGATGAGCGCGAAGTGAGGACTCGGATCACCCTGGGGAGGACTGCTCCCTGGATTGAAACTGGCAGAAATGTGAGGACGTGGATGACCCTGGCAATATTACTCCCTGGATATACAAAAGCAGAGAGCCACGTGAGGACACGGGTCACCATCGCAAGATTACTCCCAGGATTTACAAAAGCAGAAAGCGAAGTGAGGACTCGGATCACCCTGGAGAGGATTACTCCCTGGATTTGAACTAGCAGAAAGGTGAGGACTCGGATCACCCAGGCAGGACTACTCCCCGGATTTACACTAGCAAAAAGGTGAGGTGAGGACTCGGATCACCCTGTGAGGATTACTCTTTGGCTGTTCAAAGGCAGAGAGCAAACTGAGGACTCGGATCACCCTGGGGAGGAATACTTCCTGGATTTAAACTAGCAGAAAGGTGAGGACTCCGATCCCCCTGGCATTATTACTCCGTGGATTTACAAAAGCAGAAAGCATAGAGAAGACTCGGATCACCCTGCAGAGGATGACTCCCAGGATTTAAACTAGCAGAAATGTGAGGACTCGGATCAGCCTGGCAGGATTACTCGCCGTATCTGCCCTAGCAGAATGGTGAGGTGAGAACGCGGATCACCCTGGCAGAATTACTCCCTGAATTTACACTAGCAGAAAGGTGAGGTGATGACTCAGATGAGCGCGAAGTGAGGACTCGGATCACCCTGGGGAGGACTGCTCCCTGGATTGAAACTGGCAGAAATGTGAGGACGTGGATGACCCTGGCAATATTACTCCCTGGATATACAAAAGCAGAGAGCCACGTGAGGACACGGGTCACCATCGCAAGATTACTCCCAGGATTTACAAAAGCAGAAAGCGAAGTGAGGACTCGGATCACCCTGGAGAGGATTACTCCCTGGATTTGAACTAGCAGAAAGGTGAGGACTCGGATCACCCAGGCAGGACTACTCCCCGGATTTACAGTAGCAGAAAGGTGAGGTGAGGACTCGGATCACCCTGTGAGGATTACTCTTTGGATCTACAAAGGCAGAGAGCAAAGTGAGGACTCTGATCACCCTGGGGAGGAATACTGCCTGAATTTTCAAAAGCAGAAAGCATAGAGAAGACTCGGATCACCCTGCAGAGGATTACTCCCTTGGTGTACAATTACAGAAAGCGAAGTGAGGACAGGGATCTCCCTGCAGGGATAATTTGCTTGATCGTGTACACTAGCAGAAAGGTGAGGTGAGGACTCGGATAATTCTGGGGAGGATTACTTCCTGTATTTACACTAGCAGAAAGGCGCGGTGAGGGCCCCAATTAGCCTTGTCAGGAGTACACGCTGGCTTTACCCTAGCAGAAAGATGCTGTGAGGACTCGGATCTACCGAAAGAGGCTCACCCACTGGACGTACAGTAGCAGTCAGACGAGGTGATGACTGCAGCAGTAAGACGAGGACAAGAGTGCTGGCTGGATTAACACTCTCCGAAAGAAATGTTGAAGACGCCGGGGCTCTGGAGAAAGAGTCCAGCACGGATGCACACAGTCAGAAATAGGATGTTAGGACTCGCTTGTAAAGCATACTGCCGGTTATATGCTCGAGTAGGGGAGCAAAATTCTACTGTCACTGAAGTCGTGCACTTGTTGGCAATGCTGTCGGGGTACGGGCTTTGGAACACATGTGCATTGGTAGTCCCTCAGCAGGAGTGTTGAGTTACACGTACGTACTATTCAAGTATTCCCTGGTAGAGTTTGCACTGTTGAAACCATGTTCTGTGATGAAAGGTGCTGTGGAAGTTGGGAAAGGTCTTTCACTGGTACCTCAGTAAGCGTTCTCGAGTAGAGGAAACTTTTGCCCTCCGAGAAGCATGCTGCAGCTTATATGCTGGAGCGGGGCTAACCTCCTGCTCTCAAAGACATCGGGCACGTAGTGCCATGGCTCCTGGCACATTAACCTAAATTGGTCAGGGATACACGTGTATTAATCTCGCCTCAGCAGGAATTGTCAGTAATATGTGCGATCAGTACACGTAGTCTTTGAAATAGATTGCACTTTGAAACACGCTGACGTGTTTAGAACGAATGTGCCCATGAAAAGAAGTGCATACGGTTATGGGCAGCAAGGTATTGTGACACTTTCAAAAGGGCACTCATGGGTAGCTCTAAGAAGCATGCCCCAAGAGAAGAAACTGCTTTCCTCTGCCAGTAGGATACTGCCGGGTAGAAGCTGGAGTAGTGGCGCTCTGCTTATCTCACTGACACCGTGCACCCGGTTGGATGCACAATGGCTAACTTTGCCCTCACATCTCCCTTCCCCTAGTATGCAGCACAGGACTTCTGTCTTCGACTTCCTGGGTCCTCAACTCTCCTCAGACCTAATGTGCAACTGCTTTTTCACCTCGTACCTCTGTCGTGGTGACTCATTTCTGCTAGTGTGCACACAGACAGCAATCCATTCACAGAGCACCTGAGTTCTCACCTTGCTTTCGGGCAGTGTTCAATCACACGACCTGCCCCTGTGAGAGCCCCCGAATCCTCACCTAAGCTTTCAATTAGTACCCATGTAACCCGCACTCAGCTCCGAACACACCCATGTCTGAATTTCTCCTGTCTGCCAGCTTCAAAGTGACAACACTCTTTCCATTCAGAACCTGAGTTCTAACTTGTCCTGTGAAAGGCGTGCTGTCTGGAAGCACATAGCACAAAGGCGGGGGGAAGGACTGGGATCACACCGCAGAAGTCTACTCACTGAAAGTACAGTGGCAGAACGGTGAGGTGAGGACTCGGATCACCCTTGCAGGATTCCAACACTGGATTTAGACAAACAGAAAGGTGAGGTGAGTCGGACACCCTGTTAGAATTACTCTCTGGATATACAAAAGCAGCAATCGAAGTGAGGACTTGGATCACCCTGGCAGGATTACAGCCAAGAGTTAGAAAACCAGAAAGTGAAGTGAGTCACGACTCGGATCACCCTGCAGAGGATGACTCCCAGGATTTAAACTAGCAGAAATGTGAGGACTCGGATCAGCCTGGCAGGATTACTCGCCGTATCTGCCCTAGCAGATGAGGTGAGGTGAGATCGCGGATCACCCTGGCAGAATTACTCCCTGAATTTACACTAGCAGAAAGGTGAGGTGATGACTCAGATCACGGTGCGAGGATTTCTCCCTGGATGTACACTAGCAGAAAGGTGACGTGAGGGCTCAGACCTCCCTGTGAGGATTTCTCCATGGATTTTTCACTAACAGAAAGGTGAGGTGAGGACTCGGATCACCCTGTGAGGATTGCTTCCAGGACATACAAAACAGAGCGCGAAGTGAGGACTCGGATCACCCTGGGGAGGACTACTCCCTGGATTGAAACTAGCAGACATGTGAGGACGTGGATCACCCTGGCAGGATTACTCCCTGGATGTAAACTAGAAAATGTTGAGGACTCGGATCACCATGGCAAGATTGCTACCTGGAATGACACTAGCAGAAAGTTCAGGTGAGGACTTGGATCACCCTGTGCGGATTACTCCCTGGATATACAAATGGAGAGAGTCACGTGAGGGCATGGATCACCCTCGCAAGATTACTCCCAGGATTTCAAAAGCAAAAGCGAAGTGAGGACTCGGATCACCCTGGAGAGGATTACTCCCTGGATTTGAACTAGCAGAAAGGTGAGGACTCGGATCACCCAGGAAGGACTACTCCCCGGATTTACACTAGCAAAAAGGTGAGGTGAGGACTCGGATCACCCTGTGAGGATTACTCTTTGGCTGTTCAAAGGCAGAGAGCAAACTGAGGACTCGGATCACCCTGGGGAGGAATACTTCCTGGATTTAAACTAGCAGAAAGGTGAGGACTCCGATCCCCCTGGCATTATTACTCCGTGGATTTACAAAAGCAGAAAGCATAGAGAAGACTCGGATCACCCTGCAGAGGATGACTCCCAGGATTTAAACTAGCAGAAATGTGAGGACTCGGATCAGCCTGGCAGGATTACTCGCCGTATCTGCCCTAGCAGAATGGTGAGGTGAGAACGCGGATCACCCTGGCAGAATTACTCCCTGAATTTACACTAGCAGAAAGGTGAGGTGATGACTCAGATGAGCGCGAAGTGAGGACTCGGATCACCCTGGGGAGGACTGCTCCCTGGATTGAAACTGGCAGAAATGTGAGGACGTGGATGACCCTGGCAATATTACTCCCTGGATATACAAAAGCAGAGAGCCACGTGAGGACACGGGTCACCATCGCAAGATTACTCCCAGGATTTACAAAAGCAGAAAGCGAAGTGAGGACTCGGATCACCCTGGAGAGGATTACTCCCTGGATTTGAACTAGCAGAAAGGTGAGGACTCGGATCACCCAGGCAGGACTACTCCCCGGATTTACAGTAGCAGAAAGGTGAGGTGAGGACTCGGATCACCCTGTGAGGATTACTCTTTGGATCCACAAAGGCAGAGAGCAAAGTGAGGACTCTGATCACCCTGGGGAGGAATACTGCCTGAATTTTCAAAAGCAGAAAGCATAGAGAAGACTCGGATCACCCTGCAGAGGATTACTCCCTTGGTGTACAATTACAGAAAGCGAAGTGAGGACAGGGATCTCCCTGCAGGGATAATTTGCTTGATCGTGTACACTAGCAGAAAGGTGAGGTGAGGACTCGGATAATTCTGGGGAGGATTACTTCCTGTATTTACACTAGCAGAAAGGCGCGGTGAGTGCCCCAATTAGCCTTGTCAGGATTACACGCTGGCTTTACCCTAGCAGAAAGATGCTGTGAGGACTCGGATCTACCGAAAGAGGCTCACCCACTGGACGTACAGTAGCAGTCAGACGAGGTGATGACTGCAGCAGTAAGACGAGGACAAGAGTGCTGGCTGGATTAACACTCTCCGAAAGGAATGTTGAAGACGCCGGGGCTCTGGAGAAAGAGTCCAGCACGGATGCACACAGTCAGAAATAGGATGTTAGGACTCGCTTGTAAAGCATACTGCCGGTTATATGCTCGAGTAGGGGAGCAAAATTCTACTGTCACTGAAGTCGTGCACTTGTTGGCAATGCTGTCGGGGTACGGGCTTTGGAACACATGTGCATTGGTAGTCCCTCAGCAGGAGTGTTGAGTTACACGTACGTACTATTCAAGTATTCCCTGGTAGAGTTTGCACTGTTGAAACCATGTTCTGTGATGAAAGGTGCTGTGGAAGTTGGGAAAGGTCTTTCACTGGTACCTCCGTAAGCGTTCTCGAGTAGAGGAAACTTTTGCCCTCCGAGAAGCATGCTGCAGCTTATATGCTGGAGCGGGGCTAACCTCCTGCTCTCAAAGACATCGGGCACGTAGTGCCATGGCTCCTGGCACATTAACCTAAATTGGTCAGGGATACACGTGTATTAATCTCGCCTCAGCAGGAATTGTCAGTAATATGTGCGATCAGTACACGTAGTCTTTGAAATAGATTGCACTTTGAAACACGCTGACGTGTTTAGAACGAAAGTGCCCATGAAAAGAAGTGCATACGGTTATGGGCAGCAAGGTATTGTGACACTTTCATGGGTAGCTCTAAGAAGCATGCCCCAAGAGAAGAAACTGCTTTCCTCTGCCAGTAGGATACTGCCGGGTAGAAGCTGGAGTAGTGGCGCTCTGCTTATCTCACTGACACCGTGCACCCGGTTGGATGCACAATGGCTAACTTTGCCCTCACATCTCCCTTCCCCTAGTATGCAGCACAGGACTTCTGTCTTCGACTTCCTGGGTCCTCAACTCTCCTCAGACCTAATGTGCAACTGCTTTTTCACCTCGTACCTCTGTCGTGGTGACTCATTTCTGCTAGTGTGCACACAGACAGCAATCCATTCACAGAGCACCTGAGTTCTCACCTTGCTTTCGGGCAGTGTTCAATCACACGACCTGCCCCTGTGAGAGCCCCCGAATCCTCACCTAAGCTTTCAATTAGTACCCATGTAACCCGCACTCAGCTCCGAACACACCCATGTCTGAATTTCTCCTGTCTGCCAGCTTCAAAGTGACAACACTCTTTCCATTCAGAACCTGAGTTCTAACTTGTCCTGTGAAAGGCGTGCTGTCTGGAAGCACATAGCACAAAGGCGGGGGGAAGGACTGGGATCACACCGCAGAAGTCTACTCACTGAAAGTACAGTGGCAGAACGGTGAGGTGAGGACTCGGATCACCCTTGCAGGATTCCAACACTGGATTTAGACAAACAGAAAGGTGAGGTGAGTCGGACACCCTGTTAGAATTACTCTCTGGATATACAAAAGCAGCAATCGAAGTGAGGACTTGGATCACCCTGGCAGGATTACAGCCAAGAGTTAGAAAACCAGAAAGTGAAGTGAGTCACGACTCGGATCACCCTGCAGAGGATGACTCCCAGGATTTAAACTAGCAGAAATGTGAGGACTCGGATCAGCCTGGCAGGATTACTCGCCGTATCTGCCCTAGCAGATGAGGTGAGGTGAGATCGCGGATCACCCTGGCAGAATTACTCCCTGAATTTACACTAGCAGAAAGGTGAGGTGATGACTCAGATCACGGTGCGAGGATTTCTCCCTGGATTTACACTAGCAGAAAGGTGACGTGAGGGCTCAGACCTCCCTGTGAGGATTTCTCCATGGATTTTTCACTAACAGAAAGGTGAGGTGAGGACTCGGATCACCCTGTGAGGATTGCTTCCAGGACATACAAAACAGAGCGCGAAGTGAGGACTCGGATCACCCTGGGGAGGACTACTCCCTGGATTGAAACTAGCAGACATGTGAGGACGTGGATCACCCTGGCAGGATTACTCCCTGGATGTAAACTAGAAAATGTTGAGGACTCGGATCACCATGGCAAGATTGCTACCTGGAATGACACTAGCAGAAAGTTCAGGTGAGGACTTGGATCACCCTGTGCGGATTACTCCCTGGATATACAAATGGAGAGAGTCACGTGAGGGCATGGATCACCCTCGCAAGATTACTCCCAGGATTTCAAAAGCAAAAGCGAAGTGAGGACTCGGATCACCCTGGAGAGGATTACTCCCTGGATTTGAACTAGCAGAAAGGTGAGGACTCGGATCACCCAGGAAGGACTACTCCCCGGATTTACACTAGCAAAAAGGTGAGGTGAGGACTCGGATCACCCTGTGAGGATTACTCTTTGGCTGTTCAAAGGCAGAGAGCAAACTGAGGACTCGGATCACCCTGGGGAGGAATACTTCCTGGATTTAAACTAGCAGAAAGGTGAGGACTCCGATCCCCCTGGCATTATTACTCCGTGGATTTACAAAAGCAGAAAGCATAGAGAAGACTCGGATCACCCTGCAGAGGATGACTCCCAGGATTTAAACTAGCAGAAATGTGAGGACTCGGATCAGCCTGGCAGGATTACTCGCCGTATCTGCCCTAGCAGAATGGTGAGGTGAGAACGCGGATCACCCTGGCAGAATTACTCCCTGAATTTACACTAGCAGAAAGGTGAGGTGATGACTCAGATGAGCGCGAAGTGAGGACTCGGATCACCCTGGGGAGGACTGCTCCCTGGATTGAAACTGGCAGAAATGTGAGGACGTGGATGACCCTGGCAATATTACTCCCTGGATATACAAAAGCAGAGAGCCACGTGAGGACACGGGTCACCATCGCAAGATTACTCCCAGAATTTACAAAAGCAGAAAGCGAAGTGAGGACTCGGATCACCCTGGAGAGGATTACTCCCTGGATTTGAACTAGCAGAAAGGTGAGGACTCGGATCACCCAGGCAGGACTACTCCCCGGATTTACACTAGCAAAAAGGTGAGGTGAGGACTCGGATCACCCTGTGAGGATTACTCTTTGGCTGTTCAAAGGCAGAGAGCAAACTGAGGACTCGGATCACCCTGGGGAGGAATACTTCCTGGATTTAAACTAGCAGAAAGGTGAGGACTCCGATCCCCCTGGCATTATTACTCCGTGGATTTACAAAAGCAGAAAGCATAGAGAAGACTCGGATCACCCTGCAGAGGATGACTCCCAGGATTTAAACTAGCAGAAATGTGAGGACTCGGATCAGCCTGGCAGGATTACTCGCCGTATCTGCCCTAGCAGAATGGTGAGGTGAGAACGCGGATCACCCTGGCAGAATTACTCCCTGAATTTACACTAGCAGAAAGGTGAGGTGATGACTCAGATGAGCGCGAAGTGAGGACTCGGATCACCCTGGGGAGGACTGCTCCCTGGATTGAAACTGGCAGAAATGTGAGGACGTGGATGACCCTGGCAATATTACTCCCTGGATATACAAAAGCAGAGAGCCACGTGAGGACACGGGTCACCATCGCAAGATTACTCCCAGGATTTACAAAAGCAGAAAGCGAAGTGAGGACTCGGATCACCCTGGAGAGGATTACTCCCTGGATTTGAACTAGCAGAAAGGTGAGGACTCGGATCACCCAGGCAGGACTACTCCCCGGATTTACAGTAGCAGAAAGGTGAGGTGAGGACTCGGATCACCCTGTGAGGATTACTCTTTGGATCTACAAAGGCAGAGAGCAAAGTGAGGACTCTGATCACCCTGGGGAGGAATACTGCCTGAATTTTCAAAAGCAGAAAGCATAGAGAAGACTCGGATCACCCTGCAGAGGATTACTCCCTTGGTGTACAATTACAGAAAGCGAAGTGAGGACAGGGATCTCCCTGCAGGGATAATTTGCTTGATCGTGTACACTAGCAGAAAGGTGAGGTGAGGACTCGGATAATTCTGGGGAGGATTACTTCCTGTATTTACACTAGCAGAAAGGCGCGGTGAGGGCCCCAATTAGCCTTGTCAGGATTACACGCTGGCTTTACCCTAGCAGAAAGATGCTGTGAGGACTCGGATCTACCGAAAGAGGCTCACCCACTGGACGTACAGTAGCAGTCAGACGAGGTGATGACTGCAGCAGTAAGACGAGGACAAGAGTGCTGGCTGGATTAACACTCTCCGAAAGAAATGTTGAAGACGCCGGGGCTCTGGAGAAAGAGTCCAGCACGGATGCACACAGTCAGAAATAGGATGTTAGGACTCGCTTGTAAAGCAAACTGCCGGTTATATGCTCGAGTAGGGGAGCAAAATTCTACTGTCACTGAAGTCGTGCACTTGTTGGCAATGCTGTCGGGGTACGGGCTTTGGAACACATGTGCATTGGTAGTCCCTCAGCAGGAGTGTTGAGTTACACGTACGTACTATTCAAGTATTCCCTGGTAGAGTTTGCACTGTTGAAACCATGTTCTGTGATGAAAGGTGCTGTGGAAGTTGGGAAAGGTCTTTCACTGGTACCTCAGTAAGCGTTCTCGAGTAGAGGAAACTTTTGCCCTCCGAGAAGCATGCTGCAGCTTATATGCTGGAGCGGGGCTAACCTCCTGCTCTCAAAGACATCGGGCACGTAGTGCCATGGCTCCTGGCACATTAACCTAAATTGGTCAGGGATACACGTGTATTAATCTCGCCTCAGCAGGAATTGTCAGTAATATGTGCGATCAGTACACGTAGTCTTTGAAATAGATTGCACTTTGAAACACGCTGACGTGTTTAGAACGAAAGTGCCCATGAAAAGAAGTGCATACGGTTATGGGCAGCAAGGTATTGTGACACTTTCAAAAGGGCACTCATGGGTAGCTCTAAGAAGCATGCCCCAAGAGAAGAAACTGCTTTCCTCTGCCAGTAGGATACTGCCGGGTAGAAGCTGGAGTAGTGGCGCTCTGCTTATCTCACTGACACCGTGCACCCGGTTGGATGCACAATGGCTAACTTTGCCCTCACATCTCCCTTCCCCTAGTATGCAGCACAGGACTTCTGTCTTCGACTTCCTGGGTCCTCAACTCTCCTCAGACCTAATGTGCAACTGCTTTTTCACCTCGTACCTCTGTCGTGGTGACTCATTTCTGCTAGTGTGCACACAGACAGCAATCCATTCACAGAGCACCTGAGTTCTCACCTTGCTTTCGGGCAGTGTTCAATCACACGACCTGCCCCTGTGAGAGCCCCCGAATCCTCACCTAAGCTTTCAATTAGTACCCATGTAACCCGCACTCAGCTCCGAACACACCCATGTCTGAATTTCTCCTGTCTGCCAGCTTCAAAGTGACAACACTCTTTCCATTCAGAACCTGAGTTCTAACTTGTCCTGTGAAAGGCGTGCTGTCTGGAAGCACATAGCACAAAGGCGGGGGGAAGGACTGGGATCACACCGCAGAAGTCTACTCACTGAAAGTACAGTGGCAGAACGGTGAGGTGAGGACTCGGATCACCCTTGCAGGATTCCAACACTGGATTTAGACAAACAGAAAGGTGAGGTGAGTCGGACACCCTGTTAGAATTACTCTCTGGATATACAAAAGCAGCAATCGAAGTGAGGACTTGGATCACCCTGGCAGGATTACAGCCAAGAGTTAGAAAACCAGAAAGTGAAGTGAGTCACGACTCGGATCACCCTGCAGAGGATGACTCCCAGGATTTAAACTAGCAGAAATGTGAGGACTTCGCGATCAGCCTGGCAGGATTACTCGCCGTATCTGCCCTAGCAGATGAGGTGAGGTGAGATCGCGGATCACCCTGGCAGAATTACTCCTGAATTTACACTAGCAGAAAGGTGAGGTGATGACTCAGATCACGGTGCGAGGATTTCTCCCTGGATTTACACTAGCAGAAAGGTGACGTGAGGGCTCAGACCTCCCTGTGAGGATTTCTCCATGGATTTTTCACTAACAGAAAGGTGAGGTGAGGACTCGGATCACCCTGTGAGGATTGCTTCCAGGACATACAAAACAGAGCGCGAAGTGAGGACTCGGATCACCCTGGGGAGGACTACTCCCTGGATTGAAACTAGCAGACATGTGAGGACAGTGGATCACCCTGGCAGGATTACTCCCTGGATGTAAACTAGAAAATGTTGAGGACTCGGATCACCATGGCAAGATTGCTACCTGGAATGACACTAGCAGAAAGTTCAGGTGAGGACTTGGATCACCCTGTGCGGATTACTCCCTGGATATACAAAATGGAGAGAGTCACGTGAGGGCATGGATCACCCTCGCAAGATTACTCCCAGGATTTCAAAAGCAAAAGCGAAGTGAGGACTCGGATCACCCTGGAGAGGATTACTCCCTGGATTTGAACTAGCAGAAAGGTGAGGACTCGGATCACCCAGGAAGGACTACTCCCGGATTTACACTAGCAAAAAGGTGAGGTGAGGACTCGGATCACCCTGTGAGGATTACTCTTTGGCTGTTCAAAGGCAGAGAGCAAACTGAGGACTCGGATCACCCTGGGGAGGAATACTTCCTGGATTTAAACTAGCAGAAAGGTGAGGACTCCGATCCCCCTGGCATTATTACTCCGTGGATTTACAAAAGCAGAAAGCATAGAGAAGACTCGGATCACCCTGCAGAGGATGACTCCCAGGATTTAAACTAGCAGAAATGTGAGGACTCGGATCAGCCTGGCAGGATTACTCGCCGTATCTGCCCTAGCAGAATGGTGAGGTGAGAACGCGGATCACCCTGGCAGAATTACTCCCTGAATTTACACTAGCAGAAAGGTGAGGTGATGACTCAGATGAGCGCGAAGTGAGGACTCGGATCACCCTGGGGAGGACTGCTCCCTGGATTGAAACTGGCAGAAATGTGAGGACGTGGATGACCCTGGCAATATTACTCCCTGGATATACAAAAGCAGAGAGCCACGTGAGGACACGGGTCACCATCGCAAGATTACTCCCAGGATTTACAAAAGCAGAAAGCGAAGTGAGGACTCGGATCACCCTGGAGAGGATTACTCCCTGGATTTGAACTAGCAGAAAGGTGAGGACTCGGATCACCCAGGCAGGACTACTCCCCGGATTTACAGTAGCAGAAAGGTGAGGTGAGGACTCGGATCACCCTGTGAGGATTACTCTTTGGATCTACAAAGGCAGAGAGCAAAGTGAGGACTCTGATCACCCTGGGGAGGAATACTGCCTGAATTTTCAAAAGCAGAAAGCATAGAGAAGACTCGGATCACCCTGCAGAGGATTACTCCCTTGGTGTACAATTACAGAAAGCGAAGTGAGGACAGGGATCTCCCTGCAGGGATAATTTGCTTGATCGTGTACACTAGCAGAAAGGTGAGGTGAGGACTCGGATAATTCTGGGGAGGATTACTTCCTGTATTTACACTAGCAGAAAGGCGCGGTGAGGGCCCCAATTAGCCTTGTCAGGATTACACGCTGGCTTTACCCTAGCAGAAAGATGCTGTGAGGACTCGGATCTACCGAAAGAGGCTCACCCACTGGACGTACAGTAGCAGTCAGACGAGGTGATGACTGCAGCAGTAAGACGAGGACAAGAGTGCTGGCTGGATTAACACTCTCCGAAAGAAATGTTGAAGACGCCGGGGCTCTGGAGAAAGAGTCCAGCACGGATGCACACAGTCAGAAATAGGATGTTAGGACTCGCTTGTAAAGCAAACTGCCGGTTATATGCTCGAGTAGGGGAGCAAAATTCTACTGTCACTGAAGTCGTGCACTTGTTGGCAATGCTGTCGGGGTACGGGCTTTGGAACACATGTGCATTGGTAGTCCCTCAGCAGGAGTGTTGAGTTACACGTACGTACTATTCAAGTATTCCCTGGTAGAGTTTGCACTGTTGAAACCATGTTCTGTGATGAAAGGTGCTGTGGAAGTTGGGAAAGGTCTTTCACTGGTACCTCCGTAAGCGTTCTCGAGTAGAGGAAACTTTTGCCCTCCGAGAAGCATGCTGCAGCTTATATGCTGGAGCGGGGCTAACCTCCTGCTCTCAAAGACATCGGGCACGTAGTGCCATGGCTCCTGGCACATTAACCTAAATTGGTCAGGGATACACGTGTATTAATCTCGCCTCAGCAGGAATTGTCAGTAATATGTGCGATCAGTACACGTAGTCTTTGAAATAGATTGCACTTTGAAACACGCTGACGTGTTTAGAACGAAAGTGCCCATGAAAAGAAGTGCATACGGTTATGGGCAGCAAGGTATTGTGACACTTTCAAAAGGGCACTCATGGGTAGCTCTAAGAAGCATGCCCCAAGAGAAGAAACTGCTTTCCTCTGCCAGTAGGATACTGCCGGGTAGAAGCTGGAGTAGTGGCGCTCTGCTTATCTCACTGACACCGTGCACCCGGTTGGATGCACAATGGCTAACTTTGCCCTCACATCTCCCTTCCCCTAGTATGCAGCACAGGACTTCTGTCTTCGACTTCCTGGGTCCTCAACTCTCCTCAGACCTAATGTGCAACTGCTTTTTCACCTCGTACCTCTGTCGTGGTGACTCATTTCTGCTAGTGTGCACACAGACAGCAATCCATTCACAGAGCACCTGAGTTCTCACCTTGCTTTCGGGCAGTGTTCAATCACACGACCTGCCCCTGTGAGAGCCCCCGAATCCTCACCTAAGCTTTCAATTAGTACCCATGTAACCCGCACTCAGCTCCGAACACACCCATGTCTGAATTTCTCCTGTCTGCCAGCTTCAAAGTGACAACACTCTTTCCATTCAGAACCTGAGTTCTAACTTGTCCTGTGAAAGGCGTGCTGTCTGGAAGCACATAGCACAAAGGCGGGGGGAAGGACTGGGATCACACCGCAGAAGTCTACTCACTGAAAGTACAGTGGCAGAACGGTGAGGTGAGGACTCGGATCACCCTTGCAGGATTCCAACACTGGATTTAGACAAACAGAAAGGTGAGGTGAGTCGGACACCCTGTTAGAATTACTCTCTGGATATACAAAAGCAGCAATCGAAGTGAGGACTTGGATCACCCTGGCAGGATTACAGCCAAGAGTTAGAAAACCAGAAAGTGAAGTGAGTCACGACTCGGATCACCCTGCAGAGGATGACTCCCAGGATTTAAACTAGCAGAAATGTGAGGACTCGGATCAGCCTGGCAGGATTACTCGCCGTATCTGCCCTAGCAGATGAGGTGAGGTGAGATCGCGGATCACCCTGGCAGAATTACTCCCTGAATTTACACTAGCAGAAAGGTGAGGTGATGACTCAGATCACGGTGCGAGGATTTCTCCCTGGATTTACACTAGCAGAAAGGTGACGTGAGGGCTCAGACCTCCCTGTGAGGATTTCTCCATGGATTTTTCACTAACAGAAAGGTGAGGTGAGGACTCGGATCACCCTGTGAGGATTGCTTCCAGGACATACAAAACAGAGCGCGAAGTGAGGACTCGGATCACCCTGGGGAGGACTACTCCCTGGATTGAAACTAGCAGACATGTGAGGACGTGGATCACCCTGGCAGGATTACTCCCTGGATGTAAACTAGAAAATGTTGAGGACTCGGATCACCATGGCAAGATTGCTACCTGGAATGACACTAGCAGAAAGTTCAGGTGAGGACTTGGATCACCCTGTGCGGATTACTCCCTGGATATACAAATGGAGAGAGTCACGTGAGGGCATGGATCACCCTCGCAAGATTACTCCCAGGATTTCAAAAGCAAAAGCGAAGTGAGGACTCGGATCACCCTGGAGAGGATTACTCCCTGGATTTGAACTAGCAGAAAGGTGAGGACTCGGATCACCCAGGAAGGACTACTCCCCGGATTTACACTAGCAAAAAGGTGAGGTGAGGACTCGGATCACCCTGTGAGGATTACTCTTTGGCTGTTCAAAGGCAGAGAGCAAACTGAGGACTCGGATCACCCTGGGGAGGAATACTTCCTGGATTTAAACTAGCAGAAAGGTGAGGACTCCGATCCCCCTGGCATTATTACTCCGTGGATTTACAAAAGCAGAAAGCATAGAGAAGACTCGGATCACCCTGCAGAGGATGACTCCCAGGATTTAAACTAGCAGAAATGTGAGGACTCGGATCAGCCTGGCAGGATTACTCGCCGTATCTGCCCTAGCAGAATGGTGAGGTGAGAACGCGGATCACCCTGGCAGAATTACTCCCTGAATTTACACTAGCAGAAAGGTGAGGTGATGACTCAGATGAGCGCGAAGTGAGGACTCGGATCACCCTGGGGAGGACTGCTCCCTGGATTGAAACTGGCAGAAATGTGAGGACGTGGATGACCCTGGCAATATTACTCCCTGGATATACAAAAGCAGAGAGCCACGTGAGGACACGGGTCACCATCGCAAGATTACTCCCAGAATTTACAAAAGCAGAAAGCGAAGTGAGGACTCGGATCACCCTGGAGAGGATTACTCCCTGGATTTGAACTAGCAGAAAGGTGAGGACTCGGATCACCCAGGCAGGACTACTCCCCGGATTTACACTAGCAAAAAGGTGAGGTGAGGACTCGGATCACCCTGTGAGGATTACTCTTTGGCTGTTCAAAGGCAGAGAGCAAACTGAGGACTCGGATCACCCTGGGGAGGAATACTTCCTGGATTTAAACTAGCAGAAAGGTGAGGACTCCGATCCCCCTGGCATTATTACTCCGTGGATTTACAAAAGCAGAAAGCATAGAGAAGACTCGGATCACCCTGCAGAGGATGACTCCCAGGATTTAAACTAGCAGAAATGTGAGGACTCGGATCAGCCTGGCAGGATTACTCGCCGTATCTGCCCTAGCAGAATGGTGAGGTGAGAACGCGGATCACCCTGGCAGAATTACTCCCTGAATTTACACTAGCAGAAAGGTGAGGTGATGACTCAGATGAGCGCGAAGTGAGGACTCGGATCACCCTGGGGAGGACTGCTCCCTGGATTGAAACTGGCAGAAATGTGAGGACGTGGATGACCCTGGCAATATTACTCCCTGGATATACAAAAGCAGAGAGCCACGTGAGGACACGGGTCACCATCGCAAGATTACTCCCAGGATTTACAAAAGCAGAAAGCGAAGTGAGGACTCGGATCACCCTGGAGAGGATTACTCCCTGGATTTGAACTAGCAGAAAGGTGAGGACTCGGATCACCCAGGCAGGACTACTCCCCGGATTTACAGTAGCAGAAAGGTGAGGTGAGGACTCGGATCACCCTGTGAGGATTACTCTTTGGATCTACAAAGGCAGAGAGCAAAGTGAGGACTCTGATCACCCTGGGGAGGAATACTGCCTGAATTTTCAAAAGCAGAAAGCATAGAGAAGACTCGGATCACCCTGCAGAGGATTACTCCCTTGGTGTACAATTACAGAAAGCGAAGTGAGGACAGGGATCTCCCTGCAGGGATAATTTGCTTGATCGTGTACACTAGCAGAAAGGTGAGGTGAGGACTCGGATAATTCTGGGGAGGATTACTTCCTGTATTTACACTAGCAGAAAGGCGCGGTGAGGGCCCCAATTAGCCTTGTCAGGATTACACGCTGGCTTTACCCTAGCAGAAAGATGCTGTGAGGACTCGGATCTACCGAAAGAGGCTCACCCACTGGACGTACAGTAGCAGTCAGACGAGGTGATGACTGCAGCAGTAAGACGAGGACAAGAGTGCTGGCTGGATTAACACTCTCCGAAAGAAATGTTGAAGACGCCGGGGCTCTGGAGAAAGAGTCCAGCACGGATGCACACAGTCAGAAATAGGATGTTAGGACTCGCTTGTAAAGCAAACTGCCGGTTATATGCTCGAGTAGGGGAGCAAAATTCTACTGTCACTGAAGTCGTGCACTTGTTGGCAATGCTGTCGGGGTACGGGCTTTGGAACACATGTGCATTGGTAGTCCCTCAGCAGGAGTGTTGAGTTACACGTACGTACTATTCAAGTATTCCCTGGTAGAGTTTGCACTGTTGAAACCATGTTCTGTGATGAAAGGTGCTGTGGAAGTTGGGAAAGGTCTTTCACTGGTACCTCCGTAAGCGTTCTCGAGTAGAGGAAACTTTTGCCCTCCGAGAAGCATGCTGCAGCTTATATGCTGGAGCGGGGCTAACCTCCTGCTCTCAAAGACATCGGGCACGTAGTGCCATGGCTCCTGGCACATTAACCTAAATTGGTCAGGGATACACGTGTATTAATCTCGCCTCAGCAGGAATTGTCAGTAATATGTGCGATCAGTACACGTAGTCTTTGAAATAGATTGCACTTTGAAACACGCTGACGTGTTTAGAACGAAAGTGCCCATGAAAAGAAGTGCATACGGTTATGGGCAGCAAGGTATTGTGACACTTTCAAAAGGGCACTCATGGGTAGCTCTAAGAAGCATGCCCCAAGAGAAGAAACTGCTTTCCTCTGCCAGTAGGATACTGCCGGGTAGAAGCTGGAGTAGTGGCGCTCTGCTTATCTCACTGACACCGTGCACCCGGTTGGATGCACAATGGCTAACTTTGCCCTCACATCTCCCTTCCCCTAGTATGCAGCACAGGACTTCTGTCTTCGACTTCCTGGGTCCTCAACTCTCCTCAGACCTAATGTGCAACTGCTTTTTCACCTCGTACCTCTGTCGTGGTGACTCATTTCTGCTAGTGTGCACACAGACAGCAATCCATTCACAGAGCACCTGAGTTCTCACCTTGCTTTCGGGCAGTGTTCAATCACACGACCTGCCCCTGTGAGAGCCCCCGAATCCTCACCTAAGCTTTCAATTAGTACCCATGTAACCCGCACTCAGCTCCGAACACACCCATGTCTGAATTTCTCCTGTCTGCCAGCTTCAAAGTGACAACACTCTTTCCATTCAGAACCTGAGTTCTAACTTGTCCTGTGAAAGGCGTGCTGTCTGGAAGCACATAGCACAAAGGCGGGGGGAAGGACTGGGATCACACCGCAGAAGTCTACTCACTGAAAGTACAGTGGCAGAACGGTGAGGTGAGGACTCGGATCACCCTTGCAGGATTCCAACACTGGATTTAGACAAACAGAAAGGTGAGGTGAGTCGGACACCCTGTTAGAATTACTCTCTGGATATACAAAAGCAGCAATCGAAGTGAGGACTTGGATCACCCTGGCAGGATTACAGCCAAGAGTTAGAAAACCAGAAAGTGAAGTGAGTCACGACTCGGATCACCCTGCAGAGGATGACTCCCAGGATTTAAACTAGCAGAAATGTGAGGACTCGGATCAGCCTGGCAGGATTACTCGCCGTATCTGCCCTAGCAGATGAGGTGAGGTGAGATCGCGGATCACCCTGGCAGAATTACTCCCTGAATTTACACTAGCAGAAAGGTGAGGTGATGACTCAGATCACGGTGCGAGGATTTCTCCCTGGATTTACACTAGCAGAAAGGTGACGTGAGGGCTCAGACCTCCCTGTGAGGATTTCTCCATGGATTTTTCACTAACAGAAAGGTGAGGTGAGGACTCGGATCACCCTGTGAGGATTGCTTCCAGGACATACAAAACAGAGCGCGAAGTGAGGACTCGGATCACCCTGGGGAGGACTACTCCCTGGATTGAAACTAGCAGACATGTGAGGACGTGGATCACCCTGGCAGGATTACTCCCTGGATGTAAACTAGAAAATGTTGAGGACTCGGATCACCATGGCAAGATTGCTACCTGGAATGACACTAGCAGAAAGTTCAGGTGAGGACTTGGATCACCCTGTGCGGATTACTCCCTGGATATACAAATGGAGAGAGTCACGTGAGGGCATGGATCACCCTCGCAAGATTACTCCCAGGATTTCAAAAGCAAAAGCGAAGTGAGGACTCGGATCACCCTGGAGAGGATTACTCCCTGGATTTGAACTAGCAGAAAGGTGAGGACTCGGATCACCCAGGAAGGACTACTCCCCGGATTTACACTAGCAAAAAGGTGAGGTGAGGACTCGGATCACCCTGTGAGGATTACTCTTTGGCTGTTCAAAGGCAGAGAGCAAACTGAGGACTCGGATCACCCTGGGGAGGAATACTTCCTGGATTTAAACTAGCAGAAAGGTGAGGACTCCGATCCCCCTGGCATTATTACTCCGTGGATTTACAAAAGCAGAAAGCATAGAGAAGACTCGGATCACCCTGCAGAGGATGACTCCCAGGATTTAAACTAGCAGAAATGTGAGGACTCGGATCAGCCTGGCAGGATTACTCGCCGTATCTGCCCTAGCAGAATGGTGAGGTGAGAACGCGGATCACCCTGGCAGAATTACTCCCTGAATTTACACTAGCAGAAAGGTGAGGTGATGACTCAGATGAGCGCGAAGTGAGGACTCGGATCACCCTGGGGAGGACTGCTCCCTGGATTGAAACTGGCAGAAATGTGAGGACGTGGATGACCCTGGCAATATTACTCCCTGGATATACAAAAGCAGAGAGCCACGTGAGGACACGGGTCACCATCGCAAGATTACTCCCAGGATTTACAAAAGCAGAAAGCGAAGTGAGGACTCGGATCACCCTGGAGAGGATTACTCCCTGGATTTGAACTAGCAGAAAGGTGAGGACTCGGATCACCCAGGCAGGACTACTCCCCGGATTTACAGTAGCAGAAAGGTGAGGTGAGGACTCGGATCACCCTGTGAGGATTACTCTTTGGATCCACAAAGGCAGAGAGCAAAGTGAGGACTCTGATCACCCTGGGGAGGAATACTGCCTGAATTTTCAAAAGCAGAAAGCATAGAGAAGACTCGGATCACCCTGCAGAGGATTACTCCCTTGGTGTACAATTACAGAAAGCGAAGTGAGGACAGGGATCTCCCTGCAGGGATAATTTGCTTGATCGTGTACACTAGCAGAAAGGTGAGGTGAGGACTCGGATAATTCTGGGGAGGATTACTTCCTGTATTTACACTAGCAGAAAGGCGCGGTGAGGGCCCCAATTAGCCTTGTCAGGATTACACGCTGGCTTTACCCTAGCAGAAAGATGCTGTGAGGACTCGGATCTACCGAAAGAGGCTCACCCACTGGACGTACAGTAGCAGTCAGACGAGGTGATGACTGCAGCAGTAAGACGAGGACAAGAGTGCTGGCTGGATTAACACTCTCCGAAAGAAATGTTGAAGACGCCGGGGCTCTGGAGAAAGAGTCCAGCACGGATGCACACAGTCAGAAATAGGATGTTAGGACTCGCTTGTAAAGCATACTGCCGGTTATATGCTCGAGTAGGGGAGCAAAATTCTACTGTCACTGAAGTCGTGCACTTGTTGGCAATGCTGTCGGGGTACGGGCTTTGGAACACATGTGCATTGGTAGTCCCTCAGCAGGAGTGTTGAGTTACACGTACGTACTATTCAAGTATTCCCTGGTAGAGTTTGCACTGTTGAAACCATGTTCTGTGATGAAAGGTGCTGTGGAAGTTGGGAAAGGTCTTTCACTGGTACCTCCGTAAGCGTTCTCGAGTAGAGGAAACTTTTGCCCTCCGAGAAGCATGCTGCAGCTTATATGCTGGAGCGGGGCTAACCTCCTGCTCTCAAAGACATCGGGCACGTAGTGCCATGGCTCCTGGCACATTAACCTAAATTGGTCAGGGATACACGTGTATTAATCTCGCCTCAGCAGGAATTGTCAGTAATATGTGCGATCAGTACACGTAGTCTTTGAAATAGATTGCACTTTGAAACACGCTGACGTGTTTAGAACGAAAGTGCCCATGAAAAGAAGTGCATACGGTTATGGGCAGCAAGGTATTGTGACACTTTCAAAAGGGCACTCATGGGTAGCTCTAAGAAGCATGCCCCAAGAGAAGAAACTGCTTTCCTCTGCCAGTAGGATACTGCCGGGTAGAAGCTGGAGTAGTGGCGCTCTGCTTATCTCACTGACACCGTGCACCCGGTTGGATGCACAATGGCTAACTTTGCCCTCACATCTCCCTTCCCCTAGTATGCAGCACAGGACTTCTGTCTTCGACTTCCTGGGTCCTCAACTCTCCTCAGACCTAATGTGCAACTGCTTTTTCACCTCGTACCTCTGTCGTGGTGACTCATTTCTGCTAGTGTGCACACAGACAGCAATCCATTCACAGAGCACCTGAGTTCTCACCTTGCTTTCGGGCAGTGTTCAATCACACGACCTGCCCCTGTGAGAGCCCCCGAATCCTCACCTAAGCTTTCAATTAGTACCCATGTAACCCGCACTCAGCTCCGAACACACCCATGTCTGAATTTCTCCTGTCTGCCAGCTTCAAAGTGACAACACTCTTTCCATTCAGAACCTGAGTTCTAACTTGTCCTGTGAAAGGCGTGCTGTCTGGAAGCACATAGCACAAAGGCGGGGGGAAGGACTGGGATCACACCGCAGAAGTCTACTCACTGAAAGTACAGTGGCAGAACGGTGAGGTGAGGACTCGGATCACCCTTGCAGGATTCCAACACTGGATTTAGACAAACAGAAAGGTGAGGTGAGTCGGACACCCTGTTAGAATTACTCTCTGGATATACAAAAGCAGCAATCGAAGTGAGGACTTGGATCACCCTGGCAGGATTACAGCCAAGAGTTAGAAAACCAGAAAGTGAAGTGAGTCACGACTCGGATCACCCTGCAGAGGATGACTCCCAGGATTTAAACTAGCAGAAATGTGAGGACTCGGATCAGCCTGGCAGGATTACTCGCCGTATCTGCCCTAGCAGATGAGGTGAGGTGAGATCGCGGATCACCCTGGCAGAATTACTCCCTGAATTTACACTAGCAGAAAGGTGAGGTGATGACTCAGATCACGGTGCGAGGATTTCTCCCTGGATTTACACTAGCAGAAAGGTGACGTGAGGGCTCAGACCTCCCTGTGAGGATTTCTCCATGGATTTTTCACTAACAGAAAGGTGAGGTGAGGACTCGGATCACCCTGTGAGGATTGCTTCCAGGACATACAAAACAGAGCGCGAAGTGAGGACTCGGATCACCCTGGGGAGGACTACTCCCTGGATTGAAACTAGCAGACATGTGAGGACGTGGATCACCCTGGCAGGATTACTCCCTGGATGTAAACTAGAAAATGTTGAGGACTCGGATCACCATGGCAAGATTGCTACCTGGAATGACACTAGCAGAAAGTTCAGGTGAGGACTTGGATCACCCTGTGCGGATTACTCCCTGGATATACAAATGGAGAGAGTCACGTGAGGGCATGGATCACCCTCGCAAGATTACTCCCAGGATTTCAAAAGCAAAAGCGAAGTGAGGACTCGGATCACCCTGGAGAGGATTACTCCCTGGATTTGAACTAGCAGAAAGGTGAGGACTCGGATCACCCAGGAAGGACTACTCCCCGGATTTACACTAGCAAAAAGGTGAGGTGAGGACTCGGATCACCCTGTGAGGATTACTCTTTGGCTGTTCAAAGGCAGAGAGCAAACTGAGGACTCGGATCACCCTGGGGAGGAATACTTCCTGGATTTAAACTAGCAGAAAGGTGAGGACTCCGATCCCCCTGGCATTATTACTCCGTGGATTTACAAAAGCAGAAAGCATAGAGAAGACTCGGATCACCCTGCAGAGGATGACTCCCAGGATTTAAACTAGCAGAAATGTGAGGACTCGGATCAGCCTGGCAGGATTACTCGCCGTATCTGCCCTAGCAGAATGGTGAGGTGAGAACGCGGATCACCCTGGCAGAATTACTCCCTGAATTTACACTAGCAGAAAGGTGAGGTGATGACTCAGATGAGCGCGAAGTGAGGACTCGGATCACCCTGGGGAGGACTGCTCCCTGGATTGAAACTGGCAGAAATGTGAGGACGTGGATGACCCTGGCAATATTACTCCCTGGATATACAAAAGCAGAGAGCCACGTGAGGACACGGGTCACCATCGCAAGATTACTCCCAGGATTTACAAAAGCAGAAAGCGAAGTGAGGACTCGGATCACCCTGGAGAGGATTACTCCCTGGATTTGAACTAGCAGAAAGGTGAGGACTCGGATCACCCAGGCAGGACTACTCCCCGGATTTACAGTAGCAGAAAGGTGAGGTGAGGACTCGGATCACCCTGTGAGGATTACTCTTTGGATCTACAAAGGCAGAGAGCAAAGTGAGGACTCTGATCACCCTGGGGAGGAATACTGCCTGAATTTTCAAAAGCAGAAAGCATAGAGAAGACTCGGATCACCCTGCAGAGGATTACTCCCTTGGTGTACAATTACAGAAAGCGAAGTGAGGACAGGGATCTCCCTGCAGGGATAATTTGCTTGATCGTGTACACTAGCAGAAAGGTGAGGTGAGGACTCGGATAATTCTGGGGAGGATTACTTCCTGTATTTACACTAGCAGAAAGGCGCGGTGAGGGCCCCAATTAGCCTTGTCAGGATTACACGCTGGCTTTACCCTAGCAGAAAGATGCTGTGAGGACTCGGATCTACCGAAAGAGGCTCACCCACTGGACGTACAGTAGCAGTCAGACGAGGTGATGACTGCAGCAGTAAGACGAGGACAAGAGTGCTGGCTGGATTAACACTCTCCGAAAGAAATGTTGAAGACGCCGGGGCTCTGGAGAAAGAGTCCAGCACGGATGCACACAGTCAGAAATAGGATGTTAGGACTCGCTTGTAAAGCATACTGCCGGTTATATGCTCGAGTAGGGGAGCAAAATTCTACTGTCACTGAAGTCGTGCACTTGTTGGCAATGCTGTCGGGGTACGGGCTTTGGAACACATGTGCATTGGTAGTCCCTCAGCAGGAGTGTTGAGTTACACGTACGTACTATTCAAGTATTCCCTGGTAGAGTTTGCACTGTTGAAACCATGTTCTGTGATGAAAGGTGCTGTGGAAGTTGGGAAAGGTCTTTCACTGGTACCTCAGTAAGCGTTCTCGAGTAGAGGAAACTTTTGCCCTCCGAGAAGCATGCTGCAGCTTATATGCTGGAGCGGGGCTAACCTCCTGCTCTCAAAGACATCGGGCACGTAGTGCCATGGCTCCTGGCACATTAACCTAAATTGGTCAGGGATACACGTGTATTAATCTCGCCTCAGCAGGAATTGTCAGTAATATGTGCGATCAGTACACGTAGTCTTTGAAATAGATTGCACTTTGAAACACGCTGACGTGTTTAGAACGAAAGTGCCCATGAAAAGAAGTGCATACGGTTATGGGCAGCAAGGTATTGTGACACTTTCAAAAGGGCACTCATGGGTAGCTCTAAGAAGCATGCCCCAAGAGAAGAAACTGCTTTCCTCTGCCAGTAGGATACTGCCGGGTAGAAGCTGGAGTAGTGGCGCTCTGCTTATCTCACTGACACCGTGCACCCGGTTGGATGCACAATGGCTAACTTTGCCCTCACATCTCCCTTCCCCTAGTATGCAGCACAGGACTTCTGTCTTCGACTTCCTGGGTCCTCAACTCTCCTCAGACCTAATGTGCAACTGCTTTTTCACCTCGTACCTCTGTCGTGGTGACTCATTTCTGCTAGTGTGCACACAGACAGCAATCCATTCACAGAGCACCTGAGTTCTCACCTTGCTTTCGGGCAGTGTTCAATCACACGACCTGCCCCTGTGAGAGCCCCCGAATCCTCACCTAAGCTTTCAATTAGTACCCATGTAACCCGCACTCAGCTCCGAACACACCCATGTCTGAATTTCTCCTGTCTGCCAGCTTCAAAGTGACAACACTCTTTCCATTCAGAACCTGAGTTCTAACTTGTCCTGTGAAAGGCGTGCTGTCTGGAAGCACATAGCACAAAGGCGGGGGGAAGGACTGGGATCACACCGCAGAAGTCTACTCACTGAAAGTACAGTGGCAGAACGGTGAGGTGAGGACTCGGATCACCCTTGCAGGATTCCAACACTGGATTTAGACAAACAGAAAGGTGAGGTGAGTCGGACACCCTGTTAGAATTACTCTCTGGATATACAAAAGCAGCAATCGAAGTGAGGACTTGGATCACCCTGGCAGGATTACAGCCAAGAGTTAGAAAACCAGAAAGTGAAGTGAGTCACGACTCGGATCACCCTGCAGAGGATGACTCCCAGGATTTAAACTAGCAGAAATGTGAGGACTCGGATCAGCCTGGCAGGATTACTCGCCGTATCTGCCCTAGCAGATGAGGTGAGGTGAGATCGCGGATCACCCTGGCAGAATTACTCCCTGAATTTACACTAGCAGAAAGGTGAGGTGATGACTCAGATCACGGTGCGAGGATTTCTCCCTGGATTTACACTAGCAGAAAGGTGACGTGAGGGCTCAGACCTCCCTGTGAGGATTTCTCCATGGATTTTTCACTAACAGAAAGGTGAGGTGAGGACTCGGATCACCCTGTGAGGATTGCTTCCAGGACATACAAAACAGAGCGCGAAGTGAGGACTCGGATCACCCTGGGGAGGACTACTCCCTGGATTGAAACTAGCAGACATGTGAGGACGTGGATCACCCTGGCAGGATTACTCCCTGGATGTAAACTAGAAAATGTTGAGGACTCGGATCACCATGGCAAGATTGCTACCTGGAATGACACTAGCAGAAAGTTCAGGTGAGGACTTGGATCACCCTGTGCGGATTACTCCCTGGATATACAAATGGAGAGAGTCACGTGAGGGCATGGATCACCCTCGCAAGATTACTCCCAGGATTTCAAAAGCAAAAGCGAAGTGAGGACTCGGATCACCCTGGAGAGGATTACTCCCTGGATTTGAACTAGCAGAAAGGTGAGGACTCGGATCACCCAGGAAGGACTACTCCCCGGATTTACACTAGCAAAAAGGTGAGGTGAGGACTCGGATCACCCTGTGAGGATTACTCTTTGGCTGTTCAAAGGCAGAGAGCAAACTGAGGACTCGGATCACCCTGGGGAGGAATACTTCCTGGATTTAAACTAGCAGAAAGGTGAGGACTCCGATCCCCCTGGCATTATTACTCCGTGGATTTACAAAAGCAGAAAGCATAGAGAAGACTCGGATCACCCTGCAGAGGATGACTCCCAGGATTTAAACTAGCAGAAATGTGAGGACTCGGATCAGCCTGGCAGGATTACTCGCCGTATCTGCCCTAGCAGAATGGTGAGGTGAGAACGCGGATCACCCTGGCAGAATTACTCCCTGAATTTACACTAGCAGAAAGGTGAGGTGATGACTCAGATGAGCGCGAAGTGAGGACTCGGATCACCCTGGGGAGGACTGCTCCCTGGATTGAAACTGGCAGAAATGTGAGGACGTGGATGACCCTGGCAATATTACTCCCTGGATATACAAAAGCAGAGAGCCACGTGAGGACACGGGTCACCATCGCAAGATTACTCCCAGGATTTACAAAAGCAGAAAGCGAAGTGAGGACTCGGATCACCCTGGAGAGGATTACTCCCTGGATTTGAACTAGCAGAAAGGTGAGGACTCGGATCACCCAGGCAGGACTACTCCCCGGATTTACAGTAGCAGAAAGGTGAGGTGAGGACTCGGATCACCCTGTGAGGATTACTCTTTGGATCCACAAAGGCAGAGAGCAAAGTGAGGACTCTGATCACCCTGGGGAGGAATACTGCCTGAATTTTCAAAAGCAGAAAGCATAGAGAAGACTCGGATCACCCTGCAGAGGATTACTCCCTTGGTGTACAATTACAGAAAGCGAAGTGAGGACAGGGATCTCCCTGCAGGGATAATTTGCTTGATCGTGTACACTAGCAGAAAGGTGAGGTGAGGACTCGGATAATTCTGGGGAGGATTACTTCCTGTATTTACACTAGCAGAAAGGCGCGGTGAGTGCCCCAATTAGCCTTGTCAGGATTACACGCTGGCTTTACCCTAGCAGAAAGATGCTGTGAGGACTCGGATCTACCGAAAGAGGCTCACCCACTGGACGTACAGTAGCAGTCAGACGAGGTGATGACTGCAGCAGTAAGACGAGGACAAGAGTGCTGGCTGGATTAACACTCTCCGAAAGGAATGTTGAAGACGCCGGGGCTCTGGAGAAAGAGTCCAGCACGGATGCACACAGTCAGAAATAGGATGTTAGGACTCGCTTGTAAAGCATACTGCCGGTTATATGCTCGAGTAGGGGAGCAAAATTCTACTGTCACTGAAGTCGTGCACTTGTTGGCAATGCTGTCGGGGTACGGGCTTTGGAACACATGTGCATTGGTAGTCCCTCAGCAGGAGTGTTGAGTTACACGTACGTACTATTCAAGTATTCCCTGGTAGAGTTTGCACTGTTGAAACCATGTTCTGTGATGAAAGGTGCTGTGGAAGTTGGGAAAGGTCTTTCACTGGTACCTCCGTAAGCGTTCTCGAGTAGAGGAAACTTTTGCCCTCCGAGAAGCATGCTGCAGCTTATATGCTGGAGCGGGGCTAACCTCCTGCTCTCAAAGACATCGGGCACGTAGTGCCATGGCTCCTGGCACATTAACCTAAATTGGTCAGGGATACACGTGTATTAATCTCGCCTCAGCAGGAATTGTCAGTAATATGTGCGATCAGTACACGTAGTCTTTGAAATAGATTGCACTTTGAAACACGCTGACGTGTTTAGAACGAAAGTGCCCATGAAAAGAAGTGCATACGGTTATGGGCAGCAAGGTATTGTGACACTTTCAAAAGGGCACTCATGGGTAGCTCTAAGAAGCATGCCCCAAGAGAAGAAACTGCTTTCCTCTGCCAGTAGGATACTGCCGGGTAGAAGCTGGAGTAGTGGCGCTCTGCTTATCTCACTGACACCGTGCACCCGGTTGGATGCACAATGGCTAACTTTGCCCTCACATCTCCCTTCCCCTAGTATGCAGCACAGGACTTCTGTCTTCGACTTCCTGGGTCCTCAACTCTCCTCAGACCTAATGTGCAACTGCTTTTTCACCTCGTACCTCTGTCGTGGTGACTCATTTCTGCTAGTGTGCACACAGACAGCAATCCATTCACAGAGCACCTGAGTTCTCACCTTGCTTTCGGGCAGTGTTCAATCACACGACCTGCCCCTGTGAGAGCCCCCGAATCCTCACCTAAGCTTTCAATTAGTACCCATGTAACCCGCACTCAGCTCCGAACACACCCATGTCTGAATTTCTCCTGTCTGCCAGCTTCAAAGTGACAACACTCTTTCCATTCAGAACCTGAGTTCTAACTTGTCCTGTGAAAGGCGTGCTGTCTGGAAGCACATAGCACAAAGGCGGGGGGAAGGACTGGGATCACACCGCAGAAGTCTACTCACTGAAAGTACAGTGGCAGAACGGTGAGGTGAGGACTCGGATCACCCTTGCAGGATTCCAACACTGGATTTAGACAAACAGAAAGGTGAGGTGAGTCGGACACCCTGTTAGAATTACTCTCTGGATATACAAAAGCAGCAATCGAAGTGAGGACTTGGATCACCCTGGCAGGATTACAGCCAAGAGTTAGAAAACCAGAAAGTGAAGTGAGTCACGACTCGGATCACCCTGCAGAGGATGACTCCCAGGATTTAAACTAGCAGAAATGTGAGGACTCGGATCAGCCTGGCAGGATTACTCGCCGTATCTGCCCTAGCAGATGAGGTGAGGTGAGATCGCGGATCACCCTGGCAGAATTACTCCCTGAATTTACACTAGCAGAAAGGTGAGGTGATGACTCAGATCACGGTGCGAGGATTTCTCCCTGGATTTACACTAGCAGAAAGGTGACGTGAGGGCTCAGACCTCCCTGTGAGGATTTCTCCATGGATTTTTCACTAACAGAAAGGTGAGGTGAGGACTCGGATCACCCTGTGAGGATTGCTTCCAGGACATACAAAACAGAGCGCGAAGTGAGGACTCGGATCACCCTGGGGAGGACTACTCCCTGGATTGAAACTAGCAGACATGTGAGGACGTGGATCACCCTGGCAGGATTACTCCCTGGATGTAAACTAGAAAATGTTGAGGACTCGGATCACCATGGCAAGATTGCTACCTGGAATGACACTAGCAGAAAGTTCAGGTGAGGACTTGGATCACCCTGTGCGGATTACTCCCTGGATATACAAATGGAGAGAGTCACGTGAGGGCATGGATCACCCTCGCAAGATTACTCCCAGGATTTCAAAAGCAAAAGCGAAGTGAGGACTCGGATCACCCTGGAGAGGATTACTCCCTGGATTTGAACTAGCAGAAAGGTGAGGACTCGGATCACCCAGGAAGGACTACTCCCCGGATTTACACTAGCAAAAAGGTGAGGTGAGGACTCGGATCACCCTGTGAGGATTACTCTTTGGCTGTTCAAAGGCAGAGAGCAAACTGAGGACTCGGATCACCCTGGGGAGGAATACTTCCTGGATTTAAACTAGCAGAAAGGTGAGGACTCCGATCCCCCTGGCATTATTACTCCGTAGATTTACAAAAGCAGAAAGCATAGAGAAGACTCGGATCACCCTGCAGAGGATGACTCCCAGGATTTAAACTAGCAGAAATGTGAGGACTCGGATCAGCATGGCAGGATTACTCGCCGTATCTGCCCTAGCAGAATGGTGAGGTGAGAACGCGGATCACCCTGGCAGAATTACTCCCTGAATTTACACTAGCAGAAAGGTGAGGTGATGACTCAGATGAGCGCGAAGTGAGGACTCGGATCACCCTGGGGAGGACTGCTCCCTGGATTGAAACTGGCAGAAATGTGAGGACGTGGATGACCCTGGCAATATTACTCCCTGGATATACAAAAGCAGAGAGCCACGTGAGGACACGGGTCACCATCGCAAGATTACTCCCAGGATTTACAAAAGCAGAAAGCGAAGTGAGGACTCGGATCACCCTGGAGAGGATTACTCCCTGGATTTGAACTAGCAGAAAGGTGAGGACTCGGATCACCCAGGCAGGACTACTCCCCGGATTTACACTAGCAAAAAGGTGAGGTGAGGACTCGGATCACCCTGTGAGGATTACTCTTTGGCTGTTCAAAGGCAGAGAGCAAACTGAGGACTCGGATCACCCTGGGGAGGAATACTTCCTGGATTTAAACTAGCAGAAAGGTGAGGACTCCGATCCCCCTGGCATTATTACTCCGTGGATTTACAAAAGCAGAAAGCATAGAGAAGACTCGGATCACCCTGCAGAGGATGACTCCCAGGATTTAAACTAGCAGAAATGTGAGGACTCGGATCAGCCTGGCAGGATTACTCGCCGTATCTGCCCTAGCAGAATGGTGAGGTGAGAACGCGGATCACCCTGGCAGAATTACTCCCTGAATTTACACTAGCAGAAAGGTGAGGTGATGACTCAGATGAGCGCGAAGTGAGGACTCGGATCACCCTGGGGAGGACTGCTCCCTGGATTGAAACTGGCAGAAATGTGAGGACGTGGATGACCCTGGCAATATTACTCCCTGGATATACAAAAGCAGAGAGCCACGTGAGGACACGGGTCACCATCGCAAGATTACTCCCAGGATTTACAAAAGCAGAAAGCGAAGTGAGGACTCGGATCACCCTGGAGAGGATTACTCCCTGGATTTGAACTAGCAGAAAGGTGAGGACTCGGATCACCCAGGCAGGACTACTCCCCGGATTTACAGTAGCAGAAAGGTGAGGTGAGGACTCGGATCACCCTGTGAGGATTACTCTTTGGATCTACAAAGGCAGAGAGCAAAGTGAGGACTCTGATCACCCTGGGGAGGAATACTGCCTGAATTTTCAAAAGCAGAAAGCATAGAGAAGACTCGGATCACCCTGCAGAGGATTACTCCCTTGGTGTACAATTACAGAAAGCGAAGTGAGGACAGGGATCTCCCTGCAGGGATAATTTGCTTGATCGTGTACACTAGCAGAAAGGTGAGGTGAGGACTCGGATAATTCTGGGGAGGATTACTTCCTGTATTTACACTAGCAGAAAGGCGCGGTGAGGGCCCCAATTAGCCTTGTCAGGATTACACGCTGGCTTTACCCTAGCAGAAAGATGCTGTGAGGACTCGGATCTACCGAAAGAGGCTCACCCACTGGACGTACAGTAGCAGTCAGACGAGGTGATGACTGCAGCAGTAAGACGAGGACAAGAGTGCTGGCTGGATTAACACTCTCCGAAAGAAATGTTGAAGACGCCGGGGCTCTGGAGAAAGAGTCCAGCACGGATGCACACAGTCAGAAATAGGATGTTAGGACTCGCTTGTAAAGCAAACTGCCGGTTATATGCTCGAGTAGGGGAGCAAAATTCTACTGTCACTGAAGTCGTGCACTTGTTGGCAATGCTGTCGGGGTACGGGCTTTGGAACACATGTGCATTGGTAGTCCCTCAGCAGGAGTGTTGAGTTACACGTACGTACTATTCAAGTATTCCCTGGTAGAGTTTGCACTGTTGAAACCATGTTCTGTGATGAAAGGTGCTGTGGAAGTTGGGAAAGGTCTTTCACTGGTACCTCAGTAAGCGTTCTCGAGTAGAGGAAACTTTTGCCCTCCGAGAAGCATGCTGCAGCTTATATGCTGGAGCGGGGCTAACCTCCTGCTCTCAAAGACATCGGGCACGTAGTGCCATGGCTCCTGGCACATTAACCTAAATTGGTCAGGGATACACGTGTATTAATCTCGCCTCAGCAGGAATTGTCAGTAATATGTGCGATCAGTACACGTAGTCTTTGAAATAGATTGCACTTTGAAACACGCTGACGTGTTTAGAACGAAAGTGCCCATGAAAAGAAGTGCATACGGTTATGGGCAGCAAGGTATTGTGACACTTTCAAAAGGGCACTCATGGGTAGCTCTAAGAAGCATGCCCCAAGAGAAGAAACTGCTTTCCTCTGCCAGTAGGATACTGCCGGGTAGAAGCTGGAGTAGTGGCGCTCTGCTTATCTCACTGACACCGTGCACCCGGTTGGATGCACAATGGCTAACTTTGCCCTCACATCTCCCTTCCCCTAGTATGCAGCACAGGACTTCTGTCTTCGACTTCCTGGGTCCTCAACTCTCCTCAGACCTAATGTGCAACTGCTTTTTCACCTCGTACCTCTGTCGTGGTGACTCATTTCTGCTAGTGTGCACACAGACAGCAATCCATTCACAGAGCACCTGAGTTCTCACCTTGCTTTCGGGCAGTGTTCAATCACACGACCTGCCCCTGTGAGAGACCCCGAATCCTCACCTAAGCTTTCAATTAGTACCCATGTAACCCGCACTCAGCTCCGAACACACCCATGTCTGAATTTCTCCTGTCTGCCAGCTTCAAAGTGACAACACTCTTTCCATTCAGAACCTGAGTTCTAACTTGTCCTGTGAAAGGCGTGCTGTCTGGAAGCACATAGCACAAAGGCGGGGGGAAGGACTGGGATCACACCGCAGAAGTCTACTCACTGAAAGTACAGTGGCAGAACGGTGAGGTGAGGACTCGGATCACCCTTGCAGGATTCCAACACTGGATTTAGACAAACAGAAAGGTGAGGTGAGTCGGACACCCTGTTAGAATTACTCTCTGGATATACAAAAGCAGCAATCGAAGTGAGGACTTGGATCACCCTGGCAGGATTACAGCCAAGAGTTAGAAAACCAGAAAGTGAAGTGAGTCACGACTCGGATCACCCTGCAGAGGATGACTCCCAGGATTTAAACTAGCAGAAATGTGAGGACTCGGATCAGCCTGGCAGGATTACTCGCCGTATCTGCCCTAGCAGATGAGGTGAGGTGAGATCGCGGATCACCCTGGCAGAATTACTCCCTGAATTTACACTAGCAGAAAGGTGAGGTGATGACTCAGATCACGGTGCGAGGATTTCTCCCTGGATTTACACTAGCAGAAAGGTGACGTGAGGGCTCAGACCTCCCTGTGAGGATTTCTCCATGGATTTTTCACTAACAGAAAGGTGAGGTGAGGACTCGGATCACCCTGTGAGGATTGCTTCCAGGACATACAAAACAGAGCGCGAAGTGAGGACTCGGATCACCCTGGGGAGGACTACTCCCTGGATTGAAACTAGCAGACATGTGAGGACGTGGATCACCCTGGCAGGATTACTCCCTGGATGTAAACTAGAAAATGTTGAGGACTCGGATCACCATGGCAAGATTGCTACCTGGAATGACACTAGCAGAAAGTTCAGGTGAGGACTTGGATCACCCTGTGCGGATTACTCCCTGGATATACAAATGGAGAGAGTCACGTGAGGGCATGGATCACCCTCGCAAGATTACTCCCAGGATTTCAAAAGCAAAAGCGAAGTGAGGACTCGGATCACCCTGGAGAGGATTACTCCCTGGATTTGAACTAGCAGAAAGGTGAGGACTCGGATCACCCAGGAAGGACTACTCCCCGGATTTACACTAGCAAAAAGGTGAGGTGAGGACTCGGATCACCCTGTGAGGATTACTCTTTGGCTGTTCAAAGGCAGAGAGCAAACTGAGGACTCGGATCACCCTGGGGAGGAATACTTCCTGGATTTAAACTAGCAGAAAGGTGAGGACTCCGATCCCCCTGGCATTATTACTCCGTGGATTTACAAAAGCAGAAAGCATAGAGAAGACTCGGATCACCCTGCAGAGGATGACTCCCAGGATTTAAACTAGCAGAAATGTGAGGACTCGGATCAGCCTGGCAGGATTACTCGCCGTATCTGCCCTAGCAGAATGGTGAGGTGAGAACGCGGATCACCCTGGCAGAATTACTCCCTGAATTTACACTAGCAGAAAGGTGAGGTGATGACTCAGATGAGCGCGAAGTGAGGACTCGGATCACCCTGGGGAGGACTGCTCCCTGGATTGAAACTGGCAGAAATGTGAGGACGTGGATGACCCTGGCAATATTACTCCCTGGATATACAAAAGCAGAGAGCCACGTGAGGACACGGGTCACCATCGCAAGATTACTCCCAGAATTTACAAAAGCAGAAAGCGAAGTGAGGACTCGGATCACCCTGGAGAGGATTACTCCCTGGATTTGAACTAGCAGAAAGGTGAGGACTCGGATCACCCAGGCAGGACTACTCCCCGGATTTACACTAGCAAAAAGGTGAGGTGAGGACTCGGATCACCCTGTGAGGATTACTCTTTGGCTGTTCAAAGGCAGAGAGCAAACTGAGGACTCGGATCACCCTGGGGAGGAATACTTCCTGGATTTAAACTAGCAGAAAGGTGAGGACTCCGATCCCCCTGGCATTATTACTCCGTGGATTTACAAAAGCAGAAAGCATAGAGAAGACTCGGATCACCCTGCAGAGGATGACTCCCAGGATTTAAACTAGCAGAAATGTGAGGACTCGGATCAGCCTGGCAGGATTACTCGCCGTATCTGCCCTAGCAGAATGGTGAGGTGAGAACGCGGATCACCCTGGCAGAATTACTCCCTGAATTTACACTAGCAGAAAGGTGAGGTGATGACTCAGATGAGCGCGAAGTGAGGACTCGGATCACCCTGGGGAGGACTGCTCCCTGGATTGAAACTGGCAGAAATGTGAGGACGTGGATGACCCTGGCAATATTACTCCCTGGATATACAAAAGCAGAGAGCCACGTGAGGACACGGGTCACCATCGCAAGATTACTCCCAGGATTTACAAAAGCAGAAAGCGAAGTGAGGACTCGGATCACCCTGGAG
Source organism: Nycticebus coucang (assembly GCF_027406575.1). Taxonomy (NCBI): domain Eukaryota; kingdom Metazoa; phylum Chordata; class Mammalia; order Primates; family Lorisidae; genus Nycticebus; species Nycticebus coucang. Next base: position 107,981,697 of record NC_069780.1, on the reverse strand, counting down.
AGGATTACTCCCTGGATTTGAACTAGCAGAAAGGTGAGGACTCGGATCACCCAGGCAGGACTACTCCCCGGATTTACAGTAGCAGAAAGGTGAGGTGAGGACTCGGATCACCCTGTGAGGATTACTCTTTGGATCTACAAAGGCAGAGAGCAAAGTGAGGACTCTGATCACCCTGGGGAGGAATACTGCCTGAATTTTCAAAAGCAGAAAGCATAGAGAAGACTCGGATCACCCTGCAGAGGATTACTCCCTTGGTGTACAATTACAGAAAGCGAAGTGAGGACAGGGATCTCCCTGCAGGGATAATTTGCTTGATCGTGTACACTAGCAGAAAGGTGAGGTGAGGACTCGGATAATTCTGGGGAGGATTACTTCCTGTATTTACACTAGCAGAAAGGCGCGGTGAGGGCCCCAATTAGCCTTGTCAGGATTACACGCTGGCTTTACCCTAGCAGAAAGATGCTGTGAGGACTCGGATCTACCGAAAGAGGCTCACCCACTGGACGTACAGTAGCAGTCAGACGAGGTGATGACTGCAGCAGTAAGACGAGGACAAGAGTGCTGGCTGGATTAACACTCTCCGAAAGAAATGTTGAAGACGCCGGGGCTCTGGAGAAAGAGTCCAGCACGGATGCACACAGTCAGAAATAGGATGTTAGGACTCGCTTGTAAAGCAAACTGCCGGTTATATGCTCGAGTAGGGGAGCAAAATTCTACTGTCACTGAAGTCGTGCACTTGTTGGCAATGCTGTCGGGGTACGGGCTTTGGAACACATGTGCATTGGTAGTCCCTCAGCAGGAGTGTTGAGTTACACGTACGTACTATTCAAGTATTCCCTGGTAGAGTTTGCACTGTTGAAACCATGTTCTGTGATGAAAGGTGCTGTGGAAGTTGGGAAAGGTCTTTCACTGGTACCTCAGTAAGCGTTCTCGAGTAGAGGAAACTTTTGCCCTCCGAGAAGCATGCTGCAGCTTATATGCTGGAGCGGGGCTAACCTCCTGCTCTCAAAGACATCGGGCACGTAGTGCCATGGCTCCTGGCACATTAACCTAAATTGGTCAGGGATACACGTGTATTAATCTCGCCTCAGCAGGAATTGTCAGTAATATGTGCGATCAGTACACGTAGTCTTTGAAATAGATTGCACTTTGAAACACGCTGACGTGTTTAGAACGAAAGTGCCCATGAAAAGAAGTGCATACGGTTATGGGCAGCAAGGTATTGTGACACTTTCAAAAGGGCACTCATGGGTAGCTCTAAGAAGCATGCCCCAAGAGAAGAAACTGCTTTCCTCTGCCAGTAGGATACTGCCGGGTAGAAGCTGGAGTAGTGGCGCTCTGCTTATCTCACTGACACCGTGCACCCGGTTGGATGCACAATGGCTAACTTTGCCCTCACATCTCCCTTCCCCTAGTATGCAGCACAGGACTTCTGTCTTCGACTTCCTGGGTCCTCAACTCTCCTCAGACCTAATGTGCAACTGCTTTTTCACCTCGTACCTCTGTCGTGGTGACTCATTTCTGCTAGTGTGCACACAGACAGCAATCCATTCACAGAGCACCTGAGTTCTCACCTTGCTTTCGGGCAGTGTTCAATCACACGACCTGCCCCTGTGAGAGCCCCCGAATCCTCACCTAAGCTTTCAATTAGTACCCATGTAACCCGCACTCAGCTCCGAACACACCCATGTCTGAATTTCTCCTGTCTGCCAGCTTCAAAGTGACAACACTCTTTCCATTCAGAACCTGAGTTCTAACTTGTCCTGTGAAAGGCGTGCTGTCTGGAAGCACATAGCACAAAGGCGGGGGGAAGGACTGGGATCACACCGCAGAAGTCTACTCACTGAAAGTACAGTGGCAGAACGGTGAGGTGAGGACTCGGATCACCCTTGCAGGATTCCAACACTGGATTTAGACAAACAGAAAGGTGAGGTGAGTCGGACACCCTGTTAGAATTACTCTCTGGATATACAAAAGCAGCAATCGAAGTGAGGACTTGGATCACCCTGGCAGGATTACAGCCAAGAGTTAGAAAACCAGAAAGTGAAGTGAGTCACGACTCGGATCACCCTGCAGAGGATGACTCCCAGGATTTAAACTAGCAGAAATGTGAGGACTCGGATCAGCCTGGCAGGATTACTCGCCGTATCTGCCCTAGCAGATGAGGTGAGGTGAGATCGCGGATCACCCTGGCAGAATTACTCCCTGAATTTACACTAGCAGAAAGGTGAGGTGATGACTCAGATCACGGTGCGAGGATTTCTCCCTGGATTTACACTAGCAGAAAGGTGACGTGAGGGCTCAGACCTCCCTGTGAGGATTTCTCCATGGATTTTTCACTAACAGAAAGGTGAGGTGAGGACTCGGATCACCCTGTGAGGATTGCTTCCAGGACATACAAAACAGAGCGCGAAGTGAGGACTCGGATCACCCTGGGGAGGACTACTCCCTGGATTGAAACTAGCAGACATGTGAGGACGTGGATCACCCTGGCAGGATTACTCCCTGGATGTAAACTAGAAAATGTTGAGGACTCGGATCACCATGGCAAGATTGCTACCTGGAATGACACTAGCAGAAAGTTCAGGTGAGGACTTGGATCACCCTGTGCGGATTACTCCCTGGATATACAAATGGAGAGAGTCACGTGAGGGCATGGATCACCCTCGCAAGATTACTCCCAGGATTTCAAAAGCAAAAGCGAAGTGAGGACTCGGATCACCCTGGAGAGGATTACTCCCTGGATTTGAACTAGCAGAAAGGTGAGGACTCGGATCACCCAGGAAGGACTACTCCCCGGATTTACACTAGCAAAAAGGTGAGGTGAGGACTCGGATCACCCTGTGAGGATTACTCTTTGGCTGTTCAAAGGCAGAGAGCAAACTGAGGACTCGGATCACCCTGGGGAGGAATACTTCCTGGATTTAAACTAGCAGAAAGGTGAGGACTCCGATCCCCCTGGCATTATTACTCCGTGGATTTACAAAAGCAGAAAGCATAGAGAAGACTCGGATCACCCTGCAGAGGATGACTCCCAGGATTTAAACTAGCAGAAATGTGAGGACTCGGATCAGCCTGGCAGGATTACTCGCCGTATCTGCCCTAGCAGAATGGTGAGGTGAGAACGCGGATCACCCTGGCAGAATTACTCCCTGAATTTACACTAGCAGAAAGGTGAGGTGATGACTCAGATGAGCGCGAAGTGAGGACTCGGATCACCCTGGGGAGGACTGCTCCCTGGATTGAAACTGGCAGAAATGTGAGGACGTGGATGACCCTGGCAATATTACTCCCTGGATATACAAAAGCAGAGAGCCACGTGAGGACACGGGTCACCATCGCAAGATTACTCCCAGGATTTACAAAAGCAGAAAGCGAAGTGAGGACTCGGATCACCCTGGAGAGGATTACTCCCTGGATTTGAACTAGCAGAAAGGTGAGGACTCGGATCACCCAGGCAGGACTACTCCCCGGATTTACAGTAGCAGAAAGGTGAGGTGAGGACTCGGATCACCCTGTGAGGATTACTCTTTGGATCCACAAAGGCAGAGAGCAAAGTGAGGACTCTGATCACCCTGGGGAGGAATACTGCCTGAATTTTCAAAAGCAGAAAGCATAGAGAAGACTCGGATCACCCTGCAGAGGATTACTCCCTTGGTGTACAATTACAGAAAGCGAAGTGAGGACAGGGATCTCCCTGCAGGGATAATTTGCTTGATCGTGTACACTAGCAGAAAGGTGAGGTGAGGACTCGGATAATTCTGGGGAGGATTACTTCCTGTATTTACACTAGCAGAAAGGCGCGGTGAGTGCCCCAATTAGCCTTGTCAGGATTACACGCTGGCTTTACCCTAGCAGAAAGATGCTGTGAGGACTCGGATCTACCGAAAGAGGCTCACCCACTGGACGTACAGTAGCAGTCAGACGAGGTGATGACTGCAGCAGTAAGACGAGGACAAGAGTGCTGGCTGGATTAACACTCTCCGAAAGGAATGTTGAAGACGCCGGGGCTCTGGAGAAAGAGTCCAGCACGGATGCACACAGTCAGAAATAGGATGTTAGGACTCGCTTGTAAAGCATACTGCCGGTTATATGCTCGAGTAGGGGAGCAAAATTCTACTGTCACTGAAGTCGTGCACTTGTTGGCAATGCTGTCGGGGTACGGGCTTTGGAACACATGTGCATTGGTAGTCCCTCAGCAGGAGTGTTGAGTTACACGTACGTACTATTCAAGTATTCCCTGGTAGAGTTTGCACTGTTGAAACCATGTTCTGTGATGAAAGGTGCTGTGGAAGTTGGGAAAGGTCTTTCACTGGTACCTCCGTAAGCGTTCTCGAGTAGAGGAAACTTTTGCCCTCCGAGAAGCATGCTGCAGCTTATATGCTGGAGCGGGGCTAACCTCCTGCTCTCAAAGACATCGGGCACGTAGTGCCATGGCTCCTGGCACATTAACCTAAATTGGTCAGGGATACACGTGTATTAATCTCGCCTCAGCAGGAATTGTCAGTAATATGTGCGATCAGTACACGTAGTCTTTGAAATAGATTGCACTTTGAAACACGCTGACGTGTTTAGAACGAAAGTGCCCATGAAAAGAAGTGCATACGGTTATGGGCAGCAAGGTATTGTGACACTTTCAAAAGGGCACTCATGGGTAGCTCTAAGAAGCATGCCCCAAGAGAAGAAACTGCTTTCCTCTGCCAGTAGGATACTGCCGGGTAGAAGCTGGAGTAGTGGCGCTCTGCTTATCTCACTGACACCGTGCACCCGGTTGGATGCACAATGGCTAACTTTGCCCTCACATCTCCCTTCCCCTAGTATGCAGCACAGGACTTCTGTCTTCGACTTCCTGGGTCCTCAACTCTCCTCAGACCTAATGTGCAACTGCTTTTTCACCTCGTACCTCTGTCGTGGTGACTCATTTCTGCTAGTGTGCACACAGACAGCAATCCATTCACAGAGCACCTGAGTTCTCACCTTGCTTTCGGGCAGTGTTCAATCACACGACCTGCCCCTGTGAGAGCCCCCGAATCCTCACCTAAGCTTTCAATTAGTACCCATGTAACCCGCACTCAGCTCCGAACACACCCATGTCTGAATTTCTCCTGTCTGCCAGCTTCAAAGTGACAACACTCTTTCCATTCAGAACCTGAGTTCTAACTTGTCCTGTGAAAGGCGTGCTGTCTGGAAGCACATAGCACAAAGGCGGGGGGAAGGACTGGGATCACACCGCAGAAGTCTACTCACTGAAAGTACAGTGGCAGAACGGTGAGGTGAGGACTCGGATCACCCTTGCAGGATTCCAACACTGGATTTAGACAAACAGAAAGGTGAGGTGAGTCGGACACCCTGTTAGAATTACTCTCTGGATATACAAAAGCAGCAATCGAAGTGAGGACTTGGATCACCCTGGCAGGATTACAGCCAAGAGTTAGAAAACCAGAAAGTGAAGTGAGTCACGACTCGGATCACCCTGCAGAGGATGACTCCCAGGATTTAAACTAGCAGAAATGTGAGGACTCGGATCAGCCTGGCAGGATTACTCGCCGTATCTGCCCTAGCAGATGAGGTGAGGTGAGATCGCGGATCACCCTGGCAGAATTACTCCCTGAATTTACACTAGCAGAAAGGTGAGGTGATGACTCAGATCACGGTGCGAGGATTTCTCCCTGGATTTACACTAGCAGAAAGGTGACGTGAGGGCTCAGACCTCCCTGTGAGGATTTCTCCATGGATTTTTCACTAACAGAAAGGTGAGGTGAGGACTCGGATCACCCTGTGAGGATTGCTTCCAGGACATACAAAACAGAGCGCGAAGTGAGGACTCGGATCACCCTGGGGAGGACTACTCCCTGGATTGAAACTAGCAGACATGTGAGGACGTGGATCACCCTGGCAGGATTACTCCCTGGATGTAAACTAGAAAATGTTGAGGACTCGGATCACCATGGCAAGATTGCTACCTGGAATGACACTAGCAGAAAGTTCAGGTGAGGACTTGGATCACCCTGTGCGGATTACTCCCTGGATATACAAATGGAGAGAGTCACGTGAGGGCATGGATCACCCTCGCAAGATTACTCCCAGGATTTCAAAAGCAAAAGCGAAGTGAGGACTCGGATCACCCTGGAGAGGATTACTCCCTGGATTTGAACTAGCAGAAAGGTGAGGACTCGGATCACCCAGGAAGGACTACTCCCCGGATTTACACTAGCAAAAAGGTGAGGTGAGGACTCGGATCACCCTGTGAGGATTACTCTTTGGCTGTTCAAAGGCAGAGAGCAAACTGAGGACTCGGATCACCCTGGGGAGGAATACTTCCTGGATTTAAACTAGCAGAAAGGTGAGGACTCCGATCCCCCTGGCATTATTACTCCGTGGATTTACAAAAGCAGAAAGCATAGAGAAGACTCGGATCACCCTGCAGAGGATGACTCCCAGGATTTAAACTAGCAGAAATGTGAGGACTCGGATCAGCCTGGCAGGATTACTCGCCGTATCTGCCCTAGCAGAATGGTGAGGTGAGAACGCGGATCACCCTGGCAGAATTACTCCCTGAATTTACACTAGCAGAAAGGTGAGGTGATGACTCAGATGAGCGCGAAGTGAGGACTCGGATCACCCTGGGGAGGACTGCTCCCTGGATTGAAACTGGCAGAAATGTGAGGACGTGGATGACCCTGGCAATATTACTCCCTGGATATACAAAAGCAGAGAGCCACGTGAGGACACGGGTCACCATCGCAAGATTACTCCCAGGATTTACAAAAGCAGAAAGCGAAGTGAGGACTCGGATCACCCTGGAGAGGATTACTCCCTGGATTTGAACTAGCAGAAAGGTGAGGACTCGGATCACCCAGGCAGGACTACTCCCCGGATTTACAGTAGCAGAAAGGTGAGGTGAGGACTCGGATCACCCTGTGAGGATTACTCTTTGGATCCACAAAGGCAGAGAGCAAAGTGAGGACTCTGATCACCCTGGGGAGGAATACTGCCTGAATTTTCAAAAGCAGAAAGCATAGAGAAGACTCGGATCACCCTGCAGAGGATTACTCCCTTGGTGTACAATTACAGAAAGCGAAGTGAGGACAGGGATCTCCCTGCAGGGATAATTTGCTTGATCGTGTACACTAGCAGAAAGGTGAGGTGAGGACTCGGATAATTCTGGGGAGGATTACTTCCTGTATTTACACTAGCAGAAAGGCGCGGTGAGTGCCCCAATTAGCCTTGTCAGGATTACACGCTGGCTTTACCCTAGCAGAAAGATGCTGTGAGGACTCGGATCTACCGAAAGAGGCTCACCCACTGGACGTACAGTAGCAGTCAGACGAGGTGATGACTGCAGCAGTAAGACGAGGACAAGAGTGCTGGCTGGATTAACACTCTCCGAAAGGAATGTTGAAGACGCCGGGGCTCTGGAGAAAGAGTCCAGCACGGATGCACACAGTCAGAAATAGGATGTTAGGACTCGCTTGTAAAGCATACTGCCGGTTATATGCTCGAGTAGGGGAGCAAAATTCTACTGTCACTGAAGTCGTGCACTTGTTGGCAATGCTGTCGGGGTACGGGCTTTGGAACACATGTGCATTGGTAGTCCCTCAGCAGGAGTGTTGAGTTACACGTACGTACTATTCAAGTATTCCCTGGTAGAGTTTGCACTGTTGAAACCATGTTCTGTGATGAAAGGTGCTGTGGAAGTTGGGAAAGGTCTTTCACTGGTACCTCCGTAAGCGTTCTCGAGTAGAGGAAACTTTTGCCCTCCGAGAAGCATGCTGCAGCTTATATGCTGGAGCGGGGCTAACCTCCTGCTCTCAAAGACATCGGGCACGTAGTGCCATGGCTCCTGGCACATTAACCTAAATTGGTCAGGGATACACGTGTATTAATCTCGCCTCAGCAGGAATTGTCAGTAATATGTGCGATCAGTACACGTAGTCTTTGAAATAGATTGCACTTTGAAACACGCTGACGTGTTTAGAACGAAAGTGCCCATGAAAAGAAGTGCATACGGTTATGGGCAGCAAGGTATTGTGACACTTTCAAAAGGGCACTCATGGGTAGCTCTAAGAAGCATGCCCCAAGAGAAGAAACTGCTTTCCTCTGCCAGTAGGATACTGCCGGGTAGAAGCTGGAGTAGTGGCGCTCTGCTTATCTCACTGACACCGTGCACCCGGTTGGATGCACAATGGCTAACTTTGCCCTCACATCTCCCTTCCCCTAGTATGCAGCACAGGACTTCTGTCTTCGACTTCCTGGGTCCTCAACTCTCCTCAGACCTAATGTGCAACTGCTTTTTCACCTCGTACCTCTGTCGTGGTGACTCATTTCTGCTAGTGTGCACACAGACAGCAATCCATTCACAGAGCACCTGAGTTCTCACCTTGCTTTCGGGCAGTGTTCAATCACACGACCTGCCCCTGTGAGAGCCCCCGAATCCTCACCTAAGCTTTCAATTAGTACCCATGTAACCCGCACTCAGCTCCGAACACACCCATGTCTGAATTTCTCCTGTCTGCCAGCTTCAAAGTGACAACACTCTTTCCATTCAGAACCTGAGTTCTAACTTGTCCTGTGAAAGGCGTGCTGTCTGGAAGCACATAGCACAAAGGCGGGGGGAAGGACTGGGATCACACCGCAGAAGTCTACTCACTGAAAGTACAGTGGCAGAACGGTGAGGTGAGGACTCGGATCACCCTTGCAGGATTCCAACACTGGATTTAGACAAACAGAAAGGTGAGGTGAGTCGGACACCCTGTTAGAATTACTCTCTGGATATACAAAAGCAGCAATCGAAGTGAGGACTTGGATCACCCTGGCAGGATTACAGCCAAGAGTTAGAAAACCAGAAAGTGAAGTGAGTCACGACTCGGATCACCCTGCAGAGGATGACTCCCAGGATTTAAACTAGCAGAAATGTGAGGACTCGGATCAGCCTGGCAGGATTACTCGCCGTATCTGCCCTAGCAGATGAGGTGAGGTGAGATCGCGGATCACCCTGGCAGAATTACTCCCTGAATTTACACTAGCAGAAAGGTGAGGTGATGACTCAGATCACGGTGCGAGGATTTCTCCCTGGATTTACACTAGCAGAAAGGTGACGTGAGGGCTCAGACCTCCCTGTGAGGATTTCTCCATGGATTTTTCACTAACAGAAAGGTGAGGTGAGGACTCGGATCACCCTGTGAGGATTGCTTCCAGGACATACAAAACAGAGCGCGAAGTGAGGACTCGGATCACCCTGGGGAGGACTACTCCCTGGATTGAAACTAGCAGACATGTGAGGACGTGGATCACCCTGGCAGGATTACTCCCTGGATGTAAACTAGAAAATGTTGAGGACTCGGATCACCATGGCAAGATTGCTACCTGGAATGACACTAGCAGAAAGTTCAGGTGAGGACTTGGATCACCCTGTGCGGATTACTCCCTGGATATACAAATGGAGAGAGTCACGTGAGGGCATGGATCACCCTCGCAAGATTACTCCCAGGATTTCAAAAGCAAAAGCGAAGTGAGGACTCGGATCACCCTGGAGAGGATTACTCCCTGGATTTGAACTAGCAGAAAGGTGAGGACTCGGATCACCCAGGCAGGACTACTCCCCGGATTTACACTAGCAAAAAGGTGAGGTGAGGACTCGGATCACCCTGTGAGGATTACTCTTTGGCTGTTCAAAGGCAGAGAGCAAACTGAGGACTCGGATCACCCTGGGGAGGAATACTTCCTGGATTTAAACTAGCAGAAAGGTGAGGACTCCGATCCCCCTGGCATTATTACTCCGTGGATTTACAAAAGCAGAAAGCATAGAGAAGACTCGGATCACCCTGCAGAGGATGACTCCCAGGATTTAAACTAGCAGAAATGTGAGGACTCGGATCAGCCTGGCAGGATTACTCGCCGTATCTGCCCTAGCAGAATGGTGAGGTGAGAACGCGGATCACCCTGGCAGAATTACTCCCTGAATTTACACTAGCAGAAAGGTGAGGTGATGACTCAGATGAGCGCGAAGTGAGGACTCGGATCACCCTGGGGAGGACTGCTCCCTGGATTGAAACTGGCAGAAATGTGAGGACGTGGATGACCCTGGCAATATTACTCCCTGGATATACAAAAGCAGAGAGCCACGTGAGGACACGGGTCACCATCGCAAGATTACTCCCAGGATTTACAAAAGCAGAAAGCGAAGTGAGGACTCGGATCACCCTGGAGAGGATTACTCCCTGGATTTGAACTAGCAGAAAGGTGAGGACTCGGATCACCCAGGCAGGACTACTCCCCGGATTTACAGTAGCAGAAAGGTGAGGTGAGGACTCGGATCACCCTGTGAGGATTACTCTTTGGATCCACAAAGGCAGAGAGCAAAGTGAGGACTCTGATCACCCTGGGGAGGAATACTGCCTGAATTTTCAAAAGCAGAAAGCATAGAGAAGACTCGGATCACCCTGCAGAGGATTACTCCCTTGGTGTACAATTACAGAAAGCGAAGTGAGGACAGGGATCTCCCTGCAGGGATAATTTGCTTGATCGTGTACACTAGCAGAAAGGTGAGGTGAGGACTCGGATAATTCTGGGGAGGATTACTTCCTGTATTTACACTAGCAGAAAGGCGCGGTGAGTGCCCCAATTAGCCTTGTCAGGATTACACGCTGGCTTTACCCTAGCAGAAAGATGCTGTGAGGACTCGGATCTACCGAAAGAGGCTCACCCACTGGACGTACAGTAGCAGTCAGACGAGGTGATGACTGCAGCAGTAAGACGAGGACAAGAGTGCTGGCTGGATTAACACTCTCCGAAAGGAATGTTGAAGACGCCGGGGCTCTGGAGAAAGAGTCCAGCACGGATGCACACAGTCAGAAATAGGATGTTAGGACTCGCTTGTAAAGCATACTGCCGGTTATATGCTCGAGTAGGGGAGCAAAATTCTACTGTCACTGAAGTCGTGCACTTGTTGGCAATGCTGTCGGGGTACGGGCTTTGGAACACATGTGCATTGGTAGTCCCTCAGCAGGAGTGTTGAGTTACACGTACGTACTATTCAAGTATTCCCTGGTAGAGTTTGCACTGTTGAAACCATGTTCTGTGATGAAAGGTGCTGTGGAAGTTGGGAAAGGTCTTTCACTGGTACCTCCGTAAGCGTTCTCGAGTAGAGGAAACTTTTGCCCTCCGAGAAGCATGCTGCAGCTTATATGCTGGAGCGGGGCTAACCTCCTGCTCTCAAAGACATCGGGCACGTAGTGCCATGGCTCCTGGCACATTAACCTAAATTGGTCAGGGATACACGTGTATTAATCTCGCCTCAGCAGGAATTGTCAGTAATATGTGCGATCAGTACACGTAGTCTTTGAAATAGATTGCACTTTGAAACACGCTGACGTGTTTAGAACGAAAGTGCCCATGAAAAGAAGTGCATACGGTTATGGGCAGCAAGGTATTGTGACACTTTCAAAAGGGCACTCATGGGTAGCTCTAAGAAGCATGCCCCAAGAGAAGAAACTGCTTTCCTCTGCCAGTAGGATACTGCCGGGTAGAAGCTGGAGTAGTGGCGCTCTGCTTATCTCACTGACACCGTGCACCCGGTTGGATGCACAATGGCTAACTTTGCCCTCACATCTCCCTTCCCCTAGTATGCAGCACAGGACTTCTGTCTTCGACTTCCTGGGTCCTCAACTCTCCTCAGACCTAATGTGCAACTGCTTTTTCACCTCGTACCTCTGTCGTGGTGACTCATTTCTGCTAGTGTGCACACAGACAGCAATCCATTCACAGAGCACCTGAGTTCTCACCTTGCTTTCGGGCAGTGTTCAATCACACGACCTGCCCCTGTGAGAGCCCCCGAATCCTCACCTAAGCTTTCAATTAGTACCCATGTAACCCGCACTCAGCTCCGAACACACCCATGTCTGAATTTCTCCTGTCTGCCAGCTTCAAAGTGACAACACTCTTTCCATTCAGAACCTGAGTTCTAACTTGTCCTGTGAAAGGCGTGCTGTCTGGAAGCACATAGCACAAAGGCGGGGGGAAGGACTGGGATCACACCGCAGAAGTCTACTCACTGAAAGTACAGTGGCAGAACGGTGAGGTGAGGACTCGGATCACCCTTGCAGGATTCCAACACTGGATTTAGACAAACAGAAAGGTGAGGTGAGTCGGACACCCTGTTAGAATTACTCTCTGGATATACAAAAGCAGCAATCGAAGTGAGGACTTGGATCACCCTGGCAGGATTACAGCCAAGAGTTAGAAAACCAGAAAGTGAAGTGAGTCACGACTCGGATCACCCTGCAGAGGATGACTCCCAGGATTTAAACTAGCAGAAATGTGAGGACTCGGATCAGCCTGGCAGGATTACTCGCCGTATCTGCCCTAGCAGATGAGGTGAGGTGAGATCGCGGATCACCCTGGCAGAATTACTCCCTGAATTTACACTAGCAGAAAGGTGAGGTGATGACTCAGATCACGGTGCGAGGATTTCTCCCTGGATTTACACTAGCAGAAAGGTGACGTGAGGGCTCAGACCTCCCTGTGAGGATTTCTCCATGGATTTTTCACTAACAGAAAGGTGAGGTGAGGACTCGGATCACCCTGTGAGGATTGCTTCCAGGACATACAAAACAGAGCGCGAAGTGAGGACTCGGATCACCCTGGGGAGGACTACTCCCTGGATTGAAACTAGCAGACATGTGAGGACGTGGATCACCCTGGCAGGATTACTCCCTGGATGTAAACTAGAAAATGTTGAGGACTCGGATCACCATGGCAAGATTGCTACCTGGAATGACACTAGCAGAAAGTTCAGGTGAGGACTTGGATCACCCTGTGCGGATTACTCCCTGGATATACCAATGGAGAGAGTCACGTGAGGGCATGGATCACCCTCGCAAGATTACTCCCAGGATTTCAAAAGCAAAAGCGAAGTGAGGACTCGGATCACCCTGGAGAGGATTACTCCCTGGATTTGAACTAGCAGAAAGGTGAGGACTCGGATCACCCAGGCAGGACTACTCCCCGGATTTACACTAGCAAAAAGGTGAGGTGAGGACTCGGATCACCCTGTGAGGATTACTCTTTGGCTGTTCAAAGGCAGAGAGCAAACTGAGGACTCGGATCACCCTGGGGAGGAATACTTCCTGGATTTAAACTAGCAGAAAGGTGAGGACTCCGATCCCCCTGGCATTATTACTCCGTGGATTTACAAAAGCAGAAAGCATAGAGAAGACTCGGATCACCCTGCAGAGGATGACTCCCAGGATTTAAACTAGCAGAAATGTGAGGACTCGGATCAGCCTGGCAGGATTACTCGCCGTATCTGCCCTAGCAGAATGGTGAGGTGAGAACGCGGATCACCCTGGCAGAATTACTCCCTGAATTTACACTAGCAGAAAGGTGAGGTGATGACTCAGATGAGCGCGAAGTGAGGACTCGGATCACCCTGGGGAGGACTGCTCCCTGGATTGAAACTGGCAGAAATGTGAGGACGTGGATGACCCTGGCAATATTACTCCCTGGATATACAAAAGCAGAGAGCCACGTGAGGACACGGGTCACCATCGCAAGATTACTCCCAGGATTTACAAAAGCAGAAAGCGAAGTGAGGACTCGGATCACCCTGGAGAGGATTACTCCCTGGATTTGAACTAGCAGAAAGGTGAGGACTCGGATCACCCAGGCAGGACTACTCCCCGGATTTACAGTAGCAGAAAGGTGAGGTGAGGACTCGGATCACCCTGTGAGGATTACTCTTTGGATCTACAAAGGCAGAGAGCAAAGTGAGGACTCTGATCACCCTGGGGAGGAATACTGCCTGAATTTTCAAAAGCAGAAAGCATAGAGAAGACTCGGATCACCCTGCAGAGGATTACTCCCTTGGTGTACAATTACAGAAAGCGAAGTGAGGACAGGGATCTCCCTGCAGGGATAATTTGCTTGATCGTGTACACTAGCAGAAAGGTGAGGTGAGGACTCGGATAATTCTGGGGAGGATTACTTCCTGTATTTACACTAGCAGAAAGGCGCGGTGAGGGCCCCAATTAGCCTTGTCAGGATTACACGCTGGCTTTACCCTAGCAGAAAGATGCTGTGAGGACTCGGATCTACCGAAAGAGGCTCACCCACTGGACGTACAGTAGCAGTCAGACGAGGTGATGACTGCAGCAGTAAGACGAGGACAAGAGTGCTGGCTGGATTAACACTCTCCGAAAGAAATGTTGAAGACGCCGGGGCTCTGGAGAAAGAGTCCAGCACGGATGCACACAGTCAGAAATAGGATGTTAGGACTCGCTTGTAAAGCATACTGCCGGTTATATGCTCGAGTAGGGGAGCAAAATTCTACTGTCACTGAAGTCGTGCACTTGTTGGCAATGCTGTCGGGGTACGGGCTTTGGAACACATGTGCATTGGTAGTCCCTCAGCAGGAGTGTTGAGTTACACGTATGTACTATTCAAGTATTCCCTGGTAGAGTTTGCACTGTTGAAACCATGTTCTGTGATGAAAGGTGCTGTGGAAGTTGGGAAAGGTCTTTCACTGGTACCTCAGTAAGCGTTCTCGAGTAGAGGAAACTTTTGCCCTCCGAGAAGCATGCTGCAGCTTATATGCTGGAGCGGGGCTAACCTCCTGCTCTCAAAGACATCGGGCACGTAGTGCCATGGCTCCTGGCACATTAACCTAAATTGGTCAGGGATACACGTGTATTAATCTCGCCTCAGCAGGAATTGTCAGTAATATGTGCGATCAGTACACGTAGTCTTTGAAATAGATTGCACTTTGAAACACGCTGACGTGTTTAGAACGAAAGTGCCCATGAAAAGAAGTGCATACGGTTATGGGCAGCAAGGTATTGTGACACTTTCAAAAGGGCACTCATGGGTAGCTCTAAGAAGCATGCCCCAAGAGAAGAAACTGCTTTCCTCTGCCAGTAGGATACTGCCGGGTAGAAGCTGGAGTAGTGGCGCTCTGCTTATCTCACTGACACCGTGCACCCGGTTGGATGCACAATGGCTAACTTTGCCCTCACATCTCCCTTCCCCTAGTATGCAGCACAGGACTTCTGTCTTCGACTTCCTGGGTCCTCAACTCTCCTCAGACCTAATGTGCAACTGCTTTTTCACCTCGTACCTCTGTAGTGGTGACTCATTTCTGCTAGTGTGCACACAGACAGCAATCCATTCACAGAGCACCTGAGTTCTCACCTTGCTTTCGGGCAGTGTTCAATCACACGACCTGCCCCTGTGAGAGCCCCCGAATCCTCACCTAAGCTTTCAATTAGTACCCATGTAACCCGCACTCAGCTCCGAACACACCCATGTCTGAATTTCTCCTGTCTGCCAGCTTCAAAGTGACAACACTCTTTCCATTCAGAACCTGAGTTCTAACTTGTCCTGTGAAAGGCGTGCTGTCTGGAAGCACATAGCACAAAGGCGGGGGGAAGGACTGGGATCACACCGCAGAAGTCTACTCACTGAAAGTACAGTGGCAGAACGGTGAGGTGAGGACTCGGATCACCCTTGCAGGATTCCAACACTGGATTTAGACAAACAGAAAGGTGACGTGAGTCGGACACCCTGTTAGAATTACTCTCTGGATATACAAAAGCAGCAATCGAAGTGAGGACTTGGATCATACTGGCAGGATTACAGCCAAGAGTTAGAAAACCAGAAAGTGAAGTGAGTCACGACTCGGATCACCCTGCAGAGGATGACTCCCAGGATTTAAACTAGCAGAAATGTGAGGACTCGGATCAGCCTGGCAGGATTACTCGCCGTATCTGCCCTAGCAGATGAGGTGAGGTGAGATCGCGGATCACCCTGGCAGAATTACTCCCTGAATTTACACTAGCAGAAAGGTGAGGTGATGACTCAGATCGCGGTGCGAGGATTTCTCCCTGGATTTACACTAGCAGAAAGGTGACGTGAGGGCTCAGACCTCCCTGTGAGGATTTCTCCATGGATTTTTCACTAACAGAAAGGTGAGGTGAGGACTCGGATCACCCTGTGAGGATTGCTTCCAGGACATACAAAACAGAGCGCGAAGTGAGGACTCGGATCACCCTGGGGAGGACTACTCCCTGGATTGAAACTAGCAGACATGTGAGGACGTGGATCACCCTGGCAGGATTACTCCCTGGATGTAAACTAGAAAATGTTGAGGACTCGGATCACCATGGCAAGATTGCTACCTGGAATGACACTAGCAGAAAGTTCAGGTGAGGACTTGGATCACCCTGTGCGGATTACTCCCTGGATATACAAATGGAGAGAGTCACGTGAGGGCATGGATCACCCTCGCAAGATTACTCCAGGATTTCAAAAGCAAAAGCGAAGTGAGGACTCGGATCACCCTGGAGAGGATTACTCCCTGGATTTGAACTAGCAGAAAGGTGAGGACTCGGATCACCCAGGAAGGACTACTCCCCGGATTTACACTAGCAAAAAGGTGAGGTGAGGACTCGGATCACCCTGTGAGGATTACTCTTTGGCTGTTCAAAGGCAGAGAGCAAACTGAGGACTCGGATCACCCTGGGGAGGAATACTTCCTGGATTTAAACTAGCAGAAAGGTGAGGACTCCGATCCCCCTGGCATTATTACTCCGTGGATTTACAAAAGCAGAAAGCATAGAGAAGATTCGGATCACCCTGCAGAGGATGACTCCCAGGATTTAAACTAGCAGAAATGTGAGGACTCGGATCAGCCTGGCAGGATTACTCGCCGTATCTGCCCTAGCAGAATGGTGAGGTGAGAACGCGGATCACCCTGGCAGAATTACTCCCTGAATTTACACTAGCAGAAAGGTGAGGTGATGACTCAGATGAGCGCGAAGTGAGGACTCGGATCACCCTGGGGAGGACTGCTCCCTGGATTGAAACTGGCAGAAATGTGAGGACGTGGATGACCCTGGCAATATTACTCCCTGGATATACAAAAGCAGAGAGCCACGTGAGGACACGGGTCACCATCGCAAGATTACTCCCAGGATTTACAAAAGCAGAAAGCGAAGTGAGGACTCGGATCACCCTGGAGAGGATTACTCCCTGGATTTGAACTAGCAGAAAGGTGAGGACTCGGATCACCCAGGCAGGACTACTCCCCGGATTTACAGTAGCAGAAAGGTGAGGTGAGGACTCGGATCACCCTGTGAGGATTACTCTTTGGATCCACAAAGGCAGAGAGCAAAGTGAGGACTCTGATCACCCTGGGGAGGAATACTGCCTGAATTTTCAAAAGCAGAAAGCATAGAGAAGACTCGGATCACCCTGCAGAGGATTACTCCCTTGGTGTACAATTACAGAAAGCGAAGTGAGGACAGGGATCTCCCTGCAGGGATAATTTGCTTGATCGTGTACACTAGCAGAAAGGTGAGGTGAGGACTCGGATAATTCTGGGGAGGATTACTTCCTGTATTTACACTAGCAGAAAGGCGCGGTGAGTGCCCCAATTAGCCTTGTCAGGATTACACGCTGGCTTTACCCTAGCAGAAAGATGCTGTGAGGACTCGGATCTACCGAAAGAGGCTCACCCACTGGACGTACAGTAGCAGTCAGACGAGGTGATGACTGCAGCAGTAAGACGAGGACAAGAGTGCTGGCTGGATTAACACTCTCCGAAAGGAATGTTGAAGACGCCGGGGCTCTGGAGAAAGAGTCCAGCACGGATGCACACAGTCAGAAATAGGATGTTAGGACTCGCTTGTAAAGCATACTGCCGGTTATATGCTCGAGTAGGGGAGCAAAATTCTACTGTCACTGAAGTCGTGCACTTGTTGGCAATGCTGTCGGGGTACGGGCTTTGGAACACATGTGCATTGGTAGTCCCTTAGCAGGAGTGTTGAGTTACACGTACGTACTATTCAAGTATTCCCTGGTAGAGTTTGCACTGTTGAAACCATGTTCTGTGATGAAAGGTGCTGTGGAAGTTGGGAAAGGTCTTTCACTGGTACCTCCGTAAGCGTTCTCGAGTAGAGGAAACTTTTGCCCTCCGAGAAGCATGCTGCAGCTTATATGCTGGAGCGGGGCTAACCTCCTGCTCTCAAAGACATCGGGCACGTAGTGCCATGGCTCCTGGCACATTAACCTAAATTGGTCAGGGATACACGTGTATTAATCTCGCCTCAGCAGGAATTGTCAGTAATATGTGCGATCAGTACACGTAGTCTTTGAAATAGATTGCACTTTGAAACACGCTGACGTGTTTAGAACGAATGTGCCCATGAAAAGAAGTGCATACGGTTATGGGCAGCAAGGTATTGTGACACTTTATCAAAAGGGCACTCATGGGTAGCTCTAAGAAGCATGCCCCAAGAGAAGAAACTGCTTTCCTCTGCCAGTAGGATACTGCCGGGTAGAAGCTGGAGTAGTGGCGCTCTGCTTATCTCACTGACACCGTGCACCCGGTTGGATGCACAATGGCTAACTTTGCCCTCACATCTCCCTTCCCCTAGTATGCAGCACAGGACTTCTGTCTTCGACTTCCTGGGTCCTCAACTCTCCTCAGACCTAATGTGCAACTGCTTTTTCACCTCGTACCTCTGTCGTGGTGACTCATTTCTGCTAGTGTGCACACAGACAGCAATCCATTCACAGAGCACCTGAGTTCTCACCTTGCTTTCGGGCAGTGTTCAATCACACGACCTGCCCCTGTGAGAGACCCCGAATCCTCACCTAAGCTTTCAATTAGTACCCATGTAACCCGCACTCAGCTCCGAACACACCCATGTCTGAATTTCTCCTGTCTGCCAGCTTCAAAGTGACAACACTCTTTCCATTCAGAACCTGAGTTCTAACTTGTCCTGTGAAAGGCGTGCTGTCTGGAAGCACATAGCACAAAGGCGGGGGGAAGGACTGGGATCACACCGCAGAAGTCTACTCACTGAAAGTACAGTGGCAGAACGGTGAGGTGAGGACTCGGATCACCCTTGCAGGATTCCAACACTGGATTTAGACAAACAGAAAGGTGAGGTGAGTCGGACACCCTGTTAGAATTACTCTCTGGATATACAAAAGCAGCAATCGAAGTGAGGACTTGGATCACCCTGGCAGGATTACAGCCAAGAGTTAGAAAACCAGAAAGTGAAGTGAGTCACGACTCGGATCACCCTGCAGAGGATGACTCCCAGGATTTAAACTAGCAGAAATGTGAGGACTCGGATCAGCCTGGCAGGATTACTCGCCGTATCTGCCCTAGCAGATGAGGTGAGGTGAGATCGCGGATCACCCTGGCAGAATTACTCCCTGAATTTACACTAGCAGAAAGGTGAGGTGATGACTCAGATCACGGTGCGAGGATTTCTCCCTGGATTTACACTAGCAGAAAGGTGACGTGAGGGCTCAGACCTCCCTGTGAGGATTTCTCCATGGATTTTTCACTAACAGAAAGGTGAGGTGAGGACTCGGATCACCCTGTGAGGATTGCTTCCAGGACATACAAAACAGAGCGCGAAGTGAGGACTCGGATCACCCTGGGGAGGACTACTCCCTGGATTGAAACTAGCAGACATGTGAGGACGTGGATCACCCTGGCAGGATTACTCCCTGGATGTAAACTAGAAAATGTTGAGGACTCGGATCACCATGGCAAGATTGCTACCTGGAATGACACTAGCAGAAAGTTCAGGTGAGGACTTGGATCACCCTGTGCGGATTACTCCCTGGATATACAAATGGAGAGAGTCACGTGAGGGCATGGATCACCCTCGCAAGATTACTCCCAGGATTTCAAAAGCAAAAGCGAAGTGAGGACTCGGATCACCCTGGAGAGGATTACTCCCTGGATTTGAACTAGCAGAAAGGTGAGGACTCGGATCACCCAGGCAGGACTACTCCCCGGATTTACACTAGCAAAAAGGTGAGGTGAGGACTCGGATCACCCTGTGAGGATTACTCTTTGGCTGTTCAAAGGCAGAGAGCAAACTGAGGACTCGGATCACCCTGGGGAGGAATACTTCCTGGATTTAAACTAGCAGAAAGGTGAGGACTCCGATCCCCCTGGCATTATTACTCCGTGGATTTACAAAAGCAGAAAGCATAGAGAAGACTCGGATCACCCTGCAGAGGATGACTCCCAGGATTTAAACTAGCAGAAATGTGAGGACTCGGATCAGCCTGGCAGGATTACTCGCCGTATCTGCCCTAGCAGAATGGTGAGGTGAGAACGCGGATCACCCTGGCAGAATTACTCCCTGAATTTACACTAGCAGAAAGGTGAGGTGATGACTCAGATGAGCGCGAAGTGAGGACTCGGATCACCCTGGGGAGGACTGCTCCCTGGATTGAAACTGGCAGAAATGTGAGGACGTGGATGACCCTGGCAATATTACTCCCTGGATATACAAAAGCAGAGAGCCACGTGAGGACACGGGTCACCATCGCAAGATTACTCCCAGGATTTACAAAAGCAGAAAGCGAAGTGAGGACTCGGATCACCCTGGAGAGGATTACTCCCTGGATTTGAACTAGCAGAAAGGTGAGGACTCGGATCACCCAGGCAGGACTACTCCCCGGATTTACAGTAGCAGAAAGGTGAGGTGAGGACTCGGATCACCCTGTGAGGATTACTCTTTGGATCTACAAAGGCAGAGAGCAAAGTGAGGACTCTGATCACCCTGGGGAGGAATACTGCCTGAATTTTCAAAAGCAGAAAGCATAGAGAAGACTCGGATCACCCTGCAGAGGATTACTCCCTTGGTGTACAATTACAGAAAGCGAAGTGAGGACAGGGATCTCCCTGCAGGGATAATTTGCTTGATCGTGTACACTAGCAGAAAGGTGAGGTGAGGACTCGGATAATTCTGGGGAGGATTACTTCCTGTATTTACACTAGCAGAAAGGCGCGGTGAGTGCCCCAATTAGCCTTGTCAGGATTACACGCTGGCTTTACCCTAGCAGAAAGATGCTGTGAGGACTCGGATCTACCGAAAGAGGCTCACCCACTGGACGTACAGTAGCAGTCAGACGAGGTGATGACTGCAGCAGTAAGACGAGGACAAGAGTGCTGGCTGGATTAACACTCTCCGAAAGGAATGTTGAAGACGCCGGGGCTCTGGAGAAAGAGTCCAGCACGGATGCACACAGTCAGAAATAGGATGTTAGGACTCGCTTGTAAAGCATACTGCCGGTTATATGCTCGAGTAGGGGAGCAAAATTCTACTGTCACTGAAGTCGTGCACTTGTTGGCAATGCTGTCGGGGTACGGGCTTTGGAACACATGTGCATTGGTAGTCCCTCAGCAGGAGTGTTGAGTTACACGTACGTACTATTCAAGTATTCCCTGGTAGAGTTTGCACTGTTGAAACCATGTTCTGTGATGAAAGGTGCTGTGGAAGTTGGGAAAGGTCTTTCACTGGTACCTCCGTAAGCGTTCTCGAGTAGAGGAAACTTTTGCCCTCCGAGAAGCATGCTGCAGCTTATATGCTGGAGCGGGGCTAACCTCCTGCTCTCAAAGACATCGGGCACGTAGTGCCATGGCTCCTGGCACATTAACCTAAATTGGTCAGGGATACACGTGTATTAATCTCGCCTCAGCAGGAATTGTCAGTAATATGTGCGATCAGTACACGTAGTCTTTGAAATAGATTGCACTTTGAAACACGCTGACGTGTTTAGAACGAAAGTGCCCATGAAAAGAAGTGCATACGGTTATGGGCAGCAAGGTATTGTGACACTTTCAAAAGGGCACTCATGGGTAGCTCTAAGAAGCATGCCCCAAGAGAAGAAACTGCTTTCCTCTGCCAGTAGGATACTGCCGGGTAGAAGCTGGAGTAGTGGCGCTCTGCTTATCTCACTGACACCGTGCACCCGGTTGGATGCACAATGGCTAACTTTGCCCTCACATCTCCCTTCCCCTAGTATGCAGCACAGGACTTCTGTCTTCGACTTCCTGGGTCCTCAACTCTCCTCAGACCTAATGTGCAACTGCTTTTTCACCTCGTACCTCTGTCGTGGTGACTCATTTCTGCTAGTGTGCACACAGACAGCAATCCATTCACAGAGCACCTGAGTTCTCACCTTGCTTTCGGGCAGTGTTCAATCACACGACCTGCCCCTGTGAGAGACCCCGAATCCTCACCTAAGCTTTCAATTAGTACCCATGTAACCCGCACTCAGCTCCGAACACACCCATGTCTGAATTTCTCCTGTCTGCCAGCTTCAAAGTGACAACACTCTTTCCATTCAGAACCTGAGTTCTAACTTGTCCTGTGAAAGGCGTGCTGTCTGGAAGCACATAGCACAAAGGCGGGGGGAAGGACTGGGATCACACCGCAGAAGTCTACTCACTGAAAGTACAGTGGCAGAACGGTGAGGTGAGGACTCGGATCACCCTTGCAGGATTCCAACACTGGATTTAGACAAACAGAAAGGTGAGGTGAGTCGGACACCCTGTTAGAATTACTCTCTGGATATACAAAAGCAGCAATCGAAGTGAGGACTTGGATCACCCTGGCAGGATTACAGCCAAGAGTTAGAAAACCAGAAAGTGAAGTGAGTCACGACTCGGATCACCCTGCAGAGGATGACTCCCAGGATTTAAACTAGCAGAAATGTGAGGACTCGGATCAGCCTGGCAGGATTACTCGCCGTATCTGCCCTAGCAGATGAGGTGAGGTGAGATCGCGGATCACCCTGGCAGAATTACTCCCTGAATTTACACTAGCAGAAAGGTGAGGTGATGACTCAGATCACGGTGCGAGGATTTCTCCCTGGATTTACACTAGCAGAAAGGTGACGTGAGGGCTCAGACCTCCCTGTGAGGATTTCTCCATGGATTTTTCACTAACAGAAAGGTGAGGTGAGGACTCGGATCACCCTGTGAGGATTGCTTCCAGGACATACAAAACAGAGCGCGAAGTGAGGACTCGGATCACCCTGGGGAGGACTACTCCCTGGATTGAAACTAGCAGACATGTGAGGACGTGGATCACCCTGGCAGGATTACTCCCTGGATGTAAACTAGAAAATGTTGAGGACTCGGATCACCATGGCAAGATTGCTACCTGGAATGACACTAGCAGAAAGTTCAGGTGAGGACTTGGATCACCCTGTGCGGATTACTCCCTGGATATACAAATGGAGAGAGTCACGTGAGGGCATGGATCACCCTCGCAAGATTACTCCCAGGATTTCAAAAGCAAAAGCGAAGTGAGGACTCGGATCACCCTGGAGAGGATTACTCCCTGGATTTGAACTAGCAGAAAGGTGAGGACTCGGATCACCCAGGAAGGACTACTCCCCGGATTTACACTAGCAAAAAGGTGAGGTGAGGACTCGGATCACCCTGTGAGGATTACTCTTTGGCTGTTCAAAGGCAGAGAGCAAACTGAGGACTCGGATCACCCTGGGGAGGAATACTTCCTGGATTTAAACTAGCAGAAAGGTGAGGACTCCGATCCCCCTGGCATTATTACTCCGTGGATTTACAAAAGCAGAAAGCATAGAGAAGACTCGGATCACCCTGCAGAGGATGACTCCCAGGATTTAAACTAGCAGAAATGTGAGGACTCGGATCAGCCTGGCAGGATTACTCGCCGTATCTGCCCTAGCAGAATGGTGAGGTGAGAACGCGGATCACCCTGGCAGAATTACTCCCTGAATTTACACTAGCAGAAAGGTGAGGTGATGACTCAGATGAGCGCGAAGTGAGGACTCGGATCACCCTGGGGAGGACTGCTCCCTGGATTGAAACTGGCAGAAATGTGAGGACGTGGATGACCCTGGCAATATTACTCCCTGGATATACAAAAGCAGAGAGCCACGTGAGGACACGGGTCACCATCGCAAGATTACTCCCAGGATTTACAAAAGCAGAAAGCGAAGTGAGGACTCGGATCACCCTGGAGAGGATTACTCCCTGGATTTGAACTAGCAGAAAGGTGAGGACTCGGATCACCCAGGCAGGACTACTCCCCGGATTTACAGTAGCAGAAAGGTGAGGTGAGGACTCGGATCACCCTGTGAGGATTACTCTTTGGATCCACAAAGGCAGAGAGCAAAGTGAGGACTCTGATCACCCTGGGGAGGAATACTGCCTGAATTTTCAAAAGCAGAAAGCATAGAGAAGACTCGGATCACCCTGCAGAGGATTACTCCCTTGGTGTACAATTACAGAAAGCGAAGTGAGGACAGGGATCTCCCTGCAGGGATAATTTGCTTGATCGTGTACACTAGCAGAAAGGTGAGGTGAGGACTCGGATAATTCTGGGGAGGATTACTTCCTGTATTTACACTAGCAGAAAGGCGCGGTGAGTGCCCCAATTAGCCTTGTCAGGATTACACGCTGGCTTTACCCTAGCAGAAAGATGCTGTGAGGACTCGGATCTACCGAAAGAGGCTCACCCACTGGACGTACAGTAGCAGTCAGACGAGGTGATGACTGCAGCAGTAAGACGAGGACAAGAGTGCTGGCTGGATTAACACTCTCCGAAAGGAATGTTGAAGACGCCGGGGCTCTGGAGAAAGAGTCCAGCACGGATGCACACAGTCAGAAATAGGATGTTAGGACTCGCTTGTAAAGCATACTGCCGGTTATATGCTCGAGTAGGGGAGCAAAATTCTACTGTCACTGAAGTCGTGCACTTGTTGGCAATGCTGTCGGGGTACGGGCTTTGGAACACATGTGCATTGGTAGTCCCTTAGCAGGAGTGTTGAGTTACACGTACGTACTATTCAAGTATTCCCTGGTAGAGTTTGCACTGTTGAAACCATGTTCTGTGATGAAAGGTGCTGTGGAAGTTGGGAAAGGTCTTTCACTGGTACCTCCGTAAGCGTTCTCGAGTAGAGGAAACTTTTGCCCTCCGAGAAGCATGCTGCAGCTTATATGCTGGAGCGGGGCTAACCTCCTGCTCTCAAAGACATCGGGCACGTAGTGCCATGGCTCCTGGCACATTAACCTAAATTGGTCAGGGATACACGTGTATTAATCTCGCCTCAGCAGGAATTGTCAGTAATATGTGCGATCAGTACACGTAGTCTTTGAAATAGATTGCACTTTGAAACACGCTGACGTGTTTAGAACGAATGTGCCCATGAAAAGAAGTGCATACGGTTATGGGCAGCAAGGTATTGTGACACTTTATCAAAAGGGCACTCATGGGTAGCTCTAAGAAGCATGCCCCAAGAGAAGAAACTGCTTTCCTCTGCCAGTAGGATACTGCCGGGTAGAAGCTGGAGTAGTGGCGCTCTGCTTATCTCACTGACACCGTGCACCCGGTTGGATGCACAATGGCTAACTTTGCCCTCACATCTCCCTTCCCCTAGTATGCAGCACAGGACTTCTGTCTTCGACTTCCTGGGTCCTCAACTCTCCTCAGACCTAATGTGCAACTGCTTTTTCACCTCGTACCTCTGTCGTGGTGACTCATTTCTGCTAGTGTGCACACAGACAGCAATCCATTCACAGAGCACCTGAGTTCTCACCTTGCTTTCGGGCAGTGTTCAATCACACGACCTGCCCCTGTGAGAGCCCCCGAATCCTCACCTAAGCTTTCAATTAGTACCCATGTAACCCGCACTCAGCTCCGAACACACCCATGTCTGAATTTCTCCTGTCTGCCAGCTTCAAAGTGACAACACTCTTTCCATTCAGAACCTGAGTTCTAACTTGTCCTGTGAAAGGCGTGCTGTCTGGAAGCACATAGCACAAAGGCGGGGGGAAGGACTGGGATCACACCGCAGAAGTCTACTCACTGAAAGTACAGTGGCAGAACGGTGAGGTGAGGACTCGGATCACCCTTGCAGGATTCCAACACTGGATTTAGACAAACAGAAAGGTGAGGTGAGTCGGACACCCTGTTAGAATTACTCTCTGGATATACAAAAGCAGCAATCGAAGTGAGGACTTGCATCACCCTGGCAGGATTACAGCCAAGAGTTAGAAAACCAGAAAGTGAAGTGAGTCACGACTCGGATCACCCTGCAGAGGATGACTCCCAGGATTTAAACTAGCAGAAATGTGAGGACTCGGATCAGCCTGGCAGGATTACTCGCCGTATCTGCCCTAGCAGATGAGGTGAGGTGAGATCGCGGATCACCCTGGCAGAATTACTCCCTGAATTTACACTAGCAGAAAGGTGAGGTGATGACTCAGATCACGGTGCGAGGATTTCTCCCTGGATTTACACTAGCAGAAAGGTGACGTGAGGGCTCAGACCTCCCTGTGAGGATTTCTCCATGGATTTTTCACTAACAGAAAGGTGAGGTGAGGACTCGGATCACCCTGTGAGGATTGCTTCCAGGACATACAAAACAGAGCGCGAAGTGAGGACTCGGATCACCCTGGGGAGGACTACTCCCTGGATTGAAACTAGCAGACATGTGAGGACGTGGATCACCCTGGCAGGATTACTCCCTGGATGTAAACTAGAAAATGTTGAGGACTCGGATCACCATGGCAAGATTGCTACCTGGAATGACACTAGCAGAAAGTTCAGGTGAGGACTTGGATCACCCTGTGCGGATTACTCCCTGGATATACAAATGGAGAGAGTCACGTGAGGGCATGGATCACCCTCGCAAGATTACTCCCAGGATTTCAAAAGCAAAAGCGAAGTGAGGACTCGGATCACCCTGGAGAGGATTACTCCCTGGATTTGAACTAGCAGAAAGGTGAGGACTCGGATCACCCAGGAAGGACTACTCCCCGGATTTACACTAGCAAAAAGGTGAGGTGAGGACTCGGATCACCCTGTGAGGATTACTCTTTGGCTGTTCAAAGGCAGAGAGCAAACTGAGGACTCGGATCACCCTGGGGAGGAATACTTCCTGGATTTAAACTAGCAGAAAGGTGAGGACTCCGATCCCCCTGGCATTATTACTCCGTGGATTTACAAAAGCAGAAAGCATAGAGAAGACTCGGATCACCCTGCAGAGGATGACTCCCAGGATTTAAACTAGCAGAAATGTGAGGACTCGGATCAGCCTGGCAGGATTACTCGCCGTATCTGCCCTAGCAGAATGGTGAGGTGAGAACGCGGATCACCCTGGCAGAATTACTCCCTGAATTTACACTAGCAGAAAGGTGAGGTGATGACTCAGATGAGCGCGAAGTGAGGACTCGGATCACCCTGGGGAGGACTGCTCCCTGGATTGAAACTGGCAGAAATGTGAGGACGTGGATGACCCTGGCAATATTACTCCCTGGATATACAAAAGCAGAGAGCCACGTGAGGACACGGGTCACCATCGCAAGATTACTCCCAGGATTTACAAAAGCAGAAAGCGAAGTGAGGACTCGGATCACCCTGGAGAGGATTACTCCCTGGATTTGAACTAGCAGAAAGGTGAGGACTCGGATCACCCAGGCAGGACTACTCCCCGGATTTACAGTAGCAGAAAGGTGAGGTGAGGACTCGGATCACCCTGTGAGGATTACTCTTTGGATCCACAAAGGCAGAGAGCAAAGTGAGGACTCTGATCACCCTGGGGAGGAATACTGCCTGAATTTTCAAAAGCAGAAAGCATAGAGAAGACTCGGATCACCCTGCAGAGGATTACTCCCTTGGTGTACAATTACAGAAAGCGAAGTGAGGACAGGGATCTCCCTGCAGGGATAATTTGCTTGATCGTGTACACTAGCAGAAAGGTGAGGTGAGGACTCGGATAATTCTGGGGAGGATTACTTCCTGTATTTACACTAGCAGAAAGGCGCGGTGAGTGCCCCAATTAGCCTTGTCAGGATTACACGCTGGCTTTACCCTAGCAGAAAGATGCTGTGAGGACTCGGATCTACCGAAAGAGGCTCACCCACTGGACGTACAGTAGCAGTCAGACGAGGTGATGACTGCAGCAGTAAGACGAGGACAAGAGTGCTGGCTGGATTAACACTCTCCGAAAGGAATGTTGAAGACGCCGGGGCTCTGGAGAAAGAGTCCAGCACGGATGCACACAGTCAGAAATAGGATGTTAGGACTCGCTTGTAAAGCATACTGCCGGTTATATGCTCGAGTAGGGGAGCAAAATTCTACTGTCACTGAAGTCGTGCACTTGTTGGCAATGCTGTCGGGGTACGGGCTTTGGAACACATGTGCATTGGTAGTCCCTTAGCAGGAGTGTTGAGTTACACGTACGTACTATTCAAGTATTCCCTGGTAGAGTTTGCACTGTTGAAACCATGTTCTGTGATGAAAGGTGCTGTGGAAGTTGGGAAAGGTCTTTCACTGGTACCTCCGTAAGCGTTCTCGAGTAGAGGAAACTTTTGCCCTCCGAGAAGCATGCTGCAGCTTATATGCTGGAGCGGGGCTAACCTCCTGCTCTCAAAGACATCGGGCACGTAGTGCCATGGCTCCTGGCACATTAACCTAAATTGGTCAGGGATACACGTGTATTAATCTCGCCTCAGCAGGAATTGTCAGTAATATGTGCGATCAGTACACGTAGTCTTTGAAATAGATTGCACTTTGAAACACGCTGACGTGTTTAGAACGAATGTGCCCATGAAAAGAAGTGCATACGGTTATGGGCAGCAAGGTATTGTGACACTTTATCAAAAGGGCACTCATGGGTAGCTCTAAGAAGCATGCCCCAAGAGAAGAAACTGCTTTCCTCTGCCAGTAGGATACTGCCGGGTAGAAGCTGGAGTAGTGGCGCTCTGCTTATCTCACTGACACCGTGCACCCGGTTGGATGCACAATGGCTAACTTTGCCCTCACATCTCCCTTCCCCTAGTATGCAGCACAGGACTTCTGTCTTCGACTTCCTGGGTCCTCAACTCTCCTCAGACCTAATGTGCAACTGCTTTTTCACCTCGTACCTCTGTCGTGGTGACTCATTTCTGCTAGTGTGCACACAGACAGCAATCCATTCACAGAGCACCTGAGTTCTCACCTTGCTTTCGGGCAGTGTTCAATCACACGACCTGCCCCTGTGAGAGCCCCCGAATCCTCACCTAAGCTTTCAATTAGTACCCATGTAACCCGCACTCAGCTCCGAACACACCCATGTCTGAATTTCTCCTGTCTGCCAGCTTCAAAGTGACAACACTCTTTCCATTCAGAACCTGAGTTCTAACTTGTCCTGTGAAAGGCGTGCTGTCTGGAAGCACATAGCACAAAGGCGGGGGGAAGGACTGGGATCACACCGCAGAAGTCTACTCACTGAAAGTACAGTGGCAGAACGGTGAGGTGAGGACTCGGATCACCCTTGCAGGATTCCAACACTGGATTTAGACAAACAGAAAGGTGAGGTGAGTCGGACACCCTGTTAGAATTACTCTCTGGATATACAAAAGCAGCAATCGAAGTGAGGACTTGGATCACCCTGGCAGGATTACAGCCAAGAGTTAGAAAACCAGAAAGTGAAGTGAGTCACGACTCGGATCACCCTGCAGAGGATGACTCCCAGGATTTAAACTAGCAGAAATGTGAGGACTCGGATCAGCCTGGCAGGATTACTCGCCGTATCTGCCCTAGCAGATGAGGTGAGGTGAGATCGCGGATCACCCTGGCAGAATTACTCCCTGAATTTACACTAGCAGAAAGGTGAGGTGATGACTCAGATCACGGTGCGAGGATTTCTCCCTGGATTTACACTAGCAGAAAGGTGACGTGAGGGCTCAGACCTCCCTGTGAGGATTTCTCCATGGATTTTTCACTAACAGAAAGGTGAGGTGAGGACTCGGATCACCCTGTGAGGATTGCTTCCAGGACATACAAAACAGAGCGCGAAGTGAGGACTCGGATCACCCTGGGGAGGACTACTCCCTGGATTGAAACTAGCAGACATGTGACGACGTGGATCACCCTGGCAGGATTACTCCCTGGATGTAAACTAGAAAATGTTGAGGACTCGGATCACCATGGCAAGATTGCTACCTGGAATGACACTAGCAGAAAGTTCAGGTGAGGACTTGGATCACCCTGTGCGGATTACTCCCTGGATATACAAATGGAGAGAGTCACGTGAGGGCATGGATCACCCTCGCAAGATTACTCCCAGGATTTCAAAAGCAAAAGCGAAGTGAGGACTCGGATCACCCTGGAGAGGATTACTCCCTGGATTTGAACTAGCAGAAAGGTGAGGACTCGGATCACCCAGGAAGGACTACTCCCCGGATTTACACTAGCAAAAAGGTGAGGTGAGGACTCGGATCACCCTGTGAGGATTACTCTTTGGCTGTTCAAAGGCAGAGAGCAAACTGAGGACTCGGATCACCCTGGGGAGGAATACTTCCTGGATTTAAACTAGCAGAAAGGTGAGGACTCCGATCCCCCTGGCATTATTACTCCGTGGATTTACAAAAGCAGAAAGCATAGAGAAGACTCGGATCACCCTGCAGAGGATGACTCCCAGGATTTAAACTAGCAGAAATGTGAGGACTCGGATCAGCCTGGCAGGATTACTCGCCGTATCTGCCCTAGCAGAATGGTGAGGTGAGAACGCGGATCACCCTGGCAGAATTACTCCCTGAATTTACACTAGCAGAAAGGTGAGGTGATGACTCAGATGAGCGCGAAGTGAGGACTCGGATCACCCTGGGGAGGACTGCTCCCTGGATTGAAACTGGCAGAAATGTGAGGACGTGGATGACCCTGGCAATATTACTCCCTGGATATACAAAAGCAGAGAGCCACGTGAGGACACGGGTCACCATCGCAAGATTACTCCCAGGATTTACAAAAGCAGAAAGCGAAGTGAGGACTCGGATCACCCTGGAGAGGATTACTCCCTGGATTTGAACTAGCAGAAAGGTGAGGACTCGGATCACCCAGGCAGGACTACTCCCCGGATTTACAGTAGCAGAAAGGTGAGGTGAGGACTCGGATCACCCTGTGAGGATTACTCTTTGGATCCACAAAGGCAGAGAGCAAAGTGAGGACTCTGATCACCCTGGGGAGGAATACTGCCTGAATTTTCAAAAGCAGAAAGCATAGAGAAGACTCGGATCACCCTGCAGAGGATTACTCCCTTGGTGTACAATTACAGAAAGCGAAGTGAGGACAGGGATCTCCCTGCAGGGATAATTTGCTTGATCGTGTACACTAGCAGAAAGGTGAGGTGAGGACTCGGATAATTCTGGGGAGGATTACTTCCTGTATTTACACTAGCAGAAAGGCGCGGTGAGGGCCCCAATTAGCCTTGTCAGGATTACACGCTGGCTTTACCCTAGCAGAAAGATGCTGTGAGGACTCGGATCTACCGAAAGACGCTCACCCACTGGACGTACAGTAGCAGTCAGACGAGGTGATGACTGCAGCAGTAAGACGAGGACAAGAGTGCTGGCTGGATTAACACTCTCCGAAAGGAATGTTGAAGACGCCGGGGCTCTGGAGAAAGAGTCCAGCACGGATGCACACAGTCAGAAATAGGATGTTAGGACTCGCTTGTAAAGCATACTGCCGGTTATATGCTCGAGTAGGGGAGCAAAATTCTACTGTCACTGAAGTCGTGCACTTGTTGGCAATGCTGTCGGGGTACGGGCTTTGGAACACATGTGCATTGGTAGTCCCTCAGCAGGAGTGTTGAGTTACACGTACGTACTATTCAAGTATTCCCTGGTAGAGTTTGCACTGTTGAAACCATGTTCTGTGATGAAAGGTGCTGTGGAAGTTGGGAAAGGTCTTTCACTGGTACCTCCGTAAGCGTTCTCGAGTAGAGGAAACTTTTGCCCTCCGAGAAGCATGCTGCAGCTTATATGCTGGAGCGGGGCTAACCTCCTGCTCTCAAAGACATCGGGCACGTAGTGCCATGGCTCCTGGCACATTAACCTAAATTGGTCAGGGATACACGTGTATTAATCTCGCCTCAGCAGGAATTGTCAGTAATATGTGCGATCAGTACACGTAGTCTTTGAAATAGATTGCACTTTGAAACACGCTGACGTGTTTAGAACGAATGTGCCCATGAAAAGAAGTGCATACGGTTATGGGCAGCAAGGTATTGTGACACTTTCAAAAGGGCACTCATGGGTAGCTCTAAGAAGCATGCCCCAAGAGAAGAAACTGCTTTCCTCTGCCAGTAGGATACTGCCGGGTAGAAGCTGGAGTAGTGGCGCTCTGCTTATCTCACTGACACCGTGCACCCGGTTGGATGCACAATGGCTAACTTTGCCCTCACATCTCCCTTCCCCTAGTATGCAGCACAGGACTTCTGTCTTCGACTTCCTGGGTCCTCAACTCTCCTCAGACCTAATGTGCAACTGCTTTTTCACCTCGTACCTCTGTCGTGGTGACTCATTTCTGCTAGTGTGCACACAGACAGCAATCCATTCACAGAGCACCTGAGTTCTCACCTTGCTTTCGGGCAGTGTTCAATCACACGACCTGCCCCTGTGAGAGACCCCGAATCCTCACCTAAGCTTTCAATTAGTACCCATGTAACCCGCACTCAGCTCCGAACACACCCATGTCTGAATTTCTCCTGTCTGCCAGCTTCAAAGTGACAACACTCTTTCCATTCAGAACCTGAGTTCTAACTTGTCCTGTGAAAGGCGTGCTGTCTGGAAGCACATAGCACAAAGGCGGGGGGAAGGACTGGGATCACACCGCAGAAGTCTACTCACTGAAAGTACAGTGGCAGAACGGTGAGGTGAGGACTCGGATCACCCTTGCAGGATTCCAACACTGGATTTAGACAAACAGAAAGGTGAGGTGAGTCGGACACCCTGTTAGAATTACTCTCTGGATATACAAAAGCAGCAATCGAAGTGAGGACTTGGATCACCCTGGCAGGATTACAGCCAAGAGTTAGAAAACCAGAAAGTGAAGTGAGTCACGACTCGGATCACCCTGCAGAGGATGACTCCCAGGATTTAAACTAGCAGAAATGTGAGGACTCGGATCAGCCTGGCAGGATTACTCGCCGTATCTGCCCTAGCAGATGAGGTGAGGTGAGATCGCGGATCACCCTGGCAGAATTACTCCCTGAATTTACACTAGCAGAAAGGTGAGGTGATGACTCAGATCACGGTGCGAGGATTTCTCCCTGGATTTACACTAGCAGAAAGGTGACGTGAGGGCTCAGACCTCCCTGTGAGGATTTCTCCATGGATTTTTCACTAACAGAAAGGTGAGGTGAGGACTCGGATCACCCTGTGAGGATTGCTTCCAGGACATACAAAACAGAGCGCGAAGTGAGGACTCGGATCACCCTGGGGAGGACTACTCCCTGGATTGAAACTAGCAGACATGTGAGGACGTGGATCACCCTGGCAGGATTACTCCCTGGATGTAAACTAGAAAATGTTGAGGACTCGGATCACCATGGCAAGATTGCTACCTGGAATGACACTAGCAGAAAGTTCAGGTGAGGACTTGGATCACCCTGTGCGGATTACTCCCTGGATATACAAATGGAGAGAGTCACGTGAGGGCATGGATCACCCTCGCAAGATTACTCCCAGGATTTCAAAAGCAAAAGCGAAGTGAGGACTCGGATCACCCTGGAGAGGATTACTCCCTGGATTTGAACTAGCAGAAAGGTGAGGACTCGGATCACCCAGGAAGGACTACTCCCCGGATTTACACTAGCAAAAAGGTGAGGTGAGGACTCGGATCACCCTGTGAGGATTACTCTTTGGCTGTTCAAAGGCAGAGAGCAAACTGAGGACTCGGATCACCCTGGGGAGGAATACTTCCTGGATTTAAACTAGCAGAAAGGTGAGGACTCCGATCCCCCTGGCATTATTACTCCGTGGATTTACAAAAGCAGAAAGCATAGAGAAGACTCGGATCACCCTGCAGAGGATGACTCCCAGGATTTAAACTAGCAGAAATGTGAGGACTCGGATCAGCCTGGCAGGATTACTCGCCGTATCTGCCCTAGCAGAATGGTGAGGTGAGAACGCGGATCACCCTGGCAGAATTACTCCCTGAATTTACACTAGCAGAAAGGTGAGGTGATGACTCAGATGAGCGCGAAGTGAGGACTCGGATCACCCTGGGGAGGACTGCTCCCTGGATTGAAACTGGCAGAAATGTGAGGACGTGGATGACCCTGGCAATATTACTCCCTGGATATACAAAAGCAGAGAGCCACGTGAGGACACGGGTCACCATCGCAAGATTACTCCCAGGATTTACAAAAGCAGAAAGCGAAGTGAGGACTCGGATCACCCTGGAGAGGATTACTCCCTGGATTTGAACTAGCAGAAAGGTGAGGACTCGGATCACCCAGGCAGGACTACTCCCCGGATTTACAGTAGCAGAAAGGTGAGGTGAGGACTCGGATCACCCTGTGAGGATTACTCTTTGGATCCACAAAGGCAGAGAGCAAAGTGAGGACTCTGATCACCCTGGGGAGGAATACTGCCTGAATTTTCAAAAGCAGAAAGCATAGAGAAGACTCGGATCACCCTGCAGAGGATTACTCCCTTGGTGTACAATTACAGAAAGCGAAGTGAGGACAGGGATCTCCCTGCAGGGATAATTTGCTTGATCGTGTACACTAGCAGAAAGGTGAGGTGAGGACTCGGATAATTCTGGGGAGGATTACTTCCTGTATTTACACTAGCAGAAAGGCGCGGTGAGGGCCCCAATTAGCCTTGTCAGGATTACACGCTGGCTTTACCCTAGCAGAAAGATGCTGTGAGGACTCGGATCTACCGAAAGAGGCTCACCCACTGGACGTACAGTAGCAGTCAGACGAGGTGATGACTGCAGCAGTAAGACGAGGACAAGAGTGCTGGCTGGATTAACACTCTCCGAAAGGAATGTTGAAGACGCCGGGGCTCTGGAGAAAGAGTCCAGCACGGATGCACACAGTCAGAAATAGGATGTTAGGACTCGCTTGTAAAGCATACTGCCGGTTATATGCTCGAGTAGGGGAGCAAAATTCTACTGTCACTGAAGTCGTGCACTTGTTGGCAATGCTGTCGGGGTACGGGCTTTGGAACACATGTGCATTGGTAGTCCCTTAGCAGGAGTGTTGAGTTACACGTACGTACTATTCAAGTATTCCCTGGTAGAGTTTGCACTGTTGAAACCATGTTCTGTGATGAAAGGTGCTGTGGAAGTTGGGAAAGGTCTTTCACTGGTACCTCCGTAAGCGTTCTCGAGTAGAGGAAACTTTTGCCCTCCGAGAAGCATGCTGCAGCTTATATGCTGGAGCGGGGCTAACCTCCTGCTCTCAAAGACATCGGGCACGTAGTGCCATGGCTCCTGGCACATTAACCTAAATTGGTCAGGGATACACGTGTATTAATCTCGCCTCAGCAGGAATTGTCAGTAATATGTGCGATCAGTACACGTAGTCTTTGAAATAGATTGCACTTTGAAACACGCTGACGTGTTTAGAACGAATGTGCCCATGAAAAGAAGTGCATACGGTTATGGGCAGCAAGGTATTGTGACACTTTATCAAAAGGGCACTCATGGGTAGCTCTAAGAAGCATGCCCCAAGAGAAGAAACTGCTTTCCTCTGCCAGTAGGATACTGCCGGGTAGAAGCTGGAGTAGTGGCGCTCTGCTTATCTCACTGACACCGTGCACCCGGTTGGATGCACAATGGCTAACTTTGCCCTCACATCTCCCTTCCCCTAGTATGCAGCACAGGACTTCTGTCTTCGACTTCCTGGGTCCTCAACTCTCCTCAGACCTAATGTGCAACTGCTTTTTCACCTCGTACCTCTGTCGTGGTGACTCATTTCTGCTAGTGTGCACACAGACAGCAATCCATTCACAGAGCACCTGAGTTCTCACCTTGCTTTCGGGCAGTGTTCAATCACACGACCTGCCCCTGTGAGAGCCCCCGAATCCTCACCTAAGCTTTCAATTAGTACCCATGTAACCCGCACTCAGCTCCGAACACACCCATGTCTGAATTTCTCCTGTCTGCCAGCTTCAAAGTGACAACACTCTTTCCATTCAGAACCTGAGTTCTAACTTGTCCTGTGAAAGGCGTGCTGTCTGGAAGCACATAGCACAAAGGCGGGGGGAAGGACTGGGATCACACCGCAGAAGTCTACTCACTGAAAGTACAGTGGCAGAACGGTGAGGTGAGGACTCGGATCACCCTTGCAGGATTCCAACACTGGATTTAGACAAACAGAAAGGTGAGGTGAGTCGGACACCCTGTTAGAATTACTCTCTGGATATACAAAAGCAGCAATCGAAGTGAGGACTTGGATCACCCTGGCAGGATTACAGCCAAGAGTTAGAAAACCAGAAAGTGAAGTGAGTCACGACTCGGATCACCCTGCAGAGGATGACTCCCAGGATTTAAACTAGCAGAAATGTGAGGACTCGGATCAGCCTGGCAGGATTACTCGCCGTATCTGCCCTAGCAGATGAGGTGAGGTGAGATCGCGGATCACCCTGGCAGAATTACTCCCTGAATTTACACTAGCAGAAAGGTGAGGTGATGACTCAGATCACGGTGCGAGGATTTCTCCCTGGATTTACACTAGCAGAAAGGTGACGTGAGGGCTCAGACCTCCCTGTGAGGATTTCTCCATGGATTTTTCACTAACAGAAAGGTGAGGTGAGGACTCGGATCACCCTGTGAGGATTGCTTCCAGGACATACAAAACAGAGCGCGAAGTGAGGACTCGGATCACCCTGGGGAGGACTACTCCCTGGATTGAAACTAGCAGACATGTGAGGACGTGGATCACCCTGGCAGGATTACTCCCTGGATGTAAACTAGAAAATGTTGAGGACTCGGATCACCATGGCAAGATTGCTACCTGGAATGACACTAGCAGAAAGTTCAGGTGAGGACTTGGATCACCCTGTGCGGATTACTCCCTGGATATACAAATGGAGAGAGTCACGTGAGGGCATGGATCACCCTCGCAAGATTACTCCCAGGATTTCAAAAGCAAAAGCGAAGTGAGGACTCGGATCACCCTGGAGAGGATTACTCCCTGGATTTGAACTAGCAGAAAGGTGAGGACTCGGATCACCCAGGAAGGACTACTCCCCGGATTTACACTAGCAAAAAGGTGAGGTGAGGACTCGGATCACCCTGTGAGGATTACTCTTTGGCTGTTCAAAGGCAGAGAGCAAACTGAGGACTCGGATCACCCTGGGGAGGAATACTTCCTGGATTTAAACTAGCAGAAAGGTGAGGACTCCGATCCCCCTGGCATTATTACTCCGTGGATTTACAAAAGCAGAAAGCATAGAGAAGACTCGGATCACCCTGCAGAGGATGACTCCCAGGATTTAAACTAGCAGAAATGTGAGGACTCGGATCAGCCTGGCAGGATTACTCGCCGTATCTGCCCTAGCAGAATGGTGAGGTGAGAACGCGGATCACCCTGGCAGAATTACTCCCTGAATTTACACTAGCAGAAAGGTGAGGTGATGACTCAGATGAGCGCGAAGTGAGGACTCGGATCACCCTGGGGAGGACTGCTCCCTGGATTGAAACTGGCAGAAATGTGAGGACGTGGATGACCCTGGCAATATTACTCCCTGGATATACAAAAGCAGAGAGCCACGTGAGGACACGGGTCACCATCGCAAGATTACTCCCAGGATTTACAAAAGCAGAAAGCGAAGTGAGGACTCGGATCACCCTGGAGAGGATTACTCCCTGGATTTGAACTAGCAGAAAGGTGAGGACTCGGATCACCCAGGCAGGACTACTCCCCGGATTTACAGTAGCAGAAAGGTGAGGTGAGGACTCGGATCACCCTGTGAGGATTACTCTTTGGATCTACAAAGGCAGAGAGCAAAGTGAGGACTCTGATCACCCTGGGGAGGAATACTGCCTGAATTTTCAA
This sequence comes from Nycticebus coucang, assembly GCF_027406575.1. Classification (NCBI taxonomy): domain Eukaryota; kingdom Metazoa; phylum Chordata; class Mammalia; order Primates; family Lorisidae; genus Nycticebus; species Nycticebus coucang. The sequence goes on along the minus strand of NC_069780.1, from coordinate 107,944,056 downwards.
AAGCAGAAAGCATAGAGAAGACTCGGATCACCCTGCAGAGGATTACTCCCTTGGTGTACAATTACAGAAAGCGAAGTGAGGACAGGGATCTCCCTGCAGGGATAATTTGCTTGATCGTGTACACTAGCAGAAAGGTGAGGTGAGGACTCGGATAATTCTGGGGAGGATTACTTCCTGTATTTACACTAGCAGAAAGGCGCGGTGAGGGCCCCAATTAGCCTTGTCAGGATTACACGCTGGCTTTACCCTAGCAGAAAGATGCTGTGAGGACTCGGATCTACCGAAAGAGGCTCACCCACTGGACGTACAGTAGCAGTCAGACGAGGTGATGACTGCAGCAGTAAGACGAGGACAAGAGTGCTGGCTGGATTAACACTCTCCGAAAGGAATGTTGAAGACGCCGGGGCTCTGGAGAAAGAGTCCAGCACGGATGCACACAGTCAGAAATAGGATGTTAGGACTCGCTTGTAAAGCATACTGCCGGTTATATGCTCGAGTAGGGGAGCAAAATTCTACTGTCACTGAAGTCGTGCACTTGTTGGCAATGCTGTCGGGGTACGGGCTTTGGAACACATGTGCATTGGTAGTCTCTTAGCAGGAGTGTTGAGTTACACGTATGTACTATTCAAGTATTCCCTGGTAGAGTTTGCACTGTTGAAACCATGTTCTGTGATGAAAGGTGCTGTGGAAGTTGGGAAAGGTCTTTCACTGTTACCTCAGTAAGCGTTCTCGAGTAGAGGAAACTTTTGCCCTCCGAGAAGCATGCTGCGGCTTATATGCTGGAGCGGGGCTAACCTCCTGCTCTCAAAGACATCGGGCACGTAGTGCCATGGCTCCTGGCACATTAACCTAAATTGGTCAGGGATACACGTGTATTAATCTCGCCTCAGCAGGAATTGTCAGTAATATGTGCGATCAGTACACGTAGTCTTTGAAATAGATTGCACTTTGAAACACGCTGACGTGTTTAGAACGAAAGTGCCCATGAAAAGAAGTGCATACGGTTATGGGCAGCAAGGTATTGTGACACTTTCAAAAGGGCACTCATGGGTAGCTCTAAGAAGCATGCCCCAAGAGAAGAAACTGCTTTCCTCTGCCAGTAGGATACTGCCGGGTAGAAGCTGGAGTAGTGGCGCTCTGCTTATCTCACTGACACCGTGCACCCGGTTGGATGCACAATGGCTAACTTTGCCCTCACATCTCCCTTCCCCTCGTATGCAGCACAGGACTTCTGTCTTCGACTTCCTGGGTCCTCAACTCTCCTCAGACCTAATGTGCAACTGCTTTTTCACCTCGTACCTCTGTAGTGGTGACTCATTTCTGCTAGTGTGCACACAGACAGCAATCCATTCACAGAGCACCTGAGTTCTCACCTTGCTTTCGGGCAGTGTTCAATCACACGACCTGCCCCTGTGAGAGCCCCCGAATCCTCACCTAAGCTTTCAATTAGTACCCATGTAACCCGCACTCAGCTCCGAACACACCCATGTCTGAATTTCTCCTGTCTGCCAGCTTCAAAGTGACAACACTCTTTCCATTCAGAACCTGAGTTCTAACTTGTCCTGTGAAAGGCGTGCTGTCTGGAAGCACATAGCACAAAGGCGGGGGGAAGGACTGGGATCACACCGCAGAAGTCTACTCACTGAAAGTACAGTGGCAGAACGGTGAGGTGAGGACTCGGATCACCCTTGCAGGATTCCAACACTGGATTTAGACAAACAGAAAGGTGAGGTGAGTCGGACACCCTGTTAGAATTACTCTCTGGATATACAAAAGCAGCAATCGAAGTGAGGACTTGCATCACCCTGGCAGGATTACAGCCAAGAGTTAGAAAACCAGAAAGTGAAGTGAGTCACGACTCGGATCACCCTGCAGAGGATGACTCCCAAAATTGAAACTAGCAGAAATGTGAGGACTCGGATCAGCCTGGCAGGATTACTCGCCGTATCTGCCCTAGCAGATGAGGTGAGGTGAGATCGCGGATCACCCTGGCAGAATTACTCCCTGAATTTACACTAGCAGAAAGGTGAGGTGATGACTCAGATCACGGTGCGAGGATTTCTCCCTGGATTTACACTAGCAGAAAGGTGACGTGAGGGCTCAGACCTCCCTGTGAGGATTTCTCCATGGATTTTTCACTAACAGAAAGGTGAGGTGAGGACTCGGATCACCCTGTGAGGATTGCTTCCAGGACATACAAAACAGAGCGCGAAGTGAGGACTCGGATCACCCTGGGGAGGATTACTCCCTGGATTGAAACTAGCAGACATGTGAGGACGTGGATCACCCTGGCAGGATTACTCCCTGGATGTAAACTAGAAAATGTTGAGGACTCGGATCACCATGGCAAGATTGCTACCTGGAATGACACTAGCAGAAAGTTCAGGTGAGGACTTGGATCACCCTGTGCGGATTACTCCCTGGATATACAAATGGAGAGAGTCACGGGAGGGCATGGATCACCCTCGCAAGATTACTCCCAGGATTTCAAAAGCAAAAGCGAAGTGAGGACTCGGATCACCCTGGAGAGGATTACTCCCTGGATTTGAACTAGCAGAAAGGTGAGGACTCGGATCACCCAGGAAGGACTACTCCCCGGATTTACACTAGCAAAAAGGTGAGGACTCGGATCACCCAGGAAGGACTACTCCCCGGATTTACACTAGCAAAAAGGTGAGGTGAGGACTCGGATCACCCTGTGAGGATTACTCTTTGGCTGTTCAAAGGCAGAGAGCAAACTGAGGACTCGGATCACCCTGGGGAGGAATACTTCCTGGATTTAAACTAGCAGAAAGGTGAGGACTCCGATCCCCCTGGCATTATTACTCCGTGGATTTACAAAAGCAGAAAGCATAGAGAAGACTCGGATCACCCTGCAGAGGATGACTCCCAGGATTTAAACTAGCAGAAATGTGAGGACTCGGATCAGCCTGGCAGGATTACTCGCCGTATCTGCCCTAGCAGAATGGTGAGGTGAGAACGCGGATCACCCTGGCAGAATTACTCCCTGAATTTACATTAGCAGAAAGGTGAGGTGATGACTCAGATTACGGTGCGAGGATTTCTCTCTGGATTTACACTAGCAGAAAGGTGACGTGAGGGCTCAGACCTCCCTGTGAGGATTTCTCCATGGATTTTTCACTAACAGAAAGGTGAGGTGAGGACTCGGATCACCCTGTGAGGATTGCTTCCAGGACATACAAAACAGAGCGCGAAGTGAGGACTCGGATCACCCTGGGGAGGACTACTCCCTGGATTGAAACTAGCAGAAATGTGAGGACGTGGATGACCCTGGCAATATTACTCCCTGGATATACAAAAGCAGAGAGCCACGTGAGGACACGGGTCACCATCGCAAGATTACTCCCAGGATTTACAAAAGCAGAAAGCGAAGTGAGGACTCGGATCACCCTGGAGAGGATTACTCCCTGGATTTGAACTAGCAGAAAGGTGAGGACTCGGATCACCCAGGCAGGACTACTCCCCGGATTTACAGTAGAAGAAAAGGTGAGGTGAGGACTCGGATCACCCTGTGAGGATTACTCTTTGGATCTACAAAGGCAGAGAGCAAAGTGAGGACTCTGATCACCCTGGGGAGGAATACTGCCTGAATTTTCAAAAGCAGAAAGCATAGAGAAGTCTCGGATCACCCTGCAGAGGATTACTCCCTTGGTGTACAATTACAGAAAGCGAAGTGAGGACAGGGATCTCCCTGCAGGGATAATTTGCTTGATCGTGTACACTAGCAGAAAGGTGAGGTGAGGACTCGGATAATTCTGGGGAGGATTACTTCCTGTATTTACACTAGCAGAAAGGCGCGGTGAGGGCCCCAATTAGCCTTGTCAGGATTACACGCTGGCTTTACCCTAGCAGAAAGATGCTGTGAGGACTCGGATCTACCGAAAGAGGCTCACCCACTGGACGTACAGTAGCAGTCAGACGAGGTGATGACTGCAGCAGTAAGACGAGGACAAGAGTGCTGGCTGGATTAACGCTCTCCGAAAGGAATGTTGAAGACGCTGGGGCTCTGGAGAAAGAGTCCAGCACGGATGCACACCGTCAGAAATAGGATGTTAGGACTCGCTTGTAAAGCATACTGCCGGTTATATGCTCGAGTAGGGGAGCAAAATTCTACTGTCACTGAAGTCGTGCACTTGTTGGCAATGCTGTCGGGGTACGGGCTTTGGAACACATGTGCATTGGTAGTCCCTTAGCAGGAGTGTTGAGTTACACGTACGTACTATTCAAGTATTCCCTGGTAGAGTTTGCACTGTTGAAACCATGTTCTGTGATGAAAGGTGCTGTGGAAGTTGGGAAAGGTCTTTCACTGGTACCTCCGTAAGCCTTCTCGAGTAGAGGAAACTTTTGCCCTCCGAGAAGCATGCTGCAGCTTATATGCTGGAGCGGGGCTAACCTCCTGCTCTCAAAGACATCGGGCACGTAGTGCCATGGCTCCTGGCACATTAACCTAAATTGGTCAGGGATACACGTGTATTAATCTCGCCTCAGCAGGAATTGTCAGTAATATGTGCGATCAGTACACGTAGTCTTTGAAATAGATTGCACTTTGAAACACGCTGACGTGTTTAGAACGAAAGTGCCCATGAAAAGAAGTGCATACGGTTATGGGCAGCAAGGTATTGTGACACTTTCAAAAGGGCACTCATGGGTAGCTCTAAGAAGCATGCCCCAAGAGAAGAAACTGCTTTCCTCTGCCAGTAGGATACTGCCGGGTAGAAGCTGGAGTAGTGGCGCTCTGCTTATCTCACTGACACCGTGCACCCGGTTGGATGCACAATGGCTAACTTTGCCCTCACATCTCCCTTCCCCTAGTATGCAGCACAGGACTTCTGTCTTCGACTTCCTGGGTCCTCAACTCTCCTCAGACCTAATGTGCAACTGCTTTTTCACCTCGTACCTCTGTCGTGGTGACTCATTTCTGCTAGTGTGCACACAGACAGCAATCCATTCACAGAGCACCTGAGTTCTCACCTTGCTTTCGGGCAGTGTTCAATCACACGACCTGCCCCTGTGAGAGACCCCGAATCCTCACCTAAGCTTTCAATTAGTACCCATGTAACCCGCACTCAGCTCCGAACACACCCATGTCTGAATTTCTCCTGTCTGCCAGCTTCAAAGTGACAACACTCTTTCCATTCAGAACCTGAGTTCTAACTTGTCCTGTGAAAGGCGTGCTGTCTGGAAGCACATAGCACAAAGGCGGGGGGAAGGACTGGGATCACACCGCAGAAGTCTACTCACTGAAAGTACAGTGGCAGAACGGTGAGGTGAGGACTCGGATCACCCTTGCAGGATTCCAACACTGGATTTAGACAAACAGAAAGGTGAGGTGAGTCGGACACCCTGTTAGAATTACTCTCTGGATATACAAAAGCAGCAATCGAAGTGAGGACTTGCATCACCCTGGCAGGATTACAGCCAAGAGTTAGAAAACCAGAAAGTGAAGTGAGTCACGACTCGGATCACCCTGCAGAGGATGACTCCCAGGATTTAAACTAGCAGAAATGTGAGGACTCGGATCAGCCTGGCAGGATTACTCGCCGTATCTGCCCTAGCAGAATGGTGAGGTGAGAACGCGGATCACCCTGGCAGAATTACTCCCTGAATTTACACTAGCAGAAAGGTGAGGTGATGACTCAGATCACGGTGCGAGGATTTCTCCCTGGTTTACACTAGCAGAAAGGTGACGTGAGGGCTCAGACCTCCCTGTGAGGATTTCTCCATGGATTTTTCACTAACGGAAAGGTGAGGTGAGGACTCGGATCACCCTGTGAGGATTGCTTCCAGGACATACAAAACAGAGCGCGAAGTGAGGACTCGGATCACCCTGGGGAGGACTACTCCCTGGATTGAAACTAGCAGACATGTGAGGACGTGGATCACCCTGGCAGGATTACTCCCTGGATGTAAACTAGAAAAAGTTGAGGACTCGGATCACCATGGCAAGATTACTACCTGGAATGACACTAGCAGAAAGTTCAGGTGAGAACTTGGATCACCCTGTGCGGATTACTCCCTGGATATACAAATGGAGAGAGTCATGTGAGGGCATGGATCACCCTCGCAAGATTACTCCCAGGATTTCAAAAGCAAAAGCGAAGTGAGGACTCGGATCACCCTGGAGAGGATTACTCCCTGGATTTGAACTAGCAGAAAGGTGAGGACTCGGATCACCCAGGAAGGACTACTCCCCGGATTTACACTAGCAAAAAGGTGAGGACTCGGATCACCCAGGAAGGACTACTCCCCGGATTTACACTAGCAAGAAGGTGAGGTGAGGACTCGGATCACCCTGTGAGGATTACTCTTTGGCTGTTCAAAGGCAGAGAGCAAACTGAGGATTCGGATCACCCTGGGGAGGAATACTTCCTGGATTTAAACTAGCAGAAAGGTGAGGACTCCGATCCCCCTGGCATTATTACTCAGTGGATTTACAAAAGCAGAAAACATAGAGAAGACTCGGATCACCCTGCAGAGGATGACTCCCAGGATTTAAACTAGCAGAAATGTGAGGACTCGGATCAGCCTGGCAGGATTACTCGCCGTATCTGCCCTAGAAGAATGGTGAGGTGAGAACGCGGATCACCCTGGCAGAATTACTCCCTGAATTTACACTAGCAGAAAGGTGAGGTGATGACTCAGATCACGGTGCGAGGATTTCTCCCTGGATTTACACTAGCAGAAAGGTGACATGAGGGCTCAGACCTCCCTGTGAGGATTTCTCCATGGATTTTTCACTAACAGAAAGGTGAGGTGAGGACTCGGATCACCCTGTGAGGATTGCTTCCAGGACATACAAAACAGAGCGCGAAGTGAGGACTCGGATCACCCTGGGGAGGACTACTCCCTGGATTGAAACTAGCAGACATGTGAGGACGTGGATCACCCTGGCAGGATTACTCCCTGGATGTAAACTAGAAAATGTTGAGGACTCGGATCACCATGGCAAGATTGCTACCTGGAATGACACTAGCAGAAAGTTCAGGTGAGGACTTGGATCACCCTGTGCGGATTACTCCCTGGATATACCAATGGAGAGAGTCACGTGAGGGCATGGATCACCCTCGCAAGATTACTCCCAGGATTTCAAAAGCAAAAGCGAAGTGAGGACTCGGATCACCCTGGAGAGGATTACTCCCTGGATTTGAACTAGCAGAAAGGTGAGGACTCGGATCACCCAGGAAGGACTACTCCCCGGATTTACACTAGCAAAAAGGTGAGGTGAGGACTCGGATCACCCTGTGAGGATTACTCTTTGGCTGTTCAAAGGCAGAGAGCAAACTGAGGACTCGGATCACCCTGGGGAGGAATACTTCCTGGATTTAAACTGGCAGAAAGGTGAGGACTCCAATCCCCCTGGCATTATTACTCCGTGGATTTACAAAAGCAGAAAGCATAGAGAAGACTCGGATCACCCTGCAGAGGATGACTCCCAGGATTTAAACTAGCAGAAATGTGAGGACTCGGATCAGCCTGGCAGGATTACTCGCCGTATCTGCCCTAGCAGAATGGTGAGGTGAGAACGCGGATCACCCTGGCACAATTACTCCCTGAATTTACACTAGCAGAAAGGTGAGGTGATGACTCAGATCACGGTGCGAGGATTTCTCCCTGGTTTACACTAGCAGAAAGGTGACGTGAGGGCTCAGACCTCCCTGTGAGGATTTCTCCATGGATTTTTCCCTAACGGAAAGGTGAGGTGAGGACTCGGATCACCCTGTGAGGATTGCTTCCAGGACATACAAAACAGAGCGCGAAGTGAGGACTCGGATCACCCTGGGGAGGACTACTCCCTGGATTGAAACTAGCAGACATGTGAGGACGTGGATCACCCTGGCAGGATTACTCCCTGGATGTAAACTAGAAAAAGTTGAGGACTCGGATCACCATGGCAAGATTACTACCTGGAATGACACTAGCAGAAAGTTCAGGTGAGAACTTGGATCACCCTGTGCGGATTACTCCCTGGATATACAAATGGAGAGAGTCATGTGAGGGCATGGATCACCCTCGCAAGATTACTCCCAGGATTTCAAAAGCAAAAGCGAAGTGAGGACTCGGATCACCCTGGATTTGAACTAGCAGAAAGGTGAGGACTCGGATCACCCAGGAAGGACTACTCCCCGGATTTACACTAGCAAAAAGGTGACGACTCGGATCACCCAGGAAGGACTACTCCCCGGATTTACACTAGCAAAAAGGTGAGGTGAGGACTCGGATCACCCTGTGAGGATTACTCTTTGGCTGTTCAAAGGCAGAGAGCAAACTGAGGATTCGGATCACCCTGGGGAGGAATACTTCCTGGATTTAAACTAGCAGAAAGGTGAGGACTCCGATCCCCCTGGCATTATTACTCCGTGGATTTACAAAAGCAGAAAGCAAAAAAAATTAAGCTTTATCAAGTCAGTGATAAGTTCCCCCCCCAAATTCAACTTCTGTAGTAACAAAAGAAATAAAATGTAAAACTTAAAAAAAAAAAAAAAAGCAGAAAGCATAGAGAAGACTCGGATCACCCTGCAGAGGATGACTCCCAGGATTTAAACTAGCAGAAATGTGAGGACTCGGATCAGCCTGGCAGGATTACTCGCCGTATCTGCCCTAGCAGAATGGTGAGGTGAGAACGCGGATCACCCTGGCACAATTACTCCCTGAATTTACACTAGCAGAAAGGTGAGGTGATGACTCAGATCACGGTGCGAGGATTTCTCCCTGGTTTACACTAGCAGAAAGGTGACGTGAGGGCTCAGACCTCCCTGTGAGGATTTCTCCATGGATTTTTCACTAACGGAAAGGTGAGGTGAGGACTCGGATCACCCTGTGAGGATTGCTTCCAGGACATACAAAACAGAGCGCGAAGTGAGGACTCGGATCACCCTGGGGAGGACTACTCCCTGGATTGAAACTAGCAGACATGTGAGGACGTGGATCACCCTGGCAGGATTACTTCCTGGATGTAAACTAGAAAATGTTGAGGACTCGGATCACCATGGCAAGATTGCTACCTGGAATGACACTAGCAGAAAGTTCAGGTGAGGACTTGGATCACCCTGTGCGGATTACTCCCTGGATATACCAATGGAGAGAGTCACGTGAGGGCATGGATCACCCTCGCAAGATTACTCCCAGGATTTCAAAAGCAAAAGCGAAGTGAGGACTCGGATCACCCTGGAGAGGATTACTCCCTGGATTTGAACTAGCAGAAAGGTGAGGACTCGGATCACCCAGGAAGGACTACTCCCCGGATTTACACTAGCAAAAAGGTGAGGTGAGGACTCGGATCACCCTGTGAGGATTACTCTTTGGCTGTTCAAAGGCAGAGAGCAAACTGAGGACTCGGATCACCCTGGGGAGGAATACTTCCTGGATTTAAACTGGCAGAAAGGTGAGGACTCCAATCCCCCTGGCATTATTACTCCGTGGATTTACAAAAGCAGAAAGCATAGAGAAGACTCGGATCACCCTGCAGAGGATGACTCCCAGGATTTAAACTAGCAGAAATGTGAGGACTCGGATCAGCCTGGCAGGATTACTCGCCGTATCTGCCCTAGCAGAATGGTGAGGTGAGAACGCGGATCACCCTGGCACAATTACTCCCTGAATTTACACTAGCAGAAAGGTGAGGTGATGACTCAGATCACGGTGCGAGGATTTCTCCCTGGTTTACACTAGCAGAAAGGTGACGTGAGGGCTCAGACCTCCCTGTGAGGATTTCTCCATGGATTTTTCCCTAACGGAAAGGTGAGGTGAGGACTCGGATCACCCTGTGAGGATTGCTTCCAGGACATACAAAACAGAGCGCGAAGTGAGGACTCGGATCACCCTGGGGAGGACTACTCCCTGGATTGAAACTAGCAGACATGTGAGGACGTGGATCACCCTGGCAGGATTACTCCCTGGATGTAAACTAGAAAAAGTTGAGGACTCGGATCACCATGGCAAGATTACTACCTGGAATGACACTAGCAGAAAGTTCAGGTGAGAACTTGGATCACCCTGTGCGGATTACTCCCTGGATATACAAATGGAGAGAGTCATGTGAGGGCATGGATCACCCTCGCAAGATTACTCCCAGGATTTCAAAAGCAAAAGCGAAGTGAGGACTCGGATCACCCTGGATTTGAACTAGCAGAAAGGTGAGGACTCGGATCACCCAGGAAGGACTACTCCCCGGATTTACACTAGCAAAAAGGTGACGACTCGGATCACCCAGGAAGGACTACTCCCCGGATTTACACTAGCAAAAAGGTGAGGTGAGGACTCGGATCACCCTGTGAGGATTACTCTTTGGCTGTTCAAAGGCAGAGAGCAAACTGAGGATTCGGATCACCCTGGGGAGGAATACTTCCTGGATTTAAACTAGCAGAAAGGTGAGGACTCCGATCCCCCTGGCATTATTACTCCGTGGATTTACAAAAGCAGAAAGCAAAAAAAATTAAGCTTTATCAAGTCAGTGATAAGTTCCCCCCCCAAATTCAACTTCTGTAGTAACAAAAGAAATAAAATGTAAAACTTAAAAAAAAAAAAAAAAGCAGAAAGCATAGAGAAGACTCGGATCACCCTGCAGAGGATGACTCCCAGGATTTAAACTAGCAGAAATGTGAGGACTCGGATCAGCCTGGCAGGATTACTCGCCGTATCTGCCCTAGCAGAATGGTGAGGTGAGAACGCGGATCACCCTGGCACAATTACTCCCTGAATTTACACTAGCAGAAAGGTGAGGTGATGACTCAGATCACGGTGCGAGGATTTCTCCCTGGTTTACACTAGCAGAAAGGTGACGTGAGGGCTCAGACCTCCCTGTGAGGATTTCTCCATGGATTTTTCACTAACGGAAAGGTGAGGTGAGGACTCGGATCACCCTGTGAGGATTGCTTCCAGGACATACAAAACAGAGCGCGAAGTGAGGACTCGGATCACCCTGGGGAGGACTACTCCCTGGATTGAAACTAGCAGACATGTGAGGACGTGGATCACCCTGGCAGGATTACTTCCTGGATGTAAACTAGAAAATGTTGAGGACTCGGATCACCATGGCAAGATTGCTACCTGGAATGACACTAGCAGAAAGTTCAGGTGAGGACTTGGATCACCCTGTGCGGATTACTCCCTGGATATACCAATGGAGAGAGTCACGTGAGGGCATGGATCACCCTCGCAAGATTACTCCCAGGATTTCAAAAGCAAAAGCGAAGTGAGGACTCGGATCACCCTGGAGAGGATTACTCCCTGGATTTGAACTAGCAGAAAGGTGAGGACTCGGATCACCCAGGAAGGACTACTCCCCGGATTTACACTAGCAAAAAGGTGAGGTGAGGACTCGGATCACCCTGTGAGGATTACTCTTTGGCTGTTCAAAGGCAGAGAGCAAACTGAGGACTCGGATCACCCTGGGGAGGAATACTTCCTGGATTTAAACTGGCAGAAAGGTGAGGACTCCAATCCCCCTGGCATTATTACTCCGTGGATTTACAAAAGCAGAAAGCATAGAGAAGACTCGGATCACCCTGCAGAGGATGACTCCCAGGATTTAAACTAGCAGAAATGTGAGGACTCGGATCAGCCTGGCAGGATTACTCGCCGTATCTGCCCTAGCAGAATGGTGAGGTGAGAACGCGGATCACCCTGGCACAATTACTCCCTGAATTTACACTAGCAGAAAGGTGAGGTGATGACTCAGATCACGGTGCGAGGATTTCTCCCTGGTTTACACTAGCAGAAAGGTGACGTGAGGGCTCAGACCTCCCTGTGAGGATTTCTCCATGGATTTTTCCCTAACGGAAAGGTGAGGTGAGGACTCGGATCACCCTGTGAGGATTGCTTCCAGGACATACAAAACAGAGCGCGAAGTGAGGACTCGGATCACCCTGGGGAGGACTACTCCCTGGATTGAAACTAGCAGACATGTGAGGACGTGGATCACCCTGGCAGGATTACTCCCTGGATGTAAACTAGAAAAAGTTGAGGACTCGGATCACCATGGCAAGATTACTACCTGGAATGACACTAGCAGAAAGTTCAGGTGAGAACTTGGATCACCCTGTGCGGATTACTCCCTGGATATACAAATGGAGAGAGTCATGTGAGGGCATGGATCACCCTCGCAAGATTACTCCCAGGATTTCAAAAGCAAAAGCGAAGTGAGGACTCGGATCACCCTGGATTTGAACTAGCAGAAAGGTGAGGACTCGGATCACCCAGGAAGGACTACTCCCCGGATTTACACTAGCAAAAAGGTGACGACTCGGATCACCCAGGAAGGACTACTCCCCGGATTTACACTAGCAAAAAGGTGAGGTGAGGACTCGGATCACCCTGTGAGGATTACTCTTTGGCTGTTCAAAGGCAGAGAGCAAACTGAGGATTCGGATCACCCTGGGGAGGAATACTTCCTGGATTTAAACTAGCAGAAAGGTGAGGACTCCGATCCCCCTGGCATTATTACTCCGTGGATTTACAAAAGCAGAAAGCAAAAAAAATTAAGCTTTATCAAGTCAGTGATAAGTTCCCCCCCCAAATTCAACTTCTGTAGTAACAAAAGAAATAAAATGTAAAACTTAAAAAAAAAAAAAAAAGCAGAAAGCATAGAGAAGACTCGGATCACCCTGCAGAGGATGACTCCCAGGATTTAAACTAGCAGAAATGTGAGGACTCGGATCAGCCTGGCAGGATTACTCGCCGTATCTGCCCTAGCAGAATGGTGAGGTGAGAACGCGGATCACCCTGGCACAATTACTCCCTGAATTTACACTAGCAGAAAGGTGAGGTGATGACTCAGATCACGGTGCGAGGATTTCTCCCTGGTTTACACTAGCAGAAAGGTGACGTGAGGGCTCAGACCTCCCTGTGAGGATTTCTCCATGGATTTTTCACTAACGGAAAGGTGAGGTGAGGACTCGGATCACCCTGTGAGGATTGCTTCCAGGACATACAAAACAGAGCGCGAAGTGAGGACTCGGATCACCCTGGGGAGGACTACTCCCTGGATTGAAACTAGCAGACATGTGAGGACGTGGATCACCCTGGCAGGATTACTCCCTGGATGTAAACTAGAAAAAGTTGAGGACTCGGATCACCATGGCAAGATTACTACCTGGAATGACACTAGCAGAAAGTTCAGGTGAGAACTTGGATCACCCTGTGCGGATTACTCCCTGGATATACAAATGGAGAGAGTCATGTGAGGGCATGGATCACCCTCGCAAGATTACTCCCAGGATTTCAAAAGCAAAAGCGAAGTGAGGACTCGGATCACCCTGGAGAGGATTACTCCCTGGATTTGAACTAGCAGAAAGGTGAGGACTCGGATCACCCAGGAAGGACTACTCCCCGGATTTACACTAGCAGAAAGGTGAGGACTCGGATCACCCAGGAAGGACTACTCCCCGGATTTACACTAGCAAAAAGGTGAGGACTCGGATCACCCAGGAAGGACTACTCCCCGGATTTACACTAGCAAGAAGGTGAGGTGAGGACTCGGATCACCCTGTGAGGATTACTCTTTGGCTGTTCAAAGGCAGAGAGCAAACTGAGGATTCGGATCACCCTGGGGAGGAATACTTCCTGGATTTAAACTAGCAGAAAGGTGAGGACTCCGATCCCCCTGGCATTATTACTCAGTGGATTTACAAAAGCAGAAAACATAGAGAAGACTCGGATCACCCTGCAGAGGATGACTCCCAGGATTTAAACTAGCAGAAATGTGAGGACTCGGATCAGCCTGGCAGGATTACTCGCCGTATCTGCCCTAGAAGAATGGTGAGGTGAGAACGCGGATCACCCTGGCAGAATTACTCCCTGAATTTACACTAGCAGAAAGGTGAGGTGATGACTCAGATCACGGTGCGAGGATTTCTCCCTGGATTTACACTAGCAGAAAGGTGACATGAGGGCTCAGACCTCCCTGTGAGGATTTCTCCATGGATTTTTCACTAACAGAAAGGTGAGGTGAGGACTCGGATCACCCTGTGAGGATTGCTTCCAGGACATACAAAACAGAGCGCGAAGTGAGGACTCGGATCACCCTGGGGAGGACTACTCCCTGGATTGAAACTAGCAGACATGTGAGGACGTGGATCACCCTGGCAGGATTACTGCCTGGATGTAAACTAGAAACTGTTGAGGACTCGGATCACCATGGCAAGATTGCTATCTGGAATGACACTAGCAGAAAGTTCAGGTGAGGACTTGGATCACCCTGTGCGGATTACTCCCTGGATATACCAATGGAGAGAGTCACGTGAGGGCATGGATCACCCTCGCAAGATTACTCCCAGGATTTCAAAAGCAAAAGCGAAGTGAGGACTCGGATCACCCTGGAGAGGATTACTCCCTGGATTTGAACTAGCAGAAAGGTGAGGACTCGGATCACCCAGGAAGGACTACTCCCCGGATTTACACTAGCAAAAAGGTGAGGTGAGGACTCGGATCACCCTGTGAGGATTACTCTTTGGCTGTTCAAAGGCAGAGAGCAAACTGAGGACTCGGATCACCCTGGGGAGGAATACTTCCTGGATTTAAACTGGCAGAAAGGTGAGGACTCCAATCCCCCTGGCATTATTACTCCGTGGATTTACAAAAGCAGAAAGCATAGAGAAGACTCGGATCACCCTGCAGAGGATGACTCCCAGGATTTAAACTAGCAGAAATGTGAGGACTCGGATCAGCCTGGCAGGATTACTCGCCGTATCTGCCCTAGCAGAATGGTGAGGTGAGAACGCGGATCACCCTGGCACAATTACTCCCTGAATTTACACTAGCAGAAAGGTGAGGTGATGACTCAGATCACGGTGCGAGGATTTCTCCCTGGTTTACACTAGCAGAAAGGTGACGTGAGGGCTCAGACCTCCCTGTGAGGATTTCTCCATGGATTTTTCACTAACGGAAAGGTGAGGTGAGGACTCGGATCACCCTGTGAGGATTGCTTCCAGGACATACAAAACAGAGCGCGAAGTGAGGACTCGGATCACCCTGGGGAGGACTACTCCCTGGATTGAAACTAGCAGACATGTGAGGACGTGGATCACCCTGGCAGGATTACTCCCTGGATGTAAACTAGAAAAAGTTGAGGACTCGGATCACCATGGCAAGATTACTACCTGGAATGACACTAGCAGAAAGTTCAGGTGAGAACTTGGATCACCCTGTGCGGATTACTCCCTGGATATACAAATGGAGAGAGTCATGTGAGGGCATGGATCACCCTCGCAAGATTACTCCCAGGATTTCAAAAGCAAAAGCGAAGTGAGGACTCGGATCACCCTGGAGAG
Organism: Nycticebus coucang; assembly: GCF_027406575.1. Lineage (NCBI taxonomy): Eukaryota > Metazoa > Chordata > Mammalia > Primates > Lorisidae > Nycticebus > Nycticebus coucang. Next base: position 107,928,769 of record NC_069780.1, on the reverse strand, counting down.
GATTACTCCCTGGATTTGAACTAGCAGAAAGGTGAGGACTCGGATCACCCAGGAAGGACTACTCCCCGGATTTACACTAGCAAAAAGGTGAGGACTCGGATCACCCAGGAAGGACTACTCCCCGGATTTACACTAGCAAAAAGGTGAGGTGAGGACTCGGATCACCCGGTGAGGATTACTCTTTGGCTGTTCAAAGGCAGAGAGCAAACTGAGGATTCGGATCACCCTGGGGAGGAATACTTCCTGGATTTAAACTAGCAGAAAGGTGAGGACTCCGATCCCCCTGGCATTATTACTCCGTGGATTTACAAAAGCAGAAAGCAAAAAAAATTAAGCTTTATCAAGTCAGTGATAAGTTCCCCCCCCAAATTCAACTTCTGTAGTAACAAAAGAAATAAAATGTAAAACTTAAAAAAAAAAAAAATAGCAGAAAGCATAGAGAAGACTCGGATCACCCTGCAGAGGATGACTCCCAGGATTTAAACTAGCAGAAATGTGAGGACTCGGATCAGCCTGGCAGGATTACTCGCCGTATCTGCCCTAGCAGAATGGTGAGGTGAGAACGCGGATCACCCTGGCAGAATTACTCCCTGAATTTACACTAGCAGAAAGGTGAGGTGATGACTCAGATCACGGTGCGAGGATTTCTCCCTGGATTTACACTAGCAGAAAGGTGACGTGAGGGCTCAGACCTCCCTGTGAGGATTTCTCCATGGATTATTCACTAACAGAAAGGTGAGGTGAGGACTCGGATCACCCTGTGAGGATTGCTTCCAGGACATACAAAACAGAGCGCGAAGTGAGGACTCGGATCACCCTGGGGAGGACTACTCCCTGGATTGAAACTAGCAGAAATGTGAGGACGTGGATGACCCTGGCAATATTACTCCCTGGATATACAAAAGCAGAGAGCCACGTGAGGACACGGGTCACCATGGCAAGATTACTCCCAGGATTTACAAAAGCAGAAAGCGAAGTGAGGACTCGGATCACCCTGGAGAGGATTACTCCCTGGATTTGAACTAGCAGAAAGGTGAGGACTTGGATCACCCAGGCAGGACTACTCCCCGGATTTACAGTAGCAGAAAGGTGAGGTGAGGACACGGATCACCCTGTGAGGATTACTCTTTGGATCTACAAAGGCAGAGAGCAAAATGAGGACTCTGATCACCCTGGGGAGGAATACTGCCTGAATTTTCAAAAGCAGAAAGCATAGAGACGTCTCGGATCACCCTGCAGAGGATTACTCCCTTGGTGTACAATTACAGAAAGCGAAGTGAGGACAGGGATCTCCCTGCAGGGATAATTTGCTTGATCGTGTACACTAGCAGAAAGGTGAGGTGAGGACTCGGATAATTCTGGGGAGGATTACTTCCTGTATTTACACTAGCAGAAAGGCGCGGTGAGGGCCCCAATTAGCCTTGTCAGGATTACACGCTGGCTTTACCCTAGCAGAAAGATGCTGTGAGGACTCGGATCTACCGAAAGAGGCTCACCCACTGGACGTACAGTAGCAGTCAGACGAGGTGATGACTGCAGCAGTAAGACGAGGACAAGAGTGCTGGCTGGATTAACGCTCTCCGAAAGGAATGTTGAAGACGCTGGGGCTCTGGAGAAAGAGTCCAGCACGGATGCACACCGTCAGAAATAGGATGTTAGGACTCGCTTGTAAAGCATACTGCCGGTTATATGCTCGAGTAGGGGAGCAAAATTCTACTGTCACTGAAGTCGTGCACTTGTTGGCAATGCTGTCGGGGTACGGGCTTTGGAACACATGTGCATTGGTAGTCCCTTAGCAGGAGTGTTGAGTTACACGTACGTACTATTCAAGTATTCCCTGGTAGAGTTTGCACTGTTGAAACCATGTTCTGTGATGAAAGGTGCTGTGGAAGTTGGGAAAGGTCTTTCACTGGTACCTCAGTAAGCGTTCTCGAGTAGAGGAAACTTTTGCCCTCCGAGAAGCATGCTGCAGCTTATATGCTGGAGCGGGGCTAACCTCCTGCTCTCAAAGACATCAGGCACGTAGTGCCATGGCTCCTGGCACATTAACCTAAATTGGTCAGGGATACACGTGTATTAATCTCGCCTCAGCAGGAATTGTCAGTAATATGTGCGATCAGTACACGTAGTCTTTGAAATTGATTGCACTTTGAAACACGCTGACGTGTTTAGAACGAAAGTGCCCATGAAAAGAAGTGCATACGGTTATGGGCAGCAAGGTATTGTGACACTTTCAAAAGGGCACTCATGGGTAGCTCTAAGAAGCATGCCCCAAGAGAAGAAACTGCTTTCCTCTGCCAGTAGGATACTGCCGGGTAGAAGCTGGAGTAGTGGCGCTCTGCTTATCTCACTGACACCGTGCACCCGGTTGGATGCACAATGGCTAACTTTGCCCTCACATCTCCCTTCCCCTAGTATGCAGCACAGGACTTCTGTCTTCGACTTCCTGGGTCCTCAACTCTCCTCAGACCTAATGTGCAACTGCTTTTTCACCTCGTACCTCTGTAGTGGTGACTCATTTCTGCTAGTGTGCACACAGACAGCAATCCATTCACAGAGCACCTGAGTTCTCACCTTGCTTTCGGGCAGTGTTCAATCACACGACCTGCCCCTGTGAGAGCCCCCGAATCCTCACCTAAGCTTTCAATTAGTACCCATGTAACCCGCACTCAGCTCCGAACACACCCATGTCTGAATTTCTCCTGTCTGCCAGCTTCAAAGTGACAACACTCTTTCCATTCAGAACCTGAGTTCTAACTTGTCCTGTGAAAGGCGTGCTGTCTGGAAGCACATAGCACAAAGGCGGGGGGAAGGACTGGGATCACACCGCAGAAGTCTACTCACTGAAAGTACAGTGGCAGAACGGTGAGGTGAGGACTCGGATCACCCTTGCAGGATTCCAACACTGGATTTAGACAAACAGAAAGGTGAGGTGAGTCGGACACCCTGTTAGAATTACTCTCTGGATATACAAAAGCAGCAATCGAAGTGAGGACTTGCATCACCCTGGCAGGATTACAGCCAAGAGTTAGAAAACCAGAAATTGTAGTGAGTCACGACTCGGATCACCCTGCAGAGGATGACTCCCAGGATTTAAACTAGCAGAAATGTGAGGACTCGGATCAGCCTGGCAGGATTACTCGCCGTATCTGCCCTAGCAGAATGGTGAGGTGAGAACGCGGATCACCCTGGCAGAATTACTCCCTGAATTTACACTAGCAGAAAGGTGAGGTGATGACTCAGATCACGGTGCGAGGATTTCTCCCTGGATTTACACTAGCAGAAAGGTGACGTGAGGGCTCAGACCTCCCTGTGAGGATTTCTCCATTGATTTTTCACTAACGGAAAGGTGAGGTGAGGACTCGGATCACCCTGTGAGGATTGCTTCCAGGACATACAAAACAGAGCGCGAAGTGAGGACTCGGATCACCCTGGGGAGGACTACTCCCTGGATTGAAACTAGCAGATATGTGAGGAAGTGGATCACCCTGGCAGGATTACTCCCTGGATGTAAACTAGAAAAAGTTGAGGACTCGGATCACCAGGGCAAGATTACTACCTGGAATGACACTAGCAGAACGTTCAGGTGAGGACTTGGATCACCCTGTGCGGATTACTCCCTGGATATACAAATGGAGAGAGTCACGGGAGGGCATGGATCACCCTCGCAAGATTACTCCCAGGATTTCAAAAGCAAAAGTGAAGTGAGGACTCGGATCACCCTGGAGAGGATTACTCCCTGGATTTGAACTAGCAGAAAGGTGAGGACTCGGATCACCCAGGAAGGACTACTCCCCGGATTTACACTAGCAAAAAGGTGAGGACTCGGATCACCCAGGAAGGACTACTCCCCGGATTTACACTAGCAAAAAGGTGAGGTGAGGACTCGGATCACCCTGTGAGGATTACTCTTTGGATGTTCAAAGGCAGAGAGCAAACTGAGGACTCGGATCACCCTGGGGAGGAATGCTTCCTGGATTTAAACTAGCAGAAAGGTGAGGACTCCGATCCCCCTGGCATTATTACTCCGTGGATTTACAAAAGCAGAAAGCATAGAGAAGACTCGGATCACCCTTCAGAGGATGACTCCCAGGATTTAAACTAGCAGAAATGTGAGGACTCGGATCAGCCTGGCAGGATTACTCGCCGTATCTGCCCTAGCAGAATGGTGAGGTGAGAACGCGGATCACCCTGGCAGAATTACTCCCTGAATTTACACTAGCAGAAAGGTGAGGTGATGACTCAGATTACGGTGCGAGGATTTCTCCCTGGATTTACACTAGCAGAAAGGTGACGTGAGGGCTCAGACCTCCCTGTGAGGATTTCTCCATGGATTTTTCACTAACAGAAAGGTGAGGTGAGGACTCGGATCACCCTGTGAGGATTGCTTCCACGACATACAAAACAGAGCGCGAAGTGAGGACTCGGATCACCCTGGGGAGGACTACTCCCTGGATTGAAACTAGCAGAAATGTGAGGACGTGGATGACCCTGGCAATATTACTCCCTGGATATACAAAAGCAGAGAGCCACGTGAGGACACGGGTCACCATCGCAAGATTACTCCCAGGATTTACAAAAGCAGAAAGTGAAGTGAGGACTCGGATCACCCTGGAGAGGATTACTCCCTGGATTTGAACTAGCAGAAAGGTGAGGACTCGGATCACCCAGGCAGGACTACTCCCCGGATTTACAGTAGCAGAAAGGTGAGGTGAGGACTCGGATCACCCTGTGAGGATTACTCTTTGGATCTACAAAGGCAGAGAGCAAAGTGAGGACTCTGATCACCCTGGGGAGGAACACTGCCTGAATTTTCAAAAGCAGAAAGCATAGAGAAGACTCGGATCACCCTGCAGAGGATTACTCCCTTGGTGTACAATTACAGAAAGCGAAGTGAGGACAGGGATCTCCCTGCAGGGATAATTTGCTTGATCGTGTACACTAGCAGAAAGGTGAGGTGAGGACTCGGATAATTCTGGGGAGGATTACTTCCTGTATTTACACTAGCAGAAAGGCGCGGTGAGGGCCCCAATTAGCCTTGTCAGGATTACACGCTGGCTTTACCCTAGCAGAAAGATGCTGTGAGGACTCGGATCTACCGAAAGAGGCTCACCCACTGGACGTACAGTAGCAGTCAGACGAGGTGATGACTGCAGCAGTAAGACGAGGACAAGAGTGCTGGCTGGATTAACGCTCTCCGAAAGGAATGTTGAAGACGCTGGGGCTCTGGAGAAAGAGTCCAGCACGGATGCACACCGTCAGAAATAGGATGTTAGGACTCGCTTGTAAAGCATACTGCCGGTTATATGCTCGAGTAGGGGAGCAAAATTCTACTGTCACTGAAGTCGTGCACTTGTTGGCAATGCTGTCGGGGTACGGGCTTTGGAACACATGTGCATTGGTAGTCCCTTAGCAGGAGTGTTGAGTTACACGTACGTACTATTCAAGTATTCCCTGGTAGAGTTTGCACTGTTGAAACCATGTTCTGTGATGAAAGGTGCTGTGGAAGTTGGGAAAGGTCTTTCACTGGTACCTCAGTAAGCGTTCTCGAGTAGAGGAAACTTTTGCCCTCCGAGAAGCATGCTGCAGCTTATATGCTGGAGCGGGGCTAACCTCCTGCTCTCAAAGACATCAGGCACGTAGTGCCATGGCTCCTGGCACATTAACCTAAATTGGTCAGGGATACACGTGTATTAATCTCGCCTCAGCAGGAATTGTCAGTAATATGTGTGATCAGTACACGTAGTCTTTGAAATTGATTGCACTTTGAAACACGCTGACGTGTTTAGAACGAAAGTGCCCATGAAAAGAAGTGCATACGGTTATGGGCAGCAAGGTATTGTGACACTTTCAAAAGGGCACTCATGGGTAGCTCTAAGAAGCATGCCCCAAGAGAAGAAACTGCTTTCCTCTGCCAGTAGGATACTGCCGGGTAGAAGCTGGAGTAGTGGCGCTCTGCTTATCTCACTGACACCGTGCACCCGGTTGGATGCACAATGGCTAACTTTGCCCTCACATCTCCCTTCCCCTAGTATGCAGCACAGGACTTCTGTCTTCGACTTCCTGGGTCCTCAACTCTCCTCAGACCTAATGTGCAACTGCTTTTTCACCTCGTACCTCTGTAGTGGTGACTCATTTCTGCTAGTGTGCACACAGACAGCAATCCATTCACAGAGCACCTGAGTTCTCACCTTGCTTTCGGGCAGTGTTCAATCACACGACCTGCCCCTGTGAGAGCCCCCGAATCCTCACCTAAGCTTTCAATTAGTACCCATGTAACCCGCACTCAGCTCCGAACACACCCATGTCTGAATTTCTCCTGTCTGCCAGCTTCAAAGTGACAACACTCTTTCCATTCAGAACCTGAGTTCTAACTTGTCCTGTGAAAGGCGTGCTGTCTGGAAGCACATAGCACAAAGGCGGGGGGAAGGACTGGGATCACACCGCAGAAGTCTACTCACTGAAAGTACAGTGGCAGAAGGGTGAGGTGAGGACTCGGATCACCCTTGCAGGATTCCAACACTGGATTTAGACAAACAGAAAGGTGAGGTGAGTCGGACACCCTGTTAGAATTACTCTCTGGATATACAAAAGCAGCAATCGAAGTGAGGACTTGCATCACCCTGGCAGGATTACAGCCAAGAGTTAGAAAACCAGAAAGTGTAGTGAGTCACGACTCGGATCACCCTGCAGAGGATGACTCCCAGGATTTAAACTAGCAGAAATGTGAGGACTCGGATCAGCCTGGCAGGATTACTCGCCGTATCTGCCCTAGAAGAATGGTGAGGTGAGAACGCGGATCACCCTGGCAGAATTACTCCCTGAATTTACACTAGCAGAAAGGTGAGGTGATGACTCAGATCACGGTGCGAGGATTTCTCCCTGGATTTACACTAGCAGAAAGGTGACGTGAGGGCTCAGACCTCCCTGTGAGGATTTCTCCATGGATTTTTCACTAACAGAAAGGTGGGGTGAGGACTCGGATCACCCTGTGAGGATTGCTTCCAGGACATACAAAACAGAGCGCGAAGTGAGGACTCGGATCACCCTGGGGAGGACTACTCCCTGGATTGAAACTAGCAGAAATGTGAGGACGTGGATGACCCTGGCAATATTACTCCCTGGATATACAAAACAGAGAGCCACGTGAGGACACGGGTCACCATCGCAAGATTACTCCCAGGATTTACAAAAGCAGAAAGCGAAGTGAGGACTCGGATCACCCTGGAGAGGATTACTCCCTGGATTTGAACTAGCAGAAAGGTGAGGACTCGGATCACCCAGGCAGGACTACTCCCCGGATTTACAGTAGCAGAAAAGGTGAGGTGAGGACTCGGATCACCCTGTGAGGATTACTCTTTGGATCTACAGAGGCAGAGAGCAAAGTGAGGACACTGATCACCCTGGGGAGGAATACTGCCTGAATTTTCAAAAGCAGAAAGCATAGAGAAGACTCGGATCACCCTGCAGAGGATTACTCCCTTGGTGTACAATTACAGAAAGCGAAGTGAGGACAGGGATCTCCCTGCAGGGATAATTTGCTTGATCGTGTACACTAGCAGAAAGGTGAGGTGAGGACTCGGATAATTCTGGGGAGGATTACTTCCTGTATTTACACTAGCAGAAAGGCGCGGTGAGGGCCCCAATTAGCCTTGTCAGGATTACACGCTGGCTTTACCCTAGCAGAAAGATGCTGTGAGGACTCGGATCTACCGAAAGAGGCTCACCCACTGGACGTACAGTAGCAGTCAGACGAGGTGATGACTGCAGCAGTAAGACGAGGACAAGAGTGCTGGCTGGATTAACACTCTCCGAAAGGAATGTTGAAGACGCCGGGGCTCTGGAGAAAGAGTCCAGCACGGATGCACACAGTCAGAAATAGGATGTTAGGACTCGCTTGTAAAGCATACTGCCGGTTATATGCTCGAGTAGGGGAGCAAAATTCTACTGTCACTGAAGTCGTGCACTTGTTGGCAATGCTGTCGGGGTACGGGCTTTGGAACACATGTGCATTGGTAGTCCCTTAGCAGGAGTGTTGAGTTACACGTACGTACTATTCAAGTATTCTCTGGTAGAGTTTGCACTGTTGAAACCATGTTCTGTGATGAAAGGTGCTGTGGAAGTTGGGAAAGGTCTTTCACTGGTACCTCCGTAAGCGTTCTCGAGTAGAGGAAACTTTTGCCCTCCGAGAAGCATGCTGCAGCTTATATGCTGGAGCGGGGCTAACCTCCTGCTCTCAAAGACATCGGGCACGTAGTGCCATGGCTCCTGGCACATTAACCTAAATTGGTCAGGGATACACGTGTATTACTCTCGCCTCAGCAGGAATTGTCAGTAATATGTGCGATCAGTACACGTAGTCTTTGAAATAGATTGCACTTTGAAACACGCTGACGTGTTTAGAACGAAAGTGCCCATGAAAAGAAGTGCATACGGTTATGGGCAGCAAGGTATTGTGACACTTTAAAAAGGGCACTCATGGGTAGCTCTAAGAAGCATGCCCCAAGAGAAGAAACTGCTTTCCTCTGCCAGTAGGATACTGCCGGGTAGAAGCTGGAGTAGTGGCGCTCGGCTTATCTCACTGACGCCGTGCACCCGGTTGGATGCACAATGGCTAACTTTGCCCTCACATCTCCCTTCCCCTAGTATGCAGCACAGGACTTCTGTCTTCGACTTCCTGGGTCCTCAACTCTCCTCAGACCTAATGTGCAACTGCTTTTTCACCTCGTACCTCTGTAGTGGTGACTCATTTCTGCTAGTGTGCACACAGACAGCAATCCATTCACAGAGCACCTGAGTTCTCACCTTGCTTTCGGGCAGTGTTCAATCACACGACCTGCCCCTGTGAGAGCCCCCGAATCCTCACCTAAGCTTTCCATTAGTGCCCATATAACCCGCACTCAGCTCCGAACACACCCATGTCTGAATTTCTCCTGTCTGCCAGCTTCAAAGTGACAACACTCTTTCCATTCAGAACCTGAGTTCTAACTTGTCCTGTGAAAGGCGTGCTGTCTGGAAGCACATAGCACAAAGGCGGGGGGAAGGACTGGGATCACACCGCAGAAGTCTACTCACTGAAAGTACAGTGGCAGAACGGTGAGGTGAGGACTCGGATCACCCTTGCAGGATTCCAACACTGGATTTAGACAAACAGAAAGGTGAGGTGAGTCGGACACCCTGTTAGAATTACTCTCTGGATATACAAAAGCAGCAATCGAAGTGAGGACTTGCATCACCCTGGCAGGATTACAGCCAAGAGTTAGAAAACCAGAAAGTGAAGTGAGTCACGACTCGGATCACCCTGCAGAGGATGACTCCCAGGATTTAAACTAGCAGAAATGTGAGGACTCGGATCAGCCTGGCAGGATTACTCGCCGTATCTGCCCTAGCAGAATGGTGAGGTGAGAACGCGGATCACCCTGGCAGAATTACTCCCTGAATTTACACTAGCAGAAAGGTGAGGTGATGACTCAGATCACGGTGCGAGGATTTCTCCCTGGTTTACACTAGCAGAAAGGTGACGTGAGGGCTCAGACCTCCCTGTGAGGATTTCTCCATGGATTTTTCACTAACGGAAAGGTGAGGTGAGGACTCGGATCACCCTGTGAGGATTGCTTCCAGGACATACAAAACAGAGCGCGAAGTGAGGACTCGGATCACCCTGGGGAGGACTACTCCCTGGATTGAAACTAGCAGACATGTGAGGACGTGGATCACCCTGGCAGGATTACTCCCTGGATGTAAACTAGAAAAAGTTGAGGACTCGGATCACCATGGCAAGATTACTACCTGGAATGACACTAGCAGAAAGTTCAGGTGAGAACTTGGATCACCCTGTGCGGATTACTCCCTGGATATACAAATGGAGAGAGTCACGTGAGGGCATGGATCACCCTCGCAAGATTACTCCCAGGATTTCAAAAGCAAAAGCGAAGTGAGGACTCGGATCACCCTGGAGAGGATTACTCCCTGGATTTGAACTAGCAGAAAGGTGAGGACTCGGATCACCCAGGAAGGACTACTCCCTGGATTTACACTAGCAAAAAGGTGAGGTGAGGACTCGGATCACCCTGTGAGGATTACTCTTTGGCTGTTCAAAGGCAGAGAGCAAACTGAGGACTCGGATCACCCTGGGGAGGAATACTTCCTGGATTAAAACTAGCAGAAAGGTGAGGACTCCGATCCCCTGGCATTATTACTCCGTGGATTTACAAAAGCAGAAAGCATAGAGAAGACTCGGATCACCCTGCAGAGGATGACTCCCAGGATTTAAACTAGCAGAAATGTGAGGACTCGGATCAGCCTGGCAGGATTACTCGCCGTATCTGCCCTAGCAGAATGGTGAGGTGAAAACGGGGATCACCCTGGCAGAATTACTCCCTGAATTTACACTAGCAGAAAGGTGAGGTGATGACTCAGATTACGGTGCGAGGATTTCTCCCTGGATTTACACTAGCAGAAAGGTGACGTGAGGGCTCAGACCTCCCTGTGAGGATTTCTCCATGGATTTTTCACTAACAGAAAGGTGAGGTGAGGACTCGGATCACCCTGTGAGGATTGCTTCCAGGACATACAAAACAGAGCGCGAAGTGAGGACTCGGATCACCCTGGGGAGGACTACTCCCTGGATTGAAACTAGCAGACATGTGAGGACGTGGATCACCCTGGCAGGATTACTCCCTGGATGTAAACTAGAAAATGTTGAGGACTCGGATCACCATGGCAAGATTGCTACCTGGAATGACACTAGCAGAAAGTTCAGGTGAGGACTTGGATCACCCTGTGCGGAATACTCCCTGGATATACAAATGGAGAGAGTCACGTGAGGGCATGGATCACCCTCGCAAGATTACTCCCAGGATTTCAAAAGCAAAAGCGAAGTGAGGACTCGGATCACCCTGGAGAGGATTACTCCCTGGATTTGAACTAGCAGAAAGGTGAGGACTCGGATCACCCAGGAAGGACTACTCCCCGGATTTACACTAGCAAAAAGGTGAGGTGAGGACTCGGATCACCCTGTGAGGATTACTCTTTGGCTGTTCAAAGGCAGAGAGCAAAGTGAGGACTCGGATCACCCTGGGGAGGAATACTTCCTGGATTTAAACTAGCAGAAAGGTGAGGACTCCGATCCCCCTGGCATTATTACTCCGTGGATTTACAAAAGCAGAAAGCATAGAGAAGACTCGGATCACCCTGCAGAGGATGACTCCCAGGATTTAAACTAGCAGAAATGTGAGGACTCGGATCAGCCTGGCAGGATTACTCGCCGTATCTGCCCTAGCAGAATGGTGAGGAGAGAACGCGGATCACCCTGGCAGAATTACTCCCTGAATTTACACTAGCAGAAAGGTGAGGTGATGACTCAGATGAGCGCGAAGTGAGGACTCGGATCACCCTGGGGAGGACTGCTCCCTGGATTGAAACTGGCAGAAATGTGAGGACGTGGATGACCCTGGCAATATTACTCCCTGGATATACAAAAGCAGAGAGCCACGTGAGGACACGGGTCACCATCGCAAGATTACTCCCAGGATTTACAAAAGCAGAAAGCGAAGTGAGGACTCGGATCACCCTGGAGAGGATTACTCCCTGGATTTGAACTAGCAGAAAGGTGAGGACTCGGATCACCCAGGCAGGACTACTCCCCGGATTTACAGTAGCAGAAAGGTGAGGTGAGGACTCGGATCACCCTGTGAGGATTACTCTTTGGATCTACAAAGGCAGAGAGCAAAGTGAGGACTCTGATCACCCTGGGGAGGAATACTGCCTGAATTTTCAAAAGCAGAAAGCATAGAGAAGTCTCGGATCACCCTGCAGAGGATTACTCCCTTGGTGTACAATTACAGAAAGCGAAGTGAGGACAGGGATCTCCCTGCAGGGATAATTTGCTTGATCGTGTACACTAGCAGAAAGGTGAGGTGAGGACTCGGATAATTCTGGGGAGGATTACTTCCTGTATTTACACTAGCAGAAAGGCGCGGTGAGGGCCCCAATTAGCCTTGTCAGGATTACACGCTGGCTTTACCCTAGCAGAAAGATGCTGTGAGGACTCGGATCTACCGAAAGAGGCTCACCCACTGGACGTACAGTAGCAGTCAGACGAGGTGATGACTGCAGCAGTAAGACGAGGACAAGAGTGCTGGCTGGATTAACGCTCTCCGAAAGGAATGTTGAAGACGCTGGGGCTCTGGAGAAAGAGTCCAGCACGGATGCACACCGTCAGAAATAGGATGTTAGGACTCGCTTGTAAAGCATACTGCCGGTTATATGCTCGAGTAGGGGAGCAAAATTCTACTGTCACTGAAGTCGTGCACTTGTTGGCAATGCTGTCGGGGTACGGGCTTTGGAACACATGTGCATTGGTAGTCCCTGAGCAGGAGTGTTGAGTTACACGTACGTACTATTCAAGTATTCCCTGGTAGAGTTTGCACTGTTGAAACCATGTTCTGTGATGAAAGTTGCTGTGGAAGTTGGGAAAGGTCTTTCACTGGTACCTCCGTAAGCGTTCTCGAGTAGAGGAAACTTTTGCCCTCCGAGAAGCATGCTGCAGCTTATATGCTGGAGCGGGGCTAACCTCCTGTTCTCAAAGACATCGGGCACGTAGTGCCATGGCTCCTGGCACATTAACCTAAATTGGTCAGGGATACACGTGTATTAATCTTGCCTCAGCAGGAATTGTCAGTAATATGTGCGATCAGTGCACGTATTCTTTGAAATAGATTGCACTTTGAAACACGCTGATGTGTTTAGAACGAAAGTGCCCATGAAAAGAAGTGCATACGGTTATGGGCAGCAAGGTATTGTGACACTTTCAAAAGGGCACTCATGGGTAGCTCTAAGAAGCATGCCCCAAGAGAAGAAACTGCTTTCCTCTGCCAGTAGGATACTGCCGGGTAGAAGCTGGAGTAGTGGCGCTCTGCTTATCTCACTGACACCGTGCACCCGGTTGGATGCACAATGGCTAACTTTGCCCTCACATCTCCCTTCCCTTAGTATGCAGCACAGGACTTCCGTCTTCGACTTCCTGGGTCCTCAACTCTCCTCAGACCTAATGTTCAACTGCTTTTTCACCTCGTACCTCTGTAGTCGTGACTCATTTCTGCTAGTGTGCACACAGACAGCAATGCATTCACAGAGCACCTGAGTTCTCACCTTGCTTTCGTGCAGTGTTCAATCACACGACCTGCCCCTGTGAGAGCCCCCGAATCCTCACCTAAGCTTTCGATTAGTGCCCATATAACCCGCACTCAGCTCCGAACACACCCATGTCTGAATTTCTCCTGTCTGCCAGCTTCAAAGTGACAACACTCTTTCCATTCAGAACCTGAGTTCTAACTTGTCCTGTGAAAGGCGTGCTGTCTGGAAGCACATAGCACAAAGGCGGGGGGAAGGACTGGGATCACACCGCAGAAGTCTACTCACTGAAAGTACAGTCGCAGAACGGTGAGGTGAGGACTCGGATCACCCTTGCAGGATTCCAACACTGGATTTAGACAAACAGAAAGGTGAGGTGAGTCGGACACCCTGTTAGAATTACTCTCTGGATATACAAAAGCAGCAATCGAAGTGAGGACTTGGATCACCCTGGCAGGATTACAGCCAGGAGTTAGAAAACCAGAAAGTGAAGTGAGTCACGACTCGGATCACCCTGCAGAGGATGACTCCCAGGATTTAAACTAGCAGAAATGTGAGGACTCGGATCAGCCTGGCAGGATTACTCGCCGTATCTGCCCTAGCAGAATGGTGAGGTGAGAACGCGGATCACCCTGGCAGAATTACTCCCTGAATTTACACTAGCAGAAAGGTGAGGTGATGACTCAGATCACGGTGCGAGGATTTCTCCCTGGATTTACACTAACAGAAAGGTGAGGTGAGGGCTCAGACCTCCCTGTGAGGATTTCTCCATGGATTTTTCACTAACAGAAAGGTGAGTTGAGGACTCGGATCACCCTGTGAGGATTGCTTCCAGGACATACAAAACAGAGCGTGAAGTGAGGACTCGGATCACCCTGGGGAGGACTACTCCCTGGATTGAAACTAGCAGACATGTGAGGACGTGGATCACCCTGGCAGGATTACTCCTTGGATGTAAACTAGAAAAAGTTGAGGACTCGGATCACCAGGGCAAGATTACTACCTGGAATGACACTAGCAGAAAGTTCAGGTGAGGAGTTGGATCACCCTGTGCGGATTACTCCCTGGATATACAAATGGAGAGAGTCACGTGAGGACATGGATCACCCTCGCAAGATTACTCCCAGGATTTCAAAAGCAGAAAGCGAAGTGAGGACTCGGATCACCCTGGAGAGGATTACTCCCTGGATTTGAACTAGCAGAAAGGTGAGGACTCGGATCACCCAGGAAGGACTACTCCCCGGATTTACACTAGCAAAAAGCTGAGGACTCGGATCACCCAGGAAGGACTACTCCCCGGATTTGAACTAGCAGAAAGGTGAGGACTCGGATCACCCAGGAAGGACTACTCCCCGGATTTACACTAGCAAAAAGGTGAGGACTCGGATCACCCAGGAAGGACTACTCCCCGGATTTACACTAGCAAAAAGGTGAGGTGAGGACTCAGATCACCCTGTGAGGATTACTCTTTGGATGTTCAAAGGCAGAGGGCAAACTGAGGACTCGGATCACCCTGGGGAGGAATACTTCCTGGATTTAAACTAGCAGAAAGGTGAGGACTCCGATCCCCCTGGCATTATTACTCCGTGTATTTACAAAAGCAGAAAGCATAGAGAAGAATCGGATCACCCTGCAGTGGATTACTCCCTTGGTGTGCAATTGCAGAAAGCGAAGTGAGGACAGGGATCTCCCTGCAGTGATTATTTGCTTGATCAAGTACACTAGCAGAAAGGTAAGGTGAGGACTCTGATAATTCTGGGGAGGATTACTTCCTGTTTTTACACTAGCAGAAAGGCGTGGTGAGGGCCCAAATTACCGGTGTCACGATTACTCGCTTGCTTTACCCTAGCAGAAAGATGCAGTGAGGACTCGGATCTACCTAAGATGGATCACTCACTGGATGTACAGTTGCAGTAAGACGAGGTGATGACTGCAGCAGTATGACGAGGACAAGAGTGCTGGCTGGAGTAACACTCTCCGAAAGCAATGTTGAAGATGCTGGGGCTCTGAATAAAGAGTCCAGCATGGATGCACACAGTCAGAAATAGGATGTTAGGACTCGCTTGTAAAGCATACTGCCGGTTATATGCTTGAGTAGGGGAGCCAAATTCTACTGTCACTGAAGACGTGCACTTGGAGGCAATGCAGTTGGGACACTGGCTTTCTATCACATGTGCATTGATGTTCCCTCAGGAGGAGTGTTGGGTTACTTGTACGAATATTCAAGTATTCCCTGGTAGAGTTTGCACTGTGCAAACCGTGTTCTGTCATGGAAGGTTATGTGGAAGTTGGGAAAAGTCTTTCTCGGGTAACTCCTTAAGCGTTATTTTTTTTTTTCCCCCGTAAGCGTTCTTTTTTTTTTTTCCCCCATAAGCGTTCTTGAGTAGAAGAAACTATTTCCCTCCGAGCAGTATGTGCAGCTTATATGCTGGGGTGGGGTAAACTCCTATTCTCACTGACAGCAGGCTCATAGTGCCGTGGCTGTTGGTACATTAAGTGAAATTGGTCCGGAATGCACATGTATTAATGTTGCCTCAGCAGGAATTGTCAAGAATAATATGTGCATCCCGTACAAGTTCTTTCGAATAGATTTGAGTTTGAAACATGCTGATGTGTTTATAAAAAAAGTGCCTATGAACCATCTGAACTGCAAGGTATTGTAAAACATTTAAAAAGCATTCATGGGTAGCTCTAAATGGCATGACCTAAGAAAAGAAACTGCTCTTCTTTGCCACTAGGATAGTGTCAGGTATAAGCTGATGTAGTGGTGCTCTGCTTATCTCACTGACACTATGCCCACAGTTGAATGCCCATTGGCTAACTTTGTCCTCACCTCTCCTTTCACCTAGTATGCAACACAGGACTCTTGTCTTCGACTTCCTGAGTCCTCACCTCTCCTTCGACCTAATGTGCAACCAGACACTTTTTCACCTCGCACGCGTGTCTTCATGATTCATAGCTGCTACTGTGCACGCAGACAGCAATCCTTTCACAGAGCACCAGAGTTCTCACCTTGCTTTCGGGCAGTGTACAATCACACGACATGCCTCAGTGAGAGCACCCGACTCCTCACCTAAGCTTTCAATTAGTGCCCATATAGACCGCACTCCTCTTCGAACACACCCAAGTCTGCATTTCTCCTTTCTGCCAGCTTGAAGGAGACAACACTTCTGCCATACAGAACCCGAGGTCTAACCTGTTGTGTGAAAGGAGGGTTGTCTGGATGCACATACCACCAAGGTGGGGTGACAACTTGGATCACACTGCAGATCTTTACTCGCTCAAAGTACACTAGCAGAAAGGTGAGGTGAGGACTCGGAACACCATGGCAGGATTACTCCCTAGATTTACACTAGCAGAAGGTGAAGTAAGGGGACTGCACTGGAGTGGCAGTTCCCTGAGGCACAGTGCGACAGCCATCTTTTGGTTTCAATACGGCCAGGCATAAAACTGTGTAAAGCTGTGTGTGCTCTCTGCCCACAACCCCAGGCTCCCAGCGCTCCCCACACTCCCCTCTTCTCTCGCTCCAAGTTCTGCAGGCCTGTCTCCCAGGGGTCCAGACTCTTGGGTGATTGCTCGAGGGGTGTAGGCAGTGCTGGGCTGCATTCGGTCGGCACAGACTCTGGGGCATGGGAGTGGAGAGAGGACAGTTGGCTGGAAGGGAGCTACACTGGTGCAGCGGTTGCCTGAGCCATAAAACAGCAGCCCTCTTTTGCTAGCAATATGGCTTACTACCAAATATTCTGAAGCCACACCCTCTGTCTCCCTAGGTAACCAGAGACTCTGAGTATAGGATTTGCCTGAGGCTACTCCAACTTGCAAACTGGGGAAACTCCCAGGGCAGGGTTGACGCAGACGTCCACTTTACTAAACCTAAGACGCACCTGGCCCTCAGGGTATCCTCAGCCTATAGACAATAACAAGAGCAAAGACAAGCTGATTTGGAACTCAATTCAGCTTCTCTTCTGCAGTGGAACTGCAGAGTTGTTCTGTTCTGTCAGTAACATTAATCAGGGGCAAGACTGGACCTGAGTGAAAACCTCCCAGCCTTCATCAAGCGCCCAAGGTCGTCAGGCCTCACCTCCTCCTGCTAAAGAGAGGCAGAGTGCAGCGGCCTGGCAGACTTCCTTGTGATTCAGGCAGGGGCAAACTCCTGGAGTACCGATTGACTACAGCCAACTGGGTCAGCCACCTGCAGGGCTATCAGTGACTGGGTCTGACAGTGGTGCAAGGTGGGGAAGGAGGCATCAACCTTCCCAGACTGATCTATTGGCTGGGTGGCTCCTCCTGACTCCACGCAGCACTGGAGCAAGCCACACCAGAGTAGTCACCAGACCCCTGTGATCCAGTTCCCAGAGACCTCTTAAACTCTCTCACCCAAGACAGGTGCAGACTGAGACAATTGATTTGGACTTTTTGAACTGAACCAATCGCCTAAGGACAAATCAGGTGGTGCCCTGTATGCACGATGGTAGGAAGGTTTGATTTTTCTTTTCCAATTGTTTGCTGGTGGGGGGGTGTGGTGACTTAATTGCTGATATTTCTCCACAGCTGAGACTTCAATCCAGAGTATCTGTTTCACTAGGGTGGAACAGAAACCAGCTGAAAACAAGACAGAACAACTTAGCCCTACCACACCAGACAGGGCCCCAGTTTCTCAGGCCACAACACTGTACAAGCCCTCGACGAAGCCCCAGGGGAAAAAATCAGAGGGAGTAAAACAACCATGGGGCGGAATCAGCAGAAAAACTCTGGTAACATGAATAACCAGAATAGATCAACCTCCTCAAGGAAAGATATGCCAGATGCAATTGAAGATCCCATTCATAAACAACTGGCTGAGATGTCAGAAATCGAATTCAGAATTTGGATTGCAGACAAGAATAACAAAGTGGAATTAGGAATTCGAGGAGAAATTCAAAAGTTGTCTCAAGAATTCAACGAATTTAAAGACAAAACCACCAAAGACTTAGACACACTGAAGCAAGAATTTCATATGAAAAATACAGTAGAATCCCTCAGCAACAGAATGGAGCAAGCAGAAGAAAGCATTTCTGACATCAAAGATAAAGCCTATGAATGCTCCCAAGCTCTCAAAGAGGAAGAGAAATGGAGAGCAAAAATGGATCATTCTCTCAGAGAGCTCTGGGATAATTCGAAGAAGGGGAATATCCAAATCATAGGAGTTCCACAAAAAGATGAAGTTGCCTCGCTGGGCACAGAGGTCCTTCTGCATGAAATAATGAAAGAGAATTTTCCAGACATGCCTAGAGATTCTGAAATTCAGATAGCGGACAGCTTCAGAACCCCAGTACGACTCAACCCCAATAAGACATCCCCCAGGCATATCATAATTAACTTCACTAAAGTTAATATGAAGGAGAAAATCCTCAAAGCTGCCAGAGAAAGAAAACCATTGCCTTCAAAGGGAAGAATATTAGAATGACGGCAGATCACAATCTATCCCCTTCCAGTCTCCCTCCCAGACCTGCCATGCACACATCTGGGCTCAGAAATGGCACTGGTCAGGCAGGGCTATACGGACAGTCAGGCTGTGCTCTGGCCCAGCTAGAGCTCCAGGAAGGCCCAGAAAATCTGTGCCTGAAACAGTAGTTCTCAACCTTCATGCAGTCCCCTGGTTGCCTCAACTCAACCAGTCCCCTGGTTGCCTCAACTCAAATAGAGTTTCTCCAAGGCACATTGTGATGAATCTATCTAAAGTCAAGATAAAAGAAAAGATTTTGCATGTTGCCAGGAGTAAGCATCAACTGTCCTACAGCGGCAAATCTATCAGGGTGACCATGGACTTCTCTAATGAAATTTTCAAGCTGGAAGACAATGGTCATCTATCTTTAATCTACTTAAACAGAACAATTTCCAGCCCAGAATTCTATATCCCACTAAGCTAAGCTTTAAAATTGATGGAGAAATCAAATCTTTTATTGATATACAAACATGGAGGAAATTTGCCACAACAACACAAACTTTATAGGAAATATATAAACCTGTTCTACATACTGACCATCACAGTGGACGTTCAGCAAAGTAAACACCAAGAAATCAAAGGACAGAACCTAGTTTCCACAATGATGCAAAAGACAAAACTAAGCAATGGACTTTTACAAAATCAGATGAATAGAATGCTACCACACTTATCAATTATCTCAAAAAATGTCAATGGCTTGAATTCCCTCACTGAAGAGGCATAGATTGGCTGATTGGATTAAAAAACACAAGCCATCTATTTGCTGTCTGTAGGAAACACACTTCACATCCAAAGACAAATTAAAACTCAGAATTAAAGGTTGGAAGTCAATTTTTCAGGCAAATGGAATTCAGAAGAAAAAAGGGGTTGCAATCTTATTTTCAGATACATGTGGATTTAAAGCAACTAAAGTCAAAAAAGACAATGATGGTCACTTTATATTGGTCAGGGAAAAATACAACAAGAAGACATTTCAATTCTAAATATCTATGCACCCAATTTAAATGCTCCCAGATTCTTGAAACAGACCTTGCTTAGTCTGAGCAATATGATATCCCATAACACCATCAATAACAGGGGACTTTAACATCCCTGTCTCAGAGCTGGACAGATCCTCTAAACAGAAATTAAACAAAGATGTTAGAGATTAAAATGAGACCCTAGAACAACTGTGCTTGATAGACATACATAGACTACTCCATCCAAAAGATAAAGAGTATACATTCTTCTCATTATCCCAGGGAACATTCTCCAAAATTGATCATATCCTAGCACACAAAATTCAAATTTCAAAAGAATTGAAATTTTACCTTGCATCTTCTCAAACCACAAGGCACTAAAAGTGGAACTCAACTCCAACAAAAACGTTCAACCTCACACGAAAGCATGGAACTTAAACAATCTTATGCTGAATGACAGTTGGGTGCAGGAAGAAATTAAAAAAAAATCATTAACTTCCTGAGTACAACAATATGAAGACACAAGCTACAAAAACCTATGGGATACAACAAAAGCAGTCATGAGAGGAAAATTTATCGCTTTAGATGCCTACATTCGAAAAACAAAAAGAACGCATCAACAAACTCACAAGCCATGTTATGGAATTAGAAAAAGAAGAACAACCTAAGCCTAAACCCATCAGAAGAAAAATGTCCAAAATTAAATCAGAGATTAATGAAATTATCATTCAGAAAACTAAAGAATCATTCAGAAAATTAATGAGAGACTGAATCTCCCCAAGCCGAAGGAAATTGGTGTGGAGCAAGATGGTGGCCGAGAAACAGCTTCCCTGCAACTGGGCACGGGAGTCAGCAAGGGACTTCTGTACCCCAAGAGAAGGACAAAAACAGTGGAAAACTGGCAAGTGGTTGCATGAGTTCAATCGACCTAATCCCACCAGCAACCATAAGTACAAGCAGCAGTGAGACTGCAAACCGGAAAGGTCTTACCTGTGAACTGTTTTGGTGTTTTTGGACTTGGCACTCAGTTGAACTACCTTGGGGAGAGCTTGAGCAGGAGTGCAGAGAACTTTGGGCATTGTCTAGGGCCCTAGGCTGAGCGGCTGAGCCGGACGGAGCTAATAGTGTTCAGCTGTGGGTCGCAGGCAGCCATTGTGAGAGAACTGCCCTGGCAAGCTCTGCCCTCAGAGTCGCAGAGCAAGGTTAGGGTGGGAGATAGTACCTAGTGACTGAGCAGCCTAAAGGCAGGGACTGAGCTGCCTTACAGCCTTAACACTCAGGGGCAGAGTGAGACCGGTTTTGGCACACTGGAGCCTCGGGCTGTTGCCCTGGGTAGAGTGCCATGGAGTCACAGCTCATAGCAACCTCAAACTCCTGGGCTTGGCACCGACCAGACCTCCATTATAGCTGTGCCATGACATCTGACACACGACCCACACCCGCTGGGCCTCTGCATGCCCTGACCAGGAACTGCAAAACCACACAACCCTGCGTCCTCCCTCCTGTACCCTCCATGCTTCCACACCAGCCCACTTGTCTGGCCAGGGACTCTGGTAGCCACGTGCCCTCAGGAGCCCTCCCTGCCTGTGTGGAGAGCCCTTCTCCTGGCCAGAGACTGCTGGAGGCTTGGGCTCTCTGTGACAAAGTCACTGGGTGCCAGGCACTCCCAGAACCATGCACACCAGCTCCCACACTGTTGCTGGATTCGGGTGTGTCACACTTTGGAGCCGCTTCCACAACCAGAACTCCCTGTCTGAGGCAGCCCCAGAGGAACTACACAGGGTCACTCCCTATAAAGATCCAGCAACAATAGAGTGAGCCCACTGTGATCTAATCTTGGAGAGACACCTCCCCAACTCTGAGGATGGCCAGAGGCAATGATAAAAAACAATGATGAAGTGAAATCAACAGAAAAACTCTGTCAATATGAATAATAAGAGTAGATTAACTCCCCCAAGGATCAATGGGGCAGACACAGCACAAGATCCCATGCACAAAAAAAATGCTGAGATGTCAGAAATCAAATTCAGAATCTGGATAGCAAATAAGATCGAATTAGAATTCCAAGCAGTAACCCAAAAGATATCTTAAGAATTCAATGAACTCAAAGACCAAATGACCAAAGATTTTGACACATTGAGACAAGAAATTGCATTCCTCAAAGATCTGAGAAACATAGTAGAATCCCTCAGTAACAGAATGGAGCAAGCTGAAGAAAGGATTTCTGACATTGAAGACAGAGCTTTTGAATGCTCCCAAACTCTCAAAGAGGAAGAGAAATGGAAGGCAAAAACAGATCACTCTCTCAGAGAGCTCTGGGATAATTCAAAGAAAACCAATATTCATCTTATAGGAATCCCTGAAAGTGATGAAGTGGCTTCACAAGGCACAGAGTCTCTTCTCCATGAGATTATGAAGGAGAACTTTCCAGACATGCCAAGAGATTCTGAAATTCAGATAGCAGACAGCTTCAGAACTCCAGCACGACTCAACCCAAATAAGACATCCCCCAGACACATCATAATCAATTTCACTAAAGTTAATATGAAGGAGAAAATTCTGAAAGCAGCCAGATGAAAGAAAACCATTACCTACGTGGGTAAGAATATTAGAATAACTGCAGATCTCTCTGCTGAAACCTTTCAAGCTAGAAGAGGATGGTCATCGATTTTTAATCTCCTAAAACAAAATAACCTTCAACCCAGGATCCTGTACCCAGCTAAACTGAGTTTTATTTATGACAGACAAATTAAATACTTCAATGACATTCACATGTTGAAGAAATTTGCCATAACTAAACCAGCTCTCCAGGATATTCCCAGACCTATCCTCCATAAAGACCAGCGCAATCTTCCACCACTAAAGTTAACCCACCCAGAAAATTTTGATCAAATTCCAACCACCACAGTTGCAAAAGGATTAAAAATGTCCACCTGACTGTCCAAAGGCTTATCAATACTCTCAATTAATGTGAATGGTTTAAATTGTCCTCTAAAGAGGCACAGGTTGGCTGACTGGATACAAAAACTCAAACCAGATATCTGCTGCATACAAGAATCGCATCTTACATTAAAAGACAAATATAGACTCAAGGTGAACGGATGGTCATCTATACTCCAGGCAAATGGAAAGCAGAAAAAAGCAGGCATTGCAATCCTCTTCTCAGACGCTAGGCTTTAAACCAACTGAAATAAGGAAGGATAAGAATGGACACTTCATATTTCTTAAAGGTAATAATATAATGAGACTTCAATTATTAATATTTATGCACCCAACCAGAACGCACCTCAATTTCTATGAGAAACTCTGACATGAGCAACTTGATTTCCTCCAGTTCCATGCTAGTTGGAGATTTTAACATCCCTTTCGCAGTGCTGGATAGATCCTCCAAAAAGAAGCTAAGCAAAGAAATCTTAGATTTAAACTTAACCATTCAATATCAGGACTTAACAGACATGGACAGAACATTTCATCTCAACAAAACTGAATACACATTCTTCTCATCAGCCCACGGAACATACTCCAAAATCAACCACATCCTAGGCCACAAATCTAACCTCAGCAAATTTTTAAAAAATAGAAATTATTCCTTGCATCTTCTCCGACCATGATGGAATAAAAAGTTGAACTCAATAACAATAGGAACCTGCATACCCATACAAAAATGTGAAAGCTAAACAACCTTATGCTGAAGGATAGATGGGTTATAGATGAGATTAAGAAGGAAATCACCAAATTTTGGGAACAAAACAACAATCAAGACACGACTTACCAGAACCTCTGGGATACTGCAAAGGCAGTCCGAAGAGGGAAATTTATAGCACTGAAAGCCTTCCTCAAGAGAATGGAAAGAGAGGAAGTTAATAACAAAATGGGACATCTCAAGCAACTGGAGAAGGAAGAACACTCCAACCCCAAACCCAGAAGAAGAAAAGAAATAACCAAAATCAGAGCAGAATTAAATGAAATTGAAAACAAAAGAATTATACAACAGATCAACAAATCCTGAAGTTGGTTTTTTGAAAAGATCAATAAAATAGATAACCCTTTGGCCAACCTAACCAGGAAAAAAAGAGTAAAATCTCTAATTTCATCAATCAGCAGTGGTAATGATGAAATAACAACAGACCCTTCAGAAATTCAAAAAATCCTTAACAACACTACAAGAAACTCTACTCTCAGAAATATGAAAATCTGAAAGAAATTGACCAATACCTAAAAGTACACACCTACCGAGACTTAGCCAGAATGAAGTGGAAATGTTGAACAGGCCTATATCAAGTTCTGAAATAGCATCAACTATACAAAACCTCCCTAAAAAGAAAAGCCCAGGAGTAGATGGCTTTACATCAGAATTCTACTGAACCTTTAAAAAAGAATGAGTACCTATATTACTAAACCTCTTCCAAAATATAGAAAAAGAAGGAATATTACTTCACATTCTATGAAGCAAACATCACCTGGATCCCCAAACCAGGGTAAGACCCAACAAAAAAGAAAATTATAGACCAATATCACCAATGAATATTAATGCTAAAATACTCAATAAGATCCTAACAAACAGAATCCAACAACACATCAAAAAAATTATACACCACAACCAAGTTGGATTTATCCCAGGGTCTCAAGGCTGGTTCAATATACATAAATCTATAAATGTAATTCAGCACATAAAAAAACTAAAAAATAAGGACATGATTCTTTCAATTGATGCAGAAAAAGCTTTTGATAATATCCAGCATCACTTCGTAATTAGAACACTTAAGAAAATTGGTATAGAAGTGACATTTCCTTTTTTTTTTTTTTGTAGAGACAGAGTCTCACTGTACCGCCCTCTGGTAGAGTGCCATGGACTTCACACGGCTCACAGCAACCACTAACTCTTGGGCTTATGCAATTCTCTTGCCTCGGCCTCCCAAGCAGCTGGGACTACAGGTGCCCGCCACAACACCCGGCTATTTTTTTGTTGTAGTTTGGCAGGGGCTGGGCTTGAACCCGCAACACTCGGTACATGGGGCCGGCGCCCTACTCACTGAGCTACAGGCACCACCCAACTAATAGAGGCCATATACAGCAAACCCACAGCCAATATCATATTGAATGGAGTTAAATTGAAATCATTTCCACTTAGATCAGGAACCAGGCAAGGTTGCCCATTGTCTCTATTGCTCTTTAACATTGTAATGGAACTTTTAGCCATTGCAATTAGGGAAGAAAAGGCGATCAAGTGTATCTACATAGGGTCAGAAGAGATCAAACTTTCACTCTTTGCAGATGATATGATCGTATATCTGGAAAACACTAGGGATTCTACTAAAAACTTTTAGAAGTGATCAAGGAATACAGCAATGTCTCAGGCTACAAAATCAACACCCATAAATCTGTAGCCTTTATATATACCAACAATAACCAAGCCGAAAAAGCAGTCAAGGACTCTATTCCTTTCACAGTAGTGCCAAAGAAGATGAAATATTTGGGAGTAGGGGGGGGCGGAGCAAGATGGCAGCCGAGTAACAGCTTCCTTGCATCTGGGCACCGTGAGTCTGGGGAGATAGGACTCCAGGCATCTCTGGCTGCTGGGAACTGCCTATCATCACTCCTATGAGGATACAGGGAGTCAGCGAGAGACTTCTGGACCCCAAGAGGAGGACTAAAACAGTGGAAAACCGGCAAGTGGTCGCGTGTGTTCAACCCGTCTAAACCCGCCCACAACTGTAAGTTCAGTAGCAGCGAGACTGCAAACCAGAAAGGCCTTACCTGTGAACTCTTTTGATGTCCTTGGACTTGGCACTGAGTTGAACTGCCTTGGGGAAGGCGTGAGTGGGAGTGCGGAGAACTTTGGCCGTTGTCTAGGGCCCCAGTCTGAGCAGCTGAGCCAGACGGAGCTAATAGTGTTTGGTGGTAGGTCACACGGATCCATTGTCAGTGATCTGCCCCGGCAAGCTCCGCCCTCAGGGTCACAGAGCTAGAAACGGGTGGGAGCTGGTAACCCAGCAACCAAGTAGCCTAAGGGTGGGGTCTGAGCCGCCTTGCAGCCCTAACCCTCAGGGGCAGAGTGAGACCGGTTTTGGCACACTGAGTAAGTGGATAGCCACTTCAGCAGTGATTCCAGCGAGAAAGCTGGGAAAGCTTCTGCTCAACAAGTTTACAAGTTCAAAGTGCCTTTTAAGTGGGCTGAAGAGAGATTTAGGGTGTCTACCTGCTGGGGTTTGAGAAATCAGCAGCCTCCAGTCGTATTGGAACTGTGACTAACATCCCATACCCCAAAAGACCACGTGTTGCCCAGACAATATTCAACAACATATACAAACTGCTTTGTTTTTGGTTGTGTATTTTTTTTTCTTTTTTTTTTTTTTTTTTGTTTGGTTGGGTTTTTTTGTTTGTTTATTTTGACGTTGTTGATGTTCTTTTGTTTCTTAATTTCAATCTTTTCCATACAGATCCCTTTTTCTTTCTCAATTTTTCTAGTTTAATTATAATTTCCCATTGTTGCCTTTTTTAATAACTACAACTTCATTTTTGCTAGTGTTTCTACCGCTATCACTTGGTTTTTCACCCAATTTTATCGCCATAAAGTTTTCTGTTTGCTTGTTTTGGCTTGAGTTATAGCATTTTTGTTTTTCCTCTCTACTTGGTGGAGGTGGGGTACTGTGTCTGACCAGGTTAGCAAAGAGCTGCTGACCTCGAGGGAACCACCCAACTGGGCACCCAACCCCCAGAAGGTGGGGTTTTTTAAGGTTGTGTCAAAGTACCCTACTGTACACCTATATTGCCCTGTCTCCCTCTTTCTGTGCCTCTCTTCTTTTTGTCAATATTCCTTATCCCTACCCCCTCTCCTTGCTCTATCTTTCTTTTTTTTCTTATCACTCGGTCCTCCTTTCTTTCATCCCTTTTTTGCTCTTCAACCTTCTCACCTTTCTGGTCCTGTAACCCTTAGTCCACAGGCACGAGAACTTAAAGAGCAAGAGGAAGTGAAAGGAAAATTAGGGCAAGGAAACAGATAAAAGAAATCACTCATGAGGAAGAATCAGCAGAAAACTCCAGGCAACATGAAGAACCAGTCCAGAACAACCCCGCCAAGGGACCATGAGGTAGCTACTGCAGAGGATTCCACCTATACAGAAATGTTAGGAATGACAGAAAGGGAATTTAGAATACACATGTTGAAAACAATGAAAGAAATGATGGAAACAATGAAGGAAACTGCTAATAAAGTGGAAAATAACCAAAAGGAAATCCAAAAACAGAATCAAATCAGAGATGAACGATATGAAGAATATAAAAAGGATATAGCAGAGCTGAAGGAAATGAAACAGTCAATCAGGGAACTTAAAGATGCAATGGAAAGTATCAGCAACAGGTTAGACCATGCAGAAGAAAGAATTTCAGAGGTAGAAGACAAAATTTTTGAGATAACTCAGATAGTAAAAGAGGCAGAAAAGAAGAGAGAGAAAGCAGACGTTCACTGTCAGAATTATGGGACTTTATGAAACGTTCCAACATACGAGTTATAGGAATTCCAGAAGGGGAAGAAGAATGCCCCAGAGGAATGGAAGCCATACTAGAGAATATTATAAAAGAAAATTTCCCAAACATCACCAAAGATTCTGACACACTGCTTTCAGAGGGATATCGGACCCCAGGTCGCCTCAACTCTAACCGAGCTTCTCCAAGACACATTGTGATGAACCTGTCCAAAGTCAAGACAAAAGAAAAGATTCTGCAAGCTGCCAGGAGTAAGCGCCAGTTGACCTACAGGGGCAAATCCATCAGAGTGACCTCAGACTTCTCTAATGAAACTTTCCAAGCAAGAAGACAATGGTCATCTACCTTTAATCTACTTAAACAGAACAATTTTCAGCCCAGAATTCTGTACCCTGCTAAGCTAAGCTTCAAAATTGATGGAGAAATCAAATCATTTGCGGATATACAAACATTGAGGAAATTCACCACAACAAGACCAGCTCTACAGGGAATACTTCAACCTGTTCTGCACACTGACCACCACAATGGATCAGCAGCAAAGTAAGAACTCAGAAATCAAAGGACAGAACCTAACCTCCACACTGATGCAAAAGATAAAACTAAGTAATGGACTCTCACCAAATAAGACGAATAGAATACTACCACACTTATCAATTATCTCCATAAATGTTAATGGTTTGAATTCCCCACTGAAGAGACATAGATTGGCTGACTGGATTAAAAAACACAAGCCATCCATTTGCTGTCTGCAGGAAACACACCTGGCTTCAAAGACAAATTAAAGCTCCGAGTCAAGGGTTGGAAGACAATTTTCCAGGCAAATGGAATTCAGAAGAAAAGAGGAGTTGCAATCTTATTTTCAGATACATGTGGATTTAAAGCAACTAAAGTCAAAAAAGACAAAGATGGTCACTTTATATTGGTCAAGGGAAAACTACAACAAGAAGACATTTCAATTCTAAATATCTATGCACCAAATTTAAATGCTCCCAGATTCTTGAAACAGACCTTACTCAGTCTGAGCAATATGATATCTGATAATACCATCATAACAGGGGACTTTAACACACCTCTTACAGAGCTGGACAGATCCTCTAAACAGAAATTAAACAAAGATATAAGAGATTTAAATGAGACCCTAGAACAATTATGCTTGATAGACGCATATAGAACACTCCACCCCAAAGATAAAGAATATACATTCTTCTCATCACCCCATGGAACATTTTCCAAAATTGATCATATCCTGGGACACAAAACAAATATCAACAGAATCAAAAGAATTGAAATTTTACCTTGTATCTTTTCAGACCATAAGGCACTAAAGGTGGAACTCAACTCTAACAAAAATGCTCGACCCCATCCAAAGGCATGGAAATTAAACAATCTTCTGTTGAATAACAGATGGGTGCAGGAAGAAATCAAACAGGAAATCACTAACTTCCTTAAGCATAACAACAATGAAGACACAAGCTACCAAAACCTGTGGGATACTGCAAAAGCAGTTTTGAGAGGAAAATTCATCGCTTTAGATGCCTACATTCGAAAAACAGACAGAGAGCACATCAACAATCTCACAAGAGACCTTATGGAATTGGAAAAAGAAGAACAATCTAAGCCTAAACTCAGTAGAAGAAAAGAAATCTCCAAAATCAAATCAGAGATCAATGAAATTGAAAACAAAAGAATCATTCAGAAAATTAATGAAACAAGGAGTTGGTTTTTTGAAAAAATAAATAAAATAGATAAACCATTGGCCAGACTAACTAGAAATAGAAAAGTAAAATCTCTAGTAACCTCAATCAGAAATGATAAAGGGGAAATAACAACTGATCCCACAGAGATACAAGAGATCATCTCTGAATACTACCAGAAACTGTATGCCCAGAAATTTGACAATGTGAAGGAAATGGATCAATATTTGGTATCACACCCTCTCCCTAGACTTGGCAGGAAGAAATAGACCTCCTGAACAGACCAATTTCAAGCACTGAGATCAAAGAAACAATAAAAAAGCTTCCAACTAAAAAATGCCCTGGTCCAGATGGCTTCACACCAGAATTCTATCAAACCTTCAAGGAAGAGCTTATTCCTGTACTGCAGAAATTATTCCAAAAAATTGAGGAAGAAGGAATCTTCCCCAACACATTCTATGAAGCAAACATCACCCTGATACCAAAACCAGGAAAAGACCCAAACAAAAAGGAGAATTTCAGACCAATCTCACTCATGAATATAGATGGAAAAATTCTCAACAAAATCCTAGCCAATAGATTACAGCTTATCATCAAAAAAGTCATTCATCATGATCAAGCAGGCTTCATCCCAGGGATGCAAGGCTGGTTCAACATACGCAAGTCCATAAACGTTATCCACCATATTAACAGAGGCAAAAATAAAGATCACATGATCCTCTCAATAGATGCAGAAAAAGCATTTGATAAAATCCAGCATCCTTTTCTAATTAGAACACTGAAGAGTATAGGCATAGGTGGCACATTTCGAAAACTGATTGAAGCTATCTATGACAAACCCACAGCCAATATTTTACTGAATGGAGTAAAACTGAAAGCTTTTCCTCTTAGAACTGGAACCAGACAAGGTTGTCCTCTGTCACCTTTACTATTCAACATAGTGCTGGAAGTTCTAGCCAATACAATTAGGCAAGACAAGGAAATAAAGGGAATCCAAATGGGAGCAGAGGAGGTCAAACTCTCCCTCTTTGCTGACGACATGATCTTATACTTAGAGAACCCCAAAGACTCAACTACAAGACTCCTAGAAGTCATCAAAAAATACAGTAATGTTTCAGGATATAAAATCAATGTCCACAAGTCAGTAGCCTTTGTATACACCAATAACAGTCAAGATGAGAAGCTAATTAAGGACACAACTCCCTTCACCATAGTTTCAAAGAAAATGAAATACCTAGGAATATACCTAACGAAGGAGGTGAAGGACCTCTATAAAGAAAACTATGAACTCCTCAGAAAGGAAATAGCAGAGGATATTAACAAATGGAAGAACATACCATGCTCATGGCTTGGAAGAATCAACATTGTTAAAATGTCTATACTTCCCAAAGCAATCTACCTATTCAATGCCATTCCTATCAAAGTACCTACATCGTACTTTCAAGATTTGGAAAAAATGATTCTGCGTTTTGTATGGAACCGGAAAAAACCCCGTATAGCTAAGGCAGTTCTTAGTAACAAAAATAAAGCTGGGGGCATCAGCATACCAGATTTTAGTCTGTACTACAAAGCCATAGTGCTCAAGACAGCATGGTACTGGCACAAAAACAGAGACATAGACACTTGGAATCGAATTGAACACCAAGAAATGAAACTAACATCTTACAACCACCTAATCTTCGATAAACCAAACAAGAACTTACCTTGGGGGAAAGACTCCCTATTCAATAAATGGTGTTGGGAGAACTGGATGTCTGCGTGTAAAAGACTGAAACTGGACCCACACCTTTCCCCACTCACAAAAATTGATTCAAGATGGATAAAGGACTTAAATTTAAGGCACGAAACAATAAAAATCCTCAAAGAAAGCATAGGAAAAACACTGGAAGATATTGGCCTGGGGGAAGACTTCATGAAGAAGACTGCCATGGCAATTGCAACAACAACAAAAATAAACAAATGGGACTTCATTAAACTGAAAAGCTTCTGTACAGCTAAGGTGACGATAACCAAAGCAAAGAGACAACCCACACAATGGGAAAGGACATTTGCATATTTTCAATCAGACAAAAGCTTGATAACCAGGATCTATAGAGAACTCAAATTAATCCACATGAAAAAAGCCAACAATCCCTTATATCAATGGGCAAGAGACATGAATAGAACTTTCTCTAAAGACGACAGACGAATGGCTAACAAACACATGAAAAAATGTTCATCATCTCTATATATTAGAGAAATGCAAATCAAAACATCCCTGAGATACCATCTAACCCCAGAGAGAATGGCCCACATCACAAAATCTCAAAACTGCAGATGCTGGCGTGGATGTGGAGAGAAGGGAACACTTTTACACTGCTGGTGGGACTGCAAACTAGTACAACCTTTCTGGAAGGAAGTATGGAGAAACCTCAAAGCACTCAACCTAGACCTCCCATTCGATCCTGCAATCCCATTACTGGGCATCTACCCAGAAGGAAAAAAATCCTTTTATCATAAGGACACTTGTACTAGACTGTTTATTGCAGCTCAATTACAATCGCCAAAATGTGGAAATAGCCTAAATGCCCACCAACCCAGGAATGGATTAACAAGCTGTGGTATATGTATACCATGGAATACTATTCAGCCATTAAAAAAATGGAGACTTTACATCCTTCGTATTCACCTGGATGGACGTGGAAGACATTATTCTTAGTAAAGCATCACAAGAATGGAGAAGCATGAATCCTATGTACTCGATTTGATATGAGGACAATTAATGACGAATTAAGGTTATGGGGGGGAAAGCAGAAAGAGGGACTGGAGGGAGGGGGGTGGGGCCTTAGTGTGTGTCACACTTTATGGGGGCAAGACATGATTGCAAGAGGGACTTTACCTAACAATTGCATCAGTGTAACTGGCTTATTGTACCCTCAATGAATCCCCAACAATAAAAAAAAAAAAAAAAAAAAAAAAAAAAAATATTTGGGAGTATACCTAACAAAGGACGTGAAAGATCTATACAAAGAGAACTATGAAACTTTAAGAAAAGAAATAGCTGAAGATGTTAACGAATGGAAAAACATACCATGCTAATGGCTGGGAAGAATCAACATTGTTAAAATGTCTATACTACCCAAAGCAATATATAATTTTAATGCAATTCCTATTAAAGCTCCATTGTCACATTTTAAAGATCTTGAAAAAACAATACTTCATTTTATGTGGAATCAGAAAAAACCTCAAATAGCCAAAACATTACTCAGCAATAGAGACACAGCAGGAGGAATCACCCTACCAGACCTTAGACTGTACTATAAATTGATAGCGATCAAAACAGCATGGTTTTGGCACAAAAACAGAGAAGTAGATGTCTGGAACAGAATAGAGAACCAAGAGATGAATCCAGCTACTTACCGTTATTTGATCTTTGAAAAGCCAATTAAAAACATTCAGTGGGGAAAAGATTCCCTATTTAACAAATGATGCTGGGTGAACTGTCTGGCAACATTTAGAAGATTGAAACTGGACCCACACCTTTCACCATTAACTAAGATAGACTCTCACTGGATCAAAGATTTAAACTTAAGACATGAAACTATAAAAATACTTGAAGAAAGTGCAGGGAGAACTCTTGAAGAAATCGGCTTTGGTGAATATTTTATGAGGATGACTCCCCAGGCAATTGAAGCAGTATCAAAAATACATTACTGGGACCTGATCAAACTAAAAAGCTTCTGCACTGCCAAGAACATAGTAAGTAAAGCGAGCAGACAGCCCTCAGAATGGGAGAAAATATTTGCAGGTTATACCTCTGATAAAGGTCTAATAACCAGAATCCACAGAGAACTCAAACGTATTAGCAAGAAAAGAACACGTGATTCCATCTCAGGGTGGGCAAGGGACTTGAAGAGAAACTTCTCTAAAGAAGACAGATGCACAATCTACAAATACATGAAAAAAAGCTCATCATCCTTAATCATCAGAGAAATGCAAATCAGAACTACTTTGAGATATCACCTAACCCCAGTAAGAGTAGCCCACATAACAAAATCCCAAAACCAGAGATGTTGGCGTGGATGTGGAGAAAAGGGCACAGTTCTACACTGCTGGTGGGAATGCACACTAATATGTTCCTTCTGGAAGGATGTTTGGAGAATACTTAGAGATCTAAAAATAGACCTGCCTTTCGATCCTATAATTCCTTTACTAGGTTTATACCCAGAAGACCAAAAATCACAATATAATAAAGACATCTGTACCAGAATGTTTATTGCAGCCCAATTCATAATTGCTAAGTCATGGAAGAAGCCCAAGTGCCCATCGACCCACAAAGGGACTAGCAAATTGTGGTACATGTATGCCATGGAATATAATGCAGCCTTAAAGAAAGATGGAGACTTTACCTCTTTCATGTTTACATGGATGGTGCTGGAACACATTCTTCTTAGCAAAGTATCTCAGGAATGGAAGAAAAAGTATCCAATGTACTCAGCCCTACTATGAAGCTAAATTATAGCTTTCACATGAAGGCTATAACCCAACTATAGCACAAGACTAAGAGGAAAGGGCCAAGGAATGGGAAGGGAGGGAGGAGGTTAGGGTAGAGGGAGGATAATGGGTGGGGCCACATGTACGATGCATCTTAGAATGGGTACAGGGGAAACTTACTAAAGGCAGAATACAAATGTCTACATACAATAACTAAGAAAATGCCATGAAGGCTATGTTGAACAGTTTGATGAGAATATTTCAGATTGCATATGAAACCAGCACATTGTACCCCTTGATTGCACTAATGTACACAGCTATGATTTAACAATAAAAAAAAGAAAATTAATGAAACAAGGAGTTGGTTTCTTGAAAAAATAGATAAAACTTTGGCCAGAATAACTC
This sequence comes from Nycticebus coucang, assembly GCF_027406575.1. Taxonomy (NCBI): domain Eukaryota; kingdom Metazoa; phylum Chordata; class Mammalia; order Primates; family Lorisidae; genus Nycticebus; species Nycticebus coucang. Next base: position 107,895,134 of record NC_069780.1, on the reverse strand, counting down.
AAAATAGAAAAGTAAAATCGCTGGTAACTTCAATTAGAAATGATAAAGGGGAAATAACAACTGATGCCACAGAGATACAAGAGATCATCTCTGAATACTACCACAAACTCTATGCCCAGAAATTTGACAATGTGAAGGAAATGGATCACACCCTCTCCCTAGACTTAGCCCAGATGAAATACATCTCTTGAATAGACCAATTTCAAGCACTGAGGTCAAAGAAACAATAAAAAGTCTTCCAACAAAAAAATGCCCTGATCTGGATGGATTCACACCAAATTCTATCAAACCTTCAAAGAAGAGCTTATTCCTATACTGCAAAAATTATTCCAAAAAATTGAGGAGGAAGCAATCTTCCCCAAAACGTTCTATGAAGCAAACATCACCCTGATACCAAAACCAGGATAAGACCCAAATAAAAAGGAGGATTTCAGACCAATTTCACTAATGAATATAGATGCAAAAATTCTCAACAAAATCCTAGCCAATATATTACAGTTTATCATCAAAAAAGTCATATATCGTGATCAAGTAGGTTTCATTCCAGGGATGCAAGGCTGGTTTAATATACACAAGTCCATAAACATTATTCACCATATCGACAAAAGCAAAACCAAAGATTATATGATCTTCTCATTAGATGCAGAAAAAGCATTTGATAAAATCCAGCATCCTTTTCTAATTAGAACACTGAGGAGTATAGGCATAGGTGGTACATTTCTTAAACTGATCAAAGCTATCTATGACAAACCCACAGCTATTATTTTACTCAATGGAGTAAAACTGAAAGCTTTTCCTCTTAGAACTGGGATGAGACAAGGTTGTCCTCTGTCACCATTACTATTCAACATAGTGCTGGAAGTTCTAGCCAATACAATCAGACAAGAAAAGAAAATAAAGGGCATCCAAATGGGAGCAGAGGAGGTCAAACTCTCCCTCTTTGCTAATGATATGATCTTATATTTAGTGAACCCCAAAGACTCAACCACAAGACTCTTGGAAGTCATCAAAAAATACAGTAATGTCTCAGGATATAAAATCAATGTCCACAAGTCAGTAGCCTTTGTATACACCAACAACAGCCAAGATGAGAAGTTAATTAAGTACACAACTCCCCTCACCAGAGCCCCAAAGAAAATGAAATGCTTAAGAATATACCTAACAGGGCGGCGCCTGTGGCTCAGTCGGTAAGGCGCCGGCCCCATATACTGAGGGTGGTGGGTTCAAACCCAGCCCCGGCCAAACTGCAACCAAAAAACAGCCGGGCGCTGTGGCGGGCGCCTGTAGTCCCAGCTACTCGGGAGGCTGAGGCAAGAGAATCGCTTAAGCCCAGGAGTTGGAGGTTGCTGTGAGCTGTGTGAGGCCACGGCACTCTACCGAGGGCCATAAAGTGAGACTCTGTCTCTACAAAAAAAAAAAAAAAAGAATATACCTAACAAAAGAGGTGAAAGACCTCTCCAAAAATCACATTATAACAAATATATTTGTACCAGAATGTTTATTGCAGCCCAATTCATAATTGCTAAGTCATGGAAAAAGCCCAAGTGCCCATCAACCCACGAATGGATTAATAAATTATGGTATATTTACACCATGGAATATTATGCAGCCTTAAAGAAAGATGGAAACTTTACCTCATTCATGTTTACATGGATGGAGCTGGAACATATTCTTCTTAGCAAGGTATCTCAAGAATGGAAGAAAAAGTATCCAATGTACTCAGCCCTATATGGGGAAAGGGGAGAGGGAAGGAAGGGGAGGAGGGAGGATGGGTGGAGGGAGGGTAATCGGTGGGACCACACCTACGGTGCATCTTACAAGGGTACATGCAAAATTTACTAAATGTAGAATATAAATGTCTTAACACAGTAACTAATAAAATGCTGTGAAGGCTATGTTAACCAGTTTGATGAAAATATTTCAAATTGTATGTAAACCCAGCACACTGTACCCAATGATTGCATTGATGTACACAGCTATGATTTAATCTTTTAAATAAAAAAATTTTTAAATAAAAAATAAAGAAAATTATGAAACCCTAAGAAAATAAATAGCAGAGGATATTAACAAATGGAAGAACATACCAGGATCATGGCTGGGAAGAATCAACATTGTTAAAATGTCTATACTTCCCAGAGCAATCTACTGATTCAATACCATCCCTATTAAAATACCAACATCCTATTTTCAAGACTTGGAAAAAATGATTCTGCATTTTGTATGGAACCATAAAAAAACCTGTATAGCTAAGGCAGTTCTTAGTAATAAAAACAAAGCCAGAGGTATCACCATATCAGATTTTAGGCTGTACTACAAGGCCATAGTGGTCAAGACAGGATGGTACTGGCACAAAACTAGAGGCATACACATTTGGAATCGAATAGAAAACCCAGAAATGAAACCAACAATTTACAAACACCTAATCTTTGATAAACCAAATAAGAATGTTCACTGGGGGAAAGACTCCCTATTCAATAAATGGTGCTGGGAGAACTGGATATCCACATGTAAGAGACTGAAACTGGACTCACACTTTTCTCCACTCACAAAAATCGATTCAAAATGGATAAAGGACTTAAATTGACTCATGAAATGATAAAAATCTTCAAAGAAAGAATAGGAAAAACACTGGAAGATATCGACCTGGGGAAAGACTTTATGAAGAAGACTGCCATGGCAATAGCAACAACAGCAATAATAAACAAACAGGTTTTAATTAAACTAAACAGCTTCTGCACAGCCAAGGAGACAATAACCAAAGCAAATAGACAACTTATCCAATGGGAAAGGATATTTGCATATTTTGAATCAGACAAAAGCTTAATAACTGGGATCCGTACAGAACTTAAATTAATCCACAAGAAAAAACCCAACAATTCCATACATCAAAAGGGAAGAGAGATGAACAGAACCTTCTCTAATGAAGACAGATGAATGGCTAGCCAACACATGGAAAAAAATGCTCATCATCCCTAATTATTAGAGAAATGCAAATTAAAACCATCCTGAGCTACCATCTAACGCCAGTGAGAATGGCCTATATCACAAAATCTCAAAACTGCCAATGCTGGCACGGATGTGGAGAGAAAGGAACACTTTTACACTGCTGGTGGGACTGCAAACCTTTTTGGAAGGAAGTATGGAGAAACCTCAAAGAATTCAACCTAGACCTCCCATTTGATCCTGCAATCCCATTACTGGGCATCTATCCAGAAGGAAAAAAATAAAAACCCTTTTATTATAAAGACATTTGTACTAAACTGTTTATCACACAATCAATAAAATGTGGAAACAGCCTATAAATGCCCTTCAACCCAGGAATGACAAGCTGTGGTATATGCATTCCATGAAATACTATTCAGCCATTTAAAAAATGGAGATTTTTGCAGCATTTGTATTAACCTGGATGGAGGTGGAACACATTATTCTTAGTGAAGCATCACAGGAATGGAGAAGTATGAACCTATGTATTCAACTTTTTTTATAAGAAGACCAAAAATTGCATTATAACAAAGATATTTGTACCAGAATGTTTATTGCAGCCCAATTCATAATTGCTAAGTCATGGAAAAAACCCAAGTGCCCATCGACTCATGAATGGATTAATAAATTGTGGTATTTGTACACCATGGAATATTATGCAGCTGTATTCAACTTTGATATGAAGACAATTAATGACAATTAATGACACAGTGGGGCATGGGGGAAGGGGAGAGCAGACAGAGAAGAAGCGAGGGGGGAGGGAAAGGAAAGATAAAAGAAAAGAAAAGAAAATAGTGACTAATTCTTACATAAATTGGATTTAATTTTGATCAAAGCACATTACTTAAACATTAATTTTTAATTCAACTTGTTAGTATGTTGTTTAGGATATTGCATCCTCATTTATAAGTGAAATACATTTGTAATTTCCCCTTTATAATAATATATTTTTTCCGGGGCGGCGCCTGTGGCTCAGTGAGTGGGGCGCCGGCCCCATATGCCAAGGGTGGCGGGTTCGGACCCAGGCCCGGCCAAACTGCAACAAAAAAATAGCCGGGCGTTGTGGTGGGCGCCTGTAGTCCCAGCTGCTCGGGAGGCTGAGGCAAGAGAATCGCGTAAGCCCAAGAGCTAGAGGTTGCTGTGAGCCGTGTGACACCACGGCACTCTATCCGAGGGCGGTACAGTGAGACTCTGTCTCTACAAAAAAAAAAAAATAATAATAATAATAATATATTTTTTCCAATTTTAATATCAGGTGTATCCAGATGAAGTAGAATGATTTTGAAGTATTTCTTCTTTTTCTATTGTCTATAAGATTTGGCATGATCTGTTTTTTGAAATTATTTTTTATTTTTATTTATAAATATTAGTTGTCTTTTTTTTTTTTTTTTGCAGTTTTTTTTTTTTTTTTTTTTTTTGGCCGGGGCTGGGTTTGAACCCACCACCTCCGGCATATGGGGCTAGTGCCCTACCCCTTTGAGCCACAGGTGCCAATTTTTCGAGACTTTGGGAAAAAAATAAGTGATGACTCCATACTGAACCTCAGAGTCAAAGCATTCTATAATAGACATACTCTTATTTGACAATGTGAACGTTACTTTTTTTTGCATTATTATTATTGCTCAATAAAAAAATAAAAAATCAATTACATACAAAAATTTTTAAAAAGATAGTGTATCAATCACTCAAATAGCATGCACTACTGCACTCATGAAGTGGTTTCTCATCATGGTCCCTCACCTCCTCTGCCCACCCTGCGAATCCCCATCTTCTGTCATTCCACCCTCTGTGTCCTCATGTACATACTACTTAGCTTACACTTAGGAGTAAGAACATGAGGCATTGGGTTCTTGATTTCTGAGTTGTTTCACTTAAGATAATGGCCTCCACTTCTACCCATGTTACTGCAAACACATGATTTTATTCTTTTGACAGCTGAAAAGTATTTTGTTGTGTAAATCTGCACACACCTGAATGCCTCTAAGTGGAGAGTGCTGGCAGAGGAAACTCCATCTGGGGATGAGAGAGGGAGCCTGCGTTTTGGGGTGATTTGCCGGAGGAGAGGAGAGACTACTGGGAGCTAAAAGGAGTGCTCAGCCCTTTTCTGATTAGGAAGCTGTGGGATTCAAGGCACGGCTGGCTGAGGGGAGAAACCAGTGAGTAAGAGAGGTGGCTGGCATTGGACTGGGGAAGGAACCTGAGCAGGAAGGAGGACGAAGGAGTAGGAGGTGTTCCTGACCAAGATTGGACAGCACTTCTTAGAAGATTGAAGAGCAAGAGGAAAGGAAGTGCAGGGGTTGAGAAATGGCCTCGAGGTTCTGAGCAGGGCAGGCCTGTGGTTGGGATGGAGAGGAGGGCTGGGGGCAGCAGTAATCGATTTGCTGGGGATAGGGCTGATGTCCAGATATGCAGGGGTTTGGAAGGACCCTCGCTAAGGTAACCTCTGGACCCAGAGCTTGCTTTCAGAGGTCCAGGAGGAGGAACAGCTGGAAAAGTAGGAGGAGTGCCCCGGGCTGGATCCTGCTGTGAGGGGGACAGAAACACTTCCAGGATCAGAGAAGAGACCATTGAGAAAGGAGGCTTCCGAGGACTGGTTGGAGGTCCCTGGAGATGTTTTCTGGGATAAGGAAATCTGCGCAGGTCTGTCCTGAGACCTAGAATCAGAGGCCCCTGAGTGAGGGCGCGGTTCAGAGGCTCAAGAGGGTTCAGGGTGAAGCCTGGAGAATGGCCTCTCAGGTGCAACAGGTAACAGAATTCTTTGAAGGAGGCCAGGAAGGGTCCTGCTTGGGCCCCACCCTTTCTGAAGCAGGCGGAGCCAGTGCCAGAGCACTTGGGCAGCTTCAGTTGTTACTCTACTCAACTAGGTTTCCAGGCCACGCCCCCTTTTGCTTTCAACATTCTCATCAACCAATGGGCAGGGAGCATTGAGGCCACGCCCACATTTGTTTCCTTGGTAACTCCAGGTTCCTCCTGTTCTGGCTCAGTTGCCTTTCTGCCTAAGTAGGGAGTGGAGGATAATTGGATGAGTGTTGTTTATCTGTATGTTATAATGAGTTCCCATTCCCATTCCCATAGATCCAGCTTTCCCCACCACCACCACCTGGGATGTTGGAAGAAGTTCGACAGGATAAACTGGCCAGAGCCAGGAAAAAGGTATAACGTGCCACGGTAGTGGCTCCCAAGACCCATCCCAGGACCCATGGCTACAGTCTGAGACACTCAGAGCTATCCCCACAGTGCCCATTGGTTCCCTCACCAAAGTCTCCTCAGCCGGTCCTGGCCCCTTAACAGACAGATCCCACCCATCCCCAGTTGCCCCCAGTGACTATGGACTGGTGATTCCCCCTACTCCTGGCTCTGGACTTGCCCTGGCCTCCTGCCCTTCCTGGACTCTGTGACCTCCCATCTCCAAGGCCCTGGGTCCGTGTCCTGTGCTCCCCTCCCACACTGCAGAACAGAGACTGGGACTAGGTGAGCAGGAGTGGAATGTAGTGAAATCACCATGCCCCTCAGAACTGACATTACTGCCCAGAGCCTGGCCCCTGATCTTATGGTCCAGTACCCCAACTATTCACTCCCTTTCTGGTTTCTCTCATCTCCAAGTGGAAAGGGTCTAAGGATCACAGAATTCAGGACTGAAAAGTCTCAGGCTCCCTCACTCCCTTACCTCAGACATCAGCAACATCTCTGAGTGGCTATGGGAGAACAGGGTTGGTTCATTCTGCTCCCAGGTTTCTAGCAGAGGTCCTCAAACTTTTTAAACAGGAGGCTAGTTCACTGTCCCTCAGACCGGTGGAGGGCTGGACTATAGTTTAAAAAAAAAAAACTATGAACAAATTCCTATGCAAACTGCACATATCTTGTTTTGAAGTAAAAAAAACAAAACGGGAACAAATACAATCACACCGCCTCATCTGGCCCACTGGCCATAGTTTGAGGACCCCTGCTAGAGAGACTGTGATATTTTTCACTGAGTTCTCTCTCCCCACATTCACTCGGTTCTATATGGAATGAAATCTAGTTTTCTTCTATGTGTCAGTCACACCCTGGCAAATTGAAATCCACAGCCTCAAATCTTCCCCAAATCATCTCAATCTGAGGTTTTCTGGGTGCCTCATAGTTAGTATGGGGCATCTTTGTGAAGCATCAGTTTTCCTAGAATCTCTGGAGAGTCAAAAAGCATTAATGTACCTAAGGATACCATCTGCATAGATTTGTAAGATTATGACACAGGCAGACTTCTCGTGAAATGATGCTTGGCTTGTCCTCTTTCTGTTAGGTTCCCAGATTCACTAGGCACGTGTGTTCACTACCCTTCTGCCATCAGGATACACTGATGTCAAAGTTCGATCCATGCTGGGGTACAACTGTCAAAACCCTTTGGTTTTGCATGGGCTCCAAGTCCCAGCAAGTCTCCCTCACCACCTCAGGCCTGCTGGGAGTCACACTAGCTACCCCAGTATTCCAGAGGAGCATGCACATGTATGTGCAGCAGCGAAAGCTGTCACTGATCTTGTCCTCTTCAGGCAAGGTGCTGAGGACACTCCACCCCACTCCACCCCCACCCCCAGAGAAAGAGAGCACCTAGGTCCAGGCATGTGTCGGGGTTGTGCTTCACCCTGATGGAAGGAGACAGGCTGGTGTTTTGTCCTCTAGGCTGCCTGCAAGGTTGCTCTGGGCACAACAGACAGGGACCACCTCGAGGCTTCCTCCTACAAAGACCTCCACCATGTGCACCACCACTCCAGTAAAACAGTTGCCAAGGCTGCAGGCAGGAGCCATCAGTGTCTGAGCAGAGATAATGGAGGTCCAGACTGAGGGCTGTCTGTTTGCTTTACTTAGTGTGTTCTTGGCAGTACAGAAGCTTTTTAATTTGATCAGATCCCAGTAATATATTTTTGATGTTGCTTCAATTGCCCGGGTTGTCCTCCTCATAAAGTATTCTCCCAGGCCAATTTTTTCAAGCATTTCCCCTGCACTCTCTCTAAGAATTTTTATAGTTTCATGTCTTAAGCTTAAGTCCTTTAACCAGTGAGAGTCAATTTTTGTTAGAGGAGAAAGGTGTGGGTCCAGTTTCAGTCTTCTACAGGTCACCAGCCAATTCACCCAGCACCATTTGTTGAATAGGGAATCTTTTCCCCAATTTATATTTTTAATAGGCTTATCAAAAATCAAATGATGATAAGTGTCTGTGTTCAGCTCTTGGTCTTCAATTCTGTTCCATACATCTACCTCTCTATTTTTGTGCCAGTACTGTGCTGTTTTGATCACTATCGGTTTATAGTATAGTCTAAATTCTGGAAGTGTGATTCCTCCCAATTTGTTTTTATTTCTGAGTAATGTCTTGGCTATTTTGAGGTTTTTTCTGTTTCCATATAAAAATAAGTGACCTGGCCCGTGGGTAGGTCGACAGGGATACCTGGAGGAGGGGGTGAGAATGAAAAAGGGGCAAGGGGCGCGAAGAATGGAGATAAGACAGGAGTCTGATCAAGTCTCATTTATTGCAAAGTTCTTCCAGGGTATATAAGGGTAGGTGAAGGAGGAGGTTTACGTCACCAGGTATCCAAGCAACCTGGCCTTGGTATAGATAAGTTCCTGGCCTTGGTGGAGATAAGTTCCAATGGCAAGCTTCAAAGTTTCGCTCACGTGATTTATGAGAAGAGGCCTGGCGCTAGCAGGGAAATAGAAACTTAAGCCTAGCATTTGCAGGGAAATAGAAACTTAAGTCTGTTAGTACTGGAAATAGCACTTGGCCTACAAAATAGATGCTGTGGTGTCAGCCTTCCACAAATAAGTACTAATTTTTCCAGGTCTTTAAAGTATAACAGAGGTGCTTTAATAGAGATCACATTAAATCTGTAGATTGCTTTAGGTAATATAGACATTTTAATGTTTATTCTTCCCAGCCATGAGCATGGTATATTTTTCCATTTGTTAACATCTTCAGCTATTTCTTTTCTCAGAGTTTCATAGTTCTCCTTATAGAGATCTTTCACGTCCTTAGTTAGATACACTCCCAGATATTTCATCTTCTTTGGCACTATTGTAAAAGGAATAGAGTCTTTGATTGTCTTTTCCCATTGACTATTATTGGTATATATTAAGGCTACAGATTTGTGAATGTTAATTTTGATCACTTTTAGGACTTTTGTAGTTGAGTCCCTAGGGTTTTTCAGATATAGAATCATATCATCTGCGAAGAGTGACAGTTTGATCTCTTATAGTCCTATTTGGATCCCCTTGATTGCCTTCTCTTGCCTGATTGTGATAGCTAATGTGAAAAAGCAGTGGAGAGAATAGGCATCCTTGCCTGGTTCCTGATCTGAGTGGAAATGATTTCAGTTTTACTCCATTCAATACAATATTGGCTGTGGGTTTGCTGTATATGGCCTCTATCAGCTTAAGCAATGTTCCGTCTATACTTATTTTCTTAAGTGTTCTGATCAACAAAAGATGCTGGATATTATCAAAAGCTTTTTCTGCATCAATTGAGAGAATCATACCGTCTTTGTATTTTAATTTGTTTGTGTGATGTATTATATTTATGGATTTACATATATTGAACCATCCTTGGGACCCCCTGGGATGAAACCCACCTGGTTGTGATGTATAATTTGTTTGATGTGTTGTTGGATTCTGTTTGCTAGGGTCTTGTTGAATATTTTTGCATCAATATTCATTAGAGATGTTGGTCTATAATTTTGTTTCTTTTTTTTTCTTTTGGCCAGGGCTGGGTTTTAACCCACCACCTCTGGTATATGGGTCCAGCGCCCTAATCCTTTGAGCCACAGGCGCCACCCTATAATTTTCTTTTCTTGTTGGGTCTTTTCCTGGTTTGGGAATCAAGGTTATATTTGCTTCATAAAATGTGTTGGGAAGTATTCCTTCTTTTTCTATGTTTTGGAAAAGGTTAAGTAATATAGGTACTATGGTTCCTCTTTAAAGGTTTGGTAGAATTCTGATATGAAGCCATCTGGTCTCAGGCTTTTCTTTTTGGGAAGATTTCTTATGGTTGCTATAGCATCTATTTCTATAGATGCTATTTAAGAACTTGTTATAGGCTTGTTCAACATTTCCAGTTCTTTCTGGCTAAGTCTAGGAAGGTGGTGTGTTTCCAAATATTGATCTATTTCCTTCAGATTTTCATACTTCTGAGAATAGAGTTTTATGTAATATTCATTAAGGATTTGTTGAATTTCTGAGGGGTCTGTTGTTATTGGCCTTTATCATTTCTGACTGATGAAATTAGGAATTTTACTCTTGTGCTTCTGGTTAGGTTAGCAAAGGTTTATCTCTTTTTTGACCTTTTCAAAAAAACAACTTTTTAATTGATTGATCTGTTGTACGATTCTTTTGTTTTCAATTTCATTTAGTTCTGCCCTAATTTCAGTGATTTATTTTCTTCTGCTGTGTTTAGGGTTGGAATGTTCTTCCTTTTCAGTTGCTTGAGATGTTCCATTAATTTGTTGACTGCCTCTCTTTCTGTTCTTTTGAGGAAGGCTTGCAACACTATAAACTTCCCTCTTAGGACTGTCTTTGTGGTATACCAGAGGTTCTGGCAATTCATGTTTTCATTATCATTTTGTTCCAAAAATTTGCTAATTTCCTTCTTAATCTCATCTATGACCCAGCTATCATTCAGCTTTAGGTTATTTAGTTTCCATATTTTTATATGAGTATGTGGATTTCTGTTGTTACTGAGTTCAACTTTTATTCCATGATGGTCTGAGAAAATACAAGGAATGATTTCTATTCTTTTAAATTTGCTGAGGTTAGACTTGTGACCTAAGATGTGATCAATTTTGGAGGATGATCCCTGAGCTGATGAGAAGAATGTGTATTCAGTTTTGTTAGGATGAAATGTTCTGTAGATGTCTGTTAAATCCAATTGTTGAATTGTTAAGTTTAAGTCTAAAATTTCTTTGCTTAGCTTCTTATTGGAAGATCTATCCAACACTGTCAAAAGGGTGTTAAAATCTCTGACTATTATGGTGCTGGAGGAAATCACATTGTTCATGTCTGTTAGAGTCTATCTTATAAATTGAGGCACATTCTGGTTGGGTCCATAAATGTTAATAATTGAAATCTCATCATGTTGAGTGTTGCCCTTAACAAATATGAAGTAATCATCTTTATCTTTCCTTACTTTGTTGGTTTGAAGCCTGTTATATCTGCAAAGAAAACTGCAACACTGATTTCCATTTGCCTGAATATAGATGACCATCCCTTCACCCTGAGTCTATGTTTATCTTTTAAGGCTAGGTGAGATTCTTGAGTGCATCAGATGTCTGGCCTGAGTTTTTGTAGCCAGTCAGCCAAACTGTGCCTCTTTAGAGGGCAATTTAAGCCATTCACAGTAATTGAGAGTATTGATAAACCTTGGGTGTTGAGTTTTTCAAAAGTCCAGTGGACATTTTTCATCCTTTCACCACTGTGGAAGTTGGAATTTGATAAGAAGTTTCTGAGTGAGTTTACTTTTGTGGTGGAGAATTGTGCTGTTCATTATGGAGGATAGGTCTGAGAATATCCTGGAGAGCTTGTTTAGTTATGGCAAATTTCTTCAACGTGTGCATGTCATTAAAGTATTTAATTTCTCCATGATAAATGAAACTCAGTTTAGCTGGATACAGGATCCTGGGTTGAAAATTATTTCATTTAAGGAGATTAAAGGTCGATGACCACCCTCTTCTAGCTTGAAAGTTTTCAGCAGAGAGATCTGCAGTCATTCTGATGTTCTTCCCCTTGTAGGCTGTGGTTTTCTTATGTGTAGCTGCTTGCAGAATTTTCTCCTTCCTATTAACTTTGGCAAAGCTAATTATAATGTGTCTATGAGACTTTTTATTTAAGTTGAGTCATGCTGGTGTTCTGAAACTGTCTGCTATCTGAATTTCAGAATCTCTCAGCATGTCTGGAAAATTGTCTTTGATTATTTTGTGAAGTAGAGTATCTGTATCCTTCAAAGCAACCTCATCACCTTCTATAAGGTGAATTTCTACAAGGTGCATATTAGATCTTTTTGAATTCTCCCAGAACTCTCTGAGAATCATTTTTGCTCTCCACTTTTCTTCCTCTTCAAATGTTTGGGAGCATTCAAAACCTTTGTCTTCAATGTCAGAGATCCTTTCTTCTGCCTGCTCCACTCTGTTACTGAGGGATTCTACTGTATTTCTCAGATTTTTGAGGTTTACAAGTTCTTGCCTCAAAGTGTCAAAATCTTTGGTGATTTTGTCTTTGAATTCATTGAATTCTTGAGACATCTTTTGAATTACTCCTTGAAATTCTAATTCCATCTTTACCTCCATTCTGTTGATCTTATTTGCTATACAAATTCTGAACTCGATTTCTGACATCTCAACCGTTTGTTTATGAATGGGATCTTGTGCTGTGTCTGCCATATCATTCCTTGGGGGAGTTGATCTACTCAGATTATTCATGTTACCAGAGTTTTTCCACTGATTCTGCCTCATGATTGTTTTTCACTGGTTGGCTAAATGGGCAGGTGAGGTGAAATTGGATTGGGAGCTCCTGGAGTTGTGGTTCACCAGCCCTCTGTCAAGGATCTGGGACTGATGACTGCAGCTTTTTTCCCTACAGCTTCCCAAAGAACCTGTACAGTATTACAGTCCAAGGCTGAGAAAACATGCTTGATGTAGTGGGGTTAGGTTGCTGTGTCTTGTATTCAGTTAGTCCTTGTCTGATCCTAGTGGATAAGTGACCCTGGCTTGAAGTCTTAGCTGAAGTTGACTTTCTTTTTTTTTTTTTTTCTTTTTATTGTTGGGGATTCATTGAGGGTACAATAAGCCAGTTACACTGATTGCAATTGTTAGGTAAAGTCCCTCTTGCAATCATGTCTTGCCCCCATAAAGTGTGACACACACCAAGGCCCCACCCACCTCCCTCTTCCCTCTTTCTGTTCCCCCCCATAACCATAATTGTCATTAATTGTCCTCATATCAAAATTGAGTACATAGGATTCATGCTTCTCCATTCTTGTGATGCTTTACTAAGAATAATGTCTTCCGCGTCCATCCAGGTTAATACGAAGGATGTAAAGTCTCCATTTTTTTTAATGGCTGAATAGTATTCCATGGTATACATATACCACAGCTTGTTAATCCATTCCTGGGTTGGTGGGCATTTAGGCTGTTTCCACATTTTGGCAATGGTAAATTGAGCTGCAATAAACAGTCAGTACAAGTGTCCTTATGATAAAAGGATTTCTTTCCTTCTGGGTAGATGCCCAGTAATGGGATTGCAGGATCAAATGGGAGGTCTAGCTTGAGTGCTTTGAGGTTTCTCCATACTTCCTTCCAGAAAGGTTGTACTAGTTTGCAGTCCCACCAGCAGTGTAAAAGTGTTCCCTTCTCTCCACATCCACGCCAGCATCTGCAGTTTTGAGATTTTGTGATGTGGGCCATTCTCACTGGGGTTAGATGATATCTCAGGGTTGTTTTGATTTGCATTTCTCTAATATATAGAGATGATGAACATTTTTTCATGTGTTTGTTAGCCATTCGTCTGTCGTCTTTAGAGAAAGTTCTATTCATGTCTCTTGCCCATTGATATAAGGGATTGTTGGCTTTTTTCATGTGGATTAATTTGAGTTCTCTATAGATCCTAGTTATCAAGCTTTTGTCTGATTGAAAATATGCAAATATCCTTTCCCATTGTGTAGGTTGTCTCTTTGCTTTCGTTATTGTCTCCTTAGCTGTACAGAAGCTTTTCAGTTTAATGAAGTCCCATTTGTTTATTTTTGTTGTTGTTGCAATTGCCATGGCAGTCTTCTTCATGAAGTCTTTCCCCAGGCCAATATCTTCCAGTGTTTTTCCTATGCTTTCTTGGAGGATTTTTATTGTTTCATGCCTTAAGTTTAAGTCCTTTATCCATCTTGAATCAATTTTTGTGAGTGGGGAAAGGTGTGGGTCCAGTTTCAGTCTTTTACATGTAGACATCTAGTTCTCCCAACACCATTTATTGAATAGGGAGTCTTTCCCCCAAGGTATGTTCTTGTTTGGTTTATCAAAGATTAGGTGGTTGTGAGATGTTAGTTTCATTTCTTGGTTTTCAATTCGATTCCAAGTGTCTATGTCTCTGTTTTTGTGCCAGTACCATGCTGTCTTGAGCACTATGGCTTTGTAGTACAGACTAAAATCTGGTATGCTGATGCCCCCAGCTTTATTTTTGTTACTAAGAACTGCCTTAGCTATACGGGGTTTTTTCCAGTTCCATACAAAACGCAGAATCATTTTTTCCAAATCTTGAAAGTACGATGTTGGTATTTTGATAGGAATGGCATTGAATAGGTAGATTGCTTTGGGAAGTATAGACATTTTAACAATGTTGATTCTTCCCATCCATGAGCATGGTATGTTCTTCCATTTGTTAATATCCTCTGCTATTTCCTTTCTGAGGATTTCGTAGTTTTCTTTATAGAGGTCCTTCACCTCTTTCGTTAGGTATATTCCTAGGTATTTCATTTTCTTTGAGACTATGGTGAAGGGAGTTGTGTCCTTAATTAGCTTCTCATCTTGACTGTTATTGGTGTACACAAAGGCTACTGACTTGTGGACATTGATTTTATATCCTGAAACATTACTGTATTTTTTGATGACTTCTAGGAGTCTTGTGGTTGAGTCTTTGGGGTTCTCTAAGTATAAGATCATGTCGTCAGCAAAGAGGGAGAGTTTGACCTCCTCTGCTCCCATTTGGATTCCCTTTATTTCCTTGTCTTGCCTAATTGTATTGGCTAGAACTTCCAGCACTATGTTGAATAGTAAAGGTGACAGAGGACAACCTTGTCTGGTTCCAGTTCTAAGAGGAAAAGCTTTGAGTTTTACTCGCTTCAGTAAAATATTGGCTGTGGATTTGTCATAGATAGCTTCAATCAGTTTTAGAAATGTGCCACCTATGCCTATACTCTTCAGTGTTCTAATTAGAAAAGGATGCTGGATTTTATCAAATGCTTTTTATGCATCTATTGAGAGGATCATGTGATCTTTATTTTTGCCTCTGTTAATATGGTGGATAACGTTTATAGACTTGCGTATGTTAAACCAGCCTTGCATCCCTGGGATGAAGCCTACTTGATCATGATGAATGACTTTTTTGATGATAAGCTGTAATCTATTGGTTAGGATTTTGTTGAGAATTTTTGTGTCTATGTTCATGAGTGAGATTGGTCTGAAATTCTCCTTTTTGTTTGGGTCTTTTCCTGGTTTTGGTATCAGGGTGATGTTTGCTTCATAGAATGTGTTGGGGAAGATTCCTTCTTCCTCAATTTTTTGTAATAATTTCTGCAGTACAAGAATAAGCTCTTCCTTGAAGGTCTGATAGAATTCTGGAGTGAAGCCATCTGGACCAGGGCATTTTTTGGTTGCAAGCTTTTTTATTGTTTCTTTGATCTCAGTGCTTGAAATTGGTCTGTTCAGGAGCTGTATTTCTTCCTGGCTGAGTCTAGGGAGAGGGTGTGATTCCAAATATTGATCCATTTCTTTCACATTGTCAAATTTCTGGGCATAGAGTTTCTGGTAGTATTCAGAGATGATCTCTTGTATCTCTGTGGGATTAGTTGTTATTTCCCCTTTATCATTTCTGACTGAGGTTACTAGAGATTTTACTTTTCTATTCCTTATTAGTCTGGCCAATGGTTTATCTATTTTATTTATTTTTTCAAAAAACCAACTCCTTGTTTCATTAATTTTCTGAATAATTCTTTTGTTTTCAATTTCATTGATCTCTGATTTGATTTTGGATATTTCTTTTCTTCTACTGAGTTTAGGCTTAGATTGTTCTTCTTTTTCCAATTCTATAAGATCTCTTGTGAGATTGTTGATGTGCTCTCTTTCTGTTTTTCGAATGTAGGCATCTAAAGTGATGAATTTTCCTCTCAAAACTGCTTTTGCAGTATCCCACAGGTTTTGGTAGCTTGTGTCTTCATTGTTGTTATGCTCAAGGAAGGTAATGATTTCCTGTTTTATTTCTTCCTTCACCCATCTGTTATTCAACAGAAGATTGTTTAATTTCCATGCCTTTGGGTGGGGTCGAGCATTTTTGTTAGAGTTGAGTTCCACCTTTAGTGCCTTATGGTCTGAGAAGATACAAGGTAAAATTTCAATTCTTTTGATTCTGTTGATATTTGTTTTGTGTCCCAGGATATGATCAATTTTGGAGAATGTTCCATGGGGTGATGAGAAGAATGTATATTCTTTATCTTTGGGATGGAGTGTTCTATATGCGTCTATCAAGCACAGTTGTTCTAGGGTCTCATTTAAGTCTCTTATATCCTTGTTTAATTTCTGTATAGGAGATCTGTCCAGCTCTGTAAGAGGAGTGTTAAGGTCCCCTGTTATGATGGTTATCAGATATCATATTGCTCAGACTGAGTAAGGTCTGTTTCAAGAATCTGGGAGCATTTAAATTGGGTGCATAGATATTTAGAATTGAAATGTCTTCTTCTTGTATTTTTTCCTTGACTAATATAAAGTGACCATCTTTGTCTTTTTTGACTTTAGTTGCTTTAAATCCACATGTATCTGAAAATAAGATTGCAACTCCTCTTTTCTTCTGAATTCCATTTGCCTGAAAAATTGTCTTCCAACCCTTGACTCGGAGCTTGAATTTGTCTTTTGAAGCCAGGTGTGTTTCTTGCAGATGGCAAATGGATGGCTTGTGTTTTTTAATCCAGTCAACCAATCTATGTCTCTTCAGTGGGGAATTCAAGCCATTAACATTTATTGAGATATTTGATAAGTGTGGTAGTATTCTATTCGTCTTATTTTGTGAGAGTCCATTGCTTAGTTTTATCTTTTGCATCAGTGTGGAGGTTTGGTTCTGTCCTTTAATTTCTGAGTTCTTACTTTGGTGCTGATCCATTGTGGTGGTCAGTGTGCAGAACAGGTTGAAGTATTTCCTGTAGAGCTTGTCTTGTTGTGGCGAATTTCCTCAACGTTTGTAAATCCGTAAATGATTTGATTCCTCCGTCAATTTTGAAGCTTAGCTGGTTCTTAGCAGCCCAGCTTAGAATTCTGGGCTGAAAATTGTTCTGTTTAAGTAGATTAAAGGTAGATGACCATTGTCTTCTTGCTTGGAAAGTTTCATTAGAGAAGTCTGCGGTCAATCTGATGCATTTGCCCCTGTAGGTCAACTGGCGCTTACTCCTGGTAGCTTGCAGAATCTTTTCTTTTGTCTTGACTTTGGACAGGTTCATCACAATGTGTCTTGGAGAAGCTCGGTTAGAGTTGAGGCGACCTGGGGTCCGATATCCCTCTGAAAGCAGTGTGTCAGAATCTTTGGTGATATTTGGGAAATTTTCTTTTATAATATTCTCTAGTATGGCTTCCATTCCTCTGGGGCATTCTTCTTCCCCTTCTGGAATTCCTATAACTCGTATATTGGAACATTTCATAAAGTCCCACAATTCTGACAGTGAACGTTCTGCTTTCTCTCCCTTCTTTTCTGCCTCTTTTACTATCTGAGTTATCTCAAAAACTTTGTCTTCTACCTCTGAAATTCTTTCTTCTGCATGGTCTAACCTGTTGCTGATACTTTCCATTGCATCTTTAAGTTCCCTGATTGACTGTTTCATTTCCTTCAGCTCTGCTATATCCTTTTTATATTCTTCATATCGTTCATCTCTGATTTGATTCTGTTTTTGGATTTCCTTTTGGTTATTTTCCACTTTATTAGCAGTTTCCTTCATTGTTTCCATCATTTCTTTCATTGTTTTCAACATGTGTATTCTAAATTCCCTTTCTGTCATTCCTAACATTTCTGTATATGTGGAATCCTCTGCGGTAGCTACCTCATGGTCCCTTGGTGGGGTTGTTCTGGACTGGTTGTTCATG
Source organism: Nycticebus coucang (assembly GCF_027406575.1). NCBI lineage: Eukaryota > Metazoa > Chordata > Mammalia > Primates > Lorisidae > Nycticebus > Nycticebus coucang. The sequence continues at coordinate 107,877,309 of NC_069780.1, read as the reverse complement.
TTGCCTGGAGTTTTCTGCTGATTCTTCCTCATGGGTGATTTCTTTTATCTGTTTCCTTGCCCTAATTTTCCTTTCACTTCCTCTTGCTCTTTAAGTTCTCGTGCCTGTGGACTAAGGGTTACAGGACCAGAAGGGTGAGAAGGTTGAAGAGCAAAAAAGAGATGAAAGAAAGGAGGACCTAGTGATAAGAAAAAAAAAGAAAAATAGAGAAACGAGAGGGGGTGGGTAAAAGGAATATTGACAAAAAGAAGTGAGGCGCAGAAAGAGGGAGACAGAGGAAGATAGGTGTACAGTAGGGTACTTCGATACAACTTTAAAAAAAAAAAAAAACACCTTCTGGGAGTGCCCAGTTTGGTGGTTCCCTTGAGGTCAGCAGCTCTTTGCTAACCTGATCAGACACAGTACCCCACCTCCACCAAGTAGAGAGGAAAGACAAAAATGCTATAAATCAAACCAAAACAAGCAAACAGAATACTTTACAGGATAAAATTGGCTGGAAAAACCAAATAATAGCGGTAGAAACACTAACAAAAATGAAGTTCTAATTATTGAAATAGGCATCAATGGGAAATTATAATTAAACTAGAAAAATTGAGAAAAAAAAGGATCTGTATGGAAAAGGTTGAACTTAAAAAACAAAACAACAATCCACAACATCAAAATAAACAAAAAAAACCCAACCAAACCAAAAAAAAAAAAAAAACCACAACCAAAAACAAAGCAGTATGTATATGTTATTGAATATTGTCTGGGCAACACGTGGTCTTCTGGAGTATGAGATGTTAATCACAGTTCTGATACAACTGGAGGCTGCTAGTTTCTCAAACCCCAGCAGGTAGACACCCTAAATCTCTCTTCAGCCCACTTAAAAGCACTTTGAACTTGTTCACTTACTGAGCAGAAGCTTTCTCAGGGAAGTGCTTGTCGCTGGAATCACTGCTGAAGTGGCTATCCACTTACCCTGTGTGTCAAAACTGGTCTCCCTCTGCCCCCGAGGGTTAGGGCTGCAAGGTGGCTCAGACCCCGCCCTTAGGGTACTTGGTCGCTGGGTTACCAGCTCCCACCCAATTCCAGCTCTGCAACCCTGAGGGCGGAGCTTGCTGGGGCAGATCGCTCACAATGTCTGCCTGTGACCCAGAGCCAAACACTATTAGCTCCGTCTGGCTCAGTGGCTCAGACTGGGGCCCTAGACGAAGGCCAAAGTTCTCTGCACTCCCGCTCAGTCTCTCCCCAAGGCAGTTCAGCTGAGTGCCAAGTCCAAAGACACCAAAACAGTTCACAGGTAAGGCCTTTCTGGTTTGCAGTCTCGCTGCTACTGAACTTACAGTTGCGGACGGGTTTAGACGGATTGAACACACGCGACCACTTGCCGGTTTTCCACTGTTTTAGTCCTCCTCTTGGGGTCCAGAAGTCTCTCGCTGACTCCCTGTATCCTCTCAGGGGTGATGATAGGCAGATCCCACCAGCCAGAGATGCCTGGAGTCCTATATCCCCAGACTCACAGTGCCCAGATGCAAGGAAGCTGTTACTCTGCTGCCATCTTGCTTCGCCCCCCTGAAGTTTACTTTCTTGGAGTCGCAGCTTGCCTCAGCAGAGATGACCTGCAGTTATCCCTCTTCTCTCTTGGCTTGGTTCCCAGCCTTCAGCTTAATTTGGTACTTTCTGGACATAATCCTTCCCTCTGGATGGGGGCTTCTGTCAAAGGCTGGCTCCAGTTGGCCATCTTGCCCCTCCCCCCCAAATTGTAATTTTAATAGTGATGACTGTACTACTCCTGAGTAAGGAATATCTCTGCACTTATTTATATTTCTTTTAATTTCACTCTTCTGCATTTCAGGGTTTTCTTGGGTGTGCTTTGGAAACGACATTGTCAACATTGAAAATTCCAATTTCTTCACATTATTTCCAATATGTAGGAAATCAATTGACTTTTGTCTACTGCCATCAACTTTGCTTCTTATTATCATCATCCTTTGTAATTAGAGAAAGGGGTGGTGGGATTATTTCAGTTTGATTTTCCATCATTATAGCATAGGATAATGAGAGCACTGAATTTCAGGAGTTCACCAGGATTGCAGAAGTAGTATGGCCACTGCCAAGCAGGGAGTGGTGAGCATTCCATGCTGTACCCTGGCAGAGGGCAAGGGGCATGCAAATTCATCTCCTATGGCACACATGAAGTATCTGCATTCTACCCACAGACATCCATGTTGCCTCCATAGTGAGGTCCAGAGCTTAATTATCCTCACGACACATTTGATAACACCTCGGGGCAAAGCCATAGTACAGACCAGAGCTTCATTCTCAGGACCAGCCTAGGGAGATGCCACAGAAGCTTCAGGACACATGAGGGCCATGTTGTGGAGTATGGGCTGTAAGGCAGCAAGGCCCCTGCAACAGCATGCTTTTCTCCTCCACCAGAAGTCATATCTTTTGCTAGAAAGCACAGTAGCTTCTCCTCCCTAAAGTTAATCTTTACCCTATGTGCTAGATTCATGTTAAATAAAATCTTGTAAAGATAATAATATTCTTTCACCTCCATTCCCTTGATTAGCAACAGTGTTAACATAGGTGACCTAGTTAAGATACTATATAATAATACTGTTTTCACAGTTGGGTGCTGGCTGCAGTCATCATCTGTGCCAGACCTTCCTGTTCCATCTCTTTGTCTCTCGTATAATTTTTATCTCTTGTGCAATTTATTTTCTCAATTCCCCACCATTCTCTCTCTGGTTCATTTACTCTTTGTTCTGGTTTGCAAGACCATGTGAAGAAAAGATGAGGAAAATATGGGCCTATCTGTGGCCCAGAGTGCTGAGGAGAGAGTTTAGCTGGGTACTTAATTTTCTCCTGTAATATTTTAGCAAGACTTATTTTACAAAAGTATCTATTTATTGAGGTCTTGACTGCTCATCTTTATACAATGCCAAACTACTTTTTATAGATTTGGGTTTGTTTCTAGGGATAAATCCCAGTAGAGACAAAGGACACACACTGCAATACAACATTGGAACAGTCCTGGGGATGGGTGGAGGACCTATGGACTTCCCCTGGAGCCTAAGGGGAAAGGGCCAATGTGCACCATATATGCTTGCTTTTATTACTACTTTCATGTTTCATTTTTCTTAGTATTAAGATAGTTGAAATGATATCAAAAAGTTGAAAAGTAGGCATGTTAAAACTTGCAACATTAGTTAAATTTAAATGTATTATTTATGCTAAAATCAGATCTTATTAGTAATCCATTTTGTGGCTTTAATGGAAGTAAACTCATCAACATTTGTTTCTTTTTCTCTGTGACAGTCAGTTGCTTGGCTATATATTTAAAATGGTACACAAGATATTATCTGGTTTAGAAACACTGGTATCACACATTATATGAAATATATCAACTACATCAAGCTTTGCTATCATACCATAAAATCAATTGAAGAGAGTCACTGCTTTTTCCTCTCTAGGCCTTGATTTTTTTTTTCTTTGCACTTTTTGGCCGGGGCTGTGTTTGAACCTACCACCTCTGGTATATGGGGCCAGCACCCTACTCCTTTGAGCCACAGGCACTGTCGTAGGCCTTGATTATTTTAAGTAATACCAGAAATTGTGAAAGGTAAGTTAACACTCAAATGTGAACCTGTGTGAGCCTGGGGTCCTTTCTAGTGGAAGATCTCTAAGTATTATTCTAAGCACTATTCTAAGCTTCTCTATGCTAATTGATCTACTTGTATTTTCCTAATTTCCGGTTCCATTTTGTTAATGTGTCTTTTTATTTTTATTTGAGATAGAGTCCCTCTCTGTCATTCCGGGTAGAGTGCTGTGGCATCATCACAACTCACAGCAACCTCAATCTCTTGGGCTCAGATGATCCTCTGGCCTCAGCCTCCAGGCACAACATCTGGATTATTTTTTTATTTTTAGTAGAGATGAGGTCTTGCTGTTGCTCAGGGTGGTTTCAAACTCCTCAGCTCAAGCAATCCACTCACCTCAGCCTCCTAGAGTGTTGGATTATAGGCATGAGCCACCAAGCCTGGCCTAATGTGTATTTTTATTAGGAATTGTCTATTTCCTCAGGTTTCAACTTTGATACAATAGGTTTCTCTTATTGACTTTTAATTTCTTCTCTTTCCAGATTTTTTCAAAGAATTATTAATTCTATGTACTTTTGATATTTTCCATCAACTTTTTTTTTGTAGAGACAGAGTCTCACTGTACCGCCCTCGGGTAGAGTGCCGTGGCGTCACACGGCTCACAGCAACTTCTAACTCTTGGGCTTACGCAATTCTCTTGCCTCAGCCTCCCAAGCAGCTGGGACTACAGGCGCCCGCCACAACGCCCGGCTATTTTTTGTTGCAGTTTGGCCGGAGCTGGGTTTGAACCCACCACCCTCGGCATATGGGGCCAGCGCCCCACTCACTGAGCCACAGGCACCGCCCTCCATCAACTATTTTTAATATACACTTGTATTTGATTGAGCAAAATGTCATGCTTGAAAGTTCCTCACAATGCATTTACAATCTTAAATTATTTTTAATTAATTCCTGCTTACAGTTAATGCCTTTTGTAAGACCCAATTGTTAGTGGCATTGTTTAAAAAATTAAAAACAGAAATTTATTCCATTAACTTGGTAGGGAATATGTTCCAAAAACACAGATGTTGCAAGAAATGATAAAACAGTAGAAATATTCCCCCAAATCAAAATTACAAGAATGCTCGTTAGTAGCATTATGTAATGGTAGTTCCAAACAATGTGTGAAAACAAAAAGTTGTAGAGAATTAAGAGTGGAGGCAGTAACAAAACTACCATTATTTGGAGATGTGATTGTCTAATTAGGAAGCCCCAAATGAATTGCAAACAAATATTTCGAATTTCCAGTAGAATAGCAAGTATACAGTTGTCTCTCAGTATCCATGGAGCTCTGTAGCCCTTGCCCAATTTTTTAACCTCCTCCGCTGTTCTGCTCAGCTACACCCCTACCCTGCCTGTCTAAATCTTCTCTTAGACCGGCTGCCTATCTGCCCTCATACCTAGCAACCGTCTCACTGTCTGAGATGTGAACTTCATTAAATATTCATATTAGGGCCCCCTTCTAGCCTTCTAGAACTCTAGCCCTCTAGCCCAAGTTTTTTTTAAACTCATCGCACTCTTCTGCCTAGCCCCACCCCTGCCCTGCCTGCCTACCTAGCACTAGCTTCCTTCCTGGAAGTCAAGTAAATATTCCTATTAGGGCCAACGAGCCCTCTAGGCTTCTACCCCTCTTGCCCTCACCCAATTTTTTCAGCTCCTCCACCAGTTCCACTTAGATGCATCCTACCCTGCCTCCCTGGCTCCTCCCCCAGTCTGTGTGCCCACTTACCTAGCACTAGGCTCCTAGCCATTAAATATTCATATGAGGGCCTTCTAGCCTTAGCTAATTTTGTAGGCTCCTCCCCATCATGCCTAGATCCACCTCTACCCTGTCTGCCTAGCTCCTTCCCTGGCCTGCCTGCCTGCTTGAAATCTAATGGAGTTTGCCTTGCCATATTTTTTAATTACTTGGGACCAGAGATGCTTTTGTGTACCTTAGGTGCTGATAACTTGTTTTCTACTTTCAAAGGTTCACAGATGGAGAGGAATTTTTCCTTAGGGTAGTTCATAGCCACATCTCAACCATACTTAATTTAAATAATTTAGATTGATAAGATTTGGATCTTTCGAGCTGGTGAGATTTAGACAGGATTTTAGACTTGAGTTGCTTCTAGAGTAAGTTGAAGTTTTGGAAGCATATGGAATAGATGTAGATATTTGGAAGACAGAGAGTGAACTGTGGTGAGCAGACAAGTAACCAACACAGAAAAAAAAAGTAGTATTTTAAAAATATACGGTCTGAACACCAGGCAGCCCTCTAGTCTTAGGAAAAGATCAATGAAAACATTCTGTGGTTGGACACGAGGGGGCGCCCCAGGAGAAGCCAGAAGTTGTGAGCTGTTTTCGGTGAAGATGTGTCCTATTTTCTGGACTGTCCTGACTTTATTCCGGGGATGGGGGCGGCACCAACGTGGCTTCCCCGGAGCAGACCTCTTGGGGACGCGTGTCTGCCCGGCAAACAGCACCTGAAGTTAGCAGGGCCTGGCGTAGGCTACCCCCTCCTCCCGACTGCGCGTCCGCAGGCTCAGCCCGGGGACCGTCCCAGCCTCGCAGGCGGTGTCCAAGCCTATCTGCCGCCTTGGGTCTCTGGAGAGCCGTTGGAAACGGCTCGGGGGTGCTGCCGGCTGAAGACGTCCGGGCTCCCCGTTTCCCTCCTGCGGCGGCGGCGCCGGGCCAGGTTTCCCGCTGAGTCAGCTCCGTGTGCGAACCACCCCGCCCGACAGCCCGGGCTCCAGCCCCCGGCTCCATCCAGCCCCCGACTCCGTCCAGCTCTGGCTCCGTCCAGCCCCCTAATCCGTCCAAGCTCCCGGCTCCGTCCAGCCCTTGACTCCGTCCAGCTCTGGCTCCGACCGGCCCCGACTCTGTGCAGCCTCCACGTCACCCCCATCCCCGGCTGTGTCCAGCCCCGAATCTGTGCAGCCCCTGGCTCCTCCAGCCCCAGGCTGCAGCCTCCGGCTCCGTCTGGCTCCGTCCAGCCCTCCGCCCGAGGGGGGAGTTCAGGACCTCAGTCCCGCTCATGCCCCCCCCCACACACACACACACACACTCCGCGCCTGGACCTGTCCCTGTCCCAATCCCAGACCCTGTGGATGTTACTGTGCCTGGTGAGAGGAGTTTAGCGGTTGTGATTAATTTAAGGATTTTGAGATCAGAGATGATCCAGGATTCCCCCGGGTGGGCCCAGTGTAATCTCAAGAGCCCTTGTAAGATAGAGACAGGCGGGAGCCCACGGGGAGAGACAGCTCTACTGCGGCCTCGGGGTTAGGGCGGGGAGAGAGAGAGAGAGACATGGCCGGGGCGCTTGGTCGCCTCCACTTTACTTTCCTGATCTCCAGAACTGTAAGAATTGTAACAGATTTGTGGGTTTTAAGCCACTAAATTTGTGGCAATTTAATACAACTGGCATATGCTACTCATTCCATTAAAACTATGTGCTCACTGTTATCTTTAAAGCAACAGGTAAAAGAACGAGGCTCTGCCCTATTTCCTCCTTTCCTTTTCAGCAGGGTGCTTCGTAGGGTCTCCGTTCATCATCTCCACTTCTTCCCTTCAAATTCCTGAGGATTGTTCGTCTGGTCCACCTTTCAACCAGAATCTTCCATGAAGCTCCTCTCCCGAACAAGTTCAGTGACTATCCACCAATTACCACATCCAAATAATGCCCTTTAGTCCTTGATTTTTCGGCTCTTGGCCATATGTGAGATTTATGCCAGACTCTCCTTCCAAAAGGGCCTCTTCTCCCCGATTGCAGCTGTCTGTTCTCTTCCAAATCTACTTTACTTCTTACGTTCCCAATTGGGATTCCTGGCCCACCTCCATGCATTTCTTATACCTCAGGTAAATTTAAATTAATTAAATTTTGTAAAGAGACAGGTTCAAAGCAATAGGACACAGGTACCATTATTATCTTCAGGAAACACTGAGAAGCGTGAATGGAGAACTAGGTAATGTCCTTTCTTGAGGTCTGAGGCAGATACAAATCTTAACAGCCTTGTGGCAATAGTGATGGCAAACCACTAGCGTTTGCGCATCGTATTTTCTAGGCACTCACCACACATGTATTTATTAAGGGCCTACTATGGCCCAGGCACTTTCTATTTAGTGATAATGAATAGTAAACAAAATGCTAAAGTTCCTTCCTTCAGAGCTTACTTTCTGGTGAGGAATGTAAACAATAACAAGAGAAGTAAGGAGTACTTTATGTTAGACAGAGATAACATATAAGAGAAAAATACACAGGAGAGAGGAGATATCCAATGCTGATGGGGAAATAAGATTACATTTTAGACAGAGAATAGCCTAAGAAAGTGAGTTGACCTAAGACAGTGATTTTCAATCAGGGTGCCATGGTACACCACTGTGCCCTAAAAGGATCTTAGATATGCCATGAAAATTTTTAAAGATCATTAATTAAATTATTTTCAAAAGAAAGTCAAAGCACAATAAGTATATTCTTTTTTTTTTTTTTACTCTTTTTTTGTTTCATCAACATAATTTAAGTGTGCTGTCGAGGTTTATCTATGGTTCAAGTGTGCCATGAGATAAGAAAGGTTGAAAAACGTTGACCTAAAATGTGAAAGGAATGACCAGTCCTACCATTCTTTTTTCTTGTAGAGACCAAAGCTCCCTTGTGGGGTGGTGGACGGTGGAGGGAGCCACACAGGTGTGAGGACCAGTAGAGAGGTCTGAGTGACTGAAGCTGAAAGACCAGGAAAGAGTGGGAAAATATAAGGCACAGACCGCAGAGATCAAAATAAGGACTTTGACTTAGACTCTGAATACAATAGGAAGGCATATCACAGGAAATGGGTCGGAAAATCTTGGTCTTACTTGAATTTTCTTTTATTGAAAATTTGAGCCATTCATGTACACATGTTCCTTTAGTTTGGAATATATTTTAAAGGGGAAAAAATCAAGAAATGAAATTTAGTATAAAAATAGTATAACATTGTATTCCTTATGTGTTTGACAATCTATTTAATACTTTATATGTGTGTATTGTTTTGTTTTTTCTCTAGTATTGATATGAACATTGTTTATTGACAGTTTCTGAAAAAAAAGTCAAGATAGTTAATACATGTATGTAGACATCCCTTGGTCTCCATGAAGGACTGATTCCAGGACCTCCACGGATGCCAAAATACAGGGATGCGCAAGTCCCTTAAATAAAATAGTGTAGTAATTACATATAACCTTTAAGTCATCTCTAGATTACTTACAGTTCCTAACACAGTATAAATGCTATGTAAATAGTTGCTTTACTGTGTTCTTTAGAGAATCTACAAAAAGTAGACAAGACAAAAAGTCTGTATTTGTTCAGTAGATTTTTTTTTTCCCAAATACTTTTGATCCATAGTTGGTTGAGCCCACAAGTGCAGAACCCACAGATGTGGAGAGCTGACTGTATGTTATTTCACATATTCATTTTATAAATTTTTTATTTTTTTGAGACAGAGTCTTACTCTGTTACTCTGGGGTAGAGTGCTGTAGCATCATCATAGCTCACAGCAACCTCAAACTCTTGGGCTCAAGTGATCCTGCGGTCTCAGCCTCTCAAGTAGCTGGGACTACAGGTGCCCTCCACCACACCTGGGTAATTTTTCTATTTTTAGTGGAGATGGACTCTCGCTCTTGCTCAGGCTGATCTCAAACTCCTGAGCTCCAGGCAATCCAGCTGCCTAAGCCTCCCAAAGTGCTGGGATTCCAGGCGTGAGCCACCAAGTCTGTTAAAGCATTCTTTTTTTTACTATTGCAAGAACATATCTTGCCAAGACTTCCCTTTATTTTGTTATTTGCTTTTTCCTTCCTTAAATGATAAATTTTCTTAGCACGAAAGTCAGGGGCTTTTAGTGATAATCAAATTTATCACACTGTTCCTTTATATTTTCTTTTTTCTACCTTTATGGGTAGAAAACTCCTTCAGTACCTATTTTATTATGGCTATAGTTTTGTTTTTTATATTTAGCACTTGAATTTATGTTGGTGTATGGCATGAGAGTTAACTCTTCACAGATGGCTTATAATCCCTAGCACTGTCATCTGAGGTGACTCTGATAGGTACCGGGCCTAGAGCACAATGGGGGATGGGGTACATACTTCCAAGTCCTAAGCACTGCCGGGGATGGACTGTCCCATGGTCCTTGGGCTTGGGTAAGAGACCTGTGGTGCGCATGGAGCTGAGCCCTGGGTAGTAGCATCTGAGCAGTCCAGCCTGAGCTGGCCACTGCTCCAGGCCTGGCCTCCTCTGTGGGACAGCATCAGTTACTGGCATAGGAGATCCATCACAGAGACTTCCTTTTAGGCATGAGCTTGGGTTGCTGGGACAACAGACCTTATTCCTTTTGGTGGGGCACTCACTGATTGGCATTCCAGCCCCCTTGCCCTGCTAGGGGGCTTCCCTATCACCAACATGCTCACTCCTTCATGATCCTGCTGGTTCTCAGCTCATATGGCAAGACTCTTGTCTCTCATCACTTACAACTTCTTCCAGGCTCATTCTCTTGACCTGAATTAATCAACTCTCCAAAAGCCATTTCTTTTTTTTTTTTTTTTTTGTAGAGACAGAGTCTCACGTACCGCCCTCGGGTAGAGAGCTGTGGAGTCACATGGCTCACAGCAACCTCTAACTCTTGGGCTTATGCGATTCTCTTGCCTCAGCCTCCCGAGCAGCTGGGACTACAGGCGCACGCCACAACATCTGGCTATTTTTCTGTTGCAGTTTGGCCGGGGCTGGGTCTGAACCCACCACCCGCCACCCTCGGCATATGGGGCCGGAGCCCTACTCACTGAGCCACAGGCGCCGCCCTACCATTTCTTTTTTTCTTCAAGGAAATAACTATAGTCTTCCTTCTTCCCCTGGTGCTCCCTCTCACCAAAGTCTGGGTCCCTTTGACTCATCACCCTTTGTCATGCACAGCCACCCTGCCTCTCTAGCTGCACACCTCTTTGGTTTCTCAGAAAAGCTCAGGGGATATGGCTCCTCCCTTTTTCTGCTAAACTGCATATCTGTCATTACTCAGTGTCCACATGCAGGGTGACTGCCAGGATACAAACCCACCTGTTTCCCCTAGTCACCTTTTCCAGCCAGCCATAGGCATCGGGGATCTACCTGGATCCCACTGGAAGCTCTCAGGTCCTCAGAGTGGCCTGAGACAGAACTGTCGCTAGAGCTCCTGGATGCTGAGTCTCATTCTCTTTCCTTCTCACTCATCTGCTAAACTTGTTTACTGGGCACCACTAACCAACGTGAATCATCTTTTTTTATTATTATTATTAAATCATAGCTGTGTACATTAATGCAATCATGGGGCACCATGCACTGGTTTTATAGACCGTTTGACACATTTTCATCACACTGGTTAACATGGCCTTCCTGGAATTTTCTTAGTTATTATGTTAAGACATTTATATTCTACATTTTCTAAGTTTCACATGTACCCTTATAAGATGCACCATAGGTGTAATCCCACCAATCACCCTCCCTCCGTCCCCCTCCCCCCTGCCTCCCCTCCCTTTCCCCCTTCCCCCTAGTCTTAGGTTATAACTGGGTTATAGCTTTCACCTGAAAGCCATAAATTAGTTTCATAGTAGGGCTGAGTACATTGTATACTTTTTCTTCCATTCTTGAGATACTTTACTAGTGAATGATCATTTTTGTCTTTAACTAGGAGGATAGGGGCTCTCTACTTATCTGCACCCATTTCTGTGGTGCTTTCAGAGACTCTGGCCTCCACTGACAGCATTTCCCCAGACTAGGCTGGCTTAGTCACAAGAACAGGATGGGGCTACTTTTTAATCCAGCTGACACATGGCAGCTTTGTGACCTTGGATGAGACCCCTTCTGTCCTGAGCTGACCTCCTCCAATGCCTGGGAGGGTGGAGCTTGATTGTTCCTATTTTGTAGGCCAGTCCTCTGACAACTCCCTAGGGGGTGGGTGAGGCAGGTGAAGACTTCTGTGGAAACTTTTGGCTCTGGGGTGCTCAATTCACGATGACTGAGTGGGTATCCTGTGTTCAAAGTAAGTCAGAGTCCAGCTCTTCACGTACACCAGGCTTGTCTGGAGTTGGGTGCAGGTGGCTAACCCATCCTTAAACCCACTTCATTTTGTTAATCTATTCTTACAAAAATGTGATGATGATTGTTCCTCAGTATCTCAAGGAGATTTGTTTTAGGGGCCCCAAGGTGCTCAAGTTCTTTATATAAATCGGCATAGTATTTCCATATAACCTATGCACATCTTCCCATATGCTTTAAATTACCTGTAGATTACTTATAATACAGAATATAAATACTACGTAAATAATTGTCACACTCTATTTCCTATTTGTTTAATTTTTATTGTTGAATCATATTTTGAGGTTTAATTCTAAATATTTTTGACCCACTGTTGGTTGAATAGTTGGATGTGGAACCTGAGGTTACAAAGGGCTGATTGTATTCTTAGGACTGTAATGCCAAAAACATTTCTTTAAAAAGTTCATTCTAGGGTGGCACCTGTGGCTCAGTGGTTAGGGCGCCCATATACCGAGGGTGGTGGGTTCAAATCTGGCCCTGGTCAAACTGCAACAAAAAAATAGCTGGGTGTTGTGGCAGGTGCCTGTAGTCCCAACTACTCAGGAGGCTGAGGCAAGAGAATTGCCTAAGCCCAGGAGTTGGAGGTTGCTGTGAACCGTGACATCACAGCACTCTACCAAGGGTGACATAGTGAGACTCCATCTCTAAAAAAAAAAAAAAAAGTTCATTCTATATCATATTAATTCAGGTTCCTGTTACATAATTATTACTACAATATTTAATTTATAAATCATAAATAATAGATGGCATTAACTAATGTTCATGCTGTTTTATGGAAAAGTAATTATCTAAAAATCTGGTAAATAATCTGTTTAGTTTTTATCCTGCAGAAAGGCTTCCTAATTCAGAAACAATATATTCAAATAAAACTACAGTCACAATTATAAAAGTCAAATGAGCAAAGTAGGTCTGTGATATTTCTGCAACAGGCTTTTTCAACACCTGTTGATCAGTCAATCAGAGGAAACCTCAGGGGCTGAAGACATGCCAGCTCTGTGGAAATTCCTTCCCAAAATAGCTGAGCAAATTGCTAGGCTGACAGAAGTCGGGCATGGGCAAACCTCGAGGCTGTGTGTGGCAAAGCCATGCTGTCTTCAATAGTTAGCATTTTTTTCAGTATTTAAATCCTTCTTTGGTGCAACAGCTGATTTCCCCCTTTGTCATGTTCTTTCCTATTAATTTTCCCAGTGAGTGATAGCCACATCCTTCCACAGTCGACATCTTTGGTTAGCATCTTCTGAAATTATTATACAGCTGTCTGTAGCTGTCTGGCAGCAGCTGTGCCACTTGCAAGTTTGAGATTCACTCACTAAGTAGCAAACATTAAGAGAAACAGAACACTGTCCATTTTGACTTAGGTCAAATAAACATCAGAGCCATTTCTAAATATCCAATTTTCTTGATAGATTTACCTTTCTGTTCTAGTGGAGGTAAAAAAAAAAATCAACCTCTTACAGTTCAGTGAACTCTTCATACTGTTTAAAGTACCAAACAATTCAATTTAAAGCACTAAAACTTACAGGCAGATAGCAATTCTTAAGTTTTTAAGCTATATTTAAACTGCAAAGACTATTAATTTTCTTCCTGTTTTTCTTAGTGTAATATAATGATATTTTTCACTTTGCTAATATAGACACTTCAGGAAAATCACTTTTTATGGCTATTTTAAAATTCCATGAGTTTGCTAAGCCATTACATAAATTGTACATTTATGTTACTTCAATTTTTTGCTAGTATAAATAATGTGGATTTGAATGTATTTGTACAGAAAGCATTTCTGTAGTCAGCATTATGTACTTGCAGCAGATCTAAGATAGAGTGGGTCAAATGAGAAGACATTTTGACATTAGCTAGATGAAGATGAGCGTCCACACAGCATCTGCAGACACAGCATATGTGTCTATATTTTGCAAGTCATCACACAAAATCTGACTCATGGTAGAAAAAACTCTATGATATTTGAATCAATGAAGTTTACTTTTTATTCTCCAAATAGGAACATACTGAATTCAAAATTTCTTTTTTTCTTTCTTTTTTTTTTTTTTGACAGAGTCTCACTATGTCAGCCTTGGTAGAGTGCTGTGGTGTCACAACTCACAGCAACCTCCTGGGCTTAAGCAATTCTCTTGCCTTAGCCTCTCAAATAGCTGGGACTACAGGTGCACACCACAACACCAGGCTATTTCTTTGCTCCAGTTGTTATTGTTGTTTAGCTGGCCCTGCCCGGGTTCAAACTCGCAAGCCTGGGTGTAAGTGGTCAGCGCCCTACCCATATACAGGCTACGAGTGCCACCCTCAAATTTCTTTAATTGATTATTCTCTATTTTATACCCAAAGATTTAAAAAAAAATATTCTCTGGTAATCAATCAAGAAAGGTTTTGAAAATATTGAAATGACTGTAGACCCACTGAGTAACCAATTTTTTTAAATATTCAAGATTTCTGGCTGGGCGCAGTGGCTTGTGCCTGTAATCCTAGCACTGTGAAAGGCTGAGGTGGGTGGATTGTGTAAGCTCAGGAGTTTGAGACCAGCCTGAGCAAGAACAAGACCCTGTCTCTTAAAGAGAAAAAAATAACAGGGCGTTGTGGCAGGTACCAGTTGTGGCAGGTGCCTGTTGTGGCTGAAGTAAGAGGATCACTTGAGCCTAGGAGTTTTTGGTTGCTGTGATCTATGAGGCCACAGCACTCTACCCAGGGTGACAGTGAGACTCTGTCTCAGAAAAAAAAAAATAATAACAACAAGATTTCTCTAGCACTTTTTCTAATACAGAATAAAATGAGATAGCACATTTGGAGGTGATAGCTTCAGATTCAGAAAGGGATGATGAGATGAGTTTCATCTATTCTAATCATTACCCAAAATTAATATTTTTGATTACTGGAACATAGGGCATATGATCCATTCTTTTAGTAGGTAACAAGATAGATAAAAAGTGGGTGCAGTCTGGTCTAGAGGAGGAAGAAAATACCTAGTGGCTCCTGCATAATTATTCTTTTTTTTATTATTAAATCGTAGCTGTGTACAATAAAGCAATCATGAGGTACAATATGCTGATTCCATATACAGTCCGAAATATTTTCACCGAATTGGTTAACATAGCCTTCATGGCATTTTCTTAATTATTGTGTTCAAACCCTTATACTCTACACTTAGTAAACTTCACCTGTACCCTTCCAAGATGCACCCTAGGTGTGGACCCACCAATCACCCTCCCTCTACCCTTCCTCCCCCTCCATTCCCCTCCCTTGCCCCAGCCCTAATATGAAACTAATTTATAGTTTTCATATGAAGGCTATAACCCAATCTCAGTACAAGAATATGGGGAAGGGTGCATAATTATTCTTGAGTAACAAGAAAGTCTTTTGAAGCATTGAGATGAAGTTTAGAGTTATAGTGTATGAATACATCTGTTTATTTCAAAATTATTAATAATAAATTTAATTAATAATAAATTAATTGTAGGTATGTCATTTTTAACCCCTTGCCTAATCTCATTAATTCTTTCCATAACTAAAGTTATGGAGAGGTTACGACATTTAGATTCCTATAATCCCTTCCACATTTAGTATGCCTCGAGACACAACAGAGGTTTCTGTGTCACATAAATTTAGTATATAGCATTTTTCAAACACAAAAGTACAGATAAATATGGTGTATCAAATGTTAAAATTCTTCTATTTTCCCATTATTACTTTTTTTTAAAAATAAAACAGTAGATACCGTTGAAGCCCTTATTCCTTTCTCCAATCCAAACCTCCCAAATTTCTCCCAGTACCTCCTCTTTTTCATCTTCTACATTTTGTGTTCCTGAGACTAGAGACTCTGTTTTAAATTTTCCAGGCATGGGAGGGCCCATCTCCCCCACCCTGCCTGTACTGGAGTGGGAAATTAAGGACTGACTGCTCCTTTGGAACGCTTGCCGCCAATTCTAACTTCAGGGCCTGCCTCACCCACTCCTGTCAATATTCTGAGTGGCCAATTAAAATTACTTCTAAGGAGAGGTTTGGTGCCTTCAATTCTGGAGTCTCTCTGGGATTCTGTGGGATGAGTCCCTTGCTTCTTACCAGAATCTCCTGTAGACATTACATTTTATAAGTTAGCTAGACTCATCCTTATATTTATCATACTCTAACCACTTTGTTCATTTCTGACACTTTCTACATTTCCCTCACGATGTCTACCCTTTTCAATTCTCACTGTTTTCTTATAAGGTTTCAGTAAAAAGTAGATATAAACATGTGTTTAATCAATGCTGTGCTTTGAATATTTTTGTTTTTTTCCTCCAAAATTCATGGTGAAACAATCCCCAGAGCAACAGTATCAGGAGGCGTGGCCATGGAGAGGTGATTCCTGAAGTCGTCTCCTCCGTGGGGATTAAGCGCCCTTCTTAAAGGGCAGCCCCTCTGATGAGCTGATGAGATGATCAGCCCCTCTGTCCCCCCACCTTCTGCCCTGCAGTGACAACACACTCCAGGCACCGTCTTGGAAGCAGAGACCAGAACTCAGCAGGCAGGGAACTTGCTGGCACCTTGACTTTGGATTTTCCAACCTCCAGGATTACAAGAAATAAATATCTGTTCTTTGTAAATTACCACGTGTTTCGTTATATCAGCATAAAGAAAAACAATGTACCACAGGGTGTTTTTTTCCTCTCATAAGTATAAATTTTATGAAATGACCACAAAAAAATCCAGTTTCAAAAAGGACCGTCTATAAAGAACCAGTTTTGCCTATAAAGAAAAGCACAGGAGCAAATCTTCACAAATTTCCTACATCAGAGAAAACTTCTTTGAATATAAAACTGTATCAAATGTGATGATAGCATCCACACAAGAAAGACTCCCGCTTCATTTTCAGCAAGTTAACTTGCCTGAGAGCTCTTATGTGATTGCTGTGTCCCTTTTAGATTTGATTCTGCTACCTGATCTTAGAACAGAAAAGCTTTCCCGTTAACTCCCTGTTGGTTATTTGTAAGATCAAAATATTGGACTATGTTACTATTTGTAACAAAATTGTAGTAAAATGTTGTAACAAAATAGTAGTAAAATTTTTACAACTATAAGAGAGTTCATGCTTGCCTTGAACATTATCCATTCAATATTCATTTATTTCTTCAAGGTATATTTACTGAGTGCTTGTGGTGTGCTAGGGTTGAGCTAAGAGCTGGATGTTGCAACATGTAACAGATTCAGTCCCTGTAAATCCATGCCTGTTTAATCCTACTACATACGTCTTCACTACACACCATAGTCATATATCAATTTTTAATTAACGATATAAAGTAAGAGAACTCCTCACTCAATTTGACAGGTGGCTAAATTTTTAAATAGTTATTAGACCTACTATTTTAGGATAATCCACCAATGAATAAAAGTTAAATGCACAGAGCAGATGATTATAGTAAGAAGAATATTCCTTTAAAATGTCATTTTTTTCTACTTGAAACCACATACTGTACTTGTAATTGAAAAAAAACATATTAAAAAGGCAGGTTTCCAGCTACAAGATCAGCGTGTAGAGGAGCATGTTTAAATCCTGCATTTAACAGATCCATAAATATAGTTCCTTCTGCGCTAAGTGGCTTTAATTTCTAAGAACCCAGCCCTCAGTCCTAGGGTTGCTTTCCAGCCTGCTGCTGGAATTCCTGATTGTGGTTGTCTGCTGAAACATGAGTTCAGTTTCCAAATATAGCTGAGTGGAGTAAGAGAACAGATGCAAATTGAGGCCCCTGCTGCCTCAAAGTGACTACGGATCAGGCAGTGTTTAATGAGTGGTCAAGGCCAACCTCTGCTCTCCCAGAAAAGAAGAAATGCTCATCTGAAATTCATCATGTTTCTGCTGTCTTCAGATTGACCAAACATTGAAAAGGTCTGTAAGGTGTATCTTAATATACTAACTAGTAGGGCAACATTTTAAGGACTTTCTTTGAGCAAAAAACTAAAAACATAAGAGTGGGTTTTCTAAAGTTATGATACTATTTAGAAGATGCCTTAATTTTTCTTTTACTTGAAGAGGAAAAGTAAATGGGAATTTTGTAATCTTTTCAAAAATAAATAATGCGTAATATTTGCCTGCCAGCTTGATCTCTGCCTATGCTGACAGATAACTACTCTTTCTCTTACAGTTTTAAGTGCACTAAGTGTGTGCTATCAATTCCAAAAGGGTTAAATATATTTATGGAGCCAACTTTTGTCAAGGTTGTGTGTTTCACATAAAATGAAAATTCATTTTTCTAGACCTTCTCACATATTTGAGCTAAATACGGATGGCTTAAAATGATAAATTTTGGGTTTAGTAACATTCTAAGTTGTTAATTATTCTTTGAAAAGATTTCTTAAATTATTCACAGGACATAATTAATTAAATCAGTTGAGGTAGTAACAGCAGGCTTTTTTTTTTTTTTTTTGAGACAGAGTCTCACTACGTCGCCCTCAGTAGAGGGCCATGGTGTCATAGCTCACAACAACCTCAAACTCTTGGGCTTAAGTGATTCTCTTGCCTCAGCATCCCAAGTAACTGGGGCTATAGGTGCCTGCCACAATGCCTGGCTATTTTTTTTTGTTGCAGTTGTCATTGTTGTTTTAGCAGGCGTGGGCCGGGTTCAATCCCTTCAGCCTGGATATATGTGGCTGGTGCCGTAACCACTATACTATAGACACCGAGCCAGCAGCAGGTATTTTAAATTATAACCATTCATAACATTCACATACTTACCTTTTAAAAGACAAGGCTTACTAAGCAAAATTGTAGTACAGTCTCTGGAGTCCAGTAAAATTTAAACATCATAGTATAATTTCATATCATGGTTGTTTTAAGTTGCATATGAAATTTTCTTGAATCTAATACATGAGGTTGATACAGAATAATTTCAGGCTCATATTAATTTTTAACATTTCCTAAAAATACTACTTGCCTTCTAATATGAACAATGTTACTATGTATAAATCCTATTTCATGGCAATATAAGACTATTCAAAATCTATTCAATCACATATGAGAGCTGTCCAGAAAGTATCTAGCCATATAGTATGGAAAATAGTATTAACAATGCTGGATACTTTCCAGACAGCTGTATCCCCAAAATTAAATCCTATTACATGATAAAGATACCTTTCAATTTTTTTTATCAGAGAAAGAACTCACCTCAATTATTCACATTTTATAAACATCAGAATCTTTTTGGTGAATTATTGCTAATTGGAGACAAGTTCTATAAGATTTATCTAGCCACCATCTGCTCTGTAAATACAGCAGAATCTCTGTAATTTGACACACACACCCCCGTGGGACTGTTACAAAAGGGTCAACATACATAGGTGGTCAACATAAGGACTAAGCCAATTGTGCTGATACATACATGTGTTGCATGTCTGTTCTATGAAAATTAGGTCAGCTTCAGGAGGTGGTCAGCTATGGGTGTTGTACTGTACATGATTACACATTCCTAGAATATAAATGAGTTCTCTGTCATTCTGGATTAGGGTCTATACCCCAGAAACTCGGGGTCAGTTCTTCCTTTGGGCTACTCTGTTTTATTGCTAAAACTAATTTTTTTTTTTTTTTTTTTTTTTAGAGAGAGAGTCTCACTTCGTCACCCTTGGTAGAGTGCCATGGCATCATAGCTCACAGCAACCTCCAGCTCTTGGGCTTAGGTGATTCTCTTGCCTCAGCCTCCCGAGTAGCTAGGACTACAGGAGCCCGCCACAACACCTGGCTATTTTTTTGTTACAGTTTGGCCAGGGCCGGGTTCAAACCTGCCACCCTCAGTATATGGGGCCGGCGCCCTACTCACTGAGCCACATGCACTGCTCTAATTTTCTTTTTAAGACAGTGTCTCACTCTGTCACCCTACGTAGAGTGCCAGGGTTTCACAGCTCACAGCAACCTCTAGCTCGTAGGTTGGAGCAATCCTCCTTGCCTCAGCCTCCCAAGTAGCTGGGACTACAAGTACTCAACATCACAACTGACTAGTTTTTCTATTTTTAGTAGGGACAGGATCTCAGTCTTGCTAAAGCTTGTCTCAAACTCTTGAGCTCAGGGGATCCACCTGCTTCAGCCTCCTAGCATGCTGGGATTGCAAGCATGAGCCTCTATGTCCAGCCTGAAACTGGATATTGGAACTGGCCCTATATCATATTTCACACTAGAATGAGAATCTGGATGATACTGTACAATTACAACCACTTTGGTCTCTTTACCTCGTTTAAAAAAATTTAGAGAGGGAACATTATTCCAGTTTAAAAATAAATCTGACAATTTATTTAAGACATACTTATTGAAATCTTTAAGGCCACGACAGCAAACTTCAGTTCCTGAATGAGGTGTGTGGAGGCTCTCAAAGAGATTCAGTAGAGTTCTAGGCAGGAATTCAGATGATTTAGAGTTGACAGTCGTGTCCTGGTTAAATTCTAGCAAAGGGAATGAAGATTAAGCAGAGCTGCTCTGTCAACAATTTCTAAATGTTAAATCATAATATTAGAGAGCAGAGAAACAAATTTACTAAGTAGGTTTTGAATTTAAGTGAGAGGCATGACACCCTGAATTAGGATAATGGTAGCAGAAACAGATTATTTACAAGTAAAATCTAGATATTTTAGATTTTACAATCTAAAATTGATTCATGCAATTGATTCAATATGGCAGATAAAGATGATAAGGCAAAGAGGATACCTAGAATAACGTCAAATACTCTCTCAGAAAAATATTTGATATGGTTGTTATGGCATTTAGTAAACTATTAGATTATGTCCTTTAAATTGACCCTGTTTGAAGGGATATCTAAAACTATAGGTGAATATGGCATATCTTCTTTTGTTGACAATTTACTCAGCAACTAGGAATGAAAAGACTTTTAATTTTTTTTTTTTTTTTTGTAGAGACAGAGTCTCACTTTATGGCCCTCGGTAGAGTGCCGTGGCCTCACACAGCTCACAGCAACGTCCAGCTCCTGGGCTCAAGTGATTCTCTTGCCTCAGCCTCCCGAGTAGCTGGGACTACAGGCGCCCACCACAACGCCCAGCTATTTTTTGGTTGCAGTTTGGCAGGGGCCAGGTTTGAACCCGCCACCCTTGGTATATGGGGCCGGCGCCCCACCGACTGACCCACAGGCGCCGCCCAAGACTTTTAATTTTTTAACTGACAACATAGAGGATTCTCCCAAATAGCATAGTTCTGGTTTTCGAATAATCTGTCTACTAAAGTTAGCAACTTTAAAAGCAAATGTTATTCATAATTTCTAAATTTGTCTATCTTTGTATATTCACATATGTATATGAACCATATACATTTATACATATATTACATATTTGGTAACTCAAAACCAAATCTTTTCCCAAATACTTGGATAGTAATGCCAAGATAATTTATGATTGATATGATTACTTATGTCAGAATGTGTGATCTATATACAAAATACAAAATCTCCAACAAGCACCAACAGGACAAAGGGATTCCTGTATTTGGGTGGACAAAGGGAGAGGGACAAAAACCTGACAAGACAGCTCTGGGGACTTAGGGTTTACTTGAAGAATAGTAGGAAATACGCTTCAGTTAGCAGGTAGAGGAGAATTAGCATGTGGGGAATCTTACTATTCAGGCTCAACAAAGTCATTAACCTTTTTAAGAATGTATCTAAGCTAAAAGTACAACATTCCACTAAAGAAGAAAGGGTAGGTTAATACTGAGTTTTAGGATCTCTGATTAAATACCTTCTGTTTAATTAACAGGTTCTATGACTCATTGCATCCTATGTAGTCGTAGATTCCTGAGGTGGGTTTTTTTTTTTATTATTAAATTATAACTGTATACATTGATATGATCATGGGGTATCATACACTCGCTTCATAAACCATTTGACATATTTTTATCACAGTGGTTAACATAGCCTTTCCGGCGTTATCTCAGTTACTGTGCCAAAACATTTACATTCTACATTTACCAAGTTTCGCAAATACCCCTGTAATATGCACCACAGGTGTGATCCCACCGATCCCCCTCCCTCTACCCACCACCCCCCTTTCCCACTTCCCCCTATTGTTAAGTTGTAGCTGGGTTATAGCTTTCATGTGAGAGTCCCAAATTAGTTTCATAGTAGGGCTGTGTACATTGGGTACTTTTTCTTCCATTCTTGAGATACTTTACTAAGAAGAATATGTTCCAGCTCCATCCATGTAAACATGAAAGAGGTAAAGTCTCCATCTTTCTTTAAGGCTGCATAGTATTCCATGGTATACATATACCACAATTTATTAATCCATTCGTGGATCGATGGGCACTTGGGCTTTTTCCATGACTTAGCTATTATGAATTGGGCTGCAATAAACATTCTGGTACAAATATTTTGTTATGTTGTGATTTTTGGTCTTCTGGGTATATGCCCAGCAGAGGGATTACAGGATTGAATGGCAGATCTATTTTGAGATCTCTGAGTGTTCTCCATATATCTTTCCAAAAGGAATGTATTAATTTGTATTCCCACCAGCAGTGCAGAAGTGTTCCCTTTTCTCTGCATCCACGCCAACATCTCTGGTCTTGAGATTTTGTGATATAGGCTAGTCTCATTGGAGTTAGATGATATCTCAAGGTAGTTTTGATTTGCATTTCTCTGATGATTAAAGATGATGAGCATTTTTTGATATGTCTGAAGGCCGAGCGCCTGTCTTCTTCAGAGAAGTTTCTCTTCAAATCCCTTGCCCAGCCTGCGATGGGATCCCTTGTTTTTTTCTTGCTGATGCGTTTGAGTTCTCTGTGGATTCTGGTTATTAAACCTTTGTCAGAGATATACCCTGCAAATATCTTCTCCCATTCTGAGGGCTGTCTGCTTGCTTTGCTTACTGTGTTCTTAGCTGTGCAGAAGCTTTTTAGTTTGATCAAGTCCCAGTAGTGTATTTTTGAAGCTGCTTCAATTGCCCGGGGGGTTCTCCTCATGAAATACTCACCCAGACCAATTTCTTCAAGGGTTTTCCCTGCATTCTCCTCTAGTATTTTTATAGTTTCATGTCTTAAGTTTAAATCTTTAATCCAATGAGAGTCTATCTTAGTTAATGGTGAAAGGTGTGGTTCCAATTTCAGTCTTCTGCAGGTCGCCAGCCAGTTCAGCCAGCACCATTTGTTAAATAGGGAATCTTTTCCCCACTGAATGTTTTTAATTGGCTTGTCAAAAATCAAATAGCGGTAAGTACCTGGATTCATCTCTTGGTTCTCTATTCTGTTCCAGATATCTACTTCTCTGTTTTTGTGCCAATACCATGCTGTTTTGATCACTATCGATTTGTAGTAAAGTCTGAGGTCTGGTAGTGTGATTCCTCCTGTTTTGTTTTTATTTCTGAGTAATGTCTTGGCTATTCGAGGTTTTTTTCTGATTCCATATAAAACAAAGTAATGTTTTTTCAAGATCTTTAAAATATGACAGTGGAGCTTTAATAGGGAGTGTGTTGAAATTATATATTGCTTTGGGTAGTATGGACATTTTGATAATGTTGATTCTTCCCAGCCATGAGCATGGTATGTTTTTCCATTTGTTAATATTTTCAGCTATTTCTTTTCTTAGAATTTCATAGTTCTCTTTATAGAGATCTTTCACGTCTTTTGTTAGGTAAATTCCCAAATATTTCATCTTCTTTGGCACTACTGTGAATGGGATAGAGTCCTTAACTGCTTTTTCAATTTGACTGTTGTTGGTGTATATAAAGGCTACCGATTTATGAATGTTGATTTTGTAACCTGAGACGCTGCTGTTTTCCTTGATCACTTCTAGGAGTTTTGTAGTAGAGTCCCTAGTGTTTTCCAGATACACAATCATATCATCTGCGAAGAGAGAAAGTTTGATCTCTTCTGACCCTATATGGATACCCTTGATCGCCTTTTCTTCCCTAATTGCAGTGGCTAAAACTTCCATTACAATGTTGAAAAGCAATGGAGACAGCCTTGTCTGGTTCCTGATCTGAGTGGAAATGATTCCAATTTAACTCCATTCAATATGATATTGGCTGTGGGTTTGCTGTAGATAGCCTCTATCAGTTTAAGAAAAGTCCCTTCTAGACCAATTTTCTTGAGTGTTCTGATCATGAAGGGATACTGGATATTATCAAAAGCTTTTTCTGCATCAATTGAGAGAATCATATGGTCTTTGTTTTTTAATTTGTTTATGTGCTGAATTACATTTATAGATTTATGTATATTGAACCAGCCTTGAGACCCTGGGATAAAACCAACTTGGTCATGATGTATAATTTGTTTGATGTGTTGCTGGATTCTGTTTGTTAGGATCTTGTTGAATATTTTTGCATCTATATTCATTAGTGATATCGGTCTATAATTTTCTTTTCTTGTTGGGTCTTTTCCTGGTTTGAGGATCAGGGTGATGTTTGCTTCATAGAACGTGTTGGGTAGTCTTCCTTCTTTTTCTACATTTTGGAACAGGTTGAGTAATATAGGTACTAATTCCTCTTTAAAGGTTTGGTAGAATTCTGACATGAAACCATCTGGTCCCGGGCTTTTCTTTTTAGGGAGGTTTTGTATAGTTGATGCTATTTCTGAACTTGATATGGGTCTGTTCAACATTTCTACTTGATTCTGGTTAAGTCTTGGAAGGTGACGTGCTTCCAAGTATCGGTCTATTTCCTTCAGATTTTCATATTTCTGAAATAAAGTTTCTTGTAATATTCATTAAGGATTTTTTGGATTTCTGATGAGTCTGTGGTTATTTCGTCTTTGTTGTTTCTGATTGATGATATTAGAGATTTTACTCTTTTTTTCCTGATTAGGTTGGCCAGAGGTTTATCTATTTTATTGACCTTTTCAAAAAACCAGCTTTTTGATTTATTGATCTGTTGTATTATTCTTTTGTTTTCAATTTCATTTAATTCTGCTCTAATTTTGGTTATTTCTTTTCTTCTACTGGGTTTGGGGTTGGAATGTTCTTCCTTTTCCAGTTGCGTGAGATGTCCCATTAAGTTGTTAACTTCCTCTCTTTCCGTTCTCTTGAGGAAGGCTTGCAGTGCTATAAATTTCCCTCTTAGAACTGCCTTTGCAGTGTCCCAGAGGTTCTGATAGTTTGTGTCTTCATTGTCGTTTTGTTCCAAAAAATTGGCGATTTCTTTCTTAATCTCATCTCTGACCCAGCTATCATTCAGCATAAGGTTATTTAACTTCCATGTTTTTGTATGGGTATGCAGATTCCTGTTGTTTCTCAATTCAAGTTTTATTCCATGATGGTCCGAGAAGATGCATGGAATAATTTCTATTCCTTTAAATTTACTGAGGTTAGACTTGTGACCTAAAATGTGGTCAATTTTGGAGTGAGTTCCGTGGGCTGATGAGAAGTATGTGTATTCAGTTTTGTTGGGATGAAATGTTCTGTAGATGTCTGCTAAATCTAAATATTGGATGGTTAGGTTTAAATCTAAGATTTCTTTGCTCAGCTTCTTTCTGGAGGATCGATCCAACACTGCCAAGGGAGTGTTGAAATCTCCGACGATTATGGAGCTGGAGGAAATCAAGTTACTCATGTCTGTTAGAGTTTCTCTTATAAATTGAGGTGCATTCTGGTTGGGTGCATAGATATTAATAATTGAGATCTCATCATATTGAGTATTACCCTTAACAAATATGAAGTGACCATTCTTGTCCTTCCTTCCTTTTGATGGTTTAAAGCCTACTGTATCCGCAAATAAAATTGCAACACCTGCTTTTTTCTGATTACCATTTGCCTGAAATATGGATGACCATCCTTTCACCCTGAGTCTGTATTTGTCTTTTAAGTTGAGATGTGACTCTTGTATGCAACAAATATCTGGCTTGAGTTTTTGGATCCAGTCAGCTAATCTATGCCTCTTTAGAGGACAGTTTAAGCCATTCACATTGATGGAGATTATTGATAAGTCTGGTGGAATTTTGGGTATCGAGTTTTTCAAAGGTCCAGTGGACATTTTTAATCCTTTCGCCAGTGTGGAAGTTGGAGTTTGATCCAAAGTTTCTGAGTGAGTTTACTTTTGTGGTATAGGATTGGGTTGGTCATTGTGGAGGATAGGTCTGAGAATATCCTGAAGAGCTGGTTTACTTATGTCAAATTTTTTCAACATATGAATGTCATTGAAGTATTAAATTTCTCCATCATAGATGAAACTCAGTTTAGCTGGATACAAGATCCTGGGTTGAAAGTTTTTCTGCTTTAGGAGATTAAAAGTTGATGACCAGCCTCTTCTGGCTTGAAAAGTTTCAGCAGAGAGATCTGCAGTTATTCTAATATTCTTACCTTTGTACGTAATAGTTTTCTTTCGCCGGGCTGCTTTGAGAATCTTCTCTTTCATGTTAACTTTAGTGAAGCTAATTATGATATGTCTGGGGGATGACTTATTGGGGTTGAATCGTGCTGGGGTTCTGAAGCTGTCTGCTATCTGAATTTCAGATTCTCTAGGCATGTCTGGAAAATTTTCTTTCATAATTTCATGCAGAAGGGCCTCTGTGCCCTTGGAGGCCACTTCATCATTCTCAGAAATCCCTATAATCCTTATGTTGCTTTTTTCGAATTATCTGAGAGTTCTCTGAGTGAGTGATCCGTTTTTGCTCTCCATTTCTCTTCCTCTTTGAGAGATTGGGAGCATTCGAAGACTTTATCTTCAATGTCAGAGATCCTTTCTTCTGCTTGCTCCATTCTGTTACTGAGGGATTCTACTGTATTTTTCATATCTTTGAGGGCTGTAAGTTCTTGCTTCAGTGTGTCTAAGTCTTTGGTGGTTTTGTCTTTAAATTTGTTAAATTCTTGAGACAATTTTTGAATTTCTCCTCAGATTCCTAATTCCATTTTATTAATCTTGTCTGCAATCCAAATTCTGAATTCGATTTCTGACATCTCAGCCAGTTGTTTATGAATGGGATCTTCAATCACATCTGCTGTATCTTTTCTTGGGGGGGTTGATCTATTCTGGTTATTCATGTTCCCAGAGTTTTTTCGCTGATTCCGCCCCATGGTTATTTTACTCCCTTTGGTTTTTCCCCTGGGGTTTTATTGAGGGCCCGTACAGTGTTGTGGCCTGAAAAACTGGGGCCCTGTCTGGTGTGGTGGAGCAAAGTGGTTCTGTCTTGTTTTCAGCTGGTTTCTGTTCGATCCTATTGCAACTTCTACTCTGGCTTGAAGTCTCAGCTGTGTGGAAAAATCAGCAATTAAGTCACCCCGCCTGCCCACCTCTGGCCCCAGTTGGAAAAGGAGAATCAACCTTCCTACAACCGTACACCCAGGGCACCGCCTGAAAAGTCCTCAGTCTATTAGCCCAGTTCAAAAGGTCCAAATCAACTGTCTCAATCGGCACTTGTCTCGGGTGAGAGAGTTCAAGAGGTCTCTGGGAACTGGATCACAGGGGCCTGGTGACTCCTCTGACACAGCTCACCCCAGTGCAGTGTGGAGTCTGGAGGAGCCACCCAGCAAACAGAGCAGTCTAGGAAGGTTGACGTCTCCTTCCCCACTTTGCCCCTCCGTCGGACCCAGTCACTGGTATCTCTACAGATGGCTAACCCAGTTGCCTGCAGTGAACAGACACTCCAGGGGTTTGCACCTGCCTGAATCGCAAGGAAGTCTGCCAGGCCCCCTCAGACTGCCGCTATCTAGCAGGAGGAGATGGGGCCTGACATCTTTGAGTGTTTGATGCAGGTGATGGGAGGGAGGTGTTCACTCAGGCTTAGCCCCGTCCCTGATGGATGCTGCTAACAGAACAGAACAGAACAGACAACTTTGCGGGGTTCTGTCTCTGTTCCTGTCGAAATCGCCTACAGAAGACGAGCTGTTTTGAGTTCAAACGTCTTTGCTGTTGGAGGTTTGAGTCTGATCACCTCTCTGGGTCGGCCCCGCCCTGGAAGCTTCCGGGTTTGTGAGCAGTGTCAGGAAATCCCCCGCTCACCGGTGGCCTCCTCTGGTTGCCCAGAGAGACAGGGGGTGTGGCCTCAGAATATCCAGAAGTGAGCGTTCTGCCGTTAAAGAAAAAATGGCTGTTGATCTACCTCCAGGGAACTGCTGCTCTGGTGTGGGCACTCAGGCGACCCTTTTCTCTTCTGTCTCGCGCCCCAGAGTCAGCACTGAGCGGCCGCAGTTTGTGCTGGGTCCACACCCCTCAAGAGATCCCCCAAGAATCAGAACTCTTGGGGGATAGGCCCCCAGACCCCGAATGGGAGTGGGGGGGGCGGAAGCTAGAGTTTCATTCAGTTTTAGGCAACAATACTGCCCGGGGAGGGCTCCTGCACTGCACCGCAGGGAAGTGCCGCCAAGGCTTGATTTCCCCTCAGCAGAGTGCCCTCTCCTCGCTCATGTGTCCCAGAGTCGGCGCTGACCTGACGCAGCTCAGGCACTGTGCACTCCCCTCGAGAAATCACCCAAGGATCCGAACTCCTGGGGGATAGGCCCTCAGACCCCAAGTGAGTAGGGGCTCTCAGCTCTCAGCAGGGAAGCTAGAGTCTTATTCAGTCTTGTGCCTGGGGAGGGTTGCTGCACTGCACCGCAGGGAAGTGCCGCGAGGCGTGACTCCCCCTCAGCCCGGTGCCCTCTCCTCACTCGCGCGCCTCAGAATCAATGCTGACCAGTCGCAACTCGGGGACTGTCCACTCCCCTTGAGAAATCACCCAAGGATCCGAACTCCTGGGGGACAGGCCTTCAGACCTCAGTGGGCGGGAGGGGAGCACCGGGAGGGTTGCCGGCGAAGGATTCCCAAAGTTTTATTCCGTTTTATGCCTGGCAGGAGAACGCCACGGCACCCCAATAGGGGAGGTAGGTCCAGTTTTTAGAAGGTCTCTCCCGTGGAGTGTAGTGGGAGGGCCTTTAATTTCTGCCCGCTTGTTTAATTGTGGGGCTCTTGAGCCGGTCCCATGGGGGAGGGGGACTCCCTTCCGCTTGGTGGTGGATTTTGTACCTTTTGTTTGCGTCCTTGTGATCACAGCTTGCCTCAACGGTGTTGATGTGCGTTCTTCAACCTTCTCTCTTGGTGAGGCTCAAGTCCACCAGGATACTTACTAAATTCCTGTCCCTTAACTCTCCTTCTGGACGGGAGCCTCTGTTGAAAGCTGGCTTCAGTCCGCCATCTTGTCTCTCTCTCCCTGAGGTGGGTTTTTGGAAAACCTCTCCATTTGTGCATAATGCTTTTGAAATTGCTATGGTTTGAAATTAGAGACTTCCCTAGAGGGAGCCCTGCTTCTAAACAAGCAACCCAATTCAATCCTCATCAGACTCATGATTTCTGGGGAATGTGCCACCAAGTTTCCTCCTGACACAGTTCAGGAGCTTCCTTTATTAATTTCTAGACTCAATCTGGAAGCAAAGATCACTTTCCAGATCTTCCCTTTCATTATTCTAAAAACAATATATTTAAAAAGAACAGCATAGGGCGGTGCCTGTGGCTCAGTGGGTAGGGCTCTGGCCCCATATACTGAGGGTGGTGGATTCGAACTTGGCCCCAGCCAAACTGCAACAAAAAAAATTAAAAATAGCCGGGCGTTGTGGTGGGCGCCTGTAGTCCCAGCTACTCGGGAGGCGGAGGCAAGAGAATCACCTAAGCCCAAGAGTTGGAGGTTGCTGTGAGCTGTGATGTCACAGCTCTCTACTGAGGGCAATAAAGTGAGATTCTGTCTCTAAAAAAAATGAATAAAATAAAATAAAAAGAACAGCACACTTAGAGTATAGGAGAGTCATTGCTTCACAATATTTAGTTGAAAATAACAGTGGGATTTAAAATGATACCAATTATTTTATAGATAATGAAACTACATTTATTTTACTCTGATGATATGCCCAGGTAAATGTTCTAGAAAGGCACACATTTCTCTCAATGTCCTTCACAATTAGAATGTACTCTCATAGCTATCAAGCTCTTTCCTCCTCCACTTTACCACTTCCATGACTTTTAACTCCTTGAACACAAGGATTATATCAAAAGTCAGTAAACTTCAGCCCTAGGGTCAAATCCATCCCATCATCTGTTTTTGTATAGCATGCCAACTAAGAATACTTTTTACCTTTTTGAACTGGTATGTAGAAAATCAAAAGAAGAAGAATTTTGACACATGAAACTTATGTAATATTCAAACATCAGAGTCCATAAACAAAGTTTTATTGGCACACAGCAAGCTCATTTATTCATGCATCTTCTGTGGCCTGTTTCATGCTACAGTGACAGAGCTGAGTGTTCCTGTACAGCTGAGCGCAGGTACTATAAACAGTATAGTCTATAACATGAGTTGTGAACATTGGACAGATATTCAACTTGCACTTATGAATGGAGGTATTATAAGTCCCCAAGTTGCACACACCCAACTGATATATGACTTCCACTTACGAATAGAGGCTATTCCAGGTCATAGGTAAATGTACCTTTTCCAACTTACATACAAAATCAGCTTAAGAATAAAGCTATAGAACCTATTTCATTTATAACCCAGGGATTGCCTGTAATTGCAACACGGATGGTACCACCCACGAAGTAAAAAATATTTACTATCTGCCCTTTACAGAAAAGTTTACCAATCCCCAGCTTAGAGCATAGCTGTACCTCTAGGACCTGAAACTCAGTAGGTGATTCCTGCCATTTGGTGGGCTGTGGAATGAATCAATATAAACGTGCCTGGTCACAAAGAAAGAAAGAGACAATAAAGTTTCAAATATTTCCTTGCAAAACACAAACAAGTGAAAATTGGCACCATTAAAACATATTTTGTGGTTTAGTGTCAATGAGCAGTCAGATGTACAAAAAATATCAATAATCTGTTAATCTCATACCTTAAGGAAATTGGAGTGTGAGGAGGTGTGTGGAGTGGGGCTAGGAGAAGCACAGGGTGCCTGCTGCCTTGTCAGCTGTCTGCACATTCAGTGCTGCTTATTGAGACTCCTGGTAGTCACTCACTGGGCACATATTAAAATAAAATCATTAATGTTCTTCCAATTTATAGAGTACAGAAAACTGATTTATTTGTTTATTAATATTTCTTCCCATGCATAGATTAGTAGTTTCATGATAAAATAGAAAACAAAAATCTTTGCTACTGGTGACAATTCTATGTTGTGTTTCAGAGCACAAGAAGAAGCAGACCTAGCGCCTCTGGCCTTCCCGTTGAAAGCAGAGTGTTCTCGGACAGCAAGATATGTCAGAGACCTCCTCTCATGACTCCTTCTACGATTCCCTGTCAGACATGCAGGAAGAAAGCAAGAATGCTGAATTCTTCCCAGAGCTCTCTGCTTTTCTCAGCCAGGAAGAGGTAAACAAGAGCCTGGATCTGGCGCAGAGAGCAATAGCTAACTCCGAAACAGAAGATTTTGACTCGGAAAAGGAGATCTCACAGATTTTCAACCCCTCTCCTGTAAGCCTCTGTGAAAATCCTTTCCACCAGGAGACCAAATTGACTGAACAAACCTCACAAAGACCTCAAGATAACAGGCCAACAGCTGTCCAGCCTTTGGCAGAAAGACAAACTAAAAGCATCTCTTCACCTGTTTCAAAGAGGGAACCTGCCATGTCACCCTTGCTCGCCAGCCCCAGCTATATCCGGAGCCTCCAAAAGGCTGAAAAGCGTGGAGCAAAAACTCCCGGCACAAACGTAAAGGCTAAACCTGCCCATCGGGGTAAGGCTGGCCCCCAGAGCCAGCTGTGTGAAAAGGCAGCTCATTTCATCGAGGAGTTGACATCCATATTTAGAGAAGCAGCAAAGCCAAGAAACAAAAGTCCAAATGGGGAGTCCTCATCCCCAGATAGTGGGTACCTGTCTCCTAAAAGTCAGCAATCAGCCCTGCTGAGTGCCTTGGCCACCCAGAGCCCCACACAAGACCAGCAGGAGCTGGAAGCCGAGGTCAAGCCACCTGAGGCCAGGCATTGTCACCAGGCAGCCCAAGACACAGTGGAGCCACGTGCCAACCCGGCTCACCCACAACCCCGGAGCGCGCTGCTCTTCCCGTCTGCTCCTCGGTTCCTCGAAAAGCTCCAGAGCCAAGAAGTGGCAGAAGGCAGGAGAGTCTTCCTGCAATGCAGAGTCATTGGAAACCCAGCTCCTCGAGTCAGGTAGGATGGTTTGTTACAAATAGCAAATGATTTGGTTGACTGTGGGGATGTTACTTTAATGTGGGAGGAAGAAAGAGTCCCTGTGTAGTTAACTGTTTAGAGACTGAGGTGGAGTTTTATCAAGTACTTGCAAGGCAAAAGCATCCCTGAATTGCAAGTACTGGTTGTGCTATTTTCCCTGGGAGGAGGTATCTGCTGTCACCATCTACTAGACCATCCGTGCTACAGACTTGGAGGGGGCAAAGGATTCCAGCAGGCAAAGAGGAGCAGAAACAGGTTGTTCTACAAACTCCGGAATTAATAGTGGCCAGGCAGACTTAAACTGTGAAACTGATTTGCTCAAACCACTGAGTAAAGTATGTGTGTATTTGAAAATGAATTGCAGAAGGTATTTGAAGGCATGCCTAAAACAACTAGGAGTTCTCTGGAGGCACAGAGAGGAAAGGCACAGGTGTGGAGAGACCAAGGTGAGCCCCAGCAGGTAACCCAGCCTCAGCCCTGGGCTGTGTGGGACTTGTTGAGTTAGGATAAGCACCTGCACACACTTCCAGAGAGAGGCCAAGAAGGAAGGCAGAACTTCTCTGACAAAGAAAGAGAAGCCAAATTGGGATCTTCCCACGTCTGTCTGTTATTCATGCACAGCCTCTGGCCACTTAGGCATGCAGACAACAAAAAATAACAATGAAATGAGTGTTCACTAAAGAGTTGATAAGCATATTACCATATCACCATGTCTGTTGTAATTTCTATTAGAAGTTCTTCCTTCCTGGCCAGGTGCAGTGTCTCATGCCTGTAATCCCAGCAGTTGGGAGGCCAAGGCGGGTAGATTGCCTGAGCTCAAAGGTTCAAGACCAGCCTGAACCAGAGTGAGACCCCCATCTCTAAAATATAGCCAGGCATTATAGTGGGCAACTGCAGTCCCCGCTACTAGGAGGCTGAGGCAAGAGAATCACTTGAACCCAAGAGTTTGAGGTTGTGTATGCTAAGATGCCACAGTACTCTACCAAGTGTAACCAAGTGAGACTCTGTCTCAAAAAAAAAGAAGAGGAAGAGGAAGAGGAAAATGAAGAAGTTCTTCCTTCCTAATTGCAGAATTTGTACCTGTGCAAAAAGTTAAGGAAAGGGAGCCTGGCATTCTCCTGGAGGGTTTCCAGCCACAACTTTACTATTTCCCAGCTGTGTATCCTTTAGTCAAGTTACTTTAACCTCTGTAACTCTTCATCTCTGAAATGGGAATTATAATAATATACCCCTAGTATTATGATGGCTGAAGAACATAGTTTAAAAAAAAAACAAAACAGTTGCCTTGCAACTAGTAACCACTACATTACTGTTGCCTATTATCTTTATCATTTTTCATTTCTTACTTTCATATGTCAAGATGAAAATACTATTTCAAGTCAGGCTCATACAACAAAAAATAAGCTGTTCATTTTATTTTGAAAGTTTTGTTTTGACGAATGAAGAATGATTTATCTTAATTAAGTAAATATTTAAAAATTAATTCACAATTATGAAATTTGGAAAAGTTGCAATGGGGACATCACTGGCTAAAAGTAGAAGCACTGGTACTTTCTTATTAATAGCATGTCACAAATCACAAACTTTCTCTCTCACCCTGTGTCCACTAATTAACACTTTGCTGGTACTGGCTTCTTAATCTAATAAGTCCTTGCTCACATATGTGAAGCAAGCACTAGAGTTACTGGCTGGAAAGTGGTATAGTTAAAGAGAGATGTTTTCTTTACTCCCAACCAATTTGTTCAACTAATAACACCTGAGTCAGATTTTGCGATTTTACTAAACAATATTTCTTTTTGAAACTGACAGCAGGGGGCAGTAAAAAACTTCCTAATGTGTTCGTTGAATTAAACCATTCTAAATTCTGCCTTTATATTTGTTTTCCATAAAGAACTTATTTTTCTTATCAGGATGGCCATAAAAGTCCCTGTGTGATTTAAAATTGCACAAGAACTTTTTGGCCACCCTGTATTTTTCCTTGGATAGAAGCAAAAGTAAATATTTCTTTCAGATTCTATTTAGATTTTTTTTAACCCACCAATCCTGCAAAGAATTCATCATCAGCAATCCACTTGTGTGTTACTCAAAACAATTCCATAGATTTTCAAACTACATAGGGTTCCACCTACATGTACTTCCACACTTGATACTACACTTGATCTTAGCCAAAAGGCCAAGAAGCAATGCTACATGTACTCCAAAAGTAGCTCCTTCCAAATGAATGAGTGTGGCAAGCATCCTATAACCTTTCAAAAATGACAAAAAGCAATCCATTTAGCATCACAGGGTTAATTCAACTGAGCAAACCATATTTACTTAACTATTTGGTAATTCTAGGGGCCATCAAATTCGCACTTCTGCCTCTTTTGGGGGGATGAGGCATTAATTTAGTTAGTAGCTACAGTATTATTAACTGGTTTTCTTTTGTCATCTCCCAGTCTACCAAAGTCCATAACCAATGTTCATCAGATGCTACAAATTGTGGCCTTATATAATCATTAAATCTTGGATAAGATGCTCCATTCTTTAAAGATTAGTTGGTCATTTTTGTGTCCAAGTTTAGAGTTTCTTTTTCTTTTAGAAGGAGAATATAGTTGTGCATTGGGTTTTCTTAATTTCTGTTTCAAAGGTCTTTGTCCTCTGTGTCATGTATTTGTAAGAGCATCAAATGCCTAAGAACATTGAGTTCTTTTGACCACACAAGATACATGTCATCCTTAAGAAAAAAATCTTGGCCAGGTTTGGTGGCTCACACCTGTAATCCCAGCACTCTGGGAGGCTCAGGCAACTCCTGAGCAAGAGTGAGACCCCATCTTTACTAAAAATAGAAAATCTAGCCAGGTGTGGTGGTGGGTGCCTGTCATCCCAGCTACTCATGAGGCTTGGGGCAAGAGGATCTCTTGAGCCCAAGAGTTAGAGGTTGCTGTGAGAGATGACGCCAGGGCACTTTACTGAGGGTGACAAATTAAAACTCTGACTAAAAAAAACCCAAAAAACTATCAGGCTTAGAATTCATATTCCAAATATCTTCAAAGAAAATGATAGCTTGATAATTTTCACAATATTTCTCTATATGAAAAATATCATAGCCTTGCACAGTACTTTTCCCTCTTTTCTTTTTTACATGAAGTTAATAACCGTCAATCAATATAAACAAAAAAAATTAAGGGGGGGGCAGACAGTCTCCATCACATAGCTACAAATAAAAATAAGGCATTTCCAGCTCCTGAACAGTCGTCCAAATATACCTTCATATTAGATTATATTGTAAGGTAAATGTCTTTACGTGCAAAAGGAAAAAAACACTTCCCAACATCCACTTATTGCAGTAAAAGTGGAATCCAGCAATAGTCCAAGCATATTCCTTAATATTATAAACACAAATATTCATATCTAATATGAGTAATAGTTAGAGACCTACTAATTCCTCATTATGAGCCCCATAAAAGTATACTCAATAATTATAATTATAATTAAAAATAAAAAAAAATCTTCCTTTTTATGACCAAACTCAGGATCTCCAACACCTCCAATTAGTTTACATTTAACAAGACTTTGATGGTCATTAAAGTAAAAAAAAAAAAAAAAAAGGATTATGCAACTCTGTACAAATTTCCACTTCTTCAAAGACTATAGAGGTAACAAGAAGCCATCACTTCACTTCTCTTACTAAGGGCATCACTGTGTGATACGCCCTGTTTATTGACTGTCTAGGTTTTGGGAATATAGCACCAGCTCCATTAGCCAGTAGGCTGTGAATATCAGGTGTGTGTAAGTTAAGATCCAGGTGGCTTCCTTAGCCCAGGAGTATTGTTGCCAAAGAATATAGCCGACAGTGAGATGCTGCACGAGATCATCTGATGATGCGTGTGTCGTCACTGCCACATGGGACACACAGGGCACAATCTGGAGAATGCTTTACAATACACGAGTTGAAGGTGCACGGCACCAAGGCCCAGGCCCTACTTGGCGTCTCCACTTGGATCTCTCACAGTCTTATCAAATTTAGCATGTCCAAAAGATAACTAATGATTTCCCTCTTCTCCAAAAACTATCTTTTTCCAAATCTATGTGTCAACAAAAGGCAGCTGTCCTTCCAGCTGTTCAAGAAAAAAACTTAAAGTCATCTTGACCTCCATTTTCCTCACACCACACATCCGATTCATCCAGCAAATCCAGTTGGGCCCCTTAATATTTCCAGATCTGATGACAGCACCTCTGCTGATGAGGCTCTGCCCGGAGCACCAGCATCCGTCCCTGGGGTGTTCCCTTCTAACATCTCCTTGCTTCCATTCTTGTGTGGGTATGGTGGTGGGAGGTGTGTGTAAGGTTTCTACATTTTACTTGAAGTCATGCAGCATTAACTCTAAGTCAGTGGTTCTCAACCTTCCTAATGCCGTGACACTTTAATACAGTTCCTCACGTTGTGGTGACCCCAACCATAAAATTATTTCATTGCTACTTCATAAGTGTAATTTTGCTACTGTCATGAATCATAATGTAAATATCTGATATGCAGGATGTATTTTCATTGTTAAAAAGGGGTCACAGCCCACAGGTTGAGAACCACTGCTCTAAGTGGACTGGGAAATGTTAAGAATTTTTAAAAATGTTTTATTTTTATTTTTTTTATTTTTTTTTTCTTTCTTTTTTCTTTTCTTTTTTCTTTTTTTTTATTGTTGGGGATTCATTGAGGGTACAATAAGCCAGTTACACTGATTGCAATTGTTAGGTAAAGTCCCTCTTGCAATCATGTCTTGCCCCCATAAAGTGTGACACACACTAAGGCCCCACCCCCCTCCCTCCCTCTCTCTTTCTGCTTCCCCCCCCATAACCTTAATTGTCATTAATTGTCCTCATATCAAGATTGAGTACATAGGATTCATGCTTCTCCATTCTTGTGATGCTTTACTAAGAATAATGTCTTCCACTTCCATCCAGGTTAATACGAAGGATGTAAAGTCTCCATTTTTTTTAATGGCTGAATAGTATTCCATGGTATACATATACCACAGCTTGTTAATCCATTCCTGGGTTGGTGGGCATTTAGGCTGTTTCCACATTTTGGCGATTGTAAATTGAGCTGCAATAAACAGTCTAGTACAAGTGTCCTTATGATAAAAGGATTTTTTTCCTTCTGGGTAGATGCCCAGTAATGGGATTGCAGGATCAAATGGGAGGTCTAGGTTGAGTGCTTTGAGGTTTCTCCATACTTCCTTCCAGAAAGGTTGTACTAGTTTGCAGTCCCACCAGCAGTGTAAAAGTGTTCCCTTCTCTCCACATCCACGCCAGCATCTGCAGTTTTGAGATTTTGTGATGTGGGCCATTCTCTCTGGGGTTAGATGATATCTCAGGGATGTTTTGATTTGCATTTCTCTAATATATAGAGATGATGAACATTTTTTCATGTGTTTGTTAGCCATTCGTCTGTCGTCTTTAGAGAAAGTTCTATTCATGTCTCTTGCCCATTGATATAAGGGATTGTTGGCTTTTTTCATGTGGATTAATTTGAGTTCTCTATAGATCCTGGTTATCAAGCTTTTGTCTGATTGAAAATATGCAAATATCCTTTCCCATTGTGTGGGTTGTCTCTTTGCTTTGGTTATCGTCACCTTAGCTGTACAGAAGCTTTTCAGTTTAATGAAGTCCCATTTGTTTATTTTTGTTGTTGTTGCAATTGCCATGGCAGTCTTCTTCATGAAGTCTTCCCCCAGGCCAATATCTTCCAGTGTTTTTCCTATGCTTTCTTTGAGGATTTTTATTGTTTCGTGCCTTAAATTTAAGTCCTTTATCCATCTTGAGTCAATTTTTGTGAGTGGGGAAAGGTGTGGGTCCAGTTTCAGTCTTTTACACGCAGACATCCAATTATCCCAACACCATTTATTGAATAGGGAGTCTTTCCCCCAAGGTAAGTTCTTGTTTGGTTTATCGAAGATTAGGTGGTTGTAAGATGTTAGTTTCATTTCTTGGTGTTCAATTCGATTCCAAGTGTCTATGTCTCTGTTTTTGTGCCAGTACCATGCTGTCTTGAGCACTATGGCTTTGTAGTACAGACTA
Organism: Nycticebus coucang; assembly: GCF_027406575.1. Lineage (NCBI taxonomy): Eukaryota > Metazoa > Chordata > Mammalia > Primates > Lorisidae > Nycticebus > Nycticebus coucang. The sequence continues at coordinate 107,839,506 of NC_069780.1, read as the reverse complement.
AAATCTGGTATGCTGATGCCCCCAGCTTTATTTTTGTTACTAAGAACTCTTAGCTATACGGGGTTTTTTCCGGTTCCATACAAAACGCAGAATCATTTTTTCCAAATCTTGAAAGTACGATGTAGGTACTTTGATAGGAATGGCATTGAATAGGTAGATTGCTTTGGGAAGTATAGACATTTTAACAATGTTGATTCTTCCCATCCATGAGCATGGTATGTTCTTCCATTTGTTAATATCCTCTGCTATTTCCTTTCTGAGGAGTTCATAGTTTTCTTTATAGAGGTCCTTCACCTCCTTCGTTAGGTATATTCCTAGGTATTTCATTTTCTTTGAAACTATGGTGAAGGGAGTTGTGTCCTTAATTAGCTTCTCCTCTTGACTGTTATTGGTGTATACAAAGGCTACTGACTTGTGGATATTGATTTTATATCCTGAAACATTACTGTATTTTTTGATGACTTCTAGGAGTCTTGTGGTTGAGTCTTTGGGGTTCTCTAAGTATAAGATCATGTCGTCAGCAAAGAGGGAGAGTTTGACCTCCTCTGCTCCCATTTGGATTCCCTTTATTTCCTTGTCTTGCCTAATTGTATTGGCTAGAACTTCCAGCACTATGTTGAATAGTAAAGGTGACAGAGGACAACCTTGTCTGGTTCCAGTTCTAAGAGGAAAAGCTTTCAGTTTTACTCCATTCAGTAAAATATTGGCTGTGGGTTTGTCATAGATAGCTTCAATCAGTTTTAGAAATGTGCCACCTATGCCTATACTCTTCAGTGTTCTAATTAGAAAAGGATGCTGGATTTTATCAAATGCTTTTTCTGCATCTATTGAGAGGATCATGTGATCTTTATTTTTGCCTCTGTTAATATGGTGGATAACGTTTATGGACTTGCGTATGTTGAACCAGCCTTGCATCCCTGGGATGAAGCCTGCTTGATCATGATGAATGACTTTTTTGATGATAAGCTGTAATCTATTGGCTAGGATTTTGTTGAGAATTTTTCCATCTATATTCATGAGTGAGATTGGTCTGAAATTCTCCTTTTTGTTTGGGTCTTTTCCTGGTTTTGGTATCAGGGTGATGTTTGCTTCATAGAATGTGTTGGGGAAGATTCCTTCTTCCTCAATTTTTTGGAATAATTTCTGCAGTACAGGAATAAGCTCTTCCTTGAAGGTTTGATAGAATTCTGGAGTGAAGCCATTTGGACCAGGGCATTTTTTAGTTGGAAGCTTTTTTATTGTTTCTTTGATCTCAGTGCTTGAAATTGGTCTGTTGAGGAGGTCTGTTTCTTCCTGGCCAAGTCTAGGGAGAGGGTGTGATTCCAAATATTGATCCATTTCCTTCACATTGTCAAATTTCTGGGCATACAGTTTCTGGTAGTATTCAGAGATGATCTCTTGTATCTCTGTAGGATCAGTTGTTATTTCCCCTTTATCATTTCTGATTGAGGTTACTAGAGATTTTACTTTTCTATTTCTAGTTAGTCTGGCCAATGGTTTATCTATTTTATTTATTTTTTCAAAAAACCAACTCCTTGTTTCATTAATATTCTGAATGATTCTTTTGTTTTCAATTTCATTGATCTCTGATTTGATTTTGGAGATTTCTTTTCTTCTACTGAGTTTAGGCTTAGATTGTTCTTCTTTTTCCAATTCCATAAGGTCTCTTGTGAGATTGTTGATGTGCTCTCTGTCTGTTTTTCGAATGTAGGCATCTAAAGCGATGAATTTTCCTCTCAAAACTGCTTTTGCAGTATCCCACAGGTTTTGGTAGCTTGTGTCTTCATTGTTGTTATGCTTAAGGAAGTTAGTGATTTCCTGTTTGATTTCTTCCTGCACCCATCTGTTATTCAACAGAAGATTGTTTAATTTCCATGCCTTTGGATGGGGTCGAGCATTTTTGTTAGAGTTGAGTTCCACCTTTAGTGCCTTATGGTCTGAAAAGATACAAGGTAAAATTTCAATTCTTTTGATTCTGTTGATATTTGTTTTGTGTCCCAGGATATGATCAATTTTGGAGAATGTTCCATGGGGTGATGAGAAGAATGTATATTCTTTATCTTTGGGGTGGAGTGTTCTATATGCGTCTATCAAGCATAATTGTTCTGGGGTCTCATTTAAATCTCTTATATCTTTGTTTAATTTCTGTTTAGAGGATCTGTCCAGCTCTGTAAGAGGTGTGTTAAAGTCCCCTGTTATGATGGTATTATCAGATATCATATTGCTCAGACTGAGTAAGGTCTGTTTCAAGAATCTGGGAGCATTTAAATTTGGTGCATAGATATTTAGAATTGAAATGTCTTCTTGTTGTAGTTTTCCCTTGACCAATATAAAGTGACCATCTTTGTCTTTTTTGACTTTAGTTGCTTTAAATCCACATGTATCTGAAAATAAGATTGCAACTCCTCTTTTCTTCTGAATTCCATTTGCCTGAAAAATTGTCTTCCAACCCTTGACTCGGAGCTTTAATTTGTCTTTTGAAGCCAGGTGTGTTTCTTGCAGACAGCAAATGGATGGCTTGTGTTTTTTAATCCAGTCAGCCAATCTATGTCTCTTCAGTGGGGAATTCAAGCCATTAACATTTATGGAGATAATTGATAAGTGTGGTAGTATTCTATTCGTCTTATTTGGTGAGAGTCCATTGCTTAGTTTTATCTTTTGCATCAGTGTGGAGGTTAGGTTCTGTCCTTTGATTTCTGAGTTCTTACTTTGCTGCTGATCCATTGTGGTGGTCAGTGTGCAGAACAGGTTGAAGTATTCCCTGTAGAGCTGGTCTTGTTGTGGTGAATTTCCTCAATGTTTGTATATCCGTAAATGATTTGATTTCTCCATCAATTTTGAAGCTTAGCTTAGCAGGGTACAGAATTCTGGGCTGAAAATTGTTCTGTTTAAGTAGATTAAAGGTAGATGACCATTGTCTTCTTGCTTGGAAAGTTTCATTAGAGAAGTCTGAGGTCACTCTGATGGATTTGCCCCTGTAGGTCAACTGGCGCTTACACCTGGCAGCTTGCAGAATCTTTTCTTTTGTCTTGACTTTGGACAGGTTCATCACAATGTGTCTTGGAGAAGCTCGGTTAGAGTTGAGGCGACCTGGGGTCCGATAGCCCTCTGAAAGCAGTGTGTCAGAATCTTTGGTGATGTTTGGGAAATTTTCTTTTATAATATTCTCTAGTATGGCTTCCATTCCTCTGGGGCATTCTTCTTCCCCTTCTGGAATTCCTATAACTCGTATGTTGGAACGTTTCATAAAGTCCCATAATTCTGACAGTGAACGTTCTGCTTTCTCTCTCTTCTTTTCTGCCTCTTTTACTATCTGAGTTATCTCAAAAACTTTGTCTTCTACCTCTGAAATTCTTTCTTCTGCATGGTCTAACCTGTTGCTGATACTTTCCATTGCATCTTTAAGTTCCCTGATTGACTGTTTCATTTCCTTCAGCTCTGCTATATCCTTTTTATATTCTTCATATCGTTCATCTCTGATTTGATTCTGTTTTTGGATTTCCTTTTGGTTATTTTCCACTTTATTAGCAGTTTCCTTCATTGTTTCCATCATTTCTTTCATTGTTTTCAACATGTGTATTCTAAATTCCCTTTCTGTCATTCCTAACATTTCTGTATAGGTGGAATTCTCTGCAGTAGCTACCTCATGGTCCCTTGGCGGGGTTGTTCTGGACTGGTTCTTCATGTTGCCTGGAGTTTTCTGCTGATTCTTCCTCATGAGTGATTTCTTTTATCTGTTTCCTTGCCCTAATTTTCCTTTCACTTCCTCTTGCTCTTTAAGTTCTTGTGCCTGTGGACTAAGGGTTACAGGACCAGAAAGGTGAGAAGGTTAAAGAGCAAAAAAGGGATGAAAGAAAGGAGGACCGAGTGATAAGAAAAAAAAGAAAGATAGAGAAAGGAGAGGGGGTAGGGATAAGGAATATTGACAAAAAGAAGAGAGGCACAGAAAGAGGGAGACAGGGCAATATAGGTGTACAGTAGGGTACTTTGACACAACCTTAAAAAACCCCACCTTCTGGGGGTTGGGTGCCCAGTTGGGTGGTTCCCTTGAGGTCAGCAGCTCTTTGCTAACCTGGTCAGACACAGTACCCCACCTCCACCAAGTAGAGAGGAAAGACAAAAATGCTATAAATCAAACCAAAACAAGCAAACAGAAAACTTTATGGCGATAAAATTGGGTGAAAAACCAAGTGATAGTGGTAGAAACACTAGCAAAAATGAAGTTGTAGTTATTAAAAAAGGCAGCAATGGGAAATTATAATTAAACTAGAAAAATTGAGAAAGGAAAAGGGATCTGTATGGAAAAGATTGAAATTAAGAAACAAAAGAACATCAACAACGTCAAAATAAACAAACAAAAAAACCCAACCAAACAAAAAAAAAAGAAAAAAAAATACACAACCAAAAACAAAGCAGTTTGTATATCTTGTTGAATATTGTCTGGGCAACACGTGGTCTTTTGGGGTATGAGATGTTAGTCACAGTTCTGATACGACTGGAGGCTGCTGATTTCTCAAACCCCAGCAGGTAGACACCCTAAATCTCTCTTCAGCCCACTTAAAAGGCACTTTGAACTTGTAAACTTGCTGAGCAGAAGCTTTCCCAGCTTTCTTGCTGGAATCACTGCTGAAGTGGCTATCCACTTACTCAGTGTGCCAAAACCGGTCTCACTCTGCCCCTGAGGGTTAGGGCTGCAAGGCGGCTCAGACCCCACCCTTAGGCTACTTGGTTGCTGGGTTACCAGCTCCCACCCGTTTCTAGCTCTGCGACCCTGAGGGTGGAGCTTGCCGGGGCAGATCACTGACAATGGATCCGTGTGACCCACCGCCAAACACTATTAGCTCCGTCTGGCTCAGCAGCTCAGACTGGGGCCCTAGACAACGGCCAAAGTTCTCCGCACTCCCACTCAGGCCTTCCCCAAGGCAGTTCAACTCAGTGCCAAGTCCAAGGACATCAAAAGAGTTCACAGGTAAGGCCTTTCTGGTTTGCAGTCTCGCTGCTACTGAACTTACAGTTGTGGGCGGGTTTAGACGGGTTGAACACACGCGACCACTTGCCGGTTTTCCACTGTTTTAGTCCTCCTCTTGGGGTCCAGAAGTCTCTCGCTGACTCCCTGTATCCTCATAGGAGTGATGATAGGCAGTTCCCACCAGCCAGAGATGCCTGGAGTCCTATCTCCCCAGATTCACGGTGCCCAGATGCAAGGAAGCTGTTACTCGGCTGCCATCTTGCTCCGCCCCCCCAAAAATGTTTTATTTTTAATTATTACAGGTACACAATGTATCTTTATAGGGCACATGTGATGTTTTAATACAGGAATGCAATATAGATTAATTAAATCGGGATAATCAAGGTATCCATCACCTTAGGCACTTAACATTTCTTTGTATTAAGAACATTCCCATGCCCCTCTGTTAGTTTAAAGTATAACCTAGCTTACTATTGATTACAGTTGCTTTGCTGTCAAATATTGTTCATCCTAACTACATCTTTGCACTCATTAACCATCCTCCCTTTATCCCCCACTCCCCACTCCCCTTCCCAGACTCTGTTAACTGTCATTCTATTTTGTCTCCATGAGATCAACTTTTTTAATATTTAGCTCCCACGCGTAAGTAAGAACATGTGAGATGTATCTCTCTGTGTTTGGCTTATTTCACTTAAGATAATGTTCTCTAGTTCCATCCACATTGTTTCAAATGGTGGCTTTTTTTTTTTTTAAGACAGTCCTATTTTGAGACAGAGTCTCACCTGGTAGAGTGCTATGGCATCACAGCTCACAGCAACCTCAAACTTTTGGGCTCAAGTGCTTCTCCTGACTCCTCCTCCTAGTAGCTGGGACTACAGGTGCCCATCACCACACCCAGCTATTTTTAGAGTCAGGGTCCCACACTTGCTCGTCCTGGTCTCAAACTCCTGAGCTCAGGCAATCCACCTGCCGCAGCCTCCCAGGGTGCTGGGATTATAGGTGTGAGCCACCACACCCAGCCTCAATTGGCAGCATTTCATTCCTTTTGTGGCTGTGTAATATTCCATTGTGTATATGTTCCATGATTCCTGTGTCCATTTGCGAATGAGAACTGGCAGGTGCTGCTTTGGGTGCAGCATTGCCCTGGGCATTGTGGAGGTATTGCCTTGCTGAGTCAGAGGCCTCTGAAGTTTCTAATTGCCCTGATCAAAATTAGAGAAAGGCAGCAAGTTCCAGCCAGTTAGAACCCCTATCATGAATATTCCTCCCTTGTTCAGCCTGTTGTTTCAACTGAATGGCAACAGGAACCGGGGCTGGTCTCTGCAGGGAGCTGGTTCCCTTCTGCAGGGAGAACTTGCCTTGCCCTGTCTGTGGACTAGACTTTCTAACTTTCTATAGTTTCTGAATAAATCTCATGTTCACTTTATTCTGTTGGCTCTCTTCTGTTGCAGAATTAGTGTTTTTTTGTGTGATATAGTGGGTTTTTCCCCCTTCCTTAAAACACCCATATGACTTTTGACCTGTCCTAAGGAAATACATTGATCACAATTGTTTAAAGCATGTCAGAGATCTGGTAAGAGCAAGGATATGGTCTCTTAGCATTTAGCTAATCTCTGTGGCTATCACCCAACAAAGAATTTTCTCTAGCACTGCTAGAGAAAATAGTAATATGTTTTAGAGACACCAAACTCAGTTTACACTCTTTTCCAGATTTAGACCTTGTTATAAAGAATAAAATTCTTTCACAGGGAAGCACTTATCTTTAATTATCAATTCCATATATTTATATTTTGGAAATTGTATTGATTCATGAATCCATGAAAATATAGACATGTTCTTTTTAATATTATTACTTCTTAACATGTCTCTTCCCACAGTGGTCTGAATATCACCAATCTCATTCTTTCCCGATAGCCTTAGTTTTAACAAGATATTGCAATCAAGTAGTGAACAGAAGAAACCGAGTACTGGTAAAAACAGTTGGCTCATTTGTGTATTTTTTATGGGCACAAAATGGTTCTCTAGATAGCTTGGACTGGCCAGGCCAGCAGAGATCAGCAAATGCAGTGGGGCTAGGGACACCTCAGACTGTTCCTTCAAAACTTCCTCAGGAAACCTATTTTCTTTATTGGGAGGCAAAGCAGAAAAACAATTAGGACCACATTCTGCAACACTCTTTCTAGCAAAAGTATCTTTCCCCTAGTTGCCCCTGTAGCTCCATTTTAGAAATAGCCCAATTTCTTTTATAGCAACTTCTTGGGCTCAAGTGATCCTCTTGCCTCAGCCTCTCAATTAGCTGGGACCTAACAGGTGCCTACCACCACACCCAACTAGTTTTTCTATTTTTTAGTAGAGATGGGGGTCTCACTTTTGCCCAGGCTAGTCTCGAACTGAGTTTAAGGGATCCTCCGGCCTCAGCCTCCCAGAGTGCTGGGAAATAGCCCAATTTTAGTAGCATCACGTGGTTCTCACATGTTTAGGAAATGATTTGTTTTTGAAGTATGAGAAATGCATGTGTTAGATTGTTTATTGAAGTCCTTTCAATTATATAAAAACTTTTTCATTTTAACTTTGAAAAATACTCAAGATGAATGTTTAAATTTCTCAGTATTTGAGTGAAGAATTTAAAGCCCCCTGGTCTCTTCTGGTTCTATGAGAAATTTTATGAATATATTACTTTATTAGTTTTTATTTCTGTTAATAACCAATAAGCAAATAATACAGCAAAAAAAATACACTGGGCTTTATCTACCTAATGATAACAAGAAAATTAGAAACACATAGATAATTTTAAGACCACCATAGTTAATTTTATTAACTATGTGTGAAACACATAGATAATTTTAAGATAATTTTAATTCAGACCACCATAGTTAATCTTAAGAAATTCCATAGCAGAACACTAAAAAGTATTCTACTTGTTAAGGACAGACAGCCTGGGTTACAAATGAGATAGATTCTGTAGCTTTGGTCTTAAGTTGAATTTATATATAAATTGGTAGGTAAATTTGGTACATTTACCTATTACCTGTGATACCTCTATTCTCAAGTGTGAGATTCATGTAAATCAGGTAACTTGGGGACTGCCTATAATTTATTCCACTTTTCTCATCATATTAGGCACTGGTACTAACAGTGCTAATGTCACTACTAAAAATTACTTAATAAAGGCATATTTCCATGTGCCTTTGTTCACTATATGAAATTAAACCCAGGATCTAAATAGTCTTTCCTTCACACAATCCCACAAAAATGCACAAAGTCAGTATAAATTGGAAAAATAGTAGGGTATTTCTCTAAACACAAAAAAGAAAACATCTGCCTTTAAATTTTTTTAAACTCTGCCTGAATTGGAATGTACTTTGTTCAAGCAGCATGCATATGTGTGGACTGTGTGCTCATACAGTTTAGTGGAGAGGTGTGTATGTGTGAACACACCTGTCAGATCCAAAGGACTTAGATTTGAAATTTGGGAAAATTGCCCTAAATAAGCTCCTCAAAGGCATACATTTGCATTTAATAGGTATATAAAGGCACCATGAATTTCTTTAAATATATTTTAATTTATTTTTGTTTTGTTTTGTTTTGCAGTTTTTGGCCAGGACTGGGTCTGAACCTGCCACCTCCAGCTTATGGGGCTGGCACCCTACCCCTTTGAGCCACAGGCACCGCCCTATTTTTGTTATATTTGTAAAATATATTTTATTTTAATCTCAGTGTTGGAGTGGATGAACATCTTCATGTCCTTTTTAAGAAAAGAATATCTTAGTATCCTCTACATCTTAGTGTTCTTTTTTTTTTTTTTTTATTGTTGGGGATTCGTTGAGGGTACAATAAGCCAGGTTACACTGATTGCAATTGCTAGGCAAAGTCCCTCTTGCAATCATGTCTTGCCCTCATAAAGTGTGAAACACACCAAGACCCCACCCCCCCACCCTTCGTCCCTCTTTCTGCTTTTCCTCCCCCCCATAACCTTAATTGTCATTAATTGTCCTCATATCAAAATTGAGTACATAGGATTCATGCTTCTCCATTCTTGTGATGCTTTACTAAGAATAATGTCTTCCACTTCCATCCAGGTTAATACGAAGGATGTAAAGTCTCCATTTTTTTTAATGGCTGAATAGTATTCCATGGTATACATATACCACAGCTTGTTAATCCATTCCTGGGTTGGTGGGCATTTAGGCTGTTTCCACATTTTGGCAATGGTAAATTGAGCTGCAATAAACAGTCTAGTACAAGTGTCCTTATGATAAAAGGATTTTTTTCCTTCTGGGTAGATGCCCAGTAATGGGATTGCAGGATCGAATGGGAGGTCTAGGTTGAGTGCTTTGAGGTTTCTCCATACTTCCTTCCAGAAAGGTTGTACTAGTTTGCAGTCCCACCAGCAGTGTAAAAGTGTTCCCTTCTCTCCACATCCACGCCAGCATCTGCAGTTTTGAGATTTTGTGATGTGGGCCATTCTCACTGGGGTTAGATGATATCTCAGGGTTGTTTTGATTTGCATTTCTCTAATATATAGAGATGATGAACATTTTTTCATGTGTTTGTTAGCCATACGTCTGTCATCTTTAGAGAAGGTTCTATTCACGTCTCTTGCTCATTGATATATGGGATTGCTGGCTTTTTTCATGTGAATTAATTTCAGTTCGCTATAGATCCTAGCTATCAAGCTTTTGTCTGATTGAAAATATGCAAATATCCTTTCCCATTGTGTAGGTTGTCTCTTTGCTTTGGTTATTGTCTCCTTAGCTGTACAGAAGCTTTTCAGTTTAATGAAGTCCCATTTGTTTATTTTTGTTGTTGTTGCAATTGCCATGGCAGTCTTCTTCATGAAGTCTTTCCCCAGGCCAATATCTTCCAGTGTTTTTCCTATGCTTTCTTGGAGGATTTTTATTGTTTCATGCCTTAAGTTTAAGTCCTTTATCCATCTTGAATCAATTTTTGTGAGTGGGGAAAGGTGTGGGTCCAGTTTCAGTCTTTTACATGTAGACATCTAGTTCTCCCAACACCATTTATTGAATAGGGAGTCTTTCCCCCAAGGTATGTTCTTGTTTGGTTTATCAAAGATTAGGTGGTTGTAAGATGTTAGTTTCATTTCTTGGTTTTCAATTCGATTCCAAGTGTCTATGTCTCTGTTTTTGTGCCAGTACCATGCTGTCTTGAGCACTATGGCTTTGTAGTACAGACTAAAATCTGGTATGCTGATGCCCCTAGCTTTATTTTTATTACTAAGAACTGCCTTAGCTATACGGGTTTTTTTCCGGTTCCATACAAAACACAGAATCATTTTTTCCAAATCTTGAAAGTATGATGTTGGTATTTTGATAGGAATGGCATTGAATAGGTAGATTGCTTTGGGAAGTATAGACATTTTAACAATGTTGATTCTTCCCATCCATGAGCATGGTATGTTCTTCCATTTGTTAATATCCTCTGCTATTTCCTTTCTGAGGATTTCATAATTTTCTTTATAGAGGTCCTTCACCTCCTTCGTTAGGTATATTCCTAGGTACTTCATTTTCTTTGAGACTATGGTGAAGGGAGTTGTGTCCTTAATTAGCTTCTCATCTTGACTGTTATTGGTATATACAAAGGTTACTGACTTGTGGACATTGATTTTATATCCTGAAACATTACTGTATTGTTTGATAACTTCTAGGAGTCTTGCGGTTGAGTCTTTCGGGTTCTCTAAGTATAAGATCATGTCGTCAGCAAAGAGGGAGAGTTTGACCTCCTCTGCTCCCATTTGGATTCCCTTGATTTCCTTGTCTTGCCTAATTGTATTGGCTAGAACTTCCAGCACTATGTTGAATAGTAAAGGTGACAGAGGACAACCTTGTCTGGTTCCAGTTCTAAGAGGAAAAGCTTTGAGTTTTACTCCATTCAGTAAAATATTGGCTGTGGGTTTGTCATAGATAGCTTCAATCAGATTTAGAAATGTGCCACCTATGCCTATACTCTTCGGTGTTCTAATTAGAAAAGGATGCTGGATTTTATCAAATGCTTTTTCTGCATCTATTGAGAGGATCATGTGATCTTTATTTTTGCCTCTGTTAATATGGTGGATAACGTTTATGGACTTGCATATGTTAAACCAGCCTTGCATCCCTGGGATGAAGCCTACTTGATCATGATGAATGACTTTTTTGATGATAAGCTGTAATCTATTGGCTAGGATTTTGTTGAGAATTTTTGCATCTATATTCATGAGTGAGATTGGTCTGAAATTCTCCTTTTTGTTTCGGTCTTTTCCTGGTTTTGGTATCAGGTTGATGTTTGCTTCATAGAATGTGTTGGGGAAGATTACTTCTTCCTCAATTTTTTGGAATAATTTCTGCAGTACAGGAATAAGCTCTTCCTGGAAGGTTTGATAGAATTCTGGAGTGAAGCCATCTGGACCAGGGCATTTTTTGGTTGGAAGATTTTTTATTGTTTCTTTGATCTCAGTGCTTGAAATTGGTCTGTTCAGGAGGTCTATTTCTTCCTGGCTGAGTCTAGGGAGAGGATGTGATTCCAAACATTGATCCATTTCCTTCACATTGTCAAATTCTGGGTATAGAGTTTCTTAGTATTCAGAGATGATCTCTTATATCTCTGTGGGATCAGTTGTTATTTCCCCTTTATCATTTCTGATTGAGGTTACTAGAGATTTTACTTTTCTGTTTCTCGTTAGTCTGGCCAATGGTTTATCTATTTTATTTATTTTTTCAAAAAACCAATTCCTTGTTTCATTAATTTTCTGAATGATTCTTTTGTTTTCAATGTCATTGATCTCTGATTTGATTTTGGATATTTCTTTTCTTCTACTGAGTTTAGGCTTAGATTGTTCTTTTTCCAAATCCATAAGATGGCTGTGAGATTGTTGATGCTCTCTCTTTCTGTTTTTCAAATGTAGGCATCTAAAGCGATGAATTTTCCTCTCAAAACTGCTTTTGCAATATCCCATAGGTTTTGGTAGCTTGTGTCTTCACTGTTGTTTTGCTCAAGGAAGTTAATGATTTCCTGTTTTATTTCTTCCTGCACCCATCTGTTATTCAACAGAAGATTGTTTAATTTCCGTGCCTTTGTGTGGGGTCAAGCATTTTTGTTAGAGTTGAGTTCCACCTTTAGTGCCTTATGGTCTGAGAAGATACAAGGTAAAATTTCAATTCTTTTGATTCTGTTGATATTTGTTTTGTGTCCCAGGATATGATCAATTTTGGACAATGTTCCATGGGGTGCTGAGAAGAATGTATATTCTTTATCTTTGAGATGCAGTGTTCTATATGCGTCTATCAAGCACTGTTGTTCTAGGGTCTCATTTAAATCTCTTATATCTTTGTTTAATTTCTGTTTACAGGATCTGTCCAGCTCTGTAAGAGGAGTGTTAAAGCCCCCTCTTATTATGGTATTATCAGATATCATATTGCTCAGACTGAGTAAGGTCTGTTTCAAGAATCTGGGAGCATTTAAATTGGGTGCATAAATATTTAGAATTGAAATGTCTTCTTGTTGTAGTTTTCCCTTGACCAATATAAAGTGACCATCTTTGTCTTTTTTGACTTTAGTTGCTTTCAATTCACATGAATCTGAAAACAATATCGCAACTCCTCTTTTCTTCTGAATTCCATTTGCCTGAAAAATTGTCTTCCAACCCTTGACTCGGAGCTTTAATTTGTCTTTTGAAGCCAGGTGTGTTTCTTGCAGACAGCAAATGGATGGCTTGTGTTTTTTTAATCCAGTCAACCAATCTATGTCTCTTCAGTGGGGAATTCAAGCCATTAACATTTATTGAGATAATTGATAAGTGTGGTAGTATTCTATTCATCTTATTTTGTGAGAGTCCATTGCTTAGTTTTATCTTTTGCATCAGTGTGGAGGTTAGGTTCTGTCCTTTGATTTCTGAGTTCTTACTTTGCTACTGATCCATTGTGGTGGTCAGTGTGCAGAACAGGTTGAAGTATTTCCTGTAGAGCTGGTCTTGTTGTGGCGAATTTCCTCAATGTTTGTATATCCGTAAATGATTTGATTTCTCCTTCAATTTTTAAGCTTAGCTTAGCAGGGTATAGAATTCTGGGCTGAAAATTGTTCTGTTTAAGTAGATTAAAGGTAGATGACCATTGTCTTCTTGCTTGGAAAGTTTCATTAGAGAAGTCTGCGGTCACTCTGATGGATTTGCCCCTGTAGGTCAACTGGCGCTTACTCCTGGCAGTTTGCAGAATCTTTTCTTTTGTCTTGACTTTGGACAGGTTCATCACAATGTGTCTTGGAGAAGCTCGGTTAGAGTTGAGGCGACCTGGGGTCCGATATCCCACTGAAAGCAGTGTGTCAGAATCTTTGGTGATGTTTGGGAAATTTTCTTTTATAATATTCTCTAGTATGGCTTCCATTCCTCTGGGGCATTCTTCTTCCCCTTCTGGGATTCCTATAACTCGTATGTTGGAACATTTCATAAAGCCCCATAATTCTGACAGTGAACATTCTGCTTTCTCTCTCTTCTTTTCTGCCTCTTTTACTATCTGAGTTATCTCAAGAACTTTGTCTTCTACCTCTGAAATTCTTTCTTCTGCATGGTCTAACCTGTTGCTGATACTTTCCATTGCATCTTTAAGTTCCCTAATTGACTGTTTCAGTTCCTTCAGCTCTACTATATCCTTTTTATATTCTTCATATCGTTCATCTCTTATTTGATTCTGTTTTTGTATTTCCTTTTGGTTATTTTCCACTTTATTAATAGTTTCCTTCATTGTTTCCATCATTTCTTTCATTGTTTTCATCATGTGTATTCTAAATTTCCTTTCTGTCATTCGTAACTTTTTTTTATAGGTGGAATCCTCTGCAGCAGCTACCTCATGGTCCCTTGGCGGGGTCGTTCTGGACTGGTTCTTCATGTTGCCTGGAGTTTTCTGCTGGTTCTTCCTCATGAGTGATTTCTTTTATCTGTTTCCTTACCCTAATTTTCCTTTCGCTTCCTCTTGCTCTTTAAGTTCTCGTGCCCTTGGAAGTTGCAGGCGGGTTTAGACCCGATTGAACACATGTGACCACTTGCCGGTTTTCCACTGTTTTAGTCCTCCTCTTGGGGTCCAGAAGTCTCTCACTGACTCCCTGTATCCTCACAGGGGTGATGATAGGAAGATCCCACCAGCCAGAGATGCCTGGATTCCTATCTCCCCAGACTCACGGTGCCCAGATGCAAGGAAGCTGTTACACAGCCGCCATCTTGCTCTCCTTCCAACTCCAAAGCTGGCCCCTCATTCTTCTATTTCAGGCTGTGCTTTATTAGAGGGTTCGTTCTCAGGATCTCATCTGGCCATCCTGTGTGCAGAGTGCAGTCAGTACAGATTCCCTGAGATGCCAGCTCTCAAAGCTGTTTCTGTAGCATCTGTCCCAGTGTTCAACGTTGAGTCTCTTTTTGCGCAGTTATGCAGGACATAGCCTGTTTAGTGTTTTTTTTTTTTTTTGTGGTTTTTGGCCGGGGCTGGGTTTGAACCCGCCACCTCTGGCATATGGGACCGGTGCCCTACTCCTTGAGCCACAGGCGCCACCCTAGTGTTCTTTTTAAGAAAATATTTAAGTGTGGTCTTTTTAGATACGCTTTTTTTTTTTTTTTTTTGCAGTTTTTGGCCAGGGCTGGGTTTGAACCAGCCACCTCCGGCATATGGGACCGGCGCCCTACCCCTTTGAGTCACAGGCACCGCCCAAGAAATGAATTGTTTGAGAAGAAAAGTGTAACAAAAAAAAAAAAAGGAAAGAAAGGAAAACACCCCAGAAATCATCTCCTGATTCACATTTTGAAACGGTTTTAAGATTCTGAGAGTGGCATAGAAATGTCTGTAATAGTTCTATACTTAGTCATACAAGAAAAATACCTCTTTTACCTACTTTAGTGAGCATCTTTTCAGCAAGCACATTAACTCAAACAATAACCACTTTTATCTGCAAAGGCCAGGTTCAGGCTTATTAGTGAAGTGAATTGGCAGCCACCACTCTCTACTTAGCAACTGGGCAAATATTGTACCAGCCGCCCAGTAACTAATGAGAACCAAGAGAGTCCTGTTGGTCTTTGTGGTAGAAGCAGCATTAGCGTGAACAGCCTGTCTTTCACTCTTATTCCCCTTCTCGTTTAATCTTTACTGTTTCAAGAGTATGATCTCATCATCTACCGATTGTAAATACTCGGGGATTTTTATGAAGGGAAAATATTACAAAGGGTTGAAGTTTGCTTCAAGAACAACCTAGGTAGGCACTTTGGTTTAATTACTAGCAACTTGCATATGTGGTATCTGAAGAGTGCTATGGTGTTATTAGATTCATTATGGCAATTTCTGAATGTCAGTGTATAAACCAGTAACAATGATGATTTTTTATTATTCTATAAAGATCTAGTATAACTAAAATTAAGCAGGCTGCATTTTTCCAACAGCTTTATGAATGAACCGGGACCCTGGTTCTAAGACACTGGTGCATGGTGAATCAAAGCCAGACTTGACTTTGCCTATTTGTAAATGAGACTTTGACGACCACACCCTTCACTAACTCTCCCGCTGCCTCTCCTTTCTATTACAGAAGAAAAAATGATAATACAAATTGTGAAGTGAGAGTATGGCAGAGGTGAAAGTTTTTGGAAAATACAGTCAGAAGCTGGTGTCTCTTCACAATTCTAAAGGAAACATCACAGGATTTAAATCCATTCAGTGCAATATTGACCATGTTTCTTGCATCTTACCTCTGCTTGTGCTTTTTGCCTCGTTTTCTGATACTGGCAAGTATGTAAGCCTTTGTCTGCCATTTAAATATATAATGTTATAATTCAACACAGAACTGGAGTTTCAAATCACCACCTCTGGATGTTTACTTACCGAGTGCAAAGTAAACAACTTGCTTTAATGTCAAAGGTTTTAATGAAATAGGTTTCAGGGTTTACTAACAGAAAAAAATTCAATAATTGTCTCTCTATTCAAGGGATAGATTTTATGTCAAAAATCAAATAGATACTGTGTTTGTAACTGCTGACATGTTTGGTTTTTGTTTTTAGTGCAGAAGAAAATTCTCACAAATGCAAATTCATTCTGACCACCTAAGAATTTTGTCACAGAAGTAGCATGCTTTCTTAAACTTGGCCACATGGTATTTTTAAGTTGGCAGAGTAATACCTTTTAGACAGGGCTTTAGAATTCTGCCTAATTGAGTACAGCAGGTTAACAAAAGTGCCAATGTTCTTTAAAAAGAAAAATCAAAATGCTCTGTGGACCTAAAGCTCATGCTAAATATTAGATTAAATTGCCAACTGCATTTTTCCATGTTTATCTTCTGAGATAGGAATAAAATTGTGTTACCATAGCAGCATCTGTAACATTTTATGAGACAAAAGATCCTTTTTTCCACACATAGATCCAAGCCAGAAGCATTATCCATTAAGAAAACCAAAAAAGGCTGGAGAGACATGTTTTTTACAGTCATATTATGGAAATACTGAAGACCCCACGTCCTGAGGTCAGACTGGGGAACACAGCTGCTCACACTGATTTCTGCCCTAGAGTGACATTCTTAGTCAGTCCCTGAATATTGATCGGCTCCTACCCTTCCACTCCCAAAGGCTGGAGGAGTTTCCTCCCAGCCACGTTGCTTCTCAAATTTCACTTTAGGGATAAGAAAGAGGTGAAAATAAAGTCTGTCTTGTGTAGCATTTACTTAGGCTTTATGGCTGACTCGATTTTGTAATCTTGATTTTTATCCTCTGGAGTTTATTTCCTTGGCTGTCTTTGAAAATAATGACAAAGTTCTCATCTGAAGAAAATACATAGATAATTTCAACCCTCTCAGGCCGTGGATTTTCTGTGTGCTGCATCCTGGCCACCCTTGCCGTCTTCATTACCATTCCTTTCTTATTGCTTCTTCCTTGGAGTTCCTTCTGCTGTACCTCTTTTGCTTCAACTACCACATGCTCTAAACAACTGTCAATTTGCTGTTCTATGTGTGATTCTGTGAACTCTTAGCAGAAGGACCTAATTGGATCCACTTTATAACTAAGTCCCCCAAACTTAAGCACTATCTTCAATTTACTGATCAAATTTACCCACTTCATAGCCACGCATGCAGCTCACGCACGTAATGCCAGCACTTTGGGAGGCTAAGGTGGGAGGATCACTTGAGGCAGAGCAACATAGCCAGATCCTTTCTCTACAAAACAACAGAAAAATCAGCAAAGCATTGTGAAGCCTCTAAAAGAATATGGTTGAAATGGTAAATTTTGTCTTGGGTATATTTACCACAATTTTTATTTTTTTGAGAAAGAGTCTTATTCAGTCACCCTGGCATTGAGAACTGTGGCATCATCACAGATCACAGCAACCTCAAACTCCTGGACTCAAGTGATCCTCCTGCCTCAGTATCCTGAGTAGCTGAGACTATAGGTGCCTACCACCACACCCAGCTAGTTTTTCTATTTTTAGTAGAGACAGGGACTCTTGCTCAGGCCGATCTTGAACTCCTGAGCTCAAGGGATCCTCTCACAGCAATCTCCCAGAATGCTGGGATTACAGGCATGAGCCACTGCACCCAGCCTATTTACCACAATTTTTTTTAAATTCCCTATACAGAAGGAGGTATTTTATTTGTGACTGGGAGAAAAAATGATACATACAGTAAGGAAACTTGGGGAATATTCTTGGCCCTCTTATGACCTGAAATACTAGAAACTAAATGCTTGATCTGACATCCCACTTCCCAATCTGTATCTCAGACAAGCTTCGTAGGTGGCACCACCATCTATCCACCTGCTGAAGGTAGAAGCCTAGCCGGGAGCCAGACTCCCTTTCCCTCATAGCCCACTGCATCAGCACGCTCCCCTGGAAGAGCGTCCCATACTTCTCTCCCCATCCTGCTCTTGTTAACCTGAGTCCATAGAATTTGCCATGATCTGCAATCATTTATTTATTTACCTGTTTGTGTGTTGAACTATCTGTTCTCTATCACTGGATCTCCTTATTAATTGGGAGTCTGTCTTTCCCAAAGCTGTACCCCAGGACCTAAAATGCCCCTCACATACATTTCAAACAAATGAATGAACAAGTGGCCAAATGGCTGAGAAGACTATTGGTCATGTCAGTAGATACAACCCAAACACCCTTCTGGCTTTTATTGGTGGAGAAAAAGGATAATAAATCAGTAACTATAGTTCAGAAGGATGACTACTATGATTGAAAGCTGCAAAGAGAACCTAGGAAGTTAGGAAGTCTCTGGCTGGGAAGGTCAGAGAGGGCTCCCTGGGGAAAGTCATGCGTACAGGAGGTCTGTTTGTTCTGCAGCAGGAAAGCATGAAGGCGTTCTTCCTAAGTCGTATGAGGCAGCACGCCAATACCAGGGTAGAATAGTAGTTGGTACTGTGTCTCTAAATGATTGAGACAACCAACGTAACCATGATCACTATGCTCACTTATCTCTAGAAAACAGCCTCTTAGTTAAAGGGAATACAATTTCTGGGAAGCATCTCTCTTTTTTGCAAGGTTTATCCTTAGTTTGCTAGGATAGCTGCATTTTTGGATGGTCTGTGCCACATCTTGCTTGCAGACTCTTATTGATATTGTCATGGTGCTTAATTAAGCATAGTACTGGCATAAACAATATAGCCACAGAATGCTGGGATAATGAAAAGGACATGTTGAGGAGCACCAGACATGTGCTGCATAGCTTAAAATATGACTTTTAGAAAACCTGTCAAAGTCAGAAGGTTTTTTAATTGTTTTGGGTGCCCTGAGTCACTTGTTACTTCTGAGGGGTACAGTGGATCAATGGCTGATTGCAAATCCTTATGTTTTAGAAGACACTTGCATGGATGTCCCTCTCCCTTTTGCCACTATTTGTCCTCTTGCTTAAACTGTTACAGTAGCTTTTTTTTTTTTTTTTTAATTTGGCCAGGGCTGGGTTTGAACCCGCCACCTCCGGCATATGGGACCGGCGCCCTACCCGCTGAGCCACAGGCGCCGCCCTACAGTAGCTTTTTACTAGGTTTTCTTTGTGTTACTCTCATCTTCCTCAAATCCACCTTCAAACTGCTATTAATTAGGCCAATGGTTATAAAAAGCGATCATTTTGTGCCTCCATTACCAAGGAAATCAGATAGCAGTGAAATCAGACTTGCTGTGTCTGTCTCCTTAATAGACCATGTGTTCCTTGAGGAAAACCCTGCCTTTTTATCTTCAAATTCCTCCCAGGCAGTCTTGTCTGACTTGGGATAGGTGCCTCCACAACCCTTTGAATGAATGAATCCTTCCCTGAAGCCTTCACATCATCAACTCCCCACTTATAGAAAAGGGAAAAGAAAAATTAAGTAGTCACTCCTTTCCCTGCTATGAGTTGGAGGATGGCAGACTTTCAAAGCAGAACTTATTAGAAACTACAGAGAACTCATAAGATAATGGCTTTGTCACAGATGCTCTGAAGACTCAGAAAAAAAGAATGCTAAAGTAAGGAAGTAAAGCCAGAAAAATTCCTCAGGCTTAGAATATATTTATCACTCTCTGACTCACTTAAAAATGAGAGATCAGCATTCACCAGGATTTAAATACTTGTCTTTTCCCAATTGTTGTGTCTACTATTATGTTAATGTCCGGGATAAAAGCTTACTTAGCTCTTGGGATGCTAGTTAATGCCTCTTAATCACTCTTTACTGCAAAAACCATATCTGACTCTCTTTGTCTTGCATTAACCTGATTAGCTATAGCAGTAGCTCTCTCGATATATATAGCAAGCAGGAGAATCACCTGGAAGGCTTATTACACCAGCTAACTTGGGGCATCTCATTTCATCCCCAGATTTCTGAATGACTCGGTCTGGGTTGGGCCTAAGAACCTGCATGTCTGACAAGTTCCTGGGAGCTGTTGCTGCCTACCCTGCTCTGCAGTGCTCCCCTATTTTATTTCACTCATCTGCGAGTTGCCAGGGTACCTTGTTAAAAGGCAGCTCTACTTCCATTGACCTAGAGCAGGGTCCTAGGTTCTGCTTTCTAAGCTCCCTAGTGGTGCTGCTGCTATTGGTATGGGGCCATTTGAGACTCTCTTCTGACTCCATCTGAAAAGCTTTAAAAGTGTTACTGCTCGGCCTTGCCACAAAATTGTTTCGATAAGCTTGCTGAGAGAGGGTCGTAGATTTTATTTTTTTAGAAGCAAGTTCTCATTCCATAGTCCAGGCTAGAGTGCAAAGGCACTGTCACAGCTCACTGCAGCTGTGACCTCCTGGCCCAGGCGATCCTCCTGCCTCAGCCTCCCAAGTACCTCAGACTACAGGCACTTGCCACCATGCCTAGTTAATTAAAGAAAAAAAATTTGTTAGAAACAGAGTCTTTCTGTGTTGCCCAGGCTGGCAGAAATCTGTATTTTTAATGAAGAGGCCCAGATGTTTTTAGTACAGGTGACCCAGGGTTTAAGACAGAGAAAAACTGGTCCAGAAAGAAGGAAATCATGTATACTATGAGCATTTAAAAATATTGATTCTTCTAATCCACTTAATTTGTGTCATCTTCAATTTCTTTCATCAATATTTTATAATTCTCAGTGTATAAATATTCTGCCTTTCTGGTTAAATTTACTCCCAAGTATTTTATTCTTTTTGAGGCTATGGTAAATAGGATTTTTTTTAAATTTCCTTTTTGAATAGTTTGTTGTTGATGTATAGAAACACAACTGATTTCTGTATGTTAATTTTTGTATCCTGCAACTTTATTGAACTTGTTTATTCATTCTAAAGTTTTTTTGTGGTGTCTTTAGGATTTTCTCTAGAAAAGATCATGTCATCTATAAACAGATAACTTTACTTCTTTTCTTATTTGGATGCCTTTTATTTCTTTTTCTTGCCTAATTGCTCTGGGCAGGACTCCAGTACTATGCTGGCCTCCTGGTGTTAGGGGAAATGCTTTCAGCTTTTCATTGTTGATTATGTTAGCTGTGGGCTTGTCATATATGGCCTTTGGTATGTTGAGGTACATTCCTTCAATACATAATTTGCCAAGAGGTTTTATCTTGAAAGGATATTAAATTTTGTCAAATATTCATTCTGTATCTCTAGACTGTATAGTTTTTAATCCTTCATCTTATTAATGTGGTGGATCACATTTATTGATTTGAATATGTTGAATTATTCCTGCATGCCAGGAATAAATCCACTTGATCATGGTGTATGATCCTTTTAATGCACTGTTGAATTCAGTCTGTCTGTATTTTGCTGAGCAAAAATAAAATATTATGTTTTACACATTGTTGCCTCCAACCAAAGCCAGTGTCTAGTACACGGAAGACTCTTCACTCTTGAAGAAATTCAAGCTACTTGGTTCCAGAACTTTACCTTTCCTTGGAAGCCATGAAGTACTAGGTCAAACAAATGACTAGAGTTGATAATAAGAGTAGACAGTGTTTTCATTATATACTTTCTCAATTTTCCTCCAGGATAGGACTTTAACTCACTATAGAACTCACTATATTTCAGCCCTGATGTACTTACTATATAATCTTAGGAACAAGAGAAAAGACTAAGTAGGATACATACAAAATTAAAAGAAATAGAGACTTATTTTGTGTGTGTTATATTAGGAAAAGCCAGGAATTGAGAAGAAGTGGAATCTAAGACATCATTCCTAGAATATTTCCTAACTTAGGCTGTGGATGAGATTCACTTTATAGTTACATAAAATGGATGTGAAAGCAAATAGATGATGCTGAAACTAAAAAAATTATCTACTGGAATAGTGCTTTTCAAACATTAACGTGCATAAAAATCACCTGCAGAGTTGTCAAAAGCATGTTTTTTTTTTTTGTTTTTTTTTTTTTTTTTGTATTTTTTTTTTGTTCTGAATTCAGAGGGCTGAGCTGCAGGTCCTACTGTCTGTGGCCATCCTTCAGTGCCAAGGCCCAGCTCACACAGGCTGCCTGCACACTTGGTTCCTTCCTAGACTGAGTTCATCTGGAAATATCTACCATCCACTGATCAGTTTGCTTAAAAGAAGGAGAGTCAAGACTAAATTACTTGAAGAAATGTTTATTTTCCAAATAAGGCTAAATAACTACTGGAAACATTACACATCTCCACTGCTGGGGAACCTGCGATATTGCTAGTCTTTTCCCACCAATGTGTTTTTACCTTATCCACATCTGCTTCTGCCCAGTGTCCCCAGGCTCTTGCTTGCTGACCAGGCCTATTTCTAATGTCTACTTTCCTTCAGTCTTTTCTTCTTCAACATTCCAAGTCCATGCGATTCGTAGGGTTCTACCACCAGGGAAGACATAGTTTTCATTCCCTCTTCTCCAGGTTTGGTTAGTACACTCACATTTTCCGAGCCTCAAACTTCTCATCTCTGAAATAAGGAGTGTGAAACACTGTACATGGGTGCTTAGGAGGCTAATGAGATGGCACATCAAGTGCCTAACGCTATGTCTGGCACAAGGTTATCAAATTCTGTCTCTAGTCCCCGTATCTTATCCTACTGCAACGTGGCTATGCATGATCAGAAATCTTTACAGGTAGGGGCCACGCCTGTGGCTCAAAGGGGTAGGTCACTGGCCCCAATGGCTCAAAGGGGTAGGGTGCCGGCTCCATATACCGGAGGTGGTGGGTTCAAACCCAGCCCCAGCCAAAAGCTGCAAAAAAAAAAGAAATCTTTATAGGTAGATAGTATGTAAAATCTAGTCCTAGATTATATACATATATAGTACTTTGTGACCCTCAGGTTTTCTTCGTTTTGTTTTGTTTTCAGACAGTCTCCTTTTTGTTGCCCTCAGTAGAGTACTATGGCATCCCAGTTCACAGCAACCTGCAACTCTTGGTCTGAAGCGATTCTCTTGCCTCAGCCTCCCAAGTAGCTGGGACTACAGGCGCCGGCTACAAAACCAGCTATTTTTTTGTTGCAGTTGTCACTGCTGTTTTAGCTGGCCAGGGCTGGATTCAAACCCGCTACCCTGGGTATATGGGGCAGGTGCCCTACTGACTGAGCCACAGGCGCCGCCCAACCCTATGGTTTTTTTAATGAAAAATTAAAATGTTAATTTAAAGCAATTAAAATTGAATAAATTCTGATTTCAGCAAATTATAAGCATCCCCCTCCTGAATCCCTGTGTTGTTACAATGTAGGTTGATTTGGAAGGCCAACAGACACAGCACAGATGCCAACAATGGAGATGGCATCTGTACTGGGTCTGGCATTAACAATATAACATGAAAGAAACATATTCATGAAATCATCTTTCTTGGATCTCAACCAAAAATAAGTTATTTTGCATTTTGTCATCTTTTTATTTAGACATTGACTTACTCCTTCATTAGAAATGTGTGTTAGGGCTTGGTGCCTGTGCTCAGTGGTTAGGGCACCAGCCACATACACCGGGGCTGGTGGGTTTGAACCTGGCTTGGGCCTGCTAAACAACAAAGACAACAACAACGAAAATAGCCAGGAGTTGTGGTGGGCGCCTGTAGTCCCAGCTACTTGGAAGGCTGAGGCAAGAGAATTGTCAAAGCCCAAGAGTCTGAGGTTGCTGTGATCTGTGACACCACAGCTCTCTGTCTCAAAAAAAGAAAAGAAAAAGAAAAAGTTTCTAATTATCAACCAGCCCAGTCTACCTAGCAACAGGGCTTATTATGTTTTCAAACTAAAGGTTCATTTTTTATTTTTACTATTTTATTGCTATATTTTAGCAACACAATAAGCAAGTTTACATATACTGCAAAACCTGTCTATAATTTAAAGTATCCAGATAGACTGAGTTTTGAGCAAAAACCACAATTTACAAGGCATGTTAATTCTTAAAGCAAGTGTTCCAGTAACTGTCACCACCTAGACAAATAAAACAATTATTTCATAAAATGGCATGTTTATTGAATGCAAGTATACTTCCTGGGTCCAAAGGACTTATTGCTTTCATGGAAAGTTTGAGTAATCTGTGGAACAGATGTAATTTAAACTCAAAGAATCTTAAAAACTCTCATATACCGCAAATCAGTTTGGTCTCACAATTCTCCATTAATTCTTCTGTGGAATTAAAAAAATACTCTGGATTTTTTTAAATTTTCTTAAGAAAAATCAAATGTTCCCTAAGGCAAGGAAATGTGCCTTAAGGCTAAGAAAATGCCAGGAAGGCTATGTTAACCAGTGTGATGAAAATGTGTCAAACGGTCTATGAAACTAGTGTATGGTGCCCCATGATCACATTAATGTACACAGCTATGATTTAATAAAAAATAATAAATAAATAAATAATGTGCCTTAAAGAGCACCTTGTAATAAGAAGGTGGATGAAAAGGAAAGGTCTGTATCTTGCACAGAATCTGTGCAGAGCACAGCTTCTCACGGGGGCAGGGCTGCAGTTTTGCCCCTCAGAGGTGTTGGCCTGATGTTTAGAGAGATTTTGGTGGTCACAACTAGGATAGAGGATCCTGGAGCATGGGGGCCAGAGAAGCTGCTAAATGCCTGCGGTACCCTGAGCAGCCCTCACCCCCAGCAAGTAACTCTCCAACCCCCAAACTGAGGAACCCCAGGGTGTTGCTGCAAATGCCAATCTGCTAAGCTTTCAAATGATGACAGCTGGAAAGGTCTTCAAGAGTCCAGGGATTTGGAAAATTCTAGGATCATGATAATACATCCCCAAAGGGAGATATTTTTTGAAGGCCACATAAGTGGCATTTGGCCAAATGATTGCCTAAAAATTGAAATATTTTCCACCTTTTCCTTGGTCTGCTAGGACACACCCCATACTTTTGCCCTAGAAGAAAGGGAACCACTTACATCATTCAGTAGCAGCCCTGCTTGGCTAAGGCAGCAGACGGCTCACCAGATGTCACAGGACAGACTGCCTACACAGCCTCTGCCAGGGAGGCTTCAGTGCTTGGGACAGTGGACGTGAGGGTGCCATGGAAGGCAGTCATGCCAACATCCCCCAACTTTTCCACTTTGTCCTCAAACCTCAGACTGCCTTGGACATGGCTAAAGCTAACCCCAGCCAACTGTTTTCTCAATCCTGCCTCTCCCTGGTGTACTGATTCTCTAATCAGTGCTGTGGGAGACTAGGAATTTCACTGCCTTCTCCAATTTCCCACCACTCAGGAATCTACTAAACCAAATTGGAACTCTCCCAGTGTTCTCAATAGCCCAAGAGCACAGTCACCACTTAGCCTGTTGGTACACAGATGACTCATTAAGATGTGGCGGCACACAAACGGAGTGTCAGGGAAATTTGACTGGGAAGGTGGGTACATGAGACCCTGTCTGCCAACAGAAAGTTAGTCTCCTACTGCCTGCCCCTGGGTCAAATCCACTCAGCAGATTCTTGGTTGAGTCATTCTTAAGTCGGGTCTGGTGCTAAGCAGTGGTCTTGGATGTGGGTCAGTCTTGCAGTGGTCTAGGAATGTTTATGGAATGTCGTTTACTGTCGGCAGTGAGCTCAGAAATCTGCGCAGTTCAGAGTCGCAGCTTTGCTTTTCTTCTCCCCAATTCCCATCACTGGTAGCCCTGGAAGTTTGGGCTTGTGAAAAATGCCTGCAGCTAAACCTCTTGAGCTGTGAGACTGGCATACTGTTCTCAGAATCTTCGAATGTTGAAGAAATGTGGGCAGGGAGAGATGGGGCATGTTAAAGCCCATTTTTCACCTAGTCCACCCCAGATGGTTGTCTGTGGACTTTTATGGAGAAAAGAAAATAGTTTCAGATACATTTTAAACAGACTCTAGTTATAATTTTCCTCAAGTTACTTCACTAAATTAAAATTTTCTTAAGTGTAGAAAAAGGATTTCTAAAAAAAAAAAAAGGCCATGTTCAATCTCCATCAGAAACCCCTTCAAGAGAAATGAATCACTTGATTTGCAACCTTAGATGAAATTCATTTATCGATTTATGGAATTTTCATCTCTTTGGTTAGTCTTTATGTTTGGGTCAAAACTTGAAGTTAAAGCAAGAGTTCAAGACCAGCCTCAGCCAGAGCACGACCTTGTCTCTAAAAGTAGCTGGGCATTGTGGCGCTGTAAAACGCTTATAGGACAGCCATTCCTGGAGATGAGGTTGTCAAACACAACATCTCTGGTTCTTCAGAGCTGGCTCACCAGGAGGGAAAGTTCGCATTCCTTATAAAGTGCTTTTCTGAGCCATAATTTGTCATTCATGATTGAAATACATGTATATGGTAAATTACGCTTCTAGAAAAGTTACTGCTCTGGCCCATGTCTCATGTAATGGGAACAGCTGTGTGCACTGTAGGCCAAGTGAGCCTCTGTCCACTCACTCCCTCGGGCCCAGACAGGTGTGGTCTAGGTCCCAGTTTAGACACAAGAGCTCCAAGGAAAGCCCAGGTGCTTCAGGAAGCTCCAGGATGAGATCAGAAATTGCCCCAAATTCCTCTGAGTCAGAAGTCTGTGTCATCTTTTCTAAAGCGATTACCTGTGTCCTGCAGTGCCTACCAGCATCCCCACTCTGCACTTCTGCTGCCAGGACACCCTTCCTGGGTGACTCGGTCCACCATGCCTGCTCTTGCCACCAGTCCCCACCAAAAAATTATTGCTGAGTCAATCTCTTCATATTTGAAAGCATAGGAGTGAGGGGAACAAGTTGAAATCTATTCAGAGCTGACTCTGTGTATTAAAAGTAGGAAAGGTGAGGGGAGGAGACAAGATGGCTGACTGAAGCCAGCTTTCCACAGAGGCTCCCATCCAGTAGGAGAGTTAAAGGACAAAAATTCAGCAAGTAACCTGGTGGATTTGAGCTGCACTAAGAGAGAAGGTTGAAGAACGCACGTCAACCCCGCAGAGGCGAGCTGCGACCACAAGGATACAAACAAAAGGTACAAAATCCATCCCCAAGTGGACGGGAGTCCCCTCCCCCATGAGAACGGCTCAGCGTGCCCCACAAACAACCAGGCAGAGTTCAAAGTTCCTCCCACTACACTCCACGGGAGAGACCCTCTGAAAACTGGACCTACCTCACCTACTAGGGTGCCACGGCGGCCTCCTGCCAGGCATAAAACTGTACAAACTGTATATAGTCTCTACCTGGAATTCTGAGCTCCCAGCACTCCCCTTCACTCACACTGAGGTCTGGAGGCCAGTCCCAGTTGGCAGAGAGGGGACCACACTGGAGTGGCAGTTCCCTGAGGCACAGTGCGACAGCCGTCTTTTGGTGACAATACGGCCAGGCATAAAACTGTGTAAAGCTGTGTGTGTTCTCTGCCCACAACCCCAGGCTCCCAGTGCTCCCCGCGCTCCCCTCTGCTCTCGCTCCAAGGTCTGGAGGCCTGTCCCCCAGGGGTCCAGACTCTTGGGTGATTGCTCGAGGGGTGTAGACAGTGCTGGGCTGCAGCCAGTCAGTGCAGACACTGGGGTACGGGAGCGGAGAGAGGACGGTTGGCCAGAAGGGAGCTAGACTGGAGCAGCAGTTGCCTGAGCCATAAAACAGCAGCCCTCTTTTGCTAGCAATACGGCTCACTACCGAATATTCTGAAGCCACACCCCCTGTTTCCCTGGGCAACCAGACTCTGAGTATAGGATTTGCCTGCCTGAGGCAACTCCAACTTGCAAACCAGGGAAACTCCCAGGGCGGGGCTGACCCAGAGGTCCGCTTTACTAAACCTAAGACGCACCTGGCCCTCAGTGGATCGTCAGCTTACAGACAATACAAGAGCAAAGACAAGCTGATTTGGAACTCAATTCAGCTTCTCTTCTGCAGGGGAACTGCAGAGTTGTTCTGTTCTGTTCTGTCAGTAACATTAATCTGGGGCAAGACTGGACCTGAGTGAAAACCCCCCAACCTTCATCAAGCGCCCGAGGTTGTCAGGCCTCACCTCCTCCTGCTAGAGAGAGGCAGAGCGCAGCAGCCTGGCAGACTTCCTTGTGATTCAGGCAGGTGCAAACTCCTGGAGTACCGGTTCACTACAGGCAACTGGGTCAGCCAACTGCAGGGCTATCAGTAACTGGGTGTGACAGTGGTGCAAAGTGGGGAAGAAGGCAGCAACCTTCCCAGACTGATCTATTGGCTGGGTGGCTCCTCCTGACTCCACGCAGCACTGGAGCAAGCCACACCAGAGTAGTCACCAGACCCCTGTGATCCCGTTCCCAGAGACCTCTTAAACTCTTTCATGCGAGACAGGTGCAGACTGAGACAATTGATTTGGACTTTTTGAACTGAACCAATCACCTGAGGACAAATCAGGTGGTGCCCTGGGTGCACAGTGGTAGGAAGGTTTGATTTTTCTTTTCCAATTGTTTGCCAGTGGGGGGGTGGGGTGACTTAATTGCTGATATTTCTCCACAGCTGAGACTTCAATCCAGAGTATCTGTTTCACTAGGGTGGAACAGAAACCAGCTGAAAACAAGACAGAACCACTTAGCCCTACCACACCAGACAGGGCCCCAGTTACTCAGACAACAACACTGTACAGGCCCTCGACAAAGCCCCAGGGGAAAAAAATCAAAGGGAATAAAACAACCATGGGGCGGAATCAGCGGAAAAACTCTGGTAACGTGAATAATCAGAATAGATCAACCCCCCCAAGGAAAGATATGGCAGATGTAATTGAAGATCCTATTCATAAACAACTGGCTGAGATGTCAGAAATCGAATTCAGAATTTGGATTGCAGACAAGATTAACAAAGTGGAATTAGGAATTCGAAGAGAAATTCAAAAGTTGTCTCAAGAATTTAATGAATTTAAAGACAAAACCACCAAAGACCTAGACACACGGAAGCAAAAATTTGCAGCCCTTAAAGATATGAAAAATACAGTAGAATCCCTCAGCAACAGAATGGAGCAAGCAGAAGAAAGGATTTCTGACATTGAATATAAAGCCTTTGAACGCTCCCAAACTCTCAAAGAGGTAGAGAAATGGAGAGCAAAAACAGATCATTCTCTCCAAGAGCTCTGGAATAATTCAAAGAATGTGAATATCCGAATCACTGGAGTTCCAGAAACAGATGAAGTGGCCTCGCCGGGCACGGAGGCCCTTCTGCATGAAATTATGTAAGAGAATTTTTCAGACATGCCTAGAGATTCTGAAATTCAGATAGCGGACAGCTTCAGAACCCCAGCACGACTCAACCCCAATAAGACATCCCCCAGGCATATCATAATTAACTTCACTAAAGTTAATATGAAGGAGAAAATCCTCAAAGCTGCCAGGAGAAGAAAACCATTACCTTCAAAGGGAAGAATATTAGAATGACTGCAGATCTCGCTGCTGAAACTTTTCAAGCCAGAAGAGGGTGGTCACTGACTTTTAATCTCCTAAAGCAAAATAACTTTCAACCCTGGATCTTGTATCCAGCTAAACTGAGTTTCATTTATGATGGAGAAATTAAATACTTTAATGACATTCATATGTTGAAGATATTTGCCATAACCAAACCAGCTCTTCAGGATATTCTCAGACCTATCCTCCATAATGACCAACCCAATCCTATACCACAAAAGTAAACTCACTCAGAAACTTCGGATCAAACTCCAATTTCCACACTGGCGAAAGGATTAAAAATGGCCACTGGACTTTTGAAAAACTCGATACCCAAAACTTCATCAGACATATCAGTATTCTCCATTAATGTGAACGGCTTAAACTGTCCTCTAAAGAGGCATAGGTTAGCTGACTTGATACAAAAACTCAAGCCAGATATTTGTTGCATACAAGAGTCACATCTTAACTTTAAAGACAAATACAGACTCAGGGTGTCATCCTGAAAGGATGGTCATCCATATTTCAGGCAAATGGTAATCAGAAAAAAGCAGGTGTCGCAATTTTATTTGCAGATACAATAGGTTTTAAACCAACAAAAGTAAGGAAGGACAAGAATGGTCACTTCATATTTGTTAAGGGTAATACTCAATATGATGAGATCTCAATTATTAATAGCTATGCACCCAACCAGAATGCATCTCAATTTATAAGAGAAACTCTAACAGACATGAGCAACTTGATTTCCTCCAGTTCCATAATAGTTGGAGATTTCAACACTCCTTTGGCAGTGTTGGATCGATCCTCCAACAAGAAGCTGAGCAAAGAAATCTTAGATTTAAACCTAACCATCCAACATTTGGATTTAACAGACATCTACAGAACATTTCATCCTAAAACTGAATACACATACTTCTCATTAGCCCATGGAACTTACTCCAAAATCGATCACGTCTTAGGTCACAAGTCTAACCTCAGTAAATTTAAAGGAATAGAAATTATTCCATGCATCTTCTCGGACCACCATGGAATAAAACTTGAGCTGAGTAACAACAAGCATCTGCATACTCATATTAAAACATGGAAGTTAAATAACCTTATGCTGAATGATAGCTGAGTCAGAGATGAGATTAAGAAAGAAATCGCCAATTTTTTGGAACAAAACAACAATGAAGACACAAACTATCAGAACCTCTGGGACACTGCAAAGGCAGTTCTAAGAGGGAAATTTATAGCACTGCAAGCCTTCCTCAAGAGAACGGAAAGAGAGGAAGTTAACAACTTAATGGGACATCTCAAGCAACTGGAAAAGGAAGAACATTCCAACCCCAAACCCAGTAGAAGAAAAGAAATAACCAAAATTAGAGCAGAATTAAATGAAATTGAAAACAAAAGAATAATACAACAGATCAATAAATCAAAAAGCTGGTTTTCCGAAAAGGTCAATAAAATAGATAAACCTTTGGCCAACCTAATCAGGAAAAAAAGAGTAAAATATCAAATCTCATCAATCAGAAACAACAAAGATGAAATAACAACAGACTCATCAGAAATCCAAAAAATCCTTAATGAATATTACAAGAAACTGTATTCTCAGAAATATGAAAATATGAAGGAAATTGACCAATACTTGGAAACACGTCACCTTCCAAGACTTAACCAGAATCTAGTGGAAATGTTGAACAGGCCCATATCAAGTTCCGAAATAGCATCAACCATACAAAACCTCCCTAAAAAGAAAAGCCCCGGACTAGATGGTTTCACGTCAGAATTCTACCAAACTTTTAAAGAGGAATTAGTACCTATATTACTCAACCTGTTCCAAAAGGTAGAAAAAGAAGGAAGACTACCCAACACATTCTATGAAGCAAACAT
Source organism: Nycticebus coucang (assembly GCF_027406575.1). Classification (NCBI taxonomy): domain Eukaryota; kingdom Metazoa; phylum Chordata; class Mammalia; order Primates; family Lorisidae; genus Nycticebus; species Nycticebus coucang. The sequence goes on along the minus strand of NC_069780.1, from coordinate 107,808,489 downwards.
CACCCTGATCCCCAAACCAGGAAAAGACCCAACAAGAAAAGAAAATTATAGACCAATACCACTAATGAATATAGATGCAAAAATATTCAACAAGATCCTAACAAACAGAATCCAGCAACACATCAAACAAATTATACATCATGACCAAGTCGGTTTTATCCCAGGGTCTCAAGGCTGGTTCAATATACGTAAATCTATAAATGTAATCCAGCACATAAACAAATTAAAAAACAAAGACCATATGATTCTCTCAATCGATGCAGAAAAAGCTTTTGATAATATCCAGCATCCTTTCATGATCAGAACACTTAAGAAAATCGGTATAGAAGGGACATTTCTTCAACTGATAGAGGCCATCTACAGCAAACCCACAGCCAATATCATATTGAATGGAGTTAAATTGGAATCATTTCCACTCAGATCAGGAACCAGACAAGGCTGCCCATTGTCTCCATTGCTTTTTAACATTTTAATGGAAGTTTTAGCCACCGCAATTAGGGAAGAAAGGTGATCAAGGGTATCCATATAGGGTCAGAAGAGATCAAACTTTTGCTCTTCGCAGATGATATGATAGTATATCTGGAAAACACTAGGGACTCTACTACAAAATTCTTAGACATGATCAAGGAATACAGCAGCTTCTCAGGTTACAAAATCAACATTCATAAATCGGTAGCCTTTATATATACCAACAATAGTCAAGTTAAAAAACAGTTAAGGACTCTATCCCATTCACAGTAGTGCCAAAGAAGATGAAATATTTGGGAATTTATCTAACAAAGGACGTGAAAGATCTCTATAAAGAGAACTATGAAACTCTAAGAAAAGAAATAGCTGAAAATATTAACAAATGGAAAAACATACCATGCTCATAGCTGGGAAGAATCAACATTGTTAAAATATCCATACTACCCAAAGCAATATATAACTTCAATGCAATCCCTATTAAAGCTCCACTGTCATACTTTAAAGATCTTGAAAAAACAATACTTCGTTTTATATGGAATCAGAAAAAAACCTCGAATAGCCAAGACATTACTCAAAAATAAAAACAAAGCAGGAGGAATTACGCTACCAGACCTCAGACTATACTACAAATTGATAGTGATCAAAACAGCATGGTACTGGCACAAAAACAGAGAAGTAGATGTCTGGAGCAGAATAGAGAACCAAAAGATGAATCCAGCTACTTACCGTTATTTAACGTTTGACAAGCCAATTAAAAACATTCAGTGGGGACAAGATTCCCTATTTAACATATGGTGCTGGGTGAACTGGCTGGCAACCTGTAGAAGACTGAAACTGGACCCACACCTTTCACCATTAACTAAGATAGACTCTCACTGGATCAAAGATTTATATTTAAGACATGAAACTATAAAAATACTAGAGGAGAGTGCAGGAAAAACCCTTGAAGAAATTGGTCTGGGCGAGTATTTTATGAGGAGGACCCCCCGGGCAATTGAAGCAGCTTCAAAAATACATTACTGGTACCTGATCAAACTAAAAATCTTCTGCACAGCCAAGAACACAGTAAGTAAAGCAAGCAAACAGCCCTCAGAATGGGAAAAGATAATTTGCAGGTTATGTCTCTGACAAAGGTTTAATAACCAGAATCCAAAGAGAACTCAAACACATTAGCAAGAAAAGAACCAAGGGATCCCATCGCAGGCTGGGCAAGGGATTTGAAGAGAAACTTCTCTGAAGAAGACAGGCATGCGGCCTTCAGTCATATGAAAAAACGCTCATCATCTTTAATCATCAGAGAAATGCAAATCAAAACTACTTTGAGATACCATCTAACTCCAGTGAAACTAGCATATATCACAAAATCCCAAGACCAGAAATGTTGACACGGATGTGGAGAAAAGAGAACACTTTTGCACTGCTTGTGGGAATGCAAATTAATACATTCCTTTTGGAAAGAGATATGGAGAACACTTAGAGATCTAAAAATAGATCTGCCATTCAATCTTGTAATCCCTCTACTGGGCATATACCCAGAAGAACGAAAATCACATCATAACAAAGATATTTGTACCAGAATGTTTATTGCCGCCCAATTCATAATTGCTAAGTCATGGAAGAAGCCCAAGTGCCCATCGATCCACGAATAGATTAATATATTGTGGCATATGTACACCATGGAATATTATGCAGCCTTAAAGAAAGATGGAGACTTTACCTCTTTCATGTTTACATGGATGGAGCTGGAACATATTCTTCTTAGTAAAGTATCTCAAGAATGGAAGAAAAAGTACCCAATGTACTCAGCCCTACTATGAAACTAATTTAGGGTTTTCACATGAAAGCTATAACCCAGTTACAACCTAAGAATAGGGGGAAGGGGGAAAGGGAGGGGAGGGTGGGGGAAGGTGGGTAGAGGGAAGGGGATTGGTGGGATTACACCAGCAGTGCATCTTACAAGAGTATATGTGAAACTTGGTAAACGGTCTGTGAAGCTAGTGAATGATGCCCCATGATTATATCAATGTACACAGCTATGATTTAATAAAAAAATAAATAAAATAAAGTAGGAAAGGGTTAAGTAAGGTTAGGGAGTTGTTAAGGGTGAGAGGGGTCATTGCTAAGAAAAGGCAGTCCAGAAGTAGGTGGAGCCTCTCTCACAACTGACAGAATCAGGCCAAATGGACCCTCTGCCTGGTAACCTCCTCCAGGTTTCTTAGAGTTCCCACCTCTTTCTCTCTGAGGACCCCTTTGGTTCTGCTGTGTGCACATGTGTGCTGCCAATGTTTTGTTCCATGTCACCCTTCCTACAGTCAAACCACACTCCGGTTCTTCCAGAACTGGCTCTCTAAGCAGCACATGTTTGAATTCCTTACAAAGTGCTTTTCCATACTATAATGTGCCCTTCATAATTTGACCAGATTTTACAGGGAAGTCCATTGGCACCAAATGTCACATGGTGGTAAAATTTACTAATGTCTCCAGAACTGGCATACTTTACTCCAGGTTACCCAGAAGTCTTAACCAGTCCACAAAAGTATATGTTATCTAAGTATTTTTTCTAATAAATAACTATCTTCTTCAGAAAAATTCTGAGACCAACCACGCTATTAAAATACCGGAAACTCACAAGAAATAATGGACAACACTAATTCACTTCTACTTACTTCATCTATTAAAACAATCAAATATTGGGGCATTCTAAGTATCAGGGCACGTGCTTTTAAATTTTGTTTTTTCCAGTAGGAGTGAGGAGTGATTTGTGGTGACTGCCCTGGGCCACCTGGGGAGATGTGTTAGGGACTGGCCTGGCTTTGAGGACACGTGCCACAAGCCAGGGTCTTAGTAATAATCGATCTAGCTTACAAGCATGCACATCTATACAGAAGAGTGGGGCAAAATAGGCAAAAATCTTTCTTTCTTTACTCAGAAGAGGCCTAGAAAGTGTGCACTCCCATCATGTCCTTGTCTAAGATCTCCCAGCTTCCTGCCAAGACCTGCAGTGGCGCCTCCACACCCTTGGTCTCAGAAAGGTTTCAATCACACTTGAGTCTGCATGATGAGGGGCAACTGGCTCAGACCTCAGGGAGCCAGACATTATTCAACTCTGTGTGAGTCTGGTATTCCCTAAGCCTGGCTTTAGCAGTTTGTGAAGAGGAAATCATAATACCTCCTACAGAACTGGTGTGAGAATTAAAGATGTGGTGTACAGAATAGCCTGGAGCACAGCATAAGCTCAGTAGAAGGTGGTCACAATTTTCACTACTATGGATTCTTTCTCACCATCAGTACAAACAACCTGTCATGAAAACCTCACCTCCCACTCTAATGTAATCTGAGACATTTCACTCAATGTTACCAACTCAAAGTTTCAGTATGATCAATTCTGTTTCTAGATACTATTTGTGCATCTTTTTAAACTGTGCTTTGAGCAACTCCAAAATATGGTATGATTTTTGATGTAAAATTTCTGGCCTGAGATGTTATTATATCTTTTCTCTTAAAAGGGTAATTGAAAGGTTCTTTTATGTTAATGACTGAATCCAGTATTTTTAATTTGGCCCCGGAGAAGTGCTAAATGTTAAGAAATATTTTCCTTGGAGAAAGAAAAGAGAAAAAGAAACAAGGCTCTAAAATAATAAAAATATCATCCTAAAAAGTCATTTGTTTATTTTAGAAATAATTTCCAAGATATAGATGAATGATATAAGCCCTGGGACTGCTGTCTTAGTATCATCATGGATTTTTATGGACTTGAAAAGACCAGGAGGAGGAATTCCAACAATACCATGGAAAATATACATAAGAGAATGAGTTTACAGGGAGAAAAAAGAAAGCTGTCCTAAAAAAGAAACTTTACTTCAAATCTAAAGTATCTAGGAGTGTTTTATTCTTTGAGATCTCAAAAACTGGTTAAGTCATGCTAAGATGTGCCTCTAGAACCAATTGTTAGAAAATGAATACAAAATTTAATACATTGATCTGTTCCTAAAATTCAGGAACTATACTTCACGGAGATCACCAAGTTGCAGTTAAAAGATCGACTTAGAACATCTTACCTGAGTTGACTCTAACAATTTTTGTATTATAGCTTATTCCTCATATACCATACCACTCTTACAGAGGTAGCAATTTGAAGTATATATTTTTAAAAGTTCATCTTTATCTATAATGTGTCTTTTCTAAGTCAGCCTAATTTGTCTAAAAGCCAAAGAAGAAAGAATATTGCTATTATATTGCATGGGGCAACAAGACCACAGGACCAAACATGAAGAGGAATCTAGATCACTCTCCTGAAAGACCTGAGCTTTAAAATGTTGAAGAGATCTACATGTCTAAAATCATCCCAAATAGTCATGTGATAATTCTGAGGCTTCTGAGATTTATGGTCGATTAAAATGTAATATATTGTGGGCGGCGCCTGTGGCTCAGTGAGTAGGGTGCCGGCCCCATATGCCGAGGGTGGCGGGTTCAAACCCAGCCCCGGCCAAACAGCAACAAAAAAATAGCCAGGCGTTGTGGCGGGCGCCTGTAGTCCCAGCTGCTCGGGAGGCTGAGGCAAGAGAATCGCGTAAGCCCAGGAGTTAGAGGTTGCTGTGAGCTGTGTAACGCCACGGCACTCTAACGAGGGTGGTACAATGAGACTCTGTCTCTACAAAAAAAAATAAAAATAAAAATAAATAAAATAAAATAAAAATAAAAAAAAATGTAATATATTGTTTCTTTCCTTTAAATGATAGCCACAATTGAGTTTATATATTACATTTACACATATTTCTCTACAGGTACATACTGAACTATATCTATTGGCTACATTTTGGAATTAGACTAAAAGGACAGAGGATTTCTACATATAAAAATGTGTATATTTTTATTCTACTCCTTGCTCCCTTTTAAAACAAAATGTTTTACTTTCATTTGAAACTGTAGCCCCAAGTGGCTACCATCAGGGTAAGGAGACTAGAAGACTTCTAGTTACTACTGCAGAAGAGAGTGATGGGCGTATTCTAGAATATTTGCAAGCATGTCTTCCTTAAAAAGAAAAAGGTAGCTCCTAAAGAGATGTGATATCTATGACACAATGCCAACTTTGCCTGGGGAGAGAGGAAGGTCTGGGCTTGCCTGTGAGCTGTCTTTAGCATAATTTTCTAAATGATGCAAGTGTATTAAGAAACAAGGATTTATCACTATTTCCTTCTGTCTCAATGTTTTCTCTTCAGCAAGTTTGGATTTGCTTAGACTTAAAAAAAAAAAAACTAGCTAGTTACAACACAGGTCCAAAATTCTTAGCTTTTTAACAAATTAGTTCTAGAAAGTCCAGTAAGCAGTGTATCTGTAACATATTACATTACATGTCACATTGCATATAAAGTGAAGCATCTGCCTCTCCCACCCTGGCGATGGAACGGCTTGTTTCAGAGCAGAACTGCTTAGGCACAAGTGGCCCCCACATGCATAAGACTAGTTAGTAGTGACTTGGGTCACCTTGGGTCCAAAAGACCTCTATGTGTTAATTCAATTTGTATGTCATCAGAGAGCACAGACATCACATGCAGAGAATGCCACAGTGGACTCAGTGGAGAGAACCAGCCCCACCCCACAACGATTGCTGCCACCTGCCAGTGACTCTAACTCAGGGCCACACAGAGAACCCTGGCCTAGGTCTGTGTCTGCTCTGGAGGAAGTCCCCCCACACACAAAGACAAGTCCAGCTCCCCCTCCTCCCTTCCAAGGAATCCAACTCTCTGTTTCCTGGTCTATAAACATGAGTAGGCCTAACATGCTCAGGTTAGCTTGGATCACCAAGGTGTAAGACCAAGACACAAAGGGAAATAGAAAAAAGCAGAGCCTCGGCCACTACACAGGCTGGTTTGGAGAAGGGAGAATTTGTTCCTTGCTGGAAATAAAAGTAAGGGGAGTTCTGGCCCACAGTAGCTCTGAAAGACTCAAGGCACATCCACAAGCCTGCGGAGCTCCCAACTCCTTTGCGTCCTTTTCTCTCTCATTATTTCCTCCCAGCCCCCGTCTGTCTAATAACTTTCTGCTTTTTCTACATGGCACAACTTCTGCTTCCTATGGCCTCTTTCAGGGCCTACCTACTTCCCAGCCCCTGTCCCCTCTCCACTTCCTACCTGAGTCCCACTAAAGCAGAAGGCAGTGGGGCTTGGCAACTGCAGCCAGGGCTCTTAGACACCAATGTCTGCACCAGACGGCTGGTCCTCCTGGCTTGGGAGAGTCAGAACCCCACAAAGTACAGCAGCACAAGCCCCTCAGAATGAGGTTTGGGAAGGACAGGTGTATGTCTGTAGAGGGCTGGGTGCTTGCCTGATGAGCACTTTGCAGACTACTCACTTGCTCAGCCAGCGCTAAGCACCAGGCTACCAACTAGTAACAAACCTCCAGGAGCTCCAGTCATGCAACAAGGGTCACACAGTGACAAATGCCAGAGGAAAGGATTGCTCAGGTCTTCTTCTGACACACGTAGACCAGTCAGCTCCTGTATGTGACTGGGGCAGGGACTCCTGGAGACTTTCTGTATGAGGTGAACTTTGAATTGAGTTCCCACAATTAGATGGAGTGAAGTGGGACAGAGCAGAAGCAGCACCAAGTGTGGGCACAAGGGTGGTGCCCAGGTTCCAGCCAAGTTGCTCAGGGAGTCCTCACCTTGTCTTGACTGTGCTCCATGTCTAGCAAACCATTTCAGTAGTTGCAAATGCTATCAGGAAAACAAAAACACAAGTAACTGAAAAGAAAGGGACTATCAGCACCCAGGGAACTGCAGGAAAATGTGGTCCCTAGAGCCAGCCTCGGGAAGGACACAGCGTAACATTTTAAAAGCAGGTGGTGGTGTCCCAAGCATGGACTTACCACTCTGTTCCTGCCAACTGCACACTTATCTCTAAGTTACAGGTCTTTGAGAGACCTGAGCAAGCCAGGACCATCTGGATGCTCCCAGGGCTTATCAACATTTTAGCAGAACAGTTAAAAATTCTTGCCCTGGCTAAGTGACAGTTCAAGATGTCTCAGAATTTATTTTCCAGGGGAAAAAATACGGCATTTTGTTGTTCATGTAGAAATAATTATATATTATTTCTTAGAGAACTTTATGTCTTAAAATACTTTTTTGTCATTAATTTTTTTTTTACTTGTTTAGTAAACAAGTAAACCCCCCTTCTGTTATAACTTGGGTTATTATCTTTCTAGGGATATCAGTATACCACATAGCAAATTCAGTTTGCTCTGGGGGATCAGAAGGATTGTAGCAAACAGCTGACGCACTGAGGGGGCACACATACCTGATATTGGGTATTATTATATATGCAAGTATCTTCAGGCTTTCTTGTATATTCATAATAAGAGTAAACCAATAACATAATTTTGACAGTTTGGGTTACTTTTTGGATACATTTTTCACAACCTTCATCATGTCTTACACCTAAGATTAGAGAAGAAAGGTGAAAAAGTCCAAAGCAAAGAATCAGTAATCAGTCCCACGCCACCGCTGCTCATCCTCAAGTTTCTGCCACACGTAGACCAGTCAGCTCTGGGGTAGACCAGTGACTGGGGCAGGGCTGTAGTCTGTTTTTCAGGGTAAGATGGTGGGGATGCTTTGGGTGTCATTGGACTGTCCACTCCCCATTGCTGGCTGGTTTCACACATGAGTGATGTCCTAAAATATTTTTAAGGCTATTGATTTACTCTTTAGCAGACTTGCAGAAGAATAATCAAATGTCCTACAGATGAAATGTATTCAGTTAATTATATAGGTATAGTTTTATCAATGACTTCTTATTACATCTTACCAATAACTTCAGGAAACAACTATTTTTTCAGGATGCAAAAGAGAATACAGCTTTTCTATGTGTTAGGTACAACTGTTCAGGTTTGTTCATTCTGTTTTGCTTGGGATATTCCTTATTATTTTTATAGTAATCCCTCAAGTTACAAAAAGCTTTCACAAGGTGTTAGGGACAGTTGTTATTCCCTTCTCTATAAATGAGGAAAGTAACATTTATATAGTTAAGTGACATACCCAATGTTACACAGCTAGTAAAAGCTGAACTGATCTGGTCTGTTCCTTCAACATTTCCCAAAATGTCCACAGGATGCAAAAAGGTTCTGAGGTCAAAGTCGTCTTAGAAATGTTGGGTTGAACAAAAGTAAATAGTCTTTTCTAATTGAAGACATCTCAGAGTAATGGATATACACTAACAAGCTTCCTAAATCTCTAAGAAAAAAGACAGAGCCTGCAACATTCCCCAAACATACCTGAGTATAAATCCCTTTTACATCCAGAAATATCTCACAGGATAAATCATGGAACATAATCTGGTAATTGCTACCCTACCTGAAGCTCCTTACCATATAGTAATTCAAGAAAATAACTCCGAGATTCCCTCCTTCAGGAAATCAGTTTGGGAGAGATGCTGTACAAACAAGCAGGGGGAGAAAGTGAACACGTCTGACAAATTCCACAGCAGCTAAGGGTCAGATGGCAGCTCCAGCAGTGTCACATAGACTGTAGGGATAAAAAGACACTACCTGTCACAAGGACAGTCATATGGCTCCAGAGCAAACCACATACCCATTCTCTTTATTTTTCTCAGTTCTACTTTACAAAGGAGGTGTTCTAATTTACCTTATGAAATACTTAATGCCCAAAGAAAATCTCTTAAGATCCGATACATGGAAAACATAACACGTCCAGTTTAGCAATCGGCCCAACAATCTGCAAAAGTAATGTAGCTGTGCCCAAATTTGAGCACCTCTAGATGTAGCAGATAAAGCAGTTACATTAGCAGACAACACTGAGTAAGGTACATGGCAGAATTGGAGGGAACAGAATATTTCTATAAAATGTAAGTTGGTTATGTGGCAATATGAATATTAATAGTGCATGTCACTTAGTAGCAAAAAAGCTGAAGAAAGTGCATGTCTCAGGGAATTCCTGTTATCAGGGTCTGGAAAGGGTTTCACTGGGGAATGCTTGCTACCTCACAGTGTCATGAGAGGTGACTCATCTGAAATTCAGACTCAGCCCTAATAAGGCTCAAGGGAAAGCCTGGCAGCCTGGGTCCCATTCAGCATGGTAAATAGAGGGTAAGAACATAGTTCTCAGCTGACAGAGTTTTCTGTGACACTCTGTTGTCTCCACGGGTCCAGATACAGTATTAACTGGTTGAAGGATATTTGAGCTGCCACCTACTACTCTGGTCAATGGGAGAGAGAAAAACACCTCAAAGTGAGTTTGTTTTTTTGCTTTTTAACTAAAATCCTTACACTCTAATATCTTCTTTGGAAAAGCCAAGTATAATTTTGTTGAAAATCACTGTTCCAGTCAGAGTGTGATCAGGTGCGTGATTGAATGAACTCTACACAGGATGCTTCTAAACTACCAACCCATCTCCCTGCGCTCTGACTCATGCCCTGTCCTTTTAGCCGCCAAGCAGTGGTTCTCAGGCTTGGCTGCCCATTAAATTCATTGGGGGGGGATTTTTTTTTTTTTATTAAATCATAGCTGTGTACATTAGTATGATCATGGGGTACCATACACTTGCTTCATAGACCGTTTGACACATTTTCGTCACGCTAGTTAACATAGCTTTTGTGGCATTTTCTTAGTTATTTTGCTAAGACCTTTACATTCCACATTTACTAGGATTCACATATACCCTTGTAAGATGGACCGCAGGTGTAATCCCATTAATCCCCCTCTCTCCACCTCCCTCCCCTCCCTTTCCTCCTTCTCCCTATTCTTAGGTTGTAACTGGGTTATAGCTTTCATGTGAAGGTCCTACATTAGTTTCATAATGAGGGTGAGTACATTGGGTACTTTTTTTTCCATTCTTGAGACACTTTACTAAGAAGAATATGTTCCAGCTCCATCCATGTAAACATGAAAAAGGTAAAGTCTCCATCTTTTTTTAAGGCTGCATAATATTCCATGGTGTACATATACCACAATTTATTAATCCATTCGTGGATCGATGGGCACATGGACTTCTTCCATGACTTAGCAATTATGAATTGGGCAGCAATAAATATTCTAACAGAAATATCTTTGTTATGGTGTGATTTTTGGTCTTCTGGGTATATGCCCAGTAGAGGGATTACAGGATTGAATGGCAGATCTATTTTTAGATCTCTAAGTGTTCTCCATATCTCTTTCCAAAAGGAATGTATTAATTTGCATTCCCACCAGCAGTGCAAAAGTGTTCCCTTTTCTCCACATCCACGCCAACATCTCTGGTCTTGGGATTTTGTGATGTAGGCTAGTCTCACTGGAGTTAGATGATATCTCAAAGTAGTTTTGATTTGCATTTCTCTGATGATTAAAGATGATGAGCATTTTTTCCTATGTCTGAAGGCCGCATGCCTGTCTTCTTCAGAGAAGTTTCTCTTCAAATCCCTTGCCCAGCCTGCGATGGGATCCCTTGTTTTTTTCTTGCTGATGCGTTTGAGTTCTCTGTGGATTCTGGTTATTAAACCTTTGTCGGAGACATAACCTGCAAATATCTTTTCCCATTCTGAGGGCTGTTTGCTTGCTTTACTTACTGTGTTCTTGGCTGTGCAGAAGATTTTTAGTTTGATCAAGTCCCAATAGTGTATTTTTGAAGCAGTTTCAATTGCCCGGGGGGTCCTTCTCATAAAAAACTCGCCCAACCCAATTTCTTCAAGGGTTTTCCCTGCACTCTGTTCTAGTATTTTTATAGTTTCATGTCTTAGGTTTAAATCTTTAATCCAGTGAGAGTCTATCTTGGTTAATGGTGAGAGGTGTGGGTCCAGTTTCAGTATTCTACAGGTTGCCAGCCAGTTCACCCAGCACCATTTGTTAAATAGGGAATCTTTTCCCCATTGAATGTTTTTAATTCGCTTGTCAAAGATTAAATAACGGTAATTAGCTGGATTCATCTCTTGGTTCTCTATTCTGCTCCAGACATCTACTTCTCTGTTTTTGTGCCAGTACCATGCTGTTTTGATCACTATCGATTTGCAGTATAGTCTGAGGTCTGGTAGCATGATTCCTCCTGCTTTGTTTTTATTTTTGAGTAATGTCTTGGCTATTCGAGGTTTTTTCTGATTCCATATAAAACGAAGTATTGTTTTTTCAAGATCTTTAAAGTATGACAGTGGAGCTTTAATGGGGATTGCGTTGAAATTATATATTGCTTTGGGTAGTATGGACATTTTAACAATGTTGATTCTTCCCAACCATGAGCATGGTATATTTTTCCATTTGTTAACATTCTCAGCTATCTCTTTTCTTAGAGTTTCATAGTTCTCTTTTTTTTTTTGCTGGGGCTAGGTTTGAACCCACCACCTCCGGCATATGGGACCAGTGCCCTACTCCTTGAGCCACAGGCGCCGCCCGAGTTTCATAGTTCTCTTTATATAGATCTTTCACGTCCTTTGTCAGATAAACTCCCAAGTATTTCATCTTCTTTGGCACTACTGTGAATGGGATAGAGTCCTTAATTGTTTTTTCAACTTGACTATTGTTGGTATATATAAAGGCTACCGATTTTGAATGTTGATTTCGTAACCTGAGACACTGCTGTATTCCTTGATCACTTCTAAGAGTTTTGTAGTAGAGTCAGTCCCTAGTATTTTCCAGATACACAATCATATCATCTGCGAAGAGCGAAAGTTTGATCTCTTCTGACCCTATGTGGATACCCTTTTCTTCCCTAATTGCAATGGCTAAAACTTCCATTACAATGTTAAAGAGCAATGGAGACAATGGGCAGCCTTGTCTGGTTCCTGATCTGAGTGGAAATGATTCCAATTTAACTCCGTTCAATATGATATTGGCTGTGGGTTTGCTGTAGATGGCCTCTATCAGTTTAAGAAATGTCTCTTCTATACCAATTTTCTTAAGTGTTCTGATCATGAAGGGATGTTGGATGTTATCTTTTTCTGCATCGATTGAGAGAATCATATGGTCTTTTTTTGTTTTGTTTTGTTTTGTTTTTGTAGACACAGAGTCTCACTTTATGGCCCTTGGTAGAGTGCCGTGGCCTCACACAGCTCACAGCAACCTCCAACTCCTGGGTTTAAGCGATTCTCTTGCCTCAGCTTCCCGAGTAGCTGGGACTACAGGTGCCCTCCACAACGCCCAGCTATTTTTTGGTTGCAGTTCAGCCGGGGCCGGGTTTGAACCCACCACCCTCAATATATGGGGCCAGCGCCTTACCCACTGAGCCACAGGTGCCGCCCTGGTCTTTGTTTTTTAATTTGTTTATGTGCTGGGTTACATTTATAGATTTACATATATTGAACCAGCCTTGAGACCCTGGGATAAAACTGACTTGGTCATGATGTATGATTTGTTTGATATGTTGCTGGATTCTATTTGTTAGAATCTTGTTGAATATTTTTGCATCTATATTCATTAGTGATATTGGTCTATAATTTTCTTTTCTTTTTGGGTCTTTTCCTGGTTTGGGGATCAGGGTGATGTTTGCTTCATAGAACGTGTTGGGTAGTCTTCCTTCTTTTTCTACCTTTTGGAACAGGTTGAGTAATATAGGTACAAATTCCTCTTTAAAGGTTTGGTAGAAGTCTGACATAAAACCATTTGGTCCTGGGCTTTTCTTTTTGGAGAGATTTTGTATGGTTGATGTTATTTCTGAACTTGATAAGGGCCTGTTCAACATTTCCACTTGATTTTGGTTTAGTCTTGGAAGGTGACATGGTTCCAAGTAACAGTCAATTTCCTTCAGATTTTCGTATTTCTGAGAGTAAAGTTTCTTGTAATATTCATTAAGGATTTTTTGGATTTCTGAGGAGTCTGTTGTTATTTCCTCTTTGTTATTTCTGATTGATGATATTAGAGATTTTACTCTTTTTTTCCTGATTAGGTTGGCCAAAGGTTTATCTATTTTGTTGACTTTTTCAAAAAACCAGCTTTTTGATTTATTGATCTGTTGTATTATTCTTTTGTTTTCAATTTCATTTAGTTCTGCTCTGATTTTGGTTATTACTTTTTTCTAGTGGATTTGGGGTTGGAGTGTTCTTCCATTTCCAGTCCCTTGAGATGTTCCTAAGTTGTTTACTTCCTCTCTTTCCATTCTCCTGAGGAAGGCTTGCAGTGCATTTCCCTCTTAGAACTGCCTTTGTGGTGTCCCAGAGGTTCTGATAGTTCGTGTCTTCATTGTCGTTTTGTTCCAAAAAATTGGCGATTTCTTTCTTAATCTCATCTCTGACCCAGCTATCATTCAGCATAAGGTTATTTAACTTACATGTTTTTGTATGCGTATGCAGATTCCTGTTGTTACTCATCTCAAGTTTTATTCCATGATGGTCCGAGAAGATGCATGGAATAATTTCTATTCCTTTAAATTTACTGAGGTTAGACTTGTGACCTAAGATGTGATCGATTTTGGAGTAAGTTCCATGGGCTGATGAGAAGTATGTGTATTCAGTTTTGTTGGGATGAAATGTTCTGTAGATGTCTGCTAAATCTCAATGCTGGATGATTAGATTTAAATCTAGAATTTCTTTTTTTTTTTTTTTTTTTTTTTATTTTGGCCAGGGCTAGGTTTGAACCTGCCACCTCTGGCATATGGGACCGGCGCCCTACTCCTTGAGCCACAGGCGCCGCCCTAAATCTAGAATTTCTTTACTCAGCTTTTTGTTGGAGGATCGATCCATCACTGCCAAAGGAGTGTTAAAATCTCCGACTATTATAGAGTTGGAGGAAATCAAGTTGCTCATGTCTGTTAGAGTTTCTATTATAAATTGAGGTGCATTCTGGTTGGGTGCATAGCTATTAATAATTGAAATCTCATCATATTGAGTCTTACCCTTAACAAATACGAAGTGACCATTTTTGTCCTTCCTTACTTTTGTTGGTTTAAAGTCTATTGTATCCACAAATAAAATTGCAACACCTGCTTTTTTCTGGTTACCATTTGCTTGAAATATGGATGACCATCCTTTCACCCTGAGTCTGTATTTGTCTTTTAAGTTAAGATGTGACTCTTGTATGGAACAAATATCTGGCCTGAGTTTTTGTATCCAGTCAGCTATCCTATGTCTCTTTAGAGGACAATTTAAGCCGTTCACATTAATGGAGAGTGTTGATAAGTTTGGTGAAATTTTGGGTATTGAGTTTTTTGAAAGTCCAGTGGGCATTTTTAATCCTTTTGCCATTGTGGAGTTGGAGTTTGATCAGAAGTTTCTGAGTGAGTTTACTTTTGTAGTAGAGGATTGGGTTGGTTATTATGGAGGATAGGTCTGAGAATATCCTGAAGAGCTGGTTTGGTTATGGCAAATTTCATTAGCATATGAATGTCATTAAAGTATTTAATTTCTCCATCATAAATGAAACTCAGTTTAGCGGGGTACAAGATCCGGGGTTGAAAGTTATTTTGCTTGAGGAGATTAAATGTTGATGACCACCCTCTTCTGGCTTAAAAAGTTTCAGCAGAGAGATCTGCAGTCATTCTAATGTTCTTCCCTTTGAAGGTAATAGTTTTCTTTTGCCTGGCCGCTTTGAGAATTTTCTCCTTCATATTAACTTTAGTGAAGTTAATTATGATATGCCTGGGGGATGTCTTATTGGGGTTGAGTCGTGCTGGGGTTCTGAAGCTATCTGCTATCTGAATTTCAGATTCTCTAGGCATGTCTGGAAAATTGTCTTTCATAATTTCATGCAGAAGGGCCTCTGTGCCCAGTGAGGCCACTTCATCTGTTTCAGGAATTCCTATGAGTCGGATATTTGCCTTCTTCGAGTTATCCCAGAGCTCTCTGAGAGAGTGATCCATTTTTGCTCTCCATTTCTCTTCCTCTTTGAGAGTTTGGGAGCATTCAAAGGCTTTATCTTCAGTGTCGGAGATCCTTTCTTCTGCTTGGTCCATTCTGTTGCTAAGGGATTCTACTGTATTTTTCTTATCTTTGAGGGCTGCAAATTCTTTTTTTTTTATTTTATTATTATTTTTTTTTATTGTTGGGGATTCATTGAGGGTACAATAAGCCAGGTTACACTGATTGCAATTGTTAGGTAAAGTCCCTCTTAGGGCTGCAAATTCTTGCTTCAGTGTGTCTAAGTCTTTGGTGGTTTTGTCTTTAAATTAGTTAAATTCTTGAGACAGCTTTTGAATTTCTCCACGAATTCCTAGTTCCATTTTGTTAATCTTGTTTGCCATCCAAATTGTGAATTCGATTTCTGACATCTCAGCCAGTTGTTTGTGAATGGGATCTCCAATTACATCTGCCGTATCTTTCCTTGAGGGGGGGGGGGTTGATCTATTCTGGTTATTCATGTTATCAGAGCTTTTCCGCTGATTCCGCCCCATGATTGTTTTACTCCCTTTGATTTCTCCCCTGGTGTTTTGTTGAGGACCCGTACAGTGCTGTGGCCTGAGAAACTGGGGCCCTGTTTGGTGTAGAGGGGATAAATGGTTCTGTCTTGTTTTCAGCTGGTTTTTATTTGACCCTAGTGAAACAGTTACTCTGGGTTGAAGTCTCAGCTATGGAGAAATACCAGCAATTAAGTCACCCCACCTACCACAGGCAACAAATGGAAAAGGAAAATCAAACCTTCCTACAACCACACACCCAGGGCACCACCTGGATAGTCCCCAGGTGAGTGGCTCAGTTCAAAAGGTCCAAATCAATTGTCTCAGTCAGCAGCTGCCTCGGGTGGGAGAGTTCAAGAGGTCCCTGGGAACTGGATCACAGGGGTCTGGTGACTGCTCTAATATGGCTTGCTCCAGTGCTGCGTGGAGTCAGGAGGAGCCACCCAGTAAATAGATCAGTCTGGGAAGATTGATGCCTCCTTCCCCACCTTTCCTCTGTCACACCCAGTCGCTGCTAGCCCCACAGGGCTGTGACCCAGTCAGTTGTCTGCAGTAAGCAGATACTCCAGGGGTTTGCACCTGCCTAAGTCACAGGGTAGTCTGTGTCTGCTCGTCTAGGCCGCTACTCTCTGTCTTTATCCAGCAGAGGGTGGTGTGGCCTGTCAACCTCGGGCACTTGATGGAATGCTGGAGGTGTTCACTCAGTTCCAGCCCCACCCTTAGTTTATGTTACTGGGTGAACGGAACAACCCTGTTGGAGTTTGTTTCTGATCCTGCTAGAGTCTTCTGCAGTGGAGAGGCTGATTTGAATTCCCAGAACCTATGCCTCAGGCCCTGTCTTTAGTCCTGCGGGTTTGTATTCGCAGCACAATCAGTTGTCGGCTGTAGCCTCTTGGCTATAGGCTGGTGATCCCCTGAGGGCCAGATGCGTCTTAGGCTCAGTAGAGCGGTTCTCTGGATCAGCCCCACCCTGGGAGTTTCCCGGCTCTGCGGGTGTGTTTTCTAGTCCCCGTGTTCCACCCAGGTCAGTGCCGCCTCAGGAAAACCCTTTACTCACGGGGCCTGTGTTTCAGTCCCAGGTCTGTTCCATGGTGGTTGCCATCTGAGAAGATGCTCAGCCTCATCTGGTTGCCCAGGAAGACAGGAGGAGAGTCTATGGGATATGTGGGGGTGGGCCTTGTAATTGCTGAAGACAGCTGTTGCTCTGCACCTCGGGGCACCACCGCTCCAGTGTAATTCCCTCTTAGTCGACTGTCCTCTTCTCGCTCCTTTGCTACAGAGTCAGCACTGGCCAGCTGCAGTCCAGGTCCTGTCTGCACCTCTTGAGAGTTCACCCAAGAATCCGGACTCCTGGGGGTGCAGGTCTCCAGATCATGGAGTGAGAGTGGAGGGGAGTGTTAGGAGCTCAGAGTTGCAGGTCATAACACCACGCTCATTGAGACCAAATGAACAAATAAACAGATACAAAGGTTACCAGGCACACGGGCTCATAGATACAGAGACAGACAGAAACACATAGACATATAGGTAACAGCCACGACAACAGCAATATAAGAACAACTGCAATAAAAATAGTGATAATCGTAAAATAATTGAAGGAAAGGAAAAAAAGAGAAAAAAGTGGTGTTAGAAGGAATGTTAAGTGAGAAGAAAGAAGAAATTAAAATGAGAAGACATAGAAATAAAAAATATATCTATATAAAATGTAATAATAAAAAATTATCGAAATCTCCTCTAAGAAAATGGTGAGGAAAAATCAGACAAAAAGAAAACAAAAAAGCCATCTTACTAGCATAAGGACTGAAGTTTCTGCTTATTCAATGAAAAGAAAATATTCTGAGAGGTGGCAGAAAAGAAAAACTGAGGTTCTAATGTCATTCTCTGAATTACATTGCATACATACACATATGCCAAATGCCTATGTCTAGGAGCCTTGTAGAGTGACCAGCTACCCTGGTTTGCCCAGGACTGAGGGGCTTTCTGGGATGCAGGGCATTCAGTGGTGAAGGCAGGGGAGTTTGGAACAAGCCAAATGAATGGCTCATCCTCAGTCAGTGCCTGAGATGAACAAAGATGCTGGCGTGACACCGAGGTAAACGTCTTCACTGAGGCATCGTGTTTTCAACAGACATGCTGCATCAAAGAGCAGACACCACAATTCTCTTTGGGATTCCTCCACCCTGATCCTGTCCCCAGCCCTACACTTTACCTTTCTACATCGTCTTTTCCTCATCTTCTGAATATGTGTCAACACTCTCTGCAGTTAATTGTGCTGCATCCTGTATTCCAGATAACAATGCCAGAAACAGATGCAGATTTTAGGTTTTGGCTGTAAGGGTCCAGTTGTGAAACATACATATTTGTGTCTGAGAGGAGCATGGAGGAGAGAAGGAGCCTACCTCCTTTGGCTGGTTTGTGGAATGAGCTCAGCACTACACATTTAGATATGAAGCATTTAGAAATAATGAGCCACTGGAATCACCCCAAGTCCTCCAGGAGATGCAGAGTGTGCCCCAAGTTATGCTGGCTACAAAGACAAGAACTCATTATGGCTAAAAGTGGGAGAATTAGATTAAACTAATTCATGGCGTATGTCCAAAGATCATTTAAAAATATGGTAGCGATGCCATGTAAATAATGCATGGGTCCTGCAAAGTCATGCCAACATCAAGGAGAGAAACCTGAGCTGCCCCAGAGACCTCACAGTGTTAACTCTCTGGTTTGTAGCTGGGAATTCACTTAGAGACTGGAGAATTTGGTTTTAGCTGTTCTTTCTCTTATAAGTCATGTTATAAGTAATGTCCATCAGATGAAGCTCTGTCTGGCACCTTTACTCCAGCAGAGCATCCCAATCTTGGGAAGAGAATTAACAGTCTCTTTACCTCTTGGCTTGGCTCCTGCCACTTGTCTTTTTTCTCTTTCATATGAGAACATATTGGTCTTTATCAGTTTTTATTAAAAATCCTGGACTTCATTTATTATCAAAAAGACACTGTGGACTCTATTACTCATATTTTTAAAACAATAAAAGTAATAAATTAATGGGTAGCCCATGGCAGAGACAGTGCCCTGGGAGGGCCCTGAGCCCAGACAGCCGCCTGAGGGAGGTAAGGGCAGCACCCTGGTCAGTGTTTTCTGCCAACAATTTCTTCCTATCTGGAAATTCTCTTACGTGTATCATACATGTTTGAAATAGCATTCTCAAATTTGCAAAACTGTAAAGCAGCAACAAACAAATGGGACTCTGGTGAAAATAAATAAAGAAATAAAAAACAGAAAACTTAAAAGCAAAAAACAAACCACTTGATAAGTGCATTGCATGCTTTTGTAAATGTTTATTAAAAAACCATTTTAAAGCGTTGGTTTTGCACAGTGAACTCTCATTGTTCATCTTAACCGCCAAACGTGGTTGGGCCCCTATTCTGTCCATTAACTTTTTCATATTTTTCACTATTAATTTTTTTTAAAAAAACATCATAGGAAAAGAACCTAATGCTAAAAGGGAGCCAGAAGTATAGTGACATGAAATCAATTCCAGTAACAAAAGCCTCTTCCCTTTCCAAAGGCTTGTGTTCCTCCCTAGCCCTGCAAGGCAAACCGCATCAGTGTGGGCTGGTGCCATATCCATAAGCTATTTGAATTCTCCAAAACTGAGTATATGAGCAAAAAGCAACAGAGGCAAGGTTGCCAATAGGCTGTAGGCATTTAAGCACAATGGCAGCCAGATTGCTCAACTGTGCGGCTGCCAGAGCCAAGGAGCATTAACTAGTGTGGCCGCCAAAAGGCTCTGTGATTAGGCTTCCATGATTAAAGGAGCAGGTTGCGGAAACCATCCCATGTATATAGGGTTTGGCTCATGTTTCTTATAATGTATCTTTTGAGTACTTTTGCCCTACTTTCTGGGAAAGAGGCTGTTAAAAAAAAAAAAAACTTTCATATAACTTACTTTTACAAAAATCATATAAAGGGTACTAAGAATAGAAATCACATCCACACATCAGTTTCATATACTTTTTATCTAAAATGGCACATAAAAAAAAAACAAAACTGTTTTTCAAGTGGCATTGTGGCATAAACCACAAAGAACTCGGGCGTCAGGCAAGGAAAAATGATTTGTCTTCATTACCATCCATCCACACATACTTTTGGTGATCACGAAGACATTTCTCCTTATAGTTTCACAAGAAAAATAACAGAATGTGGGGTCTGAGTGTCAGGATCTGGCTGAGTCCATGTAGTGGCAAAGGGAATTCTTCAGTACTTACATTACATTTCAACAGGGCATAGAGCGACTGGATTTACATTCTTCTTGGATTAGGTTTTGTTTTTTGTACTTATTCTCTTTAGATAACCAAGAGCATGTGTCTCCACACCTTGCCAGCTCCACTGGGGTAGACAGTGTCCCCAGCACCAGCTGCAGAGGGGCCTGAGAGGCATCTGGAAGACCACGTTGTGGGGTGCCCAGCCCAAGGGGGTGCTTGTGATTCCTCCCCTCTTATCTCTGGGGCATCAGTCACCAAAGCAACCAACATCAACTTTTCTGAATCCCACACATGACTCCCTCTGAAAAACACATCCACAGGAGGGTTCAGTTTTAAATAATCATTGTCCTGCGGCAAACTGGGGAAGAAGACCCCAGTCAGCTTGTGAGTCCTCTGCTTTCAAGTTATGGATGAAAGGTGTTTCTTGCTAGCTGGGGAAGGTTATTTATGATGTTATTGGTAAGGAAGGAATGATAGTGTTACCATTTCTCTCTCTCTCTTTTTTAACTTGGGTAAGAGGATTGGATTTTGATAACTGCTACAATACATATTATTTACCTATTCTTTACATGCTCTGTTTGGCTTTGAATTCAAACTGGGTGGTATTTTAAGGATTCACCTTCCATTTTGTGACAAAAGAATCTATAATCAGAGATACTGTGCCTTTTGAATCCCTCCCCCCATGTCTTCTCTCTCTACCTTGCTTTATTTTGAATCACATAGGGAAGAGATTTGAATGGTCGCACACATCTTTTGAGATGCTTAAACCTTTTCTCATTTCAAGTCTTAACAATTAAAAAATGTACATTAGAAAATGTTTAAAGAATGGATCCTAAACTCTGGAAATATCAAAGATCAATTTAGAGGAGGGTATTTCACCAAAGTATTATTTAACCCCCCAGGCAACCACTAGAGAAGTGGTTTAGATAACACATGTCATTTCACCAGAGGTAAAACAGATGGAATTTCTCTTCTTACCTGAGTTCCCAGATTCCCTCCAAGGCCCTCCTCTTACTCCTGGTTTCTGCTGGGAACGCCATGTTGCATCTCTCCAGAGGTGAGTTAGGGTTAAGGATCCCAAGGCATTTGCATCACAATCACCTGAATAGTCAGTAGGCTGCTTGAGAAAAAGGAAGAAAGGACAATGATTTTTACTATATTCTTCTTTTTTTTTTTTTTTTTGAGACAGAGTCTCACTCAATCCTCTGGGTAGAGGGCTGTGACATCATGGCTCACAGCAACCTCACACTCTTGGGCTCAAGTGATCCTCCTGCCTCAGCCTCCTGAGTAGCTGGCACTACAGGCACTCGCCACCATGCCTGGCTAGTTTTAGTAGAGATGGGGTTTCACTCTTGCTCAGGCTGGTCTCAAACTCCTGAGCTTAAGGGATCCTCCTGCCTTGGCCTCTCAGAGTGCTGGGATTACATGTGTGAGCCATGGCATCTCATCAATTTTTGCTGTGTTCTTAACGCCCTGCTGATTTGGATGCTTTATGTGCTGTGTGCAGCATCAGGAAGTGAGCACATAGCCAGGACAGGCCCTGCTGTTCCTTTTTCTGAGAGCACCCATTGCCACCACCACCATGAATAGGTGAAAGCAAGGTCGTTTACATGCCAAGCAGGACACGTGTGATCTTGCTGCTGCTTACATCTCACTCCCTCCATGTCCTGTCTATACCCCAGCCTGCTGGGTTTCTTTCGGCTCTTGTCCATGGCAGCTCCTGTCACGCTTAATGCCTTTGCAGCAGTTTCTGCCCACCCTTTCATCTCTTATGCCTAAGTAAGTCCCCTTCAGTCCTGAGTGCTGCTTTCCCACCATCTCCCAAACACATTCGTGTCTTTGTACAGTGTGGCTCTCCCTGTATCGTGGAAGCGTGACCCAAGGGGCCCATCACTCTGTGGAGTGGCAGATAAGCAGGCTGTGAATTCCAGCAACCTACGACCCACCTTTGCCCCTCAGAAGCTTCTTCCTGAATTTATGGAGGGCTGAAGGCTGGGTAAATCGGTCATGGAAGCCCTGCACAGGCAGCAGAGGGTGATTCTTCAGGTCTGCAAACACATGCTCATCTGTTTGACTTATGTGGGCACCCTAGGGCTTTTATTTGCGCCAAAAAGTGGAAGCCAAGCTTTCATTGTAAACAGATGGATCTGCTAACAAGGAAAGCAAAAAAATTCTTCCAATCATTCTTTTTCATTGGAGACTCAAAGAAGATTCTGCTTTAAAAACAAACAAACGAGAAAACTATCCAGTACTCCCTTTGCCCTCTCCCATAGGCTGTGGGTCAAAACACACACACACACACACACACACACACACACACACACTCACTCTGGTCCCTGTCCCTCACTTTCTCCTTCCTCCTCTCCATGCCAAATGCTACATTCCTTCAGTTGTAGATAGTATAAACATAAAATGAACAAACTCAATCCCAAATCATGAAGGGCTTTTCTTTGCATGAGCACAACATAAGCATTGGTCTATGATACGGGGATTTCTATGAAGCCTCAAAGAATGTTCAGAATCTCAGTCTTGCTCAAACGATGCCTCTTGCTAGTGGCTGGATTCAGATGTTGACTTTCATGACAAGCTGGGGTTCGTGGTTAGAAGACTTTATCCTGAAGGGTCTCAGTGTGAAAGATCTCCATGTATTTCCCTTTTTTCTTTCAGCCCAGAAAAAAATAAATGTGCAAATGCTTGTTTCCTTTAGCATGAAGCAATTTGAAGTTGATTGCAATCTCCCTAAGCCCCCAAAAGAAGTTGTATTATAGCCACAAGTGGGCTGTACTTAAATTTCTGTTAGGCAGCATCTTGTTACATACATAACCTCTTTATGCTTTTAAATCTGAATATCATTGATAACAATCTCCTGACAGATCTACTTCTGGTGCCTAAGTTTAGAAATGAACCATTTGGCCCCCACTTAGATGTTCTTTTTGACTGTTCCTGAGGAGGGAGCACTGGGGTCACCTAGTCACCCATGCCTTGGGGTAGGATGACTCAAACTGTTCCAGAGACCTGAGGATCTCTCATGAGAAGCAGATTCCACAACCTCCCTAAGTGAACTCTTCAGCATTGCAAAAGCATTAGCATTTTCAGAAGAGAGTTAAGCCCACTATCAATCTACTTATTATTAATTTGACTCTCTTTCTTTTTTTTTTTTTTTTTTTTTGTACCAGAATGTTTATTGCAGCCCAATTCACAATTGCTAAGTCATGGAAGAAGCCCAAGTGCCCATCGACCCACGAATGGACTAGCAAACTGTGGTACATGTATACCATGGAATATTAGGCAGCCTTAAAGAAAGATGGAGACTTTACCTCTTTCATGTTTGCATGGATGGAGCTGGAACATATTCTTCTTAGCAAAGTATCTCAGGAATGGAAGAAAAAGTACCCAATGTACTCATCTCTACTATGAAGCTAAATTATAGCTTTCACATGAAGACTATAACCCAACTATAGCACAAGACTATGGGGAAAGGGCCAAGGAAGGGGAAGGGAGCGGGGAAGTTACGGTGGAGCCAGGGGAATGGGTGGGGCCACATCTATGGTGCATCTTAGTAAAAAAAAAAAAAAAAAAAAGAATAAAGTGCTTATAAAACAAAACAAAACAAAAAAGCCAAAGAAGTCGGGTGGCGCCTATGGCTCAGTGGGTAGGGTGTAAAAAAAGAAAAAAAAACCTGTGAGCTCAGGCAATCCTCCCAAGTGCTAGGATTACAGGCGTGAGCCACCGTGCCTGTCCTTCATTCTTCTGCTACCAAAACAAACCCCTCCCTACTCCTTAGAGAACAGGTCAGTTTCACAAGGGAAAAAATATGAGTTCCTCTGAGCTTTCAAAGAACACAAGAGGAAGTAAAAAAACAACCTTTCATGGTTCGGTGCCTGTGGCTCAGGCGGCTAGGGTGCCAGCCACATACACCTGAGCTGACAGGTTCGAATCCAAACCAGGCCCGCAACAAAAAAATAGCGGGGCTGCAACCAAAAAATAGCCGGGCATTATGGCAGGCGCCCGCAGTACCAGCTGCTCGGGAGGCAGAGGCAGGAGAATCACCCGAGCCCAGGAGTTTGAGGCCGCTGTGATGCCACGGCACTCCACCCAGGGCAAGAGCTTAAGGCTCTGTCTCAAAAGAAAAACAAATAAATAAAAAATAAAAACAACCTTTCATAAAATGAAGGGGAAAAACAATCTCTGGATATTTTGATTATTAAATAATTTTTTTTTTTTTTGAGACAGAGTCACACTTTATTGCCCGCAGTAAAGTGCCATTGTGTCACAGCTCATAGCAACCTCCAACTCCTGGGTTCAGGCGATTCTCCTGCCTCAGCCTCCCGCATAGCTGGGACTACTGGCATGTTTGAACCTGCCACGCTCGGTATATGGAGTCTGCACCCTACCCACCGAGCCACAGGCACCGCACGAGACAAAGTCTTATTATGTCACCCTTGGTAGAGTGCCATAGCGTCACAGCTCACAGCAACTTCAAACTCCTGGGCTTAGGCGATTGTCCTTCCTCAGCCTCCTGCATACTGGGACCACAAGTGCCGGCCACAACACCTGGCTATTTTTTTGTCACAGTTTGGCCGGGGCTGGGTTTGGGGCAGCATATGGGGCCAGCGCCCTACCCACTGAGCCACAGGCGCTGCCCAAGACAGAGTCTTATTATGTCGCCCTTGGTAGAGTGCCATAGCATCACATCTCACAGCAAACTCAAACTCCTGGTTTTAAGTGATTCTTTTGTTTCAGCCTCCCCTGTAGCTGGGACTACATGCGCTCACCACAATGCTCGGCTACTTTTTTTTTTTTTTTTTTGTAGAGACAGAGTCTCACTTTACCGCCCTCGGTAGAGTGCCGTGGCGTCATACGGCTCACAGCAACTTCCAGCTCCTGGCTTGCCTCAGCCTCCAGAGCAGCCGGGACTACAGGCGCCTGCCACAACGCCCGGCCATTTTTTTTTTTGGTTGCAGTTTGTCCGGGGCTGGGTTCGAACCCGCCATCCTCGGTATATGGGGCCGGCGCCCCACTCACTGAGTCACAGGCGCTGCCCTGCCTGGCTATTTTTTTGTTGCAGTTATCATTGTTGTTCAGCTGGCCCAGGCCAGGCTTGAACCTGCCAGCCTCAATGCATGTGGCTGGTGCCACAACCACTGTGCCACGGGCGCAGAGCCAGATTGTTAAATAATTGATAAATTGATTGTATGAAAGTTAAAAATCCCTCAGACTTTTGAGCATTACTGTTCTGGGAGCTAACAGTATTAAACTAGGTTTGGTATATAATTGTTAACATTTTAACTAAAGGTTAACAATGGTGCACGCACACAGTGTTTGCTTGCTTGAAGAAGTTGCTTTATAAAGAGCATATGTATGATACTGGTATATAGTTTAAAATGACCCAAGGTGACTACATTAGTGCCACAGTATTAGGCATTATCTTAGGAATAACAGTCATAACCTTATCCATTATCACTAATTCAGTGAGTGACTTCAGCAGACCACCCAATTTTCAATAGTTCCTTTAACTATAGAATAAGGACTAAAATAGATGACTTCCAAGTATTTCTTCTACCTAGGAGAATCTCTCATACTAAGAGTGATAGGCTATCATGCTAATTTGACTCTCTTTCTAAGGCTCCTTTGAGCCTTAGAAAACATCAAGGCCTGTCTTTAATGACATGAAAATGAAATTCTCTGTCTGCTTGTATAGGAAATAACATTTTTGAGAAACCTTACCTCAGTCTTTCCCGTCTGTTTAATGCAGATGCCTGCTCTGCCAAACTCACAGTATTCTTGGAAGGATCAAAAAAGATCATGTGTCAGGCTGCCCAAGTAATAATTATTTTAAACCTGAATCTGGAAGGAGTTACTTAAATTACTCTATTATAGAAATAATAAAGACTCCTGGAAAATATTGCAAGTATAAGCCTAAATTGTAGGCATAAACATTTTGTTCATGAAATATCATTTTAGTACTTACATAAGCAATCTAGGGGTTGGAATTTCACAAAACACCAGGGAAAAAAACTCTCTCCCTGAAGATGAAGGGCTCACCCTGAAGTGCAAGAGCAGAAAGCTACCTCCATTGTTTCTCAAGACAGCATCATAGAATGAAATCCTGTTCAGGAGAGATGTGCACAGATCAAAGTGTTCAGAAGGTCTAAGTGTGAAGGAATAAGAAACGACATCTCAGGCAAAGGAAACTCTAAAAAAGTAAAGTTATGAACTTACTATCCTCAGGTAGGTGGAATTCCGGCCCACAAATAAATATGGTAAGAAATATGTAATCCTAACTAGTGAAACTCAAAATGAAGCCATAATGATTATGAACACGTATTTACTAAATAACACAGCAGCCACTGTATAAAGCAGAGATTACAGAAGATGCAAAGAAAAATAGAGATGAAAACTTTCTCAGTCTATGGTAAATTAGTTAAAATATTAGAGTAGATGTTCAACAGGTGCCTGTCTCTAAATGGATGAGTAACTGAACACAGGGTATGGAAAGGACCTAAACTATATTTCAGACCTAAACTATATTTCAGTGAAAAAGAGAAGGGCCAGCCAATTCTTCTGCATATAGTCTTTTTAAGAAATAAAGAAAACAGAGTAAGAATTTTTATTCACACATATGCCCATAAAGAAACCTGAAAATCTACAGAGAAAACTGGTATCAATGGTTCCGTGCAGGAGGATGTGTGGAGCAGGCACAGGAAAAAGAGAATGTACTGTATGTACTTTGTGTAATTATGTTACTTATCCTGAACATTAAATTATTAAAAAAAAAAAAAAAAGCTGATATCACAGCTCCCAGACAGAGAAAGGCTGTAATTCAGTAGTTCTGGGTAGGGTTCAGGGAATTTGCAACTTCAGCAAGCTCCCTCCCACCCGGCAGGTGCTCTCTAGATCAAACATGGAGAAACGCTCTCATCAGTCCTTCTCCTGAACAAGGAGACTCCACACAACATTCAACAGGGAGATGGTTCTCATTTGGAGCATGATCACAGAAAGAAAAAGAGGGTTTTCAGTAACATTTGGCACCACTAATGCTGGCAGCCCAGAGGCAGACTCCTCACTGCAGGGGGTGGAAGGACAGCAGACGCTCCATTCACCCTTCAGCCTCACCTGCACAGGAAGCAGGAAGGGGCAGGGATGTCCTCTCTGACTAAGATCTTCAAAGCTGTCAGTTGTTAGACTAAATTTCAGACTTACAAAATGTTTTAGCAAAAGTACTTGTTGAAGGCACTGCTCAGATTTCTGTGCTCATGGTGACCATACAGTGAAACTCTCCAGATTTGTCTCCAGATGCTTTCATCTGGGCATGTTAAGCAAACAGATCCCCCTAATTCACAGCAGAAAGAGTGTTCAAACAACTCTTGCTAGTGATGAGAACGATGATGAGGACATGAAATGTGTCTTTGTGGGACCCACCCAACAAGGCCACCCTGCACTGTGATGCTGTTCAATGAACAAAATTATTTTTGATTTTGTTATTTAATGACCCTAACAAAACCCTACAATGGAAGTAGAGAGAAAAATAAATTTATAAAAGGACCTAAAGACTTATAAGGGACAGAACCTGCCCAACCCAGAATATTTTTAGTTTGAAAAGCACCCTCCTCCTTATTAACTTTACATTGATTGCCAAAGGAAGGGAGAAATTTAATAAGGGAGAAAAAAAATCCATGATTCATCACTTCTTCAGGATAATAAATACATACTAAAGATACACACAAAATTCTTTTAATATTGTATTTTCACTTCAAAAAATATTTTTTGACCTATCTTTATTTTGGACCTCTCAAAATAATTCTGTTTCTGGAACACAGTTTCTGATATGGTTTCTAATTGACTTCAAGAATTTGTCACACCTTGAACATTCCATATGATCCATTAAAATTAATAATGGCATGGATCCCTTAGGAGTTTCTTTTGTAAATTTCCAAATAAAGTCCTGGTTCCCCCCCTCCCCCCGGATTGCTTAACAACAAGCAGTTCTGGGAATGGAAGATGGGAAAGCTGGTAGTGAAATAATCCTTAAAAATGTATAAAAGTCTCAGGTCGTGGTGGCTCACACCTGTGATCCCAGCACTCTGGGAGGCCAAGGTGGGAAGAACCCTTGAGCTCAGGAGTTCAAGACCAGCCTGAGCAAGAGGGAGACCCTGTCTATACTAAAAATAGAAAAATTAACCCGGCATGGTGGCAGGTGCCGGTAGTCCCAGCTAATTGGGAGGCTGAGGCAAGAGGATTTCTTGAGCCCAAGAATTTGAGGTTGGTGTGAGATATGATGCCACAAATGTGTAAAACTCAGGCGCTGTCTGCCAATGGGTTACACTTGGCCAGTAGGGAGGTCTTTCTTAAATGGCTGGTTTTATTTCTCTTGTTTCTCCATAACACCGGTGTGTGCGGTGACCGAGTCACTACTACACAAAGCCGCAAGGACAGCCTGTGGGACACCGGGATACTTGCGCGTGCCGGCTCCTCAGTAAGTCGCGACCTCGGGTCGTTCCCTAGACTTTGGTGCAGAGACTTGATTTATGGCAGATTTATTCAACGTAAAACAGAACAAAGACAAGATTGAGTCTTGGCATTCCTCTTCCTGGGGGCTTCGGGTGTAACGTGGAAATTAATTTACAGCTTTGCAGTAAGGCAGCATCAGAGGAGCCATCTAACTTGGGAGGGGCCCTGGACCGAGCGGCGTCCACATCCTGCGTGGAAAGGTGCAGAGGGAACCCGGGTTGGAAGCGACTTCTTTTATAACTAACGTAAATAAGCTACCAGCTGCCACCTGGAACTCTCCCCAAGGTGTCCCGAACACAAGTCTTGGGGAAAAGCCTCAGACGTGGGGAGCGGGGGAGCAGGAGAGGCGCTGTGGGATTGGCGCCCGCGCTGGTTCGCTCCGCGGTGGGCGACTGCAGTCCTCTACCCCAGCGCAGGACTGGGCGGGGGGGGCAGTAGAATGGAAAAGGGGGAGGAGGAGAGGAGATTCGGGGAGGGGAGGGACATGACAAGAGGGAAGGGGAACAGGCGAGGGGAAAGGGGAGGGGACGGACCGGACAGGGAGAAGGGAGAAGAAAGGGGGAAGGAGGAGAGGGGAGGGGGCTATTTCCGGGTGCCCGCAGCCCCCTCCCCTCGCCTCCCCACCCCTACCTCCCGGCGGCTCCGACCGCGCGCGCGCAATCGCCGGGGACCGCGCTCCGCGCCGCAGATCCGCCGCGCCAGGAGCCCCAGCGGGCGGGACCTGCGGCCCCGGGGTTGCGCCTTCTCCGCTGCGTCCGCCGAGCAGCCCGAATCCAGAGCGCGGGAGTTGCAAGCCGTGACCGGGAGACCCGAAAGGCCCCCGGTGGAGCTTCTTTGGGGCAGGGCCGTCCTCTGCACAGCCGGTAAGTGTAGGCGTTAAGTCCGCCGGAGGCCGATGTGGTGGGACCGCGGCGCTCCCGGCGCGGGACGTGCGCACTCGCGGGGCTGGACCGCCCTCGGCCCTCCGCCCTCCGCCCTCCGCCCACAGCCGTTCTTCCCGCTCCGTCTGCGAAGCCCTGCGGGGCTCGGGCCTGAGTTAGCACCGGGGAGGGCTGGGGTTCTGCCCGCGGCCGGGCCGCGGGGAGCGGCTCCCGGGGACCCCCCCTCTCTCGGGGGGCGCACTGTGCTCGGTGTGTCCCTCGCTTTTTCACTTTTGTGATTTCCTCCATCCCAGGTTGGAATAGAAGGGAATGGAACCGAACAAGCGGTTTCTGACTCACTTGGCTGAGTGAACTCTGTGAGGAGACTCCTGAGGTTGTGGTGATTTACTTTTCTCCCCGGAGAAACCGGGCGCAGTCACACCTGCTGGTGTTCGCTTACTTGCCTGGAAGTTTTTGGTTGGTTGGTTGCTTGTTTTCTTGGGTTCCACGTGATCACTGTCCTTTGCCTAACAAAATCAAATGTCACTTTCTTGGTTCTTTTGTCCACCTTTGGCTGGGGTCCCTGCGGCGTCTGGACAAGCGGCAGGCAGAATACAGAGAGAACGGTGAATCCTGATGACCCCCGCACCATGGAAAGACTGACCTGAAAAGCTGTCGGAGCACTGCTGGCACTGTTGTATAAATAGTCAGTTTTCGGTGAATCCCTGAAATTATCTAAATCAGAAGTTACCAGCCTGACTTTTAGAGAGGTTCCCCCAATTTGCCTGCACTTGAGCATCCCAGGGACACTGCGGCGGCCTCTCACCTGCCTGGCAGGTCTAGTCGCTGCGGAAAAGAGGGAGATTCCTTTGAAGTGAGGCAGGGGACGCGGAGGAGGACCACCTGGGGAGTGTCCTCAGGGGCCTTCTTGTTTTCAGCCTTCTGATGATTAAGGAAATCATCAGGCTACTGGAATGTTTAACACCCTAGTAGGTTAAGTTGAATTCCTCTCCACGTGATGAAAAAGAGTTCACACTTCCCAGTGGAGCTAGGTGGAATGCTTGTATATTGCTGTCACTGATAAATCCGTGGGAAATCTCTGCTGAACCCAACAATGCTAAAAAGCAAGTTCTAGCTTTTAACTGCCCATAGAGTGGCAAACAGGTTATTTTCAGAAGCCCCAGACTCTTGCATTTTTCTCCCCACCATTCTTGTAGAGGTTACCTGAGCATGCACTGGAGCTTTCTGTGCCCCCCAGCTGAAATGGGAAAGTCATCCTTCTCAGTCGGACTGAAAGGGTTGTTGCCAGATGCTTTACCAGGCTATAAAAGCACGTGTTTCTGAACAGATCATAGCTGCTGCACAGTGTGTCTATGGCTACTGTGGAATTTTTCATTGTCCCTTTAGGGAAGAGACCTTCTTTTATCACTACCCTGTTTTCATTTGTTGTGTGGTTTTTTTTTATTTTCTTTTTGCTATTGAAAATTTCCCTTCACTTAGGTGAAATCACAGACCAGAATTAGCAGCAATGATGGCTCTCTAGAGCCAAAATTAGAAACTACGTAAGACTTTTTAGGCATGTCCTCCTTCTAGTCTCAGGGATGGTTCTGCAGAGTCTCCTTTAAAATTTCCACTTCAGCAATTATTGTAAGATGATGCATAAGTACTCTTTGAAATTGCATTTTTACATATTTTTTCCTTGATCTTTAATCATACTTTGCCAATGCGTATTTCTCTGAGGTGCCTAAAGGCACACCCAATGCATTTACCATCCCTTCAAAGTCTGTATACTTAACTCTTTGAACAGCTTCTTAAAAAAAGATAAACAAAAGCTCCAAGTAGCACTTGCAAAGACTGGGTCCTCCAAAGTGATAGCAGATGGCAGGCTCACGTGGGCTTTGTTTGTTGTACCCAGAACAAGATCAGTGTCTCCTAAATTAATCATGAATTGAATAATTGATTCCTCACACTTTGGGTGCACTAATCTTCAACTATAAATTTAAGGGTAGGGTACTACTGAGGTGTAGTTCACTTGGAAATGCTTTCCAAACCTATCAAATGATTTCTTTCACAGCTGGGTCAAATCTAATCGTAACACACATTATAAAATGCAATGACATAAACTTTGAGCTCTCCTGGCTTTTCCATTTCAAAGATGGGCTTCAGTGACCTTGCCATTTGTTGGTCAGCTCCAAAGATGGTGGTACCAGTGGACACAGTGGGTCTCTGTAAATGTCATTAAATATGGCTCTACCAGCTGCCTGTGGTATTTGTGAATGTTTTTGTAAGAAGAGCTGTTCTCCAGCTTTATCTGCCCACTGTGGTTTGTGGCGTGTTGTTGTGCCGTCCTGCAGCCGCTGCAGTTTCCCGAATGACTGAGCTCTGATGTCATGCGCTGTCTGAGCCTGAAGCCTTTTCAGGGCTGTACAGGGTCTGTGTGCCTGAGTGAGAGAAAAGGGGAGCAGAGGGTCCTGGAGTTCATTTGGTAGTGACTCCCCGTCTGCTCTGGCACATTCCAGTGCCTGGAGACCAAAGCCACCAAATGATTTGTGGTCAGAGTGACTTGGGGCTGGTTAGAGATGATTTAAAGGAAGGTTATGGGCATATGAAGTGTAGAGTAAAGAAAATATATTTTACTACTTTATTGAGACCACATGGCTCCAACTAGAACATTTTTTTAACATGGAAATTGTGGGCTGAACTGGCTCACAGCGTTTTTTCCCTTTTTTATTGCTTAGAGCACAGAGCTATACTCCCTGTTTATTACAAGCTTGACCTCCTCATTATTTCTGAAAGTTTAGAAAACTTTTTATGTTTAAGAAAACAAAAAGTAGAATTTATCTTCTGTGCTCTTCAAGGGCCAAGGACTGTTGCTAGAGAAGAGACTGAACTCTAATAACTGGAAGAAGATTTGCATGTTAAGCTGGGAACAGGCCAGTGCCAGTCCCTCAAGTTGCTCCATGCACTCGTAATGATGGAGAGAGATGGTTTTGTCTACTCTCCTGAGGACTCAGTCTACCCTGTAGTTAATCGTGGTGCCAAATAAAACAGGATGGATCTTTTCCAGTACCCGAACAGTGACGATGGGACTCAGAACAAGGGCCCTTCTCACTAGTGGTCTGTGGGAACACACGTCCCTTGGATCTGCACTTCACTTGTGAGACTAAGCAGCCATCTCTTCTGTGTGCTGCCACAAGCTGGCACAGCAAAAAACTGAATAGGCCCCCACGTTTCTGTCCAGCGTGAACTGAAGTATATGTTATCATTTCACTTTGTAGCTCATGCTTATCCTGTTTCAGTGTTAAAGATATATGCCATAGCCTAATAGTCTGTCAAAAGGCATTGAACAGCCAGATCCAGCTTGCAGTTTGGTGTTACTAGCTACAGCAGCAAGTGGAAGGCTGGCTCCTGACGTGCCTAGGCCCTTGGCCCCTGGCAGTCCAGGCTCTGAGGACCATGTGCCCTGATGTGCTGGCAGCTGCTTGAGATCCCCCCACATCCCGACAGGTGTTTGTGTTAATCCATCTTAGCCAGTCTGGGTCCCTGCAGTTTGGGTCTTTGTGTGTCTAGGAATTTAAAGGAAAAGATAAAACTAGTGTGGCACCTTATAGGAAAATCTTACCTGTAGAATTGGAAACACGTCAGGAAGGCAACATTGAACGATGTAGAACAAGCTACGCTGTGACTGAGGATAGGCCTTTGCCACTGTATGCCTTCCAGCAAGCTGTTTAATAATACAACACAGATAAAGCACTGTGTTGTATTTTGTCATTTTCTCCCTAAATTTGATGCTATAAGATCCCCAGAACGATACCAGGAAGCAGAGTGGGTAGCATCATTTCCATTTCATTTCATTTCCATTTCCACCATTCCATCATTTGCAAACTGGAGCTTCAGAGGTCAGTGACTTGCACAAGGTCATTCAGCATGAGTGGTAGAGTTTGGCTCAAAGCCAACCCCTTCTAACCAAATCCTATGTTCTTTCCACTGTAGCAGGCAGTGCCCAACTCTTAACCTGTGTGGATCTCACTCTCCTGGTTTGCAAAAATGAGACATTTGGACCGGAATATTATGGTCCATTCCAGCTTAAAATTCTATGTCTGATGAATCACCAGCTGGAAGGGACTTTAAGAGATCACTTAGTCATATTCATTGCTTCCAGCAAGATTCTATCTAAACTGTTTTGAAAATAAAATGTCAACCCCTTTTCTTACAATTCCAGAGCAGAAAAGGGCCCCAGAGAATGTCTTCAGTGTGTTTTGGAGTGAGAAAGAATAGAGGAACCGTGAGGTTGGTCGGTGCCTGCCAGGGAGAGCCATTGTCTAAAGCTCAGGAGTGGTGGGTTTAGCCTCGCTGCAAGTGATTGTCCAGTTGTGGGATTGATAACCGAGACAGGAGAGGGAAGGCTTTGCTGGTTGGCAGGGAATTATTCTGCAAGAGAGGTCAAAGATATGGTTACTCTGTGAAGAGGAAGAAAGAACTGAGTGGCTTGGTAAGATCTTAGAGTTTATTAAGGGCCCTCGGAGAGAGTGATGACTACAGATCCAGGTGACATTTCCATTTGAAGGTACAGAGAAACTCTGTTCATTCAGAAGATGCGTCTTGAGTTACTTAGCTAACATGTTTATAAACTGAAAAACTAATCAGTCTCTCACTTTCTCCCTATTTTCCTTTCATGAAAAGGATGTTATAAAAAAAATCAATGATTTTGGAGCTTAAAGGTTTGAGTAGTTATCACAGTTCTACAACTTACTAATTGAGCTTGGACAAAATTTTTCTACTTGCTCTCAATTTCTCATGTGTGAAACAGACTAGCAATACCTACTTCGAAGTTAAAAGTTGAGTTAGTTTGTGTCATTAACAGCAGTTTTCCAGTTTCAGGCTTTCCTAGAAACTGTGAGGTCTCTGAGGTTTCTTTTTATTCTGCCTTAATTCCCTTCCCAGGCAAAAATCATATTTGCAGTAGTTTTTCCATGCTTGCTATGTATCAGGCACATAATCACCTTAAATCCCCCCCCCCAAAATACTGTAGCAGTAGATATATCACCCCTATTTTATTATCTGGAAACAGTGTTCTAACAAAGATATACATCTTGCCCAAGCTCACAGGGCTGCCCAGTAGCAGAGGTGAGGGGAACTAATTCTGTCTCCTAAATCCTACTCACTTTCAGACCTGTGGGGCTGAAGAACTCAGGCCCTGTCTGGTTCCTGTCCCCAGTCCTTTTGGTGTCAGATTTCAGCTGATCTCCTGTAGGCCCGTTTCATGGCTTTTATGAGGATCAGGCCTAGCCTTCATTTTAATCAGCATCTTAGACTATTTGGGCTGCTATCATCACATACCATTGATTGGGTATCTCGTACATGGCACAAATTTATTGTTCACAGTTCTGGAGCCTGGGAATCCAAGATCATTGCACAGTAGGTCTGGGGGCTAGTTCCCAGACTGTGCCTGCTTGCTGTGTCCTCACATGTTGGAAGGGCTAACAAGCTCCCCCTGGCCTGTTTTATAAGAGCACTAATTCCATTTGGGAGGGTTCTGCCCATATTACCTGATCACTTCCCAGCAGGCCCCACTTACCTGGGGGGTTAAGACTTCAATATATGAATTTTGAGGTGACACAAACGTTCAGACTACAGCAGTCAGCTCCCCTGGTTCATCATCTCCAGTATCCTCTCCTCCTGTCCTCTTTCCTCTCTGCTCTGTGGCCTGCTGCCACCTCTCACGCTCCCCTTCCACTCTGCAATACCTCTTCTCAGGGATACCCTGCATCCTCCTCCCCACCTTTCTCTCAGACCCAGATGCTCCCCCATAAAGACCTTGGACCTCTCCTGAGTTTGCTCATCTCGCGACCTCAGCCTGTCAAGCCCCAATTAATGCTCAAGGCCCCCAGCACATTTCCTTTCATTGGAAAGAAAACTTGAGCATATTAAATATTGCCACCATATTAGCCTTGAATTTCAAAGACTGCAAATTCTTTGATCATTTAGTCTGTTACCTTTATTTTATAGATGAGGAAACTGAGGCTTAGAGAAGTTAATTCCAAACCCATCAGTATTGTTTCAAATTGATTTATACAGGGCGCTTAACCATCTCCAAGTCCCCTCCTAGTCTGGAGTGTCTCCTTGGTTAGTGTCTGAGAGGAATCCTTTCCAAGCTGCAAGAACAGTTCAGACCCTGAATGTTCACCCCCAGAAACATGTTCTTGTCCTTGGCAGACTTCCCTTCTGCTGAGCTGAACCTGTTCATGCTTCACAGGATGTGGAGAACAACTGGTCCCTCTCAGTCCTAATTCATGGGCTGGGAGGGTGAAGTCACCCCTTAGCTTGCCTTTCTTGAGGCTAAATAATACCAGACCTTTTTGCCTTTCATCCTAATTTCTTGTTCCCCAGCAATTTCGTCATTTTTATTTCTATCTGTCAGACTGTGACCAAGTAGTCCAGGTTCCTCACACTGTGAAGTCTGGAACTGGACAAAGGATTCTCATATAGGCATGAGAGAATGGTGTCCCCAAGACCCCGAGACCGTGCCTCAGCTAGGACAGCTAACCTTGACCTGCTGTCTGAAGTGACAGCCGACCTCATTGGCTCATTTTCAGCTTATTATCCTCATTTGGCTGAACACTGCTTAGATGGAGTGTGTGATAATGATTGTTTCCTCCATGTATCATCCAGAACTTTTCCTATTGACCTATTTTTTCCTTTGTTCCGGTTCATCAACTCATCTGGGACTCTAATCCTATTCTTCCACTTCTTAATTCTCAGCCCAGGTACTGTCCCAAGAAGCTTAGCTCATTGCAAGTCCCTGGAATTCACCCATACAGAAAGCAGACCCTGGAGATGTCTGGTTTTGGGGGCTCCAGGATTTGACAAAGGAAGCAGTCCATTTCCCACCTCCAAGCTCCTATATTTAGGGTAAAACAGGCCACCACTAGCCCCAGGAAAAGCCACTGAGAAACATGTTTGGTTGAGAAACATGATAATTAACAACAATGGCATTTACAAACCACTTTTATCTCAGTTAGCTTAAGCAACCCTTATAAAGAAATACATTATTCATGTTTTACAGATGAAGAAACTAAGGAGCAGTAAGGTTAAGTGACTCCCAAGATCACATAGCAAAGATTAGAACTTAAGTTTCCGGGCGGCGCCTGTGGCTCAGTGAGTAGGGCGCCAGTCCCATATGCCGAGGGTGGCGGGTTCAAACCCAGCCCCGGCCAAACTGCAACCAAAAAATAGCCGGGCGTTGTGGCGGGCGCCTGTAGTCCCAGCTGCTCGGGAGGCTGAGGCAAGAGAATCGAGTAAGCCCAAGAGTTAAGAGGTTGCTGTGAGCCGTGTGATGCCACGGCACTCTACCCAAGGGCGGTACAGTGAGACTCTGTCTCTACAAAAAAAAAAAAAAAAGAACTTAAGTTTCCTGTCTTTAAATTTCTTGAACTCTATTGTTTATTAGTGGTTTTAAAATCTTAGGGTTTTTTTTTTTTTTTTTTTGAGACAGAGCCTCAAGCTGTTGCCCTGGGTAGAGTGCCATGGCCTCACAACTTCCAACTCCTAGGTTTAAGCAATTCTCTTGCCTCAGCCTCCAAAGTAGCTGGGACCATAGGCGCTCCCCACAACACCTAGCTATTTTTTGGTTGTAGTTGTCATTGTTGTTTGGCAGGCCCAGGCTGGATTCGAACATGCTAGCTCTGGTGTAAGTGGCTGGCGCCTTAGCTGCTTGAGCAATAGGCGCCAAGCCAAATCTTAGAATTTCTAAAACTCCCCTGTGTGGTGAGGTGCTAGGGGTAGAGGTGTGTCAGACATGCAGAGTCTGGGACCTTGGCTTTGAGACAGATCAATTGCTTACATCAGAGTGCAGCCCTGAGTTCTAGGTCCTGAGAAGCTCGTCAGAGGGTGTTGATTGTGCTCCTAGGCCAAACTGAAGTCCTCTCCCAGACTGCCCTTCAGAGACCACACAGCACATCGAAACTGCCACAGAAATTTCCTAATGCTCGCATCCACCCACGAGAGTGCTGTGATGACCCAGATCTGGGCCTGTGGTGCCTTGAGGCTGCCACCCACCCCTGGCTCAGTCCTGCTTTGGGCACCCTCAGTTCTGCCCACCTGTTTAACTCCCTTATTTTGGGTTCTCTGCTTGGGTTTCCCACTCAGATGTTAGATAAGCTTTTGCCTCTGCTCTGTCCATCTCTGCAGCTCCCAGTCAGAAAGGCTGTCTCCCTCAGGCCTTCCTGATATGACCGTAAAATGGGCCTGAGCCTTGTGTGATGGCTGCCCAGGTTGTGTCTATCTGGGGAGCCTCCCAGGCACGTGCACCCCAGCTGGGCATCACCTACAAACTACTCTGAGGAGTCACAGCGTCACAACCAGTCTCCTCAGAGAGAGATGTGCTCTCGCCATCCTTCCACTCATCTCAGTTCACGATCCTGTTCCTGGAGATTTGGATGCTGTGGCAGGCCCAGGAGATGCCTACAGGTGGGCAGTGCAGTGGACGTTGATGGGGCACTGTGGGCACTGTGTTGACCCCCTTCTGTCCCTCACAGACATGGAGGGACACACAGGACACTTGGGGGTGGCGTGTCTGTTGAGTGACACACGTTACGACTACTTAGCCCCTTGGTCTTTCAGGCTCACCAAATACGCAAGAGGTCCCTGGCTTAATTATGTTATGCATGTACTATCAAGGAAAAAGTGGAGTTATTATTATCAAGGAAAAAGAGGTCCCTGGCTTAATTATGTTATGCATGTATTATCAAGGAAAAATGTTTCTGGGTTCAGAGCAGACTAACAGAATGGTTGGATGTTCATGTGGCTGCAACCAGACACCAGTCTTGGCCAACATGATCCACTCGCTGTCTTTTTCCTGTTCCCTTCTTCAACCACAAACATCTTCTACTAGAAACTTGACCCCTGCACTTGCTCTTAAACACACCCAAATTGTGATAGAGGGATAGAGAACGCTAACACACAAATCCTAGCACAGTGTGGAGAAGCTGTGTTGTGACACTGAGGAGAAATCCCCGAACGTAAGTCGCCAGAGTGATGGTCAGGCATATACCTTCCCTTAAGTCAGCAGAGGTATGGGCTCTTTGGGAAGATACAAAGTATTGGAGGCTGGAGGGAAGGGGGTGTTTGGGGCCTTGTTAGAGTGCATCCATATATGAAAGCTTCCATTTTTGCTGAAAGAAATAGTTGCCTTTAACTATTATAACTTGGCAAGTCCCGGACTTGTTGAAGGATCTCAGAGCATCATGGCAAAATGCTACACCCTGCCCTTAATTAGGTCAAGTTAAAAGCAGTCTGGTCTGCTAACCACAGGGGAAGTATTGCTTTCAGGTAGAATTCATATCCAGATTTCATTGTCTGACTTGAGGATATATACGGGAACAAATCAGAGATTCTCTCTCTCTCTCTCTCTTTTTTTTTTTTGATATTTAAGCTAAAAGGGGACTTGAAATCCAGGAACTGGCTGTGCAGTGTTAAAACATCCCTGTTTGAGGTCTGGCTGCTGTGTATCACAACGTGAAGTCAGGACACGAGGCCTGTGATTTCTAGTCCATTTGTGCTAGTAATTACTACCAATAGGAGTACCTTCAAGCCATTAATCAAGACACCTGACACATCCTGCCAATGCAATTTGAAACTTTTATCTGCTAAAAAAGCAAAATTCCCTTCCACTAACAAATGCGTGTGGTAAGGCAAGCTGGCTTACATGTCTGAAGCAGCCGTGTAACAGCACCAGTGCTCTCCTATGTACAGCCTGCAGGTGATCTAGCACAACCCTGGGAAAATGAGCACAGTTTTGTTTATTTGTTTGTTTCTTTTTTTTTTTGTAGAGACAGAGTCTCACTGTACCGCCCTCAGGTAGAGTGCCGTGGCGTCACACGGCTCACAGCAACCTCTAACTCTTGGGCTTACGCGATTCTCTTGCCTCAGTCTCCCAAACAGCTGGGACTACAGGCCTCCGCCACAATGCCCGGCTATTTTTTTGTTGCAGTTTGGCTGGGGCTGGGTTTGAACCCGCTACCCTTGGCATATGGGGCCGGCACCCTACTCACTGAGCCACAGGCGCTGCCCTCTTTTTTCTTTCTTTTTTTTTTTGAGACAGAGTCTCCCTATGTTGCCCTGGGTAGAGTGCTGTGGCATCACAGCTCACAGCAACCTCCAACTCCTGGGCTCAAGCGATTCTCCTGCCTCCACCTTCCAAGTAGTTGGGACTACAGGCGTCCATCACAACACCGGGCTATTTTTTCGTTATAGTTGTCATTGTTGTTTGGCGGGCCGGCTAGGTTCAAACCATACACCGGAAAAGCACAGTTTTGCATTTTTATTTCTCCTGAAGCTCTTCTCTTTACTACTAATGGCCTTTACTGAGACCTGCAGGCGGGCCTCTTTATATATGCTTTCTCCATTAATCTATCAATTCCATGACATAAGTACCGTTAATGCCCCTAGGTCCTGAAGGCTGAGCCACTATGTGCCTCGTTAGGTGACCTGACATGCCCAACTTCAGAGCCTGCCCTTTTGGAAGAACATTCTTCTTTCAAAACCATTTGGTGCCCTGAGGGAGGGAAATGGTTAAGTAATTAGTGCCATTTGCTTCAAATGACATGAGCTCTTTGGGTGCTGCTATCTTTCAACGTTAGTTGATCCTTGACCTTCTTTGAGGTAGGCGATGTCACTGAATCCACCCAGTAAACACAGAAGGTGGGCTGCGGCACCCCTGCGTTGCCAACCAGGAGCCTCCCTTTCCCTCCTTGCCCAAGTTGTTCAGGTGGCCCTCAGCGTGGACTTACTCTCTGCTTGAGTGTCTTATGCAGCAGAGCAACTGTGGGAAAGAGGGCACAGTAACAACAGCCCAGAAGTGTGGATCTCAGCTGGGCTCTGCCACTCGTGACAACCCATCAACTCTGTACCTCTGCTTCCTTCTTATGCTGGTGGGAGCATCATCTGAAGTTTCATGAAAACAGCATATGTGTTAGAAGTAGACAGATTACTAATTCTGGATCTTCTACTAAATATCAACCTTCAAATCAATTAACCTTTCTGACCTTCAGTGTCCCAGCTGTGAAATGCAGGTAATAGCACCTGCCTCTGTGTTGGTGTGGAGATGAATGAGACACCTGTGATGTGTGCAGCAGTGCACTGCTCCCCACCCCTCCTCTGTGTTAGTGAGTTGTGCTTAAATACAGGCATGGTGAGCTGAGTTGTGCCATCTGCGGTACTAATTGCAGGGAGGCGGGGCTGAGCATGGCTGATGGAGTTGCCATCCCTGGTGCACCATTTCTGATACAACCTTGAGCCAGTTAACCTCTCTGGGCCTCAGTTTCCTCTTTTTTAAAATGAGCCTGACAATGGTATGACTATGGTGGAGTTTTGGTGAGGGCTGAATTAATTGCATGCCATAATCAGTTAGAAAATACCTGGTACAGAGTGAGCACTTATTAAATGTTAGCTGTCGTTATTATTGTTACTATCATCATCTGTTATTTTGAGGAGCTGTGTAGAGTGAGGCCATGGAAGAGATATTCTCAGAGCAGAGGGCAGTTTGCGGGGTCTCATCGGGGGTGGACTGCTGACCATGGCCCCATTAGCTTTGTTCACTGACCAGCTCAGGCACCTGGCTAGAATTAGGGCAATTTGAAGTAACGTGTGGAAAACTCTTACAGTCAGCTCTTGGGAGAGGAAAAAGGCACTAAATAAGTACAAAGAAAACAAACAAACAAAAAAATTGGGGGGTGGCCTCAGAGGGGTGCTGCGCCCAGCCTGGTATTTGCTACTCTGAGAAGAGACTAGGGGGAGAAGCCAACTCCCTCCCCAGGTGGTAGAGTGGGCTCTTGGCTCCCATCCAAAAGACAGCAGCAGGTAGCTGCGCCCAAGCAGATCCAAGGCCACCCACAGCCTGTCCCGACCATAGGCAGCCCAGCTTTCCCATGTCCAACACCACTGTGGCTGCCCCCGCTCCCCATTTCTCCTTCCCTAGGTGCTCCCCTAAGCAAAACTGGGGGTGGGCTATTCTGAGTAGAATGCTGATGGCCAGTTCACTGTGGTGCCAGAGCAGATGTCTGGGGGTCACCAGCAGGCTGCTCCCACTGTAGGACCCTAGTCCCAGACTGCACTGAGCCCAGGACTTTGTAGCCAGACCTTGACAAAGGCGTGGAACACACACAGCTCTGTAAATGGGAGGTGGCATCCGTCAGCCCTTCTGACAACTTCACCTGCCCTTGAAACGTTCCTCACTCTGGAACCAATCCTGACACTAAATGAAGTACACGGAAAGCGTTCTCGAGATGTCACTGCAAAATGGTGTGTAGGAGGCATCCAAGACCGAGTCCAGGTCTGGCCCAGGCCCCAGCAGTGGGAGCCTCTGGTTTCTCCTCAGCCGGGGGACAGAAGATTAATTCCTGAAGCTCCAATCAATGATAACAAAAAAGGCCTATTTCTCTTTGCCACAGAATAAACAGTATCTTAGCTGTGGTGTCTTACATTATAATGTTTTAGAAGATCAGGACAATATCTAACTATATCTCTCATCGTTCAAGAAAATAAATTTTCATGACACAAAACCTTTATACTTCTCTGGCAACAGTACAGTTTTAAAATGCAGATAGCTTCTGCACATTAATGGTATAAATATAATGAACTCTTCATCCTCAAAAGCTACCAAGAAATGTAAGGTGTTTGTGTTAACAGCACATAAAACCAATGTGTATGCATAAATATTGTAATAATATAGCCTGTCTTCTCAATTTGCTTGGCAAAAATATGTTGGGAAGGAAAAAACAAAATTGAAAATTACCACTCAAAAGAAAAAAATGGTATTACTACTTTTCTTCAGCCAGTTTCAGAGGTGCTACATTAATCATCAAATATAAAATGGATCAAAAATTTTAGTAGCCTTTTCTGTTTTTTTCTTTTTTTAGAGGCACGGTCTCCTGGGCTCAAGGAATTCTCCTGCCTCAGCCTCCCCAGTAGCTGAGATGACAGGTTCTCACCACCATGCCTGGCTTCTGTGGCCTTTTAAACCTAGAAGAAGTCCTGAAAAAAAATAACAATATAAGAAATTAAAAATATTTTTTCTTGACATTTAAGATTTTCAAAGGATCTGGTTAGTTAACCTCTTCAGAAAGGTTAGACTGACTGTTAGTTACAAAGGAAAATACAGATGATTCTCTAACTCACTTGTTACAATGGAATCTGTTTTTATTGTTTGTGTTTTTTTTCCAGAGGTCAAGATTCATTATTAAAATATTTATATAAAAGGTTGTTTTTGAGGCTTCTAGGAAGACACACTGTAACTGCAGATCCCGATGGTAGCCCATATAGGAAAAGCTGGTTGCAAAGAAGTTTCTGGCCATTTCTGAGAGCTCTTCTCACATGATTGTTCTGTTACAATGTACCTGCAAGTCAAAAAACTCCCATGTATTTCTTAAAAAGAAATTACAGATTTTCCTTACCAATCCAATCTGGATCCTGGAGCAGGTCAGCATCATTCGTCCTCCCTCCCCATTTCCCCTTCAGACCACTAAGGAGTTCTCTGGTTTGTTTGCAGCTTCTGAAGGTGATTTGAAGTGACTGGTCTCCTAATTTTGGGTGTGTCTGCTCTTGTAAGGAGTTGGCATGCTCCAGAGAGCACCAGGGGCCCTTGTGACCACACAGTCCTTCTTCTTCTTTCCCTGCTCACCAGAGTCCTCCTTACTCACCAGAAAGAGAGGGCTGAGCAGTTTGCAGGAGCCACCAGGGAGATGTTCACAATGTAATGGCAGCTTCAGGTTTTGAATCGTCCATATTCATTAGAAACAGCTGTTTTATAGCTTGAGTGAGAAAAGTTAGATATCTGTGGCACAATGAAGGAAGAAAACGGACTGTGTATCCGTGTAGAGATAGACTCAAATTCTATATTAAGTCATAAGTGAAAGCTCATACCCACAAGGTGTATACATAAATATGAGAGAATGCTGTCAGGAAAGAAATTGTAGATGCTGTTTGCCTGGAAAGTAAGAAGACACTGGCTGGTCAGCCTCTTTGGAGTGGGGCAGCCTCTTTGGAGATTGGCAACATGTTACTGGTTACCAGAAAATCTTGTGGTGTGAGGACATTTGCACCAAGCAACTGCTTTCAAGGTCTCTTCAGCATCCTTATGTGCTGATGTCTTTGTTTTTACACAGATTTGGTGAAAAGAGTGTTGTTTCTGCATTAAATGACCCTGCTGCATCCCACCACTTTCTACCTATGGAGCCCAGTAACTCTAACTGTGTGGTGTTTTCTTCATGGCATTGCCCTATCTGAAATTATGTCATTTACGGGGCAGTTTAAATGCTTCCTATCTCTTCCCCTGCTCTGACCCCCTATGATGACTCCTTGTTGTCTTCTGTGTAGTCAAGTCTTCCTTTTGTTCCACAATTAACCTGTTTCTTCTCTCAACGAGATTTTGAGGTCCAACTCAAAGTCG
This sequence comes from Nycticebus coucang, assembly GCF_027406575.1. Taxonomy (NCBI): domain Eukaryota; kingdom Metazoa; phylum Chordata; class Mammalia; order Primates; family Lorisidae; genus Nycticebus; species Nycticebus coucang. The sequence goes on along the minus strand of NC_069780.1, from coordinate 107,764,640 downwards.
GCTTGGGGGATGGAGCTCAGATTCCTTTGACTTCTGTACAAGAATCGCTTCATGGGTAAAAGGCATCCTGTTCTTGGGACATTGACCCAGCAAAGCCAAGAACTTTCTTAAAGCCTATTGCTTGGTGGTCAGGGAAACACAACAGAACACCACCCTGCAGCCACAGTCTGTGTGCTCTCGTTTGTGATTCAGTGTGGTATTTTTCGCCTCCTATCTGCAGCAAGATGAGATAATCCCTGGCTGGTATAAATTTTTAGCACCTCTTTGCATCAGTAGGCATACTGTTAGGACTATATCCCATGGGTCGCCTCGGCAACCTTATGAGGAAGGTACAAATAAAATATGGATGTAAAAGACTGCAGTAGTTAATGAGTGATATAATGGTCATGGAAGTCTCTTTTAATAGAACACAAATTGTCCTAAAAAGTACATATTTCTTTTTTGTTTTTCAAATGTGCTATGTGATATTTTGGATATTCTAATATTCTTATTTTTTTCTCTTTAGGTTTCCTTTTTGATAAGTGTAAAACATACAAAGTGTTATTTATATTAGCTTACAGTAAAAAGAAAAAAATGTAGAAAGCTCCAAAATGAAAAGTTAAAGTTCTCTGACTTTTCCCAGCCTCATTCCCTCCTCTCAAGATAAGTTACAAGTTTCTTGTATAACCTGGCAGAACCGTGCTGTTCCATTCTCTTCTGTTGTGGTTTTACTCAATGGTATATTTTTTTTTTTTTTTTTTTTTTTTTTTTTTTTTTTTTTTTTTTTTTGTAGAGACAGAGTCTCACTTTACGGCCCTCGGTAGAGTGCCGTGGCCTCACACAGCTCACAGCAACCTCCAACTCCTGGGCTTAAGCGATTCTCCTGCCTCAGCCTCCCGAGCAGCTGGGACTACAGGCGCCCACCACAACGCCCGGCTATTTTTTGGTTGCAGTTTGGCCGGGGCCGGGTTTGAACCCGCCACCCTCGGTATATGGGGCCGGCGCCTTACTGACTGAGCCACAGGCGCCGCCCTCAATGGTATATTTTTGACAGCTTCATCTGACATGACTGTTAAAAGCTCTGTCGACTGTGTGGGAGGACAGAATTGAATTTCATTTCCTCCATGACAGACATTTAGGGCAAGTTGGGTGTTTCCCTATTACATTTTTTAAAAAGCGCTGAGACCAGCATGAATATGCCTGTCTTTTCCTGTCTTCCTTTCCCAGTGTGAGTCTGTCAAAGCACAACTTCCTAGAAACAAAGCTGCTAAATGCTGGTGTTGCCAAATTCTCCTCTTAAAAGCTTACACAAATTTATATGCCCCTATTAGTTACAGCAATTTTCAATATTGTAAGTGTATTTTAAATATGTACATTTTCCTCTCAGATGTTCACATAGATTTTAGCTGGAGATTCCTGACCTTATTCCCTGGCACCACCTCCACTGAGAACCCCGCACACCTCACGCACATTGTCTGTGTGACAGTAGTACAAAGCACAATGGCGTGTTGCAACTGCTTCTTCCCTCCTTTATGTAAAATATATGCAATGTGATGGTATTATTTGCTACCTGTATTTAGAAATGGTTCTTTCAAGTCATAATCCAAACTTTGGAAAATCATACTGCCCACAGTGGGGGTGGAACATACTCTTTCAGGATCATGCATTAGGGTAGTTAATTGTAATTCAAAGATTGATGTAAGAAGGCTAAGGGTTCAAGAAGGAAGTCTATTTTTCCTTAAGTTAGGAATAAAACTATAAATTCTGGTTATATGAATTGCTGAAGAATTATTGTGTGGGGATCAATTAATCATTCTACAGCAGCATTAGAAGACTGCTCCGTCTTCTCCATCTACTAATTACAGTTGCACTATGAGGCTCCAGAGTGCAGGGCTAACTCATTCTTTTAGCTTTTAACATTGCAGTAAATGATCTGGGAGCAGATTTAATGTTTTCTCTGTAATCTCCAAGGTTAACTCTTTTTTTAAATTATCCTTTAAGATTTGGACTATTCCCAACACAAATGATCAATATTGAGGTGATGGACATCCCCATTACCCTGATTAGATCACCGCATCTAAAGCATGGATCAAAATCTGCCTCAGAAGTTTGTACAGTCACCATGCATCAATTAAAAAAAAAATCCAGCCACAATGTTGATGCTTTTATCTAATATAAGTAAAACTCATTATATTACTGGAAACTTGAAAAAAAAAATCCAGCCTTACTTCAGACCAGTTAAACCAGAGTCTCTTGGGGTACAGTTCTATATTCCTCCCCGCCCCCCCAAGCTTAACTCTTTAGTTACTGGCCAGAGAAATACCTTTCTAATCTAATCTCTATCAGAAAATATCTTTCTAATTTTAAAGCAATTAAGTACTATAGTTCTTAGTCACTTGGAAATCATCATGATGCTTTACAGGAAGTAGAGATGGGGGAAGAGGGAAGAATTTCTATTATTCAGTGACAGGAAGGTAAATTAGAAAAATGGGAGGTTGTGACTATGAATAGTTGTATATTGTGTACACTTGAACAAAAATACAGATTTTACATTACATTCAGAAGAGTTGTTTTTGAACAAAAGTGAATTGCTGCTCACGCCTATAACCACAACACTTGGGAGGCTGAGGCGGGCGGATTGCCTGAGCTCACAGGTTCGAGACCAGCCTGAGCAAGAGCAAGACCTCATCTCTAAAACAATAGCCCAGCGTTGTAGTGGGCACCTGTAGTCCCAGCTATTCGGGAGGCTGAAGCAAAAGAATCACTTGAGCCCAGGAGTTCAAGGTTACTGTGAGTTAAGATGCCACAGCACTCTACTGAGGGTGACAAAGTGAGACTCTGTCTCAAAAACAAACAAAACAAAAGTTAATTGCTAAGAAGAATGATTTTATACAACAAGCTAAAGGGCTGGGCTTTCTTCCTCCCTTCCTTCCTCCTTCCCTGCCCCAATCCCTCTCTCCTCCACTCCCCTCTTCCTCCCACCCACCTGATGGGGCACAGGCATATTCAACAGTGCAGGAGGCTGGGATCTGAGGGGTAAATGTTGAAGCTTGTGAAGTCTCACACACAGCATGACAGGGAGTTCCGTGTGCAAAGCACTTTTCTGTCCCAACAGATTTTTTTTTTTTTTTTTTTTAAGAGACAGAGTCTCACTTTGTCGCCCTCAGCTCGTGGGCTTAGGCGATTCTCTTGCCTCAGCCTCCTGAGTAGCTGGGACTATAGGTGTATACCACTTGCAGTTTGGCCAGGGTCAGGTTTGAACCTGCCACCCTCTGTATATGGGGCCAGCACGCTACTCAATGAGCCACAGATAATGCCCTCTGACAGATGTTTTTATGAGTGTGCCAACTCCAAGCAGAAATCATGACTCTTTTACTCTTTAGATGGCAAGTATGAGATTGTTCCCCAGGAATAATGTTGAAAGATCAGAAAGAATATAAAAAATTGGGAGAAAGGGTAGAATAGTTAGGAAACTATCAAAATATGTACATGTACAACATAAATTTCATGAAATGTACCCTTTAGTTAAATAACATTTTAAAAATCTCTTTAAGGCTCTCAGATGGGCCTTGAAAATTAAATTACACCTCACACCTTACACCTTGGATTTAAATTTAGCATGTGATTTCCTAATGCAAACATTTGTAAAGATAGAGTGCTACATCAATGAAATAAGGCTGAAACAGGACCTCAGGGAGAAAAATTGGCAAGTGTGTACAAAGTAAGTTACTAATGAATATGATTAAGTTTTAGAAAGCTTTTCTATGAGAGGAAATATTTTTTGTCACTTATTCAGGTTTTTGCACGAAGCATGACATAGTTAAAAATCTATGCAAACTATTTGCCAACAAGGAAACATCATTCCACTTTACAGCTAAAGCATCCCCTATAAATGGGATGAACTATTCTAATAAAAAAGCCCCTGGAAATTCTGTGTGCTATCTTGATTAAATTAGGCTAATCTAGTAAATGCGTTGTAATTGAGAGGATTGTGCCATCCTTTAGCGTTCAGCACACCAGGTGTTAGGAGTTCTGTCCCACTTTCAGGCATCCAGTCATGCTTGCTAAAAGAAAAGAAAAATTGTAAGGCCAGTGATCGTAGTCTCTCAAGCCATCATCCTGAAGTTTCTCTACAATATCCTTGCCAATTGTTTATCTATGGTACATCTAGTGAAAAGGAACTAACTCGTTGCAATCTATTCTATTTTAGCCACAATAATTTAGTTATAATGAATTCTTTAGATCCTTCAAAATTGACCTAACATAGCACTCAGGCAACTATTTTTAAGCCCAATTTCAAACAACATAGAAAAATAGTAGCCAGTGGAACACTAGAGGCTAGTGAGCAACTATGGTCACCCTACCTAGAAGAATCGGGAGACGACACTAAACAACTTTTACCATGACGTGGACCTGCCACCTTTTTCTAGTACTGAGTAATTTTTTTACTTCACTAATGTCTGTGCATTGCCGGAACGACAGGCAGTGAGGAGAGGTTTCCTCACCATGTGCACACAGTCAGCAGGGAGTTCCTTGTGCATGGGAGACACTCTTGGGAACCTCCCAGAGAGAGGAGGCTGAGGCAGAGATTTATTACCTAGCTCTTCTGATACATACATATTGAGCTCTGAGAACTAGAACCCTTATCCATGAGACAACTTTTCCTTATACTGTTCTCCTGCACAGCAAATTCACTATCAGTGACATTTTAAAATTCAGAAATGCCCATTTTTGCTTTGCAAACAAGTGACCTATTGTACTTTCCTGTGACTATTAAATATGTTATGCTAAAGCCTTTTCCCCTAACTTATTCTCCCTTCACACATCACATAATAACTTTAAGGCTGGGTAGGGTTTTGGATGGGGCAAGCTGATAGTTGTATTTTTTTTTTTTTTTGGTCTTTTGCCACGTCTGTAAGTACCTCTGAAGCCAGTTTTAAAATTGTGCATCGGGAGATCCACAGTAGTTTTGGGGCCTGCAAGATAAAGGCATGGAATGAGGGAATGTGACCTGGTCAAGTGGGAGCTCTAATTGTCATCATGACATTAAAAAATTCTGTATTTTTTGAAGAAAAAGATTGAAAGACTTAAATCAGGTTATAACACTAACTTTCACACTTTAAAAAACTCCATTAGAATGAAATTTCAGTCTAAGAAATTTCATCAGATATGAAATTTGCACTGAGAAACCAACTAAAATGAAACAAAACCTTTTATTTGTGATTCAGATAGCCAAATAAAACAAGGTATATTAATCCTGACTTCCTGTTCTTGCTCACACGCCTGAGGCCCCTCCCTGTGCCCGCTGCTTCCCACACACAGGCTCCATCAGGGTAAGCTGTGGAGGCCACCTTCTTGGACAGTGTCTCGCTTGTCTGCAAATTCAAAAGTATGTATTTGATTGAAATGATTGAGAGGAGGACAGGCATTTTTTTTTATTTTTATTTATTTTTAATTTTTTATTTTCTTTAATTTTTTTCTATACATTAGTGCAATCAAGGGGTACAATGTACTGGTGTCATACTGAAATATTCTCATCAAACTGTTTAACGTAGCCTTCCTGGCATTTTCTTAGTTATTGTATGTAGACATTTGTATTCTGCCTTTAGTAGGTTTCGCCTGTACCCATTCTAAGATGCACCACAGGTGTGGCCCCACCCATTACCCTCCCTCCACCTTAACCTCCCCTCTCCCTTCCCCTTCCTTGGCCCTTTCCTCATGGTCTTGTGCTATAGTTGGGTTATAGCCTTCATGTGAAAGCTATAATTTAGTTACATAGTAGGGCTGAGTACTTTTTCTTCCATTCCTGAGATACTTTGCTAAGAAGAATATGTTCCAGCTCCATCCATGTAAACATGAAAGAGGTAAAGTCTCCATCTTTCTTTAAGGCTGCATTATATTCCATGGTATACATGTACCACAATTTGCTAGTCCATTTGTGGGTTGATGGGCACTTGGGCTTCTTCCATGACTTAGCAATTATGAATTGGGCTGCAATAAACATTCTGGTACAGATGTCTTTGTTATATTGTGATTTTTGGTCTTCTGGGTATAAACCTAGTAAACGAATTATAGGATTGAATGGCAGGTCTATTTTTAGGTCTGTAAGTATTCTCCAAACATCCTTCCAGAAGGAACGTATTGGTGTGCATTCCCACCAGCAGTGTAGAACTGTGCCCTTTTCTCCACATCCACGCCAACATCTCTGGTTTTGGGATTTTGTTATGTGGGCTACTCTTACTGGGGTTAGGTGATATCTCAAAGTAGTTTTGATTTGCATTTCTCTGATGATTAAGGATGGTGAGCTTTTTTTCATGTGTTTGTAGATCGTGCATCTGTCTTCTTTATAGAAGTTTCTCTTCAAGTCCTTTGCCCACCCTGAGATGGGATCACTTGTTCTTTTCTTGCTAATACTTTTGAGTTCTCTGTGGATTCTGGTTATTAAACCTTTATCGGATGTATAACCTGCAAATATTTTCTCCCATTCTGAGGGCTGTCTGCTTGCTTTACTTACTATGTTCTTGGCTGTGCAGAAGCTTTTTAGTTTGATCAGGTCCCAGTAATGTATTTTTGATACTGCTTCAATTGCCTGGGGAGTCCTCCTCATAAAATATTCACCCAGGCTGATTCCTTCAAGAGTTCTCCCTGCACTTTCTTCAAGTATTTTTATAGTTTCATGTCTTAAGTTTAAATCTTTGATCCAGTGAGAGTCTCTCTTACTTAATGGTGAAAGTTGTGGGTCCAGTTTCAATCTGTTACAGATCCTCAGCCAGTTCACCCAGCACCATTTGTTAAATAGGGAATCTTTTCCCCACTGAATGTTTTTAATTGGCTTGTCAAAGATCAAATAACAGTAAGTAGCTGGATTCATCTCTTGGTTCTCTATTCTGTTCCAGACATCTACGGTTTTTGTGCCAGTACCATGCTGTTTTGATCACTATTGATTTATAGTACAGTCTCAGGTCTGTTGGCATGATTCCTCTTGCTGCGTTTTTATTGCTGAGTAATGTTTTGGCTATTCGAGGTTTTTTCTGATTCCATGTAAAACAAAGTATTGTTTTTTCAAGATCTTTAAAATATGGCAATGGAGCTTTAATAGGAATTGCATTAAAAATTATATATTGTTTTGGGTAGTATAGACATTTTAACAATGTTGATTCTTCCCAGCCATTAGCATGGTATGTTTTTCCATTCGTTAACATCTTCAGCTATTTCTTTTCTTAAAGTTTCATAGTTCTCTTTGTATAGATCTTTCACGTCCTTTGTTAGATATACTCCCAAATATTTCATCTTCTTTGGCACTACTGTGAAAGGAATAGAGTCCTTGTCTGTTTTTTCGGCTTGGTTATTGTTGGTATATATAAAGGCTATAGATTTATGGGTGTTGATTTTGTAGCCTGAGACATTGCTGTATTCCTTGATCACTTCTAAAAGTTTTGTAATATAATCCCTAGTGTTTTCCAGATATACGATCATATCATCTGCAAAGAGTGAAAGTTTTTTTTTTGTGGTTTTTGGCCGGGGCTGGGTTTGAACCCGCCACCTCCAGCATATGGGATCAGCACCCTACTCCTTGAGCCACAGGCACTGCCCAGAAGAATGAAAGTTTGATCTCTTCTGACCCTATGTGGATACCCTTGATTGCTTTTTCTTCCCTAATTGCAATGGCTAAAACTTCCATTACAATGTTAAAGAGCAACGGAGACAATGGGCAAACTTGCCTTGTTCCTGATCTAAGTGGCAGTGATTTCAATTTAACTCCATTCAATACGATATTGGCTGCGGGTTTGCTGTATATGGCCTCTATTAGTTTAAGAAATGTCACTTCTATACTAATTTTATTTGTTTTTTTTTTTTATTGTTGGGGATTCATTGAGGGTACAATAAGCCAGGTTACACTGATTGCAATTGTTAGGTAAAGTCCCTCTTGCAATCATGTCTTGCCCCCATAAAGTGTGACACACACCAAGGCCCCACCCACCTCCCTCCTTCCCTCTTTCTGTTCCCCCCCATAACCATAATTGTCATTAATTGTCCTCATATCAAAATTGAGTACATAGGATTCATGCTTCTCCATTCTTGTGATGCTTTACTAAGAATAATATCTTCCACGTCCATCCAGGTTAATACGAAGGATGTAAAGTCTCCATTTTTTTTAATGGCTGAATAGTATTCCATGGTATACATATACCACAGCTTGTTAATCCATTCCTGGGTTGGTGGGCATTTAGGCTGTTTCCACATTTTGGCAATTGTAAATTGAGCTGCAAGAAACAGTCTAGTACAAGTGTCCTTATGATAAAAGGATTTCTTTCCTTCTGGGTAGAGGCCCAGTAATGGGATTGCAGGATCAAATGGGAGGCCTAGCTTGAGTGGTTTGAGGTTTCTCCATACTTCCTTCCAGAAAGGTTGTACTAGTTTGCAGTCCCACCAGCAGTGTAAAAGTGTTCCCTTCTCTCCACATCCACGCCAGCATCTGCAGTTTTGAGATTTTGTGATGTGGGCCATTCTCACTGGGGTTAGATGATATCTCAGGGTTGTTTTGATTTGCATTTCTCTAATATATAGAGATGATGAACATTTTTTCATGTGTTTTTAGCCTTTCGTCTGTCATCTTTAGAGAAAGTTCTATTCATGCCTCTTGCCCATTGATATAAGGGATTGTTGGCTTTTTTCATGTGGATTAATTTGAGTTCTCTATAGATCCTAGTTATCAAGCTTTTGTCTGATTGAAAATATGCAAATATCATTTCCCATTGTGTAGGTTGTCTCTTTGCTTTGGTTATTGTCTCCTTAGCTGTACAGAAGCAAGTCCCATTTGTTTATTTTTGTTGTTGTTGCAATTGCCATGGCAGTCTTCTTCATGAAGTCTTTCCCCAGGCCAATATCTTCCAGTGTTTTTCCTATGCTTTCTTTGAGGATTTTTATTGTTTCATGCCTTAAGTTTAAGTCCTTTATCCATCTTGAATCAATTTTTGTGAGTGGGGAAAGATGTGGGTCCAGTTTCAGTCTTTTACATGTAGACATCCAGTTCTCCCAACACCATTTATTGAATAGGGAGTCTTTCCCCCAAGGTATGTTCTTGTTTGGTTTATCAAACATTAGGTGGTTGTAAGATGTTAGTTTCATTTCTTCGTTTTCAATTCGATTCCAAGTGTCTATGTCTCTGTTTTTGTGCCATTACCATGCTGTCTTGAGCACTATGGCTTTGTAGTACAGACTAAAATCTGGTATGCTGATGCCCCCAGCTTTATATTTGTTACAGAGAACTGCCTTAGCTATACGGGGTTTTTTCCGGTTCCATACAAAACGCAGAATCATTTTTTCCAAATCTTGAAAGTACAATGTTGGTATTTTGATAGGAATGGCATTGAATAGGTAGATTGCTTTGGGAAGTATAGACATTTTAAGAATGTTGATTCTTCCCATCCATGAGCATGGTATGTTCTTCCATTTGTTAATATCCTCTGCTATTTCCTTTCTGAGGATTTCATAGTTTTCTTTATAGAGGTCCTTCACCTCCTTCGTTAGGTATATTCCTAGGTATTTAATTTTCTTTGAGACTATGGTGAAGGGAGTTGTGTCCTTAATTAGTTCTCATCTTGACTGTTATTGGTGTACACAAAGGCTACTGACTTGTGGACATTGATTTTATATCCTGAAACATTACTGTATTTTTTGATGACTTCTAGGAGTCTTGTGGTTGAGTCTTTCGGGTTCTCTAAGTATAGGATCATGTCGTCAGCAAAGAGGGAGAGTTTGACCTCCTCTGCTCCCATTTGGATTCCCTTTATTTCCTTGTCTTGCCTAATTGTATTGGCTAGAACTTCCAGCACTACGTTGAATAGTAAAGGTGACAGAGGACAACCTTGTCTGGTTCCAGTTCTAAGAGGAAAAGCTTTGAGTTTTACTCCATTCAGTAAAATATTGGCTGTGGGTTTGTCATAGATAGCTTCCATCAGTTTTAGAAATGTGCCACCTATGCCTATACTCTTCAGTGTTCTAATTGGAAAAGGATGCTGGATTTTATCAAATGCTTTTTCTGCATCTATTGAGAGGATCATGTGATCTTTATTTTTGCCTCTGTTAATATGGTGGATAACGTTTATAGACTTGCGTATGTTAAACCAGCCTTGCATCCCTGGGATGAAGCCTACTTGATCATGATGAATGACTTTTTTGATGATAAGCTGTAATCTATTGGCTAGGATTTTGTTGAGAATTTTTGCATCTATGTTCATGAGTGAGATTGGTCTGAAATTCTCCTTTTTGTTTGGGTCTTTTCCTGGTTTTGGTATCAGGTTGATGTTTGCTTCATAGAATGTGTTGGGGAAGATTCCTTCTTCCTCAATTTTTTGGAATAATTTCTGCAGTACAGGAATAAGCTCTTCCTGGAAGGTTTGATAGAATTCTGGAGTGAAGCCATCTGGACCAGGGCATTTTTTGGTTGGAAGATTTTTTATTGTTTCTTTGATCTCAGTGCTTGAAATTGGTCTGTTCAGGAGGTCTATTTCTTCCTGCTGAGTCTAGGGAGAGGATGTGATTCCAAACATTGATCCATTTCCTTCACATTGTCAAATTCTGGGTATAGAGTTTCTTAGTATTCAGAGATGATCTCTTATATCTCTGTGGGATCAGTTGTTATTTCCCCTTTATCATTTCTGATTGAGGTTACTAGAGATTTTACTTTTCTGTTTCTCGTTAGTCTGGCCAATGGTTTATCTATTTTATTTATTTTTTCAAAAAACCAACTCCTTGTTTCATTAATTTTCTGAATGATTCTTTTGTTTTCAATTTCATTGATCTCTGATTTGATTTTGGATATTTCTTTTCTTCTACTGAGTTTAGGCTTAGATTGTTCTTCTTTTTCCAATTCCATAAGATCTCTTGTGAGATTGTTGATGTGCTCTCTTTCTGTTTTTCGAATGTAGGCATCTAAAGCGATGAATTTTCCTCTCCAAACTGCTTTTGCAGTATCCCACAGGTTTTGGTAGCTTGTGTCTTCATTGTTGTTATGCTCAAGGAAGTTAATGATTTCCTGTTTTATTTCTTCCTTCACCCATCTGTTATTCAACAGAAGATTGTTTAGTTTCCATGCCTTTGGGTGGGGTCGAGCATTTTTGTTAGAGTTGAGTTCCACCTTTAGTGCCTTATGGTCTGAGAAGATACAAGATAAAATTTCAATTCTTTTGATAATTGTTTTGTGTGCCAGGATATGATCAATTTTGGAGAATGTTCCATGGGGTGATGAGAAGAATGTATATTCCTTGTGTTTGGGATGGAGTGTTCTGTATGCATCTATCAAGCACAGTTGTTCTAGGGTCTCATTTAAGTCTCTTATATCCTTGTTTAATTTCTGTTTAGAGGATCTGTCCAGCTCTGTAAGAGGAGTGTTAAGGTCCCCTGTTATGATGGTATTATCAGATATCATATTGCTCAGACTGAGTAAGGTCTGTTTCAAGAATCTGGGAGCATTTAAATTGGGTGCATAGATATTTAGAATTGAAATGTCTTCTTGTTGTATTTTTCCCTTGACCAATATAAAGTGACCATCTTTGTCTTTTTTGACTTTAGTTGCTTTAAATCCACATGTATCTGAAAATAAGATTGCAACTCCTCTTTTCTTCTGAATTCCATTTGCCTGAAAAATTGTCTTCCAACCCTTGACTCGGAGCTTTAATTTGTCTTTTGAAGCCAGGTGTGTTTCTTGCAGACAGCAAATGGATGGCTTGTGTTTTTTAATCCAGTCAACCAATCTATGTCTCATCAGTGGGGAATTCAAGCCATTAACATTTATTGAGATAATTGATAAGTGTGGTAGTATTCTATTCGTCTTATTTTGTGAGAGTCCATTGCTTAGTTTTATCTTTTGCATCAGTGTGGAGTTTAGGTTCTGTTCTTTAATTTCTGAGTTCTTACTTTGCTGCTGATCCATTGCAGTGGTCAGTGTGCAGAACAGGTTGAAGTATTTCCTGTAGAGCTGGTCTTGTTGTGGCGAATTTCCTCAATGTTTGTATATCCGTAAATGATTTGATTTCTCCATCAATTTTGAAGCTTAGCTTAGCAGGGTACAGAATTCTGGGCTGAAAATTGTTCTGTTTTAAGTAGATTAAAGGTAGATGACCATTGTCTTCTTGCTTGGAAAGTTTCATTAGAGAAGTCTGCGGTCACTCTGATGGATTTGCCCCTGTAGGTCAACTGGCGCTTACTCCTGGCAGCTTGCAGAATCTTTTCTTTTGTCTTGACTTTGGACAGGTTCATCACAATGTGTCTTGGAGAAGCTCGATTAGAGTTGTGGCGACCTGGGGTCCGATACCCCTCTGAAAGCAGTGTGTCAGAATCTTTGGTGATGTTTGGGAAATTTTCTTTTATAATATTCTCTAGGGCAGCGCCTGTGGCTCAAGGAGTAGGGCGCTGGTCCCATATGCCGGAGGTGGCGGGTTCAAACCCAGCCCCGGCCAAAAAAAAAAAAATAATAAAAAATAAAAAAAAATATATATAATATTCTCTAGTATGGCTTACATTCCTCTGGGGCATTCTTCTTCCCCTTCTGGAATTCCTATAACTCGTATGTTGGAACTTTTCATAAAGTCCCATAATTCTGACAGTGAATGTTCTGCTTTCTCTTTCTTTTTTTCTGCCTCTTTTACTATCTGAGTTATCTCAAAAACTTTGTCTTCTACCTCTGAAATTCTTTCTTCTGCATGGTCTAACCTGTTGCTGATACTTTCCATTGCATCTTTAAGTTCCCTGATTGACTGTTTCATTTCCTTCAGCTCTGCTATATCCTTTTTATATTCTTCATATCGTTCATCTCTGATTCGATTCTGTTTTTGGATTTCCTTTTTGTTATTTTCCACTTTATTAGCAGTTTCCTTCATTGTTTCCATCATTTCTTTTATTGTTTTCAACATGTGTATTCTAAATTCCCTTTCTGTCATTCCTAACATTTCTTTATAGGTGGACTCCTCTGCAGTAGCTACCTCATGGTCCCTTGGCGGGGTTGTTCTGGACTGGTTCTTCATGTTGCCTGGAGTTTTCTGCTAATTCTTCCTCATGGGTGATTTCTTTTATCTGTTTGTTTGCCCTAATTTTCCTTTCACTTCCTCTTGCTCTTTAAGTTCTCGTGGCTGTGGATGAGCAGAAACTTTCTCAGGGAGGTGCTTGTTGCTGGAATCACTGCTGAAGTGTATACTAATTTTCTTAAGTGTCTGATCATGAAGGGATGCTCGATATTATCAAAAGCTTTTTCTGCATGAATTGAGAGAATCATATGGTCTTTATTTTTTAGTTTGTTTATGTGCTGAATTACATTTATAGCTTTACATATATTGAACTAGCCTTGAGACCTTGGGATAAATCCCACTTGGTCGTGGTGTATAATTTTTTTGATGTGTTGTTGGATTCTGTTTGTTAGGATCTTATTGAGTATTTTAGCATCAATATTCATTAATGATATTGGTCTATAATTTTCTTTTCTTTTTGGGTCTTACCCTTGTTTGGGGATCAAGGTGATGTTTGCTTCATAGAATGTGTTGGGTAATATTCCTTCTTTTTCTATATTTTGGAAGAGGTTTAGTAATATAGGTACTAGTTCTTCTTTAAAGGTTGGATAGAATTCTGATGTAAAGCCATCTGGTCCTGGGCTTTTCTTTTTAGGGAGATTTTGTACAGTTGATGCTATTTCAGAACTTGATATAGGCCTGTTCAACATTTCCACTTTGTTCTGGCTAAGTCTTTGTAGGTGGCATACTTCCAGGTATTGGTCGATTTCTTTCAGATTTTTATATTTCTGAGAATAGAGTTTCTTGTAGTATTTGTTAAGGATTTTTTGAATTTCTGAGGGGTCTGTTGTTATTTCATCGTTAACCATTTCTGATTGATGAAATTAGAGATTTTACTCTTTTTTTCCTGGTTAGATTGGCCAAAGGTTTATCTATTTTATTGATCTTTTCAAAAAACCAACTTTTGGATTTATTGATCTGTTGTATAATTCTTTTGTTTTCAATTTCATTTGATTCTGCTGATTTTGGTTATTTCTTTTCTTCTGCTGGGTTTGGGCTTGGAGTGATCTTCCTTCTCCAGTTGCTTGAGATGTCCCATTAAGGTATTAACTTCCTCTCTTTCCGTTTTCTTGAGGAAGGCTTGCAGTGCTATAAATTTCCCTCTTAGGACTGCCTTTGCAGTATCCCAGAGGTTCTGATAATTAGTGTTGTCATTGTTGTTTTGTTCCAAAAATTTGGTGATTTCCTTCTTAATCTCATCTATAACCCATCTATCCTTCAGCATAAGGTTGTTTAGCTTCCATGTTTTTATGTGGGTATGCAGATTCCTGTTGTTATTGAGTTTAACTTTTATTCCATGATGGTCTGAGAAGATGCAAGGAATAATTTCTATTTTTTTAATATTTGCTGAGGTTAGATTTGTGGCCTAGGATGTGGTCAATTTTGGAGTATGTTCATGGGCTGATGAGAAGAATGTGTATTCAGTTTTGTTGGGATGAAGTGTTCTGTAGATGTCTGTTAAGTCCAGATGTTGAATGGTTAAGTTTAAATCTAAAATTTCTTTGCTTAGCTTCTTTTTGGAGGATCTATCCAGCACTGCAAACAGGGTGTTAAAATCTCCAACTAGTATGGAACTGGAGGAAATCAAGTTGCTCATGTCTGTTAGAATTTCTCTTATAAATTGAGGTGTGTTCTGGTTGGGTGCATAAATATTAATAATTGAAATCTCATTATATTGAATATTACCTTTAACAAATATGAAGTGTCCATCGTTATCCTCCCTTATTTTGGTTGGTTTAAAGGCTATTGTGTCTGCGAATAGGATTGCAATGCCCGCTTTTTTTCTGCTTTGTATTTGCCTAGAGTATAGATGACCATCCCTTCACCTTGAGTCTATATTTGTCTTTTAATGTAAGATGCGATTCTTGTATGCAGCAGATATCTGGCTTGATTTTTTGTATTCGGTCAGCCAACCTGGATACAATTTAAACCATTCACATTAATTGAGAATATTGATAAGCCTTTGGAGAGTCCGGTGGACATTTTTAATCCTTTTGCAACTGTGGAGGTTGGAATTTGATCAAAATTTTCTGGTTGGGTTTACTTTAGTGGTGGAGGATTGCGCTGGTCTTTATGGAGGATAGGTCTGAGAATATCTTGGAGAGCTGGTTTAGTTATGGCAAATTTCTTCAGCATGTGAATGTCATTGAAGTATTTAATTTCTCTGTCATAAATGAAACTCAGTTTAGCTGGGTACAGGATCCTGGGTTGAAAGTTATTTTGTTTTAGGAAATTAAAAGTCGATGACCATCTTCTTCTAGCTTGAAAGGTTTCAGCAGAGAGATCTGCAGTTATTCTAATATTCTTCCCAGTGTAGGTGATGGTTTTCTTTCGTCTGGCAGGTTTCAGAATTTTCTCCTTCATATTGACTTTAGTGAAATTGATTGTGATGTGTCTCGGGGATGTCTTATTTGGGTTGAGTCGTGCTGGAGTTCTGAAGCTGTCTGCTATCTGAATTTCAGAATCTCTTGGCATGTCTGGAAAGTTCTCCTTCATAATCTCATGGAGAAGAGACTCTGTGCCTTGTGAAGACACTTCGTCACTTTCAGGGATCCCTATAAGACAAATATTGGTTTTTTTTGAATTATCCCAGAGCTCTCTAAGAGAGTGATCTGTTTTTGCCCTCCATTTCTCTTCCTCTTTGAGAGTTTGGGAGCATTCGAAAGCCTTGTTTTCAATGTCAGAAATCCTTTCTTCTGCTTACTCCATTCTGTTACTGAGGGATTCTACTGTGTTTCTCAGATCTTTGCAGGCTGCAACTTCTTGTCTCAATATGTCAAAATCTTTGGTCATGTGGTCTTTGAATTCATTGAATTCTTGAGATATCTTTTGGGTTACTGCTTGGAATTCTAATTCGATCTTATTTGCTATCCAGATTCTGAATTCGATTTCTGACATCTCAACTATTTGTTTGTGCATGGGATCTCGTGCAATAGGCATTATTGTGAGAACTACCTCTGTTTTTAGAATAAGAAAGGTAGTTGCAAGGTGGCATTTGGAGGACATTTGAGAGTTATTCAGGAACTTGATTCAAGGAACATGTCAGATGTTATGTCCAGTGTATGAGCGTGTGTGTAGAAATGTGACCTCACGTTTTTTGTGAAGGCAGTCACTATTTTAGCCAGGATAGTTGGTGCCAGGCATGTGAGTACTACCTGCTAGCAATATAACTCTTTCTCCTTCTCATGTTTCATTATTGAATTAAAATAATTCTCTTTTTGGTGGATACTTCATTTATGGAGCTGTCCTTGGAAAGCTGACCTCTAAATGTCAACCTCTAGGAGGAATTCAGAATGTAAGAACAAGGGAAAAACATTCAGCAAAAGCGTGTGGCTTTGAAAGGAGTTAGCTGGGAAAACCTTAACTTGAAAAAAGAAAGGGGACCAATTTGTATGTACGGGTCCTGACTGCTGGGCCACTTTGCAGCCCCCTACCTCCCTGATGTGTGCACTAGCCGTGTCTGAATGCATCAGATGAGGCTAGCGCAGGACACCGCAGGAGCACCCTTTCGAGGCCTTAGACAGAGCCACCACCAAGCCTGAGAGGCTGTGGCCAACATCCTTGCCCTGAGCAGCTGAACTGGGTTAAGATTTTAGAGCTTCAACCCACTGAAGCCTTGTTTAGAGAGGGGACCAAACTCAGAGAAGCAAAGCCCTTTGCCAGGGGTCCTCAAACTATGGCCCATGGGCCACATGCGGCAGTGTGAATTGTTTTTGTTCCCATTTTGTTTTTTACTTCAAAGTAAGATATGTGCAGTGTGCATAGGAATTTGTTCATAGTTTGTTTTTTTAAATTATAGTCCGGCCCTCCAACAGTCTGAGGGGCAGTGAATTGGCCCCCTGTTAAAAAAAGTTTGAGGATGCCTGCCTTTTGCATTCTAAAAAGAAGAAAGTAGCTGTCCATTCAGCTTCCTCCTTCCTCATCCCTAACCATGATTATGGGAAATCATATTTTATTTTATTTTTTATTGGGATTCATTGAGGTTACAAAGAACTAGGTTACACTGATTGTATTTGTTAGGTAAAGACAGTTTAGGGGAAATTTTATTATTACTATTATTGTTAGTAGTAGTAGTACTGAGACAGAATCTCACTTTTACACCCTCAGTAGAGTGCCATGGCGTCATAGCTTACAGCAACCTCAAACTCTTGGGCTCAAGGGATGCTCCCGCTTCAGCCCCCAGAGTAGCTTGCCGCAACACCTGTCTAGTTTTAGAGATGAGGTCTTCCTCTGGCTTAGGATGGTCTCAAACCTGTGAACTCAAGGCAGTTTACTTGCCTTGGCCTCCCAGAGTGCTAAGATTACAGGGATGAGCCACCCTACCCAACCCAGATTAGGAGAAATTTTAAATGAAATCTCGGGTTCTTTGATTCTGAAGAAAGACCCTGCCTCACTGAGGGAAAAGTTGTATTCAACGGAGTTGCCAGTCAGATGCAAAGAAATGACTGTTGGGCTCTCCAGGAGCCAGTCTGTGAACTGTTCTTTGCTGGAGACCAAGAAGGGTTCTGCCCTGCCCTTTGTTTGGCTTAGTCCTTTTGAGTTTCGTAATTCTGAGCTCCTCCTTGTGTTTCAACAGGTAAGTTCCAAAAGCATAGAAGACTGACAGCATTGTCTTATAATAAAACATCTCCCATTTGATCCCCTTTGGAAGGTTGTTCAAGTTACAATAATAGCTAGTAATTACCGGTTGTAATTGTAGCAACAAAATAGCTGTCCTGGTTGCTTGTTTGGTGTGTGCAGATCCTTGTTCTCTTTGTAATCCATTCTTTCTTTCCCTCATTGCTTTGAAGGCTTAGAAGCATTTAACAAACTTTTACAAATAGTTAAGTTTGGAGTGTGACTTGTTAGGTCATGCTGACTTATTTTTGTGCTTGCGTGGAGAACTGGTGAAGGTGAATCTATTTTTTAAACTGACAGGTGTAACTTGAGAATTTGTGAATGAGTGACAGAGGGCTGGGAATCTTTGTCCGCCCTCATAAACTGTGAAATGTACTTTTGTCTGTCTACTCATGAGAATGAATCACATTTGCAAAGGGTCAAAATACTCACTAGAGCCAAAATGACATTTTTAAGTTGTTCTTGTAGTGAGCTATAAGTAGGACAATTGCACATCCTCATTTATCTGGAACAGTAATCATTTATTTTTATAATTATTATTATTATTTTTTTTTGTAGAGACAGAGTCTCACTGTACCACCCTCGGGTAGAGTGCCGTGGCATCACATGGCTCACAGCAACCTCTAACTCTTGGGCTTACGCGATTCTCTTGCCTCAGCCTCCCAAGCAGCTGGGACTACAGGCGCCCGCCACAACGCCCGGCTATTTTTTGTTGCAGTTTGGCCGGGGCTGGGTTTGAACCCGCCACCCTCAGCGTATGGGGCCGGCGCCCTACTCACTGAGCCACAGGTGCTGCCCTATTTTTATAATTATTTTTTTTTTATTTTTTTTATTTTTTATTTATTTATTTTTTTTTATTGTTGGGGATTCATTGAGGGTACAATAAGTCAGTTACACTGATTGCAATTGTTAGGTAAAGTCCCTCTTGCAATCATGTCTTGCCCCCATAAAGTGTGACACACACTAAGGCCCCACCCTCCTCCCTCCATCCCTCTTTCTGCTTCACCCCCATAAACTTAATTGTCATTAATTGTCCTCATATCAAGATTGAGTACATAGGATTCATGCTTCTCCATTCTTGTGATGCTTTACTAAGAATAATGTCTTCCACTTCCATCCAGGTTAATACGAAGGATGTAAAGTCTCCATTTTTTTTAATAGCTGAATAGTATTCCATGGTATACATATACCACAGCTTGTTAATCCATTCCTGGGTTGGTGGGCATTTAGGCTGTTTCCACATTTTGGCAATGGTAAATTGAGCTGCCATAAACAGTCTAGTACAAGTGTCCTTATGATAAAAGGATTTTTTTCCTTCTGGGTAGATGCCCAGTAATGGGATTGCAGGATCGAATGGGAGGTCTAGGTTGAGTGCTTTGAGGTTTCTCCATACTTCCTTCCAGAAAGGTTGTACTAGTTTGCAGTCCCACCAGCAGTGTAAAAGTGTTCCCTTCTCTCCACATCCACGCCAGCATCTGCAGTTTTGAGATTTTGTGATGTGGGCCATTCTCACTGGGGTTAGATGATATCTGAGGGTTGTTTTGATTTGCATTTCTCTAATATATAGAGATGATGAACATTTTTTCATATGTTTGTTAGCCATTCGTCTGTCATCTTTAGAGAAAGTTCTATTCATGTCTCTTGCCCATTGATATAAGGGATTGTTGGCTTTTTTCATGTGGATTAATTTGAGTTCTCTATAGATCCTGGTTATCAAGCTTTTGTCTGATTGAAAATATGCAAATATCCTTTCCCATTGTGTAGGTTGTCTCTTTGCTTTGGTTATTGTGTCCTTAGCTGTACAGAAGCTTTTCAGTTTAATGAAGTCCCATTTGTTTATTTTTGATGTTGTTGCAATTGCCATGGCAGTCTTCTTCATGAAGTCTTCCCCCAGGCCAATATCTTCCAGTGTTTTTCCTATGCTTTCTTTGAGGATTTTTATTGTTTCATGCCTTAAATTTAAGTCCTTTATCCATCTTGAATCAATTTTTGTGAGTGGGGAAAGGTGTGGGTCCAGTTTCAGTCTTTTACATGTAGACATCCAGTTCTCCCAACACCATTTATTGAATAGGGAGTCTTTCCCCCAAGGTAAGTTCTTGTTTGGTTTATCAAAGATTAGGTGGTTGTAAGATGTTAGTTTCATTTCTTGGTGTTCAATTCGATTCCAAGTGTCTATGTCTCTGTTTTTGTGCCAGTACCATGCTGTCTTGAGCACTATGGCTTTGTAATACAGACTAAAATCTGGTATGCTGACGCCCCCAGCTTTATTTTTGTTACTAAGAACTGCCTTAGCTATACGGGTTTTTTTCCGGTTCCATACAAAACGCAGAATCATTTTTTCCAAATCTTGAAAGTACGATGTAGGTACTTTGATAGGAATGGCATTGAATAGGTAGATAGCTTTGGGAAGTATAGACATTTTAACAATGTTGATTCTTCCCATCCATGAGCATGGTATGTTCTTCCATTTGTTAATATCCTCTGCTATTTCCTTTCTGAGGATTTCATAGTTTTCTTTATAGAGGTCCTTCACCTCCTTCGTTAGGTATATTCCTAGGTATTTCATTTTCTTTGAAACTATGGTGAAGGGAGTTGTGTCCTTAATTAGCTTCTCATCTTGACTGTTATTGGTGTATACAAAGGCTACTGACTTGTGGACATTGATTTTATATCCTGAAACATTACTGTATTTTTTGATGACTTCTAGGAGTCTTGTGGTTGAATCTTTGGGGTTCTCTAAGTATAAGATCATGTCGTCAGCAAAGAGGGAGAGTTTGACCTCCTCTGCTCCCATTTGGATTCCCTTTATTTCCTTGTCTTGCCTAATTGTAATGGCTAGAACTTCCAGCACTACGTTGAATAGTAAAGGTGACAGAGGACAACCTTGTCTGGTTCCAGTTCTAAGAGGAAAAGCTTTGAGTTTTACTCCATTCAGTAAAATATTGGCTGTGGGTTTGTCATAGATAGCTTCAATCACTTTTAGAAATGTGCCACCTATGCCTATACTCTTCAGAGTTCTAATTAGAAAAGGATGCTGGATTTTATCAAATGCTTTTTCTGCATCTATTGAGAGGATCATGTGATCTTTATTTTTGCCTCTGTTAATATGGTGGATAACGTTTATAGACTTGCGTATGTTAAACCAGCCTTGCATCCCTGGGATGAAGCCTACTTGATCATGATGAATGACTTTTTTGATGATAAGCTGTAATCTATTGGCTAGGATTTTGTTGAGAATTTTTGCGTCTATGTTCATGAGTGAGATTGGTCTGAAATTCTCCTTTTTGTTTGGGTCTTTTCCTGGTTTTGGTATCAGGGTGATGTTTGCTTCATAGAATGTGTTGGGGAAGATTCCTTCTTCCTCAGTTTTTTGGAATAATTTCTGCAGTACAGGAATAAGCTCTTCCTTGAAGGTTTGATAGAATTCTGGAGTGAAGCCATCTGGACCAGGGCATTTTTTAGTTGGAAGCTTTTTTATTGTTTCTTTGATCTCAGTGCTTGAAATTGGTCTGTTCAGGAGGTCTATTTCTTCCTGGCTAAGTCTAGGGAGAGGGTGTGATTCCAGATATTGATCCATTTCCTTCACATTGTCAAATTTCTGGGCATAGAGTTTCTGGTAGTATTCAGAGATGATCTCTTGTATCTCTGTGGGATCAGTTGTTATTTCCCCTTTATCGTTTCTGATTGAGGTTATTAGAGATTTTACTTTTCTATTTCTAGTTAGTCTGGCTAATGGTTTATCTATTTTATTTATTTTTTCAAAAAACCAACTCCTTGTTTCATTAATTTTCTGAATGATTCTTTTGTTTTCAATTTCATTGATCTCTGATTTGATTTTGGATATTTCTTTTCTTCTACTGAGTTTAGGCTTAGATTGTTCTTCTTTTTCCAATTCCATAAGATCTCTTGTGAGATTGTTGATGTGCTCTCTTTCTGTTTTTCGAATGTAGGCATCTAAAGCGATGAATTTTCCTCTCAAAACTGCTTTTGCAGTATCCCACAGGTTTTGGTAGCTTGTGTCTTCATTGTTGTTATGCTCAAGGAAGTTAATGATTTCCTGTTTTATTTCTTCCTTCACCCATCTGTTATTCAACAGAAGATTGTTTAATTTCCATGCCTTTGGGTGGGCTTGAGCATTTTTGTTAGAGTTGAGTTCCACCTTTAGTGCCTTATGGTCTGAAAAGATACAAGGTAAAATTTCAATTCTTCTGATTCTGTTGATATTTGTTTTGTGTCCCAGGATATGATCAATTTTGGAGAATGTTCCATGGGGTGATGAGAAGAATGTATATTCTTTATCTTTGGGGTGGAGTGTTCTATATGCGTCTATCAAGCATAATTGTTCTAGGGTCTCATTTAAATCTCTTATATCTTTGTTTAATTTCTGTTTAGAGGATCTGTCCAGCTCTGTAAGAGGTGTGTTAAAGTCCCCTGTTATGATGGTATTATCAGATATCATATTGCTCAGACTGAGTAAGGTCTGTTTCAAGAATCTGGGAGCATTTAAATTTGGTGCATAGATATTTAGAATTGAAATGTCTTCTTGTTGTAGTTTTCCCTTGACCAATATAAAGTGACCATCTTTGTCTTTTTTGACTTTAGTTGCTTTAAATCCACATGTATCTGAAAATAAGATTGCAACTCCTCTTTTCTTCTGAATTCCGTTTGCCTGAAAAATTGTCTTCCAACCCTTGACTCGGAGCTTTAATTTGTCTTTTGAGGCCAGGTGTGTTTCTTGCAGACAGCAAATGGATGGCTTGTGTTTTTTAATCCAGTCAGCCAATCTATGTCTCTTCAGTGGGGAATTCAAGCCATTAACATTTATTGAGATAATTGATAAGTGTGGTAGTATTCTATTCGTCTTATTTGGTGAGAGTCCATTGCTTAATTTTATCTTTTGCATC
Source organism: Nycticebus coucang (assembly GCF_027406575.1). Classification (NCBI taxonomy): domain Eukaryota; kingdom Metazoa; phylum Chordata; class Mammalia; order Primates; family Lorisidae; genus Nycticebus; species Nycticebus coucang. Next base: position 107,742,076 of record NC_069780.1, on the reverse strand, counting down.
ACTGTGGAGGTTAGGTTTTGTCCTTTGATTTCTGAGTTCTTACTTTGCTGCTGATCCATTGTGGTGGTCAGTGTGCAGAACAGGTTGAAGTATTTCCTGTAGAGCTGGTCTTGTTGTGGTGAATTTCCTCAATGTTTGTATATCCGTAAATGATTTGATTTCTCCGTCAATTCTGAAGCTTAGCTTAGCAGGGTACAGAATTCTGGGCTGAAAATTGTTCTGTTTAAGTAGATTAAAGGTAGATGACCATTGTCTTCTTGCTTGGAAAGTTTCATTAGAGAAGTCTGCGGTAACTCTGATGGATTTGCCCCTGTAGGTCAACTGGCGCTTACTCCTGGCAGCTTGCAGAATCTTTTCTTTTGTCTTGACTTTGGACAGGTTCATCACGATGTGTCTTGGAGAAGCTCGGTTAGAGTTGAGGCGACCTGGGGTCCGATATCCCTCTGAAAGCAGTGTGTCAGACTCTTTGGTGATGTTTGGGAAATTTTCTTTTATAATATTCTCTAGTATGGCTTCCATTCCTCTGGGGCATTCTTCTTCCCCTTCTGGAATTCCTATAACTCGTATGTTGGAACGCTTCATAAAGTCCCATAATTCTGACAGTGAACGTTCTGCTTTCTCTCTCTTCTTTTCTGCCTCTTTTACTGTCTGAGTTATCTCAAGAACTTTGTCTTCTACCTCTGAAATTCTTTCTTCTGCATGGTCTAACCTGTTGCTGATACTTTCCATTGTATCTTTAAGTTCCCTAATTGACTGTTTCAGTTCCTTCAGGTCTGCTATATCCTTTTTATATTCTTCATATCGTTCATCTCTTATTTGATTCTGTTTTTGTATTTCCTTTTGGTTATTTTCCACTTTATTAGCAATTTCCTTCATTGTTTCCATCATTTCTTTCATTGTTTTCAACATGTGTATTCTAAATTCCCTTTCTGTCATTCCTAACATTTCTATACTGGTGGAATCATCTGCAATAGCTACCTCATGGTCCCTTGGTGGGGTTGTTCTAGACTGGTTCTTCATGTTGCCTGGAGTTTTCTGCTGATTCTTCCTCATGAGTGATTTCTTTTATCTGTTTCCTTGCCCTAATTTTCCTTTCACTTCCTCTTGCTCTTTAAGTTCTTATGCCTGTGGACTAAGGGTTATAGGACCAGAAGGGTGAGAAGGTTGAAGAGCAAAAAAAGGGGATGAAAGAAAGGAGGACCGAGTGATAAGAAAAAAAGAAAGATAGAGAAAGGAGAGGGGGTGGGTATAAGGAATATTGACAAAAAGAAGAGAGGCACAGAAAGAGGGAGACAGGGCAATATAGGTGTACAGTAGGGTACTTTGACACAACCTTAAAAAAACCCCACCTTCTGGGGGTGCCCAGTTGCGTGGTTCCCTTGAGGTCAGCAGCTCTTTGCTAACCTGATCAGACACAGTACCCCACCTCCACCAAGTAGAGAGGAAAGACAAAAATGCTATAAATCAAACCAAAAGAAGCAAACAGAAAACTTTACGGGGATAAAATTGGGTGAAAAACCAAATTATATCGGTAGAAACACTAGCAAAAATGAAGTTGAAGTTATTAAAAAAGGCAGCAATGGGAAATTATAATTAAACTAGGAAAATTGAGAAAGAAAAAGGGATCTGTGTGGAAAAGATTGAAATTAAAAAAACAAAAGAACATCAGCAACGTCAAAATAAACAAACAAAAAAAACAAGCAAACCAAAAAAAAAAGAAGAAGAAAAAAATACACAACCAAAAACAAAGCAGTTTGTATATGTTATTGAATATTGTCTGGGCAACACGTGGTCTTCTGGGGTATGAGATGTTAGTCACAGTTCTGATACGACTGGAGGCTGCTGATTTCTCAAACCCCAGCAGGTAGACACCCTAAATCTCTCTTCAGCCTACTTAAAAGGCACTTTGAACTTGTAAACTTGCTGAGCAGAAGCTTTCCCAGCTTTCTCGCTGGAATCGCTGCTGAAGTGGCTATGCACTTACTCAGTGTGCCAAAACCGATCTCACTCTGCCCCTGAGGGTTAGGGCTGCAAGGCGGCTCAGACCCCACCCTTAGGCTACTTGGTTGCTGGGTTACCAGCTCCCACCCGTTTCTAGCTCTGCGACCCTGAGGGCAGAGCTTGCCGGGGCAGATCACTGACAATGGATCCGTGTGACCCACCACCAAACACTATCAGCTCCGTCTGGCTCAGCGGCTCAGACTGGGGCCCTAGACAACGGCCAAAGTTCTCCGCACTCCCGCTCAGGCCTTCCCCAAGGCAGTTCAACTCAGTGCCAAGTCCAAGGACATCAAAACAGTTCACAGGTAAGGCCTTTCTGGTTTGCAGTCTCGCTGCTACTGAACTTACAGTTGTGGGCGGGTTTAGACGGATTGAACACACGCGACCACTTGCCGGCTTTCCACTGTTTTAGTCCTCCTCTTGGGGTCCAGAAGTCTCTCGCTGACTCCCTGTATTTTCATAGGAGTGATGATAGGCAGTTCCCACCAGCCAGAGATGCCTGGAGTCCTATCTCCCCAGACTCACGGTGCCCAGATGCAAGGAAGCTGTTACTGGGCTGCCATCTTGCTCCGCCTCCTTTATTTTTATAATTATTAATGGTTACCTTTTTCACTCTCAGAAATTTCTTGCCTTGGACAGTGTGTTACATGTTCATCCTGAGTATTTTCCAGAATGGGAAGAAGCCTCTGCAATTTTTACATGCCAGGGTAAAATAGAAATTTGTCCAAACCAAACCAAACCAAACAACCCCCAGACATAGGAAATTCTTAAAATTAACAGTCAAGGATAAATGAGAGGTTAGAAATCAGCACTTCCAGTTGACTCCAGTGTGAGAATGTGATAGTCAAGCACAGATTGTTCGAACAGGGCTGTTCAAACCTATGTCCCAGTACAGGTGCTAGCTCTCAACCCTCAGTAGTGGCTGCCCATAGCACCATTTGAAGGGGACTCTGTAACAAAATCTGGGACCAGTGGGAAAGAGGGCTTGCTCTACTGCTGACATCTGTTATAAACACAGGAAAGGTAGTTGTAAAATGTAGGCTAGCTATTAAATGTCTAGATGGGATCTCAGGGATTATCCAACCCAGTGTTTTTCAAAATATTTTCCCAGAATACTTCTTTCTTCTTTTTTTTTGTTTTTGAGACAAAGCTTCAAGCTATCACCCTGGGTAGAGTGCTATGGCATCACAGCTCACAGCAACCTCCAACTCTTGGGCTTAAGCAATTCTCTTGCTCCAGCCTCCCAAGTAGCTGGGACTACAGGTGCCCACCACAACACCCAGCTATTTTTTGGTTGTAATTGTCATTGTTGTTTGGCAGGCCCAGGCTGGATGCAAACCCGCCAGCTCTGGTGTATGTGGCTGGTGCCTTAGCTACTTGAGCTACAGGTGCTGAGCCCCAGAATTCTAACACTTCACTTAATTCTCAGAACATGTGTTCCATGGTCAAGTGAGATTGAGAATGATGCTTGCTATATTTCTGTCTTGGAAATTCAGTATATATTGGCACCCTCAAAGCTCTAAAAAGTTCTGGCAGGCTAGACAGCTGTTTAACTTTGTTTAACCCAGTGCTTCATAAACCTGTTTGACCAGAGAAACCCTCTCAATGTTATCTGTCGACTTGCTGCAGAACTGGTTTCTTGGGACACAGCTGAGGAAACGCCAGCCCAGCTCATTCCTCAGTTTGGAAAATAAGGAAAGTCAAGCCTTAAGCAAGGGGATGACTGGGCCACAGACAATGGGGCTGGTCTGCAGACCTGGAAAACTAGACCAGGAGAGCCACTCCCAGCCCCAGTCCTCTCTCCCACATCAGCAATGCAAATGACATCACAAGCAAGCTGAGATCCCAGCCGCTTCTGGCTGCAAAGATGCAGTGTAGGTCCCACTTGCTTATTTTTACAGTCGCTGCCTGAGGGCAGCACTAAGTATCTGCAAGCTCCTGGTGTGCAGACCTAAGCTACCACTCGTGGTCAGATAAAAAAATAATAATAATAATAATAACAATAATAATAAAATCATGTTTAAAGTTTGGTTTTACCTGGGCTGGTCTACTCCTCTTTATCTTCCTCTCCTCTTAGGAGATACAATTATTACTGAGGAAAGAATTGCTAGACATAAGTCTGTTTTTGGTTCAAAATCTACTTATCCTGGGGTTTGAATTTCAAAAAGCCAATCTATTTATTGGTCTCTTTTGGGCCATAAGGTTAAAATATATCTGTTGTCCACACAAATTTATCTATTGGCCTTTGAGCTAAGCAGTCATTAAAGTATAGCCATAGTAAATTTAGAAGAGGACTAATTTCACTTTGGTCTGCCTATAAATCTGTGTGACAGAGTGTACACAGCATGTCTGTGGTGAATGTGAACACATGTAAAAAGTTAAGAAATCTTTGATGACAAGACAAAAAATAACCCCATAAAAATTGTTTGATTGAGGATGTATAAAATGCAGCACTTACAGATGGCCTGCCCTTGATAAACAAAATGCATGTCGGGGCATACCTTGCCGTTTTTGCTTTGGTGGCTCACGAGCTCATGACAGGCCACTGCCATGCCTTTAAGGACACCTGGAAAATACAACCTGTGCTGAGTCATGTTTCTTCCTGGGCATTTGTTCTTGCCTTTATTTTCATTTTAATAGCGTTACAGAACTGTTGCTGTCCTTTTCTTCAGGCCTGGACTTCATGAAGCCATGCGGTTGTTGCACTTTGGGAGAAGGGGGCCATATATGGGGGCTTAATTTGCCATCTGCCACCATCCTGACATCCTTTTGAAAATGAAATTTTCCAGGAAGTACAAATGAGTGAAGTTGTGAGGAAAAAATGGAGAGACATCTTTCAGCATAACTATTGTTTCCTGAATTAAAGAAGTTAAAAACTCAGCTATTTTTAAGGGTTTCTATTTATCAAACACCTCCCTGTTTCTGTTAACTGATTTCTAACATTTACCATTTTGCTGAGCAAAGTTGGAAAACATTAGCCACAATTCATTGATGATGCTTTATAAGTGATATAAGTCAAATATGTTTCAATTTAAAAGACATATGTTTAAAATATAGTGCACAGAGAATTTCCATCAAACATAGTTGTGGTTCAATAAAACAAAAACAGCCAAAAGAAACTGTCACTCATAAAATCTATATTTCCTGCTAAGTTGGTAGTTTTAGAATAGATACTGTAGTCAATTTGTAAGCCAAGCTGTGCCAAATGTGATTTTTTAACATAAACTATTAGTATTCTGTACTAGAAAGTATATATTATGCTTTGCGGTAAATTTTTTTGTTCTTTTCATTAATCAGTTGAATTTATTCTCATGAAAATCAAGAATCATGGCCCTATCCTGAAGAATCGGAGTGTTCTGAGCGTTCCCAGATGTGTCTCCCGGCTCTCAATGCAGTCAGAGCCCCACCGCCTGTTGCCAGGGCCACTGCGCAGAGGTGGGATAAGGCCAGGGCAGGGAGGTGAATTTTTAAATGTTCTTACACCACCCAAGAAGGGAAGCGATGGATAGTTTTGAAGGACAGACATTTGCTCACAAGCAGCTGCAGACCCGAGCCCTGGGTCCCTCATCAAGCAGGATGTGGACAGATACAGCCCCTCCCCCATCAACTGGACTGAGCCCAAGCCAGCAGCCACATCTAACCTCACCTTGAAATGTAGAAAGTGAACAATTACATATTGCGCTTTTAAAATGTAAAACACCTTCTTGAATTTCAGTCCAGCTACATCCTGCTGGTGCCATAATATGATCCTTGAATTTTGGCAACATTTTATTTCTCATTTGTAGGCTGGACTGTTCAGAAAATCCTCAGGGGGGGAGGGGAAGAACCGTTATGCAACAAAAAGTAAAAAAAACATATATATACACACACATATATACATACACACATGTATATATTTCAACGACCTTGATTTGAAGATTAGTATAAAGAAATATGTCATCTTGCAGAGCTTTGAGTGCTTCAGCTCCCCATGCTAGAATCCTTTGTGGATAAAAGGGGGAAATCCAAGATTCGTGAACATTATCTCTTCTCCAGTAAATTGATTGCAATCTAAGCATTTTATCCAAAGCAAACTTAATCTATAAGTGTGAGGCTGTAGCTAAGTGTGAAAGATTTTTGAAGTGCTACACTTTTCCATGCTATGGAAAGAATCTAAGCCCATTAGATAAAGTGTATTTCCTTACTCTACAATTGCATGTTCCTCTCTGTCAGCCTCTGCAAATAGCTTCATGAAATAAGAACCCTGGTTTAGCTGACATCTGTGCCCAGTCAGCTCCTGGGTTGTTGGTGAAGAACAGTAAGTGTCATGATGAATGAACAAGTAAATGATTGGTGAGCAAGTGACTGAATTAACGAGTATCACTACGTCTCTTAGCCCTTTTCATTTTAGCTCCAGTTATTGCAAGGTTATTTTCATACCCTATTTAGGGCCTTAAAATGTGACAACCAGTTCCAACTGGTTTATTCCTGTATTAGCAACTCTCACTTCTTCTGCAGGGCACCTGCCCCACCACTCACCTTGGGGTTTTCCTCTCCAGCTTCCCTCGGCTTCCTGTTGTGTGGCAATTACGTAGCTGTTTAGCAGCTATACCCCAAATTAGATAGGAGGAATCGGTAAACTTTGTTAAAACATGTTTATGTCCATGGGTAAAAGCTTGATGGAAGATGAAGTATTGAGGGAAGTCAAAGTCAAGATGCTCTCTGGGTTTAGTTGTCTGTGTTCTTTTTTGCTGCTATAGGTAAATGAAAGTTTCCTGTATCTAAAAGTTTAATGACAGCTGGGCTTGGTGGCTCACACCTATAATCCTAACACTGTGGGAGGCTGAGGCAGGTGAATCGCCTGAGCTCAGGAGTTCAAGACCAGTCTGAGCAAGAGCAAGACCCATCTCTAAAAAAAAGAAAAAGCTGGGCATTGTGGTGGGCCCCTGTAGTCCCAGCTACTCAGGAGGCTGAGGCAGGAGGATCCTTGAGCCCAAGAGTTGGAGGTCTCTGTGAGCTGTGATGCATGGCACTTTACCCAGGGTGACAAAGTGAAACCCTGTCTCAAAAATAAATAAATAAATAAATAAATAAATAAATAAATAAAGAATAAAAATTTAACGACAACTTTGTAAGGTTGTTATGGAGATAAAATAAGCTCATATTTGCCCATAATAGACATTTCATAAATATTAATTCTCCCTTAATTTGAATTTATGCAAGTCCTTAAGAACTACCCTTGTTCCCAAAAGTTGTATCATCTTTTCATCTTAACTATGAGATAGTAATTAAATGTCTTTTTTAATTATTTATTATTATTTATTATTAAATCATAGCTGTGTAACAATTAAATGTCTTAATGATTTTATGCTAAAAAATTCAAAATGTGGTTGGAGTTGAAGTTGTCAGAGGCTTAAAATGGAAATGTGGGTGACAAGATTTTAATTGTCCTATATGCTGCCAGTGTCCTCTTCACTAGATGGATGACTTCCAGGCATCAGCACTGGGATAAATAAAGGTCCAGGTGTCCTCAAGTCGAACTTTACCTGAGTAGACTCTTTCCTGGCCACATTATGTGCTCTCATGCTCCCCTCTCAACTAAACCCCTCTCTACTCCTGGAGAAATAGGGTTTTTGGGAACTGGAGGAAGGGGAGACTGTGCCATCTAGAAAGAGACCACTCTGAGGGTGACAAATGCATTTCACCGTAAACTTCACCTTGAATTGCTTTGTAGTCCAAACAGTGATACTGAGGATTCTGAGTCTCTACATTTCACTGGCAAGAGCATTTGGATCCAGAGGTGGTATCTGCCTGGGGTGGGGGTGGGGGTGGGGGTGGACAGTGTCATGACATGACCTGTGTCTCTCTGAGACTTATACTTCCTCCTATCTTGTGCGCTTTCAGCTCATCACACCAGTATCACTTTGCCTAAGTTGCGCCATAGTGAAAAATTTAACATGGGAAAAATTTCAAGTCAAAATTAATCAAAAACCTGATGTTGTAAGGATTACTAAATGTTATGAGTCCTTTGCCAGGAAGCTGGTAGAATTATGACTTTTAGGAAATTTAAGCAAATGTGTCAGTAGCACTCCTATCTCAGACGGTGTGAGATTTCCAAACATCAGCACTCTAAGCTCTCTTAGTTTAGTTTAAGAAGGTGATTTGTAGGGCGGCACCTGTGGCTCAAGGAGTAGGGCGCCGGTCCCATATGCTGGAGGTGGCGAGTTCAAACCCAGCCCTGGCCAAAAAAAAAAAAAAAAAAAAGAAGGTGATTTGTCTTTGATCTGCTACATAAGAGTGGGCAAGCCTGCTTTCTTCTTTCTGATGTATACACTAAAGTGGTTATTTTGACTTTGTGCTGTTTACATGCACACCAGTCTGAGTCAGGGATAGTTAATAAGTCTCTCTCCAAATACATTTTAAAGCAGAAACTGACAGGTATGATTTAAACTCTTTTTCTGCTCAGTCCTCTTTGTAAGTTTATTCTTCTCTGATAGATTCAATGACCATCTTCTGTGTTAGAAAATATGTCCTTTTCATCATTCATCAGTGATTTTAAAAAGGTATGGTGAGGCCAACAGATTAGGCGATGACTGTCATTGGAAAGAGAGTTGGTCACTCAGTTTCCAGGAAGAGGGGGCAGACCACACCACTGGGCCAGGCTGCAGGGGGAGCAGAGCACATGTACCAAAGCCTTTATTATGATCTATGGGAACGGACAGGTGAGGCAGGCTATCCGATTTGGGGTGAGTTGTTTGAATAATTTCAGAGCGTTCTTAAGCACAGGGGCTGTCTTTAGTTGTCTGGTGTCTGGCCCTGGGATAATTAGGGCAGGAACTGAAAGCCCAGTGGAGTAGGTGGTGATATGAAAGTCCTGCTAGCCAGAGAGTCCTTTATCTCTAGCAAGGGGCAGTCTCCCTAAGGTCTACAAGGCCTCAGATGTAGAAGCGTCAGACACACCAAAAATTAAAAGGCACAATATAAACGCATTCCATGTGCCAAACTGTGTTGGAATCTAACCAGTAAGTTAATAAGACAAGGCCTCTATCCTGCAAAAACGTATATTCTAAAACAATGGTTCTCAACCTGTGGGTCGAGACCCCTTTGGGGGTCGCACGACTCTTTCACAGGGGTCGCCTAAGACATCCTGCATATCATATATTTACATTACGATTCATAACCATAGCAAAATTACAGTTATGAAGTAGCAACGAAAATAATTTTATGGTCGGGGTCACCACAACATGAGGAACTGAATTAAAGGGTTGCAGCATTAGGAAGGTTGAGAACCACTGCTCTAAAAGGGTAGAGAGGCGCATAAAGAGCTACTTTTAGTATAACTTGGGAAGTTAAGTGCCACAGTTGTGATAAAGACAAGATGCTTAATCTTGATAAATTGATATATTTAAAAACCCAATTTGAGTGTACAGTCTTAGAAATGTGGTGACATCCTACTATATTTCAAAGCTAATTTGTTAATTACATACTCTTCCATTAAATAATTTTCTACATCATTTCCTGAAATATTTTTAACACAGTTATCAAATATATGCTCTTACATTTAACTAAAACCCTTAAAATCATGAAACTTTAAGGCAAGAAGGTCTCAAACAGATGAGGAACCTCTAACCTGGAAGCTAAATGACATTTCTAAAGTCACAGTTAAGCCCCCTTTTTAGGCCATTAGTTATACATGGCACATTTCTACATATTTCTTTAAAAACAAATCACATTTGGGGCTTTTTTAGTGCAGCTTCAGTTGCGTTTTTTGTTTGCTTTCTTGGTAAAACATAATGGCAACCACGTGTACATGCAGCTGTTTGAATCTAAGCAAGGTGCTGAGGAGACAGAATGAGGGCCTGGGGCTCAACCTGCAGCACCCCCAGGCCAGAGCCCGCTTGTTTGGGAAGGGAAAGGGCTGCCCTGCAAGAAGGAAACACAGCACAACTGCTACCTCTCTCCACATCTTGGGAAACAAGGCAGTCTGCTAGAAAGTTTTATAAACACCAAAAAAATGTGGAAGGCATTAAATCTGCTACTGCTCAGCTGACCAGAAGAGTCAACAGAAATATTGCTGCCTATGACTACTTAACCTATTGATGTTTTGAGCATAATGGTTATATTACTTTTATGTTTTTCTTAAGATAAAGGATAATAGATGAAATTATAATTAATGTAGGAGGCATTTATTATAAAACATTTTATAAGATGCTTCGAATTTCTGTTCCTTTTATTTGGTGACTGAAATGGTCTTTCTGAGTTTGACAATGTCTCTTACACCAAAGTTAATAAAATGTATGTGGTGGTTTACAAAGAAAGCCTGTGGGAATTGTCATTAATTTCATGGTCTAAACTGAAGAGTCTCTCTCAGTATCACAGACCCAGATCGTTTTCTTTTTAGTCAAACCAAGTATCTTACTATAAAGCATCCAGACTCCACTCCGCTTTAGAGAGTCACCGTCACCATCTCCTTCTCTCTGCCCTTTGCTGCAGGTGGTTCTGTGATGGGAAGGAGCTGCTTAGCTCTCCAGACATCCAGATCTGCGTGGGGGGCAATCTCCACACACTGGTCATAGCTGAGGCCTTTGAGGACGACACAGGTCGCTACACCTGCCTGGCTACGAACCCCAGTGGTTCAGACTCAACGTCTGCCGAGGTGTTCATCGAAGGTACAGGCATGCAATGAGAAGCGTGAGGGGTCTGACAGCCAAGTGTCGCGGGCATCTTGTGAATAAGCTTTTCTGATGCAAACGGTATAATGGCACAATTAAAACCTCATTTCTCCCAGAAAACTTTATAACTAAATAAAACACTTAGGGGCACATCAACGATCTCTCACGTCAACATTATTTCCTTTTAATTTAAAACATTTTAGTCATTAAGGTTAAATCTTCTAAGCCTACCATAAAGTACTTTGGGAAATTAGCTCATTGGCCAATGTAAAATATAAATAATTTTTTTATAAAATGAAAGATTTCAGTGTGTTTTTTCCACAAGAACAATTACATGATATGAGACAATCTCTCAGATAAACTCTTGGGCTCAAAATAAGTAAATTGTTATATTTTACTCATTCCAGCACTAAATGAGACTAATTGTATCCATGTTGAATTGGTTCCTAAAGCATGTTACTATTACTATATCGGCATATAGTCATTGGAGTCTAGCAAAGGGTATGAAGTTTAGAAAATAAAATCTCGGGCGGCGCCTGTGGCTCAGTGAGCGGGGCGCCGGCCCCATATACCGAGTGTGGCGGGTTCAAACCCAGCCCCGGCCAAACTGCAACAACAACAACAACAAAATAGCTGGGCGTTGTGGTGAGTGCCTGTAGTCCCAGCTACTCAGGAGGCTGAGGCAGGAGAATCGCCTAAGCCCAGGAGTTGGAGGTTGCTGTGAGCTGTGTGACGCCACGGCACTCTACCGAGGGCAATAAAGTGAAACTCTGTCTCTACAAAAAAAAAAAAAAAAGAAAAGAAAATCTCAACAAAACCGTCCCTACAGGTTTTAACATCTTTCATATTGGAGCCTATATCAAAATCTGAAAGTGGTGGTTGATAAATACAGAGAAAAATGTTAACCTGAGACAGGAGTCTTTTTTTCCTGACCAGCAGATGCGAGTAGATGCTAACAGGAGACTGGATTGGGAGAGGGAAGCCCCGCCCTGGGAGGCAGGGAGCTAGCTGGCACAGGGAGGGCCCTCTGACCTGACACCTACATACAGTGGCATTGAGATTCCAGCAGGCTTGATAGGTGTGCAAAAACGAGCGAATGTGTTCTTACTCAGTAGACATCAGCCTCCTTGGTCCTTCACCTTTCTCTGAACATTAGCTGGGGAAAAAGTATTGAGAGTGGCTTTCTAGATAGAGATGATCGGAGGATTTTCTTTTTTTCTTTTTTCTTTTTTTTCCGTTTTAGATAATTTCAGTGTTTGGAAGCAGGTGAAAAACAGCCATTTTTCTCCCCAGTTTTTGGCCACTTTGAGAGTATGGTATCTCCCACATGAGTTTTGCCACCCCTCCCCCTCCCAGACACTTTTGTGATTCCAGTGAAATGGTTTCTCTGGTCACCCATGACCTTCTAGTCTTTACTGGCTTGGCATTTCCCCTGCTGAGCTCTCCCTGCCTCCTCTTCATAGTTAAAACCTTTCTTGCCTGTCACCTGTTTATCACCTGTTTTGGATTGTCATTTTGCCCTGTTTTCTCCCTCGTCCCCCAGTAACCCCAGTCCCACTCTGTTAGGGACCAAAGCCCTTCCTATTCCTTCCCTCCCAGAACACAAAGGCCTACCTGGGCCAGCCCCAAGAGCTCCCCCGGAAAGACCTCAGCTTGTCAGAATCGTCACCCTGCAACCCTTCCTCCTTTGTGCCCAGTGTGAAAACCAGTCCCAAACCACCCGGGGTGCAGATGTCAACTTTGCCCAGATAGGTCTCAGGTCCCTTTCACTCAACTTGGCCTGAACTTCTCCTAATCTCTCTTTGGGTACACCACTAACCCCTTCTACTCTTGAGGCCTCAGACAGCCAAGTGCTATGCAGGAGCCCTCCAGTTCCAGGTTCCCACCCGAGTTTTGCTGTCCCCAGCTCCAGTCACACATTTCATAGCAATGAGGGGCCTGTTGTGAGCAGAGCATAGGCACCCAGGAACACAGCTTGGTGGGACAGTCACGCGCACAAGGAAGGTCACTGGCTGCACGTTCCAACAGTGTGCGTTCCCGGTTACCACCATCTCTAGTTAGGCGACTTCATGCAAATTACCCAGCCTCTGCATTTCTCAGTGTTCTTATCTGTAATTTGGAACTCACTTTTACTGAGCTTCATTATTATAATAATTAAATGATGTAAAGCACCTAACAGACAAACAATGGTGCTCAAAAGTTGCTGGTTCCTTCTTAAACCCACCTCCATTCTCAGGGAATTAATACTTTTCTGGCAGATATTATAGGTAACATGCATGGTATAAAGAAGAATAGTGGGAGTTCAGAGAAAAAAGAGCACAGAATGATGACTGGATGATCTAAAAGAGAAGCTATCAGGAAAAGACTGGAGGTGGAGGTGGGAGGATCACTTGAGCTCAAAACCAAGACCTTGTCTCTACTAAAAATAGAAGAATTAGCTGGGCACCTATAGTCCCTGCTACTTAGGAGGCTGAGGCAGGAGGATCACTTGAGCCCAGGAGTTTGAGCTGTCAGGTGTGACACCACTGCACTCTACCCAGGGTGACAGAGTGAGATTCTGTCTTCAAGAAAAAAAAAAAAAAGCCTGTTCCTTTCAAGAAAGCTATTTATTATAATTTTTTTTTTTTTTTGAGACAGAGCCTTAAGCTGTCACCCTGGGTAGAGTGCTGTGGCATCACAGCTCACAGCAACCTCCAACTCCTGGGCTCAAGCGATTCTCCTGCCTCTGCCTCCCAAGTAGCTGGGACTACAGGCGCCCATCACAGCGCCCGGCTATTTTTTTGGTTGCAGCCGTCATTGTTGTTTGGCAGGCCCAGGCTGGATTCGAACCCGCCAGCTCAGGTGTATGTAGCTGGTGCCTTAGCCGCTTGAGCCACAGGCACCGAGCCTCATAATTTTTTTTTTTTTAAATGATTTTCTGAAGAAATAGTTCAATTGAAAATGGTCGGAACCTGAATCACTCTCTATTTCATTGTGTAATTAAGTCTAAAATAAGACTTTGTATGTTTTTTAAAATGAGGAATATAACTCTTTGAAATTCTTATAAATGCTACCTTACCTTATCATTATCATTATCTTTAATGCTTCCCCAGGTGCAAGTTCAACAGATTCTGACAGTGAAAGTTCAGCTTTCAAATTAAAACCTGGAGTTATGCCACAGTAAGTACCTCCAATTCCATCAATTATTTATAAACAAACAGAGTAATTGGGGTATAAAGCTGTGTGTGCAATGCTTTGAAGGAAATGATAAAATGAAGCTCAAAATTTTATAACTTATAAGTTTGAGATTGGAAGTCTATATTTCATCAAAGATATGCCAAAATTTAACCATATACAATGCTAATTTCAAAGACAACTGTCTAACTGATTATAAATGTATGAAAAGAGCTATCGCATTGCGAGATAATCAGTTATGTCATTACTAAAATGTAAATAAGAACCAATTTATAAAAATTAGAAAATATTTAATTAGGCCAGAAATAGATTTTCATTCAGAGAAAAAAATATTTCTAGTTATATGTTGTGCCTGAAAAATCACAAAATTTAGTTGTTCCTACAAAGATAATATGGACAGTTAATAAAATCTAACAGCTTAATTATTTAACAACAACAACAATAAAAAAAAAATCTACCAGAAATTTATAGGAAACTTCATTCATATTGAGACATAAATTCCTTTGACCTGCTGGTATATACCTACCTAACAATTATATCCATTCAGCATCAGATGATGGGACCTTGTGAGACCACATACTTCTGCCCCCCACCTGATTTTAGAGAAGGAGGTCAAGGGCAGTGAATTTACATGTCTTGTCAGCTGCTTGGCAAAGCTAGGCCTAGAAACTAGCTCTTCTTAATCTTTCCTATACACTTCACTAACTTTTATGCACTAAGAAAAGAATTCCAAGATACTCTCAACAAAATTAGAAACCAGCGGTGCCTGTGGCTCAAGGAGTAGGGTGCCAGCCCCATATACTGGAGGTGGCGGGTTCAAACCCAGCCCTGGCCAAAAAGAAAATTAGAAACCAGAGGAAAGATCAGCTGCTAGACTTAAAATAGACAGCTAACACTTGGAGTTATTACGTAGAGGACCCTAACCCTAAACGTTTCAAGTATCTGCTTACTTACTAAAGACTGGACTCTTTCTCAGATATTTTCTCTAAGCATTTTAAATTTGATCCTCTAGAATCTTTGATACCTGAGTTACATTGAGCTATTTTCTTTTATTCACATGCTTCTCTTGCTAACTAACTGTCTACTAGACACATTCTGTGCATGCACTGACCACAGGGATTCCAGCTATGGGTTATGGGTTCTCATTTCTGAAGATTAAGTATGCAAAAAAAAGAAAAATCCAACCCAGCTTTTCTGTGGAAATGTTTCAAAGAATAATTCCTGCTAAAAATTCTGACTTGCCTCCCTATTTTGCAGAGCTCAAAAGAAAACGACTTCTGTTTCCTTGACAATAGGAGCATCATCTCCAAAGACAGGAGTGACCACTGCTGTAATCCAGCCGTTGTCTGCCCCTATTCAGCAGGTAGGTGGGGCTTGAGCCAGAGCCCAGTGATTCTGACTAGTGCACTCCCTTGAAATATTTTCTAAATAGAAACAGTACTGAGAGGAGACAAAGTGGCAAATAAAGCTCTTCCTTCTCATTCACCAAATATAGTCTTTGACCAAAGCCACCCTGTCAGTCAGGCAGCATCTGCATTTCCACTGGGCTTCTCTCCCAGCTAATAATCTGATGAAATGTTATCTGTTTGGGCTATAACATTGTTCCCTCACATATGTACCCTAGTCATTTAGCAAAAATTGTTAGCTCATTTAAAACAAATTAAAAGACAAAGAAAAGACCAAAGGCCAACAAAAAGATTTCCCATTTCTAAAATCTAAACAGATGAGAAAAAACAGCTCAAATCCCTTGACCTCACCATATTTTGGTTCTGCTTTTATTTCATTACAAGACTGCTTTAGCCAATAAAGGACGATAATATAAACCACTGGAAAGTCATTGTGGTGAGCTTACTTTGCAAACACAGGCAACATGAATTTTTCCAAAAAATGTAAAAAAATGTTACATTTATGTCTGTAAATCATGATGACATAATGACTATCTTTAACACACTGACACTAGAAAAAATATTTTTTCTTTGGGGTCATGGTGTTTGATAAGGTCAAGATAGGTCAAGAGACATGTGAGTTATATATACCTCATGAGGCCCCTGGACTTAAAATTATTGTAAGTTAAATACAACTCACATGGCAGTTAATGTTAAAGATCACGCTCAGAGAAGGGTTTTCCCCACACTCTGAGATGTGAATTCATCCCTCACTCTGTCCTGTGGCCATCACAGTGCCACCTTTATGGTCTAAGGAGCACTGTGAGGGGTTTGTACCTGAAGTGTGTGACATACACTCTGTGATGGGGAGAAAATGCAAGCAGCAGAGAAAAGGCATTTGTGTTCATAAACTTCCTTCAGCCAGTATAAGTTACTCAAAGATGGCATATTAATCATCAGTATTAAACCCTTACACCAGAGTGAATTTTACAGAAATATTTCTGAAACACTGAATATGACGGAATGTGTTCAGGTGTAACACAGAAGCTTAAGAACAGAAAGCTGTGCATGTATCTGAATATGTGCATATCATAATAGCATGAAGAGAACATTTTTAAATGGCTTAACCTCTGCAGGAACACTGAATAATGTAACATATCCCATGTTTATCGCTGGGAGAGTGAAGTGCTAAGAGAAACTCCATCCCTCAATGGCTCTGGGCACTGTCACACCAAGGTTAGGCTTTGGAGCCAGACTGCCTGGATCTGAATCCCAGCACCACCTTTTCCTAACCAAGGGGCCTTAAACAAATGACATGACCTGTCTGTGCCTAGTTTATTCACCTGCAGAATGAAGATGATGGTGCCACCCATCTCCCAGTATTATTAAGAAGATTCAGTGCATTAATCTTCATATGTATGTGGCACAGAGTAAATACTATAAAAGTGTTCATACTTTCTTTGGACATAAAAAGTGAAACATGAAACCCAGCTCCCTGAATCACAAGCCAGAAAAAGTTCTTCCAGGAGTAATGAATAAGGTCCTATCTTGTCTACAACTTTTGCAACATTCTTCATGACTTCCTGTGGCATATTTAGATACGTAATACCAGGTCACCATCAACTAGGGTTAAGAAGCTAACAACCACTTATATAAGTGAACAAATATAGATTATTTGAAAATAAGTGATTGTACACAGAGAAATATTTTCCATTCACTACTCACGTCTCTAGACATGTGAAGAAATTCACCATTCAATAAGTGTTTTAGCACTTTTGTATTTTTTTTTTGCACATCAAGAAAAAAGTAATACATATTCCTTTTCTCCTTGTTTCCCATAAACCCTATACTGGAAAAGAGTGCAAGTTAAAAATAAGACAGGTAGATGCTTGATAACCTACTTTAACCTTCCACTGCCAATAGCTGATGCTTTTTATTTAATGATTGCAGGCTGTATTTAAAAATAAAATGTAAGGTCTGTGAAAACTTTTAAAAAGATCCTTGTGTTAGTCCCACACATAGAAATCCATCTGGTAATGGCATTTAAAAGCTTGTGGATCCCCAGGGACCCGGGGAACTTTTACCTCGAATATCCTTTTGGACACAGAAGAGTAACAGATGTGAACAAAGGAAGCTGAACGACGTCTGCAGAGTGATGTGTGGTGATGCTTTCACTCCTGTGGAGCACCCCTCACAATGAATGTGCCTTATCCTATCTTTTCAGCAATTTGTGTGTCTAGAATTTGAATCATGTGTCTCTGCCTTTTCAGGTTCAAAGCCCAACTTCATATCTCTGCCGATCTGATGGAACCACTGCTGCCTACTTTCCTCCTGTGTTTGCCAAGGTCTGACATCTGGAAGACTCATTCTCTGGATTTGCCTTGGTCTTTGAATTCCTTTCACATGTGATTTTGTGTAGCAGTCATTACAAATCACAGTGAATAGATTTAGTAGGCTGATTATCGTGGTTACCTTTGGGGCTACATAGATATTGCTGAACAACTGCTGTGTGACAATGATCTGTGACAAGTCTGAAAGATACGGGTGTGGTCAGGGACCTGTTAGAGCTTAAAATTGAATGGAAAAGCCAAGATGGGTAGAAAAATATAAGGCATAATATTGTGTGGGAAATTGCTTGGGAGATCGAGGAGGTTTTGAAGGAAATCAGAAAAATGGACTAATTTTCAGTTTGTTCTATGTCAGTGATTTGCATCTCTAGGCTGGATGACATCCATGTCGCTCTATGGTAACATTTCATACCCCCTCCCCCTTTTTGAGAGGGGATTATAAAGCTTTCTTGAAAGACTTTTTTTTTTTTTTTAAGAGACAGAGTCTCATTTTGACACTCTTGGTAAAGTGCTGTAGCGTCACAGCTCACAGCAACCTCCAACTCCTGGGCTTAAGCAATTTTCTTGCCTCAGCCTCCTGAGTAACTGGGACCATAAGTGCCTGCCACAAAGCCCGGCTATTTTTTTTTTTTTTTTTTTGCAGTTTTTGGCCGCTCCTGGGTTTGAACCCGCCACCTTTGGTATATGGGGCCAGCGCTCTACTCCTTTGAGCCACAGGCACCGCCCGCCTGGCTATTTTTTGCTGCAATTTGGCCGGGGCTGGTGTCCTACACACTGAGCCACAGGTGCCGCCCCTTTCGAAAGACATTTTAAAAGGTTGAAATAAAAGGAATGATGGTGCCATGCTTGTGGACTGGAAAACTGTGAAGTCCTGACTCCTAATTAATCTATACTTCATGCAAATCTAGCTAAAATCCCAACGTGGGTTTAGCAACCTGATTCCAAAGGTTGTGTGGAAGAATCAGTTCCTAGACTTCTGGAAGCCCCAAAGGGCTTCAGCACACTGACCACCACTCACTGCCGCTGTTGTTTTTTCCCAGGACGTCATTTATCATCCCCTCAGATAATTCACACCAAACCAAATCAAACAAAAACCCACGCACACTCCCTAATGTAAATTTGCTTGCTTTTGGGTCTGTGTATAGGTAAAGTACTTTATTATATCTGAATTATTTTAAGAGGACTTCATGCTTTACATCATATCTAATACTCGACTCAGAAAGTTTAAACAAGCCCCTTGTTAGTTTATCCTGAGGGAGGAAGAGAGAGAGAAGAAATATGAAGGAACTATTGACATTCTGATATTTATTAATAAGCGTGAAAAGCTATACCTCTCTGCATCTGTAAAGCCAAATTAATTTCTAATCTTTTGGATTGTAAGAATGTTTAGGTCTGGAGGTGGAATGGGGTGAGAGGCAGCAAAAGCACAGCAAGCGAGAAGGGAGTGAAGCCCATTGAGGGAGAAAGGTGGACTCTCGAGATGAGACAATACTAAAACCCATTTTGCTTAGCAAGCCTGCCATAGGAAATGAGGTGGGCAGAGGTGGTGGGGAGTATGTGTAAAGGTTAGAGCATGTGAAGACAAGTGGATATGCTTTTAAACTGCTTTTTATAAGAATTCACATTGATTTGGAGTGTGATTGTGTTGAGAAGTGTGCATTCCACCAGCTCAGTTACTCTAAATGCAGAGGGAGAAAGTTAACAGTAGTGACTGTTAAATTCTGTAAATTAGAATCAATGAAATTTGCAGACAGGCCAGAGAATTCTGCAGAACCTTATTTAACTTGTGACAGGGAGGTTATGAAGAGCGCTGGTCAGTGGGTACAAAGGTGTTCATCTTTACCTAGGTCAGTGGCCATTATTTTGTGATGCATTTTGTATTTTGGATTTTTTGTCTGTAGTTGGAATTTTTTATTCTGCACTGTGAAATTGCTAAAAATCAGACCAGAGTCTGATGGGTACATCTGCTTTGAATTCAGGAATTGCAAAACACGGCCGTGGTGGAGGGCCAGGTGGTGGTCCTGGAGTGCCGAGCCCGTGGAGCGCCCCCTCTGCAGGTGCAGTGGTTCCGGCAAGGGAGTGAAATCCAAGACTCTCCAGATTTTAGAATTCTACAGAAAAGTAAGGAGAGATGCCCATTTCCCTAAATCTGACCACTTTATTACTTTACTTTCTGTAGCTTCAGAAAAACCAAGAGGGTAGAATCATTCTGGTGAACTGAACTATATTTTCCTTTTTTTTTTTTTTGAGACAGAGTCTCACTATGTCACCCTGGGTAGAGTGGTGTGGCATCATAGCTCATAGCAACCTCAAGCTCTTGGGCTCAAGTGATCCTCTTGCCTCAGTTTTTCAATTTTTAATAGAGACAGGGTCTTACTATTGCTCAGGCTGACCTCGAACTCCTGAGCTCGAGTAGTCTACCCACCTCAGCCTCCTGTGAGTGCTGGGATCACAGGCTTGAGCCACCTTGCCCAGCCTTGAACTGTATTTTCAAAAAGTGGAAAGACCAGATGTTTCAGTGTGTGAGATCCAGTAAATTAAAGCAGTGGCCCCTTTGAAACACTGATGAAAGTTATGTTTCCTTTCTTCAAAAAATACATGTATACATTAGGACTCAAAGTTGGGTAAATAATTTTAGGAGGTTCACAAACCTACTGTAGATCATCTATGAACTACAGTTTAAAAAACTTCCTAGTGTGAGGTGTTAACTGGCACTCAAGTTTCTGTGTTTATAGAAACGAGATTTGACCTTCTGTCACTTTATCTCTTTGGTACTATGGAGTTTGGCTAATGTTTCTGTAAATGCGTCCTAGACAGTGTTATAGAAACGGATTGATAAGTTTATTATTTAATGGAGCTCCATTCTAATACTCTGTTCTGATTTTTTTTTCCCCATGTGGCATACAGAGCCTAGATCTACAGCTGAACCTGGTAAGAATCTTTTTTTGGGTGGAGGGAGGTAAACAGATCTTTGGGGTTTCAATAGTTCTTTGTTTCTGCTTTAAAGCCATAAGCAGACAGATGTTTTTGCAGTTGCCTGGAAATGTGAAACCCCCTTAAAGACAATATCGTCTTTATCGCTGGTCAGCACACTGCATTTTACATCAACTTCTTTATTAGTAAAATATTAACTTCCACCCAGACAAAAGGGTCAAGTTCAGCGACTTCAGGCTTTGTAAAATACAGTCATTTATACTCAGAAAGCAAACGGAAGTAATGATGAGAAAACATCCTCCCAAAATCCCAGTAGAAAAGAACAATCTGCCGCGGACTCCTGCTGACCCAAACCCCCTCACAACTGGGCTTCCCGGCAGCCAGCGGACCAGAGCATCCTGAGGACATAAGCAAAACTGACCCCCAGGCATTTCTCATTTCTGTGCCCTAAGGCATAAACTTTTACTGTTCTACAAGCAGAAGAAAGTCGTCTTGCCCTGGGATCTTTCTCCTGCCAAGTCACTTGACCTCATCAGGGCCCAGCTGGCCCTGCCTCAGACTTCTTGTATATTTATGACTCCTCACAGACCGAAAGGGTGTTGGTAAAGGAAACAAAATTTTTATCTAGGTATTTCATAGTGTGTCCTCCCTGCGACTATTTTCTTTTGTATTTTCCCCATCAGCAAAGCCTCACTTATTTCTTAGCAAAGGGTAGGAACACATAGCACTGTCCTGTGTATGCGTCTGCACCAGCGTCCAGAACTTGCCAGATGTGCTGCAGGAGCCATGACTTGCTCTGACCATTCCCTTCTTTCACTTAACAGTTTGCCATTTTACTTCTAGAACATAGTTTTGGTCATAAATCATTTAATAAAATTAGTCCTAAGTGGCTTCATGGAATCACCTGACCTCTAGAACTTACTTTTAATGTGGCCAAACCATGAAGAAAAGCAGAGATGTGGAAGGCCTTCCTCTGAAACCCCGGTCCTTGACATGTGTAAATATGCTTCTTTTCTATGTTCACTTGAGTTTTCTTATTTTTATTTTCACCTTTAGTTAGATCTGAAAGTATTTAAGAAAATAGACTCCTGCATTCCACAATAAAAGCATTTGCTGAAAACAATTTTTTCTTGGTAGAGAAATATTTCAAACTAATCTTATGTAAGGAAAAAACATATGTAGTCAGGAGCTCTTAAAAAATTAACACAACAGATTTTCCCTGGTCTCTAATAACTTTGCCATGATTACATTTACCATGACACTGTGAGAGCTGTTCCTTTCTCAGAATGCTCTGCTTCAGAAAACCTGCCGTTGGGGCAGCCCTTGTGGCTCAGTGAGTAGGGCGCGGTCCCATATACTAAGGGTGGTGGGTTCAAACTTGGCCCCGGCCAAAATGCAACAACAACAACAACAAAAGAAACAGAAAACCTGCTGTTGGCATGTAGTGTTAAACAAAATCTGTGATCATGTGCTATTTTTTGTTGTTGTTTTTGAAACAAAGTCTTAATATGTTGCCCTTGGTAGAGTGCTGTGGCATCACAGCTCACAGCAACCTCAAACTCTTGGACTTAAGTGATTCTCTTGCCTTAGCCTCCCAAGTAGCTGGGACTACAGGCACCCACCACAACACATTTGTTGCATTTGTCATTGTTTAGCTGGCCCAGCTGGATTCAAACCCACCAACTCTGGTGTATGTGGCCAGTGCCCTCCCCACTGAGCCACAGGTGATGCCTGAGATTGTGTTTTTTGTTTTTTTTTTTGTGGAGACAGAGTCTCACTGTACCGCCCTCGGGTAGAGTGCTGTGGCGTCACACGGCTCACAGCAACCTCTAATTCCTGGGCTTCTGCAATTCTCTTGCCTCAGCCTCCCGAGTAGCTGGGACTACAGGCGCCCGCCACAACGCCTGGCTATTTTTTTTTTTTGTTGTTGCAGTTTGGCCGGGCTGGGTTTGAACCCACCACCCTCGGCATATGGGGCCGGCGCCCTACTCGCTGAGCCACAGGCGCCGCCCGAGATTGTGTTTTTTAAACCTGAAACGCATGAGTGACCACTCAAGTGACTGCTTATGTGTGTTGCTGCGAGTAAGAACCTCAGAACAAGCAAATATTAACATGTATTTGTATTTAAACAAGTTTCAGCATGCCTGACAAAGAGAGGTATGATTCTTCTACTAGTTGCCAAGGGTTTCCCTTACATTAAAGTTGAACTCGTAAGAGAAAAACCAAAAAACAAAGATGACTGTTTACTTTCTTAAATGACTCAATTGACTATTATATCTAATGGACCACTGACTTTGTCAATTATACATAGGGTGCAAAAAATATACACATTTTAAGAAAGAAAAAATAGGGCGGCGCCTGTGGCTCAAGGAGTAGGGTGCTGGTCCCATATGCTGGAGGTGGCGGGTTCAAACCCAGCCACGGCTAAAAACCAAAAAAAAAAAAAATAGCATGAAAATTATAATTATATATACTGATAACAAAAGATGAACACAAGTCACATTGAGCACCTCTTTTAATTGCAGAAGTCAAACATGACTTGAGTATTACAAATTTAATACAGTTTTTTCCTTAAAATGTGTATACATGTTTTTGGTACCTCTGTAGACCATGTGTGTGGGAATTGTCTTCTCTGATCACTGATTTTTAGCCATTGTTAAGTGGAAAGGAGAAAACCAAGACATACCCACAATTCATCTGAGGCAAGAGATAAATTTTATAGGACTGGGTCGGTGATACTTTGCACATGCTAAAACATAAATATCCTTTGAAATTTAGGAAAATATTTGAGCATTCAGATTTTATCACCCTCCCTTTCTGCTCTCTTCCCTTTCCTTAGTCACTTGCTGTCTCTTGGGGGCCAGCTTTTGTGAGTGTTCCTTCCCTCCCTCCCCTCCTTCTCTCCCCTCCTTCCTTCCCTCCTTCCCCTCCCTTCTCTCTCCTCCCTCCCTTCTCCTTCCTCCCCTTTCCTCTTTCCCATTCCCTCCCTCCCCTCCCCTCTCTCCTCTCTCTCACACACACATTCTTCCTTCCCTTCCTCCCCTCTCTCCCCTTCTATCTTCCCTCTCTCTCCCTTCTCTCTCCCTTCTCTCTCCCTTTTCTCTCTCCCCTCCCTCCCCTCTCTCCCCTTCTCTCTCCCCTTCTTTCTCCCCCCTCTCCCCTTCCTCTCCTCTCTCTCCTCCCTCCCCTCTCCCTTCTCTCCCCTCTCTCCCTTCTCCCTCCCCCCTCTCTCTCTCTCACTCTCTCTCACACACATATTCTTCCTTCCCACCCTCTCCTCCTCTTTCTCTGTCTCACTCTCTCATTCTTTTAATCTCTTTTTTCTCTTCTCCTTTACTGTCCTTCCTCGTTTATGGGCAAGATGTTTTAAAGTTCTAGAAATAAAACTGAAAAGATCACTAGTGCCTGGATATAGCCCCATTAGGGACTAGATATTTAGATAAATAGCAGGTTGCTTCCCAATGCCTTTGTGCAACTGAACGGGTTTTTCTTGTCAGTGCTGTGCTGTCTGTGTGATGTGTTTCACCCCCTCTCTGTCTAGACAGAAGGCAGCTTGCATCACGGACCTCTCCAGACTGTCTTGTGAACTAATAGCTAGTCAGCTTACTTGAGACCAGCATCCATCTGCCACATTACCTGTTCTGGCCTTCTTGACCTTCTGACTTTACACTAATTAAATTCTTCAAAGACCAGTCTGGGGGTGGGGAACGGAAGACTCCCTTGGCAGCTGTTAAAGCTCCGGCTCTTACTCAGCTGTCTGGAAACAGCCACAGACGGCATTGGGTTACTTCTGTATCTTGGTCTAATGGCACGCAAAATTAAAAATACAAAACGTGTCTCACTGTTTGGAGGGTTACGCCAATAAGGTGTGCGGCTTGCTTTCAGTGTAACTCTACTGCCTGCTGTGACCCCGCTTAGAGCTTACACAGTGGAGTTTGTGTTTTGATTCTGTAATTCAAAATGTGAAGTAATTTTTACTTATTTAATTGTTCTGAGTGTTGGGTTTTAGGGGGCAATACTGGGGATATTTGTTGAGATCCCAGTAGACAGTTAAACACTTAATGTAAGTTTTAGGTTAGGATGGTGGATTGAACAAAAAAAAAAGGCTGTGGGACAAAAGTTGGCTAAATAAAACCCTGTGACCCCCAAACCGTGTGACAGCGTGCCCTGGGATGTCATCTCAAGAGAAAAATAATTGATAGATAATGATCGGGCAGTTTCTTATGCAAAGGGTATGCCACGGGGGAAGGCCAAATCAACAAATTCCTCTCCTGTACTCAGAGCTTCTAATCAGCTCACAGTCATGTCAGACAAGCAGAGATAAAAGGCATCTGAAGAAAACCTTTAACATGAATGTCATAGGTGAAAATAAAAGGGCAATATTACCAAAAAGCAACTTAGAGAAAACAAATTTGCAAAGAATATAAAATATAAGACAAATTAAAATCTCTATTCGGACAAGAAAATTATGCATCCAAGAGGTAAAATGAAAAGCTGTTTTAAAAAATGGGAGGGGAGGACAAAGAATGTCCTTGGAATGAAAAGGTTGGCAGCAGAAATCAAGGCTGAGAAAACATCCCACAAAGTACAGCAAAGAGGCAAAGAAGGGACATAGGAGAGAACCAGCCCCGGTCGACCCCATGTGCCTGACGGGGGTCCAGGAGAGCAGTGAGAAAAGGGACAGAAGGGATTATCACTGAACTGGTTGATAAAATAATTCAAAGAAGTTCCTAAATTGCTGTCAGTTTCCAGATGGAGAAAGCCCCCTGTATGGAAAGTGCATGGAGCAAACTCAGGGCAATCCATATCACAGAGAGATTCAGCATCCACAGAACAAGAAGTGGGGATCCAAGTGTCCAGGGATAGCCTCAGGTGTGTCAAGACCATCCAGGTCAGAGTGGAGCCTTCCCAGCAGTCTGCACTGGACACAGGCAGTGACACAAGACCTTCAATGTTCTGACATAAAATTACCTCCCACTTGTGATTCTCCCTTCACCAGCAGTTCAGTTTTACATGAAGATCTAGTAAAGATATTTTCAGACTTGCAAGGTCTTACAAATTTTCCCCACAAGCCTTGATGGGGGATGTGCTTTACCGTGAGAGAACCTGCCCAGGAAGGGCAGCTGTGAGGCGGCATAGGGTACCAAGTGCCCATGGGAGGAAAGGGAGCCCTGTTGGCCACAGCCCTGTGTCATGAGCATGTGAGTCCAGGCAGAGCATCGGGGACTCCGACTCCACCCAGAGCTTGGCACATGGAGCTGACTCCTCCTCACCTACCCGGAGCTTGGCCACATGGAGCTGACTCCTCCTCACCAACTTTCCCTGCTGGCCTGCTGGCCATCCAGGTCCTGCCCACACTGAGGCCCCCAGACTCCCCACTGAGGCAAACTTGAGATTCCTACTCCCAGCCTCACCCACAGAGCGCCTGTGGGGCTTTTATAAATTTCCAGGGACATTGGAAATTTATCGCATCCACGGCATGCGATAATTCTTGACAGTTTTTTCTAACAGTGACAAGGTTGCCTTTTCTTTACATAACCAGATTTGTATCTGAGACCCAATTTTTTAAAACTAAATGCATTTCTTAAGGATACATACATATGTAATAAACATCCACAGAAAATCAAAAGAATTGCTATCCCATAGAAGAAGGAAGATTGAGCTGAGGGAGGTCAGATGAGGCATTTCTAAAGCACTGGTCATATTTTATCCTTAGGCTTAATCATAGATACGCAGGGATTTGTTTCATTGTTATTCCTGAATCTGCACATTTAAAATATCCTTCTCTACGTATGATATGGTTCACAATTTTTAAGAGTCCTTTATAAATACTAATAAAAGCATTGCCTTTACCCACACTGAATTTCATCTTGTTGGTTTTAGCTGACAGTTCTTTTTTATCAATTGTGTTAGGCAAACCATGTGGTTTGCAAGGTGGAAGCTGGCTTCCTTTCTGGGGGCGGAAAACCTGGGAAGAAGGTTTGTGAAAATGACCCTGATTACCCAGGGGACCTAGTAATCTTATCCTTGCTTATCCTCATCATTTTATGAGTTTTCACCAAGAAAATCTGGGTTTTATTTGTGTTTAACCAAGTGTTAAGTATGTCCAAGAAAAATGCAATTTAGCCTTCTGGGAGATGTTACTATGATTAAATAATTTCTAGGTAACTGTAATGAATAGAATTTATCATTAGTAGTTTCTGATTTAGTAGTCTATTTTATGCCCTGAAGTCAAAACCTGGGGAAAGGGCGGTGCCTGTGGCTCAGTGAGTAGGACCCTGGCCCCATATACCGAGGGTGGCAGGTTTAAACCTGGCCCTGAAAAAACTGCAACAAAAAATATATGGGTGTTGTGGCAGGCGTCTATAGTCCCAGCTACTCGGGAGGCTGGAGGTTGCTGTGAGCTGTGATGCCACGGCACTCTACCCAGGGCAACAAAGTAAGACTCTGTCTCTAAAAAAAAAAAAACCCGAGGAAAGTAAATCTAGGAAAACTGAATTGAAATGGATCATAATTAAAGTTATTGATAAGTTTAAATGTTTCTGGAGACAGTTTTTATAGTACATGTAGGTGAACCTTTATCTGACATAAGCAATCATTTCCTGATTTCCATTCCTTACTAAAATTTATTTTACAGATGTCTTATAGGCCTTTGTTCAAGTAAGATGCTACCAGATGAAAATTCAATACTAACAGCCTGGCTCGTCACATTCCTCACGGCTTTCTTCGTTTTTGTAATGTCAGAACCATATGAGCTATGATGTTTCTCTCTCTCTCCACAAAATGTGGCCATATTGTCACTGCTATTTTTCATCCTGCTATCTGAAATTTTCCAAGAGAAAAAAAAGCTGGACAAACTTTGGGACATGGGATTAAAATTTTATCTAGTAAAAATCATTGTGACATATCAATTCATGAAAATCACTCAAAGAACATGTGTTTTCTTTTTTTGTTTCTTAAAAAGTGTATCTATTCTATATGTTCAGCTGGTCATCAACTATATGCAGGTGTACACCTTATTTTATGCATAAAAATAGTCTTGAGAGTTCATATACAATGAATTCTGTTCAGTTACATTTAAAACACATCAAGGAAGCTTGTGGAAAGACTAGTCTGAGAATTCCTTTAGAAAACTTGCTTACTTTTTTTCTGCAATCTAAACCTCATCCATGTATTTATTCAAAAATAATTATAGAGTGCCTTTCATGTACAAGATGCTGTGACAGACAGACATGGTTTCTGCTCTCAGAGGTTGTATTGAAGTCAGAGAACCAGAAATAAGCTACTAATAATTACAAAGTAAATTGTCTAATTGTAGCTGTGACAGAAGAATGAAGCTAACATTCCCTGAGTATCTTCTACATGCAAAGTACAGTTAGTTTCATACTTGTAAACATCCTGTGTTATCTTCACAGATATCCCACTAGGTGTATGTTATGCCCACTATACAAAGGAGGAAACCAAGACTACCACTGTTTAAAATCACAAAGAATGGGTCGGACACCAAAGCCTTGTCTCCCAGGCTACATTGCTGAATTAAACATAAAGAGATTCTATACTGTGCATTCCGTAAAGCGATTCTGTAGTCAGCGTTACCTAGTTTGTTTGTTGTAGAAAGACAGAGGGTCTGACTTCGAGAAAGTGACTTCCTGGATTCCCTCTGATGAATTACTCTTTCCTCTTCTAGAGGAAATCTGCACCCTGGTTATTGCGGAAACATTCCCTGAAGACGCAGGGATCTTCACATGCTTGGCCAGAAATGAGTATGGGTCGGCCACAAGCACTGCCCAGCTGGTTGTCATCTCGGGTAGGTGAGGGGCGTGGGGTGTGGGGTGTCCACAGCAGACAGACACCTGCCACCCCAGGAGCTGCCCTGATACCTTTCATTGTGAGACAACAGCTTTGGGGCAGAGGAAGGAGGTTAGGATAAGCAGCTGAGCACACAGTGGGGCTGTTGTTTTAACTTGTGCAATCTTGGAAACAATGGGGCTGGTTTCCTAACACCTTTGTGCTGACCCAGAGTCAATCCCTGTCAGAAGGCCACCTCGAAAGCAGAGCTGCAGCCCCTGCTCTCAGCAGTGCCAGTGCGTACGATCCTGAGATATTTGTACAAACAAGTCTTTGTCTAACACACCACTGAAACATCTCAAAAGGTCATACAAGATAAATCTACTTATATAAAAGGTAATGCAAGGCAAACTCAGAGAAGATGTAAAGATCTTGGAAATCAAATTTCATTGGTAATCTATGTCAATGACAGCATAAAACTGATATGAAAAATAAAGCAATATTTGCATTTTTGAAATCAAATTCAAAAATGTATATTTTCAAAATTCAAAATCTCACTAAGGTAGTGTGAAACAGTTTTTTGCTTTTTTTTTTAAATTTTAGTTGACTTTTTTACGATTACAAATGCACTTCAGATTACTTTAATTGCCTATTCTCTATTATTCATCTTACAGAGATTGTTAAAATCTCTCTCCAACCAAGCCTGTCGCATGTTACAGCCCACTGATAGTGAGAGGGCTGAGCCTGGACCAAACCAGGAGAACAAGTGGCTCTCACTCAGATTCCTTTGGAAGAGCCGGACTTGGTGCTAGGTGGCAGCAGAGGCTGCCAAACGCTGGGTTTAGGCTGCTGTAGTTGTGCATGCTGGCTCGTGTTAATTAGTAAAAGAGGCATGAGGGTCATCTCAGTGGGAAAATGGCTGATACGAATGAGTGCTAATGTGTTAAAAGGAACCTCGGGGTCATGATTGGGATCGTAGAGCAAGGAGGACCCAGAGTCCTGGCCTGCACAGAGGCTGTACATGGCCAGCACCTGGGGCTCTGTAAGCTGAGTGGCAAATGCTGGTATACAATATTTTCATTTTCATCTGGGGTGAATCTTTTCGTGATGTAGCAAACATCAGTGATGAGTACTTTTGAGCTTTTCGTTTACCTCAGCCAGCACTTTTGGGTATGTGCCGGCAGCTCTGCTGGGCTCTGGGCAAGGTGAAGCCTTCAAAGAAGACACAATCTCAGTCTGTTGAGAGTGACTGTACCTCTCCTGCATACTGAGTTCAGTTGGGACAATCACCTGATGTAGAAATAACCTTTATTAGACCACGAGACACTGACTCGGGGCTTTACCTTTCTTAGCTGTAAAATACAGGGCATCCCCGAAATTACCCCTAATGTCGCCATACATAGGGAAAATGGGAAACTGGTTAAATGTGCCTTTATTTACAACATGTTCACTACAAAATTTTGCAAAGAGGTGGTCAACACGTAGAGAATATTCTGTAGATACCCTGTAAATAAAGGCGCAGTTAGCTACAGTTTCATGAGGGGTGGCTTCTGGGACACCTTGTAGACTGAATGTCACAAAGCCTCTGTAGCTGGGTTTGTCTGCAGAGACAGGCACGGCGCTCAGTCAGGCCCAGGGACCCAAGTGTGGGAGGATGGAGCTTTGTCAGCTGTTGCAGCTCTGGTGTCACTTTTCACCCAGTTGTCTTTAGTTTTCGTGTGAACTTGATAATGACTCGGTAGCTGTTTCTCCACCTGTGGGCTCAGTTAGGCAGAGAAGCAGGTGGCTGATTCCCAGCAAGCATAAGAATCAGAGAATCACACGAGAGCCCCATACCTACATCTCCTTTAGCAACTTAGCAGGACATCAGGGATTGACAGTGTGAAAATAGCTTGTTGAACTAGTAGCTTATTGTTTTTCCTTTCTCCCCCCTTCCTTAGCCAACACTGAGAACTATAGCTGTAACTCAGCAGGCGAGTCCAGTGATGATCACTTCCAGCACTTCCCATCTTCTGCTCCAGTCTTGGAGACAGATTCCCCCAAGTTGGCTTCAAAGAGACCCTCTGAGATGTGGCAGGGGAGCAGCCTCAAGTCAGGCCTGAGCACGGCAGCCCTTCACACACAGTGCAGTTCTGCAGAGAGGGAAACCAAAGGGGTCCATCTGCACCACGGAGTAAACGGGCTGATTAATGGCAAAGTGAATGATGACAGAGCACTTCCAGCACCTGCTGTCCTGCCTTCACCCAGTAAGGAGCCACCACCTCTGCTGGCCAAACCCAAACTGTGAGTACTTCTGTGGGTCTGAGGTTCGTCCTCCCTGGTTAGAAAAGATCTGCTGCCTGGACTCAGCTATGCAGGGAGTTGTCCTTGACTGAGGTGACCTTGCTGCCGGGCAAGTCTTTCAAAAATACTAAAGATACTTAAAAATAAATAAGGTAAACGAGAAGCTTGGTTAGAGCTGCCTTTGCTAAAAGCTAAAAGGTTATGGCTGTGAAAATACCACATACAACATGTAGTCACTAAGGTAGGGAAGAGGGGCTCAGCCAGCTGTGTTTCCAAATGTGTCAGTAGTTTGTATTTATTTCTTTAAATGTGAGTATCAGTATGGAGATCTCTACAGATGAGAGGGGAAGACTAATGCCTGAGGACAGAAACTCTGTGCAGGTCCCGGAGGGGAGAGAAACCAGAGAGGACGAGGTTTGCCACAGCCCACGTGGCTTTGGGATTCTACAGAATTGTACATTTCCATGAGTGCTGCCTCCCTGTTCGATTCCCATTATTAGCTTGGGATGATACACCTTGCATGAGCTGTTTCCATTGGCATCACAGGGCACAGGGTTGTTATGAATGGAGCCATTACAAGGTCAGCGAGAGGTAGAAATAAGCTCAGAGGTTCCATCACAGCATGACAGGCCTTGAATGACTGCCCTGACAGATGTCAGCGGAAATGTGGGAGTCATGTAGAATGTGCATGTGCTGCAAGGTCAGGGCTCCAGGAGAGTGTGTTCACCAGAACCGGGGAAAGCCCCTTCTCTTCCTGGCGATGTCTGATGTTGATTTGGGGCAGGAAGGGCTCCTTTAGGGAGGAGTTGTTCTTTGTGTCCTCAGGCCCCTGTAGCCTCCTGTCTTCTCTCTGGCATCAGCTTATTTGTTAGAAATGTTAGAATTGATAAGGCCTTCAAATTAAAATAACACCTTGCATTTGTTCCTTGCTTTATTATTTATTGAAAATTATTAGACTAATCAACTAACAAATCAGTCAGAAAGAACATCTTAAGTTAACAAAGGGGCAGACTCTTTTATAAAACAAGACTTCTAGACAATCATGCATTGCAGTTTCAATAATTTATCACTTACCCACACTTAATTTTGTATTCTGTTTTGGCTTTTTTTGGAAGGCAGTGGTGCTACTCACCAGGCTTGTACAGGGCCGCATGAAAGACGCCAGTGACCATTCATCTCTGTACTCAGTTCCACAGAGGGGCTGAGCAGGGAAAAGGAGCTAAAACATGATGGCCTGAAAAAAGATTTATGCCCTGGCAGCACCAACCTATAAAATTAATTGCTGCTGCTGACTTCTTTCATCTGCACCTTTTGAATATGTATTTGGAGTGCTTTTAATGAAACAAAGCACCTGCTCTGCTCTCTGGGGAAGAAGAGGGCAGATGTCTTCCAGGAGTAGGGCTTGACTGTGCTCTTGCCGAAGTGAAGTCTGTCTATGCTGGTCATCATAAATCAGGCAAAAATCACAGGAGAGCAAACATGAGGGGCTATTAACAGGCATTTACAGCCCTGCTTATCGCAGGATTGTCAACAGCTCTGCACCTTTATTTCTGCTTTGCGGCGATGTTGATGTGTGGTTGACGGCCCTGTTGGCAGAATAACTTGAGATGCCGTGCTGAAGTGTAGATTTGAAGAGTGACAGCAGGTGCTTCTGAGTCATTTTCAGTGTAGAAGGTGATGCAGAGAAATGGACTTTAGTGCCTGAGATCTGAATAAAAGGGGCTAATTCCCCTTCTGGAGGAAATTCAGGGTTAGCTCACAGATAACATCTCCTTATTCCATGTTTTACTACTGTTTTTTTCCTCAAATCTTTTTGTGTTTAAACATATTTATAGAGCATGATTTAATGATTTTCATATTGTATGATTACTGCCGTTTTACTGGGTAGAAAATAACATTTGATGACACTTTTAGAATATAGATTAATTTTTAAATGTTCTTTTATAACTTTATTGGATTTTGTTTTAATAACATAATAAATGCATGTTTGATGTGACAATTCAAACAATTCAGAGGTAATTAAAGACAAAGTTCGTATTTTCTGCTTCTCCTCTTCCCACCTACCCTCTTGAAGTGAGCAGTGCTGCTGGTTTGGTGTGACGCTGCCCACTCCTTTCTTTGTGATCACAGCCTTTCCTAGAAAGGTTTGTTCATTGTTTTAACAGTTTGTCCATTGATGGAGAAATGCTGTTAAGTGACATCAGCAAATAATTAAGCACGGCATCCAAGTTATTAGTGACTATTGGTAACAGCCAAGTAAAATCCTTGTATATTTCTATATTTATTTCTTTTCATACATTGGGGTAAAAATGAGATTTTATTTGCCTCTTATAGTCAACAGTGAAACACTGTGTTTTGCTCTAACCTTTATTCATCAGCCTATGGTTGTATTCCCTTTCCTGGAAGGAGAGGCTTATATCCTTTGCTTTATGGTATTTCATACATCTTCCTCGTTTGAACCTAAACTAATAGGAAGCAATTAAGAGGGCACAGTAAGGGAGTAATAGGAATCAAAATATTTACTCTTGTAATAAATTAATCTGACAATAGAGTTTGACTTTTTCTTGGATGCTGGGGTGGAAAGATCATTTTCAAAATGGAAAATCTTTGCTTTTGGGGGTGGGGGTTCAAATACTTCCAATACTGATCATGAGAAGAGGCAAAAAAAAAAAAAAACAACAAAAAACCCCCCAAAACCCCCCCAAATGCCATGAGCTCTTTTCTCTGACTGGGTTCAGCCCCATCCTCTCTCACCCGAAGACCCCACACTCTAGCCACCTGTCCTACCTGTCACAGGGGTTTCTGAATCTCCCTTTATCTGTTTCTAACACTGTCTCTCATGAATGAGCTGAGCATAATTATTATTATTTTATTTTTAGAGATAGAGCCTCACTCTGTTGCCCTGGGTAGAGGGCCATGGTGTCATAGCTCACAGCAACCTGAAACTCCTGGGCTCAAATGATCCTCTTGCCTCAGCCTCCCAAGTAGCTGGGACTACAGGCACCTGCCACCATCCCTGGCTAGTTTCTCTGCTTTTAGTAGAGATGGGGATCTCACTCTTGCTCAGGGTGGTCTCAAACTCCTGAGCTTAAGAGATCTACCTGCCTCAGCCCTCTAGAATGCCACCGAGAGCTGAGTATAATCAAATGTGGGCTATCTGGAATGTAAAGGGGACACGCACAGCACTCCTGTCCTCTGTAGGAATGTGACGTTATGCTTGGACACAGCACAAGAAAAAATTAACAGTGTCATTCCATATCAAAGAAGGAACACTATGCTCAAATAATATCTTTTTTGTCAGAAAGAATAGGCATAAACCTGATTTATTAACTATTTGTCCTATTCCTTTTCTTTTTATTTATTTTTTTTTTTGTAGAGACAGAGTCTAACTATACCGCCCTCTGGTAGAGTGCCGTGGCGTCACACGGCTCACAGCAACCTCTTACTCTTGGGCTTACGCGATTCTCTTGCCTCAGCCTCCTGAGCAGCTGGGACTACAGGCGCCCGCCACAATGCCCCGCTATTTTTTTTTTGTTGCAGTTTGGCCGGGGCTGGGTTTGAACCCGCCACCCTCGGCATATGGGGCCAGCGCCCTACTCACTGAGCCACAGGCGCCGCCCTGTCCTATTCCTTTTCTTGTTCTGAGTGGACCACATGAGTCTCTTGCTCTTCTTTTTCTGAAAATGGTGCCTGACGACTCAAAATTTAAAATAAATGCAGGGCTCAGTGTGAAAATCCCTGGTTGTCTTTATTCCTAGGAATAAAGGAATACCAATATCAAAGGGCTGGATATGCGTGGAATTCCCAGGAATCAACTCTGAGGAAAGTAGAGTGCCAGACTTAGTGGGCAGTCTGCCAAGGTCACAGAAGGGCATGGTTGAGTTTTCCCACTGGGCTCACCTCCTAAGTCGGACCAAACAATATATAAGTAACAATATGCTGCTTTCAATCTCCCTTTATTACTTCCTCTTTAAATATTCTTCCTCTGTCTGGGGGGAGGGAGGGAGGTAGACTATAAACATCAGGAAGATTACTGGAGGGTGAATGGGCAGGGCTTATACCCAGAGCAGGACAGGCCTACAGAGAAGATTATGCCTATTTGCCACACTAATGCCGAAAATACATGCATTGCATAAAAGTCCATGCTCTTTTAATTGGGATAATAATCAAATGATTTTCAAAATTTTACATGCTAAATCAAGAGCTTCCTTGGCTTCTATCCTAACTACTTTTCTGCTCCCAGCCTCTAAAGAAAAACACAAACAAAAGTATCATTCTTCCTTATCTTAAAGATTTCAGGCTGAATCAGCCTTTACAAAATAATTCCATTTTACAACCTTTGCTTTTCCCTTTCTCCTTTTTCTCAGTCCCACCTTTAGACACCCAATTGTTTGTGCAAATCTTGCCCCAAGAGAGGCATGTCCAATAAACTCATCCTGCCGTGTTCTGAGGTGTTAGGGGTGTTCAGTGTCACCTCAGCCCAGTTCTAGGCTGACAAAGTGAAGCCATATCTTCAAAATAACAAGTAGTAATAAGCACTATAGAAATCAGAGAAAGGTCCTTTCTCTCCACCTGGGGGAATGAGAGAGGATTTATTTGAGGGAGAGAACAGAAGGGAATCACAGCCTTTATCAGTGACTTCACTGTGCCAGCCTTTCTATATTTGGGAGTTCCTCATGATCCCCCACTCCTAGACACAAATTGCAGTACAAGTTGTTTCTTGGCCTGGAATGTTCTTCTCCCTGGAGACATGTCTCCTGTCAGCCTGTCCTGTCTCCAGTGGCTGCTCCTTCTGGTCTTTCGCATCTCAGCCTGATGTCACCATCCCTGGCCACACTGACCACAGCAGCCCCTCAGCCATTCACCAGTAAATCACCCTTATTAATTACTGAATTTCATGTGACTATTTCTGATAGTTATTTACTTGCCTGTTGCTTTGTA
Organism: Nycticebus coucang; assembly: GCF_027406575.1. Taxonomy (NCBI): domain Eukaryota; kingdom Metazoa; phylum Chordata; class Mammalia; order Primates; family Lorisidae; genus Nycticebus; species Nycticebus coucang. The sequence goes on along the minus strand of NC_069780.1, from coordinate 107,706,571 downwards.
GCCCTCCCCCCCGCACATTACAACGTAAGCCGAGTAGGAAGCTGGTCTGTCTTGTTTTCATTGATCTGTCATCAGTACCTGATGATTAGTAGTAGATGCTCAAAAAAACAATTTTTTGAATGAATGAAGCAAAAACAGACCAGGAAAGAGGGAGAGAAAGTTCTCCTGCCTTTAGAGCAGCCTTATTTATTCTGCTTAACTTCCTTCCTAGAGTAACCACAGGACTTCTGTTTTCAAACCCTAGCAGGGCCAGGGTTTTATAGCACTTTTCCAACTGACACCATTTATTGTACAAGCTGAATGGATATAAAGAATTAAATAAGGGCGGCACCCATAGTTCAGTGAGTAGGGCACCGGCCGCATACAGCCAGGTTGGCAGCGGCCCAGGCCAGCTGAACAACAATGACAACTGCAACAACAACAAAAAAATAGCCAGGCGCTGTGGTGGGCATCTGTGGTCTACTTGGGAGGCTGAGGCAAGAAAATCACTTAAGCCCAAGAGTTTGAGGTTGCTGTGAGCTGTGACGGCACAGCACTCTGCTGAGGGCAACATAGTGAAACTCTGTCTCAAAAAAAAAAAAAAACAGGAAAAAGAAAGAAAAAGAAGGAAGAACCATCTGGGATAGAATTACTTTAGAAAAGTTCGTGGAAGTTAATTTCAACTCCTTCCTCAGTTCTCCTGTGTTCTTGTTTAATTAACATCCTACTTTTAAAGCACGGTGGAGAAAATGGGACATTTGGAAGGACATGGGGACTTTTGCAGTCTCCAGGTGCTCCCTTGCCCTGTCAGTGGCAACAGTGCAACCAGACTGCTATTTCCTGGTGTGTGCACTCGACGTGTCAACACCCCAGATGCCAGACAGCTTCTGCACTGCTCCTTTCTGCTTGTGTTGGACTATGGCTTAAACTCCAGTGTGTGCCATGGTCAGTAGAACTTGGGAAGCTGAACATTTTCCCATCTTTTAGCCTCTGCTAGTTAGGGTTCAAAGTCTCATTGTTTGACATGAGAATATAAATGGTTTCCTAGGTTCTGGTAGAAGCCTTACCTAGTAGATTAAAAGCAAAATAAACGTAAAAGGCAAATTGAAGAGAGGCAAACCAATTTGGGACAAAATAAGTAACAAAAGGACCAAAGAGAGGTAATCATCAAGCAATTGCAAGGGGGGGAGTCCTTACTTGTACACAGATGTATTTTAAAATCTAACACACTTACCATCCCCTCTCTGTTAAGTTAGTATCTGCTAAGTGCTGGGTGGTGCTGGGTGCCAAGAACCCAAAGGTGAAAGGGATGAGAGCTTTATTACCTTTGAGTAATCTATACTCTGTGGTCTTTAAGATCATTTTGTCAAGAACATAGATACACACATATACACGAAATTCTACACATCTTTTGCCATTAAACACATTTTATAGAAGAATGGCCAGCCCCTAAATCAGCTCCAGTGCAATCCAGAAGCCTTCTCTTCGAGGTTTAACATTGGGAAGAGGCATCATTCTGTTTCTGATTCTGAAGATGTAATATGCACCAGCTTCTGTTTCTGGTTAAATGAGTTTCATTATCTGAGAAGTCTAGTTACATAACAAAGCAGTTTGGTAACAGTGAAAGTGCAACGTGTAGAACGGGGGGGAGAGCAGGGGGGACCTTCGAAACACTAGGGAAAGAAATAGGGCAGAAAGTTTTCTCAATTTGTTCCTGTAACCTCTCACACACACTGCGTAAACACATTGGAGCACAATCAGTAAGGAATGTCAGTGTAACCAGGTCCTAATTCTGCAGTCTTGGCTCTGCAGACACTGACTCCTCATAAACGAGAGGAGTGATGACTTCCCAGTGCTGGTCTTGGATCATTTCAAAAACAACCCCTCCCTGAAATGGGAAGTCCAATCAAGGAACTTCCTGAGGTATAAGGCTTTTAACTAAGGAATAATGTTTTGATGTTGTCTTCCTCACGATTTTTTCACATAAATATTTAGTGCTGGATCCTTAGGTATTAGGGGAATAGTGGTTTGCTGTGCGGGGGTCTTGGTGAATGTAACATTTAATTACATTTTTCCAAAGAAGGTTGAGTCCTTGTTTTTGTGGTTAGGAGTCTTACTTGGTGTCTGTGATTTCAGGGCTTGTTTTCAAAGAAAATTCTTTTTACCCAAAGAAAGCAGCATAGGACAGAGTTAGGATCTCCCCCACACCCAGGCTGGGTAACCTTGGATAAGCTCCTCAGTGCCACTGGGTCTAGGTTTCTCCCTTAGAAAGAGGGAGTGACAACAGTGCCCCACTCCCCAGGACTGTAGTCGTGTGAAATTATGCAGGCACAGGGCATACTAAATCACTATTACCTGCCCTCATTTTTGTTATTAGTAAGAGGAGATTAGCAGTGAATCTTTTGTTACTTGACTACAGGCATTGAAAGTTTCTGAAATAAGCAATTTGCAATACTTGCTAACAATTGCAAGTGAATTCTTTCTTTGTTGTGCTGGGTTTTCCTCCACCTTAAGAAAAAAAAGTGGCAATGAAGAAAATGTTAATAGAAAAATCACTGGCCAGTTAGAAGTAGTTTTTGCTTTCATTCCAGTCACACTGGAGTTTCTGGAAATTGAGCAGAGTGTCAGAGAGGAGGGAGGTGGGATCAGGCAGTGAGGGTGGGCCCTGCAGGCTGGCAGGCAGAGCTCCCTGCGTAGTTCAGACTTGCGCAGAAAGCCTGGTGCAGAGCGCTTGGTGAGCCTCACTGCACACCCACAACTAAAGGCTGAAAACTAACTGGTCATGCTTTCTGCTTTGAAATGCTGGAGGCCTCCAAGCATTTTGTTCTAACAGCCAACTAAGATGTCATTAGTGAGGTATTTCTGAATTCACTGCATCTCGCCCTGTGACAGAATACAGTGCAAAGGAAAATACACCAAGTCTCTGGCATCTGAGCAAACCCTGTCCCACAGTATCATGTGTATGAAGTGTCACAGGATTTCCTGACAAGGATTTTTCTTGTCAAATTCTCTTGAAATTCCGGCTTCCTCTTTCTCCTTCAGTTAACAGGTAACTAGTTGACTTAGAGTTAGTGCTGTGTAGTAAGTAATTAATCAAGTCTAGAGATGATCCAGAGAGGGTTTGAATCCTTATATACAGAAGAAATTTAGTGTGTCCAGTCTGGGGCAGTCCTTAAACAACAGGGACTGACACTAAAGAACCTCCTGTAAAGAAGCCAACTTCTCCTCCACTGTGTCTGCTCCAAGGCTGGCGACATCTCTGGAAGCTCATAAGACACAGGTTTACTGGAAATGTTAAAAAGTAAAAATGAGCACAAAGTTCCTTAAAGCCAGGCAGCAGAACCTTCGGAAAACAGGATTTATAAGAAAATATTTATGTATCAGCGGCTGAGGCTTAGTTCAGGCTCAGAGATTTCAGGTGCATTTGGAGTCTCAGGTCTGTCCTTGTGGTCACCAAACAGTTGTAGCTGCCTGGACTCGAAGCTGCCCACCACCTCCAGGGCAGGAGGGAAGGGGCAGACACAGTGAGTTTTGTGGGGCTCCGTTTACTTCATTGTGAAGAAAACACTTTCCAACAGACTTCTCCTTATATGCCCTTGACCACAACCTGTGTCAGATCAATTTTTAATTCCCAGAAAGATGGGGAAGGTGAGCATCTGAGATGGCATTGCCCTGACTGGGTAAGGCTGGTCTTTGCTCCTTCCTGGACTCTCAGGGACCCACCCGCTGTCTGAGGGGTCAGGACTCACTGGGTGGGGCAGCACCTGCCACATGTGTTCCAGGACATTCACAGAAATTGACACGAAAGTTCAGGCTTCCAGTCCCAGTTGACTTAAGTGTCAAAATGTGCTGACCTGGGCGGCACCTGTGGCTTAGTGAGTAGGGCGCTGGCCCCATATGCTGAGGGTGGCGGGTTCAAATCCAGCCCCTGCCAAACTGCAACAAAAAAATAGCTGGGCGTTGTGGTGGGCACCTGTAGTCCCAGCTGCTCGGGAGGCTGAGGCAAGAGAATCGCGTAAGCCCAAGAGTTAGAGGTTGCTGTGAGCCGTGTGACGCCACGGCACTCTACCTGAGGGCGGTACAGTGAGACTCTGTCTCTACAAAAAAAAAAAAAAAATGTGCTGACCATGGTGAAGAGAAGGGAGAGAGGAGCAGGCTCTTAGGAGGGATAGGGGGTGGGGAGCAGCTTTTAACATGAAGAGTGAAACATTTGAAGACAGGAAACAGGAGCTTAATCTGACTGTGCAGCAGGGTGAGGATGTGGGTTCACTCGCATGAGCATGCGTGCGTGTGTGTGTGTGTGTGTGTGTGTGTGTGTGCACGTTTGCACATGCCTGCATCTAAAACCTCATTTCTTCAAAAGGGAGCTTTAAGTGATTTAAGGGCACTGTTGTAATGTGCAAATTTGGGACCATATTTGCATAGTGTGTCCAGTCTGGGGCAGTCCTTAAACAATAGGGACTGACACTGAAGAGCCTCCTGTGAAGAGGCTCTGATCTAACACAGGTTGTGGTCAAGGGCATATAAGGAGAAGTCTGTTGGAAAGTGTTTTCTTCAGAATGAAGTAAACGGAGCATAACATTATATGCATACAAAAAAAAAAATGCCAGGTTTTGTTTTTTCTTTTAAACACCTAAACTTAATCTGATCTGCAGAATCAGGGCTTACCACACTGGGCGCACTCGTCAATAGTCTTTGGAAGACTGGAATAGAGGGGAGTTAACACGGCACTCACAACTCTTAATTAACACAGATTCTTGCAGTCACATGTATTTAAGGGTCTGCTTTTTTTTTTTTTAAAGTAAAATTAGATGAAACTAATACTATGTTTGAGCCAGGGCACTTTAGGAGGTGACATTGGCTATGTTAGTAACAAGGGTGTGGAAAGGAACTTCCGTGTGTACATGCTCACTTTGCTCAGCGGGCAACATAAGTAGCAGGTGCCAATTCTTTTTTCTATGACAATTTACTAAGAAGGTATTTTGCAATGAGAACAAAACAGCACTTTGCTTTCTTACCTGATGTCCTTTTCTACATCCCTTAGCTTCTGGTCGTTTCTGCTAAGGTGTGGCAACTTTGTCAGTCCAGTGTATACAGTGGAACCTCTGTAAGGTGACCACTGAGGGTTGTAACAAGCTGACCCACACATGGAGGTAGTCACCATAAGGAACTAGGCCTCCTGCCTGACACGCACATGTGGTACATGTCCAATCTGTAAAAATTAGGTCAACTTTAAAAAGATAGAGACTTGGCTCGGCACCTGTAGCTCATGCGGCTAAGGCACCAGCCACATACACCAGAGCTGGTGGGCTCACATCCAGCCCGGGCCTGCCAAACAACAATGACAACTACAACAAAACAACAGCAAAACCCAAATAGCCAAGCATTATGGCAGGCACCTGTAGTCCCAGCTACTTGGGAGGCTGAGGCAAGAGAATCACTTAAGCCCAGGAGTTGGAGGTTGCTGTGACCTGTGATGCCACAGCACTCTACCCAGGATGACAGCTTGAGGCTCTGTCTCAAAAAAAAAAAAAAAAAGATGGAGACTTTACATCTTCTGTATTAACCTAGATGGAGTTGAAACACATTCTTCTTAGTAAAGTATCTCAAGAATGGGAAAGCAAGTATCCAGTGTACCCAATCTAATACATGCCTGCACAAGAGAAAAACATAACTCAATTCAACTTGGGAGGGGGAGGAAAGAAGGGAAGGGGATTGGTGAGCTTCCACCCACTGGGTACGACATAAGAATACATGGCACACCTACTGGGTTTGGGACACAACTACAACAGAGACCTTACCAGCAAATGCAAACATTGTAACCTAGTTGTTTGTACCCTCACTTTAACCTGAAATTTAAAAAAGTAATAAAAAAAGGATATTAGGTCAACTTAAGGAGGTAGTCAGTGTAGGGAGGAGGTTAGTGTGAAGCGGTGGTTGGCTACTGTTCTTAGCTTTGCAGAGAACCTGTTTGGTAGAATTTTTTGTTCCCTGTGTCTGCGGAGACTCTCTGTTAGTCATGAACAGATTAAGACCAAATAAGAAAAAGAAGGAATAACTCAGCCCATACCGCTAACCCTTGCAAGGGCACAACTTATTGGTAGTTCGGTGCTGTGGCTTTAGAGGCTAAGGACAGGACCTGGTGACTTGCTGAGAGGCTGTGGCAGTGGTTTCATGCTGAGCAGGACACACTAGCTGAGTGGCTCATCTGCCTCCCAGCACATCTCCTGAGCTGAGAAGTATGCTCCAAGGAGTATCTCTGTGAATTCCAAGCATGGAAGGAATCCGACCACTCTTTTTCATTGGAAAACCACATTACCTCTGTCCTGTCCCTCAACTTTCAAGACTATGTCACTTTTCATTTTTCATTGATTTGTGGCCAGAAATGGATTGGAAAAAGGAGAACTTAAAGCTTGTTATTAGTTAGGGTTTGGAATCAATTATGCTTCCACAGTCACTTTCTGTAACCGTGACCTCATTTGTGACTTGATCACTATGGGGGTGGGGGCAGATCAGGGACATGAGGGGGCAAAGGGCAGGTGCATGGAACTTGTGTGCACAAGTGTCGTGGGCAGTCACAGTGTCTGATAATTTTTAGTTTGTTTCTCGTGAATTCTTCTTTTCCTTTTCTAATGCCCCCACCCTGCCATGGGCCTGGACATCTCCCAAGCGCTCACATTTAGACTGACCACTCTGCTTCCCATCCCTCCCTGTGTTAATCCTTCTGAGACTCACATTCACACCTGTTCCACCAAGAGCAAATCAGTTACTCTGGTTTTCGTTGTCTTTTGTATTTTTTTTTTTTTTATTGTTGGGGATTCATTGAGGGTACAATAAGCCAGGTTACACTGATTGCAATTGTTAGGTAAAGTCCCTCTTGCAATCATGTCTTGCCCCCATAAAGTGTGACACACACCAAGGCCCCACCCACCTCCCTCCATCCCTCTTTCTGTTCCCCCCCCATAACCATAATTGTCATTAATTGTCCTCATATCAAAATTGAGTACATAGGATTCATGCTTCTCCATTCTTGTGATGCTTTACTAAGAATAATGTCTTCCACGTCCATCCAGGTTAATACGAAGGATGTAAAGTCTCCATTTTTTTTTCTTTTGACAATATTTGCTTTTATTTAAAGGGAAAAAAGAAACAGAAACAGTCCCTAAAGACTGTTAAGGAAAAATAAATTGTTTTTTTTTTTTTTATTAGAGATCAACAATTTCAATTATTCAGGTTTTTGTGCAAATGAAATCCTACATGACTAAATTGGTGTTAGTTTCCTATTGCTGCTGTAATGAATTTCCACAAATTTCGTGGCTTAGCATAACACAAATGTACTCTAGTACAGTTCTGGAGGTTAGAAGTTTCAAGGAGCTAAAAATAAAAATATTAGCAGGGCTGTATTCCTTCTGGAGCCTGTAAGGGAGAGTTCCTTGCCTCGCCTTTTGAACACCTGGCCCCTGCCTCCATCTCCAAAGCCAGCAGCTGCACCATGCTCAGTTCACATCTCCCTCTCTGACTTTTTTTTTTTTTTTTATTGTTGGGGATTCATTGAGGGTACAATAAGCCAGGTTACACTGATTGCAATTGTTAGGTAAAGTCCCTCTTGCAATCATGTCTTGCCCCCATAAAGTGTGACACACACCAAGGCCCCACCCACCTCTCTCCTTCCCTCTTTCTGTTTCCCCCCCCATAACCATAATTGTCATTAATTGTCCTCATATCAAAATTGAGTACATAGGATTCATGCTTCTCCATTCTTGTGATGCTTTACTAAGAATAATGTCTTCCACGTCCATCCAGGTTAATACGAAGGATGTAAAGTCTCCATTTTTTTTAATGGCTGAATAGTATTCCGTGGTATACATATACCACAGCTTGTTAATCCATTCCTGGGTTGGTGGGTATTTAGGCTGTTTCCACATTTTGGCGATTGTAAATTGAGCTGCAATAAACAGTCTAGTACAAGTGTCCTTATGATAAAAGGATTTTTTTCCTTCTGGGTAGATGCCCAGTAATGGGATTGCAGGATCAAATGGGAGGTCTAGCTTGAGTGGTTTGAGGTTTCTCCATACTTCCTTCCAGAAAGGTTGTACTAATTTGCAGTCCCACCAGCAGTGTAAAAGTGTTCCCTTCTCTCCACATCCACGCCAGCATCTGCAGTTTTGAGATTTTGTGATGTGGGCCATTCTCACTGGGGTTAGATGATATCTCAGGGTTGCTTTGATTTGCATTTCTCTAATATATAGAGATGATGAACATTTTTTCATGTGTTTGTTAGCCATTCGTCTGTCGTCTTTAGAGAAAGTTCTATTCATGTCTCTTGCCCATTGACATAAGGGATTGTTGGCTTTTTTCATGTGGATTAATTTGAGTTCTCTATAGATCCTAGTTATCAAGCTTTTGTCTGATTGAAAATATGCGAATATCCTTTCCCATTGTGTAGGTTGTCTCTTTGTTTTGGTTATTGTGTCCTTAGCTGTACAGAAGCTTTTCAGTTTAATGAAGTCCCATTTGTTTATTTTTGTTGTTGTTGCAATTGCCATGGCAGTCTTCTTCATGAAGTCTTTCCCCAGGCCAATATCTTCCAGTGTTTTTCCTATGCTTTCTTGGAGGATTTTTATTGTTTCATGCCTTAAGTTTAAGTCCTTTATCCATCTTGAATCAATTTTTGTGAGTGGGGAAAGGTGTGGGTCCAGTTTCAGTCTTTTACATGTAGACATCCAGTTCTCCCAACACCATTTATTAAATACGGAGTCTTTCCCCCAAGGTGTGTTCTTGTTTGGTTTATCAAAGATTAGGTGGTTGTAAGATGTTAGTTTCATTTCTTGGTTTTCAATTCGATTCCAAGTGTCTATGTCTCTGTTTTTGTGCCAGTACCATGCTGTCTTGAGCACTATGGCTTTGTAGTACAGACTAAAATCTGGTATGCTGATGCCCCCAGCTTTATTTTTGTTACAGCTATACGGGGTTTTTTCCGGTTCCATACAAAACGCAGAATCATTTTTTCCAAATCTTGAAAGTACAATGTTGGTATTTTGATAGGAATGGCATTGAATAGGTAGATTGCTTTGGGAAGTATAGACATTTTAAGAATGTTGATTCTTCCCATCCATGAGCATGGTATGTTCTTCCATTTGTTAATATCCTCTGCTATTTCCTTTCTGAGGATTTCATAGTTTTCTTTATAGAGGTCCTTCACCTCCTTCGTTAGGTATATTCCTAGGTATTTAATTTTCTTTGAGACTATGGTGAAGGGAGTTGTGTCCTTAATTAGCTTCTCATCTTGACTGTTATTGGTGTACACAAAGGCTACTGACTTGTGGACATTGATTTTATATCCTGAAACATTACTGTATTTTTTGATGACTTCTAGGAGTCTTGTGGTTGAGTCTTTGGGGTTCTCTAAGTATAAGATCATGTCGTCAGCAAAGAGGGAGAGTTTGACCTCCTCTGCTCCCATTTGGATTCCCTTGATTTCCTTGTCTTGCCTAATTGTATTGGCTAGAACTTCCAGCACTACGTTGAACAGTAAAGGTGACAGAGGACAACCTTGTCTGGTTCCAGTTCTAAGAGGAAAAGCTTTCAGTTTTACTCCATTCAGTAAAATATTAGCTGTGGGTTTGTCATAGATAGCTTCAATCAGTTTTAGAAATGTGCCACCTATGCCTATAATCTTCAGTGTTCTAATTAGAAAAGGATGCTGGATTTTATCAAATGCTTTTTCTGCATCTATTGAGAGGATCATGTGATCTTTATTTTTGCCTCTGTTAATATGGTGGATAACGTTTATAGACTTGCGTATGTTAAACCAGCCTTGCATCCCTGGGATGAAGCCTACTTGATCATGATGAATGACTTTTTTGATGATAAGCTGTAATCTATTGGTTAGGATTTTGTTGAGAATTTTTGCGTCTATGTTCATGAGTGAGATTGGTCTGAAATTCTCCTTTTTGTTTGGGTCTTTTCCTGGTTTTGGTATCAGGGTGATGTTTGCTTCATAGAATGTGTTGGGGAAGATTCCTTCTTCCTCAATTTTTTGGAATAATTTCTGCAGTACAGGAATAAGCTCTTCCTGGAAGGTTTGATAGAATTCTGGAGTGAAGCCATCTGGACCAGGGCATTTTTTGGTTGGAAGATTTTTTATTGTTTCTTTGATCTCACTGCTTGAAATTGGTCTGTTCAGGAGCTCTATTTCTTCCTGGCTGAGTCTAGGGAGAGGGTGTGATTCCAAATATTGATCCATTTCTTTCACATTGTCAAATTTCTGGGCATAGAGTTTCTGGTAGTATTCAGAGATGATCTCTTGTATCTCTGTGGGATCAGGTGTTATTTCCCCTTTATCATTTCTGATTGAGGTTACTAGAGATTTTACTTTTCTATTCCTTGTTAGTCTGGCCAATGGTTTATCTATTTTATTTATTTTTTCAAAAAACCAACTCCTTGTTTCATTAATTTTCTGAATGATTCTTTTGTTTTCAATTTCATTGATCTCTGATTTGATTTTGGGTATTTCTTTTCTTCTACTGAGTTTAGGCTTAGATTGTTCTTCTTTTTCCAATTCCATAAGATCTCTTGTGAGATTGTTGATGTGCTCTCTTTCTGTTTTTCGAATGTAGGCATCTAAAGCGATGAATTTTCCTCTCAAAACTGCTTTTGCAGTATCCCACAGGTTTTGGTAGCTTGTGTCTTCATTGTTGTTATGCTCAAGGAAGTTAATGATTTCCTGTTTTATTTCTTCCTTCATCCATCTGTTATTCAACAGAAGATTGTTTAGTTTCCATGCCTTTGGGTGGGGTCGAGCATTTTTGTTAGAGTTGAGTTCCACCTTTAGTGCCTTATGGTCTGAGAAGATACAAGATAAAATTTCAATTCTTTTGATAATTGTTTTGTGTGCCAGGATATGATCAATTTTGGAGAATGTTCCATGGGGTGATGAGAAGAATGTATATTCCTTGTCTTTGGGATGGAGTGTTCTATTTGCGTCTATCAAGCACAGTTTTTCTAGGGTCTCATTTAAGTCTCTTATATCCTTGTTTAATTTCTGTTTAGAGGATCTGTCCAGCTCTGTAAGAGGAGTGTTAAGGTCCCCTGTTATTATGGTATTATCAGATATCATATTGCTCAGACTGAGTAAGGTCTGCTTCAAGAATCTGGGAGCATTTAAATTGGGTGCATAGATATTTAGAATTGAAATGTCTGCTTGTTGTATTTTTCCCTTGACCAATATAAAGTGATCATCTTTGTCTTTTTTGACTTTAGTTGCTTTAAATCCACATCTATCCGAAAATAAGATTGCAACTCCTCTTTTCTTCCGAATTCCATTTGCCTGAAAAATTGTCTTCCAACCCTTGACTCGGAGCTTTAATTTGTCTTTTGAAGCCAGGTGTGTTTCTTGCAGACAGCAAATGGATGGCTGGTGTTTTTTAATCCAGTCAACCAAACTATGTCTCTTCAGTGGGGAATTCAAGCCATTAACATTTATTGAGATAATTGATAAGTGTGGTAGTATTCTATTCGTCTTATTTTGTGAGAGTCCATTGCTTAGTTTTATCTTTTGCATCAGTGTGGAGGTTTGGTTCTTTCCTTTAATTTCTGAGTTCTTACTTTGCTGCTGATCCATTGTGGTGGTCAGTGTGCAGAACAGGTTGAAGTATTTCCTGTAGAGCTGGTCTTGTTGTGGCGAATTTCCTCAATGTTTGTATATCCGTAAATGATTTGATTTCTCCGTCAATTTTTAAGCTTTGCTTAGCAGGGTACAGAATTCTGGGCTGGAAATTGTTCTGTTTAAGTAGATTAAAGGTAGATGACCATTGTCTTCTTGCTTGGAAAGTTTCATTAGAGAAGTCTGCGGTCACTCTGATGGATTTGCCCCTGTAGGTCAACTGGCGCTTACTCCTGGCTGCTTGCAGAATCTTTTCTTTTGTCTTGACTTTGGACAGGTTCATCACAATGTGTCTTGGAGAAGCTTGGTTAGAGTTGAGGCAACCTGGGGTCCGATAGCCCTCTGAAAGCAGTGTGTCAGAATCTTTGGTGATATTTGGGAAATTTTCTTTTATAATATTCTTTAGTATGGCTTCCATTCCTCTGGGGCATTCTTCTTCCCCTTCTGGAATTCCTATAACTCGTATGTTGGAACACTTCATCAAGTCCCATAATTCTGACAGTGAACGTTCTGCTTTCTCTCTCTTCTTTTCTGCCTCTTTTACTGTCTGAGTTATCTCAAAAACTTTGTCTTCTACCTCTGAAATTCTTTCTTCTGCCTGGTCTAACCTGTTGCTGATACTTTCCATTGCATCTTTAAGTTCCCTAATTGACTGTTTCAGTTCCTTCAGGTCTGCTATATCCTTTTTACATTCTTCATATCGTTCCATCTCTTATTTGATTCTGTTTTTGAATTTCCTTTTGGTTATTTTCCACTTTATTAGCAGTTTCCTTCATTGTTTCCATCATTTCTTTTATTGTTTTCAACATGTGTATTCTAAATTCCCTTTCTGTCATTCCTAACATTTCTTTATAGGTGTAATCCTCTGCAGTAGCTACCTCATGGTCCCTTGGCGGGGTTGTTCTGGACTGGTTCTTCATGTTGCCTGGAGTTTTCTGCTGATTCTTCCTCATGAGTGATTTCTTTTATCTGTTTCCTTGCCCTAATTTTCCTTTCACTTCCTCTTGCTCTTTAAGTTCTCGTGCCTGTGGAAGTTGCGGGCGGGTTTATATGGATTGAACACACACGAGCACTTGCTGGTTCTCCACTGTTTTAGTCCTTCTCTTGGGGTCCAGAAGTCTCTCGCTGAGTCCCTGTATCCTCTCAGAGGCGATGATAGGGAGATCCCACCAGCCAGAGGTGCCTCTAGTCCTATCTCCCCAGACTCATGGTGCCCAGATGCAAGGAACCTGTTACTCGGCTGCCATCTTGCTCCACCTCATTGTCTTTTGTATTTTTTATATTAAGGCCTAGGCATATTTCAGGTTGTAAATGGCAACATTCCTAAGTACTGTACAGTCTGTACTGAATACATAGCTTAAGTTGTAAAGCTGTCTTAGAAAAAAAGAGCAGAAGACGTCTAAGTGTAAAATCTAGACAGGTGTCTGTCATTCTGCTCTCCACCTCTATGAGACCCAGTTTTTAAGCCCCCACATATGAATAGTGGTAGATATTTATCTTTTGCTCCTGGCTTGTTTCATTTATCATAATGAGTGATAAATGAAACAGTTCCATCCACGTTACTGCAAATGACAACACTTCATTCTTTGTCCTGGCCAAACAGTACTCTGCTATGTCCACGCTCACCTCGTTTTCTGCCTCCACTCGTTTGCCAGTGAACAATTGGTTGATTCAGTGTTTTTGTTATTGTGATGTAACAACCAACAGAGGGGTATGGGTTGACATACTGATTTCCTTTCCTTTGGATAAATACTCCATGGTGAGATTGCTGGTTCTATTTTTAGTTTTTTGGGAAATCTCCATACTGTTTTCCATAGTGTCTATACTAATTTCTGTGCCCACCAAGCACTGTGATAAGTGCCCTATTCTCTGAGGCTGGGCTTGTCTGTTCAGACATTCAGTTAAGTGGATGGAGCAAGTTCTTAGGTTCAGTAGCAGAGCAAGGTAACTGTAGACAACAGCAATATATTATATATGTAAAAATAGCTTGAGGAGAAGAATTGAAATGTTGCTGACATATAGGAATGACAAACACTGAAGGCCATGAATACCCAGAGCACCCTGACTTGATCATTGTGCATTCTAGGCATGTAACAGGACTTCACATGTTCCCCACAAACATGCACAAATATTGCATGCATATCAGTAAAATAAGAGTCAAGGCCAGGAAGAGGCCCTTGTGTTGGTAACCAGCACAGAAGCTGTGGCCTGTCCACCACACACACTTTACAGGCACCAACAGAAACCAGCCACTGCCCAAGACAGGAAAGCCCACCTCCCTGCAGGTTGCAGGGATGCTTTTATGAACAACAGGCAGCATGACAGTCCATTGCTCCCTCTTACTTACCATGTCAGCAGGGTCTTCAAACAAATGACACATGCCATTTTAGTAGATAGTTAAGCTTACTATATAAAAAGTATTTGTCCTTGTAAATTTTGTGGTACTCCTTGGGACATATGTCAGTAATGATCAGGTGGCTTCTAACACCAGGGAACATTTTAAGAGATATTTTAAAAGGTGAATTACAAAAGAAGAAAAATAGTGACAAGACTGTAATTCCTACTTGGTTATTCTCTGTTTTCCTTCTGTGAATATATTTTGTTAAGAAAGTAAGGCTGCTTCATCATCCCTCCAGTCTAACTTGACATTTTGATGCTTTTTTTTTTTTTGAGACAGAGTCTCACTATGTCACCGTCAGTAGAGTGCCATGGCGTCATAGCTCACAGCAACCTCAAACTCTTGGGCTTAAGCAATTCTCTTTCCTCAACCCCCAAGCAGGTGCCCACCACAATGCCTGACCATTTGTTGTTGTTGTTGCAGTTGTCACTGTTGTTTAGCTGGCCCAGGCTAGGTTCGAACCTGCCACCCTTGGTATATGTGGCTGGTGCTGTAACCACTGCTACGGTGCTGAGCTGACATTTTGATTCTTTAAAGAGAACCTTATGGTTTTGAATTTAGGATATAAAATTACCCAAAGGTTTGAAAAAATACATTAAAAACCAAACCATGGATGCCTACATTTGAATTAACTGTGACTTTCTTCTCCAAACCTTTCATCATGCTGTGATTTTTGTCTAAGCTAGAATTGACAGATATTAAGTTTCTTAGTCAACCTAGCAGATACTTTCAGGATAACTGAGCATGAGATTCCGGAAAGGATCATTGAAAGCTAGCATCAAAGTTGGGCGCAGTGGCTCACAGCTGTAATGCCAACACTGTGAGGATTGCTTCAGCTGAGGAGTTTGAGGCTTGTCTGAGTGCAAGCGAGACCCCAACTCATGAAAAAAAATGGAAAAACCCAGCCGGGCACCACAGCAAGTACCTGTAATCCCTGCAGCTTCGGAGGCAGAGGCAGCAGAATGCTCACAGCCCAAGTCTGAGGTTGCTGTGAGCCACACCATTGCACTCTACTCAGGGCATAAGGTAGAACTCTGTCTCAAGGAAAAAAAAAAAAAAGCTAGCATCAGAGTTGGTGGTATGGAAAGTTCCTTTGAAAGATGGAAAATGTTAATTTTAAAGAGTTCAAGAGTTTAAACCAAATGAGCTGGTCAGGTTGTGGAGAAAAACATCTCTGCAAGGCCCTTCTAACAGCTCTTCTCTCTGAATAGCTTTTCCCCTGCCTGTCATATGAAATTGACATAAATCCTCCCATTCCAACCACTCATGAACTTAAGTGCAGGATACAACAGCAACTGCAAATGAATTTAAGAAAACAGGCTGAATGTCATTAAAATCTTTTAAACATGTTCCATGACATCTGTTTTCCATTTTGCTACGCTGTTTAATTAACTTCAGTCTTGCAAAATTTTAGAAATCATATTTGCTCAAAATAGTATCTTGAAGGAAGTGACCTTTGCTTAATAGAGAAGAATGTTAAGTGTGATGTGAGCTTGATTAACTTTATCCCAAGTTCTAAATGTTTCCCACTGGCTTCATGATCTGTCCTTATATATGGCTCATTTCCGTTTGACCAGATCAAACTCTGATTCAAGACCCTGCTGTCATGTGTCTGAGACACCAAAAATGGAAGAATTTATAAAAAGAACAGTGACAGTTGAGAAAACTATTCTAATTTGTCTTTATCTCTAGTATGTCGCTGGCTCCTGAATTACTGAGGAGGTCTAAATTCTGGAAAAAATGTCTTCCTTATATTTTTTTTTTGTGTGTGTGTGTAGCGAGTATGTGCTTGTGAATGTGTGTGTACATAAGTATATGTGTGCACGTGTGAGCATGAGTGTGTATTTGAGCATGTGCACATGTGGATACATGCGTGTGTGTGTGTGCGTTCATGTGTAAGTGTGTATGTGAGCATGTGAGTGATCTGATAAGAATGATGGAAGGAAGAGCAATTCATTCCGCAAAAATGTGGAACGTGAGCGCTGCTTCTGATGCAATTCAGTGGCCCTAGAAAGCTCACCTTGGACAAATCTTGAAGAGTGAACAGAGACACAGCAGATGAGTTGGGGAGGGGACTGAAGCAATAGCTGACTTTGTTTTTCCATCTGTCAGACTTGCACAAAAGCTCAGCGCCCTAAGACCGGGACACAAGGGCTGATGGCTGCATTTCACTGTGTCCTGTCTTCACTGGGTTTCTGTCTTTACAAAGTGAGTAAAAGCTACAGGTCCATGGCCTGGGCCCCTGCTGCCCAGTAGCCTCATGTGCTCAGCTGTCCCGGGGCCTTCTGAGGAAGCAGTGTGGTGATATGAGACTGGAGTTTTCTCCTCAGGGGATTTTATGGGCTTGAACATGGGGATTGTGTTTCTTGGCAGCCACCTGGCAGGTGTCACTAGCTCCTCCTTGACCCCCATACCAGTGTGTCTTGAACAGATCTGTCTTCTGCACCTGACTAAGGCTGGCTCCACTCTCCCAGCTCCAGCTTTTGCCAAACCTTCAAAGGAGATGATCTCAACTCTCTGATCTCTGGCTCAATATAGACCCCAAATTTGTCCCTAGGGAAGGAAAGGGCATATTTGAAACAAGTCACTTTCAGAAGGAGACTGTATGTTTTAAGTCTAGCCTTGTTTAAAAAATTTTGGCAGTATTAAGATATTCTCTTACTATCTTATCAATAATTCTTTTGACTAAAGGGACAAGCATGCCCCCATGAGGACAGGAACAGTTGAACGTACCAACCCCAGGAGTTCTCTTTTCAAAGTCTCTCTGATGTTTCAGATAGTAACTTCCTACAAGGTGACCTAAAAGTTGCCCCCGAAGTCACCATAGGTAGAAAATGGAAAATTGTAGCTAAATAAACTTTTATTTACAAAACATTCATCACAAAATGTTACAAAGAGGTGGCCAACACACAGTGAATATTTTGTAAAATTTTGTAATTTTGAACATGGTTCACTTTCCTATCCTATCATCACAAGGCAGGCACTCCTTTTCTGAAAATTCCATTCAACTTCTGTGATTTTGTTCAATTCCTACCAAGTGAACAGTTTCATGATTTCAGGTCTATGAGTAGCTTAAAGTTAAACTTAGAACTTTGGCTGGAGATGGTCACCCCATCTCTGCTGCAGATGCAGTTTGAATGAGGTGCTGACCGGGCCTTCTGACTTGCTGTTCTTTATTTTCTTCGTGTTTTTTTGGTCAGGCCTGGCATGGAGCCTGAGAGTCAATGCTAGCTTGCAGTTGGACTTTGCTGAAAGTCAGTTCTGTAATCATTTAATAACATCCTTCAGGAGACCTCCGTGTATCTGTGGACATCTCCCAGATTTTCCAAAATAAGCACAAAATAAATAAGGGAAATTCGGAAATTTCCAAATTGCACCAGAGTAGAATTTATTTCCATTGTCTGAACAATCTTTGCTCTAGATAGAGGGGAACCCCAGAGGGAAGCGTGAGTTGGAAAGCCCAGTGGGGTGCTCTGCCTTTGCTCTCCCTGGCAAAGTAGGGAAAGAGGGAAGAGTAGACAGATGTCAGGGCGGGATCTTCTGCTCAGGAAAGTTCCCCGACTCAGAGGGTAGCACATGCCCTTAGTCATCGCAATCAGCATTTCCTTCTCCAAGGTGAAAAGCCAACTTCTGGAGTGAGCGGGGTGTCTAGTTCAAGTGTGAGAACCCTATGTGTCTGGGAAGAGAGTGCTGCTGACAGGTGACTCCCGGGCAGCCCCTCTCCTTTCCACTCCTGTTCACTGCATCCTGTTGGCTTGCTGGGGAATATGAGGAGTGGGAACCAGTGAGGTAAGTATGTCTGCTCGGGCCTGTCTTTATAGTCTGCAGGGTGCCTGCACCCCCTGCTTGTTCTTACAGTTACAGACTTGCCTGCAGTGTCTCTAGAATATGGAGCAAAACCCAAGAGAGACAAGATGAAGTGCTGGAAACACACAAGCCCCGTCCCATGGCCTCAAACAGAGATCAAAGGAGTCATGACATTTTAAAGCCAGATGGTACTTTAGAGGCCACCTGGCCCAACACCACCATTATTTTAGGCAAGAGAGCACATAAAGCTTGAGTGGCTCAGCAGATATCATCTTGTGGAGGGGGACAGGGTGGTACACACTGTTGGGGGTCCAAATTACAATGTTGTTCACTTCATGGTGGTGTGAAGGCAGCATGAGTCCAGGGAACTGCAGTCCGAGCACCCATACGGCCCATTGTGTCTTTCACTTGCAGTATAGTCAATAAATCACACAAGATTCTCAATGCTTTAATATAAATAAGCTTTGTGTTAGGTGATTTTGTCTAACTGTTGGCTAATGTTTGACCAGGTTTAAGGCAGTCTAGGCTGAGTGATGATGGTGGTAGGTTAGCTGTATTAAATGCGTTTTCAACTTACGGTATTTTCAACTTACTATGGATTTGTTGGGACATGACCCCATCCTCTAGCTTGGCAAGGATCTTGAGTGAGGCAGTCCCTCGCCCCTCTGAGCTTCACCCTCACCACCTGTAAGATAAGAACAGCAAGAGCACTGTGGATATTGAGATGATCATGTTAGAGAAAAATTTATGCAAGGCATTTAGCCTATGGCCTGGCATTCAGTAAATGCCTAAAAATTGATAGCAGCTGTGTATCTTCATTGTCATCACTGTCATCGTCACCACCACCCCAGCCAGGACCCAGGACCCAAATTCTCTGGCTTCACATGATGTTAGCGTTTTCTCCTGTCCCTCCATTCCTCATCCATATTTCTCTTTTCTGAAGAAACAATTACAATCAGCTTTTATGAAAGCTGATCATGATGGGGAATATGACGTGGGAACGGATGAGAAAAGAACCTGGGTTTTCCCAATGCCTGAGTGGCAGTGTGGTGGTAAGACTCTGGAATAATACTAAACCATAGGCAAAATATCGGTGGCAAAAATAATTATTCTTGTTCTAGCAGTCATGATCATTCAGAGTGTTGGAATTCTTGATGATATTTGTCTTACCCACAGGTGGTAATACTGTATGTCTAAGAAGCCTGTGGTGAAAAGCTGATATCAAGGTCAGGAGAGCAACTCAACTTACCTGTGACTCAGGTTTTTCTTTGTGAAATGAGACAACAGAAAGTTGGCCACAGACCCTGGACACTCTGTCCCGTGGCTCTGTAGGATGGGGTCTTGAGTCCTTTTCCCAGTGCACCGTTAAATTTCCCTGCCTTCTTTGTGTGTGATGACCATGTAGCTGAATTTCCTTGGGCCACTGCAGTTTCAAATAGGCCATCTCGTTTGTCATCATGTGTCTGAATTTTTGATCCTGAAAATATTTATCATGCCTGCATTTTTCACTGTTAAGAATAAACCCTACAACTAAACTGGGTATTATTATTCCTGACGGTGAAACCATGTCTTGTTTGCCTTACCATCCTGTCTTGATTTCTACACTTCTGCTGAGGGCTGGACGTGCTGACCTCAGCCTGAAGGTTGGACGTCTTCCCCTGAAAGCTTCAGGTTCTGCCTCAGGGGAGCATCCCAGACTCTCTAAAACTCACTTTCCTTAATAGAGCCATTCTTAATATTGGCTTGGAAACCTTATGATTTCTTCACACAATTTGAACTCAGCCTGGAAGGTTCCCGTGTGTGTAACAGGTTGATGAGATTGTGACCTGCTAGCAAACACACTGAGTAACGCTGTTTCCCTCCTATGCTGATTTAGTTTCCATCTTTGGTTGTGATTTTAGTGGTTAGGATAATAGAAAAAGAGTGGGTGGAGGGCCAAGCATAAGGAATTTCATTTTAATCAGTGGCCGGGGAAGCCTGGTCATTTTCACACAGCCAAGGGAGACAAAAGAAGCACATTTCCCTAAACATGGCTCTGAGGAGGCACAGAGCCTGAGGGCACATCTGGACCAGAATGTTGTGGCCAGTCAGTGCTCTGGACGCTCGGTACCCTACGCAAAGGTAGGAATTCACAAAGTCAGGTCCCAACTTAATAGTTGAGTGATTTTTATTCCTTGGAGTAATCTAATTGGTTCCCATAACTTTTTGGATAAAAAGGCAAATGTTACTGTGCTTTTCTGTAGAATGGAGCTCGGTTTCTTGCCCAAGTCATGTATGTGAGATGATTCTGAATTTGTACCTTTTTACAATCTATTGGACTTTTTTTTTTTTTTTTAAGTCCAAAGGGACCCAAGAGTTTCTGGCTTTTTATTAGTTTCAACCTTTAAGCTTTTACAAGTGTAACCAACCATATAAGGGTGGTAGAGGACTATTTCCCAGCACTTCTAATATAAACTCAAACTTTAGGTTCTCTGGGGGTAAAATAGGTTGATTCTTCACTTTTTACAAGGAAGGTTATTTCTGGGTTGTGAAAATTCTCCATTTTTCCCCTGTATTCCTTTACTTTAATCTTAGCCACCACAATCAGGCAGACAGAAAGCACAAGGACACTTCTCTTGCATCTGTATTAGAAACCTAACCCAGACATTACTGCTCCAGGTCTGTCAAAGATGCATAAAATCTATTGGACTTATAAAGTCTTGTGTTCTGAGATTATGTGGAATTGTGCTTTTTTTTTTTTTTTTTTTTCAAAAAATTGTCTTTTCTGTTTTCACATGATAGTTATTGCTGATAACTATTCCATGAATATGGCAGTGTCAGCATCTTTACATAAACCTTGAAAATACAGTAATTTTTTGCCATTTATATTTATGACTCAGAGTTGACTACAAAACTTAAATTCCTAATTCTAGTATATAAAGTCTTCTTAAAATATGCAGGGTAAATAATTACAAAATAATGTTGAAGACAGATTTAGAGAGTGAGAAGTATAAGAAAGAAGAGCAGGGGAAAGAGCCTACCTAGGCTTGCGCTCAGAAGAGCTTTCATGGGGGTAAAACAAACTCTAAAACATGAGTGGTGCATTAGTGAGGCAATGAAGCAGGCAAGCCAGAGAAAGGATTTTTTACAAATCTTAGTTGAAGTTAAGAACACTCTGATCGCTCATCCTCGGAGGAAATACAGTGACCACTTGACTATTGAGAAACTGCTAATGCTAGATTAGATTCTGCCAGCTTCACTTCTTAGTAGACTAACTCCCAATTTACTCTGTCATTTTAAGTAGAAGGAGGAAGTGAGGTGCATATAAACATAGAATTAATTCTTTTAAAATTTGAGACCCTATTCTGGCCTCAAATTCAGATAGCTCAAGAGTTCTACCAGTGACCTTCTTCCCTTTCCCCTCCCTCCCTCTTTTTTTTCCTTTTGAGCCAGGAGGGACTTGACAGGAAGGCACTCACACCAGCTCTGTTCAAACCAGCCTTCAAGGTGGCCCCGTGAACCTCGCCTTCTGGTTTCTGTCACTTGCGCCATGGTTGACTCAGAGTTGGCCTGTGTAACCTGAGCACAGCAAAAGTGTGACAGAGCTTGGTCTAAAAGTGCAGGGCAGCCTCCCACTCAGCCTCCGTGTCAGCCTCCATTTTGTGAGGACCCCCCCCCCAGCCCGAAATACCCACACCCCAGAGAAGCTATGAGAGATAATTAATATTCATTGTTGTTTTAAGCCAGCAAGTTTGGGGGCAGTATGTTATACAACATGTGTATATCATATGGTATATAATAGTACAATAATGCAAACACTTTAAAAGAAAAAAAGTCAGAAACCTAAAAATACAAAGTCCAAAGCTGTTTTGTTTAATTGGAATTTTATCTCCCTTGAATATTTAAAGAATATAGTAATTGTCCTTGTATAAATTTAAGAAAGGTGCATGGATGCTTTTCTCCTTTGTTGTTTGGAGAAAATTGAGATCTATAACAAAAGCTCTGAGAAATCACTGCTAATCTGCATTCTAAGTGCCTTTTTCTACCGCTAACTTTTTTTGGCAAACTGTCAGTGCTGTTCCATTCTGTGTTTTTAAAGTTTTAGTCATCCTTGCATTCATCCTGGCACATGAGTCTCCCTCTCAGCTTACTTCCTTCTGTCACACAGCTTATTTCATGCCTAAGGTAATGGCTGATGTTAATTTAAGGGAGTTGATGGGAACGCATCTTCCCCAGAGCTATATGGTAAAATTACGATTAACATCTTCCAGAATAAATCTGTGATAAGATCATAATTGTGGCTTTGCAAATATTACTTTCCAGATACTGTTAAATCATGCTATTATTTTCTATTCTGGCGCTTCTTAAGCTCGTTACATAGTGATGATGTCTATAATATGGGAACAGTCTGAAGAAAAACAATTGTGAGTTTAGATAGAGTACCTCAGAGTGAAATACATTGTTCCCATCTCATGTTCTGCTCCAGGCCCTTCCTTTATTTACACACCATATTGATAGTCTAAGAGTGTTTGCTGTGTGTGTCCTGGGAGCCACGTAAGCACTGTCCCAACACGGAGATAGGACAGGAATGAGAAAGACAGAGGCTCTTCCCTCCTTGTGGGTTAATCTGGAAGACAGTCAACAGGTAAACAAAATTAAACAACAAAAGTTGGATATTAGTAAGAACTTAAAAACCAGTGTGAAGGGTTGCAGAGGGTGTCTGCTGCACATTGGAAGAAGAGTTGTTTTCGGGCACATGTTAAATACACAAACACTGACAAAAGCTGATGAGCAAAAAGAAAAAAGTCTGTGCATCATTTTGCTGGTATCTGACACCACAGATAAACAAAACAGGCCTCAAATTATCCACATGTACAGGTTGGACACCCCTAGGAGAGAACGGCAGTGGAAAAGAGGGGTCTCTTGTAAATAGGGAATCAGGAAAGTGAAATATGGGCAGGGACTTGAGTAATACAAAAAGACCAAACCATGTGGAGATCTGGGGGAAGAACTTCCTAGCAGAGAAAGATCAAGTTTACAAGCCCCGTTTGAGAGAAATTTGGCTTGGAGAGGGAGGCACTGGCTGGGGGGCACAGTGGGGGCGCAAAAGGCAGTTGGAGAAATAAACCGACACTACAGGCCAGTTAGGGGCCTGGTGTGCACTCAGTGCATGATGGGAAGCCACAGGGAAATTCCAAACAAGGGAGCTACACAATCACACTTAATTTTTTAAGTAGCTCTCTGGCCGCGGCATGGAGGACAGTCCAGCAGTAGTGAGAAGGAGGGTGAGACCACTGAGTAGATCCCTGTCGTTAAGGCCAGAGGTGATGGAGGCTCGTGCGGGAGGTGGACAGTGGAGGTGGCAAGACATGATGGGCACTGTGTCTGCGAGGATGACTGACCAGCAGTGGCCCTTGGACATCATGCTGATGGGCCCCAGGGAAGCCTGTGAGAAGATGTCAGTCACATCAGTCTCAAACTCAGTCTCCTTGGAAAGTAAAAGAAGAGTCTCCTAGCTGACACATGGGAAGGCTGCTGTTAATGCCGTGTGGGTCGGGCCTCTGTGACCAAGGGTGCCAGGCTTCTGTGTCACATGAGGTCCCAGTGCTCACATCCCCATCCATGTTGTCATGCAGGGGTGCAGTGCTTACTGAAATCAAATTTATTGGGTGAAAAGTCCGTCTGTAGAGTTCAGAGGAGGCCAGGTATTGCTTGTTCTATATCTCAAGTCCAGAAAGATGAATTGATCCTGGAAGGAAATGATAGTGAATTTGCTTCAAATTCAGCTGCTGAGATCTGGCAAGTCACAGAACTTCAAAACAAGGATATAGAAAGTTTTGGGTTGGCATCTGGGTCTCTGAAAAAGTAATGATTCTGCAGCCTGGCGAATAAGACCTGGGTACTGTCCAGTAACACCGACAAGATGCTAGATGGTTTCTAGACTTGTTTGTGGTGTTTGAAGGGTACAGGAAAAGACCTCCTTTTGAAAAAGGGAAAAAAGAAGTGATGGGGATTCAACATGTACATGACGGAATTTTCTAATGGGTAAAATCTAGAATGTAAAAGAAAATCAAGGATAGTTACTGTGTTTGGTCTAAGAACTGGAGGGACAATGGTATATTTACAGACATGGTGCATGGTGAGGGAGGTACAATTTGGGAGGCAGAAGAGAACTGGGAGGTCTGTGGCTGTGTTAAATTTGAGATGCTTTTATAGATTTCTGTATGGAGATGTCAGGTAGGCAGCTAGAAACACAAGGCAAAGTGAACTGAAGCCATGTCACAGAAGACGTCAGAGACAAGCTCTGTGCCTGGGCCTTGGGCTCACCAGCAATCAGAGGACTGAGAAGAAAGCAGTGCCTGATGGATGGAAAGGCCCAGAAGAGCAAGTGCCAAGTAAGGAAAGTGTCTCAGGAAGAAAAAGAAAGCATGATCAGTTCTGTCAGTGCTGGGGAACTCTGGCAGGCTGAGAACCATCATTTGGGCATGCCAAGAGGGGCCCCCAGAAGGGGACAGCAGCCTCAGTGAGGTGTTCAGGAAAGCGGGGTGGAAGGCAGGAAAGAAATTCCATGACTGTTAACAACCTTTCAAGGAGTGTGCTGTGAAAAGCAGCCAGCTGGAAATGTCTATTTCCTCAGCTTGCTTATCTGCAAGGTGAGAGGCGATAGATGACTTCTAAATTCCAGTGTATTGTGTTTCCAAGGCAAAAGAAGTAAGTCTTAGCACAAAAGCTTGAAAGACTAAATTGCAAAAAAAAATCATGCACTGAATCACTGATGACCTGATTATGATCATTACTGACTGGGTAGCATATTAGCACCCTTGCCTCAGATGCCCATGTGATGATTTAGTGTAAAATGGAAACTTTAAGATGTGATGTAAATACTCTGTTATGAGAATGACTTACATTTATTAGTTTACTTATTGCCATTTCTGTGATTCAGACAAGCGTCGTTATCTTTTGTTGATAGAAAGAAGTCGGTCTTAGGACAGACAAGAGGTGCCTCTGCAGGCCAGGCCTCACGGGGCGCAGGAGGGACCCGCCTGCCACTGCCACTGATGGTAGTGAGGATTTAAGTTGTGGCAACAGTATGAGCAGGAACTGGTATCATCAGAACTTTTCACAAACATTATTTCATCATAGGGGCCATTTACAATGCACTTTCAGCTACATGAAATTCATTCTCTAACTGGGACCCTTTGAGTAAGGGTAGCTCAACTATCCTGATGGCTCCTTCCTTCCATTATTTTATTAAAAAAAAAAAAGTTTGCAACTCATCTTTCCAGGCTCAAAAGCTGTTGCTGTGAAGAGGATTTGAGTAAGTGCCTGAAACTGTTGGCTCAGGCACTGATCCAACTGGAGTGTCTGAAGCAGCCACCAGAATGCATTTCCCACAGATCGCAAACGAGTGTGAGGCTCTGCCTGCCCCTCACACTGGTCCTCCTCTCCCTGACATCACTTTCTCTGCAGTGACCCCAGGTCAGGCAGCCTCTGTGAAGCGTCTGCTGCTGTCACATGTGTGCTCTGTGACTGCATCGTGGCGTGTAGGGTCCTCAGCATGAGTCATGCAAGTACGGTGAGCTGTAGGCCTTCCCCGTGGATATCATTTGTTGGTATTTTAGTCTGCTTGGAAACAGTCTGAGAAACGTTAAAACCCAGCTTTCTTGAGGTTAGTCCAAATTATTTTTTTAGATTAGAGAAAAAAATATTATGTCTCCCAAGGAAACTTGTAACCATGAACAGTAAATTTAAAACATTTTTTTTTTTTTTTTAGAGACAGAGTTTCACTTTATTGCCCTCAGTAGAGTGCTGTGGCATCACACAGCTCACAGCAACCTCCTACTCCTGGGCTTAGGCTATTCTCCCTCCTCAGCCTCCCGAGTAGCTGGGACTACAGGCGCCCGCCACAACGCCCGGCTATTTTTTTTGTTGCAGTTTGGCCGGGGACCAGGTTTGAACCCGCCACCCTCCGTATATGTGGCCGGCGCCCTGCTCACTGAGCACATTTTTAAATGTTTTTTCCCTTCTCACATCCCCCACTTGTGTATACGTGGAATCTCTCATCAGGAGATACTGCAGGTCAGCGGGCCAGGCCTGTGCAAATGGGTGTCTCAGGTCAGAAGATTGAAAACGCACTTCATCCTCTCTCTAGCTCTCCAGTTCAGTAATGCCCTAAGTGTTCATGTATAAATAGGTTTTTAAGGAAAGTGCGCAGTGCCCTTCGTGCGCAGAAAAGTACCTTGGTGCCTACCTGTTCAAAGTTGCAGAGTCTCAAGCCTTTCCTGCTGTGAGGGAAGAAGTAGTTTACTTTTTCATATGGAAATTTTTGAAGACATATTTCCATGGAATATGTTTTTTCCCACAGAGTTTTCCAAAGCCCCCATCTTTGCTCTCAAGTAGAAGCATCTCTTCACCCGAGAGTTTCACCAGCGGGTCCCCATGCTCCTGAGGTCGCTGCTTCATTCCCTCATAAGATGTTGGGATTCTTTGCCTCTAGTTAAAATCCTATGCACAGGTTTTATGAATTATGATTTTACATCTGGCACTTTTCTCTATAAGGTATCTGGAAATGGACTCTAGTGTCAGCAGAGGAGGGTGGCGGGGTCTCTGTCTCTTTCATCGCTCTCCAGGGTTACTCCCCAAACTGCAGCCTGCGTGATTTTTATTTGTTCCTATTTTGTTTTTTTACTTCAAAATAAGATATGTGCAGTGTGCATAGGAATTTGTTCATAGTTGTTTTTTTTTTTTTTCAAACTATAGTCTGGCCCTCCAACAGTCTGAGGGACAGTGAACTGACCCCCTGTTTAAAAAGTTTGGGGACCCCTGCTAGAGACCCATGGAGGGTCAGGTCTGCCTTTCTTTCCTAACAAGCCACATGCAGGAGTGACTGCCTTGTAATGCCTGAGGTAAGGAACTCTGCATTTTGGGAGGGAAAGAGGATGTGAGGACAGGGACAGACCAGGAACTCCACCCAAGAGGGCTCATGGTAACACAAGTGAGAACAGGTACATGGGGCTGTGGGATGACCCGTAAGTAAAGCCGGCATCATACCCTGGTACCAGCCATGTAGGGCCTTGGCCTATATTAGCTTAGCCACAGGTTCAGAGCCAGCTCACACTGCAGAACTGGGTTTGGGTTCTGTAGGCTGACTTCCTGCTCACTACAGGTCATAATCTCCTTCTCAAAGAATGGACATACCCAGAGCCAGAAAAGAGCTTTTAATTAATGAATTTGCTGTCTACGGTTCTCTGGCAATGAGGGAAATCATGTACTATACATTCTTCTAAATGGATTTTCAGGATCTACATAGGAATGGTGAGGTAAGCAATTCCTCCCTTTTCTTACGATTGTCGGCCACATAAACAGCTGAATTCCTAAAGGGCATGTAGGATTTTTAAGTGTGGCGGGTGTAGGTGGAGGGAGGAGAAGCGAGTGAGTCTTTTCTTGGCATAGCCCAAAGTGAATGAAAATGCTGTGAGTTTATTATTATAATCTGCTCTGCGACAGTTTCCAGGTGCCATTCTGCTGTGGCTCTGGACACACCCATATGGACTTAGTCCCTTTCTGTGGGGATGTCACAGTTTCTAGTTGGCAGGGTAGGAACCAAAACAGAAAGGAAGCTTTGTCCCCATCCAACATGCTCCTGTCTCCTGCCACCATGAGGTGTGGGAGCGAAGCCCCAACACAGTGGCAGCAGTGGTGACATGATGGATTCTAAAGAAACCATGAAGCTTTCCCCGCCTTCTTCTCATTCCAGTCATTGTTCCTGAATTTCTAGACTTCTCTCTAGTGAATATTAGAGCTCTACTTTCCATAGCCCTAATTTTCAGGTCATTCATTTAAATGGCAGCATCATAGACTGAGAGCAGCCTTAGAGACCATGCATGCCAACACCTGGCCGCCACAGACATTCCCTGGAGCATCCAGACAGGCGGTCACCTGGCCTGTTTAAGTGGACGTGTCCAGAGACCCACATCCTGCTCCTGAGATGGCCACACTGTTGCTGGGCACCTCTTGTGGCTATAGGACTTGGAGGCAGGAGGATTGGCTCACCCTTGTTCTCACACTAACCAGTCGAAGGGTCTTGGGGATTAGTCACTGCTCCTTAAAATGAGTCACTTTTATCAGCCACAAAGCTGTTGGATATTACCTCAGTGGCTTCCAGGTATAACATTGTGATTTGGGGTTGTTCTTTCTCCTACAGTTACTAGGCTAGGTGTCAGCTCTGACCATGAGGCCTATGCAGGACGGGGCTTACCTCAGCTCCAACTGTGAGGCCCGTGCAGGATGGGGCTTGCCTCTGTTCTGACAGTGAGGCCTGTGCAGGACGGAGTTCACCTCACTGGAACAGCAGCTCATCAAGCATTTAGAGGTGGTCAAAAGGACTTGTGAGTTATCTCATTTTTTCAGAAAATATGATTTCAGCACATATGGTTTTCCTTACAGGCTGAGGTTAGCGTCACTCTTGCCTCTGATTTTGTTGCATCACTTCTCATCCCCAGCAGAAGCTCTCAGTCCAAGCTGATGTCTACCTCTAGCCACTGCCTGGCTGTTACCCTTCCTCACCATGGTTCAGATTTCTTTACTCCCTATAAGCTCCTAGATCTTCCCTATCTCCTCCACTTGATCTTGTGGAAAACTCCTATTCATCCTGTAAGACATAGTTCAAATGTTGCCACCTCCATGAAGTCTACCAGACTTTCTCTCCCATCATCTATCGGAACTCCCCATTTCTGTATCTCTGTTGATCTTTGACTCTGCCCTTTTGTAGCAGATAAGATTATAATCAGTTGGAAATGCCTGACCAAGATCAAGTCCTGGCCTGGGAGTCACAGTATCAACCAACAAACATTGGTCTGCTCAAACTTAGCATCAAGAAATGGTGTCACAACAGGATGGACTCAGGCACTCCCACCTGCCGTGATGCCTCTTTTGATGTTTGCATTAGTGACCCAGCGCCTGGGACAGTCTGCTCTGAGACATGCCAGATCAGATATTAGGATAAAGGCCAAGATTAAGAGTAGAGGGGAGAAACAAAAATACTCTATTTGATAGGCCCAGAGCAATAGGTTTCAGAAAAGTTTCTTACAATTCATGTGCTTCTGTGTCTGTGGTTCATATTCCTGAGTCTGTCTGTTAAAACTGCTTTGAGTAGGCCTGGGCAGCATAGACCTGATTTATTTGGGGGGCAGCATAAGACTAAATATAGAAATGAACCTGGTCAAGGCAGCTGATTTTAATGGTGTGCATTGTATTTGAGTGTGTCTTGGTGACTTTTCCAATGAGGAACATCTATTTTTAACCCAATTATTAGAAATGAGCTTGTTCTCCTTGCTAATGTGAATCAAGCCTTCGAGCACACAGTCCTGGAATCCTGGGTGTGTGGACGGACCTGCCGGCCAGTGTGAACTCAGCGGCTGCATTAAAACTGTCCTTATGGGCGGTGCATGTGGCTCAAAGGAGTAGGGCCCCGGCCCCATAAGCCGGAGGTGGCGGGTTCAATCCCATCCTCTGCCAAAAATCGCAAAAAAAAACACAAAACTGTCCTTATGAGAACTGAAAAACTGAAAAATTTGCTTTGTGTTAACTCCATCTTCATAGACCAAATAAAAGAAAAGGATTGGGAGTTTCAGGCTTAAGATTCTCAAGGGGCAAAATTCTCAAGGCGGTAGCACTCTGAGCTGTGCTGTTTCAGGGTTCTGGAACGGTTTCTGTTCCAGACTGTCTGAGAGGTTCAGGGAACTCTGAAAGGAAGCCTTCTAAGTCTGTTTTTCTTAAGAATTCCAAATCTGCAAGAGTTGGCCGGATATCACCATGGGTCCCCTTTGGTGGTGACTCAGAAATCTCAAGGAGCACTAATAAGGCTGGAGGGCTGGGGGCAGAAGGGATGAAATCTGTATTTCCAATGACGGGTGATATTTTTCATTTTAAAGCTTGACGTAAAACCTTGCTAATTTTTCGTTATCTGCAGACTGAGGTTATAAACACTGCTCTTAAAATATTTCATCTCCCCCAATGTGGCCCTGCACAAATTCCTGTCTGTGTGCAGAGTGCAGGCAGAACCCAACACCTACTCTGTCTCAAGTGAAGCCTCCCTGTGTCTGCAGGAGACGGGCTGGGGTCAGAGCAAGGGCCGGGGGCCAACAGTGAGCTGAGGGAGAGGGAGAAACCACAGAGCAGGAAAGGCAGAGTAACTGTGCTGGTTCCTTTCTGTCACCTGCTCTGGAGTCGGCTGTGTGAAGTTAGGTCCTTTCTGCTCATACCAGACTTGGGTCACACACCAGCTCAGTTAAAAGAATTTGGTCCCGAAGCACAACTTATTTGCTCGTGGGGCCATGTATGCAGCTTCTCCTCCAGGCGGGACCCTGCTGTGTGCTTCTGTCTGCTCCTGTCTGCTCCACTCTGAGAGGTTTCCAGTCAGTGACTGTCCAGCAGCTCAGCGTTACCTGGCCAGTCGACAGGTCCTTGTAGAGATGGCCTGAGACTGTGTCATAGGGGGTGTCCTCCTCAGAGCCATCCTGTGAGAGCAGAGCTAAGCTTGGCTTTTCACTTTCTGGGAGAAGGAGGCATCTCTGAGTTGCTTGGAGCTCTCACATACTTCCGGTACTCTTTTTCCTCTTCCATGGGAGCAGGTCACTCCACTTTTCTGAGAGTCAGCCCCAAAACAAGCAGTTTTCCATGACTTCCTGGGTGAACATCTCTGGAGTCTCACAGAAGCCCATAAACTGCAGACACAGCCAGAGCTGCAGGGACCAGTTAATACGTTCTGAGAATTAAAGCTTAGTCTCTGAAACTGTAATGCAAATGGATATTCCTCCCAAGCTCTCAAAATTCTTACCTTAAAATACATTTGGGACACTGATTGGCATATCCCTATGTGTGAATTTGCCTGAGTCCCTGAATGTAACCATGTAAAATACAATAAAAACAAAAATCTGTGAGCACCTCCTCCTTCAGAGGCCATCAAGTCTAATACCCAAAGCACAATGCACCAAATATTTCAAAGGCAGAATTAGATCACAAAAATGTGTGTCCTTCTCTGCCTGAACTTCAGAAATGCAGGGTTGTCTGGTGCCTGCTGCAGAAGTTCAGGAACTGGGCCTGGAGGCCCAAGAGGTGTGGTCCTGCCTATCCAGTCATTATAGCTTGGTAATGTTTCTTCCCAAGAGAAGCAGAAGGCAGGCATTGCACATCCACATGTGGAAATATCACCTTGTTCTCCTTAGATGCTGGCCCACACTGGTCCTCCTGTGACAGTTTGTCAGTGGTGCAGTCCGGCTGTTCAGAGGGGGAATCATTTCTAACTTTGGGTGGCTGCACTCGCTGTCCCTCATCATCCCCCAGACATGCCCAGTCCCTCAGGGCCACCCTCCAACTCCCTCTCAGAGGTTCCCTCTGCCAACTCTCCTCAGAGGTAGCCTCTGTGCCCCTGCATGCTTTAAAGTTTCATCCACCAGCTCATGCTTTAAAGTCTTGTCCTGAGAGCAGGGAAGCAGCCGAAATGCCAACTTGTCCAACTTGCCAGTTGAGAGCGAGCTCTTAAAGTAGCATTTGGGGGGATGCGGGGGAGGGCTGTGCATATTTTTGAAAATGGAAACATATTTTCTATTAATAATTAAGTCACTTCTGATGGCAAACCCACAACATACTCCATAAGTTTGTAGCTGGCTGAAAATAGGCTCTCTTTGCCTGGCTCACAGCAGCCCAGTGATTTGGGGATGCTTTATTCCTGTTTTACAGACAAGGAAACAGACACACGAAGGAGTAATAACTTACCCAGAATTATGGAGTGAGCAAGCTACAGGTGACAACGAGGGCTAGGAATCACACCACTGCCAAGTTAACACCAGGTGGTTCCAGACAAAGGACGCTTGTTGTTTTCTCTCAATTTCTGTATTATCTCTGCTCTAAGTTCATCTGTTGTGCACCTCTTATGTGCAAAGCAACTCTCTGGCTTTGGAAGATGAGGCTGATAATTACTAAACCTCCTCTAAAAAAGCACTGTTGATGGCCAAGATGTAAATGACCCTATTTAATTTGCACATTTCATGTCACCTCCCCCGCCCCCCCCACATCATAGGAAAGCAGGGCAGAGAGCAGACATGAACCCAGACTCTAGAACCTCCACTCTAACCCTAATCAAATACTAGCCTAGGATGAGGTTTGTCTGGGAGATGCCGAGGCCTGTGGACTTTGCTTATTAATGTCTGTTCCTTGGCTTCCCTGGCATCTGTGGGTCCCACCCTGCCTCTCCACCCACCTCGTTGCCTGTTCTCCCTACGGTGTCGGAAAGGTCACAGGCACACACCCAACTGCAGATAGCATTTAGCTAGCTTCCCCTCAAATGTGTAGGAAATGTTCATTAAATGCTACAACCATTTAACAACTCTGTTTAACTTCATTTTCAGTTTAGCCACATATCATTTCAGTTTCCTCTTCCTTGGTATTGTACAGTCCTGGGAATACAAGTTGGAAGCCTGCCTATCACAAGTCCAGTCACATTGTATGTGTCCCCTCCTCTCAAGCCAGTGTTTTCTTAACTTTCTTTTTGGTTAAAAAAATGTTTTTATTGTAAAAGCACAAATACAGAAAACTATGTTTAACAAATAATTCATCATATAATCTGTGTATATAATAAGTGAAATAAATAGAATTTTGCCACCAGACCCAGAAGCCATGAGCCCTGTCCCAGCCACAGTTAGCATTATTCTAATTTATGGTACTCTAGTTTATAGAACTCACATTTTTATTTTCTAGAGACTTATATAAATGGAATAATTTAGTACATACTGTCTTTTGATCTGACTTATTTCATTCAGCCTAATTACTTTAAAATTCATCCATGTGTATTAAGTGTATAATAAATAGTTCATTCCTTTTTATTGCTAAATGATATTCCATTATATTATACATGTGTACATGATGCATCTACACTTGTATGTCACATTCAAGGGGACTTCAAGAAGTTCATGGAAAAATGGAATTAAAAGATAAAAAAATTATTTTTCAACATAAGCTCCTTGCCTTCATTTCTTTTTTTTTTTTTTTTTTTTATTGTTGGGGATTCATTGAGGGTACAATAAGCCAGTTACACTGATTGCAATTGTTAGGTAAAGTCCCTCTTGCAATCATGTCTTGCCCCCATAAAGTGTGACACACACTAAGGCCCCACCCTCCTCCCTCCATCCCTCTTTCTGCTTCCCCCCCCCATAACCTTAATTGTCATTAATTGTCCTCATATCAAGATTGAGTACATAGGATTCATGCTTCTCCATTTTTGTGATGCTTTACTAAGAATAATGTCTTCCACGTCCATCCAGGTTAATACGAAGGATGTAAAGTCTCCATTTTTTTTAATGGCTGAATAGTATTCCATGGTATACATATACCACAGCTTGTTAATCCATTCCTGGGTTGGTGGGCATTTAGGCTGTTTCCACATTTTGGCAATGGTAAATTGAG
The DNA here is from genome assembly GCF_027406575.1 of Nycticebus coucang. Taxonomy (NCBI): domain Eukaryota; kingdom Metazoa; phylum Chordata; class Mammalia; order Primates; family Lorisidae; genus Nycticebus; species Nycticebus coucang. The sequence continues at coordinate 107,673,281 of NC_069780.1, read as the reverse complement.
CTGCCATAAACAGTCTAGTACAAGTGTCCTTATGATAAAAGGATTTTTTTCCTTCTGGGTAGATGCCCAGTAATGGGATTGCAGGATCATATGGGAGGTCTAGGTTGAGTGCTTTGAGGTTTCTCCATACTTCCTTCCAGAAAGGTTGTACTAGTTTGCAGTCCCACCAGCAGTGTAAAAGTGTTCCCTTCTCTCCACATCCACGCCAGCATCTGCAGTTTTGAGATTTTGTGATGTGGGCCATTCTCACTGGGGTTAGATGATATCTCAGGGTTGTTTTGATTTGCATTTCTCTAATATATAGAGATGATGAACATTTTTTCATGTGTTTGTTAGCCATTCCTCTGTCGTCTTCAGAGAAAGTTCTATTCATGTCTCTTGCCCATTGATATAAGGGATTGTTGGCTTTTTTCATGTGGATTACTTTGAGTTCTCTATAGATCCTGGTTATCAAGCTTTTGTCTGATTGAAAATATGCAAATATCCTTTCCCATTGTGTAGGTTGTCTCTTTGCTATGGTTATTGTGTCCTTAGCTGTACAGAAGCTTTTCAGTTTAATGAAGTCCCATTTGTTTATTTTTGTTGTTGTTGCAATTGCCATGGCAGTCTTCTTCATGAAGTCTTCCCCCAGGCCAATATCTTCCAGTGTTTTTCCTATGCTTTCTTTGAGGATTTTTAATGTTTCATGCCTTAAATTTAAGTCCTTTATCCATCTTGAATCAATTTTTGTGAGTGGGGAAAGATGTGGGTCCAGTTTCAGTCTTTTACATGTAGACATCCAGTTCTCCCAACACCATTTATTGAATAGGAAGTCTTTCCCCCAAGGTAAGTTCTTGTTTGGTTTATCAAAGATTAGGTGGTTGTAAGATGTTAGTTTCATTTCTTGGTGTTCAATTCGATTCCAAGTGTCTATGTCTCTGTTTTTGTGCCAGTACCATGCTGTCTTGACCACTATGGCTTTGTAGTACAGACTAAAATCTGGTATGCTGATGCCCCCAGCTTTATTTTTATTACTAAGAACTGCCTTAGCTATACGGGGTTTTTTCCGGTTCCATACAAAATGCAGAATCATTTTTTCCAAATCTTGAAAGTACGATGTAGGTACTTTGATAGGAATGGCATTGAATAGGTAGATTGCTTTAGGAAGTATGGACATTTTAACAATGTTGATTCTTCCCATCCATGAGCATGGTATGTTCTTCCATTTGTTAATATCCTCTGCTATTTCCTTTCTGAGGAGTTCATAGTTTTCTTTATAGAGGTCCTTCACCTCCTTCGTTAGGTATATTCCTAGGTATTTCATTTTCTTTGAAACTATGGTGAAGGGAGTTGTGTCCTTAATTAGCTTCTCATCTTGACTGTTATTGGTGTATACAAAGGCTACTGACTTGTGGACATTGATTTTATATCCTGAAACATTACTGTATTTTTTGATGACTTCTAGGAGTCTTGTGGTTGAGTCTTTGGGGTTCTCTAAGTATAAGATCATGTCATCAGCAAAGAGGGAGAGTTTGACCTCCTCTGCTCCCATTTGGATTCCCTTTATTTCCTTGTCTTGCCTAAGTGTATCGGCTAGAACTTCCAGCACTATGTTGAATAGTAAAGGTGACAGAGGACAACCTTGTCTGGTTCCAGTTCTAAGAGGAAAAGCTTTCAGTTTTACTCCATTCAGTAAAATATTGGCTGTGGGTTTGTCATAGATAGCTTCAATCAGATTTAGAAATGTGCCACCTATGCCTATACTCTTCAGTGTTCTAATTAGAAAAGGATGCTGGATTTTATCAAATGCTTTTTCTGCATCTATTGAGAGGATCATGTGATCTTTATTTTTGCCTCTGTTAATATGGTGGATAACGTTTATGGACTTGCGTATGTTAAACCAGCCTTGCATCCCTGGGATGAAGCCTACTTGATCATGATGAATGACTTTTTTGATGATAAGCTGTAATCTATTGGCTAGGATTTTGTTGAGAATTTTTCCATCTATATTCATGAGTGAGATTGGTCTGAAATTCTCCTTTTTGTTTGGGTCTTTTCCTGGTTTTGGTATCAGGGTGATGTTTGCTTCACAGAATGTGTTGGGGAAGATTCCTTCTTCCTCAATTTTTTGGAATAATTTCTGCAGTACAGGAATAAGCTCTTCCTTGAAGGTTTGATAGAATTCTGGAGTGAAGCCATCTGGACCAGGGCATTTTTTAGTTGGAAGCTTTTTTATTGTTTCTTTGATCTCAGTGCTTGAAATTGGTCTGTTCAGGAGGTCTATTTCTTCCTGGCTGAGTCTAGGGAGAGGGTGTGATTCCAAATATTGATCCATTTCCTTCACATTGTCAAATTTCTGGGCATAGAGTTTCTGGTAGTACTCAGAGATGATCTCTTGTATCTCTGTGGGATCAGTTGTTATTTCCCCTTTATCGTTTCTGATTGAGGTTATTAGAGATTTTACTTTTCTATTTCTAGTTAGTTTGGCCAATGGTTTATCTATTTTATTTATTTTTTCAAAAAACCAACTCCTTGTTTCATTAATTTTCTGAATGATTCTTTTGTTTTCAATTTCATTGATCTCTCATTTGTTTTTGGATATTTCTTTTCTTCTACTGAGTTTAGGCTTAGATTGTTCTTCTTTTTCCAATTCCATAAGAACTCTTGTGAGATTGTTGATGTGCTCTCTTTCTGTTTTTCGAATGTAGGCATCTAAAGCGATGAATTTTCCTCTCAAAACTGCTTTTGCAGTATCCCACAGGTTTTGGTAGCTTGTATCTTCATTGTTGTTATGCTCGAGGAAGTTAATGATTTCCTGTTTTATTTCTTCCTGCACCCATCTGTTATTCAACAGAAGATTGTTTAATTTCCATGCCTTTGGGTGGGGTTGAGCATTTTTGTTAGAGTTGAGTTCCACCTTTAGTGCCTTATGGTCTGAGAAGATACAAGGTAAAATTTCAATTCTTTTGATTCTGTTGATATTTGTTTTGTGTCCCAGGATATGATCAATTTTGGAGAATGTTCCGTGGGGTGATGAGAAGAATGTATATTCTTTATCTTTGGGGTGGAGTGTTCTATATGCGTCTATCAAGCATAGTTGTTCTAGGGTCTCATTTAAGTCTCTTACATCTTTGTTTAATTTCTGTTTAGAGGATCTGTCCAGCTCTGTAAGAGGAGTGTTAAAGTCCCCTGTTATGATGGTATTATCAGATATCATATTGCTCAGACTGAGTAAGGTCTGCTTCAAGAATCTGGGAGCATTTAAATTGGGTGCATAAATATTTAGAATTGAAATGTCTTCTTGTTGTAGTTTTCCCTTGACCAATGTAAAGTGACCATCATTGTCTTTTTTGACTTTAGTTGCTTTAAATCCACATGTATCTGAAAATAAGATTGCAACTCCTCTTTTCTTCTGAATTCCATTTGCCTGAAAAATTGTCTTCCAACCCTTGACTCGGAGCTTTAATTTGTCTTTTGAAGCCAGGTGTGTTTCTCGCAGACAGCAAATGGATGGCTTGTGTTTTTTAATCCAGTCAGCCAATCTATGTCTCTTCAGTGGGGAATTCAAGCCATTAACATTTATGGAGATAATTGATAAGTGTGGTAGTATTCTATTCGTCTTATTTGGTGAGAGTCCATTGCTTAGTTTTATCTTTTGCATCATTGTGGAGGTTAGGTTCTGTCCTTTGATTTCTGAGTTCTTACTTTGCTGCTGATCCATTGTGGTGGTCAGTGTGCAGAACAGGTTGAAGTATTTCCTGTAGAGCTGCTCTTGTTGTGGGGGCGAATTTCCTCAATGTTTGTATATCCGTAAATGATTTGATTTCTCCGTCAATTTTTAAGCTTAGCTTAGCAGGGTACAGAATTCTGGGCTGAAAATTATTCTGTTTAAGTAGATTAAAGGTAGATGACCATTGTCTTCTTGCTTGGAAAGTTTCATTAGAGAAGTCTGCGGTCACTCTGATGGATTTGCCCCTGTAGGTCAACTGGCGCTTACTCCTGGCAGCTTGCAGAATCTTTTCTTTTGTCTTGACTTTGGACAGGTTCATCACAATGTGTCTTGGAGAAGCTCGATTAGAGTTGAGGCGACCCGGGGTCCGATACCCCTCTGAAAGCAGTGTGTCAGAATCTTTGGTGATGTTTGGGAAATTTTCTTTTATAATATTCTCTAGTATGGCTTCCATTCCTCTGGGGCATTCTTCTTCCCCTTCTGGAATTCCTATAACTCGTATGTTGGAACGCTTCATAAAGTCCCATAATTCTGACAGTGAACGTTCTGCTTTCTCTCTCTTCTTTTCTGCCTCTTTTACTGTCTGAGTTATCTCAAGAACTTTGTCTTCTACCTCTGAAATTCTTTCTTCTGCATGGTCTAACCTGTTGCTGATACTTTCCATTGCATCTTTAAGTTCCCTAATTGACTGTTTCAGTTCCTTCTGGTCTGCTATATCCTTTTTATATTCTTCATATCGTTCATCTCTTATTTGATTCTGTTTTTGGATTTCCTTTTGGTTATTTTCCACTTTATTAGCAATTTCCTTCATTGTTTCCATCATTTCTTTCATTGTTTTCAACATGTGTATTCTAAATTCCCTTTCTGTCATTCCTAACATTTCTGTACTGGTGGAATCATCTGCAGCCGCTACCTCATGGTCCCTTGGTGGGGTTGTTCTAGACTGGTTCTTCATGTTGCCTGGAGTTTTCTGCTGATTCTTCCTCATGAGTGATTTCTTTTATCTGTTTCCTTGCCCTAATTTTCCTTTCACTTCCTCTTGCTCTTTAAGTTCTTGTGCCTGTGGACTAAAGGTTACAGGACCAGAAGGGTGAGAAGGTTGAGGAGCAAAAAAAGGGGATGAAAGAAAGGAGGACCGAGTGATAAGAAAAAAAGAAAGATAGAGAAAGGAGAGGGGGTGGGTATAAGGAATATTGACAAAAAGAAGAGAGGCACAGAAAGAGGGAGACAGGGCAATATAGGTGTATAGTAGGGTACTGTGACACAACCTTAAAAAACCCCACCTTCTGGGGGTGCCCAGTTGCGTGGTTCCCTTGAGGTCAGCAGCTCTTTGCTAAGCTGATCAGACACAGTACCCCACCTCCACCAAGTAGAGAGGAAAGACAAAAATGCTATAAATCAAACCAAAACAAGGAAACAGAAAACTTTACAGGGATAAAATTGGGTGAAAAACCAAATGATATCAGTAGAAACACTAGCAAAAATGAAGTTGTAGTTATTAAAAAAGGCAGCAATGGGAAATTATAATTAAACTAGGAAAATTGAGAAAGAAAAAGGGATCTGTATGGAAAAGATTGAAATTAAAAAAACAAAAGAACATCAGCAACGTCAAAATAAACAAACAAAAAAAAACAACCAAACAACAAAAAAAGAAAAAAATACACAACCAAAAACAAAGCAGTTTGTATATGTTATTGAATATTGTCTGGGCAACACGTGGTCTTCTGGGGTATGAGATGTTAGTCACAGTTCTGATACGACTGGAGGCTGCTGATTTCTCAAACCCCAGCAGGTAGACACCCTATATCTCTCTTCAGCCCACTTAAAAGGCACTTTGAACTTGTAAACTTGCTGAGCAGAAGCTTTCCCAGCTTTCTTGCTGGAATCACTGCTGAAGTGGCTATCCACTTACTCAGTGTGCCAAAACCGGTCTCACTCTGCCCCTGAGGGTTAGGGCTGCAAGGCGGCTCAGACCCCACCCTTAGGCTACTTGGTTGCTGGGTTACCAGCTCCCACCCGTTTCTAGCTCTGCGACCCTGAGGGCGGAGCTTGCCGGGGCAGATCACTGACAATGGATCCGTGTGACCCACCGTCAAACACTATTAGCTCCGTCTGGCTCAGCGGCTCAGACTGGGGCCCTAGACAATGGCCAAAGTTCTCCGCACTCCCGCTCAGGCCTTCCCCAAGGCAGTTCAACTCAGTGCCAAGTCCAAGGACATCAAAACAGTTCACAGGTAAGGCCTTTCTGGTTTGCAGTCTCGCTGCTACTGAACTTACAGTTGTGGGCGGGTTTAGACGGATTGAACACACGCGACCACTTGCCGGTTTTCCACTGTTTTAGTCCTCCTCTTGGGGTCCAGAAGTCTCTCGCTGACTCCCTGTATCCTCATAGAAGTGATGATAGGCAGTTCCCACCAGCCAGAGATGCCTGGAGTCCTATCTCCCCAGACTCACGGTGCCCAGATGCAAGGAAGCTGTTACTCGGCTGCCATCTTGCCTTTCCTTGCCTTCATTTCTAACCTACTGTATATTTGTAAAATAGTTTCGTTACACTGTCTGACATAGCATTTTCTCTGGCCATCTTTCTGCTTGAGGCAGAGCAGGTGCAGGGGGGGTCTCTTCTTCCTCACCCTGCCTCCCTACAACCCTTGACTGTGTGACTTTAAAGTCACTCCGTCCCTGTCTGAGACTTTAAAGTCTCCTAAGTGACATTTACTTAGTTTCATTAACTAGATACATATTTTGCTATTTCTTATTCAGATTTATATTCTTCGTTATATTCTGTCTTATCAGTCTGGATCATTTTCTCTTCACACAAAATTATCCAGTTTTCTCTCCTGGCCCTCTTTATCCTTTCCTTTATCTGTGGTCAGTTGTCATGAAAAGATTAACTGAGAATAGACCCTATGCTTAGCTGAGGGACTGGTACACAGTCCGATGTCAGGGTCTGTGAGTCCCACATATGTGTGCATGTATGCCTGTATGTGCATTTTTTAAAAGGGCTGTAGATAAGAGTCTGCATTTCAAAACAGGAAGAATGAAACATTTTTAAACGTCAATATGATAATCAGAAAAAAAGAGCCACAGTTACTTGTTGGCATTTTTTCTCATTTTTTAGTTTTTGTAATAATAAAATTGTTGGGTTTGATTTTTGAGTAATAATCAGTTTGTCCATGGGGCCTGTAAAAACACCAACATGGAATAAAAATTAGGAAAATGACATAGAATAAAATTAAGAATAAAATTAGGAAAAGTAGGACAATGGCTTTGGCTGTGCTGATACCGGCTATGATTGCTAAGCAGTGTGGTATTTGAGATTTGTTGAGGGCTCAGGGCAAAATCTTCCATTTGTCCAGTTTCAAGTCAGAATTAAAAAAAGCACAGGGAAGGGCAGTGACAGCAAACTGGGACCAGGAGGGTGGCAGGTGAGCTAGCACTGGAAGGACGCTGTGGGGGCCACAAGGAGCATGGTGAACAGGATGACCACAGCCCGTGGCAGGCTGTGTGGATGGTGAACAGGATGACCACAGCCCATGGCAGGCTGTGTGGATGGTGAACAGGATGATCACAGCCCGTGGCAGGCTGTGTGGATGGTGAACAGGATGACCACAGCCCGTGGCAGGCTGTGTGGTGACTTGATGACAGGATGCCAGGAGAGAACGAGCTCAAGGCATGGGGAGGTGAGGAACTGTCAGCAGGCAGGGCCAGCCTCTGGGCTGTGGTTAGGGCTGCTGGTCCTTGGCAGGTTCCATTATGGCAGGCCATCTGTAAGGCAGGTCACCAGGAGAGGGGCTCAGAAAGGAGGAGGAAGACAGGAGATTCAGAACTGTGGGCTTCAGAAGCCAAGAACAGCTTTCAGTAAAAGCTGAAAGTCATCATCACATTGAAAGCGTATGATGAGAAAAGTAATCCATCCATTGGCTGATCTGTGTCATCATATGGGGCCCTGAGAAGGCCCATGCACCCTATCACTGTTCTGATAAAAAAAGAACTCTGGTGTCTCATAGGTTCACCCAGAAGTATTAACTTCTTCACACCAGAAAGTTGTCATAGCATTTTGTAAAAGTGTTCTGTGTGGTTCTCTGTCCAGGCTAGGTGGTGAAAGTCTCCGCCATATTATCAGACAGGAGCCTGCTGACCTTGGCGTGGCTCGAGGACATCAGCACTGACAAGCTACATGTTGTCAGCAGAAGCTAATTCACACCCTGGCGGGACCGACCTGGCTGTGTGGAGCTATTTCTCCCTTGGTTGGAGGGTCCCTGAGAATCCCCCTCAGGCGTCCAGCTGATAAGGTGTGGGAACAGTGTGTGCCAGTAACATGCATATTACTCCCCAGAGTGTGGCCTGGAACAGCAGGACATGGACTCCCCGCCACAGATTTTATTTTCCAGAGGAAAGAATGAAGTGCCTCAGTTCTGTGTGAAGTAAACTGGAAGCACATAAACTCTGACACTAACAGGCAGCACTCCACAGCTCAGAGCTGAGGCCTGACACCAGCTGCTTTCTCACCCCTCAGGGGAGGACCAGGAGGCCAGCTCAGGTAGGACAAACAGAATTTTTTTTGGCACAATCTCCAGGTTTTCGAGTTCAGTCTCTTTGTACACGGTGGCTTAACAGAGTGTGAGATTCAAGGAGGTTTTTACCTTAAGGCAGAAGGGACTTGAGCACTGGTACTGGTTAGAAGGAAACACAGAGCTGCAAGTAGGAAAAATAAGACTATTTAAGAATTTTTTCCCCCATTTCAGGCCTTAAGCACTTTTCTTTACTCCTTCGATCCAATGCTGAAACTTGCCTGAATTCCCTCAGACTGTCACTGTTGTGAGCGTGCAGGGCTCTTGCATGCTTCATGCTGGGTGTCTCTGCAAGTTGGGGTGCTCCTGCCTGCCCCATCCCTCAGGCCCTTCCCACTGATCCCTGTGGAGGCCTCTGTGGATCCCACTTATCCCTGTGGGGAGCTTCCTTCTGCCCCTTGTCACAGGGGCAGTTGCTTTGGCCTTATCTGTTCCCTGCCTGATAAGTTACAGCATTTAGCACCTTATTATGACAGAAGATGGCCTCCCTCTGCTTTCCTAGAAGGCAGAATTCAGCTGTATGTTTCCTGCACCCAGACTAGGGGCCAGCACAACACAGTGGATGTTTGGTAAATGTCCCTTGTGTGGGCCTTTGAAACCCAGCCACCTGTCAGTCATTTTTAACATACAGAATCAGGCTACCACTCACTTATTATCATTGGTCTTAAAGAAGTGAAAATTTAACGTAGACAGCCTCCTTTCTGCTGTGAGAATTAGCCATCTAACGTAGATCATTTCTATCAAGCACTAGATTTGAAGAACATTTCTTTAAAGTGAACATTTCTTTGACATTGCTCTTATTTTCCTGGCTCTTACAGGAAGATTGGCAGGATATGTGTCTGTGTACATGTGTGTATGTGTATAGTAGATGTACACATACATATACATGCATGTGTGTACCTATAGTCACATGTACACATGTATCTACATATAGGTGCCCATGTGTATGTATGTCTCTACACATAGGTGTGCATGCATACACACATACATATATGTGTGCCTATACATATACACCCACACACGTGCACATTATGTATGTGCCTATATGCACACGTGTATGGGTGTGTACCTATAGGTTTGTGCACACATGTGCACACACACAGTTCCACATACCCTCAGCAGGTGCACGTTGAGACTACACATATGTCTGCAGCTCTTGACACTGGTGGCTGAGATGCACTTGCCCAGTGTTGACCCTCAGCAGGTAAACCCAGTGCAGAGTGGTGCCCAGTGGGATCCAAAAACAAAACCAGTTACCTTACTCTTGAGTGAGCAGAAGGAAGGGATGAGCATTAGAGGAAGAAACACAGACTGAGCAAGAGTCAGAGGAGAAAACAAGCATGGACCTTGCAGGGGGCAGTGAGAAAGCTGACAGGTTTGCAGAGAGAGTTGGGGCCCCGGGAAGCTGGGAGCCCCATGCTGTCTTCTGCCATGCTTGTGTTCGGGAGGCCACAGACTAATTAGTGGATATGTATAGGGGAGCTGCTCAACTCAGCAGGCGTTCTTTGGCTATTTGTGGTGTAGAAAGTGTGCACAGGAGGGACATGTTCAGACATGTGTTTTCTTAAAAGGGAGGTTTAAGGTTTCAAGAGCTCAAGGGCAGTGGGAAAAACAAAACGTGTCTGTAACATAACACAACTCCAGTAAGACCCTAAGAACAGAAGGGGAAATATGTGAAAACACAAGGGGTGAGAAGTGACTGTAGGCGAGTCTCACAGGAGGCACATGGGGTTCAACCAAGACTTTTTGAACCAGGCAATGAAAGGACAATAGTCTCTCATTTCTTTAAGCACAGTGTTGTTTTTACATATCCTCAGTCTAGTAAGTCCAGTATCTGAAGTGTTTGTAGGTCTCTTTGGTCATTACTCTGCTGTTTGGTCTTGGAGTCCTTAGTGATTTTATTTTATTTATCTACTTTACTGTGAGCCATTGGTGTTTCTTAGGAAATTAATGTTCATGAGAATTCTTGGAGGCCTGTGATGAGGGGAGAATTCACTTATTCTGCCTGAAGTCTAAAGAAACACCAGTCTGGGACTGTTCTAAACTAAATTCAAGGACTGGGGCTGATTGTTTCTGGTTATTCGCTTGTTTAATTATCCTAAAGATGGGAAATTGGGCTGTAACTCTGTGAGTGGGTCTCTTGTCCTTCACCTTCTCAGGACAGGTTTTCTCTTCTGAACTGAGGTAACTTCCCCTGTGCTGTATGTGGGTGGCTTTAGCTTTGGGCCTGCCCTGCAGTGAAGAGCCCAACATTATGGGGAAGGTCTGTGATCAGACGCCTCACCCTGGCCAGCCCCGGTTTCCTCTTCTAACACTTGTCTTTGTGAAGTTGTGAAAACTGAAGCTCATTCTCTAGCTTCTGGAATGTTCCCGGAGGGCAAAGCAGTTTTCTGTGCCTTATGTCCCTACCTTTACTTGAACTTCCCCTTATAGATACTTACTTCTTGACAGTATTTCCCTGTTTAATACATCATGCGCTTTTTAATTCTTTCCAGTGAAGGAGCAAGACACGTAGACACCTCTACAATGTGAAACAGGAGTTATCAAACAGGGTTCATATTTTAGGGAACTAGCTCCGTATAGGAGTTAGGGGATGAACGGAAATGAGTGAGAGAGTAATTGTAACAGTACAGATATTGAGTAGGCATTCAGGCCAGAGCACTCGGAGTGGAATCAGGGGAAGAGGAGTTCAGTTTTGAGCTTGCGTTCAGGGTGCTGGGTGGACATGCTCAGTACATGTTTAAAAAGATACTTCTGGAACTCAGCAGAAAGGTTAAGACTAAATACATATTTAGTGTTTAGTCATCCTGCTAAGGAGAAAGATCAAGTTCCTGCTTTCTTTTTGCCTTTTCATGAAGTTGGTTTGTCAAACGCTATGTACATAGAACTTACGGTGAATTACAGAGTCTGGGGCACAGAGCTGATTTGTGTGGATAGACCAGGAGGGTGGCATCTGTGATCAGAGTATGGCAGGAATTTCAGCAAGGAAGTATTGGGGACAGCAGCCAAGTCCTGCCAGATGTTGGGGGGAATACAGATGAGGTCACACCCTCTCTCCTGTGTGCTAGTTTGCAAAGATTTTACATCTCGGGGAACATTTCTGCAGTTCTTCTCAATGGTTTCAAAGACCTGTTAAAATGAAGATCGGGCATGTTTTAGATTAGGCCTCCTTGCTGAGCATTTAGGGTCAGAGTCAAGTTCAGGAATCAGCTTTCAGTTACACATACTCACTTGAGCTTGTAGGGTGAATGTGTGTGTCTGCATTTCTTTTTGCATTTAAAACAAATGTGGGGACACATATGGCAACCATTTCCATTCTTTCCTCATCTAAACCTGGAGTATAAATATGGACATGGAAATAATTTGAGTGAGGCCTAAGACTTGCCCTGATTCGCAACCACCCCACCACACCCCCATAGATGGACCAGTGAATGCCAGGCTCTCAGAAGGAAAGAATTGTCTGGCAGGGAGGGGCCTCCCCAGAGGAATGCAGCGCACACAGGTTAATTTCCCTGCAGTTCTTTAAGTCTGCTTTTTTTTTTTCTTTTGAAAAAAGTAATCTGAGGCAGGCAGGGTGGTTGAGCTCATGAGTTCGAGACCAGCCTAAGCTAGAGTGAGAGCTCATCTCTAAAAATAGCTGGGCGTGGTGACGGGCACCTGTAGTCCCAGCTACTTGGGAGGCTGAGGCAAGAGAATCGCTTAAGCCCAAGAGTTTGAGGTTGCTGTGAGCTATGATGATGCCAGAGCACTTTACCCAGGGCAACAAAGTGAGACTCAGTAATCCTTTTGGAAAAAAATGAATTAGAATCTGTTTCCTACTTCATGTATGCAGATCCAAACAATGTATTTTTTTCCTCAAATATTCTAATGCCGAGTAAAGATTCAGGCCTGTAAAAGATAAGGAAAAGAAGACATGATGAAAATATTGTCAATTTTAGTGGAATCATAGAATTTAATCTGCCTTCTCACTATCAAGTTATTGCTCTCCTCGCTACTTCAGGTCCAACATTTTCCTGGGTACACAGAGATATAAAAAGAAGGTCTTTTTACGGGAAACTTTCCTGCTTCCCTGCTTCAGAGCAAGGCAGTTATAACAAAAAAAGGTAATGCAGTGGAACCTCCATAGCTGATCACCTCCTCCAGTTGACATAATTAATGTTCACAGACTGCACATGCACCCTGTGTACATGTCAGCACAGTAGGCCTAGTTCCTTATGTGACCACCTCTGTATGTTGACCAGTTTGTTATAGCCCTTCGAGTGGTCACCTCACAGAGGGTCTGCTGTAGTACAATCATGTATACTATATTTTAAATGGTAAACTTGATTTAGATAATATTTAGACTTCTGTCCCCCTACATCATTCCTTTAGCTTTGTAAAAGCTGTTGTCGTAACCAATAGCATGTGCCTCAGAGCCTGCTCCCACAGCTGGGAGACCCACCTCCCTGTGGAACCTCATAGCATCCCTCAGCTGCCCCTGAGCCGAGGGAGGAAGAGGAAGCAAAGACCCAAGTTAAAGAAAACTCCAAATTGAGTACAGTGAGAGTGGCATGAAGCAACAACAACAAAAAATGTGTTTAGAGCCTTCAATAATAGGGTTTGCATGCATTTTTGAGATGTTCCAAACCAGTCTCAGAAAGTTTGGCAGTGATCCCAAGAACACTAAGAGAAAGGTTGGGTCTGTGATTCTGGCTTAGTTTGAGAATTATTAGTATAAAAACCACAAACCAAGAACATAAGAACCAGTAACTCTCCTTCTAAAAGTTTATGAGTTTAGATTTGGGGAAATTATTTGAAACTATTTAATTTAGCTGTTCCTGATTTTTTTTTTCCACTGAAAACTCAAATTCCAAGTCCCTCAATTCATGAACCCAGTTTGTCTCCCAGCACAGCATGGCCAGCGAGTGTGGAAAGGCATTAAGTAGCAGCTTGAATGATTGGTTTTGGGCAACTGCACAGTTTCTGTTGGGATTGTTGGGAATGTTGGTCACTAACCACATTGGGATTTTGATTTAAAATGAGGTCTGCACATTATAGACGTGGAAAGTAAGAGTCATAGGATGAGATGCCTTCCTCAGAAGTGGCATAGCTGGCCATGCACAGCAGCAATCTCAGCGCTTTGGGAGGTTGAAGTGGGAGGATCTCTTGGGGCCAGGAGTCAGAAGCCGGACAGAGTAAGAGCAGGACAGAATAAGAGCAAGACATAGTATCTACAAAACCCCCCCAAAACAGAACAAACACGTGTTTTGGTAGGCATCTGTAGTCCCAGCTACTTGGGAGGCTGAGGCAAGAGGATTGCTTCAGCCCAGGAATTTGATGATACCATGACACTCTAGCCTGTGTGACAGAGGAAGAGCCTGTCTCTAAAAACAAAAACAATTTTTCTTCAATAAAACAACACATTTTTAAGTTTTTTGATGACTGCTGCCACTTTTCTTCTCAATAACAGAATGAATGAGTAAATATAAATATGTTTAAATTAACTTAGGTGGGATTTGCTCAGTTTCTCTTCTCAGATGTGCAGGGGCTGGTGACTGTTTCAGTTTTGCAGGCGTATGTGCAGTAGCACTTGCTTTTTTTTTTTTTAAATTTATTGTTGGGGATTCATTGAGGGTACAAGAAACCAAGTTACACTGATTGCATTTGTTGGGTAAAGACCCTCTAACAATCCTGTCTTGCCCCCAAAAGGTGTGGCACACACCAAGGCCCCACCCCCTCGCTCCTTCCCTCTCTCTGCTCTTCCTTTTCCCACCCCTCCCTCCTTCTTTCTCTCTCTGCTCTCCCCTTCTCCCAACCCCCACCTTGTCCTTAATTGTCCTGATATCAAAATTCAGTACATAGGATTCATGTTTCTCCATTCTTGTGATGATATACTAAGAATAATGTCTTCCACATCCATCCAGGTTAATACAAAGGATGTAAAGTCTCCTTTTTTTTTCTTTTTTTTGTAGTTTTTGGCCACCTCTAGCATACGGGCCGGTGCCCTACCCCTTTGAGCCACAGGCGCCGCCCAAGTCTCCATTTTTTTTTTTTTACTACTACGGAATAGTATTCCATAGTGTACATATACCACAGCTTGTTAATCCATTCCTGAGTTGGTGGGCATTTAAGCTGTTTCCACATTTTGGCGATTGTAAATTGAGCTGCAATAAACAGTCTAGTACAAGTGTCCTTATGATAAAAGGATTTCTTTCCTTCTGGGTAGATGCCCAGTAAGGGGATTGCAGGATCAAATGGGAGGTCTAGCTTTAGTTCTTTGAGGGTTCTCCATACTTCCTTCCAAAAAGGTTGTATTAGTTTGCAGTCCCACCAGCAGTGTAAAAGTGTTCCCTTCTCTCCACATCCATGCCAGCATCTGCAGTTTTAACATTTTGTTATGTGGACCATTCCCTCTGGGGTTAGATGGTATCTCAGGGTGGTTTTGATTTGCATTTCTCTCATAATTAGTGATGATGACCATTTTTTCATATGTTTCCTAACCATTCGTCTGTCTTCTTTAGAGAAGGTTCTATTCATGTCTCTTGTCCATTGATATATGGGATTGTTGGCTTTTTTCATGTGGATTAATTTGAGTTCTCTATAGATCCTAGTTATCAAGCTTTTGTCTGATTCCAAATATGCAAATATCCTTTACCATTCTGTAGGTTGTCTATTTGCTTTGGTTATTGTCTCCTTAGCTGTACAGAAGCTTTTCAGTTTAATTAAGTCCCATTTGTTTTTGTTGTTGTTGGAATTGCCATGGCAGTCTTCTTCATGAAGTCTTTCCCCAGCCCGATATCTTCCAATGATTTTCCTATGCTTTCTTTGAGGATTTTTAGTGTTTCATGCCTTAAGTTTAAGTCCTTTATCCATCTTGAATCAATTTTTGTGAGTGGAGAAAGGTGTGGGTCTACTTTCAGTCTTTTACATGTGGATATCCAGTTCTCCCAGCAGCATTTATTGAATAGGGGGTCTTTCCCCCAAGGTATGTTCTTGTTTGGTTTATCGAAGATTAGGTAGTTGTAAGATGTTAGTTTCATTTCCGGGTTTTCTATTAGATTCAAAATGTGTATGTCTCTATTTTTGTGCCAGTACCATGCTGTCTTGAGCACTATGGCTTTGTAGTACAGGCTAAAATCTGGTATGGTGATGCCCCCAGCTTTGTTTTTATTACTAAGAACTGCCTTAGCTATATGGGGTTTTTTCTGGTTCCATATAAAATGCAGAATCATTTTTTCCAAATGTTGGGATGCCATTGAATACATAGATTACTTTGGTAAATACAGACATTTTAACAATGTTGATTCTTCCCAGCCATGAGCATGGTATGTTCTTCCATTTTTTAAAATCCTCTGCTATTTCCTTTCTTAGGATTTCATAATTTTCCTTATAGTTGTCCTTCACCTCCTTTGTTAGGTATATTCCTAGGTATTTAACTTTTTTCTGAAGCTATGGTGAAGGGAGTCGTGTCCTTAATTAGCCTCTCATCTTGACTGTTATTGGCATATACAGGGGCTACTGACTTGTGGACACTGATTTTATATCCTGACATTACTGTATTTTTTGATGACTTCCAGGACTCTTGTGGTTGAGTCTTTGGGGTTTTCTCTAAGTATAAGATCATATTGTCAGCAAAGAGGGTGAGTTTGACTTCCTCTGCTCCCATTTGGATTCCCTTTATTTCCTTGTCTTGCCTAATTGTATTGGCTAGAACTTCCAGCACTATGTTGAATAGTAAAGGTGATAGAGGACAACCTTGTCTGGTTCTAGTTCTAAGAGGAAAAGCTTTCAATTTTACTCCATTCAGTAAAATATTAGCTGTGGATTTGTCATAAATAGCTTTGATCAGTTTCAGAAATATGTCACCTATGCCTATGCTCTTCAGTGATCTAATTAGAAAAGGATGCTGGATTTTATCGAATGTTTTTTCTCCATGTATTTAGAGGATCATATGGTCTTTATTTTTGCTTCTGTTAATATGGTGGATAACATTTATGGACTAGTGTATGTTAAACCAGCCTTGCATCCCTGGGACAAGACCTACTTGATCATGATGTACGACTTTTTTGATGATAAGCTGTAATCTATTGGCTAGGATTTTGTTAAGAACTTTTCATCTATATTCATTAGTGAAATTGATCTGAAGTTCTCCTTTTTAGTTGGGTCTTTTCCTGGTTTTGGTATCAGGGTGATGTTTGCTTCGTAGAACATGTTGGGGAAGATTTCTTCCTCCTTGATTTTTTGGAATAATTTCTGCAGTATGGGAATAAGCTCTTCTTTGAAGGTTTGATAGAATTCTGGTGTGAAGCTATCTGGATGAGGGCATTTTTTTGTTGGAAGATTTTTTATTGTTTCTTTAATCTCAGTGCTTGAAATTGGTCTGTTCAGGAGCTCTGTTTCTTCCTGGCTAAGTCTAGGGAGAGGGTGTGATTCCAAACATTGATCCATTTCCTTCACGTTGTCAAACTTCTGGGCATAGGGTTTCTAGTAGTATTCAGAGATGATCTCTTGTATCTCTGTGGCATCAGTTGTTATTTCCCCTTTATCATTTCTGATTGAGGTTACTAGAGATTTTACTTTTCTATAGTTAGTCTGGCCAAAGGTTTATCTATTTTATTTAGTTTTTCAAAAACCCAACTCCTTGTTTCATTACTTTTCTGAATAATTCTTTTGTTTTCAATTTCATTGATCTCTGATTTAATTTTGGATACTCTTTTCTTCTGCTGGGTTTAGGCTTAGATAGTTCTTCTTTTTCCAATTCCATAAGATGGCCTGTCAGTTTGTTGATGCACTCTCTTTCTGTTTTTCAAATGTAGGCATCTAAAGCGATAAATTTTCCTCTCAAAACTACTTTTGCAGTATCCCACAGGTTTTGGTAGCTTGTGTCTTCATTGTTGTTATGCTCAAGGAAGTTAATGATTTCCTGTTGTATTTCTTCCTGCACCCCACTGTCATTCAACAGAAGGTTGTTTAATTTCCATGCGTTTGTGTGGGGTTGAAAGTTTTTGTTGGAGTTGAATTCCACCGTTAGTGCCTTGTGGTCTGAGAAGGTACAAGGTAAAATCTGAATTTTTTTGATTCTGTTGAGGTTTGTTTTGTGTCCTAGGATATGATCAATTTTGGAGAATGTTCCATGGCGCAATGAGAAGAATGTACATTCTTTATCTTTGGGATAGAGTGTTCTATATATATCTATCAAGCACAGTTGTCTGAGAGTCTCATTGAAGTTCCTTGTATCTTTGTTTAATTTCTGTTTAGAGGATCTGTCCAGCTCTGTAAGAGGAGTGTTAAAGTCCTCTGTTATTATGGTGCTATCAGATATCATATTGCTCAGACTGAGCAAGGTCTGTTTCAAGAATCTGGGAGCATTTAAATTGAGTGCATAAATATTTAGAATTGAAATTTCTTGTTGTATTTTTCCCTTGACCAATATAAAGTGACCATCTTTGTCTTTTTTAACTTTAGTTGCTTTAAATCCACATGTATCTGAAAATAAGACCACAACCCCTCTTTTCTTCTGAATTCTATTTGCCTGAAAAATTGTCTTCCAATCCTTCACTCAGAGTTTTAATTTGTCTTTTGAAGCTAGGTGTGTTTCCTGCAGACAGCAAATGGATGGCTTGTGTTTTTTAATCCAGTCAGCAAGTCTATGCCTCTTCAGTGGGGAACTCAAGCCATTAACATTTATTGAGATAATTGATAAGTATAGTAGTGTTCTCTTCATCTTATTTTGTGAGAGTCCATTGCTTAGTTTTATCTTTTACATCAGTGTGGAAGTTAGGTTCTGTCCTTTAATTTCTGAGTTCTTACTTTGCTGCTGATCCATTGTGGTGGTCAGTGTGCAGAACAGGTTGAAGTATTTCCTGTAGAGCTGCTCTTGTTGTGGCGAATTTCCTCAATGTTTGTATATCCATAAATGATTTGATTTCTCCTTCAATTTTTAAGCTTAGCTTAGCAGGGTACAGAATTCTGGGCTGAAAATTGTTCTGCTTAAGTAGATTAAAGGTAGATGACCATTGTCTTCTTGCTTGGAAAGTTTCATTAGAGAAGTCTGCAGTCACCCTGATGGATTTGCCCTTGCAGGTCAACTGGTGCTTATTCCTGGCAGCTTGAAGAGTCTTTTCTTTTGTCTTGACTTTGGACAAGTTCATCACAATGTGTCCTGGAGAAGCTCAGTTCGAGTTGAGGTGACCTGGGGTCTGATATCCCCCTGCAAGGAGTGTGTCAGAATCTTTTGTGATATTTGGGAAATTTTCATTTATAATATTCTCTAGTATGGCTTTCATTCCCCTGGAGCATTCTTCTTCCCCTAATGGGATACCTATAACTCGTATGTTTGAACACTTCATAAAGTCCCATAATTCGGTCAGTGAATGTTCTGCTTTCTCTCTCTTCTTTTCTGCCTCTTTAACTACCTGAGTTATGTCAAGAACTTTGTCCTCTACTCTGAAATTCTTTCTTCTGCATGGTCTAACCTGTTGCTGATACTTTCTATTGCATCTTTAGGTTCCCTAATTGACTGCTTCAGTTTCTTCAGCTCTGCTATATCTTTTCTATACTGTTCATATCGTTCATCTCTTATTTGATTCTGTTTTTGGATTTCCTTTTGGTGATTTTCCACTTTATCAGCAGTTTCCTTCATTGTTTCCATCATTTCCTTCATCGTTGTCATCATTTGCATTCTAAATTCCCTTTCTGTCATTTCTAACATTTCTTTATAGGTGGAATCCTCTGCAGTAGCTACCTCACAGTCCCTTGGGGGAGGTTGCTCTGGACTGCTTTTTCATGTTGCCAGGATTTTTCTGCTGATTCTTCCTCATGAGTGATTTCTTTTATCTGTTTCCTTGCCCTAATTTTCCTTTCACTTCCTCTTGATCTTTAAGTTGCCATGCCTCTGGACTAGGGTTTCGATGAGTCCTTTTTATACAGGATCAGAAGGATGAGAAGATTGAAGAGCAAGAAGGGGAAAAAAGAAAGAAAAATACAAGAAAAATGAGAAAGGAGAGGGGGTGGGTTAAAAAGGAATATTGACAAAACGAAGAGAAGCACAGAAAGAGAGAGACAGGAGCAATATAGGTGTACTGTAGGGTACTTTGACCCAACCTTGAAGACCCCCAACCTCTGGGGGTGCCCGGTTGGGTGTTTCACTTGAGGTCAGCAACTGTTTGCTAGCCTGTTCAGACACAGTACCCCACCTCCACCAAGTAGAGAGGAAAGGCAAAAATTCTATAAATCAAACCAAAACAAGCAAACAGAAGACTTTATGGGATAAAATTTTGGGAAAAACCAAATAATAGGGGTAGAAACACTAGCAAAAATGAAGTTCTAATTGTTGAAAAAGGCAACAAGGGAAAATTGTATTTAAACTAGAAAAACAAAGAAGGAAAAGAAAGGTAAAAAAAAGAAAAGAAAAATCTGTAGGGAAAATGTTGAATTTAAAAAAGGCAAAAGCAACCAAAAACAAAGCAGTGAATATATCTTGCTGGATATTGTCTGGGCAACAGTTGATCTTCTGGGGTATGCGAGGTTAATCATAATGCTGGTACAGCTGTACAAGATGGAGACTGGAGGCCTCTACTGATTTCTCAAAACCCACAGGATGGAGATCCAAAATCTCTCCTCAGCCTGCTTAAAAGGCACTTTAAACTGCTAACCTTGGCTAAGCAGAAGCTTTCCCAAGAAAGCACTTGTCAATGGGATCATCCTGAAGTGGCTATCCACTTACCCAGTGTGCCAAAACTGGTCTCACTCTATGTCCCTGAGGGCTAAGGCTGTAAGGCCGCTCAGTCCCTGCCTTTAGGCTGCTCAGTCACTAGATTACTAGCTCCCCCGCTGGATCCTTGCTCTGCAACCCTGAGGGTGGAACTTGCTGGGGCACTTCTCCCACAATGGCTCTGTGCGGCCCACAGCCAAACACTATTAGCTCCATCTAGCTCAGCAGCTCAGATTGGGGCCCTAGACAATACTTAAAGTCCTCTGCACTCTTGCCCTAGGTAGTTCAACTGAGTGCCAAGTCCAAAAAAACCAAAACAGCTCATAGGGCAAGGCCTTTCCAGTTTGCAATCTCACTGCTGCTGTATTTACAGCTGCCTGCAGGATTAGACTGAACGAACACATGTAACCACTTGCCAGTTTTCCACTGCTTTTGTCCTCCTCATGGGGTCCAGAAGTCTCACGCTGACTCCCTGTGTCCCCAAAGGGATGTTTCTGGGCAGATCCCACCAGCCAGAGATGCCTGGATTCGTCTCTCCTCAGTCTCACCATGCCTAGTTGTCAGGAAGCTGTTACTCGGCCGCCATCTTGCTCCTCCCTGCTAATTTGATCTCTTAATTCAGTAGCACTTTCTTTTGGCAGAATTGTTCAGTGCTACGCCAATAGAATGAAATACAGAAATGTACAAAAGTCCTGACTTTCACGTGTTCTAAACAAGTTTGGACCCACAAGCCATGTTGTAAGGTACATCCAGATGCATTGAGGTTATAACCAGTGGAAAGACTTGAAAGTATAGTTTTTATTTATTTTTATTAAAGCATAGCTGTGTACATTAATGTAATCATGGGATACAATGTGCTGGTTTTATATACATTTTGAAATATTTTCATCAAACTGGTTAACATAGCCTTCACGGCATTTTCTTAGTTATTGTGTTAAGACATTTATATTCTACATTTAGTAAATTTCACATGTACCGAAGTATATTTATGATTTATACCCTGCCTATATCTGAGGAGGATCTGAGCTAATCTAATACTGCCCTAAATAAAAGAGAGTAATACACTCTGGGAATTTCATAAGTTGAACACTATTTCCACATTGGTCACCATGGTGAACACAAGTAAGCAAATCCTGCTGATTGATAATGAGGAGGGAGAGAGCCTGCCTTGTACAGACTCTGCTCTGCTTCTTGTGAGACTGAAGCAGCAATGTCAGGGCCTGCTGCAGCGTCTAACCCAGCGTCTGGGCGTCAGGAATTAGCACAAGGGACCAGGGAAGGTGCTGCCGTGTTCAGTGACTACATGAGAATTAATACTGAGTGATAGGATACCCTGTATGTTTATACTACTTGCCTCTGAAAACAAGCTCTGATTCTTTCTCAGAGCAAGTGTTGAAAACAAACTGTGGATATTTAATCACTTAAGGGTACTTTCTTTTGGGAAAATAGCTGACCCTTAATTTTCCAGTTGGACTAGACAAGAGCTAATTGCAAAAGGATTAAAAACTAGAAAACTGCTTTGTTCAGCTTGTTTCAGGTCTGCCTCATGAGTGTGGATGATGTGTTTATTTGACAGCGTAAATACCACCATCCACTTTTTTCCAGGAATCAAAAAGCTCTGTGCCTGCCTGAGGAATTTCTCAATTGTTTATATGGGAGGAAACATTGACTCTGTTTTACTGGATGGGCCATTGCTGCTTCTTTCTTAAATAGGGAAAGCAGAGAGCTGTGCTTTGCCCACACACAGCTGAGCAGAGAAACCAGAAAATCACCTTCTCTTTGCGGAGAGCAAAGAGCACAGTGTTTGTTGAAAGTGTGTGTCCTTTACTTCAGGACCTTGAGTGAAATCACTGGCATATCTATCCAGGGTTGTGTTAAATGTGTCTTTAAAGCATTAGATTGGAGAATTTGGCATGTGCCACAGATTGGAGGAAGTTACAAACTAAACAAAACCAGTCAGACAAATGTTAGCGCCAGAGCACTAAGGACCAAAGTAACTGCTAATATGCAGCTTGGAGTTTTGCTTTTGTTTTTGGGTGTGTGTGTGTGTGTGTGTGTGTGTGTGTGTGTGTGTGTGTGTGTGTGTGTGTGTGTGTGTGTGTGTGTGTGTGTGTGTGTGTGTGTGTGTGTGTGTGTGTGTGTGTGTGTGTGTGTGTGTGTGTGTGTGTGTGTGTGTGTGTGTGTTTAAATACATACCCTGCTGTGTGAGGAGGGCAGCTGTGTGCAGTATGCGCTTTGCGGTGACTTTGACTTGAAGCAGCTAAGCAGTCCTTCCACACAGCTGGAAGCTCTCTGGTCCCTCATGATTTCCAAAAGGTACTCCTTAAATGGGCACAACTGATGGGGGCTGGCCAGCAAGCTGCAGAGGAGGCTTGAGTCAGAATGACCTGTGTGTGTGTGTGTGTGTGTGTGTGTGTGTGTGTGTGTGTGGAAGGGGGGCAGTGGGCAGGGGCAGGAGGAGGAGGAGGCTGCAAGCTTAGCAGAATGTTTGAGCAAGACAAAGAGCAGTTCCAGCAACCAAATAAGGAAGTCAGCACCAAAGTGTTTCAGAATAGAAGTGTGTCAGGGATTCAGGGTGATCCGGGAGAGTGAAAATAGGCAGAGAAAAAATGGCAGAGCATTTTTGTTTTGCTTGCTTATACAAAATATACCAGGGGAACAGTATCTCTACTCTTCAAGCTGGAGTGAGAAATACCAACTATATCTTTGCCTTTCTGTTGGCTTTTTGTTAAACTTGTGTTTGAAGAGATATTTAGAAATTCCTTTAGTGGCAGCTGCAATGATAAACATCTATAGAAAACGCACCATAGCATCCCCTTTACATATGAAACTTTTAGCTGAAGATGATGGGGGTTTCCAGGAACCCACAAAAAGGTCTTAAACCAGACATGTTTCAAACATGGTATAATTGTGTTCTTTGAGAATATTTTTAACAAATTACTTAAATATCCATTAGACAAAGCACCTAATTTAAATATACCTGCAGTTTCTGAAGATGTCAGTGGTGGCAAATTGTGTAGAGAAGTTGTGAGTGCCACACTCCAAACTCTCCAAAGTGGTAAATAACATTTGTTACTAATAAAATGGATTAGCATTGGTTTTAGTTTGACACTTTTTTGAAGTATGGGTGGAGGAGGACAGAGATATGGAAGAATTATTTCAGGATACATCTAAACATAATTAGAAACACCTTTCTTGTGCCACAAAACCAACACTGAGAATCTATTTCCATTAATGAAGAAATCAGTTTACTTGTGTCCACAGTTAGAAATAAATATCAGGCATCATCCTGGGTAGAAATGTTTTTGTTTTTTGTTTTTGAGACAGAGTCTCACTCTGTCACCCAGGCTAGAGTGTCATGGCATCATCATAGCTCACACCAACCTCAAACTCCTGGGCTGAAGCGATCCTCCTGTCTCAGCCTCCCTAGTAGCTGGGACTACAGGCACCCACAACAACGCCCAGCTAGTTTTTCTATTTTTAGTAGAGATGGGGTCTCACTCTTGCTCAGGATGGTCTTGAACTCCTGAGCTCAAGGGATCCACGTGCCTAGGCCTCCCAGAGTGCTGGGACTACAGGCGTGAGCCACTATTCCCCGCCCTGGGTAGGAATTTTTTAGATCCTCAGTAATGCTAAATTGTTGGCAGGTGAATGAATCCAGTCCTCTGTTCCCACACAAAGTACACAGACAGCCCACACTTGGGTTGGAAACAACTAGAACACTCCCTAGCAGGCAGAAGAGTTTGGTGGTGAGCTGAGTGGACGACAGCAAAGGAGAATTCCAAGGCACTCAAAGACAGACCTTGCATTGGGTGATCTTGGAATGCAGTGCATCTGGTTCTAAAAATACTCCCTTCCTTGAATTTAAATATAAAACTCTGTTTAATAAGCCGTCTTGATCACTCTTCAGAAAAATGTCAGGCTTATGAGAAACATTCATAAAGATTTCTAATGACCATGCTCCATCCTAGTAATGCTTCCTAAATTGATCCATTTTTTTAAAAAAGCAATTTAGCAATAGATGTTAAGAGGTATAAAACGAGTATTTGACCCCAAGATCATACTTTTCAGTATTTTCCCTGAGGAAGTAATTCAAAAGAAGAAAATCTATAAAAGCCTGAAAATGTTCAATGTAGTTTTTTTTTACAATTTCAAAAAAACAAAAAACCTAGGAGCTAAAACCAGAACTTTTCCTTATCTCAACAATAGAATATTTTGCAGCAATCAAAAGTAGTAATGATTAAGACTTTGAAGAAAAAGGCCTGCTGTGGTGACCCACACCTGTAATCCCAGCACTCTGGGAGGCTGGGAGGCTCAGGCGGGAGGATCACCTGAGCTCAGGAGTTGGGAGACCAGCCTGAAGAGCAAGACCCCATTTCTACTAAAAATAGAAAAACTAGCTGGACATTGTGACAGGTGCCTATAGTCCCAACTACTCAGGATATTGAGGCCGGAGGATCACTTGAGCCCAGGAGTTTGAGGTTGCTGTGAGCTATGACGCTACTGTACTCTATCCAGGGTGACGGAGTGAGACTGTGTCTCAAAACAGAAAAAAAAGATGTTGAAGGAAAAAAATCACTTACAGCAGATGACATAATAGTTAACTTATAAAATTATATGCTATTTGTAGACTAGAAAAGAACATGGAGAAAGTAACAGTGCTAATGTATTATGTATGTGGGTTGTTTTGTCATCTTGATTATTTGCATGTTTTATAATAAATACCTTTCTTTAAAAAATGATTAAAAAGCTAATAGGCAAGAGGCAGTTTCCAGAATCAGAAGGAACTGAGAAAGGGTAGCAGTGAGTGAGGGACAAACGGGGGTTAATGCTAATCCCTACAATCATATATAGATAGGTGGTTAGACAGAATGAACAAGATTTGATGGCACAGCAAGATAACTATAATTGGACAGAAATTAGAGTATACTTTAAAATATTAAAAGTGAATTAGGAATGTTCCAAATACAAATGTTGAATGCCTAATTGAATACCCTTGTTACCCCTATTTGGTTAATTCAAATGTACACTATGAAGATATACAGCTATTATGTACCCATAATAATTTTTTAAAAATTAAAAAAAGAAAAAACTGAGGCTTCAGAGTTTATCTTTATAGCAAATATAAGTCACAGAGTTCTGTTTGGGCAGTTAATAATTTTTTAACAGACTTTACCATTTATAGAACTGCTTTGTTTACTGACTTGATATGTCAATGATTTAAAAATAGCAAAACTAGCTGTAGTTCTTTAGAGAGAAAAACAGGAACAAAAAAAATGTAACTGCACAGGCTCTGGGACCATTTCCCTGGGTCCCTCCATGACGTTCTGGACAAGGTGAAGTGACCAGAGAGCGGCAGGGGCCGCTTCGACTTACAGAGGAAGAACTCGGAGCCCCCGGAAACCAGCCTGGGCCTGGAGATCTCAGACTCTCAGAGAGGACATTCAACCTACTGACAGTAATTAAAAAGACTTCTGAGGGCTTAGAAAACACTTTGCATAAATTGGCTTGATTGTCTTATTCCATTTACAGGGGAAAATTAATTGAGAGTTAGAACAATGTACAAATTATTTACATACCCAGGTGTCAAAAAGTAGCGGAGAAGGAAAGAAATTTATCTTTATAGAATTTCCTGTGGTAGTTTATGGTAACTATTTAATAATTATAGAATGTTAGCTGTAATTGCATCTAACCCCTTGTTAGTATGCAGATTGGAATATTGAGACCCAGCACTTGAAGCTAATTGTGTGGGTCGGACAGCCTGTTAATGGCAAGATCACCTGCTTTGTTGAAAATAGTGTTTAAATACCTGGTGGATGTTTTCTCCCAAGGGTCTGCCTGTAGCCCTTCCTATCATGTGCTGCTGCAATCACCGTGAACTAACCCGTGTGTCTGCTGCTCCTGTTTTGACAGACCCTAAGTGTCCGAAGGAGCTTTAGACTCTATTCTATGTTCTTGACCTAGGCAGGGTGATACTTTAACCATCTGCTTCATCTAGCTACCTATTGAGAATATAAACTGTCTGATGGCTGTGGCTATGTTTCTGGATAATAACAGTAGACTCTGCTGAGCTTATTGGTACCGGGTGTGTGTTCCTTGCTAAATGCCTCCTAGCATCTCATATAATCCTTGCAGCAATCTGCCAGACATGCAGTGTGTGGCTCTCACTTTTCCAGGGGAAGAAACCGGCACACAGAGGTTACATAACTTGCCCAAAGTACACACACACACACACACACATATACACACACGGATAGGAAGTATAAAGAGAAGTTTTAGTAACTTTCTCATCTCTTGGGGTTGTGTTGACCTACGCTCAGTGCAGTAATGCTCAGCATCTCTCTGAAGAGTGGCTACAGATATCCTGCACCAGGTCAGGGTGGGCTACACTAGCGCTGTCCCAGAACCAACCAGCTGGAGAGAATTTTGGAGATCAGGCGTCCAACCTCTCCCTGAATAAAGAAGGAAACACTGAGATTAGTGGACTTTCGCCTCAAAACCTCACTTGCAAGAGGACTCAGGGCCTAATGAGATCTTTTGTTACGCTGAAAGTCTGAAGAGGTGTGTGATCATAAAGAACCTTAGGCTTAGGGAGTGTTTGACCAAACAGCTTTTTTTTTTTTTTTCTTTTTCTTTTTTTTTTTTTGTAGAGACAGAGTCTCACTGTACCGCCCTCGGGTAGAGTGCTGTGGCATCACACGGCTCACAGCAACCTCTAACTCTTGGGCTTACGCGATTCTCTTGCCTCAGCCTCCCGAGTAGCTGGAACTACAGGCGCCCGCCACAACGCCCGGCTATTTTATTTTTGTTGCAGTTTGGCCGGGGCTGGGTTTGAACCCGCCACCCTCGGCATATGGGGCCGGCGCCCTACTCACTGAGCCACAGGCGCCGCCCCCAAACAGAGCTTTTGTTTAGTTTTGGATTTTTATTTTATTTTAGTTTATTGTAGCAAAAGTACTTTCTTTTCAGTACAAACAAGTTGAAAAGGAAATCTTAATAACTGAGAAGTAGAGCATTTTGCAGACAAGGTCAAATGATACCAGATGAGGGAAGGAACTTGGAGCAAAGTGGGGTGAGTGGGTGACCTGGGAGCATCAGGAGCCAGGTGCTAGCTTGGAGACATCTTTGCCCTGGCTGAAGCCTTCAACCTGATGCCAACTCATTCTTCAGATTCAATGTCCAACTTCTCAGTGCTTCAGGGATTTTTGTCAGGCCTTTTAAGGGTATGGAAATGAATTAACTATTGTGTTCACCTACGCTCTAGCAATATGCTTTCAGTGGGCAGTTTTATTTTCCCAGATGTGCAGATTGTTCACAAGGGAGCTATGAGTAATCAACTCGTAAAAGAAATGTCCAGATGAATGAACAACTGCAAAGCACCTGTTGTTAACAGCTGATTTTTGTCTCTTCGCTTAGATTATAAAGAGCTTGAGAACATGAGATTGTGTTTTCTGCTTTTGAAAACCTGTGACACCTACTGATCTGTGTTCACATGGAAGACAATTGTGAATGGAGAATAGGTTGTGTGACTTGTCTCTATCTAATGAAAGGGGCAGGTCAAGGGCTCAGATGGATGCCAGCCTTCTGAGATCAGGACTGCAAGTGACTTTCCTGGGCCTCAGGCACTTTTGCCTTTGTAGGTTGCTTTCTCCATGAAAAAGAAGAGACAGATTTATATTTTACAGTTGTGTTATTTAAAGTTGAATAAAATCTAGGGTGGATTTTTTTTTTTTTTTTTTTTTTTGTAGAGACAGAGTTTCACTTTATGGCCCTCGGTAGAGTGCCGTGGCGTCACACGGCTTACGGCAACCTCTAACTCTTGGGCTTACGCGATTCTCTTGTCAAGCCTCCCGAGCAGCTGGGACTACAGGCGCCCGCCACAACGCCCGGCTATTTTTTTTTTTTTTTTTTGTTGCAGTTTGGCCGGGGCTGGGTTTGAACCCACCACCCTCGGCATATGGGGCCGGCGCCCTACTCACTGAGCCACAGGCGCCGCCTAGGGTGGATTTTTTGTTACACAATCACTATTATCATATTCATACTTATTGTATTCATCTATATTCCTTTTTTTCCTTCTGAATTTACTAAAAATAAGTTTCTTCTGTGGGTTGCCAAAAGTACTGTTGGCCAAGATTATGGACCTAATCATAGTCTTTATGATTATGAAGTGCCTTTCTCCATAATCTAAGGCACAAGCCTTCTGCGCCTAAGATTATGGACACTTCATAAAACCCCAACTGGCCTCATCTATTTTCACCCTGGTTATAAGAAATGTAAACATTGCTAGTACCCTTTAACTTCTCTTATTTTTCCCCAATGTTATCTCTTTAACACCAAATGGTCTAGAAAATCCAGTGTGTCCCCAACCACCACACTCTGCTCAGGCTGTGCATGTCTGGCCTTTTGTTCATAATATGATGATCATGAGGTGGGTATCTGAATCCAACATTGATTCCTCTGTGATGCTAATGACTGTGCCTGTGTTCTGTAAAATGGAGTCAGTTTAAGAGGATAAGTTTTGTCAGGCCAGTTTATTCATTGCTAGGACACAGGTTTTGTTTAGCGTCTGACATTGGGCAAACAAGGGAACAATGACACCAAAGTTACATCAAGCTCCTACTTGTACCACCCACAAAGGAAGATGGAATTATA
The DNA here is from genome assembly GCF_027406575.1 of Nycticebus coucang. Classification (NCBI taxonomy): domain Eukaryota; kingdom Metazoa; phylum Chordata; class Mammalia; order Primates; family Lorisidae; genus Nycticebus; species Nycticebus coucang. The sequence goes on along the minus strand of NC_069780.1, from coordinate 107,644,657 downwards.
CTGTTACCATCTATAAGCTATAAGCTAATGAACCAAGTGCAACAATGGGCCAAAACATGCATATACCTGTTGCCAATAAATTAATTGCTAATGAGACCTTTTGCAAAAATAGAGGTAATAATGTGAAGAGGGCTTGGCTTTTAAAGAGGCCAGACTCTGTTTCTGGGAGCAGCAATAATATCCAATCTGGGTGTTTCCTGTGTGAACACGAGGTTCCTTGTTAAGATGTCATCAGAATCAGCTGAGGAAGTTATGCATCATCTCACCAGTAACTATGTGAATTGTTATTGGGATTGATACTAATGTGTGTATATATATTAATATTGTAATTATAAATATGATTTAAAATGATGTAAGTGTAACTCTAATAATGATTATGCCATATTGTCTGTCATCAACCACTGTATTGATAAAATATGGCTTAAGGTTTTTCTCATGTAGGATAAAGTTAAACTAACCAATCAACTGATGATAATATTTACCATTTATTCAGGGGACTCAACACAAAAAGGGAAATTCCTCCTTTTGATGCTGCCTCTTCAGTAATCCACATGGAATCTGTGGATGATTCTGTCAAAGGTGGTGTAACCCATCTGATTTGGAAAAGGGGATTGAGTGATGAGTCAGGTTCTTCTGTGGATCAAGCAGGACATGCCTGGAAGCTGCCTTAACTTAACCTGGCTTAGCCGTTTGAAGGTGCAAGATTGTGTACCTTTCAGAGCAAGTGGGCACTGTCGTGTTCTGTGTGACACAATGTTTTATGTCTGCTGGACTCCAGTTATATCTATGCAAGTACAAACTGTTCCGTTTCTTTTTTCTTCATCCTTTCCCCTTTTCTTAATAAAATGTTATGTACAAATCAAAGAGGCATAAAAGTTATCTTGGCCCAAGGGATACATTAATGTGTTTTATGCTGAAAGTATGAATTGTCCTTGGAGGTTTGCCCTTTCCCTCCTTCCCTAATCGTCTGTATTCATGATCAAATAATGTGGGGGTGATTAGCCTATTTAGAAGACCCACACATTAATTTTTAAAAGTTTCTCACTTTTGAGTTGGGTGCAGTGGCTCATGCCTGTCATTCCAGCACTCTCAGAGGCCAAAGTGGCTGGATCTGTTGAGCTCAGGAGTTTGAGACCAGCCGGAGCAAGAGTGAGACCCCGTCTTTACATAAAAAAAACAAAACAAAACCAGCCAGGCATTGTGACGGGCACCTGTAGTCCCGGCTACTCAGGAGGGTCGCTTGAGCCCAGGAGTTTGAGGTTGCTGTGAGCTATAATGACATCATAGCACTCTATAGAGACAACAAAATGAGATTCTGTCTCAAAAAAAAACCAAACCAAAAAAAAACCCCTCACTTTTGTTAAAATAATTTGTGACTGCTGATAGGGAAACAAATGTGTTTCATGTAAAATATTACACTTAATTATAAAGTCTAAATTCAAAGCAGTCCAAGATTTTTAAAAGGTGCCTATTTTTAAAATGAATGGAATAAAAGCTGATCTTAAGCATTCTACTCTAAGAAACATTTTCCCCAAAATAACATTAGTGGGAACCAACATCAGGTAAAATCTCTATGTAGAATGTATACATAAATGTAATTTTATAATATATAATTTTAATGTAAAATTTAATATGTAATTATTCTACTGTTAGTGCCCTGGTCTTCTTTGTTCTGGCTCAGTATAGTTGAGAGCCCTTGCAAAGATAATTTCCGCACTAGAGGAAATGGACCATTCAGCCAAGATTTTGTGTCTTTTAAAAATACAGCAAGACTAAGTCAACAAATGTTTAAAAATAATATCAAAACACCCAAAGCAAATGAAAATAGATCTTGACACTGAATTGCTATCAGAACACCCGTTATATATGCCATCAGGCACTCTGAGAAAATATATACCAAAAGCCTATTTATAGAAAATAGGCCATACCTGTAGCCACGAATCTGTTAAGAAAATCTCAAATTTTGGTAATTTTCATTAAAGTATTACTTTAAGCAAAATGCTTGAAGAAAATATCAACACTTTTTTGCTGCTACATTTAAGTAAAAGAAATGAAAATTTGGATTTTGGTGTTACTTCTTAACTTAGAAGAGCATGAATAAGCAATGTAGATTTGTGGTAGTAGATTTCTAATGGACATTTGGTGAGAAGACATTTATTTACTTGGTTTGCTAATATTATTTACTTTATAAAACATTATCTGTGCTGAGCTCTTTCGAGATAGATGGTTAGATGGATAGAGGGAGACAGATCTGTGGTTTTGCTTTACTACCAACATCTTCCTTGTTTAGTGAATACTGTTGATTTTTTTTTTTTTTTTTTTTTGTAGAGGCAGAGTCTCACTATACTGCCCTTGGGTAGAGTGCCGTGGCGTCACATGGCTCACAGCAACCTCTAACTCTTGGGCTTACGCGATTCTCTTGCCTCAGCCTCCCAAGCAGCTGGGACTACAGGCGCCCGCCACAACGCCCAGCTATTTTTTGTTGCAGTTTGGCCGGGGCTGGGTTTGAACCCGCCACCCTCGGCATATGGGGCCGGTGCCCTACTCACTGAGCCACAGGCGCCACCCAATACTGTTGATTTTCAATTGTCTTTTGATGTTTTAGTTTTTAACCACCTATACTGTACTATTTCATTTGTGAGGAGAACAGGAAAAGGAGAATAAAGGAATGATAAGAAGAATTTATTTCACTCATTCCCCTTTCCTCCCCAAGCACTTGGAAAATTGAGCAAAGTGCTTCATCTCAAAATAAATTTGCATGTTTGAAGCCATGGATCTCTGGACCAAGGCATTCTGAAGGTGGGAAGAGGGAAGCCCCAAAGCAAATCCTCTGCCAGACCTGGCCACAAGGCCCCTGGGAAGCAAAAGTTCATTGTTCATTTGTTCTCTACCCCTTTCATCTTTTTTTTTTTTTTTAAGAGTTTGTAACAATACTATACAGAGGGTACTATTGTTACCAACCCCATTCTATAGAGGGAGAAACTGAAGCATTATAGAAATTTAGCTGTGTTTCAAGGGTATACAGCTAATAGGCAACAGAATCAGGGTCCTGAAGCAGCCATGTGTATTCAGGGTTGGTGCTTTTTTTTTTTTTTTTTTAATTTATTAAAACAAATGACAAATTTTATTACGAGTTAATTTTTATTTCTAAGCACAAGGAAAATGAAATGTATTTTCCATGCAAAATATTATATACATTAAATAACATACAGTGGTAACAATGCAGTGTAGGTTTCCTGGGAAGCAGACTCTGTGATAGAAATTTACAAGCAGGAAGTGTATTTATTGGGCAGTGTCTACCCCTTTCATCTTACCTGTAAACCATAGACCTGTAGGTTTTAGCTAAGGAAGAATGAAGAAACAACAATCTAAAGACAAGGTTGTTGATCAGAATCTTCAGTGTGCAGGGGAGGATGGAGTATTCTTAGAACTTGGCAGGAATTCTCATCAGCTTTTTAAATTAGTAGTTTTAGCAATTCTGGGACTTGTCCAAGGAGCTGGCTGAGATGTATCCACACCTCCCACACTTTGTGCATAAAAACTTTAAAGTTTAAAACATTCAGGTTTTTGCCTCAGTGCCTTAAATCCTCCTGGACTTTAGCTCTGAAGTGAAGTATGAATGCTGCTTTCAGGGGCCTGTAGGTGGGCTGAGATGGATCAAATGCAGCCTCCTTTTGCTGCCTCTGGAAAGCAGAGGAAGTGGGGTGTTTTCTCACACCTGCCCTCTCCCTGCCTGTTTCATTCCCCACTCCTTCACATGACAGGTGACACCAGCAGGCTGGTAACTGAAGCTTATGCTGAGAATGGACTCCTAATTCATAAAATCACAAAATTTAAAAACTGTAATTTAAAACTTCCTCAGATTAATTCCATTATTGTGGGAAATCCACAGCTAATGGCACAGAGCCTAAGCCCTAACTGTCATCATGGCTCTTTCTTCAAGGTCACACTGCAGCCAAATGATGTCATTGCTACCCTAGCCACTTGACATGGGAATGAACAAACTAAAAATTCAAAGGAAGGCAAAGTGAAGCAGTGAAAGAATATTAGAATATAAACACTACTAGAAAATCAGAATAGAAAAAGAGGTTTTCACATTGAAAACATTCTCCCCGACCCCCAGGCCAATGAGATGTTGGCCTGTTACTCTCTCAAAAATTAGATGTTGTTGCTTTGCACTATTCCTAGGAAGATGACTACATAGTATATTGTTAGGTTTAAAAAAATGGTTACAAAATTGTATGTAAACAATGATCTAAGCTGTTTTAAATGTGTTTAAATATACATACAAAAGTCGGAAAGAGTATACTCTAGGCAGTTAATGTTTATCTCTGGGAGTAGAATTACAGGGAGCCATTCACTTACGGTTTATTGTTAGAATATTCCACAGACATCATTATTCATTTAAAAATCAAAGGTATTTCTATATGCATGAGAAAGACATAAAGAGACCCAGAAACGCTATTGTTAGATACCGGTAATGAAGGTAGGATAAACTCACAGTACTAAAGCATTTAAACAAGTGGTCTACGGGCTGTTCAAATCTAGTTGGTATTAGTTGGTACTTGGTGAATAATTTACAGAAATGGCCTCGTACAACAATAGGTTCAGCAAATGTTAGGTATTGTTCATGCATGCATGCATACAGAATTCATTTTATTGAGAAATTATTGTGTGCAAAAGATTTGGTCCCAATAGTCAAGGAGAAACAGGTCAGCTCCTATGGGGTCATACACAGAGGTAAGGTGTCCTGAGCTGAGTTTGTGAAAGGAAAAGTTGGTGATCTGGATTTAGAGCTAAATCCACAATTTGTCACAAATTTTAGGTAGGTAATTAATTCTGGAGTTAATGAGTCCATTTCCTCCTCTAAAACACCTCTGACCTTAGAAGATCAAAACAAGTGACTCAGGGCTTCCAGGAGTTTATGACAGGAGAGGATTTGGGGATGGGTGAGTGGGGGACAGTCCCTCACCCTAACCCTAAGGGGTCCTAAGCTAACTTACTGATACACAGAACAGAGTAAAGTAATCAATGAAATCTAGTAATTATCCTTTTTCTCCTTATGAAGCAAACATACCCCATGAAAATGTGCGCTTTTCTTTTTAAATGCTGCACACACTTTGCTCAATATCTGCACCCCTCTCTTTCCCCTCCCCCACCCGCAGTTTTACGCCTCGTGGCTGCTTCCTTTCCCACTACATTCATTTATTGGGGTCTGTAAAGGAAAAGCAATGAAAAAAATCATCTCTCTTGGCCTAGGAAAAAAGTTAAATTCTTTCTCTTTATCAATTCTTCCGGAAAGTTCCGGGAAGCCCGGAGAAGGGTCCCGAGACCCGCGCGATGCAGAGGGCAGGGCCAGGCTGGGAGGGGCAGTGCGGCTCGCCTCCCCTGCCCCGCCCCTCCTGCCAAGGACTCTTATTCTGAAGCAGCGCCCGCCCACTCCCGCCCCACTCCCCCACCCCCGGCAGGCGCCGTATATAATGCGCGCCCCGCACGCGCCGCCGGACTCCGGGAGCGGCGGGCGTGAGACTAAGGTGGGCGTGAGATCTCAGGTAGGTTTGGACGGCGGCTGGGCAGAGAAGTTCTCAAGTTACAGGAGTGAGGGTGGGGGAAGCTGTGGTTGGGATCAGCGCGGAGCACGGAGTCGGCTGCCCCCAAACGCCATCCCAACCCGCAAACCTATGGAAGTTATGAGCACCGATGGAAGTTATTCCGCCCCTTGGATGGGCGCGGCTGCGGGAGGCGCTTGGCGGGTGGACCGGCGAGCCCCCCGTCTTCCCTCTCCGCTCTTTCGCCCAAGCGGGGAGGGTCGGAGGCTGGGAAGGGGGGGCCGAGGCTGGGCCACAGGGTGGGGGCGGGGAGGGCGATGACCTCATCCCCGGAGGGGGAGGGGAGGGTCCGCCCGGCCCTCGGGCTTCACGCGAGCGGCACTTTCCGGGAGAGTTGGGGGCGGGGTGGGCTGCGGGGCTCCCCGGCCGGCGTGGTGCCGGGTGCCCGCAGGTGACGCGGGCTCAGCCTCCCGTCCGCGGGCCTGGGAGGCCTTGGAGGGTGCGGACGCATTGGCTTGGTTGGCGTGCGGGTGGCCGTGCGCAGTCCCGTGGGGTCCTGTGGTGACCCTGTGCGAACCCTGTAGGGTCTCTGTGCTGTGCCTGTGCGATCCCTGTGGGGTCCTGTGCTGTTCCTGTGTGGTCTTTGTGGCCCAGACCCTGAGAGGGGCTGGGACTGGGGCTTCGTCTTGCACTGGGCTATGCGTGGTGACCTGCCTGGGGCTGCACCCGCTCAGTTCCCTCAGGGGAAGCTTGGTTGGGTGAAGCTCCAGAGCTTGATGACCATGACTGGTTGTGCATCCCCGAGGTACCACAGAAGAAAGGGAGGAGGCGGCGGTGCAGAGACTGGTGATTACTCTGGGACACTCCAGGGCTGCTGTGGCTTTAGTAACTGCTGGGATCTTGGTCTGGTGGCCTCTGGAGGTCATGTACAGAGACAGCATCTTGTTTGGCTTCTGGGGTTCTTTGTCCCCTCAAGACGTGACGGACTTTGATTTAGGCATGAGAGATTTGAACGAATTTGTTTTTTCCCATCTGTTTATACTGATTAACATAGGACAGCAGTCCCTGGCCATTTTGGCACCAAGGACGAGTTTTGTGAAAGACAGTTTTCCATAGATGGGAGTAGGGGAGGAGGAGAGGCGGCTGTAAATGCACACAGAGCTCCTCTTCCTTGCCCTCCCTCCACACACGAATACGGGTTCAGGAGAAAGTGTAGAGGTGTGACCTCACTGCTCCTCTGTGCCTTATAGTAAATGCAAGAGAAACAGGCAGTTTAGTATGTCCTTGAACAATAATCCTACATGGTAGACAAGAGCTGGACAGTCAACATCTCTTTCCTGAGCTTTAATTTTTACTAATCCTTCTACTTGTCTTTAGAGCAAGGAATAGGGTAGGGAGCATGGTGCTCGAATAAATTTTGTGAAGAAACGGGGTATGTACAGGTAGTTGCCGTCATCCTCACCATCTCTTGGGCTGTGTGACAACTCCATGGGCTGAGGAGTGTGGGTAGGTGGCAGGAAATAATTTAGCTTTATTTGGGAGGAAATAAATGAATTGAAATCCACGAATCATAAAATTCTGATAGTGGTATGGTACAGTTGCTCACCTGCTTTTTTTTTTTTTATTTTTTTGAGACGGAGTCTCACTGTGTTGCTGGCCTGCTTTAAATGATGTAATGACAGTGTGCCCAGACAGTTCCAGGTCAGAGGACAGTGAGTGGTTCAGTCCACCCAGGATAGCCATACTATTTACAGCAGTCTTGCTGTTGCTTCAGTATATCCTTATGGGCTCTAGATACAGTTTTTTGTTAATTTTTTAAACTTTTAAAGATGCAGGCCCAGCCTCAGCACCTGTAGCTCAGCGGCTAGGGTGCCAGCCACATACACTGCAGCTGGCGGATTTGAATCCAGCCCAGGCCTGCCAAGCAACAAGGACAACTACAACAAAAAAATAGCTGGGCATTGTGGTGGGCACCTGTAGTCCCAGCTACTCAGGAAGCTGAGGCAAGAGAATCACTTAAGCCCAGGAGTGGGAAGTTTGCTGTGACCTGTGACGCCACGGCACTCTACTGAGGGTGACAAAAGGAGACTCTGTCTCAAAAAAAAAAAAAAAGATACAGGTCCGGTGCAGTGGCTCACACCTGTAATCCCAACACTTGGGATTGCCTGAGCTCACAGGTTTGAGACCAGCCTGAGCCAGAGTGAAGACCTTGGATGAAGGGAGGGGTGGGGAAAGGAAGATCAGAGAGAAGGGAAGGAGGGAGGGGGGTGGGGCCTTGGTGTGTGCCACCCCTTTTGGGGGCAAGATGCGATTGTAAGAAGGACTTTACCTAACAAATGCAATCAGTGTAACCTGGTTTCTTGTACCCTCAATGAATCCCCAACAATTAAAAAAAAAAAAAAAAGCCGGGTGTTGTGGCAGGCGCCTTTAGTCCCACCTAGTTAGGAGGCTATGGCAAGAGAGTCACTTAAGCCCAGGAGTTGGAGGTTGCTGTTAGCTGTGACGCCACAGCACTCCACCAAAGATGACAAAATGGAACAGTCTCAAAAAAATAATAATAAAATAAACTTTTAAAGATACAGAATAAAATTGAATGTCACCACATTGCATTGTGGTTGATCTTCAGAATGTTACTGTATTATCTTCTTAACTCTAAAACTAGTGTTTTGTAAACTTTCCTCATGAGCTGTATTATGTGTACTACTTTTGAGGGTAGTTGCTTTTTTCCAAAATATTATTTTCCTCAGGTTACAGTAAATCTTTGACTCTGCTATGAATCAAATAATTAGTACTGCAATATAAAGCATTTCTTGGACATCATCAAGGCATCCACTGCTCAAAGTGCTAAAGTCATTATTTCAAGAGGAAAATATTAATTATTAATTATGCAAACAATTGTTGGTATTTCCCCTTTCCAGATTTCTTTTATTGGTAACTACAAAAATATGTATTAGACATTGTCTTTTCTGTATACTTCCATTTAATTTCATGTCAAAATGTGCTGTACTTTTTCAGCATTTATTTTGAAAGATCCTGATAAACATTGAGCAATTAAAATTCACTATACTTCAAAGATTGCCTACTATTTAATATCTGACAGAACATCCGTCTTTCTCAAGTAAATGAGAGAAGTAGACATTAAATGTATACCTCCCAAAAATAATCACATGTTAAAAGAGCACTAAACTTCGGAAGTGCTCCTGAAACCCTGTCTCAGGAAAAAAACTAGGAAGGTGCTCATTTTATACACAATAGCCTATCAGTAATATTCTTGTGAGCTACAGTAGAAGAAATGGAACTTGATCACGTTTTACTGAAAGGTGCAGAGAAAGCAAGTATTTTTTCCAAGACCCTACAGAGCTAAAACTGACTTTTGTCCCCCAGGATTTTAGCGCTCGTGACCCCCTCAAGTTCACACTAATTCAAGGGATTTTTTTTTTTTTTTTTTTTTGAGGCAGAGTTTGCTTTGTTGCCCTCAGTAGGGTGCTGTGGCATTATTATAGCTCACAGCAATCTCAAACTCTGGGCTCTAGTGTTTCTTGCCCCAGTCTTTCTATTTTTAGTAAAGATGGGATCTCACTGTTGCTTAGGCTGGTTTCAAAGTCCTGAGCTCAAGCAATCCACCTGCTTCAGCCTCCCAGAGTGCTAGGATTACAGGCATGAGCTGCTGCCAAGGATATTTTTTCTTAAACAGGGAAGCTCCGTACCAGATTTTATCAGAGAATAAAGAATGAGAGCTGGTAGATGAGAAAGATTTCATTCAGAGAGTTTTAATGACTAGAAAGCAGTGCCCCATTCTTCAAGAAGAGTGCAGAGCTGAAGTGGAAGCAGGAAAGCACAGGGTGTCAGGAAGGAGGTGCCTTCCTGAAACTAGTGGCCTGTATGGTTTCTGCCCAACCCAGCTACTTAAGACTCAGACTTCTAAAGCTTAGCTGCCTTATTGGTTCTGTGCTGTAGGGTTAGCCATTATTGATAAGGTAAGCCATTCCAGTTAGGTGAGCCTCTGTTTCTTTTGTATTTTGGGTAATAACTGTGTAAGGAAGCAGACTGAAATGTGTAAGGTTAGCTAATGTCAGTTCCTAATGTCCCTCTGTTCACACCTTGGATCAGCTACAAAGCTCTGCCACCACTATGGTAAGCTAAGATGGTGATTTCCAGTTTGGCACCAACTGTAAAGGCTAATTTGATGGAAAAGATTTCCTCCTGAGGGAGAAGCTTTCATTTGCAGACAAGGTCTGTCAGCCAGAAGAATATAATAACCATTTTCTGGTTTCTGTTGGCAGACACTTTGCTTTTGGGGGTTTTGTGGGGTGGGGGCATACAGAAGTGTTAAAATAGATTCATTAGAAGATGCACAAAACCAACTAAATGGAATAGATCAGGGGTGTTCAACCTTTTTTTCTCTGTTGCACATAAGAAGAGTAAGAGTTGCCTTGGGCCACACATTAAATACACGAAAACTAATGAAAGCTGATGAGCAAAGAAAAAGGCCCATGTATACTTTTAGTGATACTCAGCACCACAGATAAGAAAACAAAGTTCTCACAAAGTCAGCATGCAGCCCACAGGCCACAGGTTGGATACCTGTGGAGAGAGAACTAACCTTTGTTAAGCAGCTGTCACTAACTGGGCCCTTTATTCTCACAGTACTCCTGGAGGTGAGCCTGCCATATTTCCTGTATCCAGTGAAGGTAAGATTCTTAAGGTTGATGTTAATATTCATGACATTTACGATGCCTTCCCCGCTTAGAAGCAGGCAGGGCCTGGCTTTGCCACTCATCCGTCCCATCCCAGAGCTTTAGGAAGCTGAGGCCAGGAGTTTGAGAAGAAGGCAGCCCTTAGCCCTGGGATGGGTCATATTGCTGGCAATTCCAAACACACTTTTTTATTGAAACTGTCATACTTAGTGATTAGGTTCCCAGGACAGTAGAAATAATAGCTGTAGTACCAAGCCACCATATATAACACCAACCGCTCCAACCTGAGTTTTTCAGGGTTTAAAGTCCCAGCAACAATGGCAAAAGGGATCTCGTCTTCTCTTGTCCTATTTAAGCCTTGGAGGGAAAATACAGTGTGCAGAGATACATTTCCTTTCACGGAGACCTCACCTGGACCTGCAGAGCTGTGGGGAGGGGTACCTTGGCTGGGCTGGCTTTGTGGCAACAGGAAAGAGAAGAGGGGCGAGAGGGCAGAGGTACCGTTTGGTGTCCTCACCCAGGGGAGCTGTTTTGGATGCTTGTTGGTATGAGTTCCCTGTTGACTGAGATTTACTTACTAAACATAATTTTTTTTAAATATAATTTTTACTATGAAACCTTGACTTTAACCCTACTTAGTTGTGTATTTGGTATTTAAAGTAAGGGTGAGGTTTAAATGGAATCCTCAAGTCTACTAAGTTTCTCAAACCAGTACTAATTTGGGGCTGGAGAGACTCAAGAATAGCTGGGATGCAAATGTACAGATTATAAGGTTCTAATTAATCCTAGAATAGGTACCACTCGTTGACTTGCAATCAGAAAATGTTTTAACACACTTTATGTCACTTAGTCTTCACCACAATCCCATAAGGTAATTTAGCACCGCCATCTTAAAAATGATCAAAATAAAATTTTTGAAAGGGTAAATAATTCACTCTGAGTCACACAGATCAGAAATGGCAGTTCTGAGCCAGGCATTTTGGGATACCAAGGTGGCTGGATTGCTTGATGGCAGGAACATAAAAGGTTAGGCTAGACAACATAGCAAGATTCCATCTCTTAAAAAAAAACAAACACAAAGGCATAGTGGTGGGCACCTGTAGTCCCAGCTACTCAGGAGACAGGCAAGAGGATCACTTGAACCTGGAGGTTGGAGGCTTCAGTGAGCTGTGCATTCCAGTCTGGATGACAAAGCAAAACTCTGTCTCAGAAAAAAGAAAAAGTGATAGGACTGGGACCTCATTAATTCAACTCAACAGATACTGTTGAACAAGTCCTATGCCCCTGAAGTTCTGTTAGACTCTGGGAATAAAGCAGTGAACTAAATGGGCAAAGACACAAAAATCTTTGTTCTCATGGGGCTTCTATACCAGTAATAGGAGATAAACCATAAATAAAATAAACCAAATGTCTAGTGCTTCAGATGGATTTATGTGCTTTGGGGGAAAATAAAGCTAGGGAAGAGGACAAGGAATGTACAGTTTAGTGGGACTGAGGGTACAGCTGGAGAGTGGCTGGACATTGGCAGGTGGTTCTGGTACCTATGGTCTTGTTTGTCACAGCAAACCATTTTATTTTGTAACTCCAAATGTTTGAGTCCATGCCATTCTCATTAGTCACTGCAGACACTCCAGCTGGTGACTGGGGAAGTGTCCAGGGAAACTGATGAAGGGCTTGATCTTTTCTGTGCCCAGGTCAGGAGAGATGGGGACAGGAACTGGGGGATAGCTCAGGGAAGGCTGGATCTGGGGCAGGAGCAGAGGGCGAGAGGTTCTCTTGTGTACCAGAGAAGGGGAAGTTTGGGCAGGGCTGGGAAGGAATGGTGGTTTGAGGGGAGAGATAGGAAACCTGGGGAAAGGGAGCCTAAATTTAGGTGTGAACTGTGCCATCGGGATCTACCCAGGTCAAATTCTGACTCTCAACATCCACAGCATGCTGGGCTCAGAATTCAGTAACCCAGTTCATTTCCTTAAGAATGAGGCTAGTTTATGGTTACTGCTTTCATCTGTCCCTTACTCTGAGTCCACACGTGGCTAGTGCTTATTGAGTGCCTGCTGCAGCAAATCCACATCCTTGTCTAGAAATTTCATTTAGAATTTTCTCTTTTCATTGGCACATTGCTCTCTCCCTTCTCTGAGATACACAGACACTTACGGTCAAAAGACAGCACTTGCATACCAGTTTATTCTGCTAATTATTTCTTTGACTTATTCCTGTCTCCCTAATGGATTAAGTTTTAGATTATGAAAGAATTCTTTTTTTTTTTTCTTTTTGAGACAGAGTCTCAAGGTGCACTGGATAGAGTGCTGTGATGCCATCAGAGTACACAGCAACCTCAAATTTCTGCAGTCAAGAGATCCTCCTGCCTCAGCCTCCCAAGTAGCTGGAACCTCACAGGCACCTGCAACCATGCCTGGTTAGTTTTTCTATTTTTAGTAGAGACAGGGTCTCACTCTTGGCTCAGGCTGGTCTCGAACTCCTAAGCTCCTGGGATTCTCCTGCCTCAGCCTCCTAGAGTGCTGGAATTATAGGCATTGAATCACCTCACCTGGCAAGAATTTTTAATTGTATGTCCTTTTGTAATGCTCTCTGAGGACTACCTAAATCAGACCTCATTCCTACTCAATTGTGCTTTTGTTGAGGGCAGCAAAGTGGCACGCTGTGGGGGGCACACACACTATAGGCCCTTAGCTAGAATGACAGGGAACCTGGTAAGGGACAAGGAACTGAATGAAGTAGCTGGAGTCCAAGGGCAGTTAGAAGGTACAAGTGGCTGCACTTGGTGTTGGGGTTATGTGAGGACTAAGGGTGACTCTTAAGGATCTGCTAAGCAGCAGGTGGATGGGCTGCCACTCCCAGAGAAGGAGAAGGAATGGAGTGGCTCTGAGGGAGCCAAGTTTAGTTTTGGAATCCCAAATGGAGTGATATCCAGGAAGCAGTTAGATATCTCAGGCTGACGGTCTGGGAGGAGATATGAGAGGGAGACAGTGATTTGGGTTTTTGTTCCAATCAAAAGCATAAAGTGAGAAAATTGGGCTGTCAGTATCTGAAGGCTGAGTAAAGACAGCCTGTCGCTTGAGTCAGCTGTGCTGCAGTCTGCAGAATCTGCCTGGCGACAGGATATTGTAGGGCAGTGTATCCCAGTAAAACCACAATGAGCTGATTCAAAACTGGAGTTGGAGAAATGTTTGGTTTTTCTTGGTAAAGCCTCACTTACTTGTCTTTATAACTATAAATGGATGCATTAGTATAGAAGGGGACATGGGGATTTTTCAAGAAATCTGTTTTTGGCCCTTTAAGAGGAGACAAAATGGACCCAAAAGTGTGCTACACATACCAGCCTGTCATGTAACAGGGGATGTTTGAGCACACACTGTCCACACCAGGGGCTACAAATCTGTCCAGGCAAGTGATTGCAAGAAACCCGCAGAAGGAGACAACAAGTAGGACCTCCCCTCTCCAGGGCTTTTATTTGCAAGGGAGAGAGTGGTCCATAAGAATTTGCAAATCTTTTTGAAGGGAAAAAACAATTACCTATGATGAGACAGCAACTTTCCAAGTCCAGGATGACTCCTTGGCCCTTCCTCACACACAACTAGCAGGAGTTTTCAGTTTGCAAACATAAGGAAATCACTGTTTAATACTGGTTCGTCTCAGCCGGGCGAGGTGGCTCACACCTGTAATCCTAGCACTCTGGGAGATCAAGGCGGGTGGATTGCCTGAGTTGGGTTCAAGATCAGCCTGAGCCAGAGCGAGACCCTGTCTCTAAAAATAGCTAGGCGTTGTGACAGGCGCCTGTTAGTCCCAGCCAGTTGGGAGGCTAAGACAAGAAAATTGCTTAAACCCAGGAGTTTGAGGTTGCTGTGAAACTATGATGCTACAGCACTCTACCCAGGGTGACAAAGTGAGACTTTGTTTCAAAAAAAAAAAAAAAGGGTTCGTCTTTTGCTTTTCCAGATCTGTCCAATAAAGTGGTGGGTGCTCAGTGACACCACCAGATGTGTAATACTGCCAGACATTCACTGGGGTCAGCTTCTTTGGCTCAGGATACAAATGAGTGATGTAGCCTGACAACTCACTTGGAAAACTTTTTTGAAATTATTTTATACTTAGAGGTTTTTTTTTTGTTTGTTTGTTTTTTTGTAGAGTCTCACTTTATCGCCCTCAGTAGAGTGCTGTGATGTCACAGCTCACAGCAACCTCCAGCTCTTGGGTTTAGGCGATTCTCTTGCCTCAGCCTCCCGAGTAGCTGGGACTACAAGTGCCCGCCACAATGCCCAGCTATTTTTTGGTTGCAGTTTGGCCAGGGCTGGGTTTGAACCTGCCACCCTCGGTGTATGGGGCCGGTGCCCTTCCCACTGAGTCACAGACACCGCCCTACACTTAGAGGTTTTTTAAAGCTTGCGTTTTGACCCATCACAAACATATCAGGGTTGAGGTGTGTGCAGTGCAATGATGGTGAGGGGAGAGTTCCCATTTGTTTAAAACACCAGAACATTTGCTGCTTCCCCGTAGGGGAGTGGAGTAGGTAGAGGATCTCACTTTCACACTTTAGATTCTTAAAAATTAAAGTTTATAAAGGCTAAGATTCCCCAGGTACACTTTTTATAGGACTTGGACTTCCTCACTCCGACTGTGGTTTTTCTTTTGAGCACATGAAGCATCTTCTGTGATAGGGGGCAACACTGCCACTGGAAAATGGTGCTGAAGACTGCTGTAGAATGTTTTGATCTGGGAAAGTCAGGTTGGGAGCACTGATTACAAGTTCAGGAGGTACTTTTTTTTGCTGAGGGGGGTTAATTAAATCATAGCCGTGTACATTAATGCAATTGTGGGGTACGATGTGCTGGTTTTATATACAATTTGAAATATTTTCATCAAACTGGTTAACATAGCCTTCACGGCATTTTCTTAGTTATTATGTTAAGACATTTATATTCTACATTTAGTAAATTTCACATGTACCCTTGTAAGATGGACTGTAGGTGTGGTCCCACCAATTACCCTCCCTCCACCCATCCTCCCCACTCCTCTTCCTACCCTATCCCTTTCCCCATATTCTTGCTATAATTGGGTTATAGCTTGAATAGTAGGGCTGAGTACACTGGATACTTTTTCTTCCATTCTTGAGATATTTTGCTAAGAAGAATATATTTCAGCTCCACCCACGTAAACATGAAAGAGGTGAAGTCTCCATCTTTAAGGCTGCATAATATTCCGTGGTGCAGGAAGGAACTTTTTAAAGTGTAAATGTTACTTCCTACATAAAAACCTGAACGTTTTACTTGGGAAAGTCACCTGAATGGCAGAGTGTGGTGGCTCCTAAGGAAACCCCACGGTTGCATGTTCTGCACCTTGGCCACCTGCCCCTGGCTGGCAGCTGAGTGGAACATGAAGTGGTGGAGTTGAGTGAACACTCATGTGGGTGGCTGTCACCATGCTCACACTGTCTGGCTGCTCACCCTGAAGTCTGTTCTTTTTGTGTCACTGTAATTTCTGTAGCTCCTTGGCAAGCTCCATGTGGCTTCTACAAGTCTGCTTAGGGCTCAATTTTCCTGTGTGTTTATTTTATGGCCCTGTCATTTTGAGTTTGTTGCTTGCCAAGCCAAATACAGATCTGAAAATGAAAAGAAAGGACATGCACCTTGAAGTCTCATATGTTTGCTTGTAGTTGTTTGATTTTTACCATCGTATCCCACTTAAATCTATGATTGGGATATATTTCAGAGTTATACTGATATCGAATGGTCACATCCTGTGTCGGGTTATGATGCTTTAAACAAATAATAATTATGTAGCATTTGCATAATGCAACAATGTAATATAGCTACATTGTTACATTCAGTCATTTGAAGAATTAGCAAAGAATAAGACCCAATATCTTGAAACAAATTCTGGTTGCGCAGTAGTCTCTGCTGTGAGTCTTGGGCGTAATTTCTCTCCTTATGTATGGCTTTCTCCTGACTCGGAGGTAGTGTGTGCTCATCATTCATTCACTGTGCATTTAGGTCTGGTTTCAGATTCAGTGTCCTTTCTGCCACATTCATTAAAATTTTTTTAAAAATTCACTTTTATTGGCTGTAGGCATCCAACTAAAATTACCAATGAGGAGAATATTTATGACATTCTTCCTCTCTCTGTGATTAAAGTTAAAGTGTTCTGAAACCACAGGATCTGACTAAACACATTGGTCATCTTCTGGCAAGGCTAACACACACCTGGTGCTTTCTTTGGCTACCTGGAAACCTGCCTGTTGGGGTAGCTGTCCTGAGTCGATGATGTAGTCAGGCATACAGCTGTGTTAGTAACTTGTAGGCCTCTTGCTTTGTGCTTCCTCCTTTCATTTTTAGAAACTCTTAGAGGAAATGGCTATATCTTGAGTCTGTCCTCTATGGCTCTTTCCAGACAGCCTACCCTTGCCTTTGGGTCTGTTTGCTTCTCTTGAAATAAAGAGGCAGCATTAGGCCCTCTGGGCTTTGCGGTCTCCGCTTTTGGAAGAGGGCTTGGAAGGCATTTTGTTTGGTCCTGTCGCCATCCACAGCCTCTTCTCACTCTCATGGAGTGTTTGCTTCCACTTAAGAAGTTGATGGCCAGCGCGGTGCATGTTGCTCAGTGACTAGGGCACTGGCCCCTTATACCGAGGGTAGCAGGTTCAAACCCGGCCCCAGCCAAAGTGCATCAAAAAACAGCCGGGTGATGTGGTGGGCGCCTGTGGTCCCAGCTACTCGGAAGGCTGAGGCAAGAGAATCACCTAAGCCCAGGAGTTGTAGGTTGCTGTGAGCTGTGACCCTATGGCACTCTACCGAGGGCAACAAAGTGAGACTCTGTCTGTAAAAAAAAAAGAAGTTGATGGCCTTATGGACTATGATTCCCTAGTGTTGCAGAGGTAAAAAGGTAAATTTTAGATATAAGTGCCACATTCTAATTCAGATTGCAAGCCTGTACACAATCAGTAAAATTAAATGAGAAGTAAAAGCTGCTCCAAAGTTCCAAGTGCCTATTACCCAAAAAGTGATGATAGAGGTGGCTCAACAAATGTGTAGTTGGGTACCTGTTCTGGTGTACAGCCCCTGGGGAAATACATGGTACCACCCAACATAACTGGCTTTTGAGCATGATTAGTAGGGTGTTGCCAAAAAAGAGTTCTAAATGCAGTAAGGTTTACCAGTACTGGGCCATGGAACTTAAATAAAAGACTTCCCTACAAACCTTTGGAATTTTTTATGCTCATTCACAGTTCAGGAGATAATACTCTTGGAATATACTGTAATTTGGGGAACCTGAGATGATTAATGAATCAATGACCTCCAGACTAGCCCATAAAATCATAGGCTCCCCTCTGGTCTGGAGTTTATCTTATCTATTATGTTTAGCTCAAGTTAGAAGTTTAAAAAGAGTATTTTAAATTTACATTTGATTTTCAGTGATAGACCTTGGGATAAGCATGTATAACAAGAACTTAACGTGTTGTAAGAGTTCTTTTGACACAGCACTGCAGTCATGGTTCTAGCCCCTTCCTCCAGAGGCCCATGTTGCAAGTGAGACGTCCTCCCTCTGTGTTCACAGGGATGTTAGGGGGAAAATAGTCTCCACATTATCTTGTGTCTTTGATGTGTACATTAGTAAATTCTTTGGCTATTTTAGAAGGCAAGGAGGCTTATCACATGAATCGCCTTCCATATTAGGCATTTTGGAGATAAGGTAATCACATGAGGTATTCGGAAAAACGGAGATAGTTGAATGCAGAGGCTTCCATGGGGCAAGCAGAGTGAAGAATTCAGTCAAATGATGTCACCCAAGGGTAGCAAGCCTCTTCCCAAATATCTGGCAGCAGCTCCCCCATACCAAGCTGCCCAAAATACTTCCTGGCCTGGAAACAGTGTTGTGGAAGTGAACTTCTCTGCCAAATTATCAACCTGCCAAAGCAAGGGGCACCTCTCCTACCCATGGGTACCTCAAGGGTAATTGCAACTTTGAACCACACCTGTCAGGAATCAGTAATGCTTGGATTTAAGCAGACTAGACACAGAGGACGCAGGGGTCCTTCCCTCCCTTCCCTGGAGCTGTGTAGTGTCTGTCCACTGTGAACTACTAACTATCCAGGAGGAGAGGGATGGGTCTGCCTGTGCAAATCAAAGAGTTTGCTGTTTGTTTTTGTTTGGTTTTGGCACAATCCCCTTTAGGAAACAACAACTAGACCACCTTTAAAAAATTAAAAACCATGATTGTTGAATGTGCCCAGAAATAAAGGCTCACCTGATTGACTTTACTCAAGTACAAGTGAATTGCTTTATTCGTTTATTCAGTGAATATTTAATGATACTATTAACTTATGGTGTGTTTTTATATACATTTCACATAGATTCTCAGCAGCCCCGTGAGATTGTTTATCCTTCATTACACATGTGTACATGTTACTACAGAAGGAAAGGGGGAAAACCAGCCTTGAGAAGTTCAAGAATTTGTTCAGAGTGCTTGTTAGCACAAAGTTCTCATTCAGCTTTTCTTGCTTTTAGTCTCAGCCTCTCCTCAAAAACTGTATGCCTAGACTAGTCTAATTTTATCTAAGATTTATTAGAATATATGAGGTGGAAAAAAGTTGTGCAACAGGAAATTGGGCTGTAACATCCCACAGCACAGCTTTCCTCACAGCTTCCTAATGAATGAAGGATGAATTCCAAGTATTACAAAGTCACTATTTAGGACATAGTTGAAAGTCTTTCCAAATGCTTAAAAAACTAGCAAACAAATTCAGTGTGATTCATTTGTTCAGCAAACATCCAGTGTGATCTGTGCTCAATATCCCCTGCATGAGTAGACGTTCAACAGGGTAGGGAAGTGGGAGCCCAGAGGCAGAATAGATGAATTTATTGGTTCCATGGGTGAAAAACATACAGAGTCCTCAGAGGAGGGAGTGACCACCTCCCTGGTAGAGAATTTCAGTGGAAGGCAGCCGGGCTACTCCTCCAAAGGCACAGAGGTGACAGCAGGCTAGCCTGAGGGCACCAGGTGGAGGAGGTGAAGGAAGCTTTTCCAGCTGTGGAATGCCTTGCTGGCCATATTCAAAGTACTGCAGAAAACATGAAAAAAACTATGTTTTCTGTGAAGGGGATATAGTTACAGATAGATTAAAATATTTCCCACCCCTATTATTAGAGAGATCTTTCTAGATGCTTTGACAAGGAATTTGGGATCCACTTACCACATTGTACTGACACCTTCTTTTTCTGAAACATCGCTTCATTTAGATCACCGGGACCCCCTCCCCCCCAGCGTCCACAGGTTCCATGTCCACGGGTTCCTCATTCTTGATTCAGTTAACTGCAGATTTTAAAATACTAGAAAGAAAAAACAATACAACAATAAAAACTAATGCAAATTTTAAAATACAGCACAACTGTTTATGCAGCCTCTGTACTGTATCAGGTATTATTATTGTAAGTAATTTAGAGATAATTTAAAGTACACAGCCTAGAGTGCATGGCTTCTACACAGCACTACCCCATGTGATGTGAGGGACTTCAGCATCCTGGGGTTTTGATACCCATCTGGAACCTGGCAGTCTATGCAGATACTATGAGAAAACTATGCCTATCATTAGGAGTTCAAAAGACTTCAAAACCAGAAAAATCTGTATAGAAAGTACAATTCATACAGAAAACTGGGCGAGTTAAGAATGGGAAAGTGTTGGCCATGGTTTTAAGGAACAAGGTCCTGTATACTTTCCAGGGGCTTAGAAGTAGTTTAAGTAGTTTGCCAATCATTATACCCTCGATTTATTTCACAAGCCCCCTTTATAGTTGTCACTGAAAGTCTCTCAGAGGTAGCACAGATTTTAAGTTTGTGTGGTCTAATCAAAGCAGCCGCTGCCTCCTACACTTTGAGATGGTAAGCAGTTCCAGGACGCTTCTTCTTTTTGGTCTTTTTTTTTTTCTTTCCCTTGCTGTGAATGCCTTTTGGCCATTTCATTAACAAATTATCTTCTCAGATATAAACTCCACTATGTATATGTAAATATTAACTTCTACATTTCTTCAATTCTACACTTCACTATGTATCTTACTGTTTTCATTCTTCCATGAAAGATTTAGAACAAAAAATGTGTTTGTGAGTGTTGTGCAAATGCACCCACAGTCCAGAAACATGTCCATCTTCTCATGTTTGTTTTATGAGTTGGAAAACTGCAAACCCGATGTATCCCTTAAACCCGATTGTGCAGTTTAAGCAGCTACGGGTACCTGTTGATTGTCACCAACTTCAGTGGTAAATATTACATAAGACGTCAGTATCCGCCCGGTAATATATGACCAACAAAGAATTCCCCACGTAGGATGAGAAAGGTACGGAACTACTTCATAGTTGACTTACATGAGTCTTGAATGCCTGCTACATAAGGGAGGGTAGCTATGGCACAGGTGTAGTCCTGTGGAATTTTGAGGCTTGCTCTTTACAGGCGACTTGTCAGTAAGCCTGGTGTCATGGTGGTGGAGCTTGTATTTCAGGAAATAAATATTAATTTAAGATGCCCATTTTCTACAGTTTTGTAGTGTGATTAACTTCTGATTTCTCTGCAGATGTGAATTTTCCCTCAAATTCAACAAGAGAGCACTAATTACAGCCAACAGAGATGGGGGAGGTTGTTTTGAAGCTCCTCCTGCAGGCTGTGAGAGGAATAGACCATTCAGTCTTTACTTGAAAGCTACTTCCAGGAGAGCAGATGAGCCCTCTTGCAACTGCACATGCTTGAGCATATTCTGGCACCAGATGGCTGCTGCCCTGATGTCTATATTTGACTTTCCTCAACCCCTGACAGCATCAAGAGATGAGCTACCCCACGGCCACCACACACTGCCACTTTGTCATACAGTGATTCAGATTTTCTTCATTTATGTGATAAATCCAGTAGGAGAAGAAGGCTACATTTTCAGTGTGCCCCTTGCAATGCTCTGGCAGACTTTCTCTTGGAGGAAAGAGGAGAAAGGAAGAGATGGTGTGTATTTTGGCATGTGACTGTTCCTGTAGTGTTTTCATTGACAAATCTGGAGACAAGTTAAGGTCCTCTTCTTTAAAGCTGAACTGAATTCTCTACTAGATTCTGAGTGTCGCAGCCCCTAGTGGCCTCTGTGGCCCTGGACTCGATCGCTGCAGGAAGGAACCAGACACGATGCGGATTAGAAGTACAAGATTGCAGGAGGTGGGCTAACCTTGCTTGCAGAATAGCCCCAGCAACCTCTGCAGTAGCCTTTATTAACACAGTACAGGACCGGTGAGGGGAGTGTTAGACAATGAATGCATGCCTAAGGATGGGCTCTTTGTGGACGAATTGCCCAAGGGTCTTTTCCCCAGCTGCAAATCATCTTGCTCAGAGGTTGTCTGGCTCTTGCCATCCTCTACACTGAGTTCTTGAGAAAGTTCAGTACAAAACCACAATGTTCCTATTTTATCAATACCAGAAGAAATGGGGGGCTCCCTTCTCTGAGGTTGGGGGGTTCTCCTGCCTCCAGATTCTCTGACCTGGCTCTCTCCCTGGCCCCCAGTCACCACCAAGAATTTAAAAGAGAAGAGGCAAACATTTCCCTTGCTAGAGCATGGTTTGTTTTTAATAACTTATGTCTGGCCTACACTGCTAACATCCCTTCTAAAAGTCCTCTAAAACATTCTTCATACTGCAAACCTATTTGAAAAGCCTAGAAAAAAAATCCAGTCTGCTGTTGGAAAAGTCAGTCTCCTTTTGTCAATTTATGATGCTGTAATTTCTAAGTCTGCCACTTCTAATTTGCCCTCCTAGTTTTAGCTCAGAAGTAGGCAAGTGTTATACAAAATATGTGCCTTTTACTGCTGCTTAGCATCCCTCCCTTTGGTGCCTGGCAGATGCAGCAGGCAAGAAGTTCTCTGAATGAACAAGTGTGGCCCCTGCATCACTGGGAGGTGCTCATCTGCCTGGCTGGCAGCATTAGCCACGTTTCCTATGGCCTCCGTTCTTGTGCCTCAGCTTGTGCCCTCTCTTCCTCCCTCTCTGTCCAGCCCGTGGGCCTCCCTGGCATGGACTATCTGCTTGAGAGGCTATGGACCCATGGCCAGGCTTACTTGTACTTTCTCCATGTCTAGAATATGTCTCTGCCCCATGTCCACATAAATTAGAAGCGACCCAAATATGTGAAAAGGGAGAGAGAGGTGAGGTAAAACCATTTGGTAAATTAATTAGGCAACTATCTGGTCTCTTACGGGTTTTTTGCATTCATTTCAAACCTGTTTCAATTGAAAGACTTACATTTTAGCACTTTAATAAGTGATCTGTCAAAAACCATTAATGCCAATCAATAGTTTAAAGGAAAATTATGGTAAGCATGTAAGTGATGTGGAGACTGTAAATAATAATGTCCTTGCAGTCACCAGATAGGCCAGGGGAGTGCTTCGAAGGTGACTGTAGTGATACTTAGCAGTGAGCTGCATAATTGCACACGAATGAGTTCATGAACTTAATTGTCTGACCTCATATCAGGAAAACCTACATATACTGGATTTAGAATATTTGTGTTTGATGTGAGAGAAACAATAGACAAACACATGGTTATCTCACTTGGACAGACTGGGCAGGGATGGTTGGATGGTCCAGGATCCTCAGACTGAAATGTTAGAATTTGGGCTCTGGTGTAAATCTTGGATAGACATGGAGGGGAATACACATTATTGACTAAGCCAAAAAAATATCTCCCAGATGTTCCCCGAGGTTCCACAGGCCTCCCCAATGAGTTGGGTCAGAAGCAGGCCTGGTGTTGACTTTTTAGGTGGGAAGCAGGGCGTAGGGTCTCCAGGGCTCATGGGGGCTAACTGCCCTGGGCATGAGGTGGCAGGAAGTGGTCCCCATTTGACCGCAGCTGCACAGGTCAAGTCACAGCTGCCTGCTCTCCACTATATATAGTAAAGAAATTACATAAGAGTGTTATTTTAAAAAAGACGACAGAGAGGAAAATGCCAGCTGAATTTTTTCCACTAAAGCTCATTTTTGACAGATGTGTTTTCTCGGCTCCCACACTTACAGTGGACTAGAGGGCAGTCCCCAGGTTGGAGGGAGGCAGCCCTGGTGCTGGCAGGACCTCAGTTTGACCCACAGTAAACAGATACACACCGTGCTCACCTTTTCTTCACTTCACTCTCCTCCCCACCTCCCATTTCCCCTGACATCTATGGAAAAAAGGACTCCTAAACAGAATGAAAATATTGTTAAAATTACTTAAACTAAATTTACAGTGTATTCAGGATAATGTTGGAATGTTCTAAATTCAGCAAGATAGGTAATTAACATAGGTCTGTCTTAAATGCTTCAGGTTACAGTTTGTGATCTTTTAAAATACAGCTTTCTCAGTGTCACGATGAAGGGAAGCCTGACAGTGAAATGAGCCCGTGAGCCTCACACATCGCCGCTGACTCATACAGAATTAAAACTGTGGTTATTTAGGGTGAAATTTCAGGCTTGGAGTTTTCCTAATAAGGAATTGTGATGTAATGTTCCTGGTGAAGCCAGGTTCTTTGTTTGCTTTATTTGCATGAGCTGAATTCCAGGGGAAGTGAGCTGAAAGGCACATGGGCTGCTCTGTGTAGCCAAACTGAGTTGGCAGCATTGGGAGGCAATTTTTTCTTTAAGTTTTGCACTCATCAGTGTACTATAAGATGTCTCTCCAGGCGTGTTGTTTTATAAGTTCTGATAAAGCATAAGTAATAGTGGTATTTAAATGTTCCCTTTGAGTCTGAAGAAAGTGTTGTAATCTAACATGGCATGTTTTCTCTGAGATGCTGGTCTCCGACTCAAAAGATAGGAACCTCATGGTAATATTAATAGCTGCATTGAAAACACTATATTAAGACATTAATTAATTAATTAATTAATAAGACTGTATTATCCCCAGGGTGGGATTTAACAAGGAAGTAGCAGCAAGTGTTAACGGAAAATGTTCCCTTAAAATAATTTAAGCAGGTTTATTCTGAGCCAAATTGGAGGAGTTTAAAATTACTTAAACTAAATTTACAGTATATTCAGGATAATGTTGGAATGTTCTAAATTCCAACATTATCCTGAATATATTGGATATTTAGGATATCCATGTAACTCTATGACCAGGAATTACATCCAAGAAGCCTTGAGCAGGTGGACTTGGGGTGGTGGTGGTGGGGCAGTTTGGTTTTACACATTTCAGGGAGACAGAAATCACAGGTGCGGGGAACAAATCAATATGTATAAGACATACATTGGTTTGGCCTGAAGAGAGGGGACATCTGGAGGGGGAGGCTTATAGGTTAATAGGTGGGTTTAAAGATTCTTTGGATGACAATTGGCTGAAACAATTAGGCTCTGTCTAATGGACCAGGAGTCAAAGGAAAGGAATGCTGATATAAGATTAGGGTCTATTAATCAGAGATGAACTACAGGACACATGCCCAGACCCAAGTGGGGACCTGCTGATGTGTTTTGCAGGGCCTTAGGCCTGTTAGTGACTCACAGAAAACATCTCTAAGGAGGGGATGGAGAATGGCAAGGCTTGTCTAATCTCCTTCCCCATAGCCAGCAACTTAGTTTTAGGGATGTCCTTGGCCAAGAAGGGGTCCGGTCAGCCAGCTGCAGGGTATCTTCTCTTGAGAGGCCATCCTCCTCTGGTGGCCTCCTAGACTTCACCACACTTAGCTGTACACAGGGTGTGTGTCTGTGACTCTGAAACGTCCATCCTCACTTGAGTGACTTTTCCCATTATTTGTTTTACATTGTAAAAAGAATAATACCATAGCTGGGTGCGGTGGCTCATGCCTGTAATCCTAGGACTCTGGGAGGCTGCGGCGGATGGATTGCTTGAGCTCACGAGTTCAGTATTAGCCTAAGCAAAAGCGAGACCCCATCTCTAGTAAAAAATAGAAAAACTGAGGCAAGAGGATCGCTTGAGCCCAAGAGTTGGAGGTTGCTGTGAGCTATGACACCATGCCCTCTACCCAGGGCAACAGCTTGAGACTCTTGTCTCAAAAAAAAATTAAAAAGAAGAAGAATAAGAACCCCATGCTGGGGTACATACTGCAGTACTTCCCTAAATGAAGGGCCACCTTCTGTATGCAGAGAGTGTTACAATGTGATTGATCCTCAGACAGAGATGTGACATGCAAAAAACTTCATTATTTACGTGTTTTGGAAAAGATAAAGTGTGGTAAAATAAGCTCAATTTTATAGCTGTACATACTATACAGTTTTCTTCTATTGGAAAGCATTTTAAGATTTTGGAACATTTTTATTGTATTTGGAAACAGTTATGAATGCCATATTATGGAAAGCCCCATCTGACAGAATGCCAGAGGAGTGACTTTTTTTTTCTTTTTTTGAGACAGAGTCTCACTTTGTCACCCTTGGTATAGAATGTTATGGTGTCACAGCTCACAGCAACCTCAAATTCTTGGGCTTAAGCAATTCTCTTGCCTCAGCCTCCCTAGTGGCTGGGAATACAGGCACCTGCCACAATACCCGGCTATTTTTAGAGATGAGGTCTCACTCTGCCTCAGGCTGGTCTCAAACCTGTGAGCTCAGGCAATCCACCTGCCTTAGCCTCCCAGACTGCCAGAATTACAGGTGTGAGCCACTGTACCCGGCAGGAGGAGTGACTCTTGCCCGTCACAGTTACATATGACCATGTCAGAAACTTCATGTGGCTATGACCAGTTTCTCCGACTTTTTCCTTAAGAGTAATTACATTAAGTAATTAGGTTGTTTCAGCTAAAAATTATTCTAGTAGTTTTAGTCGTTTCTCAGGGAGGGAAGCTCATTTATTACCATTCTTCCCAAGACATTTGGATGGGCCTCACTGCTAGATGGGCAAGATCCTCCTCTTGAGGGAGAGCAAGCAGCAGGGTCAGTGCTGCAGCTCTTCCTATGGCCTCTAAGGAATGTCAAGGTCAGTTGGTTAGAAGCTAAGAAGGGTCAAAGCCATTTAAAATTTGTGGTTCTTTTCCACGGTCACAGTCTCTTAATTCATGCTGCCAAGCTATGTCTCTTGAGCTTGTCAAAATGCATTTTTTAGCCTTTTTAAGACTTTTTTTCCTTCTTCAGTTAAGAGGTTGGAATAGGAGTCTGGTGACCAGGCAAGGCCCAGTGTACACCACAGAGCCCCTGGCTGTGTGTCTTTTCCATGAATATTGATGCTGGCAATGGTCAGCCTTGAAGAGATGATAGATGACTGAGCATCCAGATCCGATTGTGCATTCCTGTCACTTATTTACTTTTGGAAGATAAAAATATGTAGAAAATGTTATCGGCAGCTTGTTTATTCAGAATTGTTTAGTTCTTCAGTTCTAGCCCTGTGTGCATGAGTTTTATTTAGTGACACTGTCTCAGGAGTAACAGATGGATGAGTAAGTAATATTAGCAATATTCAGAGGTACAGTCTTGAAAGATGAGATTAGATAGTGGATTTTATGGCATGGAGGAGCTTTAAGAAGTATCTGAAGGGAACTATTTAAAAATATTCCTACTTTCTGATATGAAGGTCAGAGAATGATCTAGTTCAAGCCACACAAGTAATTGGTAGCATAGTCACTTCTGCCAAGGAAGGCCCTAAGGGGCCCAAGAGCAGGGGTTGCTGTAAAGGGCTGTCTGTGATTTTAGAAACAAAACTGTTTGTAAGAATTAGATTCTAATTGTTTGGGGCATTATTCTTTTGTTCCCCTACAAACATCTTGTTCAAGGAGGACAGTGAAGGACAGAACTCTTAAGTATGTGGGAATGTCTGTGTCACAAAACCCCACGTAGTACTTACCATTAGAGGTGACTGAAGGACAGAATGTATGCAGGACGTCTGTGTCATGGTAGCACTTATTGCTAAAGGTGACATGTCTGTCAATTCTTCCCCCAAATTCGGATTCACATTTTACTTGCAAAATGCAAATGCGAACCGTCATCAATCCATGTCACCCTCCTGCTCCTATACTGTGTATTTTGGACAGAGTATGTAACTGTGGTGGTAATGATGATGATGTTTAGTTAGTAGAGATAGAGTATTCAACAGCTCCGCAGCATAATGAATGCTGGTAATGACGTCTAAATCCTGTTCTTCCCTGCAACCTCAAGCCACTTATTTTGTGCATTTGTGCCTCAATTCTGTCATCTGTAAAATGCAGATTAAGATTAGTTTATATGGATAAAGCTCCTAAGGTAGTGTTTGGTGTGTAGTAGGTGCTTGACAGTAGTTAGCACTGCTGGGGCTGGTGGGACAATTAGTTGTGGCAATGTAATGATGGATCAAATCCTTTGGTGCCCGACCCCTGGTGGCTTTAAACACAGGGGACGTGTGAGTTGATGCCCTCTCAGACATCCAGGATATTTAATTGCTGTCCAAGACAATAGCACTGTCTTCTTTTACAGTGTGACCTTAAGATATAAACATCTGTAATTTTGTATGTTTTGAGAGTAATTCTAACTACTTATTAATTTTTTGAATGTGCATGGTTAAAAATATTCAAACAATATAGGTTATAAAATGCAGACACTGGCTCAGTGCCTGTAGCTCAGCAGCTAGGACACCAGCCACATACACCAGAGCTGGTGGGTTCAAACCCAGCCCGGGGCCTGCCAAGCAACACAACAACTACAACAAAAAAATAGCCAGGCATTGTAGCTGGCGCCTATAGTCCCAGCTACTTGGCAGGCTGAGACAGGAGAATTGCTTAAGCCCAAGAGTTTGAGGTTGATGTGAGCTGTGATGCTACTGTGCTCTACTGAGAGCAACGTAGTGAGACTCTGTCTCAAAAATAAATAAATAAATAAAATAAAATGCAGACACTATCAGAGCCTGTCCTTTGTCTTATGCTCTTCTGATGGGGCTTTAAACCACTGTGGGCCACAGCCCCACAGCCCTCATGGAACCAGAATGACCATTTATCCCACAGAGAACCAGATATCCACAGACCTCCTAGATGAGAATTCTCTGTATCTGGGGTGACCAGCATCAGAGGTCGACATTCGAGGAACTGACCCCAGGTACTGCCCGTTGGCAGAGCACCATTGCCATTCCCCACTGCCCAAGTACTAGTTGCTTGTGATACAGCAGACCTGTCTCCCTTAGCTAATCCAGAGAGGTTCCCAGGAGGATCACAGATGGGGCAGTAATGGGCCACCCTTCTCATAGTACATGGAATGATTTCAAGTAGAGATCAACTTTATGTATTAAGACATACACAGCTACTGTTTTTCTGGAGTGGAGCCAGATGTGGCTCTTAATCCTAAGTGTAAAGGACAAAACTTTCTAAAAAAGACTGGAGTCATATGCAGACTTCACTCAGGTCACGTCATGTCACTTTTGAACCTGCTTGAGTAATTAATCATGTTCAGTTCTGGCTTTGTTTGGAAAATGAGTGGAGTTTGTGAAAGACTCAAATTGAATTAAAGATCAAAGAATGAAGCTTTGTAAAGAAACCTGTGTCATTTTGCATATTGTGTATATGTTAAATACATCTGTACACGTTCCCAAGCAGTGGTCAATTTTAATTTTGTTTTAACATTCTCTTGTCTATTGTACTTTGTAGATGACTATAAAGAGATGACTAAATTGGAAAATAAATTGAGTTCTAGGCTCAGCACTTGTAGCTCAGCGGCTAAGGCGCCAGCCACATATACCAAAGCTGGAGGGTTTGAATCCAGCCTGGGCCTGCCAAACAACAATGACAACGACAACCAAAAAATAGCCAGGCATTGTGGTAGACGCCTGTAGTCCCAGATACTTGGGAGGCTGAGGCAAGAGAATTGCTTAAGCCCAAGAGTTTGAGGTTGCTGTGAGCTATGACACCATGGCACTGTACCTAGAGTGACATAGCGAGACTCTGTCTCAAAAAAAAAAAAGATAGAGTTCTAAACCTCTCCTTGTCAAATCTAAATCTTTGCCCCATCTAACTATCTATAAAAATTTATTCTTGTTAAAAGCTTTTGTGTAAACATTGGGGGTGGAGAATTACTGATTTTCTGTAATGTGTGAGGAGTTAGTAAGCACATATTTCTTCCTGAGCTTCCTGACCTTCTCATCTTTGTACCATTTCACCCTAAAAAAAAAAAAAAATCAAGTTTGAAGTCTGATATTCTTCAAACCTTGACTAAGGTGTCGTGGGTTCTGCCCATAATCCTTGCACTTTTGGGAGGTGGACGCAGGCAGATGGCTTGAGACAGTCTGGGCAACACAGTAAGATCCTGGGCTCTATAAAAAAAATATTAAAAAAACAAGCATGTGTGATGACACTTGAATAATCCTGTCTCTACAAAAAAAGAAAAATAAATAAAAATAACTTCATAAGAACCCAGGAAATAAAATTGTGCGTTTCATCACATCAGAATCCAGCTGTCAAATCCATTTTAACTCCAGTGGTTAAAAAATTATCATTTGCACAGAAATCAAGTCAGACACTTTAAGGTTCAAAATAGTGTGTTTCTGTTCTCCCCTCCCTGCCCCACCAGTCCTCACATGTTCTGTTGCTCACCCTGCACTGAAGTACTGAAAATTAATTTGCTATTGCTTATTGAAAACCTTGTGTTAAAGGTCAATGTCACTTGTTGGCGTGTGTTTGAGGTACAGCACACAGCATTCATGTGTATATATATTAGGCTTACTATATAAGCCTAATGGCTTATATAAATAATTGGCAATTCAGGGTTTACTACTAAAATTTTGCATAGAATAAACACTTTTTAGGGCACAAATGTAGAGATGAAAGTAGACCTTTTAAAAGACATCGGTGTGCAGTATTTACCAAATATAGAATTGAGAGTACTGAAGTCAGAAATTGGACTAATCTAAATCTGCCAAAAATAACTTCAGTCAAGTGCTGTTTTTCTTTTAATTTTCTCATTCTGATAGAATTCTTTTTCCAAAAATTGGCTACAAATGAAAGAACTGAGAATTCACATTGGAAAGTTTTTTCTTCATACTTCTGGTTCTGCTAAAATAAAACATAGCTCCTAGTAGTCATACAAAATTTCCATCATGATATGTAAACTGGTTTGTATCATCTTCAGTAAAATGTAAATCAGATACTGAGTTTACTATTTTGCCTAATCAGTTTACTATTTTGCCCAAAATTAACCTGTGATCTCATAACTTGCCCTGGTATACTTGGGCCGGCCCAATGGGTCGTGGTCACAGAATTTCATCTTCGGGCTCATGAATTGCGCTGGTATACTTTGCTGCACAACAGGTGGCAGTCACAGAATTAATCTGTGGGCTCTTGACTTGCCCTGGTGTACTCAGGCCAGCCCAACAGGTCATGGTCACAGACAGCCTCCCCACCCAGAGTGGCCCTTCTTGTTCTTCCTCCCCTTCTCCCTCCCAGGTATCACCATTCTCTGTCTCTCTTTCTCTTTCCCCAGGGACCCTCTGAAGCTCCAGCAGCTACAGGCCCAGATCCGCCTAGATCAGGAGGCCTCCACCCCATACCTGCCAGAGCCCATGAGCGCACTGGCCTCACACCGCACCCCAGCCATGCAGCCCGCGGGCGCCTTCAACTACGCACGCCCCAAGCAGTTCATTGTGGCCCAGAGCCTGGGGTCCCCCGCTGGCCCTGGGTCCCCAGCCTCCAGCCCAGGCTCCTCCAGCCTCCCATCACCGCTGTCCCCGCAGCCCCGGCCCTTTGGCCGTGCGCCAGAGTCGCCCTGGAGCCCGCGGGGCCCAACCCCATCGCCTCCACCGCCGCCGCCCCCAGCCCTCAGCCCCACTGCTGCCTTCCCAGGGCCTGATGTGTTCCCACCACCACCACCCCCATTGCCCGGCCCTGGCCTGGCCCTGCACGGAGCTCCACATGATGCCCGGCCCAGCCCGACACCTGCCGCCCTCCTGCGTGCCCTGCTGCCCATGCCACCACCACCCTCAGTCAATGCCTTGGGGCTGCCCAGGGCCGTCACCCCCGCGTGAGTGACCCTGACCCTTACTCAACCTGCACAGGGTCCCCTCAGGGTCCACAACTGGGAAATAGGCCCTTGGGCCTGCAAACCCAGAGGACCTTTGGACACTTTAGCATTTTCTAACCTCCATCTCTTAGATTTTGATGACAGCAGATTCACCAATATTGGGATCTCAGAATCCGCCCTTTAATGAGCCCCCACTGACCAGTTTATGTCACTGCCTCTGATGCGACATTCCAAAGAGGTATCCTCCTCCCCTCCAGGGGTCTGACTGGGGTCTTCCTGTCACTAAAAGGAGGTTTGAATCCCTATTTGTCTGATTTCCAAAATCCATGCTCTTACCACCAAAACATGAATCTTACCACAGCAGAATACCATGGAGTGGAGGAAGGTAAGTTTTGTGTAAATAATCTGTCCTGATTAGTTCTCACATACAATTTGATCGAAGATTTGGATCTTCAGAGGAGCTGGATGGTCATGCCTTTTATCATCTTGAGTAGAAATAGTGGCTTATTCTGATCTCTGACTTGGAAACTCTTCAGAAGATAAGCAGTTCTAAGGGCTTCCACCTGTTCCCTGTCCCCAAGCAATCACAGTTACTCATTTTATAGACTCATATTCTGTAATCATGACCACAAGAGTCCACTAGTTCCTGCCATTTCTTAAAAACTAACAAGGAGTCGGGAGGGGCCTGCTCATTTTGTGGCTATGGAAGATGTACCCCAAGACACTTAAGTGCTGTGACATCAAAAGTGAGTGGCAACACCAGCCTGCAGGTTTTTAGGTTGGAGCCAGCCCAATAAGCCATCATTATGTGGTGACACTTACTCTTCAAGGAATTTTCCTGTTGCTAAGTCACACAAACTTGTAGAATTCATTCTTTGATACATGTCTCTTTTGAAACTTTCTTTTCCCCAGCATACTGTGGGACCAGGAATTAAAAACTAAAATGTTGCTATTTATCCATCAAAACAATCCAAATAATTTGCCAAAGATTGAGCATCCCTGTCAGTTCTTCCAGGACTGAAGGGCATTCTCCAACTTGAAAATATTGTCAAATTTGTATTTTCAAGTCCACTTACAAGTATTATTTCCTTAGCTAAATGGTCTTGCCTTAGATGTAGAGGCAGAGTCCCAAAAAGTAGGACTCAGTGAAGTAGAAATTCATTAGATTTTTTCACAATTGTTTTTATTAAATTATAACTGTATACATTAATGCATTTATGAGGTTTAATGTGCTTATTTCATATACAATTTGGAATGCTTACATCAAACTGGTTAACATAGCCTTCACCTCATTTACTTGTGTTAAGACATTTATACTCTACACTTAATAGATTTGACTGCACCCTTGAAATATGCACCATAGCTGTGGTCTCACCAATTACCCTCCCTCCCTCCAACCTCCCTCCTCCCTCTTCCCTCCATCCAACCTCCCCCCTCCCCTCTGTTCCCCCTCCTCTTCCCTCCTTCATCCTGGGCTATAGTTGTGTTTTATCTTTCATATGAAAGTGTGGGAGATTATATATTGGTTTCATAATAGTACTGAGTACATTGGATACTTTTTCTTCCATTCTTAAGAAGAATATGGTCCAGCTCTATCCATGTAAACATTAAAGAGGTAAAGTCTCCATCTTTTTTAAGGCTGCATAATATTCCATGGTGTACATACACCACACTTTATTAATCCATTCGTGGGTCGATGGGCACTTGAGTTTCTTCCAGGACTTGGCAACTATGAATTGGGCTGCAATAAACATTCTGGTGTGAATATCTTTGTTGTAAAGTGATTTTTGGTCTTCTGGATATACACTTCGTAGAGGAATTGCAGGATGAAATGGTAGGTCTACTTTTAGGTCCCTAAGTGTTCTCCAAACTTCTTTCCAAAAGGAATGTATTAGCTTGCATTCCCATCAGCCTTACAGAAGTGTTCTCTTTTCTCCACATCCACATCAACATCTGTAGTTATTAATAAGTTAGAGTTCTCTATGGATTCTGGTTATCGAACCTTTGTCAGAAACATAACCTGCAAATATCTTCTCCCATTCTGAGGGCTGTCTGCTTGCTTTACTTACTGTGTTCCTGGCTGTGCAGAAGCTTTTTAGTTTGATCAGATCCCAGTAATGTATTTTTGGTGTTGCTTCAATTGCCCAGGGGGTCCTCCTCATAAAGTATTCTCCCAGCCCAATTTCTTCAAGTGTTTTTCCTGCACTCTCTCCAAGTATCTTTATATTTCGTGTCTTAAGTTTAAATCTTTTATCCAGTGAGGGTCAATTGTTGTTAATGGTGAAAGGTGTGGGTCCAGTTTTAGTCTTATACAAGTCGCCAGTGAATTTACCCAGCACCATTTGTTAAATAGGGAATCTTTCCCCCAATTTATGTTTTTGATAGGCTTATCAAAGATCAAATGAGGAGAAGTGTCTGGGTTCATCTTTCGTTTCTCTAGTCTGTTCCATACTACCTCTATTTTTATGCCAGTACCATGCTGTTTTGATCACTATAGAATTATAGTATTGTCTTAAGTCTGGTAGCACGATTCCTCCTGATTTGTTTTTATTTCTGAGTAATGTCTTGACTATTCCCAGGTTTTTTTCTGATTCCATACAAAACGAAGTACTATTTTTTCCATATCAAAGTATGACAGTGGTGCTTTAATAGGGACTGTATTAAATTTGTATATTGCTTTGGGTAGTATGGACATTTTAACAATGTTGATTCTTCTCAGCCATGAGCATGGTATGTTTTTCCATTTGTTAATATCTTCAGCTATTTCTTTTCTCGGAGTTTCATAGTTCTCATTATAGAGATCCTTCATGTCCTTTGTTAGGTAAATTCTCAAATATTTCATCTTCTTTGGCACTACTGTAAAAGAAATAGAGTCCTTGACTGTTTTGTCAGCTTGACTACTGTTGGTATATGTGAAAGCTACTGATTTGTGAGTATTGATTTTGTATCCTGAGACGCTGCTACATTCCTTGATCACTTCTAAGAGTTTTATAGTTGAGTCCCTGGGGTTTTCCAGGTATAAAATCATACTATCTGCAGTGAGAGTTTGATCTTTGACCCTGTCTGGATACCCTTGATCACTTTCTCTTGCCTGATTGTGATGGCTAAATCTTCCATTATAAAGTTAAATAGCAGGGGAGACAATGGGCATCCTCGCCTAGTTCCTGATCTGAATGAAAATGGTTTCAGTTTTACTACACTCAATATGATACTGGCTGTGAGTTTGCTGTAGATGGCCTCTGTCAGTTTAAGAAATGTCCCTTCTGGGCAGCGCCTGTGGCTCAGCAAGTAGGGTGCTGGCCCCATATGCCGAGGGTGGCGGGTTCAAACCCGGCCCCGGCCAAACTGCAACAAAAAAATAGCCGGGCTTTGTGGCGGGCGCCTGTAGTCCCAGCTGCTCGGGAGGCTGAGGCAAGAGAATCGCGTAAGCCCAAGAGTTAGAGGTTGCTGTGAGCCGTGTGACGCCACGGCACTCTACCCGAGGGCGGTACAGTGAGACTCTGTCTCTACAAAAAAAAAAAAAGAAATGTCCCTTCTATACCTATTTTCTTAAGTGTTCTGATCATGAAAGGATGCTGGATATTATCGCAAGCTTTTTCTGCATCAATTGAGAGAATCATATGGTCTTTTCTTTTTATTTTGTTTATGTGATGTATTAGATTTACGTATGTTGAACCAACCTTGCACCAACTTGGTCATGGTATATAATTTGTTTGATGTGTTGCTGGATTCTGTTTGCTAGGATCTTATTGAATATTTTTGCATCTATACTCATTTAAAGATACTGGTCTATAATTTTCTTTCTTTGTCAGGTCTTTTCCTGGTTTGGGGATCAGGGTAATATTTGCTTCGTAGAATGTGTTGGGAAGTATTCCTTCTTTTTCTATGTTTTGGAAAAGGTTATGTAATGTAAGTGCTATTTCTTCTAGAATTCTGATGTAAAACCATCTGGACCTGGACTTTTCTTTTTTTGGAGATTGTGTATAGTTAATGCTATTTCAGTACGTGATAAAGGTTTTTTGAACATTTCCAATTCTTTCTGGCTGAGTTTAGGAAGGTGGTGTGCTTCTAGGTATTGGTGTATTTCCTCCAGATTTTCATATTTATGAGAATAGAATTTTTTGTAGTATTCATTAAGGACTTTTTAATTTCTGAGGTGTCGTTATTTCACCTCTGTCATTTCTGATTAATGATATTAGGGATGCTACTTTTCTGTTTCTGTTTAGGTTAGCCAAAAGTTTATCAATTTTGTTAATCTTTTAATCTTTTTGAAAAACCAACTTTTTGATTCGTTGATCTTTTGAATGATTCCTTTGTTTTCAATTTCACTTAATTCTGCTCTAATTTTGGTTCTTTTCTTCTGCTGAGTTTGGGAGTTGGAATGTTCTTCCTTTTCCAGTTGCTTGAGATGGCCCATTAAGTTGTTGACTTCCTCTCTTTCCGTTCTCTTGAGGAAGGCTTGCACTGCTATAAATTTCCCTTTGCAGTATCCCATAGGTTCTGATAATTCGTGTCTTCATTGTCATTTTCTTCCAAAAACTTGGTAATTTCCTTCTTAATCTCATCTATCACCCAGCTATCATTCAGCATAAGATTAGTTTCCATGTCTTTGTTTGAGTATGAAAATTCCTGTTGTTGAGTTCAACTTTTGTTCCATGGTGGTCCAAGAAAATACAAGGAGTAATTTCTATTATTTTAAATTTGCTGCGGTTAGACTTGTGACCTAAGATGTGATCAGTTTTGGAGAATGTTCCATGGGTTGATGAGAAGAATGTGTATTCAGTTTTGTTAGGATGAAATGTTCTGTAGATATCTGTTAAGTCCATTTGTTGTAGGGTCAAGTTTAAGTCCAATATTTGTTTACTTTATTCTTTATCCAACACTGACAAAGGGGTGTTAAAATCTCTGACTATTATGGTATAGGAAGATATCAAATTGTTTATGACTGTTAGGGTCTCCTTTGTAAATTGAAGAGCATTCAGGTTGGGCACATAAATGTTAATAATTGAAATCTTTTCACGTTGAATGTTTCCCCTTGATAAATATGTAATGACCATCCTTATCTTTCCTTACCTTTGTTGGTTTAAAGCCTATTGTATCTGCAAATAAAATTGCAACCCCTGCTTTTTTCTGATTTCTGTTTGCCTGAGTTATAGAGGTCCATCCCTTCACCCTGAGTCTATTTTTATCCTTTAAGATGAGATTTTTGTATGCAGCAGATATCTCGTCTGAGTTTATGAGGTATAGTCAGCCAAACTGTGCCTCTTTAGATGACAATTTAAGCCATTCACATTAATTGAGAGAATTGATAAGCCTGGTAGTGTTTTGGGTGTCAAGTATTTTGAATGTCCAGTGGACATTTTTAATCCTTTCACCATTGTGGAAGTTGGGTTTTGTTCAAAAATTTTGAGTGAGTCTACTTTGGTCGTAGAGCATTATGCTGGTCATTGTGGAGGATAGATCTGAGAATATCCTGGAGATCTGGTTTACTTATGGCAAATTTCTTCAACACTGTGTATGTCAAAATATTTGATTTCTCCTTCACAAATGAAACTCAATTTAGCTGGGTACAGGATCCTGGGGTGAAAGTTCTTTTGTTTTAGGAGACTGAAGGTCGATGATCATCCTCTTCTGGCTTGAAAAGTTTCAGCTGAGAGATCTGCAGTCATTCTAATATTCTTCCCCTTGTAGGTTATGATTTTCTTACATCTGGCTGCTTGCAGAATTTTCTCCTTCCTATTAACTTTGACAGAGTTAATTACAGTGTATCTAGGAGATGCTTTATTTGGATTGAGTCATGCTGGGGTTCTGAAACTGTTGTCTGAATTTCTGTATCTCTTGCCATGCTTGGCTCCTCCATTATATCTTGGAGTAGAGCATCAATGCCTTTAGGACCATCTTCTTCTCCTCTAGGAATTTGCTCTTTTGGAGTGGTCCCAGAATTCTCTCAGGGAATGATCCATTTTTGCTCTCCACTTCTCTGCCTCCTGGAGCATTTGGGAGCGTTCAAAAGCTTTGTCTTAAATGTCAGAGATTCTTTCTTCTGCCTGTTTCCTTCTGTTTCTGAGGGATTCTACTGTATTTCTGAGTTCTTTGATGGCTACAATTTCTTGCGTCATTGTGTCTAAATCTTTGGAAATTTTGTCTTTGAATTCATTGATTTCTTAGGAGTTTTGAATTACGCCTTGAATTTCTAATTCCAACTCCATTCTATTAATCTTATTTGCCATCCAGATTCTGAACTCGATTTCTGACATCTCAGCCATTTGTTTATGAATGGCATCTCGTTTTTTGTCTCCTTTGTCATTCCTTGGGGGAGTTGATCTACTCTGATTTTTCATGTTGCCAGAGTTTTTCCTCTGATTCTGCCCCATGATTATTTTTCAGAAGTAAGGTGAAATTGGATTGAGGGCTCCTGGAGTTATAATTTACCAGCCCTTTACCTAAGAGCTGGGACTGGTGACTGTGGCTTTTCCCCTACAGCTATATAAAGGTCCCGTTCAGTACTGTAGCCTGAGACTCTAGGGACCTGCTTGGTGTGATGGGGCTAGGTGGCTCTGTCTTGTATTCAGCTAGTCTCTATCCAATTTTAGTGAATCAGTGGCTTTGGGCTGAAATCTCAGCTGTGGAGAAATACAAGCAACTAAGGCACCTCACCCCCCACGGGCAACAACTAGAAGAGGAGAATCAGACCCTCCCGCTACAACACAACCAGGGCTCAACCTTGGAGAGTCCCTGGGTTACCGGCCCAGGTCAAGAGTTCCAAACCAATTGTCCCAGTAAGGGCAATTGCTAATCAAGTGGGAGAGTTCAAAAGGTCTCCAGCAACTAGACAGCAGGGGTCCACTGGCAGCTCAAGTGTGACTTGCTCCAGTGCTCTGCCCAGCAAAAGATACAGTCCAGGGGGGCCGATGTCGCCTTCCCTGCCTTGCACCTCTGCCACGCCCAGTCACTGGTAACTCCGTGGAGTTGTGACCCAGTTCTCTCTAACGAGCAAATGTGCCAGAGATTTGTGCCTGCCAGAGTCAAAGGGACTGCCACACTGTGCCACCAGCTGGTAGGGAAGCTGAAGCCTGACTCCCTCCAGTGCTCAAAGGAAACTGAGGAGTGTTCCACCTGAGTTTGTTCCAAGCCAGAGGTTAACGATACAGCGAATGTTTTTCTCCCTCAGAGACCGCACCTTTGCCCCATCCGCATTGCTCCTCTGGTACTCGAGCAGGGCAAGGTCTGGCTCCCTCTGGCAGTCCACAGAATTGGGGAGGTGTCTCTGAAATTTGACCCCAGTGGGATTTCTGTACCATCGCTGCTGCTGTGTGGCAGGAATGCCTCTGCCCGCCACTGATAGGCACTTTCACAGAGCCAGGCCAGTCACCCTCTCCCCTGCGCCTCTACTTCTACTAGAGTCGTCGTTTCAGCGCAGCTGTGCTGCTGTAGCCCATGCAATACCCAGCCCTAGCAAGGAACCCGGACACTCCAGTCTCTACAGGGAGTGGGCTTCTAAGACCACCACGCGAGGGGTGGAAGGGTGGACTGGGAGTTCAGAATGGCAGGGAAAGGATTTGTTCAACGTTTATGCCAGAAAAAGGAATGTCCAGGGTCTCTCTGGAGAAGGAGTCCATTCCAGCTGCCAGGGATTCTCCTGTGGGGTGAGACAAGATGTCTTCTGTTCACTGCTCTCTTCTAAAGATAACACAGCAAGCCACTCTCTTGGGGGAGGGGATGGACTCTCATCCTCTTTGGGATGGGTTTTGTACCTGAAATTTGGTTCCTTGGAGTTGCAGCTTGCCACAGTAGGAATGACAGGCAGTTATCAATCTTTCTGAGCTCAGCTCTCAACCTTCAGCTTTATTGGGTTCTTTCTGGCCATTATCTGTCCCTCTGGATGGGAGCTTCTGTTGAAAGCTGGCTCTAGTTGGCTTTCTTCCCCCTCCTTCACTGGTTTTGCTAACGTCTTTAATTCCCAATATTTCTGTTTTCTTAATCATCAGTTACATAATTGCTGTTTTACTCTGTGTGTGTAGTATTGTTGTTTGAATCTGGAGAGAGGAGGTTAGAATTGCGTTCCTAAGCAGTCTGTGGAGAGAGAGTTCTGGGTGCAGAGGTCAAGGAAGGGGCAAAGGTCATATATGCCAGTGCAAAGTCACAAAGCCAGGGAGGCACAGACGGTGCCACGTGTAGCTGGTGTGCAGGAGCCGGTCTCTTGCAGTATGGAGACATCTGCACACGCAGCTCCTCATACGCTTTGCCCTTCCATGTTTACTGGGGTCGCTGGTAGACAAGGCATTACCCAGCTCAAGCTGCTGACAGACACTGATGTTAAGTCAACCAAATCTGTGAGATGGAGGAAGCAAGAACATGCCTTAGAGAGAAATCAGTTTTTACTTTTACAAAGTTAATGTAACTTGCTCCCCTCACTGCTGCTGGACTGTTAACAGCTTTCCTTGCTGAAAGGTCTATTCCTCCATGAGGTATGTGGCAGCACTAAGAACCCAGAAGGTACCCAGGCAGCGCTTCTGTCCCTGCTGGTCTCTACCAGAGGGGGCCCATGCTGAAGGGTGAGTTAGTTCAGGTTCATTCCTGAGCACCAGGCTGGCCCTGGTGTCTTTTGCCCACCATCACATTCTTAGGGTCTATGCTCACAGGGAGTGCCACATGGCCTCAGAGCTATGAGGTTTTGGACTCTTAATTGGCTTGTCTATATACAGAGGACTCTGGTTTGAAATGTTGCCCTGTGTTTGTCACAAGTGAGAGCCTAAAAATGAGTTTATATTTATAAAGGAAAATCGATAACTTTATTGTAATATTAAATTCTCTTCATATTTGAGTTCTCTGAAAAATAAAATAACCAAGGCATAGGCTATTAGCTATATCACTCAGTACTACTCGGCACCAAGCACCCCGGCCCAGTGGGTCTGAGTCTGTGCTGCCCCCAGGGGAGACATGGGACAGAACCCTCACCCAACCAGAGCACATTTGGGCCCTCCTGCTGATGTGCTAGGAAATACTTGCCTGGGACCAGGCAGAACCTTTTGTGGAAGCCTCTAAAGATACTGGACCCTAATACACCCATCCACTGAAATCCACTGACAGGAGTGTATATCATGGGAAGGGTACTTGCACAATTATTCTGTAGCTAAAATAAAAACATGGAATTTAGTGGTGGTTGAAGCTGGAAGATTTTTCCTTCCAGATGTTTGTATATATGTTTGAGATTTTTTTATCCCCAACCACGTGAATATTATTTTAAAATAGCAAGTGACTTACTGTTAAAAACAAAGCAAACAGATAAGTAATATTTTCTGTGCAGTTGGCTAAGTGTGTGCCCACTGAAGTGTGTAGTGTGGGAAGCCTGTTATGAAATGAACAGTATTAGTAAAGGTCTGCCTCTGAGTATAGTTTGGTGAAGAGTTCTGTTTTCAGTAATTTCTTGACTTTGAATAGTTTTTTTATTATTATTTTTGAACAGATCATGGGGAAGGTCATGTCTTTGTCACCAGATACCCAAATTTCTTAGCGGCTTCCATGACCCACAACCATTATACCTTAAATGCCAACACAGAATTGGTTTTTTTGTTTGTTTGTTTGTTGTTTTTTTTTTTTTTTAGAGATAGAGTCTCACTGTACCACCCTCGGGTAGAGTGCCATGAGGTCACACAGCTCACAGCAACTGGAGCTCCAACTCTTGGGCCTATGAGATTCTCCTGCCTCAGCCTCCGGAGCAGCTGGGACTACAGGCGCCCGCCACAACGCCCGGCCTTCTTTTTTTAGGTTGCAGTTTGGCCGGGGCTGGGTTTGAACCCGCCACCCTCGGCATATGGGGCCGGCGCCCTACTCGCTGAGCCACAGGCGCCGCCCCAGAATTGGTTTTATAGGAAGACAAACCCAGTTGCCAAAATTTTGCTTCAAACATTTAAAATTTCTTTCCTTTCTTGGCCTCTCCCCTTTTCCAAACACTCCATCTTGATTTCTGCCTTTCACCTTACAAGCTAACCCTAAACCCTGTCTTCTATTTTTAATACAATCTCCAAGAGTTTTCTGAATTACATTAGTGAGACACTGAATTACATCCAGTGAGATACACTCTCTGAAAGAAAGAGGAGATTCCATGTTAAGTGTAAGAAACACCCTACTCTGTTCCTCCTTCTTGGGGTTCCCAGTGTCACTCTGCTGGCTCTGCAAATCTCATGCTAGGCCCATGCACATCGGTTCTCCCCGTCTTGTGCTCCACAGAGGTCTGTCTGAGCAGGCTGTCAGGTGTGGTCATCCCCTCACCCCAGCCTCTGCTATGTCTTTCCTCTGTCCTGTCTCCCTGCCTCTCAGTCGTCTCACCATAAAATGTCATTTTTGTAAGTAACATGACCTCATTTTATTCAACATTGTACTTCCAGCACCTAGAATAGAGT
Source organism: Nycticebus coucang (assembly GCF_027406575.1). Classification (NCBI taxonomy): domain Eukaryota; kingdom Metazoa; phylum Chordata; class Mammalia; order Primates; family Lorisidae; genus Nycticebus; species Nycticebus coucang. The sequence goes on along the minus strand of NC_069780.1, from coordinate 107,603,091 downwards.
TGAGCACCAAAAGGGTGGTCGGGAAGGGTTATTTGCACATTCTCTGGAACTCTAGGAAGACTTCTTGGCATCTTTTTAAACTCCTCCTTCTTCTGTTGTGTTTTCCACAGCCAGTCTTAGGTCTGTGACTCACTTCCACGCTGGGCATTTTCTGTTCACCTAGGCCCAGTCTCACTGTGTCAGGTGCGGCTCTAGGCACCTCATATGCACAAGTTCTGTAAGGTTTTCCCTATGACCCTCTGAGACCTGGGCCATTAATACCCACATCTTACAGAGAGCAAAAGGAAGCACAATCATTATCACCCAAGTTGCATGGGTTTTAGATGTTAAGAAAAGGCTTCTCAATTTGGTGTCTGTACTGTGCTGACTCTGATCTCTTCCCTCTCCACCTGTCCATATCCTCACCTTCTTAGCCCCCTCAGTCAAGCGCACTGAGAAATGCCATCCAGGTAAGAGGACTTTCTCTGTAGTGGACAGACAAGTATTTGGCTGAGAAAACTCATCTGCTGCTCTTGTTTGATGACTTCTCCTGCCTTGACCAGTGCCCTTCTGCCCCTGCCCTTCCCATTCCTGCCAGGAGCATGACTCTCAGCATAGCCTGCTGCCTGCAGAGGCACTTGTGACGCCTTTTGTCATCAGAGGCTGCTTGTTTTCATGCAGCTGTGCAGCCAGCTCATGTTGTATGTGCTGAGGTGACAGTGGGAACATGTGTGTTCTCATTTTTGTGGGACAGAATGCTACCTGCCTTTGCCTTTACCTGCCAGATTACTTTAAAACCTAGCTCTAATTCTCAGGTATAAGCCTGTAGTCGAAAGCAGCACAGAACTTTACTTCCAAAATTGTGTAATTTTTTTTTCTTTTTTTTTTAGAGACAGAGTCTCATTTTGTCACCCTCAGTAGAGTGCTATGGCAGCACAGCTCACAGCAACCTCCAACTCCTGGGCTTAGCAGTTCTCTTGCCTCAGCCTCCTGAGTAGCTGAGACTACAGGTGCCCACCAAACGCCTGGCTATTTTTTTGTTGCAATTTGGCTGGGGTTGGGTTTGAACCCGCCGTCCTTGGTATATGGGGCTGGTGCCCTACTCACTGAGCCACAGGCACTGCCCCCAAATTGTGTAATTCTCATTTGTCCTGAGCCTGACTTTCTGCGTGTGGTCTGATTTCATATAGCTCAACATTTTGACTGTGGAGGGAAGGTAGAAAATGGTCAGTAGTGGACACAGATAGTATATCCACTCACTCCAGAAATATTACTTGTCTGATAATAAGCTTTGTGATGAACAGAAGAGCCACGGTGAAGGAGACACATGGTAAAAGAACACATAAGGGTGTGACAGGTGCTACAAAGATGCAAACATGGTGTGATGACTGAAGGGTAGACTTGACTTGGTCAGGGAGGTCCTGTCCAAGGAGACCTTATGCTACAGACCGGTAACATACCCCAGGAAAGAGAGCAGGGTGGAAAGGCTTGGGGCTCGGTCACGTTGTCGTCAGAAGTTACCTGGACTACTCTGGCTCTTGCTGTCAACATGTTTCACGTTCACTGCTCCCTAAATGTCAAGATCAATTCCCAGCAAGTAAGATACAATTTAAAGTTTGATTAATTATTTCTTAGATGTTACAAACACAGTATATCAGTGTCTTCTTTTTTCTTCGATGTCAAAGTCTAGTCTTACTGATGGTTAAGAAACTTGCCCAAGGTCACAAACCTAATACAAAGTAGAGTCAAATTTTAGCCTGAGGTTTGATTACAAATCACATCAGTCTTTCACTATACACTGGTTCCTTCTCCATCCTTGGCATTCACCTACCCAGTAAGGAATGCTTCCGTAGTGTTTGAACTTTCTGTGACAACTGGGTCCATGGTGTTGTCTGGACCATGCAGCAAGCTTCCACATCCCTTTCTATAGCACCTGCAGCAGTCACGGCATAGGACGGAGTGGGCTGGCAGGCCAACACCTTGCCCCGTCACTCTGTCGGAACCAAGTGTGTGACCTGGACTGAGATGCCTAACATGTGACAGTCCTTCCTTGTGCCTCTGTCCTGCAGGGGCTTTCCAAAGAAGGCCGGCAGGACTGCCAGAATAGCCTCTGATGAGGAGATCCAAGGCACAAAGGATGCTGTCATTCAAGACCTGGAACGGAAACTTCGCTTCAAAGAGGACCTTCTGAACAACGGCCAACCGGTATGGAGAGATTTGGGGCCCAGTTGTGCACTTCAGAGGGCCCTGTCTTCACTCACTGAAACTTAGGTTCTTAAGCTTGTACAAGAAAATATTCCATTCCTTCTGAGTGTCAACATCCTTATTAGTATGAGGGCTTGAATCTAGAGAAAAAGGAGGAAGTGAAGTGGGTCCCTTCTGTGGCTCTTCTCTGCTCCCTACCATTTGTGAAACCACCCTGGGGTAGAAGCAGAAAGGGAGAGAAAGGAGTAGGGGGCACTTACGAGGGCTGGAAAAACAGGGGACATGGAGAGAGCGGGAGGGCCAGGCTGTCTCTGTCCAGGAGCAGTGAATGGAGATAAAGTACTAGAAGATGACTCTGGGTTCTAAGGCATATATTGCTTCTACACAAAAAATATCTTTTCAAGTTGTTTTTTTTTTTAATTTGAGAATTTTAAGGGAGTACAAATATTGAGGTTAAATAAATTGTTTCTGTACTTTTTGAGTAAAGTTATAAGTGTGTCCATCACCGGGATGGTGTATACTGTATTCCCCCACAACTGATGAGCATTAATTTCCAATGAGCATTATTTCCTTATGTGCACACAAGTCTTGATTGCTTTGTTCTAATATGATGTGAGTATACCTTGATGTTTTTTTTTTCCATTCTTGTGATACTTCACTTAGAAGAATGGTCTCCAGCTCCATCCAGGTAATGCAAGACATGAGCTCACCATTCTTTATGGCTGAGTAGTGCTCCCAGATGTGTGTACACCACAGTGTGTGAATCCACTTGTGTATTGATGGGCACTGCAGTTGGTTCTGTATCTTTGCGATTGTGAATTTTGCTGTTATGAACATTCAAGTGCAGGTGTCTTTTTCATAAAACCTTTATTTTCCTTTGGGTAAATACCTACTTGTGTGAATGCTGCATTAAATGGTATATTTTAGTTCTTTGACTGCTTTTTGGGTCTTCTACATAAATTCTTTGTCTAGTCTTATGTCTGTAAGAGTTTTTCCACCCTTTCTAGAATTCTTACAGTTTTATGCCTTAGTTTTAACTGTTAGCCATTTTGAGTAAATTTTTGTGAGTAGATGATCCATCCACCATGGTGTGGATCCTGTTTCAGTCTTCTACATGTAGCTGTCCGGTTCTCCCTGCACCATCTGTTGAACAGGGATTCTTTTCCCCAGCATGGTATATTTTTGTCTGCTTTGTCAGATGGGAGTATCTGTTCTTCTGCCAGTTCCATGCTGTTTTGATTACTTTATCTTTACTAGAGAAACTATTGCTGAAGTTCAGTTTTGTTCTACTAGGTATTTTACTAGATTCAGTATCCTTAAGAGTAAATGATGCCCATTCTGTAGTCTCTTACAATCTTCTAGTGTCAGCATCAGAGCAATGTAACTCAGAAAAAAATTAATTCTAATAATTATATTTTAAAACAGAATTGTGGGGCACATAAGTTGATAGGGTTAAATATATATATTACATATATATGATGTTTTCTCTATTGGACTTGACTGTTTCTCAGTTTTTTTTGTTTTTGTTGATCCTTTTTCTACCACATCAGAGTATTTTAAGGGGATAGGAAAAGCAAATCTAGCAAATAGGATCCCACATAAGGAGAAGACCCTTTGTAGCTTTATTATGGAATTATCACCAGAAAAATTTGCCTGACTTGTAAGTAGAAGAAAAGGGCCTCTTTGTATAAAATCTCCTCTCAAACACCTTTTTCAGAGTAGAAACCTCTCTGTGTTGATGGTGCTTTCTGGGAACTCAAGCACTAACAAATAAAAAAGTGTGTGAGCAGGCCACTTTTGATTGGAAAGGTAGAGAATAGAGGAGAGTAGTGAATGCTGATTTTCATTATTAAGACCTCTTAATCTGACCAAGGAAAATTAAAATTCTAATGAGTTTTGAGTTACTCATTTTACCAAATGTAGAAAATTTTCACAAAGGGAAAACATTTTCTCCCTGAAATAAGCGATTGCATATGTAAACGTACACACTCTGGAAGATTTCCCAGGCTTTGTCAACCAAAGCCTATAAAAGATTAAAATGAATGCTTATGGGAACTTTTTTAAGCCAGGTACAGGCATCCCTCCAGCTTTTTTGGTTTTGGTTGTTTATTTAAATATTCCTCAGGGAATAAGATTCTCTTGGTGAAGGTAGACTTTTATAAACTATTGTTCAATCATATTGTGTGTATATGTATTTACATTTATCTGTTATACTTTATTAATCTCTTTTATATATAAATATGTAATATTTGTATTTATCTGCTTATCCATGAATAACATTCATAGTAAGTTCCATAGATTCCACATTAGAAAGGACAATAAAAACAAGGTTTCCCTCTTTAGAATCTGGGATTCTCAAATAGCTTTTCCCTAATGTCACATATTACTCTTATTTTTGGCTTCTCTAGACAAGGGCTGTACATCCACATGGCATAGAGATGCAGAAACAAAACTGTCTTAGTAAGAAATGTAGCATTAAAAAAAAATTGTGAAGTACCTTTGTCTCCTAATGGTAGCAGGTGAAATAATAGATATAAAATTGACATTTCTGCTTAGAAGTGTGGAAATGCTTCTTAAGAGAATAGGTATTTAAAATGCTCTTAGAATGTTGAATTTAGTGATTCCTTTTTAAGAGATGGAAGAAAGTAATTTAAGTCCACAGCATGCTGTACTATGGCAGGCCATACACCAGACACCTGCCTTTTCCTCCTTCCCCTGCTCTTTTTTTTTTAAATTGTGTTAAGACATTTATAGTCTATACTTAGTAGATTTAACATGTATCCTTGTAAAATGCACCATAGTTGTGGTCCCACCAATTATCCTCCCTCCACCCATCCTCCTCCCCTTCACTCCCCTCCCCCTCCTCTTTCCCCTTCATCTTGGGCTGTAGTTGGGTTATAGCTTTCATATGGAAGTGTGGGTGCTCATAAATTGGTTTCATGGTAGGGCTGAGTACATTGGATACTTTTTCTTCCATTCTTGAGATACTTTGCTAAGAAAGATCTATCCATGTAAACATAAAAGAGATAAAGTCTCCATCTTTTTTTAAGGCTGCATAATAGAAATAATGGCCTTTTTTTTTTTTTTTAATGAAGTAATTTGAACTTCAAGACTGTCATTTGGCACTTGATGTATTTCACTTCCCAGTTTCAACTGGGATTGGAACCAGCAATTACTGGAAATTGTAAATTTACCTAGCATATTTTCCTGTTAGACAGTTTCCAGTAGAATTTGCATCTATATTCAGAAATGTGGGCATTTATCTGAAGTAACTTCTGTGCCCTTTTTAGGTTCTGCCCTATGAATTACTCTTGCTAATAAGACACTTTTTAATAAAATGCCTCAGATGGGATGGTCTCTGAAAGTTCCTCCCAGATCCTTAATTCTAAGTTACTTGGGGACCAACACTCAATCGTGGATATCACCAACAGACCAAGAAAGATGTCAGTATTTCTTACATATAAGAATGGCCTAGCAAAAACAATTGGGGCTGATTCCAAAGTGCCGGAATCAGCACACCGCTTTGTGTGCTGGACAGGCAGTCTGCTTCCAAGCAGAGTCGTGCATGTGGCGTCAGCCTGGGCAGGTTTCTTTCTTACTCCTATGGCTAACGCAGCCATGTGCCATCGTTCTTTAGGGATCCTTACATTTACCTCATTCATCCCTGTCACACAGCAGCCTAGGAAATGCCTGGAGCAGTGAAGACCTCAAAGTACAGAGGACATCACTGAGAGGTGGGCTAAAACCGCCCTCAGCTAACACAAACTGAACATGTCCTATGGGCCAGACATGTTAAGCAAGTGACAGAAATGGTTTCCATCAGTGATATGTTCTTTTTACCTTCTGCATCTTCTCTTCTAGAGTATCTTTCTGCTCTTCCTGTCATTCAGCCCTGGGGCTATTCCAAAGCCGTTAGATGGCTATAAAATAACATTTCCTTTAAATGGTTATTTTACTGTTTGCACATCTTTGATTTCCTCTGTGATTTTCACGAAGGATAAGTGTATGACACATATTCTCTATGTGGCTTCTGCCTGGTTGCTTATTGCTCACTTTAAATTGGTGCTGTATCAATTGGTGGCTGAGATGGGGATGGGGCAGCTCCTTTCCCACACTGTTTCTGACAACGGGGAGCATAGGTAGCCTCAGAAAACACCAAAACATACTCTGTTTTTATTCTCTTTCATAAGGTATATGTATTTGTGATTTTTTTTCCTCTAATTTTGTATTTTGGTGACTTATTTTGTCTAGAGGTTAACATATGAAGAAAGAATGGCTCGGCGACTATTGGGTGCTGACAGCGCAACCGTCTTCAACATCCGGGAGCCAGAAGAGGAGCCAGCTAATCAGGTGCCATATTGCTCTGGGCTGCTTCGAGGAGTAACAATGGTTTTGTCTCCTTTCCCCATACTTTTCATGGACATGATTCTTAGGATCACTTCTCTGGAAAGTGTAAAGGAAGTCACAGAAAATTATATTAATATTAATCAACCTTATAACTGATATTTAAGGAGCACAAAGTCTCCTTAATGATGTTAAGTCATTGATAGAATCATTTCCGTCAGTGATAACTGTTCTTTTTATCTTCTTATTTATCAGTTTATTCTACTTTAGAGTATTTCTGTTTTTTCCTGTCCCATGCTTTGATGCAAAATAGTTTTGTGTGGAGAAACACATTTTCAATGACTTCACTTGAAAGAGTTAGTGTATATTCCCATTACAGGTGACCTTTGAACAGCATGGGGTGAGCAGCACCAACCCCCTGCACCATTTGAAATCTACATGTAACTGTTGACTTCCCCAAAAGTTAACTACTAATAGCCTAATGTTAACCAAGGCCTTACCAGTAACAAACAGCTGATTAACATGTATTTTGTATGTTATATACCTTATGTATTATAATAAAGTGCTTGTCGTAAGGAATAAAAAACATATTTACTATTCATTAAATGGAAATGGCTCATTATTAAAGGTCTTTATCCTCCTCAGCTTCATATTGAGCAGGTGGAGGAGGAACAGGAGGGATTGATTGATCTTGCTGCTGTAGGCGTGGCCAAAATCCACTTAGAAGTGGACCCTCATGGTTCAGACCCATTTTCTTCAAGGGTCAACTGTGTATTTTTAATACCTAGTTAAAGTAACGTATCTCTGTACAGAAAAGACTATCTTTACCTTCTTCCATATGTACAGATGCTCCTTGACTTAGGATGAGGTTGTGTCCTGATAAAACCCATCTTAACTTAAAAGTTCTGTAAGTTGGGCGGCGCCTGTGGCTCAGTTGGAAAGGCGCCGGCCCCATATGCCGAGGGTGGCGGGTTCAAACCCAGCCCCGGCCAAACTGCAGCAAAAAAATAGCCGGGCGTTGTGGCGGGCGCCTGTAGTCCCAGCTACTCGGGAGGCTGAGGCAGGAGAATCGCCTAAGCCCAGGAGTTGGAGGTTGCTGTGAGCTTTGTGACGCCACAGCACTCTACCAAGGGCTATAAAGTGAGACTCTGTCTCTACAAAAAAAAAAAAAAAAAGTTCTGTAAGTTGAAAGTGAATTTAACACGCCTGTCCTACTGGCCTTCTCAGCCTAGCCTGCCTTAAATGTGCTCAGAACACTGACATTAGCCTGCAGTTGGACAAAATCATCTAACATAAAGCCTATTTATAATAACATGCTGATTGTCACGGAATTTATACTACCTTATTGAAGGTGAAAGACAGAATGGTCGTGGGCTGATGTGTCACACCACTGTAAAGTCAGACAGTATCTGTAGTCATAAATCACTGATCGGCAAAAGATCTAAAATGTTCTTTGTTCCCCAGCTACCACTAAAAAAGTCACTTCATGCATTTGATATAAGCTGCTTTTATTTGGAGTGTCCAGATGCAGTATCAAAGCTAAAAGAAAGTTTTAAAAGAAGTTTAAAGGATCAAGTAACCTCTTTCTCATGTCTGTTGTCATCCTTCAAACTCTGAAAGTTTTTCTGTCTGTGCTAAATGTTGCTACTACAAAAGTTTCACTTAAAGAAAACTAGAAATCTTGCTGGATTCTTATTTCTATTATTGGTCTTCACTACTTTTTTTCTACTATTACAGGAAATTGGGTCTCCTCATGCTTCTGTAGGGAAACCTCTGGATGGTCAAAAGGTCATGCCTTTTTGTCACTGTGTCTGTTCTCCCCATCTGTCTTTACTGCCATAATTAATTATAAATGCTATGACTAGTATCTGCTTTTGTTATCAGATGAACAAAATTGCAATATGATTTTTCTTGATATTTATTTACAAACTTGAATTTAATGTGTCATTAATATATAGTGTGCACTTTAAAGCATGAGACAATTTTCATTTGTTATATCTTTCTGAGAGAAAAGTAGTAGTGATTAATTTGATAGTAATTAGACAAAACAACTCTGAGTGTTATTTTTTGTAGTTTTACCATGGTATTTCTTCCTTCAAACACAAACTTTTTTTCAGAGTTCAGTAACTTTTAAATATAGTTGAACCAACTTGTCTTTATTCTACTTTGTAGGAAAAAAAAAACATACCCTGTAGGATTAACTTTAATCACACATAAGATGCTGATACACTCTTTAACCAAAATTTTGCGTGGATTGTCCGCTGTACTTTTCCTTCTAAACCTAGTGGGTTCCCTGAGTTAAGGAGGCCCCGAGAGGCACAGGGATGTTAGATGTTTTTTTTCTTAAAATTCTGTGTACTATGCAGCTGTTTGCCACATGTGTACTGTTAGCTGTTGGGAGAGATGCCCCACCCTGCATCAGCTTTCATCCTACGGAGAGATATCACTGCTCCCCTTGTGTAACACTTTATTTTTATGAAGAGTTTAGGAAAACACAGCATTTGTGTTTGCCTTTTTCTGTCCTTGTCCCTCTTTCTCCTGCCCCAAGAGAGGAGGAAAAAAAACACTGATCTTTTGGAGTTTTTCCCTTCTTTTCTTTTTCTTGGATGATAGGTCTGGAAGACAGCTACTCACTTCCAGATGTTTTAATTTCAAATGGAATTGAACTGGGTGCAGAGTATGTTTCTGAGCTCCATGTTAGTAATATCTCTGTCTCCATGGTGCCTTACAGGGAGGGTGAGGCACACAGAACCCACCAGGCAGGGTGGGAGCAGGGGACATGCTATGGTAGGAAGTGTCACTCACGCTCTCTGTCCCTCTAGGAGTACAAAGTCTCCAGCTGTGAGCAGAGGCTCATCAGTGAGATTGAGTACCGGCTGGAGAGGTCTCCTGTGCAAGAGTCAGGCGAGGAAGCACCCTTCGTGGATGTTCCTGTGGACAAGAGGGTGGCCCCGATCTTTGAGATGAAGCTGAAACATTACAAGATCTTTGAGGGGATGCCAGTGACTTTCACCTGTAGAGTATCTGGGAATCCAACGCCAAATGTGAGCTGACAATAAAATAGTTGGCTTTTTAAGAGTTGTTTTCTGAGGAAGAAGTTAGCTTCCAAAAGACAGCATGTGTGGTGGGAGGGAGAGACACAGACCACCTCTCTTGGGTACCTGAAGGTCAGGGCCACCTTCAGGAGCCATCAGAAACCAGGGAGTGTGGGGAGTGGAGAACAAAAGGGAGCCCTGTATTATTTACTCCTCACTGTCACTCCCTAATTGCAAATGACCTCACTGAGTTCTGTGTGGTTAATTAACTTTGCCATGGTACAAGAGCTGATGAGTGGCCAGGCTTGGGTGTGTACTCTGTGCTCTGTACACACCAAGAAGTGACCGCTGGTTGTATGTAGTAAACTTTAAACCTACTGTACAAAACCAAGGCTTCCTGTGTGTACTGAGGAAGGAGGTGATCACAGCTGCTGCTAGGAAGGTGGTGGCAGCACCAGCCACAGGAGTGTGTGCATGTGCTGGGCACAGGGTGCCCGCTCCTTAAAGGAAGGACTAGAGTTAACTTCACTAGCCCAGCAAAGCAATAAACTTCCCTAGAACTTGAGTGAAAAGGATAAAAAGAGCAAGAAATTGAAACCCTCAAATTACACTATGACATATGGAACTGAAAGTGCAGAAATTAATATGAAAGGATGATTACAACCCTTAGAAGCAAGCACTATCCTATACATGGGTGCAGCTCCAGGTGTTTCCCACTCCCCCAGAGTAGAAAGGAGGAAATTGTGCTAAACATTAGTCCCAATAAAGACTGACAGACCAGGTGAGGAGAGTCAACAGAGCCAGGAGCAGGGAAACAGAGGGCAAGCACTGCACCATATTGGACGCACTAAAGAGGCTCTAAAATAACTACTTAAAGTAATTGAAACTATTTAAAAAGGGGTAGAACTATAACGAGAGAACAGGACAGTCCCCCTCCTCCCCCAGAATGCAGATTTTTAAAACAAGCATGTAGAAATGAAAAGTACACTCCCTGAGGATTTGAACTGAAGTGAGAACCAAATGGAAGAAAGGACAGTGAGATAGGGTCACTGGGTGCTCATAAGGACCGCTTTCCTTTAGGTCCAGGTGTTAATTTTGTTTTCATAATAAAGTAAGTTGTACCATCGTATTCTTTCCTTAAAACTGAATTCCAGCCCCACAGTCACAAACAAATAGCCTTATATTTCCAAACCTTTATCCATTTCCTAATAAAATGGGACTTCTGCAAAAACTTATTGTTAAAAAGCCTCTTTACCATATCCAAAATTTGGATAATAGCTATGTATTCCAAATATGATATCAAATATATGTATTAAAAATAAATTTGTTATTTGTTCTTCTGAAAGGCATTAAATTATTTCTGTATATTATACTATAGTAGATCCCTTCACTTTTTAGAGAACAAATTTAGTATCACTGTACAGATTTATAACTCATCTGAAGTATGCTTTTTTAGCTCAGTTACCATATATATCAGTTTTGACTTTCTTAAGTGCTAGTAAAAAAAAAAAAGGCAGACCCGCCCCCCCCCAAAAAAAAACCACCCAATTCTTTGAGGAAAGAAATGGATTAAGTAATTTTTTTCCTTAATGCTTTCTTGAAGGTCAGGGTCTTTATCTATGAAAAAGTAGTAAGTAGTTATTTGTAACCTGTGTGAAGCAGCTAGACTGAAAATAGTCCATTCTTGCTAGTCATTAGAATAATAGATACTAATGTAATTGTTAGGGCTGCTTTTAGTTTCTGTTACTCAAAATTACTAGATGATAGAATTCAAGAACTTGTTACCTGGTGTACTGATAATCATTTAAAGACTTTCTCATGAAAAAATAAATTTGCAACTTATGAATGAAATTCAACAAGAAATTATATCTTGAACTACTAATTATAAAGTATGATGCTTTATATAATTCAGTTTTTAGAACTGAAAGTTAATGGTCCAGTTGATTAATGTTTGGGCTCTAGTATTAATAAAGAAAATTTTCTATAAATTTGGAGCTGTCTGAAAAATAGGAGTTGGAAGCTAAATCAGACCCTGATAATTCATGCATTTATTTATTGCTGTATCTTTCTAGCCTCCTTGCATCTTAAGAATGTAGTTTTAAAAAAAATTTTTCAAATATTGTCATACTTTGACAGGAAAGCAATTCTGAATGCCAATTTGTGTCTCAGTTTGCACAGTGATTAACATTAAGAATAATTTTATTTTAAAAGTAAAGGGTCCAAAGCAGGTTTCTTTTGTTAGGAATCAGCAATGCTTCTGGTTGCAAGGAGTAAAAATAACAACAAAGAACCTGCTTGTGGCTAAAAAAAAAAAAAAGGAGGAGAAGGGTTTATTTTCCCATCTAACAGTAAGTCTGGAGCAAAGTTGATGTAGACATCTAGCTCAATATCTCAGTCATACTGGGGCTGCTGGCACTGAAATTCATAATAGTAAGCCCATCTTTCCACTGTGTAGTTCATAATCTAAACCCAGAATAATAACTGAATCATTACATATCTGTGGACCAATGGTTTTGTTTAAAATGAGGGAAGGAAAGAGGATCTATAGAAGTAGTTAAACCACTTTAAAATTCGTATTTAATCAAAATTTACTTTTACCTTATTTTTCACATGTAATTTTTTATCAACTTAAGTTATATATGTGAAAAATATTGTACTTTTCAATACTACTGTGCTTCTGTTGCCACAATGAGGGCAGCTGTCAAGCTTTAGGCCTTTGGTCATATGCGCTGCTCTCTCAGAATCCCAGCCTCAGTCACCCACCTTCCCTGCGGCATCTATTTGTCAGACAGTTCAGCAGAATGATTAGACTTTGGGATCTGTGATTGTCTTGGAAACAACCTTATTACCTTTAAATTGTAAGTAATACATTTTAATTGCCAATACATTTGAAAAAAGAAAAATGCCTACAATCCCTCCAGACAGAAACAACCCCTACGTAACTGTCCAAATTCAATATATATCCCATTATGTAAATAATGTATGGAAACCATGCCATGTTTTTAAAAACAAAAGGAGGTGTTGTATACCAGGTATTTTTTTTAAAGTAAAATAGAATTGAATTTGTTTGCTACCTGCTTTTTTTCACTCAAAATTTAATTTCCTATATAGGTATTTGGTTCAACATGAAAACTCAGGTCAGGTCTTCAGACACCATGTTATTTCCAGTCCTCCAAACAGAATGCAACTATACACATTCCTCATCCGTCCTGATTGGTCCTGTTTCCTCTCTCAGGTTTATTGGTTTAAAGATGGGAAGCAGGTATCTCCCAAGAGCAGTCACTATGCCATTCAGAGAGACCCAGACGGGACCTGCTCCCTCCACACCATGGCCTCTACCCTGGACGATGATGGGAATTACACCATCATGGCTGCAAACCCTCAGGTGAGGAAGGATGGCGCAGGCCTATATCTAGTGCCTATGGGCGTTTGATTGGACAGAGAAGCTGTTTAATTAGGTGAAGTTATGCTCCTTTGACTCATGAAACTATTTTTCCAAATTCTGCATCCATCTTGGTTTCAGAGGACAGAAAAATTCCTCATTTCCTGAGTGACTTACCCTATCATGTGTTGTTCTACCAAGTGATTCGGTGTAGACAAGTATTCCTTTCACAAATGTTAGGGCCCAACAAGCAATAGATGGCAATAATGGAGTGGACACAGCCCTATAGTAGAAAATAAGAGCTAAACAAATACACAAGTAATGAAATATCAGGTAGGGTTATATGGAGAAAATAAAGTAGAAGGAAAACAAAGTAAAATATTTTTAAAATACACACTTGTTAATGGGATAAGCACTGTATAAGAGCACAGTCACATAATTTTGATAGTACCTATGTATAGAATTCAGGATGTGTTTTCTCCTCAATTTGCCCCTAGATTTAGGGTCAGCAAATCAGTTGCCTTTTAGAATCAGGTTCCTGGATAACAAGTTCCCAGGTGAATCCTGAAAATTCTTTTTTACCAAGTATTTTATACATTCTAGACACTAGAATATACGTAGTACCCAAATTGAGTAAGAAATGACTTTGTACCTTGGGAGAAACCAAATGTGTGACAGGAAAAGAAGGGCAGGAAATCAAACAGAAAGACAAAAGCCCAGGACTTGAACCACACTGAGCAGCCTCAGGCCAGGTGGCTTGGCAGGGCACAGATTCTAGCTCGACCACTCACCCACCACTCCAGCAAGCCACATGCCATCTCACTGTGCCTGCTCTGACCCCCTAAGATCTTCCTCTCAAATGGTAAGTTCCAAGTTTTCCTTCTTTTAAATTCCTTTCAAATTAATTTGAATTCTTAATTTCAATCAATCAATTTCAATCTCTCAATATTATCAATCAATGGAGCACACCCCCACACACTCAATTAACAACTACTATCTCTCTATCTTACTGAGGGGAGCAAGGAAGAGCCTCCACGCTCAATGAACATCTAACAACTGTTTTTACCCTCTCAATTAACAATGATGAACAACCATCACTCAACCACCATCATTAATAGTTTTTTAATCAGTGACAAAAGTACCCTCCCTTCTCCCCCAAACCCCAACTCTTCCCCCCCACACACAACTTCAACAAGTGTGTAAGAAGCACTCAGTATACTGGTACGCGTGTGCTTTCAGTCAGTTGCCAGCACCTTAACATGTGTAAGAAGCACTCCGTGTACCTGATACGTGTGTGTTTTTCAGTCAGTTGCCAGCACCTTAACATGTGTAAGAAGTACTCCGTGTACCTGGTACATGTGTGCTTTCGGTCAGTTGCCAGCACTTTAACATGTGTAAGAAGCACTCCATGTACCTGGTACGCGTGTGCTTTCGGTCAGTTGCCAGCACCTTAACACGTGTAAGAAGCACTCCGTGTACCGGTACGCGTGCGCTTTCAGTTGCCAGACCTTAACATGTGTAAGAAGCACTCCGTGTACATGGTACGCGTGTGCTTTTCAGTCAGTTGCCAGCACTTTAACATGTGTAAGAAGCACTCCGTGTACCTGGTACGCATGTGCTTTCAGTCAGTTGCCAGCACTTTAACGTGTAAGAAGCACTCCGTGTACCGGTACGTGTGTGCTTTCAGTTGCCAGACCTTAACATGTGTAAGAAGCACTCCGTGTACATGGTACGCGTGTGCTTTTCAGTCAGTTGCCAGCACTTTAACGTGTAAGAAGCACTCCGTGTACCTGGTACGCATGTGCTTTCAGTCAGTTGCCAGCACTTTAACATGTGTAAGAAGCACTCCGTGTACCTGGTACGTGTGTGCTTTCAGTCAGTTGCCAGCACTTTAACTCAGAGACACAACTTACCCTGCCTTAGAGCAGAATGTGCCAGCAGGTGTGGAGGGTCAGCTCTGTGTCCAGGCCCTTAAATATTTTAGGTATTTAACTGTTTCTGGTTTGTAAGTCTCAGATTTGTTCATTTTATGTGAATGTGATGTCATTCAGGCCATCCCAGGCGTGGTTCTCACACGATGCTCATATTCTCCTGCTGACATCTCCTCCTTCATGTGTGGTTTGGGTAAGGGATGCCACTAACTTTCAGTAAGGTCATCACTAAAATGCCTGACAAGAAACACGTAGCTCTGATTCAGAATTGGCCACAACCAGTAGGCACAGATTATGATTAATTCAAAGAGGGTTGTCATGTTAAATACTGTCCTAGATAAAACAGTGAAGTTTATTTAACAGTTGAGAGAAAGAGCCTCTCATCCAAATTCTTTGCATTAGAGTTTTACTGAGGAACTTAACTCAGGGAAGATGCTTTTCTGAAAGGGGTGCTGCCACTGCTAACACACCACACTGATGTCTTGTGCGATGATGTCTTATGGGGAGCAGGACAGTAGACATGAGTATGCTTAATGGTTACCAGCTTTGCACAACAAGTCACCCCTTCCTGGTGTCTCTGGCAGGGCCGCACCAGCTGCACTGGACGGCTGATGGTCCAGGCTGTCAACCAGAGAGGCCGCAGTCCCCGCGCCCCCTCAGGCCACCCTCACGCCAGAAGGTATTTCAGATGTTCTTTCCCATAGGTGTCACTATTATTTTGTTTATTCTTGTTTTTTTTTGTTTATCACTATCAAGTCAATAGTATTAGAATCACAGTGTGGCCACAGAAGTGGAAGATGAAACATGAGTACAGACTTACCATGTGTGGGTCCTTTGCTATTCAGAAAGGAGAGGGAACAAACATTTGTTGAGATGCACTAGGCGTGCTCAGATACACCACTATTAATTTGTCAAATAGAGCACATTTTATGTGTGAAGACACACTCAGTACCTTTAAATGGTATATTAACATTAAATATGAGTACATGATTAAAGAAGTTTGATTTTGAATATTTGCGTATCAACAGCTATGTGAGTTGACCATGATAACTATTTACCACTAAATTTCTTAAAATCAGCTATTTTGTTAATGTAAAGCTCTTAGTTCAAGACCATCAGACCACAAATTTTGCAGATTTTTAAAATCTGTCATTTTTATTTTTATTTTTATTTTTTTTGAGATGGAGTCTCAAGCTGTCTCCCTGGGTAGAGTGCCATAGCATCACAGCTCACAGCAACCTCAAACTCTTGGGCTTAAGCGATCCTCATGCCTCAGCCTCTCAAGTAGCTTGGATTACAGAGTTTGCCACAACACTCGGCTATTTTTTTTTTTTTTTTTGGTTATAGTTGTCATTGTTGTTTGGTGGGGCCTGGGCTGGATTCGAACCCGCCAGCTCCGGTATACGGGCTAAGGCACCAAGCCAAAATCTGTCATATTTTAAATGCTTAAACTAATAACAGCAGGCTTCTCAGTCTTAGTAGCCCTGAATCTGTTCAGGGATGCAGACAGAAAAATGGGAGGCAGAGACAGAAAAGAGATACTACTTCTTAATAACATATTTGCATTTTAAAAAATAAGGGTAAGTCAACTAGCCTGTCAGCTTGGGGTCCTAGATATTTATTTACCGAGTATCCCCAAATAGGCCTGCTGTAAATTGAACACAGGCTCACAGAGGCCAGCAGAGAAACTGACTAAGCATCACACAGGGCGGGGCGGAGGGGAGTGCGTCTACACCTTCTTAGGTGACTTGATCCAGAGACCTTCACCAACATTGATAAGACAACTGGCACCTGAGCACGTGCAGATTTAATTTTAGCCATGTGGTGGCAGTGTCTTCATATGACCCAAGCATCTGTCAATGACTTGTCAATAATTACTCTCAGCATACTTAGCAAAAGGGCCACTGTCTTGTGATTGTCCTTACTGCCTTTCTTGTGGTCTTCAATATGTTTAAGCTTTTCCATATGAAATGGGTCCTCTAGAAAGCATTTTTCTCATAAATTATATCTATACTTAGAGAAGAATAGACCATTTAATAGCCTGGTATGCTAATATTTCATTTGTTCCACTCTTGCTTTTTCTAGTGAATGTTTTTAAACTTATTTTCTAGTGGTTACTGATAGAATTTGTATGCAGTATATTGCTCTTCTCTACAGTGTTCACTGCACTCACTTTAAATTGTGTTCCTCTTAAAAAAGGGAGAGAGATGCAGAAAATCTGGAAGATCTATAAAATCTTAATTTTTTAAAGTAAAGAATAATGCCTTTCAGCATATAGATAACTAAAGAAAAAGAAAACTTGCCTAACATTGTTTTCCTGGTTAATATCAAAGAATTTTGATTAAAAATATATTAAAATTTTTATAGAATAATAAGAACTTTTAATTTTCTACAAATTTCAGAATCACAGTAGAAAATTATAGTAATTTCAGTTGAAAATGATTTGGTAATCAGCAACAACTATTGCTGCTTTTCATAAACCTTTAAAAAATACTAAGAAAAAATGTGTTAATATATAATACCCCATTTCTTCTCCATTTTCATTTCCCCATCTATGACTTACGTAATTAGCAGAATATTAAATTTATGGTAAATTTTGAAATTAAAGAAGATTTTTGTTTTTCTGACTTTTTTTTTTTTTTTTTTTTTTGGAGACAGAGACTCAGTATGTCACCCTCAGTAGAGTGCCATGGCATCACATAGAGTGCTGTGGCATCACAGCTCACAGCAACCTCAAACTCTTGGGCTTAAGCGATTCTCTTGCCTCAGCCTCCCAAGTAGCTGGGACTACAGGTGCCCACCACAATGCCCAGATATTTTTTTGTTGCAGTTGTCATTGTTGTTTCGCTGGACCGGGCCACGCTGGAACCCACCAGCCTCGGTGCATGTGGCTGATGCCTTAACCACTGTGCTATAGGCACCAAGCTTTCTGATTTTTTTTTTTAATGTATAAATCTTAGGGGTAGGAATCAGATAAAATTATATTATTACCTTGGGTATATTAAGAAAACAGATGACTAAAGTCTGGAAATAACTATCTATTGATATTTCTGTCTTGTCTCAAGGCCTCGATCCAGATCAAGAGACAGTGGAGATGAAAATGAGCCGATTCAGGAGCGATTCTGCAGACCTCACTTCCTCCAGGCCCCTGGAGACCTGACTATTCAGGAAGGAAAACTCTGCAGAATGGATTGCAAAGTAAGAGTATCTTACCAACCTGCCAATCTGTTGCTTCACTTCACCCCCATCATTGACATTTCTCTGTAGTTCCTTTTAGATAAATTATATAAGGTATAAAGTTATTCCAGTTTAAGAAAGAGGAAATGAATAAAAGATAGATATACTAGATGAAAAGAAATGAATACGAGATAGATATCTACATATTTCTTTTTTGAGACAGTCTCACTCTGTCACCCTGGGTAGAGTGTAGTGGGATCACAGATCATAGCAACCTTAAACTCCTGGGCTCAAGCCATCCTCCTGCCTCAGTCTCCTGACAACACCAGGTTAGTTTTTCTATTTTTAGCAGAGATGGGGTCTCATTCTTGCTGAGGCTGCTGGTCTTGAACTCCTGAGTTCAAGGGATCCTCCTACCTTGGCCTCCCAGA
Source organism: Nycticebus coucang (assembly GCF_027406575.1). Classification (NCBI taxonomy): domain Eukaryota; kingdom Metazoa; phylum Chordata; class Mammalia; order Primates; family Lorisidae; genus Nycticebus; species Nycticebus coucang. The sequence continues at coordinate 107,584,607 of NC_069780.1, read as the reverse complement.
ATGGTAGGATTATAGGTATGAGCCTCCGTGCCTGGCCTACATACTGTTTTTCATCATTATTTTGTTTACATTTAAATTTATATTAAATATATTCTTCACTCAGAACCTTATACACCATACCTAAGTATAGTAAAGACAATGATGTTTCAGAACCACGGGGTTTGTGTTGCTTTCAGTCCAGTACAGCCTGTAAACTTCACAATTTTTGCTCTTAACTGTGATTAGGGTTTAAAAGAGTCACGTGGGCTCCCTCTGCTGGTTCTGTTTGGGATTGTATTATGTTGTAAAAATACTTATGCTGAGAAATGTAGTAAGTACATTAAGTTGAGTTTCAGAGTGTGTTTGAGTGTGTGCGTACTTCATTTTCTGTCTGTAATTAAGAATTCATGCTGGGCGCAGTGGCTCAGGCCTGTAACCCCAGCACTCTGGGGAGAGTGAGGCTGGTGGATCCCTTGAGCTCTGGAGTTGGAGACCAGCCTGAGCAAGAATGAGACCCCATCTCTACTAATACTAGCAAAACTAGCTGGGTGTGGTGGTGAGCGCCTGTAGTCCCAGCTACTCAGGAGGCTGAGGCAGGAGGATCACTAGAGCCCAAGAGTTTGAGGTTGCTTGAGCTATGACACCACGGCACTCTACCCAGGATGAGACTCTGTCTCAACAAAGAATGCCATCGCACTCTACCAAGAATAACAAAGTGAGATTCTGTCTCAAAAAAAAAAAAAAGGATTCATCCAAGTAGAACTGATGCATGACCCAGCAATCCCACTGCTGTCTGTACAGCCAAAACATAATGTCCACTGCATGGTCCTCATAGGGAATTCAGCTGAGTGCCCATCTGCAGGTGGCTAGAAAGAGGCGGCACAGCACATCCCAGGTAGAACACTAGTCAGCCTTAAAGTAAGTACTGCCATCTGGGGCAACATGGATGAACTCAAAGGACATTATGTTAAGTGAATAAGCTGAGCACAGTCCCACACTGCAGGATCTCACTCACAGAGGCAGAAGGAGATTCTGCTGTGGCTATCAGGGCCTGGACAGGGAGAGGACATGAGGAGACCTTTATCAAAGGAAGCAAAATGTCAGAGACAGGAGTAAGTTAAAGAGACCTATCCTTTACCACAGTGACTGTAGTTCATAACAATGTAACTTATACCTGAAAATTGCTCAGAGGATAGATTTTTAAGTGCTATATCCACATATTAGCTTGATTTAGCAATTCTCCATTTTTGAATATGTTATGCATGATAAATGTATATAATTTTATTTGATACTAAAAATAGTTATAGACCACTTGTAAAATGACTTGTTTTTAATCAACGGGGAAAATGTTATTTTAGATGATGTCAATGGATTATTAATTTTATGCGTAAAAATGGAATTATGATTGTGTAAGAAAACTTTTTTAGATATGTCTACTGATTTATGTATGGGGTTAAATTACATAAAATTTTATTATTTTAAAATATGAAAAAATATGAATCTAAATAATGGTTATATAGAGATTAACTATAATACCTCTATTTTTAGTCATGTTTAAGAAATGAAAGTACGGGCGGCGCCTGTGGCTCAGTGAGTAGGGCGCTGGCCCCATATACCGAGGGTGGCGGGTTCAAACCCAGCCCCGGCCAAACTGCAACGAAAAAATAGCCGGGCGTTGTGGCGGGCGCCTGTAGTCCCAGTTGCTTGGGAGGCTGAGGCAGGAGAATCGCGTAAGCCCAAGAGTTAGAGGTTGCTGTGAGCCGTGTGACGCCATGGCACTCTACCGAGGGCCGTACAGTGAGACTCTGTCTCTACCAAAAAAAAAAAAAAAAAAAAAGAAATGAAAGTACTGGGCAGTGCCTGTGGCTCAGTGAGCAGGGCGCCGGCCCCATATACCGAGGGTGGCGGGTTCAAGCCCAGCCCCAGCCAAACTGCAACAAAAAATAGCCAGGCGTTGTGGTGGGCACCTGTAGTTCCAGCTACTCGGGAGGAGAATCGCCTAAGCCCAGGAGTTGGAGGTTGCTGTGAGCTGTGTGACGCCACGGCACTCTACCGAGGGCAATAAAGTGAAACTCTGTCTCTACAAAAAAAAAAAAAGAAAGAAATGAAAGTACTTTATTTCACTGTACAGGGACATAACTATCCTTGACATCTCTACCATTAAAAGAACACTGGGGCTCAGCACCTGTAGCTCAAGCGGCTAAGGCACCAGCCATATACACCAGAGCTGGCGGGTTTGAATCCAGCCCGGGCCTGCTACACAACGACAACTACAACCAAAAAATAGCCAGACGTTGTGGCAGGCGCCTATAGTCCCAGCTACTTGGGAGGCTGAGGCAAGAGAATCGCTAAGCCCAGGAATTGAAGGTTGCTGTGAGCCATGATGCCACAGCACTCTACCCAGGGTGACGTGGTGAAGCTCTGTCTCAAAAAAAAAAAAACAAAACCACTGGGGCCAGGCACAGTGGCTCCCACCTGTAATCACTCTGGAGGCTGAGGCAGGAGGCTCCCTCAAGCTCAGGAGTTCAAGACCAGCCTGAGCCAGAGCGAGACTGCCATCTCACCCCTGGAAAGCTATAAGCAGAGTCACAGGAGCTGATACTAACAGCCACCTCTTATACTACTCAAAAATTTCTTAGCAGTGATTTCCCTTTGTTTTAATATTATGTTCCCTCTGGTTTAGGTCAGTGGGTTACCAAACCCAGATTTGAGCTGGCAGCTCAATGGAAGGCCCATACGGCCTGACAGCACTCACAAGATGCTGGTGCGCGAGAACGGGGTACACTCCCTGATCATAGAGCCTGTCACAGCTCAGGACGCCGGCATCTACACATGCATCGCCACCAACCGGGCAGGGCAGAACTCCTTCAGCCTGGAGTTGGTGGTTGCAGGTATGCTCTCTTGTGAACCCTCTCTTTCTCTGTCAGAAACATCATCAGACTGACAAGGGTAGACTGAGTCTGCATTATTGACAAATATGGAAAGTAAATCAACCTGTATCATCAAAATAGTCGATGAGCACATGTTAATAAAGCCCAACAAGTCAGAAACATTCATTTCTTGTGCTCAGGTCTAACCATTATCATTTAATCTTCCTTTCCTCCAGCTAACCAAAGAGGGGACTTCAGCAGGTCTTGTGGGCTGTGTGGCCTCTCGTCTGTGCAGTGGTCCTCGGTGTGGTACAGGGAGAGTCTGCAGCAGCATATAGATACCCAGAACCCAGCCAGGGCTTTGCTTATACAAGAAGTGTTGCCCATATTCCCAATTTTAACAGAAAGTACAATGCTTCTAAAATTCAAAATTTTTCTCTGAAATGGTTTCTACCACTGATCCCTGAAAGCAATTTCCCATTGGATTAGGTAATATTGAATAATAACAATTAGTTCTGGGCTCGACGCCTGTAGCTCAGCAGCAAGGGCACCAGCCACATACATCGGAGGTGGCAGGTTTGAACCCAGCCCAGGCCTGCCAAACAACAATGACAACTACAACCAAAAAATAGCCAGGCGTTGTGGCAGGCGCCTGTAGTCCCAGCTACTTGGGAGGCTGAGGCAAGAGCATCGCTTAAGCCCAAGAGTTTGAGATTGCTGTGAGCTGTGACAGAACAGCACTCTACCAAGGGCGACATAGCAAGCCTCTCTCTCAAAAACAAACCAAATAGTTCTGATTTTTTTTCAGACTAGGTAGTAAAGTTGCCTTGTCTTTTTTCATAGCTGCCTTCAAAGAATACATGTTGAAATTTGTAGTTTGTGGAATGTGCATTCATAGTTTGTAGGTAACTACTTAAAGCTGCTGGATTAAGATGCCTCCCTGCATGTTCCCCCTGTAAGTCCTTGGCATTTCTTACTTAAGCTGGGAGTTATAGACTTTCAGAATCTTCATAGCAAGCTTCTCAGAGGGCACTAAGGGAACCAAGCGTGGCATGGTTGGTGACGGCTGTTGCACAGAACAGGTGGCAGGTGGCCAGGGCGCCATGTGGGCTGATCAGACTTGAACTAATAAGTGAGTGGAATGAAGAAAACAGCACGTGAGTCAAAAGTGGTACAAAACCAAAGGTCTTTCTGAGTCTCCTGCAGCCCCTCTGCGTCACTGATGGGCAACCCATCTTGTGCTTTCCTAGCCAAAGAAGTACACAAGCCCCCCATGTTCATTGAGAAGCTGCAGAACACAGGGGTTGCTGATGGGTACCCCGTGCGGCTGGAGTGCTATGTCTCAGGAGTACCACCACCACAGATATTTTGGAAGAAAGAAAATGAGTCACTCACTCACAGCACTGATCGCGTGAGGTAAGACAGCACCATGACATGGCCTAATGGAAAGTGCTCAGTCCTGGTGACAGCTATAAAGACACATTTATAAAGCACTGTACAGCTCTGTGCAATAAGCCACACTTTTTATGAGTCACAGACCAATCACTCTAATGTAGAGTAAGATTTTTAGACAGAAGCTATAATGTGGTGAGGAAGCATATTATCTGACAGTAATATTTTTTAAGAATTTATCTTTACATGTAAAAGAAAAGATGGATTCATTTGCTTTAGGGTTATTCAGAGGTTTCTGTAAAGGCTGATCTATTCACCCTCTTGGTATCTGCTCTTCCCATTAATGTTAGTGCACTAGTAGCCACTGCAGAATTAAATGTGACCCTGTTACCTGCTACTTGCATAATTCTAAATGATGCTTTATGTCCAAAGCCACTTTTTTTACAATTTAGTGCCCTAATGCCTCTGCCCTTCCTCCAGCATGCACCAGGATAGCCATGGCTACGTCTGCCTGCTTATCCAGGGAGCCACCAAGGATGACGCTGGGTGGTACACCGTGTCAGCCAAGAATGAAGCAGGGATTGTATCCTGCACTGCCAGGCTGGATGTTTACAGTGAGTGCCATTTTCTCACTAAATTAGGAATATTTAGACATCTGGACAGCAAATTACTCTTACTATAATATTTTGTCAAAAAATTCATATTGCAAAAAAAAAAAAAAAAAAAATTCATATTGCTCTCTCTTTCTATTTATAGTTTCTCGACATTAATAATGAACCATACCAGGAGAACAAATACCCAAGTACCATTCAGGAACTTTATTAGCAAAACATGCATGTTGATTTCTCTTACATTGGCTAGTTGTGGCTTCCTTACTCCAGCATCCTGAGGAGCTGCCAGTAGACTAAGGCATAGCTACGTGTTTTTCACATTTTCTTGTTACTGTGTTCTGCCAGTGACTGCCTTTGGGATAATCCCATCACAGTGCCCTAATGCACTCGAGATTCGTGTCCTGTTAAGGCTGGAATGTGTGCTTGCTCATGCTTCTCATTAGTGTGTCTTACACAGCTCTGCCATAGACTTGTATTTGTGTACATGCCTCTAAATACAAAGAAAACTGTCCTACTGGATTTACAAATCAGTACAACAGTTTGATGTGATCCATTGACATAAAGAAAACCACTCAAAAGAAATAAGAACTGACCTCAAACTTTATCTCTTCTGGGAAACAAAAAACTTTGGGTGGCCCCAGCCTTCTCTCCTGCCTGATTCCTTTCAACTGATTAGTGTTAAAAACATCCATCGGCAATTCCTAACTACTATATTTTCTTCAATAAGAAAATGAATTAGTGTGAGAGTTAGGAAGCTCATGTCAAAGGGTCCCCTGTGCTACGGTGTTTACTTTAGGTCTTTAACAATATCCACCACCCTGCATAGACCTATTAACACATGAGTGCAGCACAGGTCCCTCGATTCCCCTGGCTCTACTGTGGCTGTGCTCAGTCTTTCACAGAGGACGTGCCCCTGGTACCCATCAAAACATATCCATCCTGACATCTAAGGGCTCTCCAATTATATCTTTGTTTAAAAATATATATATATTACAACTACAAAGAATGCATTTATCCTCCCATATCCTAACTGGATGTAACTATGTTTAAAATATTCTATAGTTTCATAATAAATAAATGATAAAAGATCTTAATTTACCTTGTTGTTTGTAGCCCAGTGGCATCAGCAGCCGCAGAGCACCAAGCCAAAGAAAGTCCGGCCCTCTGCCAGTCGCTATGCGGCACTTTCGGACCAGGGACTAGACATCAAAGCAGCCTTCCAGCCTGAAGCTAGCCCATCCCACCTGGCACTGAGCACTGCCTTGGTGGAAAGTGAGGACCTGTGACCAGCTCTCTTGTTGGTGCTGAAACACCAAGACAGCCACTGCCTTGACCAACATGCTCCTTTGTCACCTTATGTAAAAGTGACTGTAAGAAATAAACACCAAAATAATATTTTTCTTACTTGATATACCAAATTTAGCATTTAAGTAGGTGATGCTAATAGAAGTATACACATTGCACAGAAAATTCACATTTATTGTCCAATTTGATACTTTTGGGTTTGCTGTCATTAAAGTGATCTGAAATGCTAAAATGCTAAGGAAATCAGTTGTTCACAGGAAACCACGTCGGTGTTACCTACAAGTGCCTTGAACACAGCTCTAGGTGCCACACAGCAAGATGGCATGAAACGCTGAATGTGAGGCAGCTGTGCCACAAACACAACAGCGACTCTGAGACTGTTCAGACAGCTGCAGTGAGCCAAGTGCAATATGTAAGGATGAGAGAGGAAGAGCTGATAGAGAAAGCCAAGGAAATGCCTTGTCTTTGTAAACGGTTTTTTATTAAATCTTGCTTTAAATTTTATTAGCATTAAGAGTTTTCTAACAAGGTTAATACTTTACTTTTTAACGTTTTTTTCTTTGTGTGTAGTATTTTCTTTCCATGCTACCTTGGTAGGAAGCTTATATAGACCATATTAAAAGGCTAATTTAAATATAATTAATATAAAGTATTCTGAATAAAGCAGAAATATATTACAGTCCATTCCTCAAAAGGTACCCAAAGTACCGAAATGACTGAGGTATACGGTATTTGAGGGACACAGGGGTCTGTGAGAACTAGGGAGAATTAAGGAAGGTGCCACCAGCACAATTACATTGTACTCATTTACACAGAGAGAAAGGGCACGAGGACTGCCAAAGACACTGCCATACACAAGTCAAGGAATTTAGGGTCAGCTGGAAGTTTAGAGCATATGTGCAACAGGAACTTGAGAGAGTGTGAAGTGTGTGCAGGGGGAAGATGTAGGTGGTTTGGGCGAGCAGATAATGAATCGAAGCTGTAAGGCAGGCACAGACAGGAAGCTGCAGTCGAAGGAAGTGGAGACAGGAGAAACAAAATAGGTCTGTGCCATAACGGGCCTTTCAGTGGCACCACGAAGTGGACAGTGGAAATCACTGGCTCACCACCCAGCTGACCTGCAGTTGCTGAAGGAGGTGCTGGGCTCTAGGTGGTGAGAGGCAGCTCAGCCAAGACTGCGCTGGGTGTGTGCAATTCTGCATCAGCTAGATGGGGTGGATTCTGACCAGACTTGATGGTTTTAAGTCGGAACCAATAAATTTTAAAGAGAAGAAAAAATAATTTAGCCTAGTAGTATATAACATAAGGCTGTAATGGTACTTTGCTATGAAAATAAACACTGTTATTCCTTATGCAAAACACAGTTCTCTTTCTTATTTATGTTTTGAACTCTCTTAGCTAAGTTACTCAATTCATATATAGTAAGTTTATACCTGTGTGCCACCCCATATATTTCATATTACTGCTTCACAAGTACAGCTTTCTGTTTCTTTATAAGAACACCAACCAAGTCTTAAATAGTAACAGGCTTCATTCAGCTCTGTACAGCATGGCACAGGTTTCCCTGACTTGCTTCTGTGCCACTAACGTGGAATCAGACACCAGGCAACGCTCTCACAGACCTATCTATGTTGTAGAATTATGACATGTCATATCTTGCCAAATTTTTTAAATGTGACTTTTGCTAACTTGCTGGGTTTGGGGTTAAATAGCATTATTTTGCTGCCTTTATTGCTGTATTTATAGGAAAAAAGTACTGTCATACTACTTTGTATTGTTGTGCCAGTGTAATGTAGATTTAATATCAATAAATATTTAACAAATAATAGTTGCTATTTTCTGAAGCAAAATATTTAGGGTTTTCTATTGTTGCTGCAATAAATGAGCACAAACGTAGAGGCTTTAAATGTCACTGACAGTTCTGTAGATCAAAAGGTCAAGCACGATGACACTAGTGTCGCTGTTTAGGATCTTACAAGGTTAAATCATTGGTTAGCTTGAGATCCACTTCTAAGCTCAAGGAGTTGTGTCACAACTGTCAAGAACTCACACAGAAGTCTCACTCCATCCCCCAGCCACGAGCTGTGCTGAGCTCCTACAGACTCCCATATCCTTGCCTCATAGCCTCCATCTTCAGAACTAGCACTGAGCATCTCCCTCTCACCAGAGCCCTTTCACGCTTTCTTAAAGTCATTGATTTGGGGTCTTAATTACATCTGCAAAATCCCTTCAGAGAAGCAGGCAGTTTGCATTTGATTGACTGGATAACAGAGGTGTGTATACACTGGGACTGGGTCTCGGGGGCCAGTTTAGAGTCCTGCCCACCACATTCATGCACCGCAGCTGTGCAGATAAATCCACACATAAGCCACAGTTTAAAAGGACACAAAACATAGGAAGATAAAAATGAACAAGGGGACTGCGCCTGTGGCTCAAAGGAGTAGGGCGCTGGCCCCATATGCCGGAGGGTTCAGACCCAGCCACAGCCAAAAAAAAACTGCCAAAAAAAAAAAAAGGAACAAGGGAAGAAATACAGCGTTAATATCTAGATAGCTACAACAGATGGACAACATACTTGGCCCTAGGCTTTCCTGCTACAGGAAACAAAGGGTTAAAGATGGTTATTTTGTGTAATTCAGCACCTCCATAAGGTAAAAGTATTTACCTCTTACTGGGGCTTTGAGAATATGTTTGAATTACACCGGAATTGTGTATTTCAGATTGTCTTCTATACCTCATGACTTGCTACATAGCTTAAAATAGCCATGATATACTTTAATGCAGAATTTGTCCACATTAAATCTATAGATTTTCTTTTATAAAGACCATCAGTAACATGTAAAAATCACCTTAGCTTGCCTCAGTAGTTAGAGGCTACTATACCATGTAAATTTATTCCTTTAAATTATGAAAACAATGAATTTTATATTATGATGGAAAAGAACTGGGTGTTGAAGTTGGCCAATCTGAGTCTGTATGTCATCGTGTGGAGCAGGTGACTTCACCTTCCCAAGCCACAATTTCCTAACTTGTAAAATGGAGATTAAAATGGTACCTCTTGCTCAGGGCTGCTATGAAGATTGTGTGGGATAATAATGCATGTAAAGCTTTTAACTTGGTACCTGGCACATATTAGCCAAATATATGTAAGCTGTCATTTTAATGTAGTTGGAAACTAAAACGATTTGGTAAAATTGTTCCAATTACAAACTATGTACATCCAATAAAATTATACAAATGGTAAAATTTATGATCTTGGATGGAAACAAAATGATTAACCCTCAACCAAAATTTAAAACTTCCCTCAGTTTTGAACAGGCAACAAAACAACAGTAGAGAAGTAACCATGACTATACTGATAGAGATTATCTTCCAAATACTGCAGATATCTTAAAAATCATTTTTATTCAGCACCCCTTCAAAATTATGGCAGTTATTAGACCTGCCAAGAGATGGGGTAATGTACAGACATTACATCATAAATTTTAATACTTTGATAATTATTTTAAAATAATTTGTTTTCTATATACAACATTAGCCTATATAAACACTACTTTGAGAATGGATCTAAGATTCACTGTATTGGGGGCCTTAACACAGCCAGACACAAACGCTTTTCCTCTCCTAAGACAAAGACAAAGGATCTGGCTGGCCCACTCCTGAGAATTTCCAGCCCAAACCCCTAACTCTACAGGCAAGCTGTGGAACCTGCCCATGCCCTGTGGCCCATATGACAGTGGTCTCTAACTGCTCCCAGGTGCACGTGCCATCTTTGCATTGCCCAGGCAGGTCACCTCTGCCTTTCTTTTCTATTTTTCTTTTTTTTGCAGTTGTTGGCCGGGGCTGGGTTTGAACCTGCCACCTCTGGTATATGGGGCCAGAGCCCCACTCTTGAGCCATAGGCGCTGCCCAGAATTGCCTAAAAATTTTTGAAGAAAAACCTAATTCTTCATTAGGAGGAGGAATAAACTGATTTGCTCACACAGTGGAATATTATCTATTATTCAGAGTTAAAGTGAAGAAGTGAATTTATACCAATAGCATGAGCCTGGACAAACATGTTTGGTGACGAAAGGAGAGTAGTGTCAGGGAGACAGCTGACAAGAAAGGACCTAGGCAATGAACAAACAGCTGAGACCCCAGGAGGTGTCAAATGGAGAGTAGTGGGGGAGTGGAGAGGCACCATGGTCGTGTGTGGTTATGGGTGGTCCTGGGCTGCCTCTGCCACCCCACCCACCTCATACCAGCCCTTTGTGGGGAAAAAAGTCAGCAGATCCCCTCCAGCCCCAAGACCACAGCCAACACCTACAGTCCTTTCTGCCAGATAATCCTCATGTGCCAGCCCTGAGCCCAGAGTAGAGAGGTTCTAGGATGGCTGTTCTCAACCTGTGGGTCGTGAACCCTTTGGGGGTCGAACGACCCTTTCACAGGGGTCACCTAAGACCATCAGAAAACACACATTTCTGATGGTTTTAATAACAGAGACACCGCTCCTCTACCCGTCTCCAAGTGGGTCCACCCATATAGAATACCCGGCGTGATGACATCATCGTGCCAAACCCATCACATACATCCTGTACAAATACAGGTGTATGTCACAGGGTTGGTGCCATAACATATTTATGTGGACCAGTCACATGTGTAGAGAGCAGCTGCTGTGTAGAAAGCAGCTGCTGTGTTGAAAGCAACAGTATTGGAGGTAAAACGACACTTCATGAATTATAATTACTGGGTAAATGTAAAACCATCAACTACAAAAAAAAAAAAAAAAAAAAATCTGTACCATGGGAACCTAATCTGTATGCTGATCCGTCTTTTTATATTCAGCTGTGGTTGATGTGAATACTGCCCCCTTGTGATAGTAACAGGTATGTAAAAAAAAAAAAAAAGGGTAAATCATAGGAAACTTTAATGAACTTTAAAGAAATTAACTTTATCTTCAGAGAAGTTTCTCTTCAAGTCCCTTGCCCAGCCTGCAATGGGATCACTTGTTCTTTTCTTGCTTATACGTTTGAGTTCTCTGTGGATTCTGGTTATTAAACCTTTGTCGGAGACATACCTGCAAATATCTTCTCCCATTCTGAGGGCTGTCTGCTTGCTTTACTTACTGTGTTCTTGGCTGTGCAGAAGTTTTTAGTTTGATCAGGTCCCAGTAGTGTATTTTTGAAGCTGTTTCAATTGCCCAGGGGGTCCTCCTCATAAAATACTCACCCAGACCGATTTCTTCAAGGGTTTTCCCTGCACTCTCTTCTAGTATTTTTATAGTTTCATGTCTTAAGTTTAAATCTTTAATCCAGTGAGAGTCTATCTTAGTTAATGGTGAAAGGTGTGGGTCCAGTTTCAGTCTTCTACAGGCACACGGCCTACAGACATATAAAAAAATGCTCATCATCTTTAATCATCAGAGAAATGCAAATCAAAACTACTTTGAGATATCATCTAACTCCAGTAAGATTAGCTCATGTCACAAAATCCCAAGACCAGAGATGTTGGCGTGGATGTGGAGAAAAGGGAACACTTCTACACTGCTGGTGGGAATGCATTCCTTTTGGAAAGATGTTTGGAGAACACTTAGAGATCTGAAAATAGATCTGTCATTCAATCCTATAATTTCTCTACTAGGTATATATTCAGAAGACCAAAAAAATCACATTATAACAAAGATATTTGTACCAGAATGTTTATTGTAGCCCAATTCATAATTGCTAAGTCATGGAAAAAGCCCAAGTGCCCATCGATCCACAAATGGATTAATAAATTGTGGTATATGTACACCATGGAATATTATGTAGCCTTAAAGAAAGATGGAGACTTACCTCTTTCATGTCTACATGGATGGAGCTGGAACATATTCTTCTTAGTAAAGTATTTCAAGAATGGAATAAAAAGTATCCAATGTGCTCAGCCCTACTATGAAACTAATTTGTGGCTTTCATATGAAAGCTATAACCCAGTTATAACCTAGGAATATGGGGAAGGGGGAGACGGAGGGGAGGGAGGGGGAGAATGGGCAGAGGGAGGGTGATTGGTGGGATCACACCTGCAGTGCAGCTTACAAGGGTACATGTGAAACTTAGTAAATATAGAATATAAATGTCTTAATAACTAAGAAAATGCCAGGAAGGTTATGTTAACCAGTGTGATGAAAATGTGTCAAACGGTCTATAAAACCAGTGTATGGTGCCCCATGATCGCATTAATGTACACAGCTAAGATTTCATAAAAATAAATAAATAAAATTAAAAAAAAAGAAATGAACTTTAATGAAATTTTAAAGAAAATATAGTGAGTTTTTTACAGTATGGTTTTACCTCAATGATTACAGCAGGAATTGAGAAACCCCAATGTGTTATTTGTTGTGACATTCTATCAGCCAAATCTATGAACCGAACAAACTAAAATGCCATGTTGACAGCAAGCATCTGAGCTTTGCCAGCAAGGACACCAACTGTTTTAGAAGCAAAGCTGATGGACTCAAGGAAGCCAGACTTGACACTGGTGGCAAGTACCACAAACAAAATGTAGCAGCTGTTGAAGCTCCATATTTGGTGGCCCTCAGAATCACCAGAGCTATGAACCCTCACATCATTGCTGAGGATTTACTGTTGCCAGTGGCCAAAGACATTGTTTGAGTTATGATCGGAGATGAATTTGTTACAAAATTGAGTGCAATTTCCTTATCTAACAACACTGTCAGCAGAACAGATGACATGTCTGCTGATACTCTTGATCAAGTAATCCAGGAAATTAGATCTGCTCCACTTCAATATTTAGTATCCAGCTTGATGAATCTACAGATGTTGCAAATTGTTCACAGTTACTGATTTATGTGAGGTGTATTAATGATGGCGACTTTAAAGATGAGTTTCTTTTTTGCAAACCTCTTGAAACGACAACTACTGCACGTCATGTATTTGACACAGCTGGTTCATTTCTGAAAGAGCATAAGATCTCTTGGGAAAAGGTTTGTGTTGTTTGCACAGATGGTGCTCCAGCTATGCTAGGATGTCGATCTGGATTTCAATGTTTGGTACTGAATGAGTCACCAAAAGTCATCAGAACTCACTGTATGATTCATTGGCAAATATTAGCAACAAAGATGCTGCCACAAGAGTTACAAGAAGTAATGAAAAGCATCATAAGTTCTGTCAATTTTGTAAGGCGAGCACTTTAAACAGTCAACTGTTTTCGCAACTGCAACGATTAGGATGCGCTGAACAATGCTCTGCTATTTCACGCCGAAGTGAAATGGTTGTTGAGAGGAAAAGTTTTAAAACATGTTTTTGAGCTTCGTGATGAACTCAAAACATTTTTTAATCAGAAAGCAAGACCGCAGTTCAAAGCACTTTTCAGCAATAAAAGTGAACTGCAGAAAATAGCTTACTTGGTTGACATCTTTGCCATCTTGAATGAGTTAAATTTATCACTGTGAGTATCAAATGCAACATGCCTTGATTTGCCTGAAAAGATCCAATCATTCCAAATGAAACTTCAGCTTTGGCAAAAAAAAATTAAATGAAAATAAAATTTACATGTTGTTTACTTTATCTGCTTTCTTTGAGGAACATGACATTGAACAAGACAAAAGGATTATAATGATAATTTCTGTGAAAGAACACTTGCACATGCTTGTAGACGAAATGTCACAATACTTTCCAAATCTACCTGACACTCCATTTGCACTTGCCAGAAGCCCATTCACAAAGTTGAAGATGTTCCTGAGACAGCACAAGAGGAGTTCATTGAGTTTATTAACAGTGATGCAGCGAGAACTGATTTCTCTACAATGCCAGTTACAAAAGTCTAGATCCAGTGTTCGCAATCATATCCTCCTCTCTCTGAGACTGTGTTGCACCTTCTTCTTCCATTTCCAACAACATATCTTTGTGAAACAGGGTTTTCCAGCTTGTTGGTTATCAAGTCTAAATACAGAAGTAGACTTGTTGTGGAACATGATCTTCATTGTGCTCTTACAAAGACTACCCTGAGAATTTCCGATCTGGTGAGAAAGCAGCAATCTCAACCTTCACACTGCTGTTGGCTTTTTATGCATACTGTTGTGAAATGTAGCACTGTAGTTTACTGTTGTTATTTTAAGACTGCTACCTATGCTACACCATGCTTCAAGACAAAATTTCATTTATTTGTAATTAGAAATATTTTACAATATATAATTACATATTATTTTTGATTAATCACAATGCTTTAATTATGTTCAATTTGTAACAATGAAAATACATCCTGAGGAGGCGGACAAGATGGCGGCTGAGTAACAGCTTCCTTGCATCTGGGCACCGTAAGTCTGGGGAGATAGGACTCCAGGAATCTCTGGCTGGTGGGATCTGCCTATCATCACTCCTATGAGGATACAGGGAGTCAGCGAGAGACTTCTGGACCCCAAGAGGAGGACTAAAACAGTGGAAAACCGGCAAGTGGTCGCGTGTGTTCAATCCGTCTAAACCCGCCCACAACTTCCACAGGCACAAGAACTTAAAGAGCAAGAGGAAGTGAAAGGAAAATTAGGGCAAGGAAACAGATAAAAGAAATCACTCATGAGGAAGAATCAGCAGAAAACTCCAGGCAACATGAAGAACCAGTCTAGAACAACCCCACCAAGGGACCATGAGGTAGCTACTGCAGATGATTCCACCTGTAAAGAAATGTTAGGAATGACAGAAAGGGAATTTAGAATACACATGTTGAAAACAATGAAAGAAATGATGGAAACAATGAAGGAAATTGCTAATAAAGTGGAAAATAACCAAAAGGAAATCCAAAAACAGAATCAAATAAGAGATGAACGATATGAAGAATATAAAAAGGATATAGCAGACCTGAAGGAACTGAAACAGTCAATTAGGGAACTTAAAGATGCAATGGAAAGTATCAGCAACAGGTTAGACCATGCAGAAGAAAGAATTTCAGAGGTAGAAGACAAAGTTCTTGAGATAACTCAGACAGTAAAAGAGGCAGAAAAGAAGAGAGAGAAAGCAGAACGTTCACTGTCAGAATTATGGGACTTTATGAAGCATTCCAACATACGAGTTATAGGAATTCCAGAAGGGGAAGAAGAATGCCCCAGAGGAATGGAAGCCATACTGGAGAATATTATAAAAGAAAATTTCCCAAACATCACCAAAGATTCTGACACACTGCTTTCAGAGGGCTATCGGACCCCAGGTCGCCTCAACTCTAACCGAGCTTCTCCAAGACACATTGTGATGAACCTGTCCAAAGTCAAGACAAAAGAAAAGATTCTGCAAGCTGCCAGGTGTAAGCGCCAGTTGACCTACAGGGGCAAATCCATCAGAGTGACCACAGACTTCTCTAATGAAACTTTCCAAGCAAGAAGACAATAGTCATCTACCTTTAATCTACTTAAACAGAACAATTTTCAGCCCAGAATTCTGTACCCTGCTAAGCTAAGCTTCAAAATTGACGGAGAAATCAAATCATTTACGGATATACAAACATTGAGGAAATTCGCCACAACAAGACCAGCTCTACAGGAAATACTTCAACCTGTTCTGCACACTGACCACCACAATGGATCAGCAGCAAAGTAAGAACTCAGAAATCAAAGGACAGAACCTAACCTCCACACTGATGCAAAAGATAAAACTAAGCAATGGACTCTCACAAAATAAGACGAATAGAATACTACCACACTTATCAATTATCTCAATAAATGTTAATGGCTTGAATTCCCCACTGAAGAGACATAGATTGGCTGACTGGATTAAAAAACACAAGCCATCCATTTGCTGTCTGCGAGAAACACACTTGGCTTCAAAAGACAAATTAAAGCTCCGAGTCAAGGGTTGGAAGACAATTTTTCAGGCAAATGGAATTCAGAAGAAAAGAGGAGTTGCAATCTTATTTTCAGATACATGTGGATTTAAAGCAACTAAAGTCAAAAAAGACAAAGATGGTCACTTTACATTGGTCAAGGGAAAAATACAACAAGAAGACATTTCAATTCTAAATATTTATGCACCCAATTTAAATGCTCCCAGATTCTTGAAGCAGACCTTACTCAGTCTGAGCAATATGATATCTGATAATACCATCATAACAGGGGAATTTAACACTCCTCTTACAGAGCTGGACAGATCCTCTAAACAGAAATTAAACAAAGATATAAGAGATTTAAATGAGACCCTAGAACAACTATGCTTGATAGACACATATAGAACACTCCATCCCAAAGATAAAGAATATACATTCTTCTCATCACCCCACGGAACATTCTCTAAAATTGATCATATCCTGGGACACAAAACAAATATCAACAGAATCAAAAGAATTGAAATTTTACCTTGTATCTTTTCAGACCATAAGGCACTAAAGGTGGAACTCAACTCTAACAAAAATGCTCGACCCCACCCAAAGGCATGGAAATTAAACAATCTTCTGTTGAATAACAGATGGGTGAAGGAAGAAATAAAACATGAAATCATTAACTTCCTTGAGCATAACAACAATGAAGACACAAGCTACCAAAACCTGTGGGATACTGCAAAAGCAGTTTTGAGAGGAAAATTCATCGCTTTAGATGCCTACATTCGAAAAACAGAAAGAGAGCACATCAACAATCTCACAAGAGATCTTATGGAATTGGAAAAAGAAGAACAATCTAAGCCTAAACTCAGTAGAAGAAAAGAAATATCCAAAATCAAATCAGAGATCAATGACATTGAAAACAAAAGAATCATTCAGAAAATTAATGAAACAAGGAGTTGGTTTTTTGAAAAAATAAATAAAATAGATAAACCATTGGCCAGACTAATTAGAAATAGAAAAGTAAAATCTCTAGTAACCTCAATCAGAAACGATAAAGGGGAAATAACAACTGATCCCACAGATACAAGAGATCATCTCTGAATACTACCAGAAACTCTATGCCCAGAAATTTGACAATGTGAAGGAAATGGATCAATATTTGGAATCACATCCTCTCCCTAGACTTAGCCAGGAAGAAATAGAGCTCCTGAACAGACCAATTTCAAGCACTGAGATCAAAGAAACAATAAAAAAGCTTCCAACTAAAAAATTCCCTGGTCCAGATGGCTTCACTCCAGAATTCTATCAAACCTTCAAGGAAGAGCTTATTCCTGTACTGCAGAAATTATTCCAAAAAATTGAGGAAGAAGGAATCTTCCCCAACACATTCTATGAAGCAAACATCACCCTGATACCAAAACCAGGAAAAGACCCAAACAAAAAGGAGAATTTCAGACCAATCTCACTCATGAATATAGATGGAAAAATTCTCAACAAAATCCTAGCCGATAGATTACAGCTTATCATCAAAAAAGTCAAAAAAGTCATTCATCATGATCAAGTAGGCTTCATCCCAGGGATGCAAGGCTGGTTTAACATACGCAAGTCCATAAACGTTATCCACCATATTAACAGAGGCAAAAATAAAGATCACATGATCCTCTCAATAGATGCAGAAAAAGCATTTGATAAAATCCAGCATCTTTTCTAATTAGAACACTGAAGAGTATAGGCATAGGTGGCACATTTCTAAAACTGATTGAAGCTATCTATGACAAACCCACAACCAATATTTTACTGAATGGAGTAAAACTGAAAGCTTTTCCTCTTAGAACTGGAACCAGACAAGGTTGTCCTCTGTCACCTTTACTGTTCAACGTAGTGCTGGAAGTTCTAGCCAATACAATTAGGCAAGACAAGGAAATCAAGGGAATCCAAATGGGAGCAGAGGAGGTCAAACTCTCCCTCTTTGCTGATGACATGATCTTATACTTAGAGAACCCCAAAGACTCAACCACAAGACTCCTAGAAGTCATCAAAAAATACAGGAATGTTTCAGGATATAAAATCAATGTCCACAAGTCAGTAGCCTTTGTGTACACCAATAACAGTCAAGATGAGAAGCTAATTAAGGACACAACTCCCTTCACCATAGTCTCAAAGAAAATGAAATACCTAGGAATATACCTAACGAAGGAGGTGAAGGACCTCTATAAAGAAAACTATGAAATCCTCAGAAAGGAAATAGCAGAGGTTATTAACAAATGGAAGAACATAGCATGATCATGGATGGGAAGAATCAACATTGTTAAAATGTCTATACTTCCCAAAGCAATCTAACTATTCAATGCCATTCCTATCAAAGTACCTACATCGTACTTTCAAGATTTGGAAAAAATGATTCTGCATTTTGTATGGAACCAGAAAAAACCCCGTACAGCTAAGGCAGTTCTTCCTAATAAAAATAAAGCTGGGGGCATCAGCATACCAGATTTTAGTCTGTACTACAAAGCCAAAGTGCTCAAGACAGCATGGTACTGGCACAAAAACAGAGACATAGACACTTGGAATCGAATTGAAAACCAAGAAATGAAACTAACATCTTACAACCACCTAATCGTCGATAAACCAAACAAGAACATACCTAGGGGGAAAGACTCCCTATTCAATAAATGGTGTTGGGAGAACTGGATGTCTACATGTAAAAGACTGAAACTGGACCCACACCTTTCCCCAGTCACAAAAATTGATTCAAGATGCATAAAGGACTTAAATTTAAGGCATGAAACAATAAAAATCCTCAAAGAAAGCATAGGAAAAATACTGGAAGATATTGGCCTGGGGGAAGACTTTATGAAGAAGACTGCCATGGCAATTGCAACAACAACAAAAATAAACAAATGGGACTTCATTAAACTGAAAAGTTTCTGTACAGCTAAGGAGACAATAACCAAAGCAAAGAGACAACCTACACAATGGGAAAGGATATTTGCATATTTTCAATCAGACAAAAGCTTGATAACTAGGATCTGTAGAGAACTCAAATTAATCCACATGAAAAAAGCCAACAATCCCATAGATCAATGGGCAAGAGACATGAATAGAACTTTCTCTAAAGACGACAGACGAATGGCTAACAAACACATGAAAAAATGTTCATCATCTCTATATATTAGAGAAATGCAAATCAAAACAACCCTGAGATATCACCTAACCCCAGTGAGAATGGCCCACATCACAAAATCTCAAAACTGCAGATGCTGGCGTGGATGTGGAGAGAAGGGAACACTTTTACACTGCTGGTGGGACTGCAAACTAGTACAACCTTTCCGGAAGGAAGTATGGAGAAACCTCAAAGCACTCAAGCTAGACCTCCCATTTGATCCTGCAATCCCATTACTGGGCATCTACCCAGAAGGAAAAAAATCCTTTTATCATAAGGACACTTGTACTAGACTGTTTATTGCAGCTCAATTTACAATCGCCAAAATGTGGAAACAGCCTAAATGCCCACCAACCCAGGAATGGATTAACAAGCTGTGGTATATGTATACCACGGAATACTATTCAGCCATTAAAAAAAATGGAGACTTTACATCCTTCGTATTAACCTGGATGGAGGTGGAAGACATTATTCTTAGTAAAGCATCACAAGAATGGAGAAGCATGAATCCTATGTACTCAATCTTGATATGAGGACAATTAATGACAATTAAGGTTATGGGGGGGGGAAGCAGAAAGAGGGATGGAGGGAGGGGGGTGGGGCCTTAGTGTGTGTCACACTTTATGGGGGCAAGACATGATTGCAAGAGGGACTGTACCTAACAATTGCAATCAGTGTAACTGGCTTATTGTACCCTCAATGAATCCCCAACAATAAAAAAGAAAAAAAAATACATCCTGCATATCAGATTTATATTATGATTTATAGCAGTAGCAAAATTACAGTTATGAAGTAGTAATGAAAATAATTTTGTGGTTGTGGGTCACCACGACATGAAGAACTGTATTAAAGGGTCACAGCATTAGGAAGGTTGAGAACCACTGCTGTAGGAGCTCCTGCAGCTGACTTGCTCCAGATCAGGAGCACAGGTGTGCATTCCTTGTCCCACTGGCAAGAAAGGACAGAAGCAGCGAATACTCACAAATATCTCTAGACTTTTCACTAGACTACAATTGAAGAATCTTCCAGAGACTACATTGCTGCATCCACCCAGAACCAAAGACAGCACACCCACTCACCTGATACCCAAGGCCCCACTGTACAAATAAGTCTTTCCCTTTTGTTCCATGAAGTTGGAAGAAATCACTGTTCTACCAATGCTTAAAAGTAAATGTAGCGATACATCAAACATGGAAAAGGACATATAACACCCCCAAAGAACATGATAATTCTCCAGTAACATACCCCAATTATAAGAAAATATATGAAATACCAGAAAAATAATTTAAAATAATAATCTTTTTAAAACTCAGTGAAATATATAGTTAGAAAATTCAACAAAATCAGAACAATTCATCATGTGAATGAGAAATACAGAGAAAGGTGACAAGAAAAGAACAAAACAAAGCTGGGCATGGTGGCTCACGCCTGTAATCCTAGCACTCTGGGAGCCAGAAGACAGGTGGATTGCCTGAGCTAACAGGTTCTAGACCAGCCTGAGCTAGAGCGAGACCTCATCTTTAAAAATAGCCAGGTGTTGTGGCAGGTGCCTGTAGTCTCAGCTACTCGGGAGGCTGAGGTAAGAGAATCGCTTGAGCCCAAGAGTTTGAAGTTGCTTTGAGCCATAACACCACGGCACTCTACTGAGGGTGAAAAAGTTAGACTCTGTCTCAAAAGAAAAAAAAAAAAAATAACCAAACATAAATCTTAGAGCTAAAGAATTCAATGAATGAAGCCTGGGCTTGGTGGCTCACCCCTATAATTCCAGCATTCTGGGAGACAGAGGCAGGAGGATCCCTTGAGCTCAGGAGTTGGAGACCAACCTGAGCAAAAGCGAGACAACACACTAGCCCAGCATTACGGTGGGCACCTATACTCCCAGCTACTCGGGGGGGTTGAACCAGGAGGATTGCTTGAGCCCAGGAGTCTGAGGTTGCTGCGAGCTCTGATGCCACGGTACTCTACCCAGGGTGACAGAGTGAGACTCTGTCTCAAAAAAAAAAAAAAAAAAAAAAAAGGCAGTGCCCATAGCAGCTCAGTGGGTAGGGCACCAGCCACCTACACAGAGGCTGGTGGGTTGGAACCTGGCCTGGGCCAGCTAAAACAACAACAACTGGCAACAAAAAAATAGCCAGGCGTTGGGGCAGGCACCTGTAGTCCCAGCTACTTGGGAGGCTGAGGCAAGAGAATCACTTAAGCTCAAGACCTTGAGGTTGCTGTGAGCTGTAACATCATGGGACTTTACCCAGGGTGACACAGTGAGACTCTGTCTCAAAAAAAAAAAAAAAAATCAGTGAATGAATTAAAAAATAAAAAATATAATCAAGAATTTAACAGACTAGACTAAGCAGAGGAAAGAATATCTAAACTGGAAGACAGGCCTTTTGAAATAATTTGCACAGACCAAGAAAAAGAACTGAAAAGAATGAAGAAAGCCTACAGGGGTTATAGGACATTAAATGAACAAATATTCATATTTCAGGAATTTCAGAAAAAGAAGGAAGAAATTTTAAAAACAAGCCAGAGAACATCATCCAGTCACATATTAGGGATTCCCCATCAGACTAAAAGCAGATTTCTCACCAGAAACTTTACAGGCCAGAATAAAATGAGATAAAAAGTCCATTCAAGAATATTATATACACTGGGAAGCCAAGGTTGGAAGATCACCTGGCTCAGGAGTTCGAGACCAGCCTGAAAAAGAATGAAACCTCATCTCTAAAAATAACTGGGTGCTATGGTGGGCTCCTGTAGTCCCAGCTACTTGGGAGGCTGAGGCAGGAGGATCACTTTAGCCCAAGAACCTGAAGTTGCTGCAAGCTGTGACACCACAGCACTCTAACAAGGGTGACAAAGTGAGACTCAGTCTCATAAAAAGATCATCATATGCAGCAAATCTATCCTTTAGAAATGAAGGAGAAATACAGTTTTTTTCAGACAAGCATAACCTAATGGGATTTGTCACCATTAGACAAGACTTATAAGAAATACTCCAGAGAGTCTTAGATTTGGAAGTGAAAAGACAGTAAATAACCACCATAATGAAAATACACAAAATTATAAAACTTACTGGGAAAGCCAATACACAAGGTAAAAAGTGAAAAGAATCAAACTTTATCACTGTAAAAATCCACCAAACTGCAAAAACACGCAGTAAGAGAAGAAGTGTGGAACGAGAGATAAAACACAACACATACAAAGGTCAAACCCACTCTAGGCTACACATCAGGGGTAGGACACCTGTGATTTTCGCACATGAGGTGTGGAGAGAAAGGGATAAGGCCAAGGAGACCACCATGAGGAAGAAGATCCCACCTCAGCAGCACGTGACACCACTGAGGGCTCATTCCCTCCATGAGCCCGGAGCCAGTATGCCTGAGGAATTAATAGAGCACTTGTTTAACAACAGTAACCCGACTCACACTTATCCAAACTTCTCCTACGTAGAATAGCATAATCTAAGCAAACAAGAATATTTCAAAGATAAATTTAAAGTGACATTTAAGGAATCAGGGATCTTGATTTAGAACACATTGCTTTGATTTAAAACATTACTTTGTATTTTTTAGAAGTTTTGCACTGACTTTCAATAAAAATTAAATATCTGCTTGCATTAAATAATATTAAACTCTAAAAACATTCTAAAAAGGTATATTTTTAAATGCAATATTTAAAATATTTTCGAACTTTAGGTAACAAAAATCAACACGAATCCTGTGACTATGAAAATGTCACACTATTCCTCACAAAAGAGGTAAACTAAAAATAGACATTACCGGACAGCGCCTGTGGCTCAGTGAGTAGGGCGCCGGCCCCATATGCCGAGGGTGGCGGGTTCAAACCCAGCCCCGGCCAAACTGCAACAACAACAACAAAAAAAAATAGCCAGGCGTTGTGGCGGGCGCCTGTAGTCCCAGCTGCTCGGGAGGCTGAGGCAAGAGAATGGCGTAAGCCCAAGAGTTGGAGGTTGCTGTGAGCCGTGTGACGCCAAGGCACTCTACCTGAGGGCGGTATGGTGAGACTCTTGTCTCTACCAAAAAAAAAAAAAAAAAAATAGACATTACCTAATACTACATTCAGTTTATATCTTTATCTCTACTCCCAGGAAATATTCTCTCTTAAGATTAATGTTTTAACTGTTTCTTACAAAGACATTTAATTTACTGTTACTGAGTATTATTTATGAATATATTTTAAGGAATTATTTATTAACTTTTAAAATTTTGGGGAAAGGATCAGTATTATATTCACCAATGCAAAATACTCTTAATTTTTTAAATTTTGTTAATTTTTTTATTGTTTCAGGTTGAGGGTACAACAAATTAGGTTACAGTGTTTGCATTTGTTAAATAAAGCCCCCTCTCATAATAATTGTGTCCCGCTCCCGAGACATGTGTCATACACCCTAACATTATGCTATTCAGTTGGAGCACACCCATCCCCCGCCCTCCTCCCTCTCTCTGCTCCTACGTTCCCCCACCCCCCACCTTGAATTGATTTTAGTTTCCTCCTATGTGAGCATGTATTAGACTGTCTACAGGCTTCATATTAGACTTAAGTACATTGGATTCTTGCTTCTCCATTCTTGTGATACTTTACTATGAAGAATGCATTCCAACTCTATCCAGGTTAATATAAAAGATGTAAAGTTTCCACCCTTTTAATGGCTGAATAGTATTCCACAGTATACATATTCTACAGTTTGTTAATCCATTCCTTGATTGGAGGGCATTAAGGTTATTTCCACATCTTGGCAATTGTAAATTGAGCTGCAATAAATAGTCTAGTGCAAATATCCTTATGATACACTGATTTTTTTTTCCTTCAGGGTAGATGCCTAGTAGTGAGATTGCAAGGTCAAATGGGAGATCTAATTTGAGTTCTTTGAAGATTCTCCATTCTTCTTTCCAAAGAAGCTGTTTTAGTTCACAGTTCCACCAACAGTGTAGAAGTGATCCCCTCTCCACATCCATACCAGCATCTGCAGTTTTGGGACTTTGTGATGTGTGTTAATCTTACTGGGGTTAGATGATATCTCAGGGTGGTTTTGATGATTAGAGACAATGAGACATTGAGCATTTTTTCATGTTTATTAGCCATTCATCTGTCTTCGTCAGAGAAGATTCTGTTCACGTCTCTTGCCCAGTGATAGATGGCATTAACTCTTTTTTTGTTACTTCGAGTTCTTTATAAATCCTAGTTATCAAGCCTTTGTCAGATTCATAATATGCAAATATCTTTTCCCATTCTAAAGGTTGTCTATTTCCTGATTGCTGTGTCTTTGGGTGTGCAGCTTTTAGGTTTAATTAAGTCCCATTTGTTTATTTTTGCTGTTGTTGCAATAGCCACTAAAATCTTCTTCATAAAATCTTTCCAGTCTGCCATCTTCAAGAGTTTTTTTCCCACACTTTCTTCTAGGACTTTTATCATTTCATGCCTTAGATTTAAATTGTTTATCCAACTTGAATCAATTTTTGTAAATGGGAAAGATACGGATCCAATTTCAGACTTTTAAATGTGGTTATCCAGGCTCAGCGCCTGTGGCTCAAGTGGCTAAGGCACCAGCCACATACACCCGAGCTCGCGGGTTCAAATCCAGCCTGGGCCCACCAAACAACAATGACGGCTGCAACAACAAAAAAAAATAGCTGGGCATTGTGGCAGGCACCTGTAATTCCAGCTACTTGGGAGGCGGAGGCATGAGAATCACTTGAGCCCAGGAGTTGGACGTTGCTGTGAGCTGTGATGCCACAGCACTCTACCCAGGGCAACAATTCGAGGCTCTTTATCAAAAAAAAAAAAAAAAGTGGTTATCCAGTTTTCCCAGCACCATTTATTGAATAAGGATTCTTTTCCCCCACTGTATGCTCTTATTTGATTTATCAAAGATCAGGTGGCTGTAAAAGGCTCATTTCATCTCTTGGTTTTCTATTTGGTGCCAGATATCTGTCTCTATTTTTGTGCCAAAACCATGCTATTTCGATCACTATGGACTTGCAATATAGCCTAAGTTCTGGTAGGGTGATGCCCTGGGCCTTGTTTTTATTACTAAGCATTGCCTTGGCTATATGGGTTTTTTTCCTGGTTTCATACAAAACAAAGAAGCATTTTTTCCAAATCTTCAAAGTATGATTATATATATATATATACACATACATGTGTACATTAATGTTATCATGGGGTACAAAGTGCTGGATTTATATACAATTTGAAATATTTTCATCAAACTGGTTAACATAGCCTTCATGGCATTTTCTTAGTTACTGTATTAAGACATTTACATTCTACATTTAGTAAATGTTACATGTACCCTTGTAACATGCACTGTAGGTGTGGTCCCACCAATTACCCTCCCTCCACCCATCCTTTCCCCTCCCCTCCCTCTCCCTTTTCCTCATATTCTTGGGCTATAATTCAGTTATAGCTTTCAAATGAAAATTGGTTTCATAGTAAGGCTGAGTACATTGGATACTTTTTCTTCCATTCTTGAGATACTTTGCTAAGAAGAATATGTTCCGGTTCCATCCATGTAAACATGAAAGAGGTAAAGTCTCCATCTTTCTTTAAGGCTGCATAACATTCCATGGTGTACATATACCACAATTTATTAATCCATTCGTGGGTCGATGGGCACTTGGACTTCTTCCATGACTTAGCAATTGTGAATTGGGCTACAATAAACATTCTGGCACAAATATCTTTGTTATAATGTGATTTTTCGTATGCTGGATATATACCTAGTAGAAGAATTGTAGGATCGAATGGCAGGTCTATTTTTAGATCTCTAAGTGTTCTCCAAACATCTTTCCAAAAGGAACGTATTAGTTTGCATTCTCACCAGCAGTACAGAAGGGTTCCCTTTTCTCCATATCCACGCCAACATCTCTGGTCTTGGGATTTTGTGATGTGGGCTAATCTTACTGGAGTTAGAGGATATCTCAAAGTAGTTTTAATTTGCATTTCTCTGATGATTAAGGATGATGAGCATTTTTTTCATATGTCTTGTAGGCCATGCGCCTGTCTTCTTCAGAGAAGTTTCTCTTCAAGTCCCTTGCCCACCATAAGATGGAATCACTTCTTCTTTTCTTGCTAATACATTTGAGTTCTCTGTGGATTCTGGTTATTAAACCTTTGTCGGAGACATAACCTGCAAATATCTTCTCCCATTCTGAGGGCTGTCTGCTTGCTTTACTTACTGTGTTCTTGGATGTGCAGAAGCTTTTTAGTTTGATCAGGTCCCAGTAGTGTATTTTTCATGCTGCTTCAATTGCCTGGGGGATCTTCCTCATAAAATATTCACCCAGGCCGATTTCTTCAAGTGTTTTCCCTGCACTTTGTTCTAGTATTTTTATATTTTCATGTCTTAAGTTTAAATCTTTAATCCAGTGAGAGTCTTAGTTAATGGTGAAAGTTATGGGTCCAGTTTCAGTCCTCTACAGGTCTCCAGCCAGTACACCCAGCACCATTTGTTAAATAGGGAATCTTTTCCCCACTGAATGTTTTTAATTGACTTGTCAAAGATTAAATAATGGTAAGTAGCTGGTTTCATCTCTTGGTTCTGTATTCTGTTCCAGACATCTACTTCTCTGTTTTTGTGCCAGTACCATGCTGTTTGATCACTATCATTTATAGTATAGTCTGAGGTCTGGTAGTGTGATTCCTCATGCTTTATTTTTATTTCTGAGTAATGTCTTGGCTATTTGAGCTTTTTTCTGATTCCATATAAAACAAAGTATTTTTTTTTCGAGATCTTTAAAGTTTGACAGTGGAGCTTTAACAGGGATTGCATTAAAATTGTATATTGCTTTGGGTAGTATGGACATTTTAACAATGTTGATTCTTCCCAGCTATGAGCATGGTATGTTTTCCATTTGTTAACATCTTCAGCCATTTCTTCTCTTAGAGTTTCATAGTTCTCTTTACAGAGATCTTTCACATCCTTCGTTAGGTAAATTCTCAAATATTTCATCTTCTTTGGCACTACTGTGAAAGGAATAGAGTCCTTGATTGTTTTTTCAGCATGACTATTGTTGGTATATATAAAGGCTACACATTTGTGAGTGTTGATTTTCTAACCTGAGATGCTGCTGTATTCCTTGATCATTTCTAAGAGTTTTGTAGTGGAATCCCTGGTGTTTTCCAGATATACAATCATATCATCTGTGAAGAGCGAAAGTTTGATCTCTTCTGATCCTATATGGATACCCTTGATCATCTTTTCTTCCCTAATTGTGATGGCTAAAACTTCCATTACAATGTTATAAGAGCAGTGGACACAATGGGCAGCCTTGCCTGGTTCCTGATCTCAGTGGAAATGATTTTGATTTAACTCCATTCAATACGATATTGGCTGTGGGTTTGCTGTAGATGGTCTCTATCAGTTTAAGAAATGTCCCTTCTATACCCATTTTCTTAAGTGTTCTGATCATGAAGGGATGCTGGATATTATCAAAAGCTTTTTCTGCATCAATTGAGAGAATCATATGGTCTTTGTTTTTTAATTTGTTTATGTGCTGAATCATATCTATAGATTTATGTATATTGAACCAGCCTTGGGACCCTGGGATAAAACTAAATCAATTGTCCCAGTTAGCATCAGTCTCAGGTGGGAGTTCAATAGGTCTCCGGCAAAGCAAAAAAGATGGTCGCCAAGTAACAGCTTCTGTGTAGCCAGGCACAGTAAGAATGGTGAGAGAAGACTCCAGGCTTCTCTGGCTGGTGGGTTTTACCCAGAGGCTTCCCTTTGGTGACACAGGAAGCCGGTGAGAGACTTGTGGACCCCATGAGAAGGACAAAAGTGGTGGAAAACTGGCAAGTGGTAGGTGCGTTTGTTTGGTCGGAGGCTGCCTGCAGCTGTACCCATAGCAACAGCAAGACTGCAAGCAGGAAAAGCCTTATCTGTGGGCTGTTTTTGTTTTCTTGGACTTGGGCACTCTGATTGAACTGCCTTGGGAGATCTTGGGCTGGTGTGTGAAGATGACTTTGGGCATTGCCTGGAGCCCCGGTCTGAGCTGCTAAGCCAGAAAGGAGCTAAAGGGCTGTGCCTGTGGCTCAAAGGAGTAGGGCACTGGCCCCATATATACCGGAGATAGCAGGTTCAAACCCAGCCCTGGCCAAAAAAAGAAGGCAGAAAGGAGCTAATATTGTTCAGCTGTGGGCTGCCTGCACAGCTGCTATGGGAGAGCTGCCCCTGTGTGTTGCAGCATGGAGATCAGCCGGGAGACTTTGGGCGAGCTCTAGTGATTTGAGCTGCCTTAAGGCGGGGACTGAGACGCTGGGGAAGTGTGGAGATCCAAGTGTGGCAGATTAACAGCCTTGGCCCTCAGGGGCGTAATGGGAATCTGGACTTGGCACACTGGATAAGCAGGCAGCCACACCAGGAGAGATCCCAGGGATAAATGCTTTCCTTGGAAAGCTTCTGCTTTGCCAATGTTCACAGTTTGGAGTGTCTTTTAAGGGGGCTGAGGAGACTTTTGGGCTCCCAAGCCTGCGGGGTCTGAGAGATCAGCAGAGGCCTCCAGGCTCCATCTTGTACAGCTGTATCAACATTGTGACTAACATCTTATACCTGACAAGATCACCTGCTGCCCGGACAATATTCAGCAAGATACATATACTGTTTGGTTCTTTGGTTTTGGTGTTTTTTGTGTTTTGGGGGGGAGGGGGGTTTGTTTTTGTTTTTTCTTAATTTCAACATTTTTCCTTGGATTTTTCTTGTTTTTTTTTTTTTTCTTTTTGTCCCCCCCCCCACCTTTTCTTCACATTCTAGTTTAAATACAATCTTCCATTTTTACCTTCTTTAACAATTAGAATTTCATTTTTGCCAGTGTTTCTGCCCCTATCATTTGTTTTTTTTCCCCCCAATTTTACCCCATAAGGGTCCTTGCTTGTCTGTTTTGGTTTGAGTTATAGTATTTTTGGCTTTTCTCTCTACCTGGTGAAGGTGGGGTACTGTGTCTGATCTGGCTGGCAAAGAGCTGTTGAAATTTGAAATTTCCCAAATATCACCAAAGATTCCTCAAAGGAATCACCCAACCCAGCACCCCAAGAGGTTGAGGGGTCTTCAAGGTTGGGTCATAGTACCCTACTATACATCTATATTACTTCCGTTTCTTTCTTTCAGTGCCTTTCTTCTTTTTGTCAATATTTCCTTTTACTCATCCCTCTTCTTTCTCTTTTTTCTTTCTTTTTAAAATCTTTTTTCACTTCTTGCTCTTCAATGTTCTCATCCTTCTGGTCCTGTACCAAAAGAACTCATTAAAACTTCAAAGATCAAGGAGTGAAAGGATAATTAGGGTAAGGAAATAGATACAAGCAAGCACTCATGAAGAAGAATTGGCAGAAAATTCCTGGTAACATGAAATACTAGTCCAGAGTAAGCCCTTCTAGGGATCACGAGGTAGCTACAGCAGAGGACTCCTCCTATAAAGAAACATTAGAAATGACAGAAGGAGAATTTAAAAAACAGATGATGAAAAAAAAAAGAAGAAGAAGAAAATTGCTGAGAAAGTGGAAAACAATTAAAAAACAATGAAGGAAATTGCTGAGAAAATGGGAAATAAACAAAAGGAAATCCAAAAAACAGAATCAAATAAGAGATGAATGATATGAAGAATATAGAAAAGATACAGCAGAGCTGAAGGAACTGAAGCAGTCAATTAGGGAACTTAAGGATGCAAAAGAAAGTATCAACAGCAGATTAGATCATGCAGAAGAAAGAATCTCAGAGGTAGAGGATAAAGCTCTGGAGATAACTCAGATAACTCAGAGGCAGAAAAGAAGAGAGAGAAAGAAGAACATTCACTGACATAATTATGGGATTCTATGAAACATTCAAACATATGAGTTATAGGTATCCCAGAAGGGGAAGAAGAAGGCCCCAGTGGAATAGAAGCCATCCTAGAGAATATTATAAATGAAAATTTCCAAAATATCACCAAAGATTCTGACATACTCCTTTCAGAGAGATATTGGTCCCCTGGTCACCTCAATTCAAATAGAGCTTCTACAAGGCACTTTGATGAATCTATCTAAAGTCAAGGCAAAAGTAAAGATTTTGCAAGCTGCCAGGAGTAAGCACCAACTGACCTACAGGGGCAAATCCATCAGGGTGACTGCAGACTTCTCTAATGAAACTTCAAGCCAGAAGACTATGGTCATCTGTCTTTAATCTAGTTAAACAGAACAACTTCCAGTCCAAAATTCTATATCCCACTAAGCTAAGCTTTAAAATTGATGGAGAAATCAAATCTTTTATTGATATGCAAACATAGAGGAAATTTTCCACAAGACCAGCTTTACAGGAAATATTTCAACCTGTTCTGTACACTGACCATCACAATGGACCTTCAGAAACATAAACATCCAGAAATTAAAGGACAGAACCTAGTTTCCACATGATGTAAAAGACAAAACTAAGCAATGGACTTTCACAAAATAAGATGAATATAATTCTACCACCCTTATCAATTATCTCAATTAATGTCAATGGCTTGAATTCCCCACTGAAGAGGCATAGATTGGCTGATTAGACTAAAAAACACAAGCCATCTATTTGCTGTCTGCAGAAAACACACCTCATATCAAAAGACAAATTAAAACTCACAGTTAAAGTTTGGAAGTCAATTTTTCAAGCAAACAGAATTCAGAAGAAAAGAGGGGTTGCAATCTTATTTTCAGATACATGTGGATTTAAAGCAACTAAAGGTAAAAAAGACAATTATGGTCACTTCATATTGGTCAAGGGACAAATACAAGAAGACATTTCAATTCTAAATATTTATGCACCCAATTTAAATTCTCCCAGATTCTTGAAACAGACCTTGCTTATTTTGAGCAATATGATATCCTACAACACCATAACAACAGGGGACTTCCATACCCCTCTCTCAGAGCTGGACAGATCCTCTAAACAGAAATTAAACAAAGATGTTAGAGATTTATATAAGACCCTAGAACAACTGTGCTTGATAGACGTATGTAGAACACTCCATCCCAAAGATAAAGAATATACATTCTGGGCAGCGCCTGTGGCTCAGTGGGTAGGGCACCGGTCCCATATGCCGGAGGTGGCGGGTTCAAACTCAGCCCCGGCCAAATTAAAAAAAAAAAAAAAAAAGAATATACATTCTTCTCATCGTCCCATGGAACATTCTCCAAAATTGATCATATCCTAGGACACAAAACAAACCTCAACAGAATCAATAGAATTGAAATCAGATCACAAGGCACTGAAGGTGGAACTCAATTCCAACAAAAACGTTCAACCTCACACGAAAGCATGGAAGTTAAACAACCTTATGCTGAATGACAGTTGGGTGCAGGAAGAAATAAAAAAGGAAATCATTAACTTCCTTGAGTATAACAACAATGAAGACACGAGTTACCAAAAAGCTATGGGATACAGCAAAAGCAGTCCTGAGAGGAAAATTTATCTCTTTAGAAGGCTACATTAAAAAAACAGAGAGCACATCACAAGCCACCTGATGGAATTGGAAAAAGAAGAACAATCTAAGCCTAAACCCAGCAGAAGAAAAGAAATATCCAAAATTAAATCAGAGATCAATGGCTCTCTTCCTCAGCCGGCTCTCTGCAAGGAGAAGGCCATGTTCAGCTCCAGTGCCAAGATCGTGAAGCCCAATGGCGAGAAGCTGGACGAGTTCCAGTCGGGCATTTCCCAGGCTCTACTGGAGCCGGAGATAAACTCGGACCTCAAGGCTCAGCTCCAGGAGCTGAATATAACCACAGCCAAGGAAATTGAAGATGGTAGTGGTTGGAAAGCTATCATAATCTTTGTCCCCATTTCTCAACTGAACTCTTTCCCGAAAATTCAAGTCCGGTTAGTACATGAATTGGAGAAAAAGTTCAGTGGGAAACACGTTGTCTTCATTGCCCAGAGGAGAATTCTGCCTAAACCAACTCAAAAAAGCCGTACAAAAAAATAAGCAAAAGCGTCCCAGGAGCCGCACTCTGACAGCTGTGCACAATGTAATCCTTGAGGACTTGGTCTTCCCCAGTGAAATTGTGGGCAAGAGAATCCGTGTGAAATTGGACGGCAGCCGACTCATAAAGGTGCACCTGGACAAGGCCCAGCAGAACAACGTGGAGCACAAGATTGAAACTTTTTCTGGTGTCTATAAGAAGCTCACGGGCAAAGATATTAATTTTGAATTCCCAGAGTTTCAATTGTAAACAAAAATGACTAAATAAAGTATATTCACAGTTTAAAAAAATCAGAGATCAATGAAATTGAAAACAAAAGAATCATTCAGAAAATTAATGAAGCAAGGAGTTGGTTTTTGAAAAAATAAATAAAATAGACAAACCTTTGGCTAGACTAACTAGAAATAAAAAAGTAAAATCTCTAGTAACCTCAATCAGAAATGACAAAGCGGAAATAACAACTGATGCCACAGGGATATAAGAAATTATCTCTGAATACTACCAGAAACTCTATGCCCAGAAATTTGACAATGTGAAGGAAATGGATCAATATTTGGAATCATACCCTCTCCCTAGACTTAGTCAAGAAGGAATAGAGCTCCTGAACAGACCAATTTCAAGCACTGAGATCAAAGAAACAATAAAAAGTCTTCCAACAAAAAAATGCTCTGGTCCGGATGGCTTCACACCAGAATTTTATCAAACCTTCAAGGAAGAGCTTATTCCTGTACTGCAGAAATTATTCCAAAAAATTGAGGAGGAAGGAATCTTCCCCCAACACATTCTACGAAGCAAACATCACCCTGATACCAAAAGCAGGAAAAGATCCAACTAAAAAGGAGAATTTCAGACCAATTTCACTAATGAATATAGATGCAAAAATTCTCAACAAAATCTTAGCCAATAGATTACAGCTTATCATCAAAAAAGTCATACATCTGGCCAGCACCTGTGACTTAGTGGGTAGGGCACCAGCCCCATATATCAAGGGTGGCAGGTTCAAACCCGGCCCTGAGCAAACTGCAACAAAAAAATAGCCAGGTATTGTGGCAGGTGCCTATAGTCCCAGCTGCTCAGGAGGCTGAGGCAAGAGAATCGCATAAGCCCAAGAGCTGGAGGTTGCTGTGAGCTGTGTGACGCCATGGCACTCTACTGAGGGCAATAAAGTGAGACTGTCTCAAAAAAAAAAAAAGTCATGCATCATGATCAAGTAGTTTTCACCCCAGGGATGAAAGGCTGGTTTAATATATGCAAGCCTGATTGCTCTGAAAGGCTGAGGTAGAGATTGGACGTGCCTTCCACTGGTTTTCAAATGCATGGAGATTGCAAAAGAATCTCTCATGGTTTTAAAAAATCTTGTCCATCAGAGCACTTGAGGCTGGAGGTTATGGTGTCTGCAGGTTGAAAGTTTGAGTTTGGAGCTCCAGCCAGGATGATGGAGGTTGTTTGCAATGACCGCCTGGGGAAGAAGGTCCGCGTTAAATGCAAAACAATGATGCCACTTGGGACCTTAAGAAGCTGATTGCAGCCCAAACTGGTACCCATTGGAACAAGATTGTCCTGAAGAACTGGCACACGATTTTTAAGGACCACATGTCTCTAGGACTATGAAATCCATGATGGGATGAACTTAGAACGTTATTACCCATAGAGCAGACTTCCTTCCCCCGCTCTACTGGTATAGATGCTTGTATTTAAAAACTCATATTAGGGCAGTGCCTATGGCTCAAAGGAGTAGGGCGCTGGCCCCATATGCCAGAGATAACGGGTTCAAATCCAACCCTGGCCAAAAACAAAAAAAAATAAAAATAAATAAATAAATAATAAAAACTCACATTAGAAAGGAGTCACCAACGGCCAGGAGGGAATATGCCCAAGTTTTATTGTGACTACTGCAATACATATCTCACCCACAACTCTCCATCTGTGAGAAAGACACACTGCAGGGGGAGGAAGCACAAAGAGAATGTGAGGGAACTATCAGAAATGGATAGAAGAGCAGGCCCAGAGCCTGACTGACAAAACAACAGCTGCTTTTCAACAGCTCCTACTCCATTCTCTGCTCCTCCTCCTGCAGGGGCAATGATTCCACCTCCCCCCAATCTTCCAGGTCCTCCTCATCCTGGTATGACGCCAGCACCCATATGTGGGGCCCTCCCATGATGCCAATGATGGGTCCTCCTTCTCCTGGGATGATGCCAGTGGGACCTGCTCCTGGAATGAGGCCACCCGTGGGAGGTCACATGCCAATGATGCCTGGGCCCCCAGTGATGAGACCTCCTGCTGGTCCCATGTTGGTGCCCACTGGTCCTGGAATGACTTGACCAGACAGATAAGGGTAGAGGGGAGTTTTATTTATGTCAGTTTCATATTACTTGTCTGTATACCAGATCATGATGCTGTGACTCTGGGTGTTTTTTTAATAGCATGGTAAGGAAGACTTGCTCTTCCTTCCTATCAGAGACAAAATAGTTGAAAGTAAGAAGTAAACCCCCAAAAGGGGCAGTTTTCATTTGTATTGTGAAATGTGAAAATAAAACTGTTTTATTTATTATTTTTAATTTTAGTTAACAAATAAAATAAAATACAATCAAAACTCACTTTAATGTGGAAGTCACCAAAAGTGAGGCTGTGAAAGACGTGAAACTTGCTGGGTGGTAGCCTGCTGGGTGCTGTAGGCTGGCAGGCTGATGAGGTGGCAGATGAGGAGGAAGACTCTTGTTTTTGAGGAAGAAAATGAAGAAATTAGAGGAGGTGCAGAAGGCGTACAGGGTAAAAGAGACTTTTTTCTGAAGAATTGAGATGTATGATGTATGGCTCTGGAGATGAAAAGAATCCTCATACTAAGTCAACAGATCTTTTTGAATATATCTCCTCTTGAAGAACATCTACTGTGATAGAGTTCATTACTGAAATGATTCACAAGGCCATGTCTATTGGCAGACAAGGTCAAGTACAAGTTGAAGATATCATCTTCTTGATTGAAAAGGACCCCGGGAAGTTTGCTAGGGTTAAAGTCTTGTTTACTATGAACGAAGAACTGAAATGGTCTAGAAAAGCGTTTGATGAAGTAAACTATGGATCTTGACATCTTTTGTAGTTTCTGAAACTCCATTATGTTCTAGGGAAACCATATGTAAGAATTGTTATATTTTCTACAGTAAGGTCCTGATATCTACCCATGTAATGAAAGGTAGACAAACCAAGTTTTCTGCCTTTATTTTTATGGCTTTGATTTTTATAGTGATATTGGATTCATTGCCTGCCTTTATATGACCATACTCGAATTAGTTACTGAGTTTTAATGACCACAAATAAGTTAAAGCACCTTTCAAACCATGCAGTTCTTTCTGTTAACCAGGAATGAAATATTAATAGTGTTCATATGTCAGGCATATTTGTGCCATTGTGAGCGATGCTGTAGCTTTTTAATATACAAAATCTAAATGGCATCTTTGAAAGCCGAAATATGTGAACATTTTTTATGATTCATTTAAAGGGATGATATAGGAAAACACCGTGTTTTTTTTTTGTTGTTTTGTTTTTTTTGTTGAGACAGGGTCCCACCCTATGCCCCTGAGCAGAGTGCAGTGGGCGTGGTAGCTCACCACAACCTCAGACTCGGGCTGCGGGCACCCCATTGCCTCAGCCTCCGGAAGCCGCTGGGATTACAGGCGTTCGCCGCCGCGCCAGGCTGGGTTTTTCCATTTTTTTCACGAGTCAGGGTCTCACTGTCGCTCAGACAAGTCTCGAACTCCTGAGCTCAAGCGATTCTCCCTCCTCAGCCTCCCACAGTGCTGGGATTACAGGCGTGAGCCACCGCGCTTTTTTTTTTGTATAGATGTTTATCTGTTTTAAAAGCTGATTTCTTTCTTTCTTTTTTTTTCTTTCTTCTTTTTTTTCTTTTCAGTTTTTGGCTGGGGCTGGTTGGGTTTGAATGCCCCACTCCAGTATATGGGACCAGAGCCCTACTCCTTTGAACCACAGGCACTGCCCATGGCTGATTTCTTTTAATATTCTTTTCTTCCAATAATAAAAATGATTTTATTTTCTTGGAGAAACAAAGTTTCATGTGAATCTTCCACGTTGGAAAGCTTTTTTAAGACTTTTGGGGATTATAATATACTATTTGTTTAGCTTTGGGAGAAACTTCTAAAAAAAAGTTTTCAGTACCAAGAATGGCATTGCCTAAAAATGGAATGGCATTTATGGCAAGATAAGCATTTAGGGTAATGTTTTATTTGCATATTTGTAAGTACTTATTCATTGTGGAAACATATACTTGATGAAAACTGTGTGTGTGTAAGCTGGCTTTTTTTTTTTTTTTTTTGGTTTTCTCATACAATGTTTTATTCCTTGTTATATTTTTTTTTAATTTTTTTTTTTTTGTAGAGACAGAGTCTCACTTTATGGCCCTCTAGTAGAGTGCCATGGCGTCACACAGCTCACAGCAACCTCCAGCTCCTGGGCTTAAGCGATTCTCTTGCCTCAGCCTCCCAAGTAGCTGGGACTACAGGCGCCTGCCACAACACCTGGCTATTTTTTGGTTGCAATTTGGCCGGGGCCGGGTTTGAACCCACCACCCTTGGTATATGGGGCCGGCGCCCTACTCACTGAGCCACAGGTGCCACCCCCTCCTTGTTATATTTTTATGTTGCATTCAGCATAAATCAAAATGAAACAAAAATCTGTTTCATTGGTGCAGAAAACAACCATGTGAAAAGAAAAATATTAGATAAAATTTTACCAATAGAGTATTAGGATTTAGAGGAATGGATTTGAGTTACAGTCCCATGGACACTCTTTTGTAATTCAGGATATATGGGTTTTGTATGTATGTACCTTATCAAATTATTATTGCATCCAGGTTGAAATAAAGGTTAAAATTGCATAAAAATAGACCCCTTCATAGTCCTCTTTGTGAAACTGAACTTTTTGTGTGCCACTTAAAAATGTTACCTGTAAATCAGTATTTGAAAAAAATTTTCATTCTTAACCTATTAATATTAAGGAATAAAGTATAAAATATTAAACAAAAAATATATACGCAAGTCTATAAACATTATTCACCATATCAACAGAAGCAAAACCAAGGACTATATGATCCTCTCAATAGATGCAGAAAAAGCATTCAATAATATCAAGCATCCTTTTCTAATTAGAACACTGAGGAGTATAGGAATAGGTGGCACATTTCTTAAACTGATTGAAGCTATCTATGACAAACCCACAGATAATATTTTACTGAATGGAGTAAAACTGAAAGCTTTTTCTCTTAGAACTGGAACCAGACAAGGTTGTCCTGTCACCATTACTAAATTCAACATAGTCTTGGAAGTTCTAGCCAATATAATTAGACAAGACAAGAAAATAAAGGGCATCCGAATGGGAGCAGAGGAGATCAAACGCTCCCTTTTTGCTGATGATATGATCTTATACTTAGAGAACTCTAAAGACTCAACCAAAAGACTCTTGGAAGTCATCAAAAAATACAGTAACAAAAAATACAGTAATGTCTCAGGATATAAAATCAATGTCCACAAGTCAGTTGCCTTTGTATATGCCAACAACAGCCAAGATGAGAGGTTAATTAAGGACTCAACTTCCTTCACCATAGCCCCAAAGAAAATGAAATACTTAGGAATATACCTAACAAAGGAGGTGAAGGATCTCTATAAAGAAAATTATGAAACCCTAAGAAAGGATATAGAAGAAGGCATTAACAAATGGCAGAACACACCGTCCTCATGGCTGGGAAGAATCAACATTGTTAAAATGTCTATACTTCCCAGAGCAATTTACCGATTCAATGCCATCCCTATTAAAATAACAACATGCTACTTTCAAATCTTGTAAAAAATGATTCTGCATTTTGTATGGAACCATAAAAAACCCCGTATAGCTAAGGCAGTTCTTAGTAATAAAAATAAAGCCTGAAGTATCACCATACCAGATTTAAGGCTGTATTACAAGGCCTTAGTGGTCAAGACAGCTTGGTACTGGCACAGAAATAGAGGCATAGAAATTTGGAATCAAATAGAGAACCAGGAAGTGAAACCAGTAACTTACAAACACCTAATCTTCGATAAACCAAACAAGAGCATCCACTTGGGGAAAGACTCTGTATTCAATAAACGGTGCTGGGAGAACTGGATATCCACATGTAAAAGACTGAAACTGGATCCACACCTTTCTCCACTCACAAAAAATTGATTCAAAATGGATAAAGGATTTAAATTTAAGGCACAAAACAATAAAAATTCTCAAAGAAAGAATAGGAAAAACACTGGAAGATGGGGAAAGACTTTATGAGGAAGACTGCCATGGCAATAGCAACAACAGCAATTATAAACAAATGGGATTTAATTAAACTGAAAAGCTTCTGTAAAGCCAAGGAGACGACCTACCCAATGGAAAAGGATATTTGCATATTTTGAATCAGACAAACCCTTAATAACCAGGAACTATACAGAACTTCAATTAATCGACAAGAAAAAACAAAAATCCCATACATCAATGGGGAAGAGAGATGAATAGAATCTTCTCTAAAGACGACAGATGAATGCCTAGCAAACATATGAGAAAATGGTCATCATCCCTAATTATTAGATAAATGCAAATTAAAACCACCCTGAGATCTCACCTAACCCCATCAAGAATGGCCTATATCACAAAATCTCAAAACTGCAGATGCTAGTGCAGACATGGAGAGAAAGGAACACTTTTACACTGCTGGTGGGACTGCAAACTAATACAACCATTTTGGAAGGAAGTATGGAGAAACCTCAAAGAACTCAACCTAGACCTCCCGTTTGATCCTGCAATCCCATTACTGGGCATCTATCCAGAAGGAAAAAAATTTATTATCATAAAGACACTTGCACTAGGCTGTTTATTGCAGCCCAATTTACAATTGCAAAAATGTGGAAACAACCTAAATGTCCTTCAACCCAGGAATGAATTGGTAAGCTGTGGTATATGTATACCATGGAATATTATTCAGCCATAAAAAATGGAGAACTTGTAGCATTTGTACTAACCTGGATAGAGATGGAACACATTATTCTTAGTGAAACATCACAGGAATGGAGAAGTATGAATCCTATGTATTCAATTTTGATATGAAGACAATTAATGACAATTAATGACATGGTGGGGAATGGGGGAAGGGGAGACCAGACAGAGAAGGAGGGAAGGGGTGAGGGAAAGAAGAAAAAAAAAAAAACAAGAAAATAGTGACTAATGCTCACATAAATTGGATTTACTTTTGACCAAAGTATGTTACTTAAACATTAATTTTTAATTCAACTTCTTAATATGTTGTTTAGGATATTGCACCCTCATTTATAAGTGACATACATTTGCAATTTCCCCTTTATAAAAATATATTTTCCCCACTTTTAATATCAGGTGTACCCAGATCAAGAAGAATGATTTTGGAATATTTCTTCTTTTTCTATTGTCTAAAAGATTTGGCATGATCTGTTTTTTGAAATTATCTCTTCCTTTTATTTATAAATTAGTTGTCTATTTTTTGAGACTTAAAAAAAAAGTTAACTGATGACTCCATACTGAATTTCAGAGTCAAAGCATTCTATAATAGATATACTCTTATTTGACAATGTGAATGTTACTTTCTTTGCATTATTATTATTATTGCTTAATATTTTGATGTAGCAATTGTCTGATTCCTTTTCTGAATGTATTTATATTTGTTCATTCTTTATGAGTTTTTTGTTTCTAGTCCTTATCTTAAATATTGTTATTGTTATTAAATTTTAAGCCTTTTTAATTTTCTGAAGGCAAAAAAATGGAAACCTAATAAACACGTTATTCATTCTATTCATCTCTCTTCCCCCATTAATGTATGAGATTGTTGGTTTTTTTCTTGTGGATTAATTGAAGTTCTGTATAGTTAATGGTTATTAAGCATTTGTCTGATTAAAAAAAAAAAAAAAGAGAGAGAGAGAGAGAAATCCCACTTAGACTTTTAGAGAGAAATCCTACATGAAAATTAGGTCTCCATAAAAGACAGGGACTAGAATAATGACCTATTTCTAGAACACTGAAATTAGTTTCAATACTTCTGTGTATAAAAGAAGCATTCAAAGAAAGTGAAGAAACCCTTCTCATATAAATCCTTTTTTATTACATTCAAAAGGCAGTTTTTCTCCAACTTCTGAAAAAAAATATATAGATATATATATATTGAATGTTCAATTAGTGGGACAGTGAATTAAAGGATAAAACAAGAAGAAAGTGAGGGGTGGAGCAAGATGGCGGCTGAGTAACAGTTTCCCTGCACCTGGGCACAATGAGTCTGGGGAGATAAGACTCCAGGCATCTCTGGCTGGTGGGATCTGCCTATAATCATCCCTTTGAGGATACAGGGAGTCAGCAAGGGACTTCTGGACCCCAAGAGGAGGACAAAAACAGTGGAAAACTGGCAAGTGGGTGCGTGTGTTCAACCGACCTAATCCCGCCGGCAACCATAAGTACAAGCAGCAGTGAGACTGCAAACCAAAAAGGCCTTACCTGTGAACTGTTTCAGTGTTTTTGGACTTGGCACTCAGTTGAACTGCCTTGGGGAGAACTTGAGCAGGAGTGCAGAGAACTTTGGGCATTGTCTAGAGCCCCAGACTGAGCTGCTGAGCTGGGCTGCAGGGAGCCATTGTGAGAGAACTGCCCCGGCAAGCTCCACCCTCAGAATCCCAAAGCAAGGATTGGGTGGGAGCTAGTAACCAAGTGACTGAGCAGCCTAAAGGCGGGGACTGAGCTGCCTTACAGCCTTAACCCGTAGGGGCAGAGTAAGACTGGTTTTGGCACACTGGAGCCTCGGACTGTTGCCGTGGGTAGAGTGCTGAGGTGTCACAGCTCATAGCAACCTCAACCTCCTGGGCTTGGCGCCGCCTGGACCTCCATAAGAGCTGCGCCGCGACCCCTGACATGGGCCTGCCGGGCTTCCGCATGCCCTGACCAAAAACTGAGGGAGCCATACAACCCCGCATCCTTCCTCCTGTATCCTCCCTGCCTCCACACTGGCCCGCTCGTCTGGCCAGAAATACTTGTAGCCACATGCCCTCTGGAGCCCTCCTTGCCCCTGCGCAGAGACTGCTGGAGCCTTGGGTGCTCTGTGCCAAAGTCACTGAGCACCAGACACACCCAGAACTGTGCGCACCACCTCCTGCTCTGTTGCTGGATCTGGATGTGTCACACGCTGGAGCTGCTTCCACAACCAGAACTCCCTAGCTGGGTCAGCCCCAGAGGATCTACACAGGGTCACTCCCTACAAAGATCCAGCAACAAAAGAGTGATCCCACTGGGGTCTAATCTTGGAGAGACACCTCCCCAACTCTGAGGACGGCCAGAGGCAACGGTGAAAAACAATCATGAGGCAAAATCAACAGAAAATCTATGGCAATATGAACAGCCAGAGTAGATCAACTCCCCCCAAGGATCAATGGGGCAGACACAGCACAAGATCCCATGCACAAATAGATGAAATGTCAGAAATCGAATTCAGAATCTGGATAGCAAATAAGATTGAATTAGAATTCCAAGCAGTAACCCAAAAGATATCTCAAGAATTCAACGAATTCAAAGAACAAATGACCAAAGATTTTGACACATTGAGACAAGAAGTTGCAGCCCTCAAAGATTTCAGAAACACAGTAGAATCCCTCAGTAAAAGAATGGAGCAAGCAGAAGAAAGGATTTCCGACATTGAAGACAAAGCTTTCGAACGCTCCCAAACTCTCAAAGAGGAAGAGAAATGGAGGGCAAAAACAGATCACTCTCTCAGACAGATATGGGATAATTCGAAGAAAACCAATATTCGTCTTATAGGAATCCCTGAAAGCGACAAAGTGGCTTCACAAGGCACAGAGTCTCTTCTCCATGAGACTATGAAGGAGAACTTTCCAGACATGCCAAGAGATTCTGAAATTCATATAGCAGTTTCAGAACTCCAGTACGACTCAACCCAAATAAGGCATCCCCCAGACACATCACAATCAATTTCACTAAAGTTAATATCAAGGAGAAAATTCTGAAACTGCCAGATGAAAGAAAACCATCATCTACAAGGGGAAGAATATTAGAATAACTGCAGATCTCTCTGCTGAAACCTTTCAAGCTAGAAGAGGATGGTCATCGACTTTTAATCTCCTAAAACAAAATAACTTTCAACCCAGGATCCTGTACCCAGCTAAACAGAGTTTCATTTATGACAGAGAAATTAAATACGTCAATGACATTCACATGTTGAAGAAATGTGCCATAATTAAACCAGCTTTCCAAGATATTCTCAGACTATCCTCCATAAAGACCAGAATAATCCTCCACCACAAAAGTAAACCCACCCAGAAAATTTTGATCAAATTCCAACTTCCACAGTTGCAAAAGGATTAAAAATGTCCACTGGAATCTCAAAAGCCTTGTCAATATTCTCAATTAATGTGAATGGTTTAAACTGTCCTCTAAAGAGGCACAGGTTGGCTGACTGGATACAAATACTCAAGCCATAACCAGAATCCACAGAGAACTCAAACGCATTAGCAAGAAAAGAACAAGGGATCCCATCACAGGCTGGGCAAGGGACTTGCAGAGAAACTTCTCTGAAGAAGACAGGTGCACGACCTATAGACATATGAAAAAATGCTCATCATCTTTAATCATCAGAGAAATGCAAATCAAAACTACTTTGAGATATCATCTAACTCCAGTGAGACTAGCTTATATCACAAAATCCCAAGAACAGAGATATTGGCGCGGATGTGGAGAAAAGGGAACACTTTTGCACTGCTGGTGGGAATGCAAATTAATACATTCCTTTTTGGAAAGAGATATGGAGAACACTTAGAGATCTAAAAATAGATCTGTCATTCAATCCTGTAATCCCTCTACTGGGCATATACCCAGAAGACCAAAAATCACATCATAACAAAGACAATTGTACCAGAATGTTTATCGCAGCCCTATTCATAATTGCTAAGTCATGAAAAAAGCCCAAGTGCCCATCGATCCACAAATGGATTAATAAACTGTGGTATATGTACACCATGGAATATTATGCAGCCTTAAAGAAAGATGGAGACTTCACCTCTTTCATGTTTATATGGATGGAACTGGAACATATTCTTAGTAAAGTATCTCAAGAATGGAAGAAAAAGTACCCAATGTACTCAGCCCTACTATGAAACTAATTTAGGATTTTCATATGAAAGCTATAACCCAGTTACAACCTAAGAATAGGGGAAAGTGGGAA
This sequence comes from Nycticebus coucang, assembly GCF_027406575.1. NCBI lineage: Eukaryota > Metazoa > Chordata > Mammalia > Primates > Lorisidae > Nycticebus > Nycticebus coucang. The sequence continues at coordinate 107,541,296 of NC_069780.1, read as the reverse complement.
AGGGAGGGGAGGGAGAGGGGAGGTGGGTAGATGGAAGGGGATTTGTGGGATTACACCAGCAGTGCATCTTACAAGGGTATGTGTGAAATTTGGTAAATGTGGAATGTAAGTGTCTTGGTCAAGTAACTGAGAGAATGCCAGGAAGGCTATGTTAACCAGTGTGATGAAAGTGTGTCAAATGGTCTGTGAAGCTAGTGAATGATGCCCCATGATCATATCAATGAACACAGCTATGATTTAATAAAAAAAAAAAAAAGAAAGAAAGAAACCTCAAGCCAGATATCTGCTACATACAAGAATCGCATCTTACATTAAAAGACAAATATAGACTCAAGGTGAGGGGATGGTCATCTATATTCCAGGCAAATACAAAGCAGAAAAAAGCAGGCATTGCAATCCTATTCGCAGACACAATAGGCTTTAAACCAACCAAAATAAGGAAGGATGAGGATGGACACTTCATATTTGTTAAAGGTAATACTCAATATGATGAGATCTCAATTATTAATATTTATGCACCCAACCACAACACACAATTTATAAGAGAAACTCTTAACAGACATGAGCAACTCAATTTCCCCCAGTTCCATAGTAGTTGGAGATTTTAACACCCCTTTAGCAGTGCTGGATAGATCATCCAAAAAGAAGCTAAGCAAAGAAATTTTAGATTTGAACTCAACCATTCAATCTCCGGACTTAACAGACATCTACAGAACATTTCATCCCAACAAAACTGAATACACATTCTTCTCATCAGCCCATGGAACATACTCCAAAATCGATCACATCCTAGGCCACAAACCTAACCTCAGCAAATTTTAAAAAATAGAAATTATTCCTGGCATCTTCTCAGACAATCTTGGAATGAAAGTTGAACTCAATAACAACAGGAACCTGCATACCCATACAAAAAGATGGAAGCTAAACAACCTTATGCTGAAGGATAGATGGGTTATAGACGAGATTAAGAAGGAAATCACCAAATTTTTGGAACAAAACAACAATCAAGACACGAATTACCAGAACCTCTGGGATACTGCAAAGGCAGTCCTAAAAGGGAAATTTATAGCACTGCAAGCCTTCCTCAAGAAAACGGAAAGAGAGGAAGTTAATAACTTAATGGGACATCTCAAGCAACTGGAGAAGGAAGAACACTCCAACCCCAAACCCAGCAGAAGAAAATAACAAAAATCAGAGGAGAACTAAACGAAATTGAAAACAAAAGAAATATACAACAGATCAATAAATCCAAAAGTTGGTTTTTTGAAAAAATCAATAAAATAGATACACCTTTGGCCAACCTAACCAGGAAAAAGAGAGCAAAATCTTTAATTTCATCAATCAGAAACGGTAACAATGAAACAACAACAGACCTCTCATAAATTCAAAGAATCCTTAATGAATACTACAAGAACTCTACTCTCAGAAATATGAAAATCTGAAAGAAATCGACCAATACCTGGAAGTACGCCACCTACCAAGACTTAGCCAGAATGAAGTGGAAATGTTCAACAGGCCTATATCAAGTTCTGAAATAGCATCAACTATACAAAATCTCCCTAAAAAGAAAAGCCCAGGACCAGATGGCTTTACGTCAGAATTCTACCAAACCTTTAAAGAAGAACTAGTACCTATATTACTAAACCTCTTCCAAAATATAGAAAAAGAAGGAATATTACCCAACACATTTAAGCAAACATCACCTTGATCCCCAAACCAGAGAAAGACCCAAAAAGAAAGAAAAATTATAGACCAATATCACTAATGAATACTGATGCTAAAATACTCAATAAGATCCTAACAAACAGAATCCAACAACACATCAAAAAAATTATACACCATGACCAAGTCGGATTTATCCCAGGGTCTCAAGGCTGGTTCAATATACGTAAATCTATAAATGTAATTCAGCACATAAACAAACTAAAAAATAAGGACCATATGATTCTTTCAATTGATGCAGAAAAAGCTTTTGATAATATCCAGCATCCCTTCATGATCAGAGCACTTAAGATAATTGGTATAGAAGGGACATTTCTTAAACTAATACAGGCCATCTGCAGCCAACCCACAGCCAATATCATATTGAATGGAGTTAAATTAAAATCATTTTCACTTAGATCAGGAACAAGGCAAGGTTGCCCATTGTCTTCATTGCTCTTTAACATTGTAATGGAAGTTTTAGCCATTGCAATTAGGGGAGAAAAGGGGATCAAGGGTATACACATAGGGTCAGAAGAGATCAAACTTTCACTCTTTGCAGATGATATGATCGTGTATCTGGAAAACACTAGGATTTCTACTACAAAACTTTTAGAAGTGATTAAGGAATACAGCAATGTCTCAGGCTACAAAATCAACAACCATAAATCAGTAGCCTTTATATATACCAACAATAACCAAACTGAAAAAACAGTCAAGGACTCTGTTCCTTTCACAGTAGGACCAAAGACGGTGAAATATTTGGGAGTATACCTAACAAAGGACGTGAAAGATCCCTACAAAGAGAACTATGAAACCTTAAGAAAAGAAATAGTTGAAGATGTTAACAAATGGAACAACATACCATGCTCATGGCTGGGAAGAATCAACATTGTTAAAATGTCTGTACTACCCAAAGCAATATATAATTTTAATGCAATTCCTATTAAAGCTCCATTGTCATATTTTAAAGATCTTGAAAAAATACTTCGTTTTATATCGAATCTGAAAAACTTCGAATAGCCACAGCATTACTCAGTAATAAAAACTGGAGGAATAATGCTACCAGACCTGAGACTGTAGTATAAATCGATAGTGATCAAAACAGCATGGTATTGGCACAAAAACAGAGAAGTAGATGTCTAGAACAGAATAGAGAACCAAGAGATGAATCCAGCTAGTTACCACTATTTGATCTTCGACAAGCCAATTAAAAACATCCAGTAGGGAAAAGATTCCCTATTTAACAAATGGTGCTGGGTAAACTGGCTGCAACCTGTAGAAGATTGAAACTGGACCCACACCTTTCACCATTAACTAAGAAAGACTCTTACTGGATAAAAGATTTAAATTTAAGACATGAAACTATAAAAATACTTGAAGAAAGTGCAGGAAGAACTCTTGAAGGAATCGGCCTGGGTGAATATTTTATGAGAAGGATTCCCCAGGCAATCGAAGCAGTATCAAAAATATACTACTGGGATCTGATCAAACTAAAAAGCTTCTGCACAGCCAAGAGCATAGTAAGTAAAGCAAGCAGACAGCCCTCAGAATGGGAGAAAATATTTGCAGGTTATATCTCCAATAAAGGTCTAATAACCAGAATCCACAGAGAACTCAAAAGTATTGGCAAGAAAAGAACACGTGACCCCATCTCAGGGTGGGCAAGGGACTTAAAGAGAAACTTCTCTAAAGAAGACAGACAAACGATCTACAAACACATGAAGAAATAGCTCATCATCCTTATTCATCAGAGATATGCAAATCAGAACTACTTTGAGATATCACCTAACCCCTGTAAAAGTAGCCCACATAACAAAATCCCAGAACCAGAGATGTTAGCGTGGAATTGGAGAAAAGGGCACACTTCTACACTGCTGGTGGGAATGCACACTAATACGTTCCTTCTGGAAGGATGTTTGGAGAATACTTAGAGACCTAAAAATAGACCTGCCATTCGATCCTATAATTCCTTTACTAGATTTATACCCAGAACACCAAAAATCACAATATAACGAAGACATCTGTACCAGAATGTTTACTGCAGCCCAATTCATAATTGCTAAGTCATGGAAGAAGCCCCAGTGCCCATCAACCCATGAATGGACTAGCAAATTTTGGTACATGTATACCATGGAATATTATGCAGCCTTAAAGAAAGATGGAGACTTTATCTCTTTCATGTTTACATGGATGGAGCTGGAACATATTCTTCTTAGCAAAGTATCTCAGGAATGGAAGAAAAAGTATCCAATGTACTCAGCTCTACTATGAACCTAAATTATAGCTTTCACATGAAGCCTATAGCCCAACTATAGCACAAAATTATGGGGAAAGGGCCAAGGAAGGGGAAGGGAGGGGGGAGGTTATGGTGGAGGGAGAGCAATGGATGGGGCCACACCTATGGTGCACCTTTGAATGGGTACAGGCGAAACTTACTAAATGCAGAATAAAAATGCCTACATACAGTAACTAAGAAAATGCCATGAAGGCTATGTTGAACAGTTTGATGAGAATATTTCAGATTGTGTATGAAACAGCACATTGTATCCCTTGATTGCACTGATATACACAGCTATGGCTCAGTGAGTAGGGCACCGGCCCCATATGCTGAGGGTGGCGGGTTCAGACCCAGCCCCGGCAAAACTGCAACAGAAAAATAGCCGGGCGTTGTGGCAGGCGCCTGTAGTCCCAACTGCTCGGGAGGCTGAGGCAAGAGAATCGTGTAAGCCCAAGAGTTAGAGGTTGCTGTGAGCCGTGTGACGCCACGGCACTCTACCCGAGGGCGGTACAGTGAGACTCTGTCTCTACAAAAAAAAAAAATAATAATTAAAAAAAAACAATATAAATAAATTAAAAAAAAGAGAGAGAAGGAAAAAAAAAAGTCTCCAGCAACTAGATAGCAGGGGTCTGCTGGCAGCTTAAGTATGACTTGCTCTGGTGCTCCATGAGGTCAGAAGGACCCACCCAGCAAATGAATTAGTCTGGGAAGGTTGACACCTCCTTCCCCACCTTGCACCTCTGTCAGACCCAGTCACTGGTAATCCCGTAGGGCTGTGACCCAGTTCCCTCCAATGAGCAGATGCTCCAGGGGTTTGCACCTGCCTGAGTCACAGTGAGATCTATGTCTCCTCAGCCTGGCCACCACTCTGCCACTATTTGGCAGGGGGAGCTAAGGCCTGACAAACTTGGGTGCTTAATGGAAGCTGGGGTGGTTCACTCAGTTCCAGCCCCACCCTTGATTGATGTTGCTGACACTTATTCTGTCCTGGCTATATTCCCCTGCAGACCAGGTGCTGTTTGAGTTCACAGAAACTGCGACTCAGCCCAGTCTGGGTGGCTGCCTGGAGCTGGCATGTCGGTCTCTGTTGCATTCTGTGTTGGGGCAGGTGTGGTTAGAGTTCACACTCAGCTCTTGGTTTCTGCCTCGCCCTGCCTGCTTTCGTCTCAACTACGATCCCAAGGGTCAGGTGCTTCTTAGGCTCACTAAAGTAGTCCCTCTGGCTTAGCACTGCCTGGGAGTATGCCATCTCTGTGCACACATATTCTAGTCTCTGTCCCTGATGCACCACGCCCAGGCAGGTACCACCTCAGGAATACCCTTTATTCACGGGGCCTGCATTTCCATCTCAGATCTGTTTTGTCAGTGGCTGCCACTGACAAAGATGCCCAGCTTCCTCTGGTTGCCCAGAGAGGCAGGTAATGTCTCTCCAAAATATCCCCAGGGGTGTGAGCCCTATTGTTCCCACCACTGCCACTGCTGCTTTGTCCCATGGGGCACTGCCTCTCCTTCTCCTGTATGGTTCCCTCAGTTCACCATCTTCTCCTTAATCACATGCCACAGAATCAGCACAGACCAGCAACAGGCCATGCCTTGTCCACACCTCTCAAGAAAATGCCCAAGAATCTGGACTCCATCGGGTACAGGCTTCCAGACCTTGGGGTGAGTGCAGGGGAGTGCTGGGAGTTCAAAATTGCGGGTAGAGAATATATGCAGTTTTATAGTTTTATGCCTGGCAGGAGAGTGCCATGGCACACTATTAAGTCCTCTCTAGGGAAGGAGTTCCGGTTTTTAGAGGGTCTCTCCTGTGAGATAAAATAGGAAATCTGAACTGTTTGCTTGTTTGTATAGAGTATACTGTGAGCCATTCTCATGTGGGAGGGGACTCCTGTCCATTTGGCGATGGATTTTGTACCTATTGTTTGTTTCCTTGGGGTCACAGCTCCCCTCAGCAGGGTCTTGGCTCCGCTCCAAACCATCAACTTACTTGCTAAACTTCTGTCCTTTAACTGTCATGGATGGGAGCCTCTGTGGAAAGCTGGCTCCAGTCGGCCATGTTGCCTCTCCCCATGATGATATTTTAATTGGGATTGCATTGAATCTATAGATTGCTTTGAGAAATATAGACATTTTAACAATGTTGCTTCTCAAGCTATGAGCATGGTATGTTCTTCCATTCATTAATGTCTTCTGCTATTTCTTTTCTCAGGATTTCATCGTAATTCTCTTTGTAGAGGTCCTTCACGTCTTTTGTTAGGTTATTCCTGGGTATTTCATTTTCTTTGAAGCTACTGTTAAGGGAATTGTGTCTCTGATTAGCTTATCATCCTGACTGTTGTTGGCATATACAAAGGCTACGACTTGTGGCCATTGATCCTGAGATGTTACTGCTTCTTAATTACTTCCAGGAGTCTTGTGGTTGAGTCCTTGGAGTTCTCTAAGTATAAGACCCTATCATTGGCAAAGAGGGAGAGTTTGGCCTCCTCTGTCCCCACTTGAATGACTTTTATATCCTTCCCTTGCCTGACTGCATTGGCTAGAACTTCCAGCACTGTGTTGAATAGTAATAACAGAGGACAACCTTGTCTGGTTCCAGTTCTAAGTGGAAAAGCTTTCAATTTTACTCCATTGAGTATTAGATTAGCTATGGGTTTGTTGGGAATGGCTTCAATCAATTCAAAAAATGTGCCACCTATACCTATTAAGTGTTCTTGTTTAGGAAAAGATGCTGAATTTCACCACCGCCCCACCCCCCCAACAGTCTCAAGCTGTCACCCTAGGTAAAGTGCCATGGAATTACAGTTCATAACAATGGCCAACTCTTCAGCTCAAGCAATCCTCTTCCCTCAGTTTTTCTGTTTTTAGTAGAGATGGGGGTCTTGAATTGGTGTGCTCAATCCACCCACCTCAGCCTCTCAGAGTGCTAGGATTACAGGCATGAGCTACCTCACCTGGCCTAAAGATCCTGAATTTAATCGAATGCTTTTCCTACATCTATTAAGAGGATCATATGGTCTTTGTTTTTGCTTTTATTGATATGGCTTTTATAGATTTGTGTATGTTAAACCAGACTTGCACCCCTGGGATGAAGCCTACTTGATTGTAAAGTATAATTTTTTTAATGTGCAGCTGTAATCTACTGGCTAAGATTTTATGGAGAATTTTTGCATCTATATTCATTAGTGAAACTGGTCTCAAATTCTTTTTATTTGGGTCTTCTCCTGGTTTTGGTATCGGGGTGATGTTTGCGTTGTACATGTTGGGGACGATTCCTTCCTTCTCAATTTTTTGGAATAATTTCTACAGTATAGGTATAAGCTCTTCTTTGAAGTTTTGACAGAATTCTGGTGTGAAGCCATATGGTTTAGGGCATTTTTTAATTTTTTTTTTCTTTTTTTGTAGAGACAGAGTCTCACTTTATAGCCCTCGGTAGAGTGCCGTGGCCTCACCCAGATCACAGCAACCTCCAACTCCTGGGCTTAAGGCGATTCTCTTTGCCTCAGCCTCCCAAGTAGCTGGGACTACAGGCACCCACCACAACGCCCAGCTATTTTTTGGTTGCAGTTTGGCTGGGGCAGGTTTGAACCCGCCACCCTCAGTATATGGGGCTGGCGCCCTACTGACTGAGCCATAGGTGCCGCCCGGCATTTTTTAATTTTTTTGGAGGTTTTTTATTGTCTTGTCAATCTCAGTGCTTAAAATTGGTCTGTTCAGAAGATGTACTTCTTCTTGGTTAAGTCTAGGGAGAAGATGTGATTCCAGGTATTGATCCATTTCCTTCACATGGTCAAATTTCTGAACATGGAGTTTCTTGTAGTATTCAGAGATAATCTCTTATATTTCTGTGACATCTGTTACTTCCTCTTCGTCAGTTCTGATGGAAGTTATTAGAGATTTTACTTTTCTATTTCTAGTTACTCTGGCCAAAGGTTTATCAATTTCCTTCATTTTTTTGAAGAACCAACTTTTTGTTTCACTAATTTTCTGAATGATTCTTTTGTATTCAATTTCAAATTAATCTGATCTAATTCTGGTTATTTATTTTCTTCTGCTGGGTTTGGGATTAGATTGTTCTTTTTCCACTTTCTTAAGAGGAATTAAGTTTGTTAATGTGCTTTCTGTTTATTGGATGCAGGCATCTAATGTGATAAATTTCCCTCTTAGGAATGCTTTTGCAGTGTCCCACAGGTTTTGGAAGCTTGCATCGTTGTTTATGCTGTATTTCTTATACTGTTTTTAAGTAACTCACAATGCTTAGGTTGGTGGGTAAGAAAATGCTCCCTCAGTTCATGAGATCTAGCCAGCTCATTACTATACCAGATTATTAAATCCTTAAGAAAAGGCTAATCTGGCTTGGTGCCTATAGCTCAGTGGCTAGGGTACCAGCCACATACACCAGAGCTGGTGGGTTCAAATCCAGACTGGACCTGCCAAACAATAATGGCAACTGCAAACAAAAAACAGCCAGGTATAGTGGCAGGCACCTGTAGTCCCAGCTACTCAGGAGGCTGAGACAAGAGAATCGCTTAGGGGGAAGAGACAAGATGGCTGAATGAAGCCAGCTTTCCACAGAGGCTCCCGTCCAGAAGGAGAGTTAAAGGACAAAAATTTAGCAAATAACCTGGTGGATTTGAGCTGCACTACGAGAGAAGGTTGAAGAATGCACGTCAACCCCGCTGAGGCAAGCTGTGACCACAAGGATACAAACAAAAGGTATAAATCCATCACCAAGCGGACAGGAGTCCCCTCCCCCATAAGAACGGCTTGGAATGCCCCACAAACAATCGGGCACAGTTCAAAGGTCCTCCCACTACACTACACAGAAGAGACTCTCTAAAAACTGGACCTCCCTCCCCTACTAGGGTGCCACGGCATCCTCCTGCCAGGCATAAAACTGTATAAAACCGTATATAGTCTCTACCTGGAATTCTGAGCTCCCAGCGCTCCCCTTCACTCACATTGAGGTCTGGAGGCCAGTCCCCCAGGAGTTCAGAGTCTTGGGTGATTTCTCGAGGGGTGTGGATGGTGCTTGGACTGCAGCTGGTTGGTGCTGGCTCTGAGGCACGTGAGTGAGGAGACGACAGTCGGTGGAGGGGTAGACACACCTGAGCAGCGGTTCCCTGAGGCACAGTGCAACAGCCGTCTTTTGGCAACAATAAGGCCAGGCATAAAACTGTGTAAAACTGTGTGTGTTCTCTGCCCACAACCCTGGGCTCCCAGTGCTCCCCTCTGCTCTCGCTCCAAGGTCTGGAGGCCTGTCCCCCAGGAGTCCAGACCCTTGGGTGGTTTCTCGGGGGTGGGGGGTATGGACAGTGCCTGGACTGCAGCCGGTGGGTGCTGGCTCTGGGGCACTGGAACAAGGTGAGAACAGATGACTGAGAGGGAGCCACACTGGACCAATGGTTCCCTGAGGCACAGTGTGGCAGCCGTCTTTTGGCGACAATACGGCCTGGCATAAAACTGTGTGGAACTGTGTGTGTTCTCTGCTTGCAACCCTGGGCTCCCAGCGCTCCCCTCCGCAGTTGCTCTGAGATCTGGAGGCCTGTCCCCCAGGAGTCTAGACTCTTGGGCGATTGCTCCAGGGGTGCGGACAGTGCCGGGGCTGCAGCCTGTCAGTGCAGATTCTGGGGTGCGGGAGCGGAGAGAGGATGGCTGGCTGGAAGGGAGCTGCACCAAAGCAGCAGTTCCCTGAGGCATAAAATAGCAGCCCTCTTTTGCTACCAATACGGCTCACTACCGAATATTCTGAAGCCACACCCCGTCTCCCTGGTCAGTCAGAGACTGTGAGTATAGGATTTGCCTGAGGCAATACCAACTTGCAAACGGGGGAAACTCCCAGGGCAGGGCTGACCCAGAGGACCGCTTTACTGAGCCTAAGACACACCTGGCCCACAGGGGATCGTAAGCCTATAGACAATACAAGAGCAAAGATAAGCTGAATTGGAACTCTATTCAGCTTCTCTTCTGCAGGGGAACTGCAAAGTTGTTCTGTTCTGTTCTGTCAGTAACATTAATCAGGGGCGAGACTGAACCTGAGTGAAAACCCCCCAACCTTCATCAAGCGCCCGAGGTTGTCAGGCCTCACTTCCTCCTGCTAGAGAGAGGCAGAGCGCAGCGGCTTGGCAGACTTCCTTCTGCAGGTAGGAAGGTACAAACTCCTGGAGTACCAATTCACTACAGGCAACTGGGTCAGCCAACTGCAGGGCTATCAGTGACTGGGTGTGACAGCGGTGTAAGGTGGGGAAGGAGGCATCAACCTTCCCAGACTGATCTATTGGCTCAGTGACTCCTCCTCACTCCATGCAGCACTGGAGCAAACCACATCAGAGTAGTCACCAGACCCCTGTGATCCAGTTCCCAGAGACCTCTTAAACTCTCTCACCCGAGACAGATGCAGACTGAGACAATTGATTTGGACCTTTTGAACGGAACCAATCGCCTGAGGACAAATCAGGTGGTGCCTTGGGTTCACGGTGGTAGGAAGGGTTCATTTTCCTTTTCCAATTGTTTGCCTGTGGGGGGCGAGGTGACATAATTGCTGATATTTCTCCACAGCAGAGACTTCAATCCAGAGTATCTGTTTCACTAGGGTGGAACAAAAATCAGCTGAAAAAAGGACAGAACCACTTAGCCCCACCACACCAGACAGGGCCCCAGTTTATCAGGCCACAACACTGTACAGGCCCTCGACAAAACCCCAGGGGAAAAAATCAAAGGGAGTAAAACAACCATGGGGCGGAATCAGCATAAAAACTCTGGTAACATGAATAACCAGAATAGATCAACCCCCCTCCGCCCCAGGAAAGATATGTAATTGAACATCCCATTCATAACTGGTTGAGATGTCAGAAATCGAATTCAGAATTTGGATTGCAGATAAGATTAATAAAGTGGAATTAGGAATTCGAGGAGAAATTCAAAAGTTGTCTCAAGAATTTAACGAATTTAAAGACAAAACCACCAAAGACTTAGACACACTGAAGCAAGAATTTGCAGCCCTCAAAGATATGAAAAATACAGTAGAATCCCTCAGCAACAGAATGGAGCAAGCAGAAGAAAGGATTTCTGACATTGAAGATAAAGCCTTTCAACTCTCCCAAACTCTCAAAGAGGAAGAGAAATGGAGAGCAAAAACGGATCATTCTCTCAGAGAGCTTTGGGATAATTCAATGAAGGTCAATATCCGAATCATTGGAGTTCCTGAAACAGATGGAGTGGCCTCGCTGGGCACAGAAGCCAGTCCGCACGAAATTATGAAAGAGAATTTTCCAGACATGCCTAGAGATTCTGAAACTCAGATAGCAGACAGTTTCAGAACCCCAGCACGACTCCCCCCCAATAAGACAACCCCCAGGCATATCATAATTAACTTCACTAAAGTTAATATGAAGGAGAAAATTCTCAAAGCTGCCAGGAGAAGGAAAACCTTTACCTTCAAAGGGAAGAATATTAGAATGACTGAGGTCTCTCTGCTGAAACTTTTCAAGCCAGAAGAGGGTGGTCATCGACTTTTAATCTCCGAAAGCAAAATAACTTTCAACCCTGGATCCTGTATCCAGCTAAACTGAGTTTCATTTATGATGGAGAAATTAAATACTTTAATGACATTCAGATGTTGAAGAAATTTGCCATAACCAAACAAGCTCTTCAGGATACTCTCAGACCTATTCTCCATAATGACCAACCCAATCCTATACCACAAAACTAAACTCACTCAGAAACTTTGGATCAAACTCCAATTTCCAAATTGGCAAAAGAATTAAAAATGTCCACTGGACTTTTCAAAAACTCGATACCCAAAATTTCACCAGACCTACCAATATTCTCCATTAATGTGAACAGCTTAAACTATTCTAAAGAGGCATAGGTTAGCTGACTGGATACAAAAACTCAGGCCAGATATTTGTTGCATACAAGAGTCACATCTTAACTTAAAAGACAAATACAGACTCAGGGTGAAAGGATGGTCATCCATATTTCAGGCAAATGGTAATCAGAAAAAAGCAGGTGTTGCAATTTTATTTGCAGATACAATACACTTTAAACCAACAAAAGGAAGGAAGGACAAGAATGATCACTTGATATTTGTTAAGGGTAATACTCAATATTATGAAATTTCAATTATTAATATCTATGCACCCAACCAGAATGCATCTCAATTTATAAGAGAAACTCTAACAGACATGAGCAACTTGATTTCCTCCAGTTCCATAATAGTTGGAGATTTCAACACTCCTTTGGCAGTGTTGGATCGATCTTCCAATAAGAAGCTGAGCAAAGAAATCGTAGATTTCAACCTAACCATCCAACATTTGGATTTAGCAGACATCTACAGAACATTTCATCCCAACAAAACTGAATACACATACTTCTCATCAGCCCACGGAACTTACTCCAAAATCGATCACATCTTAGGTCACAAGTCTAACCTCAGTAAATTTAAAGGAATAGAAATTATTCCAAGCATCTTCTCGGACCACCATGGAATAAAACTTGAGCTGAGTAACAACAGGAATCTGCATACTCATACAAAAGCATGGAAGTTAAATAACCTTATGCTGAATGATAGGTGGGTCAGAGATGAGAATAAGAAAGAAATCGCCAATTTTTTGGAACAAAACGACAAGGAAGACACAAACTCTCAGAACCTCTGGGACATCACAAAGGCAGTTCTAAGAGGGAAATTTATATAGCACTGCAAGCCTTCCTCAAGAGAACAGGAAGAGAGGAAGTTAACAACTTAATGGGACATCTCAAGCAACTGGAAAAGGAAGAACATTCCAACCCCAAACCCAGTAGAAGAAAAGAAATAACCAAAATTAGAGCAGAATTAAATGAAATTGAAAACAAAAGAATAATACAACAGATCAATAAATCAAAAAGCTGGTTTTCTGAAAAGGTCAATAAAATAGATGAACCTTTGGCTAACCTAATCAGGAAAAAAAAGAGTAAAATCTCGAATCTCATCAATCAGAAACGACAAAGATGAAATAACAACAGACTCCTCAGAAATTCAAAAAATCCTTAATGAATATTACAAGAAACTTTATTTTCAGAAATATGAAAATCTGAAGGAAATTGACCGATACTTGGAAGCACATCACCTTCCAAGACTTAGCCAGAATCAAGTGGAAATGTTGAACAGGCCCATATCAAGTTCCGAAATAGCATCAACCATACAAAACCTCCCTAAAAAGAAAAGCCCGGGACCACGTCAGAATTCTACCAAACCTTGAAAGAGGAATTAGTACCTATATTACTCAACCTGTTCCAAAAGGTAGAAAAAGAAGGAAGACTACCCAACACGTTCTATGAAGCAAACATCACCCTGATCCCCAAACCAGGAAAAGACCCAACAAGAAAAGAAAATTATAGACCGGTATCACTAATGAATATAGATGCAAAAATATTCAACAAGATCCTAACGAACAGAATCCAGCAACACATCAAACAAATTATACATCATGACCAAATCGGTTTTATCCCAAGGTCTCAAGACTGGTTCAATATACGTAAATCTATAAATGTAATTCAGCACATAAACAACTTAAAAAACAAAGACCATATGAATTTCTCAATTGATGCAGAAAAAGCTTTTGATAATATCCAGCATCCCTTCATGATCAGCACACTTAAGAAAATCGGTATAGAAGGGATTTTCTTAAACTGATAGAGACTATCTACAGCAAACCCACGCCCAATATCATATTGAATGGAGTTAAATTGGAATCATTTCCACTCAGATCAGGAACCAGACAAGGCTGCCCATTGTCTCCATTGCTTTTTAACATTGTAATGGAAGTTTTAGCCACCACAATTAGGGAAGAAAAGGCGATCAAGGGTATCCTTATAGGGTCAGAAGAGATCAAACTTTTGCTCATCGCAGATGACTGTATATCTGGAGAACACTAGGGACTCTACTACAAAACTCTTTGAAGTGATCGAGGAGGGTGGTGCCTGTGGCTCAGTGAGTAGGGCGCTGGCCCCATATGCCGAGGGTGGTGAGTTCAAACCCAACCCTGGCCAAACTGCAACAACAACAAAAAAATAAAATAAATAAATAAATAAATAAATAAAAAAGAAGTGATCAAGGAATACAGCAGCATCTCAGGTTACAAAATCAACATTCATAAATCGGTAGCCTTTATATATACCAACAATAGTCAAGTTGAAAAAAGTTAAGGACTCTATCCCATTCACAGTAGCGCCAAAGAAGATGAAATATTTGGGAATTTATCTAACACAGGATGTGAAAGATCTCTATAAAGAGAACTATGAAACTCTAAGAAAAGAAATAGCTGAAAATGTTAACAAATGGAAAAACATACCATGCTCATGGCTAGGAAGAATCAACATTGTTAAAATGTCCATACTACCCAAAGCAATATATAAGTTCAATGCAATCCCTATTAAAGCTCCACTGTCACCCTTTAAAGATCTTGAAAAAACAATACTTCGTTTTATATGTAATCAGAAAAAACCTCGAATAGCCAAGACATTACTCAGAAATAAAAACAAAGCAGGAGGAATTACGCTACCAGACCTCAGACTATACTACAAATTGATAGCGATCAAAACAGCATGGTTTGGCACAAAAACAGAGAAATAGATGTCTGGAACAGAATAGAGAACCAAGAGATGAATCCAGCTACTTACCGTCATTTAATCTTTCACAAGCCAATTAAAAACATTGAGTGGGAAAAAGATTCCCTATTTAACAAATGGTGCTGGGTGAACTGTCTGGCAACCTGCAGAAGACTGAAACTGGACCCACACCTTTCACCATTAACTAAGACTCTCACTGGATTAAAGATTTAAACTTAAGACATGAAACTATAAAAATACTAGAGGAGAGTGCAGGGAAAACCCTTGAAGAAATCAGTCTGGGCAAGTATTTTATGAGGAGGACCCCCCAGGCAATTGAAGCAGCTTCAAAAATACACTACTGGGACCTGATCAAACTAAAAAGCTTCCGCACAGCCAAGAACACAGAAAGTAAAGCAAGCAAACAGTCATTAGAATGGGAGAAGATATTTGCAGGTTATGTTTCCGACAAAGGTTTAATAACCAGAATCCACAGAGAACTCAAACTCATTAGCAAGAAAAGAACAAGGGATCCCATCGCAGGCTGGGCAAGGGATTTGAAGAGAAACTTCTCTGAAGACGACAGGCACGTGGCCTTCAGACATAGGAAAAAATGCTCATCATCTTTAATCATCAGAGAAATGCAAATCAAAACTACTTTGAGATACCATCTAACTCCAGTGAGACTAGCCTATATCACAAAATCCCAAGAACAGAGATGTTGGCGCGGATATGGAGAAAAGGGAACACTTTTGCACTGCTGGTGGGAATGCAAATTAATACATTCCTTTTGGAAAGAGATATGGAGAACACTTAGAGATCTAAAAATAGATCTGCCATTCAATCCTGTAATCCCTCTACTGGGCATATACCCAGAAGACCAAAAATCACATCATAACAAAGATACTTGTACCAGAATGTTTATCGCAGCCCTATTCATAACTGCTAAGTCATGGAAAAAGCCCAAGTGCCCATCGATCCACAAATGGATTAATAAATTGTGGTATATGTACACCATGGAATATTATGCAGCCTTAAAGAAAGATGGAGACTTTACCTCTTTCATGTTTATATGGATGGAGCTGGAACATATTCTTCTTAGTAAAGTATCTCAAGAATGGAAGAAAAAGTACCCAATGTACTCAGCCCTATATGAAACTAATTTAGGGTTTTCACATGAAAGCTATAACCCAGTTACAACCTAAGAATAGGGGGAAGAGGGAAAGGGAGGGGAGGGAGAGGGGAGGTGGGTAGAGGGAAGGGGATTTGTGGGATTACACCAGTGGTGCATCTTACACTTGGTAAATCTGTGAAGCTAGTGAATGATGTCCACGATCATATCAATGTACACAGCTATGATTTAATAAAAAAAAAGAGAGAATCGCTTAAGCCCAAGTATTTGAGGTTGCTGTGAGCTGTGACACCACAGCATTCTACCCAGGGCGACAGCTTGAGACATTGTCTTAAAAACCCTGTGAGAATTTCTTTTTTTTTTTTTTAGAGATAGAGTCTCACTTTATGGCCCTCGGTAGAGTGCTGTGGCATCACACAGCTCACAGCAACCTCCAACTCCTGGGCTTAAGCGATTCTCTTGCCTCAGCCTCCCGAGTAGCTGGGACTACAGGCGCCGGCCACAATGCCCGGCTAAAAAACCCTGTGAGAATTTCTATAAGGTACATTTAAATTTGGAGACTTTGTCCAGCTATCCAATCAAGAGTGTACCACTATGCCGTGCATGGGGGCTTACGCCTGTAATCCTAGCACTCTGGGAGGCCAAGGAAGGTGATTGCTTGAGCTCACAGGTTTGAGAGCAGTCTTAGCAAACGCGAGACCCCATCCCTAAAAAAAATACCCAAGCATAGTGGCAGGCACCTGTAGTCCCAGCTACTAGGGAGGCCGAGACAAGAGAATCACTTGAGCCCAAGAGTTTGAGGTTGCTGTGAGCCATGACGCCACAGCATTCTAGAGGGGGTGACAAAAAAAACCCAGAGTATATCAAAGAAATCAATTTTAAATTTATGTCTTTATTTGGTACTATTTTTACCCAAGCACATGCAAGAGAAATAAATTTATCTTTAGGAGATTGCATAAAGTACTGACAACTAATCAGTGTCCTCTAGATACTCTTATTTTGACAATAGCTCACAAGATTAACTTCTAGAAAACTCATCCTGATAACAATGAAATTCATCAAAATTAGATAATATAATCTTTCCTACATTTGAGGCAAAAGTATAAATTTGTACCTGTTGGTAAGACTTGTAAAAATGCCTGTGTATTAAAATTGCAACAGCCTGTAAGATAACCAAATGTATACAATATATTCCCAGTAGAATACACAATGGGTCACACATTATTCTTTTTATTTTTGAAAGAGTCTCACTTTGTTGTTGCCCAGGCTAGAGTGCTGTGGCATCACAGATCATAGCAGCCCCCAAACTCCCAGGCTCAAGCAATCTTCCTGTCTCAGCCTCCCGAGTAGCTGGGACTACAGGCATCTACCATAACACATGCCTAATTTTTTCTAAATTTTTATAGAGATGGGGTCTCACTTTTGCTCAGGTGGTCTCAAATTCCTAAGCTCAAGTGATCCTCCTGCATTGGCCTTCCAGAGTGCTGGAATCACGGGTGTGAGCCACTGCACCCAGCCCACACATTGTTCTTTTTAGATATAGTCATATAAGGATGGAAATCAACATTTGTGGCCTGAGTGGGTTTGATAAGCAAGTATCACCCAAGAGGTGTGATTATCTAATCAACATCCAAGTGTGCACTTGATTCTAACCATCCTTATAACCGAATAATCCATAAATTACACAGTGAGCTGTAATCCCCCATCCACTACTAGAATGTGCCCTGTAATATACGGTGATTCTAAAAGAAACACAACAGCATGTGCCACCTCAAGAGCTTCTCCAAACCTCCCAAGAGGAATATTTTTCTTTAGATGTTCTTCTTTCAAGTCTTTCGTCATATCTGTGTGAATAAATCCTAAAAAGAGAAATATTTTATTTAGTTGAATAGGACAGACACTAAACAGCTGCTCAAGTAAAGAAATGAATTTGTTCCTGAAACTTTAATTTGGAATTATCAATAAACCTTGTTTAGAAAGTAGTTTTGGAAGCAATCAAGTAACCAGTGTACATTTTTACTTAATTTAACTCAATTAAATGTTTATCAAACATTAAAATATATGATCCCCAATCATGTGGCCCACTTCCTAGCAAAATGGTTCATATCCTAGCAAAATAGATATGAACAAGAATAAAACTAACTTCTGTCCTTAGGTAACCTGTGATTTGCAGAGGATACAAGTTTGATGACTATCTTTACTGAGGTAACACAGAACACCATGGACCTAATTAATTTTCATTTGGGTGGGGTAAAAGAGTAGGAGGCCGGCATCACAAAGGTGGCCACATCAACTGACTTAGCAATTGTGACAGAAATTACATGGGTCCATCTGCCACAGTTGAGACAGCTAATGACTACGAATTAAAAGGTGTTTTCCAGATCCATATAAGAAAAAAATCTCATGGTCATAGCCAACTGTCTTGCACATATACATGGAAAATTAAAAATTTAATATAGTATTGTTATATACAATAAAGTTTTCAGAGAGTATGTTCTAAAAATGCATAACATTCTGTAATATAAAGCACTGCTAACCACACCAAGCAACCAGTTTCAAATGATTACTGACATACACCAGGAAGAACAGTAGATTTATTAAGAAAATCTTGCAAGATTAATGTGAAACATAAAAATACAAATTACTAAAAAAATGCTTAACCATATAACCACTATTCTGTACACCATTTAGGGTCAGATAACTTATTTCATTTAACCCCAAAAAGCGTACTCCTCATTATGAGAGCTAGGAACACACCATTCAGGTAGTTTAAATAATTGCCCAAATAAAACTATAAGTGCAAACTCTTCTAGTCTTTTATAAAGAAAGCAAATATTAATCCTTATGAAAAGAAAAATAATTAGAAAAAAATTTTAAGCTTAAGGTCACAAAAACTATATGGATTCAAAGCTCAATGTGACACAAAGTGAAAATTTAATATGCAACCTGAAAAGTATAGTTTTCAAATTGTCTTATGTTAAAGTCCTTCATAACTCAAACTATAAATCAACCTAAATATATATGCTGCCATTTAAAGTATCATAATAAATGTGAACTAAACACTGGATTAAAAATTAACATTACACCACTACTTGGCCAGGCATGGTGGCTCATGCCTATCATTCCAGCACTCTGGGAGGCTGAGGCCAGAGGATCCCTGGAGCTCAGGAGATCAAGACCAGCCTGAGCAAGAGTGCCAAATAAATCCCACCTCCAGGGGTCCAAGCAGGAGCCATTGGTGGCTGGATAGGGGCAAAGGTCTGCTGCAGCCTGCTCCTTCCTACAGCCAGAACACACACACAGCACATGCCCAAACTAGGAAAAAGATTCCATTTGGGTGGGGTAAAAGAGGATTCCATTACCCCGTTTGGGTGGAAGAGTAGAAGGCAGCATCACAAAGGTGGCCACATCAACTGACTTAGCAATTGTGACAGAAATTACATGGGTCCATCTGCCACAGCTGAGACAGCTGATGACTATGAATAGAAAGGTGTTTTCCAGATCCATATAAGAAAAAAATCTCATGGTCATAGCCAACTGTGTTGGTTAGCTGGCAGAAATATATGGCAAACACTCATTTTATTAAAAAATCAAGTAGGCTCAGCGCCTCTGGCTCAAGAGGCTAAGGCACCAGCCACATACACCTGAGCTGACAGGTTCCAATCCAAGCCAGGCCCACCAAACAATGACGGTGCAACCAAAAAAAAGCTGGGTGTTGCGGCCGGCACCTGTAGTCCCAGCTACTTGGGAGGCAGAGGCAAGAGAATCGCTTAAGCCCAGGAGTTGGAGGTTGCTGTGAGCTGTGATGCCACTGTACTCTACCCAGGGCGACAGCTTGAGGCTCTGTCGCAAAAAAAACAAAACAAAAAAAAAAAAAACACCAAGTAAATTGGCTCAGGGCTTGTAGCTCAGTGGCTAGGGCACCAGCCACATACACTAAAGGTGGCAGGTCTGAGCCCAGGCTGGGCCTGCCAAACAACAATGACAACTACAGCCAAAAATAGCCAGGAATTGTGGTGTGTCCCAGCTACTTGGGAGACTGAGACAAGAGAATTGCTTAAGCCCAAGAGTTGGAGATTGCTGTGAGCTGTGATGCCACGGCACTGTATGGAGGGTGATATAGTGAGATTCAGTCTCAAAAAAAAAAAAAAAAAGCAAGTAAATACATAACCAAAATTTCTAGCATACCAGCTAATCAATAATAATGTATTTTTTAGCTTTAGTAAAGTTCCAGTAACAGTTCTGCCATAACTAGCCATGTAAACTTACACAAGTCACTCTGAATCCTAGTTCTCAGTCTTCTAAATTATAAAAATGATTAGAAATAAATGATCTCTAAGATTCTCTCCCACCTAAAGTTATTGCATAATTACAAAAAAAAAATTAAAAATAAAGATTGTTTTTGAAAAATATGAGGTACAGGAATTTTTTTCCATAATCGCCAGTTCATTGCTTAATTTTTTAGGGGTTTGGGGTGGGGGACAGTCTCACTCAGTTACTCTTGGTAGAGTGCCGTTGGGTCACAGTGCACAGCAACCTCAAACTCCTGGGCTCAAGCGATTCTCTTGCTTCAGCCTCCCGAGTAGCTGCGACTATAGGCGCCTGCCACAAAGCCCAGTTTTGTTCCCCCCCCCAAACCCCCCACCCCACCGAGAGACAGGACTCTCACTCTTGCTTAGGCTGGTCTCGAACTCCTGAGCTCAAGCGATCCACCCACCTCATCCCCCCAGAGTGCTAGGATTACAGGCAGGAGCCCTCGTACCTACCCTTGTTTGATTTTTTTTTCATAATCATTTCAGAACCATTCTATCCAGATATTAATTAATGACTACTAATGGGGCCAATTAATAACTTCCTTCTCTATAAAACAAAAACCATAATCAAGAAAGGCTTTTTTTTTTTGAGACAGAGCCTCAAGCTGTCACCCTGGTAGAGTGCCACAGCGTCACAGCTCACAGCAACCTCAAACTCCTGGGCCCAAGAGATTCTTTTGCCTCAGCCTCCCAAGTAGCTGGGACTATTGGCACCACCACAATGCCCAGCTATTTTTTGGTTGTAGTTGTCATTGTTGTTCGGCAGGCCTGGGTTAGATTTGAACCCACCAGCTCTGGTGTATGTGGCTGGCACCTTAGCCGCTTGAGCTACAGGCGCCAAGCCTCAACAAAGTTATTTTAATAAAAAGTTTTCACTCACCTGGTGCAATTACATTCACTCTAATTTTCTTTCTTGCTACCTCTTTAGCAAGAGCACGTGAAAACCCAACTAATCCTCCTTTACTGGCACTGTACACAGACTGGCCAGAATTGCCTTTTAAACCAATAATGCTTCCTAGAAAAGGAAAAAAAAAATTAAATCCAATTAATGGGACTATTTGAAAATTCACATAATTTAAAGTAAATCATCAAAAAAGGCAAAGCCCACCCTGTCCTTGTTAAAATTAGGAATTCTAACCATGTGGGCGGCGCCTGTGGCTCAAAGGGGTAGGGCGGCCCCATATGCTGGAGGTAGCAGGTTCAAACCCAGCCCCGGCCAAAATCTACAAAAAAAAAGGAATTCTAACCATGATCATTTGTCATTTGCAGAAGACTTCAGAGTCAACTGAAGCAGCAAATTTTGTTGTTTTAAGAAATTGCCACAGAAACCCCAACTTTCAGCAGCACCCCCCTGATCAGTCAGCAGCCATCAACATCAAAGAAAAGCAAGAGCCTTCAGCAGCAAAAAGATTATGATTCACTAGGCTCAGATAATTGTTCACATTTTTTAACAATAAAGTATTTTTTAATTAAGGTATATAAATTGTTCTTACACATAATGCTATTGTACACTTTTAGACATAATGCTACAGACTACAGGATAGTATAAACATGAATTGTATATGCACTGGGAAACGAAAAAGTTTATGTGGCTCACTATATTGCAATTTTCACTTTACTGCAGTGGACTTAACTAAACCCACCATACTGCCAAGATGTGCCTTTGCTGTCAATCTAAAGTGACAAAGCTTCAATTATAAACATTTTACAGAAGTGTAATTTTATGACTTTCAGTTGATTATTGTAACTTGTACTGCCTAATAAAGATTCTTGAGTTCATTTAATGATGAACAGCTAAAAATAATTTATACTTCAAGTGTATCCAAATAAATTCTTACAAAACAGAAGTGAGGAAGTAATTTTCTGCACCACCTACCCATACTTATGATATAAAAATTAATCAAAAACCTCACAGTATTTTTTAAAAAGGACTCTGGAAGGCCAAGATGGGAAGATCACTTGAGGCCAAGACCAACCTGGGCAACATAACAAATTCTGCCTCTACAAAAAACAATTTTATTTTATTTTATTTTTTTTTGAGACAGAGTCTTATGTTGCCCTCAATAGAGTACCATGGCGCCACAGCTCACAGCAACCTCAAACTCTTCAGCTTAAGCAATTCTCTTGCCTCCAGTCTCCCGAGTAGCTGAGACGACAGGCACCGCCACAACACCTGGCTATGTTTTTGTTGCAGTTGTCCTTGTTTAGCTGGCTCGGGCCAGTTTCGAACCCACCAGCCTCGGTGTATGTGGCTGGTGCCATAACCACTGTGCTACGGGCACCAAACCCAAAAAACAATTTTAAAAACTAGCCAGGTGTTGTGGCAGGTGCCTGTAGTCCTAGTTACTGAGACTGAGGCAGAAGGATCTTGAGCCCAGCAGGTGAAGGTTGAGGTAGCTTAGCACCACTGCACTCCAGGCCGGGTGACAAGAGACCTAGTCCCCCCACACACACACCAAAAAAAAACAAGGCAAAGGTGACTTATTTACTAATCTCTTTCATAAGAAAACTGATCCTTTACAGTTTTAAGAGTAAAACTCAAAAATATTCTGACATCCTCTTAGGTTGTTTTTTTTTAAAGCATAGTATTCTCTCCTTTGCCCATTTTAAAAGATAATGTTCCTAAATTCTGGCTCGGAAAGCCATTTCCTGTATTATGAAGACCAGGGTCATGTACTTTATAGAGCAGCAACCCCCTTTTGTGGCCTTTAAGGTATTATCATTTGAAAATAAAAAGCCGATAGTATACTGTTATTTCAAATTTATGAAACTTACATAGAATTTCAAAGTAATTTTGCATTTTGAGTTCTACAGACCCATACTCCATAGTTTATCTGCCCTGTGGATCAGACAACCTGGAGACTGGGGGTTAGTGCTTATATTCATCCTCAAAAACTGAGAAATTTGAATTTCCTTTAAACCTCTGCCCAAGATTTATCAGTGACCCATACAACTAACTGCTATGGACATTATTACTTAGCCCCCACTATCTGCTTTAATTCCTTGTCCATATTTTAAAAATAAGCTTTCACATAAAAATCAGGATGTCCAATTTCTTTTGAAAGATCAAAATTGCTGGCAAAACCAGGACCACATTGGAGCACAGTTACAATCTACTGGATTTGAGCAGTAGTGGCCTCCACATTCCATCTGTCAGGTGACTAACACTGTCATTTTTCTAATACTTAGTGGTATCACTCATCTAACACCTGCCTATGGGGGATGAGTACAATAGGAATCACAAATCCACATCAATCAGTTAATTAAATCCCCTTTTCCACAGATAAAACAAAGATAAAATTCATCCAAGTTTCACAAATGAATCGATTCCAGATTAGTGGATTAAATACTTTTATGGTAGTGGGGCAGGTACAAATTAACAGGGGAAGACTCACCTATGTTCACAATAGATCCTCCCTGCTGTTGGATCATAGTCTTCACAGCAGCTCTACATGTCAGCATGGAGCCAAGGAGGTTAGTATGAAGCTGAGATATCATTTCTTCAGTTTTGGTTCTTACTAAAAGACTATCCCTACAAACAAACAAACAAACAAAACAACATGTAAACTAATAACATAAGCCAAAAAAAAAAAAAAAAAAAGTCAAGACATAGATCATATTTTTACAGGAAGTTGAGTATAATAAGTGCTTCCTACCAGAATTAGAGTATCTACAGTCCCATTTCAAATTTGGCTTGAGAGGTATTAAAATAAAGTTGATAGTGGGAGGCTGAGGCAAGAGAATTGCTTAAGCCAGCAGTTCTCAACCTGTGGGTCCCAACCCCTTTGTAACAATGAAAATACATTGCGGCATTATGAAGGTTGAGAACCAGCGGCTTAAGCCCAAGAGTTTGAGGTTGCTGTGAGCTGTGACGCCATGGCCCTCTACTGAAGGTGACATAATGAGACTGTCTCAAAAAAAAGGCAAGAGAATCGCGTAAGCCCACGAGTTAGAGGTTGCTGTGAGCCACGTGATGTCATGGCACTCTACCCGAGGGCAATACAGTGAGAATCTGTCTCTACAAAAAAAATAATAAAAATAAATAAATAAATAAATAAATAAGTTGATAGGCTTGGCGCCCACAGTGGTTATGGCACCAGCCACATACACGAAGGCTGGTGGGTTCCAAACACCCCAGCCAGCTAAACAACAATGACAACAGCAACAAAAAATAGATGGGTGTTGTGGCAGGCGCCTGTAGTCCCAGCTTCTTGGGAGGCTGAGAAAAGAGAATCACTTAAGCCCAAAAGTCTGAGGTTGCTGTGAGCTGTGATGCCACAGCACTCTACCCAGGGCAACATAGTGAGACTCTGTCTCAAAAAATAAATAAATAAATATAAAATAAAATAAAGTTGATAAGCCAGAAAGGATTCACCTGGAAGGCACATTCCTACCTCCTCTCAGAGTGGCAAATAACTCCTATCAGCTAAAACTAGTACCATGTAGCCAAAATAGTTGGAATAACCTAAGCAATTGCCATAACCTCCCTAATTTAGCAAGAAAATTAATGTTATTCTAAATATTCTCTCCTAAATTTATCTTTAAAAAAAATAAAATACCCACCCCATGATGCCATTGGTATTAAGTTCATTAGCTGGCAAAACATGCATGGTAACAGAACTCAGAAGAATGGTTACCTAAGAGGAAGTATTAACTAAGCAGAAGTTGAGAGAACCTTCAGGGAAGGGGAGGCAGGGAATATCCTATAGCTCAATATGGGTGAAGATTATAATGTTGACACTGACTGAACTGGACACTTAACTGCATACCTCAACATAAAAGAAAAGAGATTGACAAAGTTTTAAAATATTTTCTACCTATTAGAAGTAAAACAACTTGGAGGCATCATGTTGCCAGACTTCAGGTTATTCTACAAGTGTATAGTCATCAAAATAGCATGGTACTAGCACAAAAATAGATATATCTATGGAACAAAGAACCTAAAGATGAAACAGCCTCATATCGCCACCTGATCTTTGATAAACCAAAGCATACTCTAGGGGAAAAGATCCCTATTTAATAAATGGTGTTGGTCTTTACTAAAAACAGAAAAAGTTAGCCAGGCATGGTGGTGCATGCCTGTAGACCCAGCTACGTGGTTCTGGGACCTACACTTCTCACAACTTACAAAACTTGACTCATGGCTCGGCACCCATAGCTCAGTGGTTACAGCGTCTGCCACATACACTAGGGCTGGTGGGTTCGAACCCGGCCCAGGCCAACTAAACAACAATGACAACTACAACAACAAAATAGCCAGGCAGTGTGGCGGGCACCTGTAGTCCTAGCTACTTAGGAGACTGAGGCAAGAGAATCACTTAAGCCCAAGAGTTGGAGGTTGCTGTGAGCTGTGATACCACAGCATACTACCAAGGGCAACAAAGTAAGACTCTGTCTCTAAACAAAAAAAACAAAAAAAAAAGATTGGGACCTGATCAAGCTTAAAACCTTCTGCCTATCTAAGGACACTATAAACAAAGCAAATGGACAACCTTCAAAATGTGAGAACATATTTGCATGTTACCAATCTAACAAAGGGCTAATAGCCATAATATACAAACAAATCAAGAAAAGCTCAAACAATCCCATTAATCAATGGGCAAGAGACATGAACAGAAACTTGTCCCAAGAAGACAGATGAATGGCAACATGAAACAATGCTCATCATCCCTAATCATCAGAGAAATGCAAATCAAAACCATCCTGAGATATTACCTAACCCCAGTGAGAACAACCCACATTACAAAGTCCCAAAGCTACAGATGGTGGTGTGGATATAGAAGGGAAAACTTACGCACTGTTGGTGGGATTACAAACTAGTACAACCTTTATGCAAAGAAGCTTGGAGATCCCTCAAAGAGGTAAAAGACTTTCCATTTGATTCCATAATCCCTCTACTAGGTATCTACCTGGAAGCAAAAAAAATCATTTTACAACAAGGAAATTCTATTGGAATGTTTACAGCAGCTCAATTCACAATGACCAAGATGTGGAAACAACCTAAGAACCCATCAACCCATGAATGAATTAACAAACTGTGGTACACATATACCATGGAGTACTATTCAGCCATAAAAAAATGGAGACTTTACATCTTTTGTGTTAGCATGAATGGAGTTGGAGAACATTCTCAAAAATGAAAAAGTATCCTATGTACTCCGTACTAATTCGAAACTAGTAATCAACTACAGGCCCACACGAGAGAAAAACACAATCAAATTCAAGTAGGGGGGGAAAGGGAGAAAGAGAGGAAGGCAGGGAGGGAGGGAGGAGGCTGGGTAAGCTCCCACATAATGGGCACAGTGTAGGGATATATGATGCACCTCCTGGGTGAAGGGCTCTACTACAACTCAGACACTACCTAACTAATGAAAACAATGTAACTCAGTAAAAAGTGAAACAACTTAATTAACTTATACTAATCAAAGACATACTAGGCATAAAAGTTTTTAAAAATGACATTAGAAATACACTTAAATCTGGTTCAGCACCTGCCGATCAAGCGGCTAAGGCGCCAGCTGGGGGTCTGAATCCAGCCCGGGCCCACCAAACAACAATGACGGCTGCAACCAAAAACTAGCCGGGCGTTGGGGCGGGAGCCCGTAGTCCCAGTTACTTGGGGAGGTGGAGGCAGGAGACTCACTTGAGCCCAGGAGTTGGAGGCTGCTGTGAGCTGTGATGCCACGGCACTGTACCCAGGGCAACAGCTTGAGGCTCTTGTCTCAAAAAAAGAAAAAAAAAAAAAAAGAACATACTTAAATCTGTAACCAACCTGTTAATACCAGCTGCATTTACAAGGAAACGTATTGGACCTAAACGATTTTCCATTTCTTCAAATGTATTCTGAACATCATGTTCTTTAGCAACATCACAGCTAAATGCCAAATGATCTCCTACAGAACAAAATTAAATTAGAATTGTCTATAAATTATATCTTGAATTTTAAATCTACTCAATTCACACTTATTAAGCATCAACCATAGCAGGCCTGTGCTAACCCAGGACCTAGAGATAAAAGAACAAAGCATGTAATGGGGCCCTGCACCCAGGAAGTTGGTCCAGTAAAACTGGGATGGGGGTGGTTGGGGAGCAAGAAGAAAGTAATGCTACAGAAAATTCATTTATAAACCTTGTTTATAATCAACACAGTAGGAATGAGTCCTTTTCAAGTTTATAATGCTTTGTAAGATTCCTTTAATATTATTCAGTGCTTTAACACTGAACCTAGAGCTACCCAATTTGATGGTCTTCAGGGTTTTATATTCCCTTTTTCGAAATTTATGTCTGCTTCTGTCAGGTTTTTGTTGAATTGGTATGTTTGGCCCTGAACATGAATTCCAACATGAACTTTCTTGTGTTTTTAAGTGCTACAGAGTTATCATGGCACATACATTATAATGCCTATTATTTAAGCCTGACCATAAGGAGACAACAATAAGTTGTAAAAAATGCTAAACGTACAAACTGCACACACAAGAAAACTTTTTACTAATAGGTCTTATTACTTTTGAAAAAAATGCTTACATGCCCCAAAATTACACTTTAAAGGAAAACAAGGTATTCCTTATTTAATAATCTACCAGTTTAATACTGAATTTCTTTAGAATTTTCTTTAAAAATCTAAAAAAAAATTGCTTAATTTCTGGCTGACCTTGACAAATACATTTGTACAAATACTACCCAAGCCTCTGGAAACAGTAAGTCACCTGGGAAACCATATTTGATGAAAACCAATCATTAACAGAATGAATGATTCAAGGAAATGAAAGGAAGCTTAGTGCTGTGGGAGGCTGAGGCAGGAGGATCACTGAGCCCAGGAGTTTGAGGCCACAGGAAGCTATGATCATGCCACTGCACCCCAGCCTGGGCAACAAAGCAAGACCTTATCTCTAAAACAGTGAAAAGGCCCAACAGCATCTCCTTGCTTTCACCTGAGTTCACAACCAGCCTTACCCTCAGCCATTGTTTTTATAATGATCTACTTCAGCAAACCGCTGGGTGACCCAGTAAGATGGCCACTCTTTCCCTGGTTGTCAGAATGGCAGTGAATACAGCTGCAAGAAGCATCCCCTGAAATCCTCCCTGGGCTATAACTTACAGGTGTCTTTGTTTCAGAACACCCAGTTTTCTCTAATCCATATGAACAATTAGGCTGCACTGGTGATACCAAACCAACCAGTCAGGTTGTTTTATTTTTTTTTTATTAATAAACACCTTTTTATAAACTATCACTACAAAGAATTTGAAGAGAGAAGATAAAGTTTAGTGATCTTTTAGTAAACATGTTGAGCGTTAACAGTCTCAGCAACCAGATAAGTTTAAAAAAAAAAAAATCAATCAGGGCGGTGCCTGTGGCTCAGTCAGTGGGTAAGGCGCCCACTCCATATACTGAGTGTGGAGGGTTCAAACCTGGCCCGGCCAAATTGCAACAACAAAAGATAGCTGGGGGTTGTGGAAGGCATCTGTAGTCCCAGCTACTCGGGAGGCTGAGGCAAGAGAATTGCCTAAGCCCAGGAGTTGGAGGTTGCTGTGAGCTGTGATGTTACCGTACTCTACAGAGGGCGATAAAGTGAACAACTCTGTCTCTACAGAAAAAAAAAAAAAGATCAAGCTTATACATAGCATTGCTCTGTATTCAACTGATGTACACTAAAAATAGGATAATGGAAATACATGTTCTTAAAGCATTTCCACAGGAAATGTTTGTATTTTCATGACATTTTAAATCACTTAGCAATTACATACGTTACAAATACATACGTATTTAAGGGGAAAATGATATTTTTTAATTGTCTGGCTCAAACATGCACACTACCAAGGCACCGTAGTCCCAACAAACAAACCTTTTTAAATAAAGTTTTGGATTTTGAAGCCAATAAAATCCTTTACTGTAACCTCAAGATGCACCCTCAGGCCTCTGCTCTACCCCATGTGTTCCTAGCAGTAAATGATGTGTTTCTTTGCCCATTCTAGTGACTAAGCAAATAGCAGCCTCTTAGTTACCTTTTTAAAGTTCTATTTCTACTTACCATAAAAAAATACTTAAATTCACAGAATACTCCATTTTCAATACGCGTAAAAGACTTTTAAATGCAATTTAAAAAATCTGAGAGAACAAATTTCAATTAATCATTTGCAAAATCCACCAAAACAATACTTTAATTAAGTGCTGACGGACGTAGTAGAGCAAACCAGGTATAGTTCAAAACCGGCCGCCACTCAGAAGGGCTTCTCTCTGAAACCTGCCGTATGAGTTCCCGGGGAAGACCCCCGCCCTGCCTTTTCCCTGCTCGGTGTTAAAACAGAGCAGCTCGCCACGGGTAAGCCGCTTGGGGCGGGTGCTCAGTAGCGGGGCCTCACAAGCCTGTGAGGGCTCAGAAAAAACCACAGGTGTGCGGGGCCGAAGGGAGAGTCCCCGCACTGACGGGTCCACATACGGGACAAGGCCCACCTGCCTGGGCGCGGGGAGTTGCACCTAGCACCTCGCACACCTGCACGACTCCTGCTAGTACTTACCGCCGAGGTCACTGGCGGCGGCCTGAGCCACTCGCAGGTCCCTGGCAACAAGGGCCAGCCGGTAGCCTTTCGGGGCCATCACTTGGGCCACTGCCCTGCCAATGCCTCGTGAGCCTCCAAAAATCGCACAGACTTTGTCCATGTCGGACCCAGAAGTCGCGGACTGGAGGGAAAAAGGCAGGAACGGCAGCTGCTCCTCCGGCTGGTCAGGATTTTAAGCAGCCGCCAAGAAGCGCCTCCGCGCTACGGGAACAGCCACCACACGCGCCCACGCCGCGGGGCTTGCGCTGACCAGGGGCGGTGAACGCGACGACTGAACGTAACGTCAGCGCGCACGGGCTTGGACGACTGCACGTGAGGGCACGTGACGTCAGCACGCACGGGCTTGCTGCGCCGCGCACTGCAAGGTCGGCCCCGCCGATTGCTCTTCGTGGGGCCCGCGCTGCGTGCTGGGAGGCACACGCACGCCCGGCTGCTGGGAGAACACCTGCGGCACCAGAGCTGAGGGTGGGGAGGACACCCGGCTTTCCCGAGCAAACCTGAACGAGCTGGCCACTGCAGTCAGCACCGGATGTCGACCGTGGGCGTCCCCTGCGGGCCGGCTGGCCTACGGCCTGTTCTGTGGCCAGACGTGGGCGCACGTCTGGGCTGTTTCTACCTTCTTCCTCAGGTCGCCTGGGAAACCGGCCTGTCCCCGCCCACAGATGACTTGTTAAAAGCCAGATTGCAGCTGGAGCCGGGGAGCAACTAGCCAGAGACTGAACGCTCTGGCCGCGTCTGTGCAAAGCAGCTGGGGCCACGGATGCGGGCACCCGCAGTGGCGAGTAAAAACGTACTCGGCGTCTGAGAGTCTCTAAGCTGGAATGTGGAACATTTGTTACAAGTGTGAGGAAGGAATGCTCTTAACCCTGACAAGAGTGCAGACATTTCACAAAAAACAACGCGCTCCCTAGACTCCTGGAGTGCTTCTAGCCAGAGTTCTGGAAACACCTTAGCATGTCCTGGGCACTGGAGGTGAGCCCTGACGCAAACGTCAGTCATTAGAGAGTGAATCTCATAACTGCCCCACTCCAGCTGTCCTGCCAGATGCTAGGCGTTAACACAGGGAGAAGTCACAAGACAAAGCTGCATTAAGAACCATTAGTTAAAACAAAACAAAACATTAGTCCCCAGTGACATTAGAATGAGTTGGGTCACATTTGCACTATTCTCTCTCCTATTATACACCCACATGCAATCTTGGAAAGGAAAAACTATTTCAGACAAATATAGCACTGTATTCCTGCTCTTTAAGGCAAACCAGAAAGATCCTATCTTTGTGGACAAGTCTGTCCATTTCATGGGAGAGGGTTATATTTTTTTCTACACATTAGTATTTTAGCAAAAAAAAAAAAAAACATGGTTTTTAGATATATTCCATCTCTCACACATTAACACAATTTGAGGTGACATTAAGATTTCTCAAAACCTTCCAACTTTTCTCACCATATATACGATAAATGGAGAGGTTGAACTATTATTTCAACACATTCTTCGATTTAAACCCCAAGGATGATATTTATTTTTTCCGTCCTAATACAGGATCACGTCTTCTCTGGGTGAGAATATACCCATCACAATGCATCAGCCATTAGCTGGGGGAGCTGTTGGCAGGAGAAGTTTTTCCTCCCTAACCTCCTGGCAATAAGTGAGGGCCAAATTAAACTTTGCCTTAGCCTGCAGAACATCAGGCTAAGATGATGGCTCAAAGAGAGCCATTGAGATGTGACGCAGCTTCAGTCTTTTCTCACTAAGCAAGCCACCTATGTACTAATGTTCTTACCATATTTTGTACTTTAACTTAAACCAACATAGGATATCTTTTCTCTTACCTCCAATAAGAGAAAACTGTTATGCAAATTTTTATATTTTTATTTTTTTCTTCTTTATTTTTATTTTTATTCTATTTTTTTTTTTTTTAGATTAGATGCATTTTTTTTTTTTGAGACAGAGTCACACTGTGTCACCCTTGGTAGAGTGCCGTGGTGTTACAGCTCATAGCAACCTCAAACTCTTGGGCTTAAGCGATTCCCTTACCTCAGCCTCCCAAGTAGTTGGGACTACAGGTGTCTGCCACAACGCCTGGCTATTTTTTGTTGTCATTGTAATTGTGGTTTAGCAGGCCAGGGCTGGGTACGAACCTGCCAGCCCCGGTGTATGTGGCCGGCGCCCTAACCACTGAGCTTCTGGCTCTGAGTCTATTTATTTGTTTGTTTGCTTTTTTGAGACAGAGCCTCATTCTGGTCACCCTGAGTAGAGTGCCAGGGCATCATAACTCCCAGCAACCTCAAACTCTTGAGCGCAATTGATCCTCCTGCCTCAGTCTCCCGAGCACCCTGGGACTACAGGTGCCCACCACCACACTCAGCTAGTTTTTCCGTTTTTAGTATTGACGGGGGTCTCGCTCTTCCTCAGGGTGGTCTCGAACTCCTGAACTCAAGGGATCCTCCCACCTTGGCCTCTCAGTGCTGAGATTACAAGCATGAGCCACCTCGTTGGCCTATTATGCAAATTTTTAAATAGGCATTCTTTGTATTATCTTTCTGATTACAAGGGGAATACCATCTAATTGCCAAAAAATTAAAAAAAAATTTTTTTAAGTAAATAAAAATTAAAAGCACTGTACACTTTAAATGGATAAATTCTATGATATGTGAATTATCTGTCAATGGAACTATTAATAAAAAAAATTTAATTGAAAGCCTATTGCCCTGCTATATGAAGCTTGATTCTGCAACTAGTTACAAGGGAGTTGTATCTTTTCTGGATATTTTTATTGTAAGTCAAGATTTATTACCAAGATCCCAAATATATGGAAAATTTATTTACAAGTAATTCATTATTATGATTTCCTACTTATTGAGCATCCCTTTTACCCAACGGGCAGATCCGTAACTTAACTGTAGCCCTTCCTGACAGCTCGTGGCCTCCCAGGATGCTCTTGGTAGTCTTGGGGTTGCACATAGTCAACCTGGCTTCTCAGTACAGACCATGCTTTTATTTCACTGAGACTGAACCAGTGATAACTCACATCACTAATCCCAAGTTTATTAAGAAGTGTCACCATCTCATGTTAGAGATCTCTCCAGAGGGTTTGGTGCTATTCTCTCAGCTGATTATTTAAGATTTATGTCCTGTATTGCTAACATGCATGTTTAATCTCTCATCAAGGCAGATGATCAGAACCAGAAATAACAAGATTTTCTACACGGTTTTTCATGGCTAAGACTAACAGTAAGGACTGCAATTCGTTTCTCCACATTCAGGGTATGCATGCCATATTAATGAATGGGTTTTCCTCTCTCATTGAATAATTATAGGTTCTTTAGTACTAAAAACAAATTATTTTTATTTCTCTTGAGAAGGCTATGATTAATTGTACAAAATTACCCTTGTCTGTAATTGAATAGATTTCTCTTTCCTCTGGATTAGTGGGATATTATATATTATTAAATAGCTTGGGAAAACCCAAGGAAGGGAATCATTCTCTTCAGGGCTAAAGCTAGGTTAATAATGACTACAACGGGAGTATAGATGAGATTCAACGGAGTTCTGTTCCCTTGTTAAAATCACTGATGGCAAACAAAACTAACAGTTTCTTACAGTTCTGATTTATTAGAAGCATACTGATATGCTCAAACCTCTAGTCTTGGAAATTTTCTTTAAAAAGCACAAAATAGCAAGAGTGAGAATCTGTCTCTACTAAAAATGAAAAACAGAGTTAAGAGGATCACTTGAACTCAATCAAGAGTTTGAGGTTGCTGTGAGCTGTGACACCATGGCACTCTACCCAGGCTGACAGAGGGAGGCTCTGTCTATAAATAAATTAATAAATAACACAAAATAGGCTGGATGCAGTGGCTCACGCTTGTGATCTCAGCACTCTGGGAAGGCTATGGAGGGAGGATTCCTTGAGCTCAGGTGTTCGAAACCACCCTCAACAAGAGCCAGAGTCAGACTCTGTCAATGCTCAAAACAGAAAAACTAGCCAGGCATGGTCAGGGTGGAGGGTGTGCCTGTAGTCCCTGCTACTTAGGAGACTGAGGCAAGAGGATCTCACAGAAGTTTGAGGTTGCTGTGAGGTACGATGACAACAGAGCCCTCTAGCCAGGGTGACAGAGTGAGAGTCTGTCTAAAATAAAATAAGATAAATAAAACACCACAAAGTAAAAGCCAAAAGAAATTATTAACATGTGGTGAGCTAAGGCTTTGTAGAGATAGAGTCCAAGGCAGAGTCTCTCAACCTTAGCACTGTTGACATTTTGGCTGGATAACTTTCCAGCTACTGTTGGGGCCTGTCCTGGACACTGTAAGACACTTGTCAGCATCTACCCGAGGTACACTAGCACGTGTCCCAGCTGTGACAATCAGCAGTGTCTCCAGACATTACCAAGTGTCTGCTGGGGGACAGAATTGCCCCTGGTGGAAAGCCGCTGCCCTAAATTATAACACTCATGTCCAGCCCCAAATCCAAAGGACACTGTACATGACTCTGCTAGTTGCTCCCTGATATCTATAGCCTTATTCAGAGAAAGGACACTCTAGCTAATCATGCAGCAATCTAGAACAGTGTTTATCAACCTTTTTTATCTTACAGCACACTTGAACCTATAGTTAAACTTCTACAGCACACTTAAATTATGTTGATCAAAAAAAAGTTTAAAAAATATATTTACTGTGCTTTGAACTTTTTTGAAAAATAATTGAATTAGGCTTCCCCTATAGCTCAGTGGGTAGGGTGCCGGCCACATACACCGAGGCTGGTGGGTTCAAACCTGGCCCAGGCCTGCTAAAGCAACAATGACAACTGCAACAACAACAACAAAAAAATAGCCGAGCATTATGGCAGGCAGCTGTAGTCCCAGCTGCTGTGATGCCACAACACTCTACCCAGGGTAACATAGTGAGACTCTTGTCTCAAAAAAAAAATAATTGGGCAGTGCCTGTGGATCAGTGGGTAGGGCGCCAGCCCCATATGCTGAGGGTGGCAGGTTCAAACCCAGCTCTGGCCAAATTGCAACAACAACAACAACAATAACAACAAAATAGCCAGGCGTTGTGGTGGGCACCTATAGTCCCAGCTACTCGGGAGGCTGAGGCAAGAGAATCACCTAAGCCCAAGAGCTGGAGGTTGCTGTCACCTGTGACACCACAGCACTCTACTGAGGGTGATAAAGTAAGACTGTGTCTCTAAAATAATAATAATACTAATAATTAATGATGTTTAAAATTCTTCAGGCACACCAGTGTGCCTCAGCACCCTGTTTGAGAATCACTGGTCGTACTTCCCAGCCTCCCTTACAGCTAGGCGGGGTGATGCCACTGAGGTTAGGCTAATAAGATTTAAGCAAAAATTGTGTGGGTAGCTTCCTGAGTAAGCCCATAGAGAGAAAGGAGACTCATTTTATTCTCCCTCTCCTTTCTTGCTGGCAGGCTATGAACGTGGCAGTGAGAGTGAACGCAGCCATGTGGGCACAGGGAGGGGCACACAGAGTGTGGCAGAGAGACAAGAACAAAGGTGACCAGGTCTGTGGCAGAGAATCATCTCAGCTCCCCAC
The DNA here is from genome assembly GCF_027406575.1 of Nycticebus coucang. NCBI lineage: Eukaryota > Metazoa > Chordata > Mammalia > Primates > Lorisidae > Nycticebus > Nycticebus coucang. The sequence goes on along the minus strand of NC_069780.1, from coordinate 107,506,172 downwards.
AAAGCTAAATGTCCATTTCCCGTACAATCTGGCAATCACACACTCTCAGGCATTTATCCCAGAGAAAGGAAAATGTATGTTCACACACACACAGAGCTGTATGTGTTGATAGCAGCTTTATGTGCAACAGCAAAAACCTGAGAACAACCTGAGTGCCTGTCATGGGAGGGGGTTACACAAACCCTGGTACATCCACACAATGGAAAACTCCTCAGCCATGAAAAGGAAGAACCTGCAGATAATGCAACAGCCTGGATGGATCTTAAGGACAGTGTGCCCAGTGACAAAAGTCAGCCTCAAATGGTAACACAGTACACAATTCCAATCACGTAGCATCCTGGAAATAACAGAAGTAAATAGGCAGAGAACAGATAAATGGTTGCTGGGGTTAGGTCAGGTGAGGGAGGGAGGACGGGAATGTAAAGACACAGAACAAGAGAACTCCCTGCAGTGATGGAACAATCTTGTATCTTAATTCTGGTGCTGGTTACCCACCTGCCCTGGGGATCGAACTGCAGAGCTATGAGCACCCATGAGAAAGCTCGTAAACACTGGTAGCTCATACCTGTAATAGTCCCTGCGGTCTGGGAGGCTGAGGGGGGTGGACTGCCTGAGCTCAGGAGGGTAAGACCAGCCTGAGCAAGAATGAGACCCTGTCTCTAAAAAAAAAAGAAACTGATGTCAGTCCCATAAGGCAGGTAGACATCTCTAATTTTGGCCTATTTAGGAACTTTTAAGCTTTACCTGTAACCTCTGGCAGTTTGCAAATAGAGCCAAGGAAAATAACTCCAGAAGCATTAACTGGGTTATATGAACTGCAGAACCACACTTGTCTTCCGCCTGATTGTGGCCTGCCAACGTCAGACACACCTTAAAGACATGACAAATATTGAACAGCTAAGTAAACAAGATTTCATGGATGGGCGGCGCCTGTGGCTCAGTGAGTAGGGCGCCGGCCCCATATGCCGAGGGTGGCGGGTTCAAACCCAGCCCCGGCCAAACTGCAACAAAAAAATAGCCGGGTGTTGTGGCAGGCGCCTGTAGTCCCAGCTACTCGGGAGGCTGAGGCAAGAGAATCACGGAAGCCCTAGAGTTAGAGGTTGCTGTGAGCCATGTGACGCCACAGCACTCTACCCAAGGGCGGTACAGTGAGACTCTGTCTCTACAAAAAAAAAAAAAAAAAAAAAAAAAAAAAAAGATTTCATGGAAACTTCCAGTCTCCACTCAGACTTCAAAATGTATCCTGAGGTTACTATATCATCACATTGAAATTCCAGTGGTAATTTTTGGAGAATGTAATAAATAAAATGTGAAATTCCAGCAGGTCCATCACAATTATCTGAAATTATTCATTAGAATTAAACCTTTGAGGAAAATAAGAGAGCCATGGGGGGGGGTTATTTAGCATCACATCTGCAGAAGAACTGCATTTATTTTATTTTTTGAGAAGGAGTCTCACTATGTCACTCTCGGTAGAGTACCGTAGCGTCACAGCTCACAGCAACCTCAAACTCTTGGGATTAAGTGATTGTCTTGCCTCAGACTCCGGAGTAGCTGGGAGTACAGGCACCCGCCATAACACCCAGCTATTTTTTGGTTGCAGTTCTCATTGGTGTTTAGCAGGCCGGGGCTGGGCTTGAACCCAACACCTTTGGTGTATGTGGCCAGCACCTTACTCACTGAGCTACAGGTGCCAAGCCATGCATTTATTTTTTTTTTAAAAAAGCAAAAATACCTACCATCTTCACCAAAAACGAAAACAACAACAACAAAGAAAAAAAAACTCCCCCCCAAAAAAAATTTTTTTAAAAAGCAAAAAGATGAATTACAACATCAATCTAAGGGCCCTAGGTATCCAACTATTACAAGAGACTGGGACAGGGAAGGCTGTAATTGTGACTATAATTCATATGTGCAAACTGGTCAATTCCTTTATCTTTATCAGTGGCTGCAGGAAACATCCTGCAATTTCTTCCCTTCCTCTGACTCTTCCATGCTTTGCTGTCTGACTCGTGTCCTACAGTAACTCCTGACTGACTTGAGAGCCTTTTAGGATATTGATTCCTAGGACTCAGTTTTCTCTATCAGATTGTTGCAAATAAATCTCATTTTATATAGCAGCTCATCAGAGTAGTGAGGATTCTTTCCTGTGCCTCTGCTTTCTACTGTGTTTAAAAGGACCTGGTGTCCCTTCAGGAGACCCTGAGAAGGGATGTGATTTCCCTTATCCCAGCCCCAGGCCTGGATGACAACTGAGGCTGTAAATCACAGTTATAATTGTCTGGCTACATCCAGTTGATGGGCTTAATAAGATAGGAAGAAGTTTGCTGGGGGAGAGGAATGACATTCTAACAAGATTTCTCGCTTTAAACTAGAATTTATCCTTCACAACACATTTAATTGTTCTGGAAAGTTATCAGAAGCAAAAAAACTGCCATTTCAAAGATGCCAAATACTACTTAATCCTTTGAATTGCTTCCTCAAGTCAACACAAATGTAGAAAACATTCTTAAAATATTAGAAAATACATGGCAGCTAAATAGTGTTTATCTGTTTCATTTCTGATGGTTCTGCAGCGTTGGAGATTTAAAATACTCTGACAAGATGTGAGAGAACCAGACCAATGCCATCTTAAAGGTTCAGCTATTTTGGCTTCCGTCAGCCATTTTGTCCAAAACTGATGAGTCACCGTGAATTGCCGGGTTTTGTACCTTGAGTCATCGGCGTCCAATCAGAAACTGCCTTCTAGAATGGGCCATATGGCAGGACCAGTGGCAACCAATCCAGAAGCAATCCCTTTGTTTAACTTGTATACGCCTACTTTGCTGTGCTATCCTATAAAATACACCTGTTCCAGAGCTTGGGGCTCCTGGCTCAGATCCGTTGTGGTGGAGACCCCTGGAGCCCAAGCTCGAGCTTGCAATAAATCGGCTCTTTTGCTTTTGCATCGGACTCGGCTCCCTGGTGGTCTTTGTGGGGGATTTTTGAGAACTGGGCACAACATTTTGGTGCATTGGCCAGGAAATCCCCCAGGACCCCCTGAGGATATCTGACCCAAAGAGCCGATACATGGTAAGTGTCTGTCTTGTCTATTGTGCGTATTTTGGGGATTGAAGGTTTGTGCATGGTGTGGTTGGTGTAAAGTCAAGGTGGACGCGCTGGAGGCTGCTGGCCAGGAGAGCCATGGAGATGTCCCGACCTCTGCTGAAGTGCGAAACTCAATGTATGTTGTAGAGGTAATCCCACCACACTGGAGTGGAAACACCAGGGTGTGGTGTGGAAGAAGTCATTTTTGTGCCCGGGCAATTTTGCAGGTCACTCCCACAGTATGGTCAGAGACTGTCAGATTACTTTCAGTTTTGTTTCTGCGGACCGTCTGTCTGGTTTGTCCTTTTGTGTGCCGTGTGTTTCATCGGTGTCTTTGTGCGGTTGTGGCTGGCCTTGATGTGGGCAACTCTGACTTAGACTGTAAAATGGGACAGACTCAAACAACCCCCCTTTCCCTTTTCCTTGACCATTTCTCAGACTTCAAGTCCAGGGCACAGGACCTAGGACTCATGGTGAAAACAAACTAAACTTATCACTTTTTGCAGCAGCGAGTGGCCAACTTTCAACATCGGCTGGCCTCCTGAGGGAACCTTTCACCTTCCCATCATTTTCCAGGTTAAGGACAGCTCACAGACCGGTCACCCGACCAGGTTCCGTACATTACCACCTGAATGGATTTGGTGGAAGATCCCTCTCCTTGGCTAAAGGCTCTTTTGCCCCCAGCAGATAATCTCTGCAGCAGCGCTAAGGCTCTTTTGCCTTCAGCAGCTAATCACTGCAACAGCACGGCGGTTCTTGCTGTACGCAAGAAGCCCCTCACTGAGAAACCCACCAAACCCAAACCCTCTGCACCACTTTACCCTGTGTTACAGGACAGTACGGACCAGGATTTCTTTTGTCCTCCTCTGTATCGTCCTCTTGCCCCTCCACAGGTTGCCTCTCCACCTCCTGGACAGAAGGCAGTGGGGGAGCCGGCTGCAGAGGCTGAGCCTGTAGCTAGACCTGGCGCTGGCAGTCTAGCGGTGGAGTCCCCCATACACAAGGCAGCAGGCCCAGTGAGAGGTGAATGCTGACTCGACCGTCCTTCCTCTGAGGGCTGCAAGCCCCCCAGGTGCGCATGGGGCGCAAGATCTTTATTATTGGCCCTTTGCCACAAGTGATCTGTATAACTGGAAAATGCAAAACCCTACATTCTCTAAAAAGCCTAGTGTTTTAGTTAATCTTTTAGATTCTGTTCTCTTTACTCATCAGCCTACCTGGGATGATTGTCAGCAGCTTTTACAGGTGTTCTTCACTATTGAAGAGAGGGAGAGAATTCTGTTGGAGGCTCGGAAGTCGGTAGTGGGTGCGAACGTGGCCGTGACTACTAACCCTGCTGAGATTAACGCTATCTTCCCCCTTACCCGCCCTGATTGGGACTTTCATACAGGAGATGGTCAGACGAGTCTCCAAGTCTACCGCCAGACTCTAATGAGGGGGTCTCCAGAAAGCGGCCCGTAAGCCGACTAATTTGGCTAAGGTAGGGAATGTGCAGCAGGAAAAGAATGAGTCTCCGCTGCCTTCTTAGAGAGGATCATGGAAGCATTCCGTACTTATACTCCCATGAATCCTGAGGAAGACAGTAGCAAGGCTGCAGTGATCATGGCTTTTGTTAATCAATCTGCCCCTGATATACGAAAGAAACTTCAGAAAGTAAATAGGTTGGCTGAGAAAACTTTACAGGATTTGCTTGCAGTGGCCGAGAAGGTTTATAATAACAGGGAGACACCAGAGGAAAAACAGACTCGCGCTTGGACCAAACTCATGATTTGGCTAAAATCCTGCTGGCCGCCATAGCTGCCAAGCCTAAAGAGCGGCAGGCTTGACTGAAGTGACCGACCACTGAAGGTGAGGAGAAACCCTGGGAGGGGGGATGCAGACACTTACAGAGAGACCAGTGTGCCTATTGCAAGGAGATAGGACACTGGGCCAGAGAATGCCCTAAACGGAGGGCCGGTAAACCCGCCCCCCATGGTGAAGCCCGCATCTTGGAGAGGGGGAATTAAGTGATTAGAGGGTTCAGGGTTCAACACCCCTCCCTGAACCCAGGGTAACCCTCAAAGTGGAGGGGACACCGATTGATTTCTTTGTGGACACCGGCGCCCAGCATTCGGTGCTTTTAAGAGACCAAGGAAAACTAGAAACAAAGAAATCTTGGGTCCAAGGGACAACTAGGATGAAGCAATACTCATGGACTACCCGAAGAACTGTAGACCTGGGCACGGGCCAGGTATTCCATGCATTTATGGTTATCCCAGACTGCCCATATCCCTTACTTGGAAGAGACTTATTAACCAAAACTGGGGCTCAGATATCTTTCAAGCAGGATGGCCCCCAGGTTACAGATGGGCAAGGGCGGCTAATACAATTTCTGACTGTTCAGTTAGATGAGTATGCACTCCACCAAACCCCGCATAGGGCCCTGGCTGATATAAACGACTGGCTCCACTCTTACACGTTGACATGGGCAGAGAAGGAGAGATAGGATTAGCCCTTCATCGGCCTCCTGTCTTAGTGGAACTTAAGCCGGGATCAGAACCCATAAAAATGAAGCAGCACCCCATGGCCATAGAGGCAAAGAGGGGCATAATCCCGCACATCAGACGCCTCCTTCAGGCGGGTATTTTGATCCCCTGCCAGTCTGCTTGGAATACCCCCCTGTTGCCTGTTAAGAAACCCCTTACAAATGACTATCATCCAGTACAAGATTTACAAAAAGTAAATAAGTGGGTAATGGACATCCACCTACAGTACCTAACCCATATACACTTCTCAGTGCTCTGTCACTGACTCAAAAGTTGTACACAGTACTAGATCTAAAAGATGCCTTTTTCAGTCTGTCTCTTGCCCCACAAAGCCAGGCTATATTTGCTTTTGAGTGGAGCGACCCAGAGGAGGGTATCAGGGGACAATTGACCTGGACCTGCCCACCACAAGGCTTTAAGAATTCCCCAACCATCTTTGATGAGGCCCTACATGCAGACTTAGGTGAGTTCCGTAAATATCACCCTGATTTGACCCTTCTCCAGTATGTAGATGATATATTAATGGCAGCCGCTACACAGCACGATTGCCTGCAAGGGACATGAGATCTCCTCGCTACCCTGGGAGACATGGGATACCGCGCATCAGCGAAGAAAGCCCAAATTTGTCAGCAAAATGTGACTTATTTAGGGTATGTGCTTAAAGATGGCCAGAGATGGCTAAGTGAAGCCAGAAAGCTCACTGTGCTTGGAATTCCTGTTCCCATTACTCCCAGGCAAGTACGGGAATTTCGGGGGACGGTTGGATTCTGTAGACTGTGGGTGCCAGGGTTTGCAGAAATGGCTAAGCCCCTCTATGAGGCCACCAAAGAAGGACAGCCCTTTCAATGGTCAGAAGAAAGAGATCAGGCATTTAAAAATCTTAAGACTGCCCTGCTAACCTCCCCTGCGCTAAGTCTTCCTGATATCACCAAACCTTTCCATCTATATGTGGATGAGCATAAAGGAGTGGCAAAGGGGGTATTAACCCAGACTCTGGGACCTTGGACCAGCCCAGTAGCTTACTTGTCCAAAAGACTCGATCCAGTTGCCTCGGGGTGGCCCCCTTGTCTGCATATTATAGCAGCTACTGCCCTCCTAGTGAAAGATGCCAATAAACTCACTTTGGGGCAGGAACTGTTAATAACAACCCCACACACCATTGAGGGAGTTTTGAAGCAGCCCTCAGATCCGTGGATGAGCAATGCATGGCTGACTCATTACCAAGGTCTTCTTCTGAATCCACCGAGGATTCAGTTCTTGCCCAGTACAGCTTTGAATCCTGCCACTCTTCTGCCCAACCCAGATGCAGAGGTACCGCTACATCACTGCCAAGATATACTGGTGCAAGTCCACAGCCTCCACCAAGATTTAACCGATCAGCCACTGCCAGACGCTGAGGAAACCTGGTACACGGATGGCAGCAGCTTTGTGAAAGATGGACACAGGTATGCAGGGGTGTTGGTGGTTTCAGAGACTGAAACGTTGTGGGCCGAGCCCCTTCCGAGCGGAACTTCTGCCCAATGAGCAGAACTTATAGCCCTTACTAAGGCTTTGGTACTGGGAGAAGGGAAAAAGGTTAACATCTATACAGACAGCCATTATGCATTTGCCATGGCCCATATCCATGGAGCCATATACCGAGAGAGGGGATTATTGATGGCAGAGGGAAAAACGGCAAAGAATAAGCAAGAAATACTAGACCTCCTGACAGCCATCTGGTTGCTGAAAAAGCTAGCCATCATTCACTGCCCAGGCCACCAGAAAGGAATTCCCCAGTGGCAAGAGGGAATCGCCGAGCCAATGAAGCAGCCAAGGCAGTGGCCCTTAATATGGCCCAGGAGCTAGTTCTCCACTTGCCTGATCCAGGGGCACCAGTGTTACCTGAAAAACCTAAATATTCCCCTAAGGACCTGGCTTGGCTCCGCACCATTCCTCAAGCCCATTGCCCAGAAAAATATAACGGCTGATGGCGCACCCCGGATGGTAGAACTATTCTCCCGGCACAGTTAGGAATGGAAGTGCTCCAACGCATGCACCAGGCCATTCACATGGGCAACAGAAAATAGAAAGATCTAGTCCACCATGCAAAAATTAAAATAGAGCACCTAGACACCAAGATAGACCAAATTCATTGGGGCCTGTAAAGCCTGCCAGCTCACGAATGGCAGAGAGGGTCCTGCTGCTCCGGGAACCTGAGAACGAGGAAACAAGCCCGGTGTGTATTGGGAAGTGGAGTTCACAGAAGTCAAACCAGGTCAGTATGGATATAAATATCTTTTAGTCTTCATTGATACCTTTTCTGGGTGGACCGAGGCCTTTCCAATAAAGCATGAAACCGCCCAGGTAGTGGTGAAGAAACTGCTGGAAGACACCTTCCCCAGGTATGGACTACCAGCCCTGCTGGGCTCAGACAATGGCCCTACCTTCATGTCACAGGTAACGCAGGGGGTGGCTATGGCTCTGGGAACTACCTGGAAATTACATGGTGCTTACAGGCCCCAGAGCTCAGGGCAGGTAGAAAGAACGAATAGAACTCTAAGAGACCTTAACCAAATTAACTCTTGAGTCTGGTGGAGAATGGGTGGCTCTTCTTCCCTTTGCTTTATATCGGATGAGAAATTCTCCTTATAAGCTAGGGCTTACTCCTTATGAGATACTATATGGAAGACCACCCCCCATCATTCCTAACACTTGTATAAATTTAATAACTGAGGCAGATGATGAAAATTTACTCCTCTCCCTTCGGTATTACCAGCAGGTACAGAAAGAATGTTGGCGCTGCCTGCAGGATACTTATGAGGCTGGTCCCGTACCTGAGCCCCACAAGTTCCCGCCTGGTGATTGGGTCTACGTAAAGAGGCATCACCGAGAGACTTTGGAACCCCGGTGGAAGGGCCTGTATGTCATGATCCTGGCAACACCCACCGGTCTCAAAGTAGACGGCATCGCCTCCTGGGTACACCACACCCACGTAAAACTTGCAGACCCATTCGCCATCCAAGAAGACTTCATTCTGCAATGGAGAATCCAGGAGGCTGAAGGCAATCCTTTGAAACTCAAACTAAAGCGCTTCCCACCTACTTGCTGTAATATTGATTGTATGTACCCCTTTGAGTGCCTTTCCTTACCCTAATACCCATCAGCCGTATAATGGCACCTGGTATGTCTATGGGGGACCCATGCGGGGGATGTATGGGGGCACCTTTATCCGAGTGCTGACTGGACGCTGTTAAATGCTACATGGGGTATTCATCCTAAGAACACTTGGTACCCAGATTTATATATAGACCTAGACCAAGTAGTGGGGCTCACGCACAGTACCTGGAGCCCTCGACACAGCTTATATTATGTGTACTCAGGTCATAAAACAGACAAGTGTGGGGGAAAGGATTATTTTTTCTGTCAACATTGGAGCTGTGTATCCACAGGTCAGATCTGGTGGACACCACCAAATACCCCGGACTTAATTACAGTGAAGAGAAGTCCTGGTCCTTGGTCACATACGGCTGGCAGAGATAACTGCCGTCGTACGGGGCTCCTCGGGGAATTAAGGCTATGTGACCCAGTGCGCATTCAATTCACTAGCTTTGGGAAGAATCGTTACACCACCTGGGAAGTAGGGAAAGTTTGGGGACTCCGTCTATACAGCTACACTTGAGTGGCAAGCTTTAACGGTGCTGTACATGATAAGGGAGGGTTCATTAAGATAAAAGTAGAATACAGACCAGTTCCTGACAAACCTGCCCGAGTTGGGCCTAATAGTATCCTCACTTATCCAGCTAATGTTCAAGTATTTTCCAGGTTGATAACTTGTGCCCCTGTGACGTCCCCATCACCATCCAATGCCAGTAAAAGTAGGGGTCAATTTGCATACCTGGACCCAACATGAGACCTGCTTACCAGTACGTATCAAGTGCTGAATTTAACCTGGCCAGACCTAACTGCAGCCTGTTGGCTCTGTCTCAGTATAAAACCTCCTTATTATGAAGCAGTTGCCATCCAAGGACAATACACTTCTGGAGACGCCACAGCCTGCTGATGGCATCAAAATCACCCTAGTCTCACTGTTCAGACAGTGGTGGAAAAGGGCTTGTGTGTTGGAAAGGTACCCATTTCCCACCAGCATCTATGTAATGCTACTAGCCCATGGGATGGAACCGGGTATCTGATACCCCCAAGCGATACCTGGTGGGCTTGTTCAACAGGTTTGGCTCCATGTATACATGCAGGGATTTTAGATCAGAATAATGATTATTGTGTCCTGGTACAGCTTATACCAATGATAATCTATCATAAAGAAAGTGAAATATTTCAGAAATATTCAGGTACTTTGAGCCCAACCCCATGCAGGAAACGGGAGATAATCACCACTCTCACTATTGCCACTTTATTAGGGCTAGGGATAGCAGGGGCTGGGACTGGAGTGTAGGCCTAGTCCTCCAGAATAAGAACTATGGTGCCCTTCAGGATGCAATTAATCTAAATATTCAGCAATTAGAGAAATCTATCACTCTCCTCCAAGACTCTTTGACTTCCCTTTCCGAAGTAGTCTTACAGAACCGGAGGGACTGAACTTACTGTTCCTCCAGCAAGGTGGGCTATGTGCTGCCCTAGGGGAGGAGAGTTGTTTCTATGCTGATCATTCGGGGGTCGTGAAAGAATCTATGGCACTTGTCCGAGAAAGCCTGTGCCAACGCAAAAAATGGTCAGAGCTGGTATGAGTCCCTATTCAACTGGTCCCCCTGGTTAACAACACTGATATCAGCAGTGGCAGGACCTCTAGCAATATTACCGTTACTCCTAACTATAGGCCCCTGTATTATCAACAGACTCATTACATTTGTGAGAGAACGTGTAGGTGCTGTACAATTATTGGTTCTTAAAGGCCAGTACCAGCCCTTAGCAGAACAAGAGATGATGGACACACAGGTGTCGAGGCAAGGCCCATGATTGGGCCCTTTAATTTACAAGTGGAGGGGGGAATGAGAGAACCAGACTGACGCCATCTTTGAGAGAACCAGACCAATGCCATCTTAAAGGTTCAGCCATTTTGGCTTCCATCAGCCATTTTGTCCAAAACTGATGAGTCACCGTGAATTGCTGGGTTTTGTACCTTGAGTCATCGGCGTCTAATCAGAAACTGCCTTCTAGAATGGGCCATATGGCAGGACCAGTGGCAACCAATCCAGAAGCAATCCCTTTGTTTAACTTGTATACGCCTACTTTGCTGTGCTATCCTATAAAATACCCTTGTTCCAGAGCTTGGGGCTCCTTGCTTGGATCCGTTGTAGCAGAGACCCCGGAAGCCCAAGCTTGAGCTTGCAATAAAACAGCTCTTTTGTTTTTGCATCGGACTTGGCTCCCTGGTGGTCTTTGTGGGGATTTTTGAGAAATGGGCACAACAGATGCACGTCCAGCACCACCTCTGCACCCTGCAAGACCATTCCATACTGTATTCCCACCATCCCCAGATAAGGTTTTGGTTCACTCCCTGCAAACCCATGGCAGACCAGCAACCCCAACTGCACAGGCAGGGCTCATGTCCAGAAAGAAATTCAAAGGCTACTCGAGGCAGGTCATACAGGGGTCTCAGCTCACCCCAGGGCCAGGGGATGTGTAAAGAACCATTGTGAGCGAGGTGGGAGACTGCTTATTCCTGAAAACACACGTGTATTGTTAATTTTCTCATCTCATTGTAGATCAGGATAGAATAGAAAACGAAAATCATCAGGGCTCCTCTGAGCTCCCTACAGCTTTGTATGAGCTTTGTTCTCACTCGAACAAAGTGAGAACAAAGTCTCCCTATGCTTGCCTGTCCTTTGTACTTTCTCACCTTCTCTTTCTTTCTTCTCCTTTATCCTAACTCATTCTCCCTTTCTCTCTCTTTCTCTTTTTTTTTTTTTTTTTTTGAGACAGGGTCTCACTATGTTGCCCTCTCTAGAGTGCTATGGCACCATAGCTCACAACAACCTCAAACTCCTGGGTCCAAGCAATTCTCCTGCCTCAGTCTCCCAAGCAGCTGGGACTACAGGCATCTGCCACAATCCCCAGCCACCTTTTGTTGCAGTTGTCTTCCTTTTTTTTTTTTTTTTAGCTGGCCCTGGTTCCAACTCACCACCCCTGGTGGACGTGGCTGACACTGTAACCACGGCACCGAGCCTCTCTTTTCTTTACCACTTCCTTCCTTCTTCCTTTGTTCTTCACTCCTCTTTTCCTTTTCCCCTCCCTCCCTTTCTCCCTTCTTTTCTTCCTCCTTCCCTTCCTCTCTCTCCTCCTTCCTCTTCAGGTGTTTCAGCTTCACGGCAACCCTTCCTCTTGCTCTTTTGCTTCATGCCTCATGGCCCTTAACTTAAATGTAAGTTCAAAAGCAGGTGTTTATGGCTCGGAGCCCATAGCACAGTGGTTATGATGTCAACCACATATCCTGAGGCTGGCAGGTTCAAATGCTAGCCCGGGCCAGCTAAACAACAACCTCTGCAATAAAAAATAGCCAGGCATTGTAGCGGGTGCCTGTGGTCCCAGCTACTTGGGAGGCTGAGGCAAGACAATTGCTTAAGCCCAAGAGTTTGAGGCTGCTGTGAGCTGAGATGCCATGGCACTCTACTGAGGGTGACATAGTAAGACTCTGTCTCAAAAAAATAATAATAAAAATAAAGTGTTTATGTGAATCTTTTAGTCAGGATTGCCTTGCCCCATAGAGTGCACATCTCTGCTGTGAAGCTGAGGGGATGTAAAGTGCTCACACCACATGTGAACCCTCCCTGCAGCCCTCAGTGAGGCAGTGGGCACCTGTGGCAGCAAGTAGCCCTCTATCTTGAAAGGTGGTCTTCACCTATGGTGCATCTTACAAGGGTACATGTGAAACTTACTAAATGTCAAATATAAATGTCTTAACACAATAACTAAGAAAATGCCAGGTAGGCTATGTTAACCAGTGTGATGAAAATATGTCAAATGGTATATAAAACCAGTGTATGGTGCCCCATAATTGCATTAATGTACACAGCTATGATTTAATAATAAAAAATAAATAAAAAGAAAGTTCTCTCCCCTCAAAAAAAAAAAAAAAAAGAAAGAAAGGTGGTCTTCCACCTTTGTGCTCTGCATACCTGCTCCCTAAGCTGGAAATAAATTATTTGCTAGTGATTTTGACTAAAACTAGCAGACTAATACAGAAGCAGATAGACTAAACAGCAACTGTATCAGGCTTGTTGTCACCAACTGGCTCTTCCCAACTACTCTGCAGGTGCCACTATGACCCCAAAAAACATCTGTGCAAACAGAGGTACAGAGAGAGGTGGAACTCCAGCCAGTGACACACCTGCTTTGTGTCAGGGCCAGACTTGAAACCCAGATAGGCCAGCTCCAGAAGTCCCATCTAGAGCCACTGTCTACAATGTGTCTGCAGGTATATGTGGGTTTTCTGGACATAGTTTGAAGGGTGTGTTCAAACACAAATGGAATAACACTATACATGCTATTCTAACATTTAAAAACCGCTTGTGAGCTGGGCATAGTAACTCATGCCTATAATCCCAACACTCTGAGAGGACAAGGTGGGTGAATTACCAGAGCTCAGGCGTTTCAGACCAGCCTGAACAAGAATGAGACCCCATCTCTATTAAAAATAGAAAAACTAAACCAGGCGTGGTGGCTCACACCTGTAATCCTAGCACTTGGGAGGCCAAGGCAGGTAGATTGCCTGAGCTCATGGGTTGAAGACCAGCCTGAGCCAGAGCAAGACCTCGTCTCTAAAAATAGCTGGGCTTTATGGTGGGCACCTGTGGTTCCAGCCACCTGGGAGGCTGAGGCAAGAGAATCGCTTGAGCCCAAGAGTTTGAGGTTGTTGTGAGCTATGTTGCCATGGCACTCTACCAGGCTGACAAAGTGAGACTCTGTCTCAAAAAACAAACAAACAAACAACAACAACAAAAAAAACAGAAATAAAAACAAACCAATTTCCTTTCCATCACCTACTTGAGGAAATAACTGCATCTATTTTTTTTTTTTATTTTGAGACAGAATCTCATCTGTCACCCTGGGTAGAGTGCTGTGGTGTCATCAAAGCTCACAGCAACCTCAAATTCCTGGGCTCAAAGCTGCCTCAGCCTCTCAAGTAGCTGGGACTACAGGAGCCTACCAGAATGCCCAGCTAGTTTTTCTATTTGTAGCAGAGATGCAGTCTCATTCTTGTTGAGGCTGGTCTCTAACTCCTGAACTCAAGGGATCCTCCCACCTCCCAGAATATAGGTATTATAAGTGTGAGCCACTCACCTAGCCATAATTGCATCTTAGTTCTTGGCTGTTATCAGAAAGAGAAGTCATTTTTTCTTTTAGACAGAAAACATCCCAGGCAAGTACATCCATGGCGGAATCTTGCAAAGTGCCTTCCAAGAATCCAATTATCCAGGCTCTCTGACTCGAAGCCTTTAACTTGCAGGGGCTTGGGTTTACCCTGCAGGGGCAGCAGCCAAAAAATCAGAGGCTGGAAGGAGTGAATAGTTTCCTGAGATGGCAGACATGGGTTGCATCTGAATCCCCAAAAGCCTAAGGGCTGTCCTCTAATTTTCTGAGAACTAATTGCTCCAAGGCCCAAAGGGATCCTCCACATAATCGATTTCCGCAGAGACTTCATTCCCAGTTAAGAATCACCTTTTCCTTTGTTTATTTTTTTCTTCCCTGATGAGCTTAACTCATTTGATTCCCTCTAATTCTTTAATGAAGGTCTGTTTTCCACATGGATTCTCACATTTTTGAACACACTATCTGCTTCTTTTCCATAAGCATTGACAAGATTGTCCAGCTTGTTCAATGAGAGCTGTGCCTACATAATGTCAAAAATAAAACAAATGAAAACAAAAAACCAACACAGAGTCAGTAAATTGATTTGTTCATCAATGGGACAATTAGTTAACCTGAATGCTTTACTGAACCAGCTAGTGATTTGGTCAATGTGATTAGTTGAGTCACTTAAGACTGTCAAGCCATGTAAACAGCCAAATTCCAGAAACACTTCCAAACGATTTCTGTGCTCACTTCCTTGAAATGTAAGTAGAGACAAACCTCCTCTGAGTTTTTCTGGGGAGAATTCTGCCAAATCTTGATGAATGTCACATGGCTAAGAATTGTGCCAAAGGGCAATGCAAAGACACACATCCTCTAGAATCAAGAACCGCATCAAAGTACTGATACTGCAGCAAAGAATTCTGGAAATATAAACATCTGGTCTCCTGAGAAATTTTTAGTTTGTCTTATTGGAAATTCCTCAGTTGCAGACTCACACCCATGAATTTCAAATGGATTCGATTTTTTTTTTTTTTGTAAATAGCAAAGGGTAACAAGTTGATATTTCAATGTGGTCTCAGAGGGCCTTCTTGCTGATAAGCAGCATGACCTCTGATGAAAAATTAATTATAAATTGACATTCTGGACAGGTGCAGGACTCAGATTGGGGTTCTATATTAACTAATAAGCAGAGCTTTTGTTTGTTTTTAATTCTAAAAGATTTTATTCCAAGGGAACACTGATCAGCAGCATGTAACACAGATGACCATTCATGACTCTCCAGCCATCCCAAGCCCCAGCCCATGTGACCTCTGTGACAGGCAGTGACTCTGGTGATCAGGGGCCGCCAAGAAATGCCTTCAACTCTCCCCTTTGTTCCAGCCTCACTAGTTCCTGACCCCATGGCAAAGACGCACTCAAACATGTACATGAACACAGGCCTCATTTAGAAATTATTTTAAGAAATTAGCATGGGGCCTGGCACAGTGGCTCATGCCTATAACCCCAGCATTCTGGGAGGCCAAGAATCAAGGGATCCCTTGAGTTGAGGAGATGGAGACCAGCCTGAGCAAGAGTAAGACCTCCATCTCTACTATAAACCTCAACTCCTGGGCTCAAGAGATCCTCCTGCCTCAGCCTCCCAAGTAGCTGGGACCACAGGTTCCTGCCACCGGGCCCGGCTAGTTTTTCTATTTGTAGTAGAGATGGGGGGTCTTCCTCTTGCTCAGGCTGGTCTCCAACTCCTCAACTCAAGGGATCCTCCCACCTTGGCCTCCCAGAATGCTGGGGTTACAGGCATGAGCCACTGGGCTCATCTGCTCATTTTCTTGTTTACAGCCTTCTGTTAATTCCTCCTCTTTGGGGTGGGTTTTCTAATAGAACTATAAGGGTGGCTGAGGCACACAGATCTATTGACTTTATTGATACATGAGCCATTAAGTATTCTGCTGAGGACAGAAATACTGCCATCTACACCTCAGTTTCCCTGCACAGGAGGCAGCAGACTGTGCCAGTGGTTAGGGAGGACAGACAGGGCCACATGTTCAGCTTCTCTCAGCTTCTTGGCACAAAGGTGCCAGCAAAGAGCAAAGTATGGTTTTCCTTTGGGCAGAATAATTAAAACTTAACCTCCCAAATTTCATCTCTACGCATGCCTCTCAAACTGATCACACAGTGATTTTTCAGAACAGAGCGGCTATGCACCATTTATTTATAGTCACTTTTCATTGTCACAGTGAGGCATTCGTGCCCATCACTTTCAGGCTCTGGGGGACTGTTCACATTCATTAGGGGAAGGAACAGTCCTTCCAGTAAGCAGTTTGATTGCTTCAGGAACAAACCTGTAATTACTGGGGTGCTGAGACATGCTCCTGTTAATGAGATAAAGAAACCAGGCTCTGTCCAAATCAGAAGTGGCTCCGTCTCTCCTTCCAGAGGCTACAATTAGAAGGATGGCAGGGCTGGCCTCAGGCCGCAGGCCCAGGCTGGAGGTGCTTCCTCCAGGCCTGTCCTACAAGGACCTGAACACCCAGGGAGAGCCATTAGGATGTCCAGGTTGGTCACAGGGTAGACTTCACAGGGAACCTCCTGCTCACCTGGGCCTTTGGGTTGTGTCTTATATCTACAGTCAAAATAGTATAGAAATAAATATTCAGAATTTTACTTTTTATATCCAGAGGCTGTCAGATTCTAACTTAGTGGACAAATTCAGGAGGATTTAATGGTTTGGGTTTTTTTTGCAGTTTTTGGCCAGGGCTGGGTTTTGAACTCCCCATCTCCAGTATATGAGGCCAGCGCCCTACTCCTTTGAGCCACAGGTGCTGCCCGAGGTTTTGATGTTTTAAATCCAAGAGCAACAGATCCTTGTTCTATTAGCAATGGGCAACACAATCTTTGGCTTTAATTGTATCAATCCTTTCAATCTTTGGTCCATTTCATCATTTACTCCATAAACATTTATTTGCTGTTCTGTTCCAAGCAAAGTACTGGCTCTGAGGCAAAGGAGTCCTTGTCCTCAGGGAACTCACCTCCTGATCTGCGGGGGAGAGATGGGTCAGTAGGTTCTGCTGCTCAGGCTGTTAGCCCTTTGCTTTCCCAAATTCTTACATCTCTTATTCATATTTAAAGTCTTTTACCATTTGGGGTTGGGGTGGATATTTTTGTCCAGCCTTACCCAGTTACCAACTATAAACAAGAAGGGAATATAAGGAAGCTTATTCTCCCCAACCTTTTGGTAATTGTTAAAAATAGGAAACATCGGCCAAGTGTGGTGGCTCACACCTGTAATCTTAGCACTCTGTGAGGCCGAGGCTGGTGTATTGTCCTGAGCAAGAGTGAGACCCCTTCTCTAAAAATGCTGGGCATTGTGTCAGGTGCCTGTAGTCCCAGCTATGCAGGAGGTTGAGGTAAGAGATTCACTTGTGCAGAAGAGTTGGAGTTTGCTATGAGCTATGACATCATGGCACTCTACCGAGGGTGACAAAGTTAGACTCTGTCTTAAACAAATAAAAAAAGGAAACATTACCTTTGTCAGCAAATCAAACACAGTTTGGCGGCATTGTGCACAGACCCAAGACTAGGAAAGCAGTTCTGTTTGGTCACACATGATGGAAGCAGTTTTAGTGAAGGACAGAACAAACGATTTACAAGGACACTTCAGCCATGAATATTAGAGGGCAGCTTTCCATGTTAGCAGAGATCCGCTGAAGTATAAGGGTCACAAATCATCTTTTCTTTCTTTCTTTCTTTTTTTTTTTTTTGAGACAGAACCTCACTTTGTCAACCTGAGTAGAGTGCTGTGGTGTCATCATAGCTCACAGCAACCTCAAACTTCTGGGCTTAAGAGATCCTTCTGCCGCAGCCTCTGTGGACTACAGGGACTCAAACACCAGGATAGTTTTTACATTTTTAGCAGAGATCAGTTCTCGCTCTTCTTCAGGCTGGTCTTGAACTCCTGAGCTCAAAGGATCCCCCTCCTCTGTCTCCCAGAGTGCTAGGATTACACTGCACCCGGCCTGAAATCGCTTTTCATGGAGTAGATTCTACCGTCAACACCTCAGGGAAACCCTCTTCTAACAGAACAAAAAAGACAATTTTGGAATAGAGAGAGGAGCTTTCCTTGATTTGCAAGATTGATGGGTCTGCCTGTAGTGCGTGAGGATGATACCGTTAGTGTCATTCTAGAGCAGCGTCTGTGTGTGAGGATGATTCCGGCAGCATCACTCTAGAGCAGTGTCTGTGTATGAGGATGATTCCATCAGTGTCACTCTAGAGCAGCGTCTTGTGTGAGGATGATTCCGGCAGCGTCACTCTAGAGCAGTGTCTGTGTGTGAGGATGATTCCCTCAGTGTCACTCTAGAGCAGCATCTGTGAGGATGATTCCCTCAGTGTTACTCTAGAGCAGCGTCTGTGAGGATGATTCCGGCAGTGTCACTCCAGAGCAGTGTCTGTGTGTGAGGATGATGCTGTCAGTGTCACTCCAGAGCAGCGTCTGTGAGGATGATTCCCTCAGTGTCACTCTAGAGCAGCATCTGTGAGGATGATTCCGGCAGTGTCACTCCAGAGCAGTGTCTGTGTGTGAGGATGATGCTGTCAGTGTCATGCCAGAGCAGCGTCTGTGAGGATGATTCCCTCAGTGTCACTCTAGAGCAGCGTCTGTGAGGATGATGCCGTCACTGTCACTCTAGAGCAGCGTCTGTGTTTGAGGATGATGCCGTGTCACTCTAGAGCAGCGTCTGTGTGTGAGGATGATGCCGTCAGTGTCACTCTAGAGCAGCGTCTGTGTTTGAGGATGATGCCGTCAGTGTCACTCTAGAGCAGCATCTGTGTGTGAGGATGATTCCATCAGTATCACTCTAGAGCAGTGTCTTTGTGTGAGGATGATTCTGGCAGTGTCACTCTAGAGCAGTGTCTTTGTGTGAGGATGATTCTGGCAGTGTCATTCTAGAGCAGCGTCTTTCATCCTTTTTTATCTCTTGGTACACTTAACCTATAGTTAAACTCCCGCAGCACACTTAAATGATGCTGATGGAAAAAAAGAAAAGAGTAAAATATGTACTTACAATGCTTTGAACTTCTTTCAAAAATAATTTAATTCACCATCTTTAAAATTTTTCATGGCACAGCTAAGATAATCTCACACATAGGGGCTGAAAATCACTGATCTAGAAGAAGAGGCCCTTAAACTATCTTCATTGCAGCGACAAGGCGCTCGTCCTTATCTGCACATCCCTCTCGGGCCCCCATAAGCAGCAGCTTTTCCTGGGGAAACCGTGGGCCAGATCTAAACTCTAAAGAGTTAGAGACTCTTTGGTGGCAAGTAACAGAACCTGCCCAACTCCACTTTGCACAGGGAGGGATCCTGGTAGAAGGACACAGAAGTGCATCAGAGAGTTGAAAGCAGGGCCATGGCAGGCCTCAGGATGAGCTGAGAACGGAGTAGCACCCCACACCCACGCTGCACTCTTAGTCCATCTCTCCTCTGCTTCCTCCTCCCCACTTCTGCCCCCATTCTCAAACACCATATTCCCAAACAATGCCAATTCCTTAGCTATCAGCACAGGTGCAGCAGAGGTGTCTCTCCAGCCCCACCTCTGGGAGAGACAATCTGATTGGCTCTGCCTGAATGAAGCATTCACCTCTTGTCCAATCACCTGAGGTCAGACAGGTGAGTGACATTCAAACAGGTGCTCATTTTGGGGGAGAGGAGCGCTTCTCCAAGGGGGGAGGGTTTGAAACCTGGCATATTGAGTTGTGGTAAAGATACCCTACAATGTGTCTCCGGGGTAGCCACTAAATTCTGGAAACACAGGTAAATGAGTAATAAGTGTTTTATTACTTGTCCACAATAAAATAGTGGTATCTTTCCAGACTTGATGGTCATAGCCCCGGAGTAGAAGGAATCTTGGGACCTAAATCCCACATGTTGTCATTTGCCTGAGGGTCCCTTGTCTGTGCCAATCAGTCATAAATGCCCATGTGGATGTAAATAAGATTCACACACAAGGAGATAATTACCTGAGATTTCTACTTGCAACCAAATAACCCTAGCTATAGAGAATACTTAGCAGGCTAATTAATAGCATTCATTATCCTGTTCCTAGTCCCCCAGGAATGATTCATGTTAAGTCCTGTGTAATCCAAACTCCAGTGCTCTTATTTGGAACAATCAAAGAAAGGAACCAAGAGGTGGGGGATGACCCAGGAAGGAGGGCTGTGTGGCTGAAAAGGGGCATTCAGTAATGGCCCAGATGAAATAATATCTTAATATTATTAAGATATACATAATAATGTCAGGCTTCATCTTTACATTCTTAGTCTCTGTATCCCTATACTTCTTTGGTGTCTTCTCCAAATACCGTACTCCTGGGCTCATGGGACATCTGGATTGGTACAGCCACATGACACCACAAATTAGTAAGTAGGCTTTCTAGTTGACAAAGATCAGCATTCCGTTAGCAATGTCCATAAGCTCTCTCAGGATACATCCTGATGCCACAGCTCCTCCCCACCCACACGGCAGCCTGTGCTCAGGCTGTAGAAGCCTCCTAACCATTTCCACTGCAACAGCCTTCCCAGTTTGACCCTTTAAAAATGCACAAGCATTCCTGGAGGCCAAGGCAGGGGGACCCCTTCAGCTAAGGAGTTTGAGACCAGCCTGAGCAAGAATGACAGCCTGTCTCTACTAAAAATAGAAAAACTAGCTGGGCATGGTGGTGGGCACCTCATGGGGAGGCTAAGGCAGGAGGATCTCTTGAGCCCAAGAGTTTGAGGTTGCTGTGAACTATGATGATGCCATGGTACTCTAGCTTGGGTGACACAGTGAGACTCTGTCTCAGAAAAATAAATAAATTAATAGATACATAAGATGTAAATCAGGCCTAGTGTCATGGCTCACACGTGTAATCCCAGCCCTTGGGGAGGCTGAGGCATGAGGATTGCTCGAGGTCAGGAGTTCAAAAGCAGCCCGGGCAACACAGTGAGATCCCAACCCCAGCCCCTCCTCCATCTCAACAACAACAAAAATGAAAATTAGCTCAGTGTTACAACCGAGAGCTGGATGTTTCACGGTTCAAGCATAAATTTTAAAATACATTTTACAGTATATATGTAATAGACATCAAATAAGACAAACAGAGAAAATATGAGTTTGAGCAGAGAAAAAGGAGAAAAATGGGGAGGAGTGAAGTGCATGGAGAGCAAGTCAGATGCCTGGGACATCTGCTTCTCAAGCCAAACCCTGTTTCCTTTGCCTCCCCAAGGTGGGTCAGGCCCTCTGTGCTGTCCCTGTCCCCTACCCAATCTGCCTGGCTGGAGGCATCGCAAAACTGGCTTGGTGGGTTTTGGCAGTAGTGGGGTAACTCCCTGTCAGCAGAAAAGATTCATCATCCAAAATGCATCTTGCAGTTTTCCAGACTCCTCCTCAAGCAGAAAGCTCTGAAAATGAACGCACCCAGCACCCCATGTTGGGTTACCCTCCCCTTTGTTCAGCTCTCAGCAGCTGTATGATCATGTTCATGCTCATATTATTAATAAAAGAAAAGGAAGGGAGGAAGAAAGGAAGAAGAAAGAAATCTTTTTTAGCATTCAAGTTTTCCCCTGCTAGTTAGAAATGTATTAGCAATTACTTGGCAGTTGCTTAAAATTCAAAGTAAGCTCTTCTCTGACCTTCAGGTCAGAAACAAACTTTCTTATGACCAGTAGGAGGGTATCTCTTGGGGCTTTTGGAGGGTGAGAAAACTTCCATCCTGCTCTCTGCAGGTCTCAGCCCTTGTACAGGATGGGGCTGGCTATGCTCCAGAGGTGGTGTTTGTGCAGCCTTCAAGATGACTCCTAATTCCCTCCACTTCTGTGTGTGTGTGTGTGTGTTTGGATGGGGAATCAGTGACTGCAGCTGCCAGTGGGCGAGTCTCAGCTGCAATTCTGTGTAAGATGTGAGTCAGGAAGAGATGCAGAGTTTGAGTAAAGGTTGTCTGTTTCCCCTAGTTCAAGATTTGATCATTCTGCAAAGCAGACAAGAGAAACAGGTAGGGTAGGTAAAAAACCCGCTAACACTGAAGTGTTTCCATGGTTTAGGATGGAAATGTCTACACAAATGGAAAAGTCTACTGTGCGATGTTTAAAATGTCTCATTCTAGCAAAATCAGAAAACTCTCAAATCCCTAGTAATGGACAAATATTTTTTGCTGACGATCATCTCACTGAGAAATAAACACCCTGCAAGTTGAGTCATTAAGAAGGACCAGATACATGCAGAGTGTCTCTTTGCATGTCCACATTAAGGTAAGAGCAAACATCTTCCAACAGAGAACATCTGTGCAGAGAATGTGCCATATCTGACACTGTGCCGTCAAGGAGACAGAAACAAAAAAAGATTCATATGAAAATAAATGCAAATATGGCCAGCTAGTTAGCCAAGAGGGCATGGCCAAGGAAGACTTATGTTCAACTGATCTTCATGTGCTATAAACCTGACAAGGGAAATATGAATTTTAACCAGTTGCCAAGCGTGACACAGAAAAAAAAGGGAACCTTTAACTTTCTCTTTGTCAGTTTTAAACAGAGAGGCTATTGGCTCAGCAAGTACAGCCATCAAACGTATTGTAGAGGGCACACCCTCCCAATGCCGGGTCTCACCCTAATGGTGGCCTGTTGCCCTCTGGCTGCAGGGCTGCCGGCCTTGCCCCACTTCCATTGGGTGGCATCCAACAAACACACGTATTGCTATAAACTGCTATAATATTCCTGTGATGAAGAATATGAAATACACTAAGGAGATAAAGAGATGCTATGGGGAAAACATACAGAACCACCTAAAAAAGACTGGCCAGGAAGGGCCTCTCTGAGCCTAGCTCTAAAAAATGATTGAGGTAGCAGACAACAGGTGGAGAGAGATTCAGGCCAACCCTGAGTCTTCCAGTGAAGCCAGAGATACAAGCAAGGGCCAGATCCCAGTAGATCCTGATCAAGAGGTGGAATTTTATTCCAACTGCAACAGAAAGCCCTGGAGGATTGTTAACCAAGTCGTGATAAATGCTTTGGTTGCTGTGTGGGAATAGACTCTGCAGAGCAGGTTGGAGCAGGATTCCAGCTTTGGGGCTTTGCAGCTGCCAGGCCAGCAATGGCATTGTTCCTCACAATGTGTCAAACGGTCTATGAACCAAGTATATGGTGCCCCATGATCATACTAATGTACACAGCTATGATTTAATAAAAATAAATAAATAATAAAAAAATTAAAAATAAAAAGCCTTCTGTACCATCAGGCTTGTGCTAAAGTTCTGACTGAGCCTTACACAAATCAGATGCCTCATGTGGGTTTAGCCAGATGATTTTCAATCATAAATCAGATCACTGCATCTCAGAACCCCAGGGCTCCACTTGCCGGATGTTACTGATCTATCTACCCTGGACGTACCCTTTGGAAATATCAGGCGTTTAGGAAATCTCTGACTAGGGCCAGAATTTGAGGCCACAAAACAAAGGAATTCACTGAGGACAGTAAGATTGTGCTGAGTTCAAGTCCCAACCACAGCTCTACCCCAGGACTCAGCACCGAGGCTGCCACATAGACACTCATAGAAGGTTTGCAGTTCAGCCCAGGAAGGGGTTCAGAAGCCCTGCCTGCAGGTGAACCTTTGTTACCCAGCAGCACAGCCAGCTGGGCTCAGCAGTCTTGGATATTCGCCCTGGTGTTGAAGGATGGTTTTTGTGGCAGGGTGGGAATGGAATCACATCTGCTCAGAGCCTCCTGAGCCATCTGTCCCCAGCAAGTCCATTTCTAGCTAGTCACAGTCCCTGGCCCCCAGCCCGCACCTCCAGAGAAACGCTTCAGACCAGCCCCTGGCATGCCTCCAGGGGCCTCGTCACAGATGCCCACCCTGGCCCAACTTCCTTCTGCCATTCTTTCCACCCTGTACCAGGACAGGGGAGCATTTGGAGGGAGCCACAGAGCCCTAAATCTCCATTTTTATTTCTTGGAGTAAATGTAATTCTGAGAAAAGATTCTGGAATGACTGCCCTGAGGATGACAGCCCATCTGGAAACATGAATAATGTGAAATTTATCCCTCCACGAATCCCCCACAAGACCAATTACAATCTCATCCTTTCCAAGAATCCCTGCCAATTTTTAATGGGGTCACCAGAAAGTTATAACTTTTTTTTTTGAGACAGAGTCTTACTCAGTCACCCTGGGGTTGAGTGCCGTAATGTCATAGGTCACAGCAACCTCACTCTTGGACTCAAGTGATCCTCTCATCTCATCCTCGAATGCCCAGCTAGTTTTTCTATTTATTTTTTAGTAGAGATGGGATCTCACTTTGCTCAGGCTGGTCTCTAGCTCCTGAGCTCAGGTAATCCATCCACCTCAGCCTCCCAGAGTGCGAGGATTATAGACGTGAGCCACTGCACCCAGCCAGAAGTAGCTTAATTGAAAACTGAACATATTTCTATAGGAGGAGCTAAATTGGCACAGGATGGTGAGGTATGTGGAGGTAAAGGACAGGAGGCTGTGAATGCACAGGTGGGGGCATGTGTACAACTTGCTTTCTAGGGAGTGGAGCAGATCTATCTAGTTACCTAATGTGTGACCACGTGTGCCAAGCTCCCTTCTGTGCACCACAAGGATAGTGACCACTGACCCCAATATTGGGCTCGTGAAGACGTAAAGGGCTCACTAAAAATGATGCCAAAATTACATGGCCCCGTGACAGTTGGCCATGCTGGTGCCATAGGCCTACTGAGCAGCAAGAAGAAATTGGGTTTTGGTTCTGCTATGGTTGAGAGCAAGACAGGGTCACTGCCCCATCTCTTAAGAACCAGGGCAGAATAATATTCATTGTTTAAAAGCTCTTAGAAGGAAGGAGGAGCAAGATGGCAGCTGAGTAACCGCTTCCTTGCAACTAGGCATGGTGAGAC
Organism: Nycticebus coucang; assembly: GCF_027406575.1. Classification (NCBI taxonomy): domain Eukaryota; kingdom Metazoa; phylum Chordata; class Mammalia; order Primates; family Lorisidae; genus Nycticebus; species Nycticebus coucang. Next base: position 107,481,358 of record NC_069780.1, on the reverse strand, counting down.
TGGGGAGAGAAGACTTCAGGCATCTCTGGTTGGTGGGATCTGCCCTGAAACATCCATTTGGGGACACAGGCAGTCAGCAAGAGACTTCTGGACCCCATGAGGAGGACAAAAGCAGCCAAGAACTGGCAAGTGTTTGCGTGTGTTTGGTCAGTCTAATCCCACCAGCAGCCAAGTACAGCAGCGGTGAGATTGCAAACTGGAAAGCCCTTACCTGTGAGCTGTTTTGTTTTTTTTTTTGGACTTGGCACTCAGTTGAACCAACTTGTGAAAACTTGGGCAGGAGTGCAGAGGACTTTAAGCATTGTCTAGGGCCCCAGACTGCGCTGCTGAACCAGACAGAGCTAATAGTGTTTGGCTGTGGGCCTCATGGAGCCACTGTGGGAGAACTGCCCCAGCAAGCTCCGCCCTCAGGGTTGCAAAGTGAGGATCAGGCTGGAGACCTTGGGCTAGTAATTTAGTGACTGAGATGCCTTACAGCAGGGGTCCTCAAACTTTTAAAACAGAGGGCCAGTTCACTGTCCCTCAGATCATTGGAGGGCTGGACCATAGTTTAAAAAAAAAACTTTGGAGGGTGGAGCAAGATGGCAGCCGACTAACAGCTTCCTTGCATCTGGGCACCGGGAGTCTGGGGATATAGGTCTCCAGGCATCTCTGGCTGGTGGGATCTGCCTATCATCACACCTGAGAGGATACAGGGAGTCAGCGAGAGACTTCTGGACCCCAAGAGGAGGACTAAAACAGTGGAAAACCGGCAAGTGGTCGCGTGTGTTCAATCCGCCTAAACCCGCCCACAACTGTAAGTTCAGTAGCAGTGAGACTGCAAACCAGAAAGGCCTTACCTATGAACTGTTTTGGTGTCTTTGGACTTGGCACTCAGCTGAACTGCCTTGCGGAGAGCCTGAGCGGGAGTGCGGAGAACTTTGGCCTTTGTCTAGGGCCCAAGTCTGAGCCGCTGAGCCAGACGGAGCTAATAGAGTTTGGCTCTGGGTCACAGGCAGACATTGTGAGCGATCTGCCCCGGCAAGCTCCGCCCTCAGGGTCGCAGAGCTGGAATTGGGTGGGAGCTGGTAACCCAGTGACCAAGTAGCCTAAGGGCGGGGTCTGAGCCGCCTTGCAGCCCTAACCCTTGGGGGCAGAGGGAGACCAGTTTTGACACACAGGGTAAGTGGATAGCCACTTCAGCAGTGATTCCAGCGACAAGCACTTCCCTGAGAAAGCTTCTGCTCAGTAAGTGAACAAATTCAAAGTGCCTTTTAAGTGGGCTGAAGAGAGATTTAGGGTGTCTACCTGCTGGGGTTTGAGAAACTAGCAGCCTCCAGTCATATCAGAACTGTGATTAACATCTCATACCCCAGAAGACCACGTGTTGCCCAGACAATATTCAATAACATATACATACTGCTTTGTTTTTGGTTGTGTGTGTGTTTTTTTGTTTGTTTTTTTTTTTTTTTGGTTGTTTTTTTTGTTTATTTTGATGTTGTGGAATGTTGTTTTGTTTTTTAAGTTCAACCTTTTCCATACAGATCCTTTTTCTTTCTCAATTTTTCTAGTTTAATTATAATTTCCCATTGCTGCCAATTTCAATAATCAGAAGTTCATTTTTGTTAGTGTTTCTACCGCTATTATTTGGTTATTCCAGCCAATTTTATCCCGTAAAGTTTTCTGTTTGCTTGTTTTGGTTTGATTTTTAGCATTTTTGTCTTTCCTCTCTACTTGGTGGAGGTGGGGTACTATGTCTGATCAGGTTAGCGAAGAGCTGCTGACCTCAAGGGAACCACCCCACTGGGCACCCCCAGAGGTGGTTTTTTTTTTTTAAGGTTCTATCAAAGTACCCTACTGTACACCTATATAGCTCTGTCTCCCTCTTTCTGTGCCTCTCTTCTTTTTGTCAATATTCCTTTCACCCACCCCCTCTCCTTTCTCTATTGTTCTTTTTTTTTTTTTTTTTCTTATCACTCGGTCCTACTTTCTTTCATCCCTTTTTTGCTCTTAAACCTTGTCACCCTTCTGGTCCTGTAACCCTTAGTCCACAGGCACGAGAACTTAAAGAGCAAGAGGAAGTGAAAGGAAAATTAGGGTAAGTAAACAGATAAAAGAAATCACCCATGAGGAAGAATCAGCAGAAAACTCCAGGCAACATGAAGAACCAGTCCAGAACAACCCCGCCAAGGGACCATGAGGTAGCTACTGCAGAGGATTTCACCTATACAGAAATGTTAGGAATGACAGAAAGGGAATTTAGAATACACATGTTGAAAACAATGAAAGAAATGATGGAAACAATGAAGGAAACTACTAATAAAGTGGAAAATAACCAAAAGGAAATTCAAAAACAGAATCAAATACGAGATGAACGATATGAAGAATATAAAAAGGATATAGCAGAGCTGAAGGAAATGAAACAGTCAATAAGGGAACTTAAAGACGCAATGGAAAGTATCAGCAACAGGTTAGACCATGCAGAAGAAAGAATTTCAGAGGTAGAAGACAAAGTTTTTGAGATAAATCAGATAGTAAAAGAGGCAGAAAAGAAGAGAGAGAAAGCAGAACATTCACTGTCAGAATTATGGGACTTTATGAAGCATTCCAACATACGAGTTATAGGAATTCCAGAAAGGGTAGAAGAATGCTCCAGAGGAATGGAAGCCATACTAGAGAATATTATAAAAGAAAATTTCCCAAATATCACCAAAGATTCTGACACACTGCTTTCAGAGGGCTATCGGACCCCAGGTCGCCTCAACTCTAACCGAGCTTCTCCAAGACACATTGTGATGAACCTGTCCAAAGTCAAGACAAAAGAAAAGATTCTGCAAGCAGCCAGGAGTAAGCGCCAGTTGACCTACAGGGGCAAATCCATCAGAGTGACTGCAGACTTCTCTAATGAAACTTTCCAAGCAAGAAGACAATGGTCATCTACCTTTAATCTACTTAAACAGAACAATTTCCAGCCCAGAATTCAATATCCTGCTAAGCTAAGCTTTAATATTGACAGAGAAATCAAATCATTTACTGATAAGCAAACATTGAAGAAATTCACCACAAGACCACCTCTACACGAAATACTTCAACCTGTTCTCCACACTGACCATCACAATGGATCAATAGCAAAGTAAGAACTCAGAAATTAGGGACAGAACCTAACTTCCACAGTGATGCAAAAGATAAAACTAAGCAATGGACTTTCACAAAATAAGATGAATAGAACACTACCATACTTACCAATTACCAATAAATGTTAATGGCTTGAATTCCCGACTGAAGAGGCATAGATTGGCTGATTGGATTAAAAAACACAAGCCATTGGGCAGTGCCTGTGGCTCAACAGAGTAGGGTGCTGGCCCCATATGCTGGAGGTGGCGGGTTCAAACCCAACGCAGGCCAAAAAAACTGCAAAAAAACCCCCCACAAGCCATCCATTTGCCGTCTGTAGGAAACATACCTAGCCTCACAAGACAAATTAAAACTCCAAGTTAAGGGTTGGAAGACAATTTTTCATGCAAACGGAATTCAGAAGAAAAGAGGAGTTGCGATCTTATTTTCAGATACATGTGGATTTAAAGCAACCGAAGTAAAAAAAGACAAAGATAGTAACTTTATATTAGTTAAGGGAAAAATACAACAAGAAAATGTTTCAAATCTAAATATTTATGCACCCAGCTTAAATGCTCCCAGATTCTTAAAACAGACCTTACTCAGTCTGAGCAATATGATATCTGATAACACCATAATAACAGGGGACTTTAACACTCCTCTTACAGAGCTGAACCTCTTTAGATCCTCTAAACAGAAATTAAACAAAAATATAAGGGGCTTAAATGAGACCCTAGAAAAAACTGTGTTTGTAGACGCATATAGAACACTCCATCCCAAAGACAAAGAATATACATTCTTCTCATCGCCCCATGGAACATTCTCCAAAATTGATCATATTCTAGGACACAAAACAAACCTCAACAGAATCAAAAGAATTGAAATTTTACCTTGCATCTTCTCAAACCACAAGGTACTAAAGGTGGAACTCAACTCCAACAAAAACGTTCAACCCCACACCAAGGCATGGAAATTAAACAACCTTCTGTTGAGTGACAGTTGGGTGCAGGAAGAAATAAAAGAGGAAATCATTAACTTCCTTGAGCATAACAAAAATAAAGACACAAGTTACCAAAACCTGTGGGATACTGCAAAAGCTGTTCTGAGAGGAAAATGTGTTGCTTTAGATGTATACATTCGAAAAACAGAAAGAGAGCGCATCAACAAACTCTCAAGCCATCTTATGGAATTGGAAAAAGAAGAACAATCTAAGCCTAAACCCAGCAGAAGAAAAGAAATATCCAAAATTAAATCAAAAATCAATGAAATTGAAAACAAAACAATCATTCAGAAAATTAATGAAAATGGTTGGTTCTTTGAAAATATAAATAAAATAGATAAACCTTTGGTCAGACTAACTAGAAATAGAAAAGTAAAATCTCTAGTAACCTCAGAAATGATAAAGGGGAATTACAACTGATGTCACAGAGATACAAGAGATCATCTCTGAATACTACCAGAAACTGTATGCCCAGAAATTTGACAATGTGAAGGAAATGGATCAATATTTGGAATCACACCCTCTCCCTAGACTTAGCCAGGAAGAAATAGAACTCCTGAACAGACCAATTTGAAGCACTGAGATTAAAGAAACAATAAACATCTTCCAACAAAAAAAATGCCCTTGTCTGGATAGCTTCACTCCAGAATTCTATCAAACCTTCAAAGAAGAGCTTATTCCCATACTGCAGAAATTATTCCAAAAAATCGAGGAGGAAGGAATCTTCCTCAACACATTCTATGAAGCAAACATCATCCTGATACTAAAACCAGAAAAAGACCCAAGTAAAAAGGAGCACTTCAGACCAATTTCACTAATGAATATAGATGCAAAAATCCTTAACAAAATCCTAGCCAATAGATTACAGCTTATCATCAAAAAGTCATACATCATGATCAAGTAGGTTTCATCCCAGGGATGCAACGCTGGTTTAACATATGCAAGTCCATAAACATTATCGACCATATTAACAGAAGCAAAAACAAAGACTATATGATTTTTTAATAAATGCAGAAAAAGCATTCGATAAAATCCAGCATCCTTTTTATCTTTTCTTTTACTTTCTTTTTTTTTTTTTTTTTTGCAGTTTTTACCAGGGCTGGGTTTGAATCCCCCCACCTCCAGCATATGGGGCTGGCGCCCTACTCCCTTGAGCCACAGGTGCCACCATTCAGGATCCTTTTCTAATTAGCACACTGAAGAGTACAGGCATAGGTGGCACATTTCTTTAACTGATCTAAGCTATCTATGACAAACCCACAGCTAATATTTTACTGAATGGAGTAAAACTGAAAGCTTTTCCTCTTAGAACTAGAACCAGAAAAGGTTGTCCCCTGTCACCATTACTATTCAACATAGTCCTGGAAGTTCTGGCCAATACAATTATGCAAGACAAGGAAATAAAGGGCATCCAAATGGGAGCAGAGGAGGTCAAACTCTCCCTCTTTGCTGACGATGTGATCTTATACTTAGAGAAGCCCAAAGACTTAACCACAAGACTCTTGGAAGTCATCAAAAAATACAGTAATGTCTCAGGATATAAAATCAACGTCCACAAGTCAGTAGCCTTTGTATATGCCAATAACAGCCACAATGACAGGCTAATTAAGGACACAACTCCTGGGTGGCACCTGTGGAGTAGGGCACCGGCCCCATATACCAAGGGTGGTGGGTTCAAACTCAGCCCAGCCAAACTGCAACAACAACAACAACAAAAATAGCTGGGTGTTGTGGTGGGCGCCTGTGGTCCCAGCTACTCGGGAGGCTGAGGCAAGAGAATTGCCTAAGCCCAAGAGCTGGAAGTTGCTGTGAGCTGTGATACCACGACACTCTACTGAGGGCAACAAAGTGAGACCCTGTTTCAAAAAAAAAAGGACACAACCCCCTTCACCATAGCTTCAAAGAAAATGAAATACTTAGGAATATACCTAACAAAAGAGGTGAAGGATCTTTATGAAGAAAATTATGAAACCCTAAGAAAGGAAATAGCAAGAATATTAACAAATGGAAGAACATACCATGCTCATGGCTGGGAAGAATCAACATTGTTAAAATGTCTATACTTCCCAAAGCAGTCTACCGATTCAATGCCATCATCGTACTTTCAAGACTTAAAAAAAAAATGATTCTGCATTGTGTATGGGACCAGGAAAAAATCCATATAGCTAAGGCAGTTTTTAGTAATAAAAACAAAGCTGGGGGCATCAGCATACCAGATTTTAGGCTGTACTACAAAGCCTTAGTGGTCAAGACAACATGTACTGGCACAAAAATAGAGACATACACATTTGGAATCGAATAGAAAACCAGGAAATGAAACTAACATCTTTTTTTTTTTTTTTGTAGAGACAGAGTCTCACTTTATGTAGCCAGGACCACAGGCGCCCGCCACAACGCCCGGCTATTTTTTTGTTGCAGTTTGGCCGGGGGCCAGGTTTGAACCCGCCACCCTCAGTATATGGGGCTGGAGCCCTACTGACTGAGCCACAGGTGCTGCCTGAAACTAACATCTTATAACCATCTAATCTTCGATAAACCAAACAAGAACACACACTGGGGGAAAGACTCCCATTTAATAAATGGTGCTGGGAGAACAGGATATCCACATGTAAAAGACTGAAACTGGACCCACACCTTTCCCCACTCACAAAAATTGATTCAAGATGGATAAAGGACTTAAATTTAAGGCAAGAAATGATAAAAATCCTCAAAGAAACATAGGAAAAACACTGGAAGATATTGGCCTGGGGAAAGACTTCATGAAGAAGACTGCCATGGCAATTGCAACAACAACAAAAATAAACAAATGGGACTTCAGTAAACTGAAAAGCTTCTGTACAGCCAAGGAGACAACAACCAAAGCAAAGAGACAACCTACACAATGGGAAAGGATATTTGCGTATTTTCAATCAGACAAAAGCTTGATAACTAGGATCTATAGAGAACTCAAATTAATCCACATGAAAAAAGCCAACAATCCCATATATCAATGGACAAGAGACATGAATAGAACCTTCTCTAAAGAAGACAGACGAATGGCTAACATATGAAAAAATGTTCATCATCCCTATCTATTAGAGAAATGCAAATCAAAACCACCCTGAGATACCATCTAACCCCAGCGAGAATGGCCCATGCCACAAAATCTTAAACAGCAGATGCTGACGTGGATGTGGAGAGAAGGGAACACTTACACTGCTGGTGGGACTGCAAACTAATACAACCTTTTTGGAAGGAAGTGTGGAGAACCCTCAAAGAACTCAAGCTAGACCTGCCATTTGATCCTGTAATCCCATTACTGGGCATCTACCCAGAAGGAAAAAAATCCTTTCATCATAAGGACACTTGCACTAGACTGTTTATTGAAGCTCAATTTACAGTTGCCAAAATGTAGAAACGGCTTAAATGCTCACCAACACAGGAATGAATTAACAAGTTGTGGTATATGTACACCATAGAATACTATTCAGCCATTAAAAAAAAATGGAGACTTTACATCCTTTGTATTAACCTGGATGGAAGTGGAAGACATTATTCTTAGTAAAGCATCACAAGAATGAAGAAGTATGAATCCTATGTACTCAATTTTGATATGGTGGGGGTGGGGGAAGGGGAGAGCAGAGAGAGAAAGAAGGAGGGAGGGGTGGGGAAAGGAAGAGCAGAGAGAGGGACGGAGGGAGGGGGTGGGCCTTGGTGTGTGCCACACCTTTTGGGGGCAAGACACAATTGTAAGAGGGACTTTACCTAACAAATGCAATCAGTGTAACCTGGTTTCTTGTACCCTCAATGAATCCCCAACAATAAAAAAATTAATAAATACAAATTAAAAAAAGAAACTCTTAGAACAATAAGAGCAGATTTGGCATTTATGTGTCCCTCACACTGCTCTCCTCAAACACAAAGTTTTGCAGAAGCAATCCCCAGACAGCAGGAGCGGGATCTGAGCCAGCCACGGCTGAGCAGGTGACCAACCAAGCATAGTGGCTTACACCTGTGATCTCAGCACCCTGAGAGGCCAAGGCAAGAAGATCCCTTGAGCTCAGGAGTTTAAGACCAGCCTGAGCCAAGAGTAAGACTCCATCTCTATTAAAAATAGAAAAACTAGGCAGGCATGGTGGCTGGTGTCTATAATCCCAACTACTTGGGAGGCTGAGGCAGGAGGATCACTTAAGCCCAGGAGTTTGAGATTGCTAGAGTGCTATGATCTCATGGCACTCTACCCAAGGATGACAAAGACTCTGTCTCAAAAAAAATAAAGAGAGGAAAGAAAGGAAAGGAAAGGAAAAGGGAAAGGGGAAGGGGAAGAAGAAGGGGAAGGAGAAAAGGAAGGGGGAGGGAAGGAAAGGAAAGGAAAGGAAAAGAAAAAGTGAGTCTGCAGAAAGGCTCTTGACTTGTCCAGAGCACGGAAACAGAATGCTAGGAACTGCTGCAGGGCTTGGACTTCTGCCTAACATGTCCCAGTCACACGGGCACATACGTGGCCTTGGGGGAGAATGGTGTTCCCTGAGATGCCAGCATGAGTTGGCACGTCTGTTGGGAAAAGCACTTAGGGATGTTGCCTTGGAGCTGAGCCTGAACCCAGGGGCACCCTGTGGGGTGGATGTGAAGAAAGCTCCTATGGTACTGCTGGGTTGCAAGGGACTGTCTACACTGGGGCTCTAATCTCTGTGCTGGGCTTGATCTCTCGAGAACTGTCACAGACACTGTGGGGCCCATAGCCTGAGAAGAGAACCATGACCTTCCTCTTTGTCCCACGGCCTTGAACACTCTGGTCACCACCATGGCCTTTTGTTCCTGGAAAGGACAGAACTTTGGGAAGTGGGGTCACCCCATAGCTTCCGCAGGTCATCTTCCCAGACCTGCCCAACCTCGGAATCTTAGTCTTCTGCTTTATTTTGCACGTCTTTTTTGAAAATAAAATAAAATTGTAAACTACTGTATTTCAAGCATATAAAAAGGATATAGAAAATACTATAAGTATCTTAATTATCTAACCACTCAGACTGGACAGACAGTAACATTTTTGTCCCATTTGTATGGGACAAATTGCAGACAGAATTAAGAACTTGCGTATTATTTTTAGTACAGAAAAAGTCATAAAGGAGTTTAATTCTAGTAAGTTGTTGGCTATACACAGCAGGTTCCTTTGAGTCTTGAGATAATGGGCATTTTGTGGATTTGTGCTCAGTGCTGAATTCCAAACCAGAAAGATTTCCAGAAAAGTGTTTGTCTCAATACTTGAGCACATTTTCTCAAACTTACATTGTGTATCTTTCTTTGCCAGTTTGCAGGATGCCCACAGGTTAGCAGATGTTCATCCCAGCCATACATAAAAAGCAGTGGGGCTCTGAAGGGGCTTTGCTCTGGTAAATAAGAAAGATTACTGGGTGGCGCCTGTGGCTCAGTCGGTAGGGAGCCGGCCCCATATACCGAGAGTGGCGGGTTCAAACCCGGCCCCGGCTGAACTGCAACCCAAAAATAGCTGGGCATTGTGGCAGGTGCCTGTAGTCCCAGCTACTCGGGAGGCTGAGGCAGGAGAATCACTTAAGCCCAGGAGTTCCAACTGCTGTGAGCTGTGTGATGCCATGGCACCCTACCGAGGGCCATAAAGTGAGACTCTGTCTCTACAAAGAAAAAAAAAAAGAAAGAAAGAAAGATTACTAAATATTTCTGGAAAGCTGAACAGCTCTTTAAACAACATTCAATACCTTTCAGTGTCCACATCGGCCAACACATGAGAAGCTAAGTGTTAATTCAGCTAGTGATACAGGGCTATAGACGTAAGGCTTTGTAGAAAGGCATCTCATTTCTCTCGAATTTTAATCTTAAATTTCCAATTCAATTCATTTCAACTAGAATAGTCAAATTTATTCTCCTTCCATCCAAGTATATCCTCTTTCCAATTTCCCCCCCTTTTTCATTAAAGTCCCCACTGTTCTTCCAGCCACCGGATTTCACAGTCTGGAGCTATCTTCCACATCTGGTTATGCACTAAACCCTGCTCAGTCTTTCCTGGAAATACCTGTTTACTCCATTCTAACCCTGCTGTCACCATTCAAGTTGGGAAATGTTTTCATCTTCTTTTTATTTTTCTCTTTTAATTTTAAAATAAACCTTAGCTTCTATACACAGCATTAACGCTTTTCTCCATTCTTTGAATCTGCTGTCAGCATCAGATTAATCTCCTGACAGAAGCATTCTGTGACACGCTGCTTAGCATAATTCAGTGTTCCCACACAGCCTACCCAAGACACATGTTTAGATCCAGAACCTTCCATATTCCTCGAGGTCTTTTATCCACATACCTTCTAGACATACCCTACATTATGACCTCAGGAACGTGGCACCACTTGCCTTCCTCAGTTCTCTGATGCCTGTTCAGTTGGGTCTCCTGTTTGGGTCTTCCTTCCACTCCTTTATTAAACCAATTAGTCTCTGCTGGCACCTGCAATGGCCAGGGCATATCAGACCTACAGCACGGTCGCTGCCCACACTGTAGACCTAGTGGAGAAAACTAGAAAATCAATAGGTGTCGACAGCCGGACTGTGCAGGGAGCACTGTCACAAACATTGTAGGCACTTCAGTCACCAAACTTTATTTGCTCAACACTTGACAGTGAGAAATCAGCTGTAACCAATAAAGAAAATTGTTCCCATTGCCTCCCCTTTCTCCTTTGTGTCCAAAGAAGGGATTCTGGCCAAGATGCTCTTTTTGGTTTGTTTACTTTTTGAGACAGCATCTCACTCCATGCACTGATGCCATGGTGTCAGAGCTCACACCAACCTCCAACTCCTGTGCTTAAGAGATCCTCCTGCCTTAGCCTCCCGAGTAGCTGGAACTATGGGCGGCTGCCACCACGCCTGGCTAGTTTTTCTATTTTTAGTAGAGATGGGGTCTCGCTCTTGCTCAGGCTGCTCTTTTTTTTTTTTTGTTGCAGTTTGGCCAGGGCTGGGTTTGAACCCGCCACCCTTGGCATATGGGGCCGGCGCCCTACTCACTGAGCCACAGGCGCCGCCCGACTCAGGCTGCTCTTGAACTCCTGAGCTCAAGGGATCCTCCTGCCTCGGCCTCCTAGAATCCTGGGATGATAGGCATGAGCCATGGCACCTGGCATATTTTGAAATAGCCAACTATTTTAAATTGCACATGAACTTTACGGAAATCCTGTGTATAAATTTTAGAGTTGCAAATAAAAGCTGAAGGAATAGTGAATTCAATTTGGCCATGCAACTTGCCTCTTGCCTTAATAATGTTTTGGTGAGTAGTGTTTGAGGGACAAAAAGAGAATGCCAGATCAAAATTAATACCTGAAAAAATAATAGAAAGAAAAGAAAGAACCACAGGTGAATTACCCAAAGGTTACTATCTAAAAACGTATCACATTTCCAAAGTCCCCATCTTGGAGGCTGACTTTCCCACACCCTGCATAGCATGTTAAAAACTGTTGGTTAAATCTCAGAGTGTCACAGGACTTGTAAACTGCATGATTTGTTTAGTATCAAATAAAAACCAGAGCCTCTCTAAATTAAATGAACACTCCTTTACCCAGCTTTATCTTGTTTACATGGGGCACAGAAGGCTGCAGTGCTTCCCACACAAACCTCTGCCAACACCAGCTAATACTGAGCAAATGTGCGGGATCAACAACTGTGGGTTCTTCAAATCTTTCCAAGTCCATCCTGTGCATGGCTCATTAGAGTCCAACCTGCTGTCCCTGAGCTCCCAGCTCAAAATTATAAAACTCTAGTTTCTTTGGCCATGATTCAGAAGAAAGAGAAAATAAGAAAGGAGGTTAAAAAAAATAATTCCTGGGCTGTGCCTGTGGCTCAGTGGGTAGGGTGCCAGCTCCATATACTGGGGGTAGCAGGTTCAAACCTGGCCCTGGCCAAACTGCAACAAAAAAATAGCCAGGCATTTGGTGGGTGCCTGTAGTCCCAGCTACTTGGGAGGCTGAGGCAAGAGAATCTCCTCGCCCAGGAGTTGGAGGTTGCTGTGAGCTGTGGGACGCCATGGCACTCTACCAAGGGCGATAAAGAGAGACTCTGTCTCTACAAAAAAAAAATAATAATAATAATTACTTAAGTATAGCCCCTAAAATTCTGATGATGTTGAAGATGGACATAGTGGCGACAGGACAAGCATTGTTTGCAGCTACAAGCATTGTTTGTTCACTCCTCTGTATGACAGTTTGTTGTTGTGATGGCCATGGTGATTAAGCTGAGATGGTTCTGCACCAAGGAGGCCCAGAGCAGTGAGACTTGATCTCTCCCCTCCTGAGTGGAAGACAGGGAGGGCGGCTCTGCCTTTCTTCCTGTGTTCCTCAGCAGGTCCCAAGGTGATCACCAAACGACTCTTGTTACAGAAGACTGTCATTGTTGAACCAAGGTCTCCCCGGGCCCTGGTAGCAACTGTGACATATACTAATACACCCTGATGGGTGACAACTGCAATTCCTCAGCTAAATGCTGCCTTTGCAGCCTTTCGGTCACCAAACTCTAGCACATGGGGATGGAAGTGTTGCTGCACTTGGCTGCATCTGCATCCTTGAACACCTAGTCTGACCAGCAGTCTGAAGTAGAGAAAATGATAATATAAACCACAGCTCATTCAGGTTAACAATGTTGAGAGTAGAGACATTCTTTAAGTCTGTCTTGAAACTTCTGGTGGCGAGGCTGTGCCAGGATGATTCAACTTTGGGCACAGGCATGGGTAGGAGTGGGGGGAACCCTTCCCACTCTGAGCTGCCACTCTGAGTTTTGCTTCTCCCTAGGCCTCTGCTCCAGACCAATGTCCTCAGAAAGTCACAGCCCTGGATCTTGGCACAGGGTGGTCGTTCTTCTCCTCTTTGCTCTGTGACCTTTGCTCTGTGCCCTTCCGCCATTAGCCATGTCTGCTGTGGAATGATGCAATAGAAGCTTCAGAATCTGCCATCTGCGCAGGCTCCTTTCTAGGCCCTGGGAGGGCCACATGGCTTTGCTTTTATAAAATTTCCAAAAGGAAATTTCCCCCATATTTTAACTTCAGACAGTTATGACTACTCACATTCCACACTAACACCCTTTGTGTTAGGGGCCACAAAAGTGGCTGTGAGCATCTAGGGCAGTGTTTTCTACCTTATTTTGTTTTGAGACAGAGTCTCAAGCTGTCACTGTGGGTAGAGTGCTGTGGCATCACAGCTCACAGCAACCTCCAACTCCTGGGCTCAAGCGATTCTCTTGCCTCAGCCTCCCAAGTAGCTGGGATTATAGGCACCTGCCACAATGTCCAGCTATTTTGTGTGTGTGTGTGTGTGTGTGTGTTGCAGCCATCCTTGTTGTTTGGCAAGCCTGGACTAGATTTTAACCCCCCAGCTCAAGTGTATGTGGCTGGTGCCTTAGCTACTTGAGCCACAGACACCAAGCCATCCCCCCTTTTTTTTAATCTCACAGCATTCTTGAACTTATAGTTAGACTTCCATAGCACACTTAAATTACGTTGATCCAAAAAAAAAGATTAAAAAATAGAATATACTTACTGTGCTTTGAACTTCTTCCAAAAATAATTTAATTAATGATCTTCAAAATTTTTCGCAGCACATCTGAGACCCTCTCACTGCACACTGGTTGAAAAATCACTGGTCTGGGGATTCAGCAAAGGGGAAGCTGGGTTAGAAACACATTTAGCTGGACCTGGACCAACATGCTAGTCTTGTTTGCAGATGTGTTTGTGCATAGTTAAGGTTACTGCTTATCATTCCAGGGTGGAAATGGCTTCCAGGAAAACTCCCCCCACCCACTGTGCCAACCCACCAGCCTCAGATGCTGGGGGGCAGGCCAGAATCCCACCACATGGCAATGCACTGTGGCTTTGGCGGAGCCAGAGCCAGGCTGGGGAGGCATCCATTCAAATTTTTTAGCTTCATGTAAAGAGAATTTGATAGGTGTTATCCTGTATTTAACAACCACCTTAGAATTTTAAGTGATGCTACCAAGCAAAGCGTTCAAACCATATATAAGTAAATTTCAATCGACCATGCCAGAGGAAAGATGGAATCATTCTATCCTCTCTAGAAGAAATGAAATTATAAATTTCTTTAAAAACACAACCAGAAATATACAGCCAAAGAATATGGGAGGGGAGAGAAGTATGATACAAGCATAAAATAATATTTTTCTGGGTTTCATGATTTTGTGTTATTTATTAGGATTTTTGGTTTGTTTTCTGTGGGTTTTTTTAGACAGAGTTTCACTCTGTGCCCTGGGTAGAGTGCTGTGGCATCATCATAGCTCACAGCAACCTCAAACTCCTACGCTCAAATGATCCTCCTCCCACAGTGCTGGATTACAGGCATGAGGCACCACACCCGCAAGTATTTATTACGTTTTTACACTATGTGATCTGTTGTGAATTCTTTGCATGTTGTGTCATGAATAATTTTATATACACAACTTTGTGTTCTTTTACTTAAAGAGGGCTCCACTGGATTATGCAAACTAAACTTCAGGCCCAAGAAACCTGGATCCTCCTCAGCCCCCCAGGGCCCATGGGGCAGGGCTGGGCACAGTGCTGAGAAGCCCTCAGTGCTGGTGATGTGATGCTGCTCCTCTTCCTCTACAGGCCCCACTTTAGCTGCCTCCAGCCTGCACATTTCTGAGCCCTGCAGGGTCACCTCCTCCTGACTAATTTCTCCACCAGCCATCAGACCATCCTCCTGGAGTTCATCAATACTGATGCCATATCCACTAATGTGCAGAAGCCCAGAAAGAGAAGACGTCAGAACTTGAAGGGATGCTGGTGATGCCTGTAGCAACACAGCCCCTGAAGACACTGAGGGGCATCATGGAGGTCAGCCTTGCACTGAACTATCATTTCCACAAAAGGAATATCAGAGACCACATAAAACCAGTCCCAGGCAGACTTGGCTAGCAGCCTAGTCCCCTGTAAAACATAAAGCCCTGTGACAATAAGCTGCACAGCAAGTCACGGTCCTTGCTATAAAATCTGTCATCCTTGCAGGTGAAAACAGGAATCTGGGCAGTGCGGTCTGCAGGTTACTTTCTGTGTGGATGGCTTGAAAGCAGAGCAGTCATGACAAGATTGCTTTGGCCCAGCACAAGGAACATCTGCTTTTCCTCACCCAAGTTACATCAGGACCAGCACAGGCGGGATGGATGTCACCATGACTTTTATTCACATAGTTCATTTATTTAGAGTGGAGGCACAGGAGCTATCAACAATTAAAATAATATTCACAAATTTTAAATGGAGTTTCTTTTCCTTTTCAAAACTGTTGGCTCTGTCCCCGCTGGTGTTGGTACTCATCACACACAGAGAGCGAGGAGATGGACAGAGCAGCCTCGATCCACGAATGGATTAATAAATTGTGGTATATGTACACCATGGAATGCAGCCTTAAAGAAAGATGGAGACTTTACCTCTTTCATGTTTACATGGATGGAGCTGGAACATATTCTTCTTGGTAAAGTATCTCAAGAATGGAAGAAAAAGTATTCAATGTCCTCAGCCCTACTATGAAACTAATTTATGGCTTTCACATGAAAGCTATAACCCAGTTATAACCTAAGAATAGGGGGAAGAGGGAAGGGGGAGAGTGAGGGGGGAGGGTGATTGGTGGATTACACCTGCAGTGCATCTTACAAGGGTACATGTGAAACTTAGTAAATGTAGAATGTAAATGTCTTAACACAATAACTAAGAAAATGCCAGGAAGGCTATGTTAACCAGTATAATGAAAATGTGTCAAACAGTCTATAAAACCAGTGTATGGTGCCCCATGATCGCATTAATGTACACAGCTATGATTTAATAATAAAAATAAACAAAAACGAAAATACATCTCTTTTAAATACACACATGCACATTACAACTAGTTTGCATTGCCTTTGGAATAGCTGGAGGGTCCTCTACAGAACCCCCAGACCCCAAATCTGAGCATCTTCAGTGGCAGAATCTCAGCACTTTCCAATGCAGGTCCACCCATTTTTGGATTGCTTAAATAGGAAACCTTCCCTATCTCCTATCATCACAATCTTAGAGCTACAAAAGGAAGAAAAGAAAATGAAAAGCTTCTTTAGGTTGAAGAGTCCCTATAATTTTCACCACTGGACACTCTTGACCCTTTCTCGCTCAGCATCTGTGTGAAAGCTCCTTGGCAGCTGCACCTTGTCATCCTCACCCCAGTCCAGCCCCGTGCTGTCATCAGTCCCACACCGATCTGCCCAGATAGATACCTGTCCTTCTGGGACTCTCTGACACACTCCTGCTTGTCAGGAACTTTGTAAACTGTGATGCTCACAGCTTGGCCAGGGCTCAGCTGGGGTCTGCCCAGGGCAGACTGAGCCCAGGTTTTGTGCCAGATGCAATAGCCACCAACGCAGCCTAGGAGTTTGTTCACTTGCTTGGCAATCACATTAAACTATGGCTTTCTTTGTAGCAGTTACAACATATTTGCATGGCTGGATTTTATAAACCCCTCCAGACATAGCCTTCTGTTGAACACTGATGGGTTTTATCTTGCAACATAGGCCAATGGGTCCAGACTTTTAGAGACCTTTTGGAATGGGATTCTGCTCTCGGGTGTATTAGTATTCCGTTCATGCTCTGTGTCACCAGCAAACACAATGAGCTTACTTTGGTCTTTAGCCAAGATGCTAATTAAAATAAAAAAAACACGCAAAACTCCCATGTGGCACAAAACACAGAGTCCAGTGGCACACCAATGAACACCTTCCTATGGATTAAAGGCTGATTGTTATATGATCCTTCAGCCAGTTGTAAAGCCACCTGTAACCTGCCCCTCAATTCCTATGGACATGGCCATTCCTCACAGCAGTCCACCACCCGAACCCCTCTCTGTTTGGGAGATCCTCCTATCCCACAAACATTTAAGAAGGCTAAGGACGCCTCTCACTATGAAAAGTGAAAAATGGCAGCTCCTGGTGTCCCAGTCCCTTCTGTGGCTAAGGCCAGGCATGTGATCCAGGTGCCACCAAATGGAGGTACTGCATTGCTAGAAAAGAAGTTGGTATTTAAAGACTACATTCTTGCAGAGGGCAGGGACAGTTTCAGACTCTTTTCAGGACACCAAGGTTAGTGGCATCAGCAGTGCAAACTTTGGTGTTTGTGCCAATGTTGACAAGCTGTCATGTCCTCCAAAACCCAGCTCTGATCAGGCCTGTAATCCCAGCACTCTGGGAGGCCAAGGCAGGAGGATACTTTGAGACCAGCCAGCCTGAGCAAGAGCAAGACCTCCATCTCTAAAATAGAAAAACTATCCAGGCATAGTGGAGGAGGCCTGTAGACCCAGCTACTTGGGAGGCTGAGGCAGGAGGATTGCTTGAGCCCAGGAATTTGAGATTGCTGTGAGCTGTGATGATGCCATGGAACTCTACCCAGGGTGACAGAGTGACGATCTGTACCAAAAGGAAACAAAAAACAAACCAAAAGAAAACCAAACACAGATCTGAGATTTTAGACATGGCTCTGGGGTATGATATATAAGCCTTGGGGTGCTGCCTTTCTGGATAATTGTTAAATTTCTCTACATCCTTGAATCCCTTTTCTACTCAAACTAACCACAACTAGTTTTGTTGTTTGGAGCTTAAAAACAGCGAGTGGAACCTTACTCTTCCTCCTAATAGCCACAGCCCCCGAATGACCACCTCAGAGCCCTTTTTGGCACCAAAGGAACCCGCCCCTTCCACAGAGTGCTGCAAGAAACTGCAGAAACACGGCCTAAGGGTCAACAAAAGGGTCATCTGGCTCTCTGGACATTTGTTTCCTTACTGCGAGGAAGAAACAGACAACTCTGAGCACTTCTCCGTCTTTTTCTGTCAGGAGAGAAACACTTTTGAAAGTTACCCCATGTTCCTGAGAGGTACTGCAGAGGTAACATCCTGAGCACTGCAGAAGCAGCAGCCACATGTCTCCTTCTTCTTCATCACCGCTGTGCCCAGAGCAAGAGATGTAGTATAAGCAGCAGAGAAAATTATTAAAGATGGAAAAACTCACACACGGGAACAACCGGCCATGACGTGAATCCAGAGAGCCAATGGAGATGCTTGTGAATGTTCCCAGCTCCCAGCCCTTGGACAAACTGAGTACATCCCATTCCCTGCCCACAATTAAACAGACGGAACAGTGGGCAAGGGTGGTGGTTATCGTAAATGATCTGTTCTTACTTTGCACTAGAAAAATCAACGTAGGTGGTGCCTGTGGCTCAGTGGGTAGGGCACCGGCCCCATATACTGAGGGTGGCAGGTTCAAACCTGGCCCCAGCCAAACTGCAACAAAAGGATAACCAGGCATTGTGGCAGGTGCCTGTAGTCCCAGCTACTCGGGAGGATGAGGCAAGAGATCACCTAAGCCCAGTAGCTGGAGGTTGCTGTGAGCTGTGATGCCACAGCACTCTACCGAGGACAATAAAGTGAGACTCTGTCTCTAAAAAAAAAAAAAAAAAAGAAAGAAAAATCAACATAAGGAAAACACTGCCATGTTTATACATCAAATATCACATAGTGTGCAGCGAGATTTTCATATGATTTTAAGGACACCCTTTAAGTGAATTCCCCATATGATCTGCCAGCAGGATTTACACATCACTACATGCATTATGGCAGGAACAGAAATTTTATCTCAACTTTGATTGGCTCTCCAAGATCTTTGCATTCTTTCCCTGAAGAGGAATAGCATTAAAAAAAAAAAAAAACCAGAAGAGGGAAAAGGGTCAAGACCACTGCCAAGAATGTCCTGGTTTGCTTCCAAAGCACTCTGAGCAGGCTCTCATTCCCAGATTCAGCTGTATCGTCAGTGCTGTGAGACAAGATCGTGAAATAGAAAGTTCTCAGTCCCTCTCAGTCATGGCAGAGGCTGTTGCCAGAAGCCCCTCTGTTGGCTTCTGCGCCTCATCCCGACCTTCTCTCCCTGTCCATGCAGTTAGCTCCCTGCAAGCATTTCTAAGCTGCCAGGGAAGGAGCTCGAGGTCACCGAACAGGTATTTTTCTATCACCCACTTGAACTTAAGCTTTGTATTTTCAGCTGCCCCAAAGATGTCTGCAGCTCACACTCCTGCTATCATCTCAAATGCAACATTTCTAAGAAAAAACCACTGTCCTGACCTGGAAACACACTTCCCCTCCACTCCCACAGCCTTTCCTGAGGCTCCTTGTCCTCATGGTCACCTTGATGCAAACCTTCTATTATTTTTCTTTTATCCCCTCTACGTTCCATGCTCATTCAGCCCCCAGCTCCTATCGGCTCTGATTTCTAAACACATCTTCTCGCTTTGATTCTTCTCGTCTCCTAGCCCCTCATGGCTCCTTCTGAGCTTTCTGGCCTCTCTCCATAGCTCATTCCACTCACCTCAAAGGCGATGGCGGGCCCAGTCTTTCCTCCACATTGTAGGTGTCTGGCCTGCCACTAACCACAAAACACAGGCTCTGCCTCAGTCCTGGGCTTCCATACCAAGCTGCTGCTGTGGCTCAGCTATTGCTGTGGCTCCAGCCTGAACATCCTTCTCTGAGATCTGTTCACAGCTTCTCCATTCCTCAAGGTCTGGGCCTTTCAAGCTTTTTATATAAAATTTAACCTCTGTCCTCCCCGACCAGATTCTTCTCTGAGCTCACACTGTGTTTGCAGTCTCTGCCCCAAAGTTATCACAATAACACATCACCCTCAACATTTCTTAGAATTTTGACTTTGTTTTCTCCCCAGCCAGACTGAGGGCAGGAACATCTTTGATGTCTTCCTTCTTCTCCCCTCCTCTGATGACCCTATTTGTTTCTCCTGATCCCACACTTAATTTTTACTGTATATGTTTCTAGAAGCCATCGCCAAACATTTACATTACGACCAAATGTTTTTTATGTATCTTTCATGATACCTATGGTTGTGTTAGCCAAACACATGTGTATTAATTAGAAGGACATATGTGTATTAATTTCAGGTAAATAAAAAGTATTATTTCAGCTCTTTTAAGAATCTGAATCTAAATGGAATCATTCAAGTCTCCCCCGTACCTGAATGCAGTAGTGATGTCTTCCCAAATATCAAAGGTGTGATGTCTGCTATATCCCAGACCCCTGATTATGACTTAATACAACAAAAAGTAAAGAGAGGAATGGCAAAAACAAATTGAAAAAATAGGCTGGGTTTGGTGGTTCACGCCTATAATCCCAGCACTCAGGGAGGCTGAGGTGGAAGGATACCTTGAAGCCAGGAGTTCACAGCTAGCCTGAACAACATACCGAGACCCAATTTCTACCACAAATAAAAAAAAAATATTAGGTCATGGTGGTAAGCACCTGTACAGAACCTGTTACTTGGGAAGCTGAGGCAGGAGGATCTCTTGAGCCTAGGAGTTTGAGGTTGCTGTGAGCTATGATGCCATAGCCCTCTACCCAGGGCACCAACAAAAAAAAAAAAAAAAAAACCCACAAAGGGTTTTCAAATGGAAATTACAGAGAGCAGCTGGGGTCACACCATTTCTAGAGGAGGACAGGAATATTCCAGCACACACCAGGCTCTGTAACTGATGTCTCCACTGATGAGTGTGGGGATGCTGCAGGGGAAAGAGGGGAGTAGTTAGAGATGGAGATGCAGGGAGAAACTGAAGAGAGAAATGGAAGAAATAACCCCAAACATAGGATTTTTTTTTTAAGAAAAGAAAAAGTGCATTCTCTGGCACAAAGAATAATTCAGGATTAAAGCTAAGATTCTGACTCTAAACAAGTTGTATCTTTCTTCATGCTGAAGCCACCAGGTGAATTTAGCTGATGGAAGAGATTATTACAGCTTTGCTTGTGGGAAGCCTTTCTTTTGAGACACTGTTTTTTTTTTTTGAAAGCCTCACTCACTTTGGTTTATGACAAGGGCTGACTGATAGTGTGCTAATCCCACACATCTGATTGGCCGTGTGGGTACATAAATCACAGGAAAGAAGCATTTCAGTTTTTAAAGGGTAGAAATTCCTCCTGACTTTGGTTTCTGCAACCATCCCCACATCACAGAAATCCCACAATTGCTACTCAAGAGAACGAAGTGCCGGCTATATATGGAAACTGCCCCATTACCACGGTGGCCCCAGAGGGAGGGAAGCTGGCGCCCATCCTCAGACCAGAGGGAGGTCAGAACTCCCTTCCCAGGCAGGAGTGAAGAAGTCCTCACTCCTCCCTCTGGGATGTGTGGCCTTGCAGCTTGTTATTTCTTATAGACTTGGCTGCTTGAGCACGGTGGGGGCCAAAGTAATGTAGGAGCCATATTTAAGCTCCATGTCTCTGAAATTGTCCTCTGTGTCCATCCATTTTTACTGTGCACAGAAGGTTCTAACAGCCAAAGTAGTCTCTTTTGCTATGTAGTAGTTTAAAGCCAGCAGTTGTTTTGCACAGCAGACCCACAAGATATAGTGATGCTGTCATCTGGTATCTAAAATCTAAAAAAACAGTCAGGTGTGGTGGTTCACGCCTGCAAATCCCAGCACCCTGAAAGGTTAAGGTGGGAAGATCCCTTGAAGCCAGGAGCTTGAGATCAGCTTGAGCAAATAAATAAACAATTCTCTACTAAATAAATAAGTAGGTTTTATTTACTTTCATTTATTAGTCTTTTGGGACACAATTTCACTCTATCACTCTGGGGAGAGTCCTGTGGTGAGATTGCTCACAGCAATTTCAAACTCTTGGGTTCAAGTGATTCTCCTTCCTCAGCCTCCTTAGTAGTTGGGACTACAGGTGCCCACCATCACACCCAACTACTTTTTCTATTTTTAGTAGAGATGGTGTCTGCTCTTGCTCAGGCTGATCTTTAACTCCTGAGTCAAAAGATTAGCCTGAGGCCTTGGCCTCCAGAGTGCTGGCATTACAGGCCTAAGTCACCATGCCTGGCCATTAAAATGGGGTTTTAAAATAAGTTCTTAAAAAGGAGTTAGAAATTAAGACTACAGGGATGGCTGAATTAGCTCACATGGACAGAGTGAGCTGGCAGCAAGGTATCAGTCTTCACTTTGTTCCTGCCTTTAGGGAGTTTATTGAATGTACTTTTGCAATATAATTTATAAAGAAATTCATTTTATTCAAAAGGATGTTTTTGCTTTACGTCTTGTAGCATCCTTGAGTGCTTTAAAAAGAAAAAGAAGGTAATTCTATTAATCTTTCAATTTTTGCTAGCAAAAGGAATAAGCCGGATGTGACTGGAAAGATGAAGTGCTGGCAGTGGCTTGAAATGACCTTGCTGCAGGGGTCAGTGAGTAAGAAGCTTGGTCTTTGTTCCAGAGATGTCATTTCACATTTAATTAGAGGGCCAGAGCTACTTTCCCCACCCTACCCCCACCTCTATAAACCCCAATATCACTCTGCTGAGAAAAATGTCCGTTCAGTTCAAAGTGGGCTGATCATCCTATCACCACAGTAGAGTACCACGGCGTCATAACTCACAGCAACCTCAAACTCTTGGGCTTAAGCGATTCTCTTACCTCAGCCTCCCAAGTAGCTGCAACTACAAGCACCCAACACAACATCCCGGCTATTTTTTGGTTGTAGTTGTCCTTTTTAACAGGCCCAAGCTGGGTTTGAACCCACCACCCCAGGGTATGTTGCTAGCACCCTAGCCGCTGAGCCAGCATACTCTATCTTAACCTTTTTTGTTTAACTATGTATCTCAGAGACATTTCCATATACACATATAAACAATTTTCCTATTCTTTTTATGCACTGTATTCTATTGCATAGATTTACTGTAATTCCTTGAACCACTTCCATATTAGTGAACATTTAGGTTGTTTCCAATATTTGGCTATTATAAACACTACTGAAATGAATATGGTACTGTCATTTTATACTTGACGGTTAAGTATCTCTAAGACAAATTCTTAAAAACTAGAATGGATAAATGAATGCATTTGTAATTTTGATACTTCTCTATACATTTTATTAAATTACATTCTTATCAGCAAAATATTGAGTGTGGCTCATTTTGCCAACACAATGATGTCAAATTTTTGGATTATAAGAGAAAATAATATTTCACTGTTACTGATGTGCATTTATGTTAGCAATGAGGTGACACATCTTTTTTTTTTTTTGTAGAGACAGAGTCTCACTTTATGGCCCTTGGTAGAGTGCCGTGGCATCACACAGCTCACAGCAACCTCCAACTCCTGGGCTTAAGCGATTCTCTTGCCTCAGCCTCCCGAGCAGCTGGGACTACAGGCACCCACCACAACGCCCAGCTATTTTTTTTTTTGTTGTTGTTGTTGCAGTTCGGCCGGGGCCGGGTTTGAACCCGTCACCCTCGGTATATGGGGCCTGCGCTTCACCGACTGAGCCACAGGCGCCACCCAAGGTGACACATCTTTTAGTCTGTTCGGATTTCTGTTTGGATGGACTGTTAGTGTATACTGCTATTGGTCAGGTTGGCTGTGGGTAAGAGATCAGATTACTGCAGCTTCACCTCCAAGGGCTTAATTCTCACAGATATCACTCCTATAGGTCAGCCCAGCATGAAGCCTTCTAGTTATTAGGGTTTCCAAATCCTTCTTCCATCAGATTATGTCTTCCACCCTAAAAGTTACTTATGGCTTATATTATAAATATTTAACACTTTTCAGTTGGGCACAGTGGCTCATGCCTTTAATCCCAGCACTCGGGGAGGCTGAAACAGGTGGTTCCCTTGAGCTCAGGAGTTTGAAACCAGCCTGAGCAAAAGCCAGACCCTGTCTCTACTAAAAATAGAAAAACTAGCCAGGCATGGTGGTGGGCATCTGTCGTCCCAGCTATCGGAAGGTGGAGGCAAGAGGATCACTTGAGCCCAGGAGTTTGAGGTTGCTATGAGCTATGACACCCAGAGTGAGACTTTGTCTCAAAAAAAATTTTTTTTTTATATGGTTTGACATCTCAAAAAAATACAAAAACAAAATCTTTCTCGCCAAAGGGAGACTTCTCCTTCAGGGACTACGCAAGTCTTAAACACAACAAGGGCCCAGCAAGAGTGCCTTTGACATGCAAACTGGCCGTACCAGAGTCACAGGTCCTCTGCCTGGCCCCTGCCCCATCATCTCAGGGCCAGGTGCCAGTAAACTAGGGACCACCCCAATAGCCTGAAGCCTGATGCAGGCACTCACACTAGCCAATCCTGAACTGTTAACCATGCAGAAACCCCAACAGAGACAGTGGCCTAAACCTTCCCTTTGCTTGTCTTCTGCCTCCTGGGATCCTGGTCTCTTTCTTACATGATTGTGTGGTGCACTGTGCTCCCGACTCTAGGACCCGTTGAGCATTAACACATTTTGTTCTTCCTGAGCTTCTCATGGTCACATCTGACTGATAATCTCACAAAAGAACACAAAACAGAGCTCAAGATAGTTGCTGCCCATCTGCACTGCTGACTGGTGAGGGGGAGAGAAGACATGGCCAAAGGAGGTGCGTTTCCTCCTTCTGAAGAACTTTGTCCAAAGTTCCCTTTAGCTTCTATCTCAGTAAGAATTTAGTTAGCAGCACAGCTGCACTTAACCTTAAGGGAAACGGGAAAATTAGCTTCTTAACTGAGCACATTGCCCTGAGATCAGTCAGTTAAGAGTGAAGAGAAAATGAAAATGTTATTGAGAGGCAATTAAGAAATCCTTGGTCAGTTTTACTTTCAGGTTTTTGTTCTTTGTTTTTTTTTTTTTTTTTGAGACAGAGCCTCAAGTTGTTGCCTTGGGTAGAGTGCCATGGCATCACATCTCACAGCAATGTCCAACTCCTGGATTCAAGCGAGTCTCCTGCCTCTGCCTCCCAAGTAGCTGGGACTACAGGCGCCTGCTACAACACCCGGCTATTTATTTTTATTTTTATTTTTTGGTTGCAGCTGTCATTGTTGTTTGGCGGGCCTGGGCTGGATTTGAACCCACCAGCTCAGGTGTATGTGGCTGGCGCCTTAGCAGCTTGAGCCAAGGTGCCGAGCCCAAGTTTTTGTTCTTATTTGTAGAAGGTTTCTATATGTAAAGAAAATTATCTCTTTGCTGTAGGGCTTACAAATAATTTTCTCTTATTCTTTTGACTTCGATTGTGGCATTGTGTTATGAAAATATTTTCGTTTTTCTGTAGTTGAATTTAACAACATTTTTTTACATAGTTTTTGGATTTTGAGTTATGCTTAGGAAGGCCTTCCCATACCAAAATCTCCCTGGTACTTTTATAAGGATTCAGTTCGTGAAAGATTCAACTCCAAGCTAGAAGGCCTCTTGGAACCAAATTTCTCATTCAAGATGTAAGCAGAGGCAGCTGGCCACCTGTAACTGGTTGGGATAAAGCTGTTACCTCTAAAGATGTAACAGCACCATTAAAGTGGTCCAATACTACCATACCAGTACTGCATGGTAGCACAAAGATGAAGGGCAACTGCGATCCCTTCAACTGAGAACAGTTTCTGCAAAACTGACACTAGTGAGATCTGAAATGGAAAGCTAAATGGCCACGGCAGAATGTTATCAGCAGGAAGCCAAAGAAATGTTCATGTGTAGACCAGAGAGGTGTTTCAAAACTATCACCATTCACACTAGCAGGTTACCTCTCATTCCAATCGCTCCTTCCTGCCTCTGGAAATAATTACTGATGGGCAAGGCCCCCCTTATCCCTCCTGGTACAGATGGAGTCGTAGGTATTACTGAGGCTTATTCCCCCGAGCCTAGACATTAGCTCATCTCTTATAAATATTCTCCTTTATTTTGGTGGGCTGGCAAATTCTTTTTCTCGGAAAGGTGTAATTTTAATACATGCTACGTTAATATAATTGGTTCCAAGCACATTTTTCTTTTCCTTATTTCTTTAAGAAATAGTCATTCTGTCACCCAGGCTGGAGTGCCGTGGTATCATTGTAGCTCACTGCAGCCTCCAACTCTAGGTTCAAGGCAATCTTCCTGCCTCAGCCTTCTAAGCCTACCACATTTGGATGATTTTTCTATTTTTTATAGAGACAGGGGTCTAACTATGTTACCCACGCTAGTCTCGAATTCCTGGGCTCAAGTTATCTTTCCACCTTGTCCTTCTAGAGAGTTGGGATTACAGGGGTGATGCACTCTGCCTGTTTAAAACACATTTTTTTTTTGAGACAGTCTCACTATGTCACCCTGGGTAGAGTGCTGTGGCATCACAGCTCACAGCAACCTCAAACTCTTGGGCTTAAGCGATTCTCTTGCCTCAACCTCCCAAGTAGCTGGAACTACAGGCGCCCACCACAATGCCTGGCTATTATTTTTTTTTGTTGTAGTTGTCGTTGTTTTTACAGGCCTGGGCTGGGTTCAAACCCACCAGCCCTGGTGTATGTGGCCGGCGCCATAACTACTAAGCTATAAGCACTAAGCCTGAAAACACATTTTTAAAATTTTCACATGGATACACACAAAGAGTTGTTCAACATAGTCAAACACCTATTAAAAACATTTTCTGGGCAGCACCTGTGGCTCAAAGGAGAAGGGCACTGGGCCCACATACCAGAAGTGGTGGGTTCAAACTTGCCCTGGCCAAAACTGCAAAAAAGAAAAAAAAAAAAAAAAAAGCATTTTCTAATCATGAATTCTAAGCTACTTATAGCTCTGCATTAAAATATTTACCTGAACTTCTGGAGGCAAGAAAATGCTACCCTATTATCATAGGAATAGAAAGTTAAATGATTAACAGCTGGAAATATCATCTTAATTTTCCCTTTTAAATCCAATTAGATCAGTGGTTCTCAACCTGTGGGTAGTGACCCACAAGAACTGTATTAAAGGGCTGTGGCATTAGGAAGGTTGAGAACCACTGAATTAGATCCAGAAAGGCATTATATCATATACTCTAAGGAAGTGAGATGAAAACCAGTAGAACCCCTGTGAGGTGATCCCACTCCCAAAGAACTATAACACACTGGTCAACACACGGTGGTGGTTGCTATAAGGAATGAGGGATACTGTACTGATAAGTGCACATGGTGTATATGTCTGGCCTTTGAAAACCAGGTCAACTTAGGGAGGTCAACTTTCTAGAAACTAGAGACAAGATGAATGTCACACATTGGAACAGCATTTTTCAAACCAGTGGCCTTATCTCCTTTGCTGCTTACCTTCATCCAGGATAGACACTGCAGAAATAAAAGGAAACATAATAATCAATCTGTCCACTAGTGATTACAAAGGCAGTATTGGCAAAGCCACGGCACAACCCAGAACTCCTAAATTTTTAATTCTGGTAAGTACTTTTTTTTTTTTTTCTGGTAAGTAATTTGATAATAACGAAAAGCTAACAGGAAGATTTTTTAAACATGACTTACGTGGTCCTTTTATTTCATGGAAGGTTAAAATCATGGTGAAGCTATAGATTATGTCTCCAGCTATGCTGAGAGCTGAGGGTTACCTGCAGCTGGCTGGTCACAGGTATGCTGCGTCTATGGCTGAAGGAACTTCCAGCACTCGCCACACTGCTTTAGTGACCTAAGGGGAGACAAGGGGCAGGAATGTCACAGCACCTGCCAGAATGACTCCAGTAACTCTTCCAAGACGACTTTAAGCTTCTTGCAGAGGTAAAAGCTATAATAATCACCAAACCGATTCTTGCAGACATCTTCTGTAGGAGGCATGTACACAATATGTTTATGAAGTAAAAATGAGCTCAAATGTATGCCAGGTTAAAAAAAGAAAAAAGGAAAATTTTAAGGACTGACACAAAGGACACATAAAGGTTGAACATCAAATTTTATTTTATTTTTCTTTTTAGAAACAGAGTCTCACTTTATCACCCTTGGTAGAGTACTGTGGCATCACAGCTCACAGCAACCTCCAACTCCTGGGCTTAGGCAATTCTCTTACCTCAGCCTCCTGAGTGGCTGGGACCACAGGCGCCTGATACAACACCCGGCTATTTTTTGTTGCAGTTTGGCTGGGGCCACGTTTGAACCTGCTATCCTTGGTATATGGAGCCGGTGCCCTACTCACTGAGCCATAGGTGCCGCCCGAACATCACATTTTAATCTCAAAACCTTTTATCCAGTCCTCAAATTATTAACATGAGAAGGAATGATAAACTGATTTTATCATTACCATAGCACTGTGTAACAAGGCCTTGTTACAAAATCTCTACCTACCATCTCCAAAACCCAATAGAAAACCCATACATTATATTACCTAATGATCTATTAACAGATGAAATTTTAACCAACTTTATACCAGGAAAGTATTAACAGAGGTACTTTAATCACGTAGCTTAAAATATGGAGGAAAGACAGGTAAAAAATTATCTTAACCTGTAGTAGTCTCTTCACTTTTAAAATTTTTTATAAAATACACTAATTTCCCAAAATAAAGAATATTATGACACATTGGTGTCAACTTACACAGATGAAAGCTGATGCCAGCTTTTTTTTCTAACTAAAGTTCATTTCACTAAACTTTTATATATTACATGAATATCCAAGTAAAGTATTTTTTAAAAATTCAACACACAGGAACATAATGTACAGTGTTTTATCTAAAAAATTTAGGAATGATTTTATTTTCAGCCATGTATCTTTTTAAGACTATGAAACCTCTTGTCAATGCAAGAAGACTTTTTAGTTCATGTCTCTGCTTACCAGTTTTAATTCTTAAAAGTACAAAAAAAAGAGGAAAAAAGAAAAAGGTTTATTTATTGATTTCCCACAAGAAAACTGTGGTAACAACATATTTCCTGCCAGGATGCCTTCGCTCCTATTGTTCTCAAAACTACCCAAGCCCATGAATGAGCGGCACTGCGATGGGATCAAAGGACAGATATAAAAAGACAGGCTCAGCAGATCCCACCACCACTGGCTCCCACCAACCCTCCCAGTAAACTTGTCCTGGACGTCTGCCTATAGGGAGGACATAAAAGAGCATCTCCATGTGTGGCTTGCACCACGGCACATGGCTGGGCAGACTAACCTCAGCAGGGAGCAGGCAGTGAAATGTGCACACACAGCCTGTATTACCATGGCATCCAGCAACACACCCAGGATATGGGAGAGGGTCACAGTGGATGAGTGGACACTCTTCACAGTGATTCTGACAGCCTTTGACTCTAACACCAGGGCACCACTTACCAGCCCTATCTCACATATGTTTCACTGTGTCCCAGGCATACAGATCATGGGGGTGAAATGGGAGATGACATTTCACAGTCACTCTTAGACAGTAAATACAGTGTCAACTTTCTCTACTCTCTAACAGATGAAGTGAGTTGCTTCTGCTATAAAACTAAATATATTTCTGAAAACATCTTATTCAAGGGTTGTGCTTTTTTTTTTTTTTTTTTTTGAGACAGAGTCTCACTCTCTCACCCTGGGTAGAGTGCTGTGGCATCACAGCTCACAGCAACCTCAAACTCCTGGGCTTAAGCAATACTCTTGCCTCAGCCTCCCAAGTAGCTGGGACTACGGGCGCCCACCACAACACCCAGCTAGTTTTTCTATTTTTAGTAGAAATGGGGTCTTGATCTTGCTCAGGCTGGTCTTGAACTCCTGAGCTCAGGTGATCCACCTGCCTCAGCCTCCCAGAATGCTGGGATTGCAGGCGTGAGCCATCATCCAGCCGGAGGATTATGCTTTCTTTACTCCCTGTCACTTCACTGATTTCATTCTAGGCAAACTAAAAACCCACAAAATTAAATCGAAGAGTAGGTCTCAAGAGTGATTCTCAACCAAAGTAGAAAGACGGGAATCACCGATTCTCTTCTCCCTCCCTGCCCCAAGCCCTTATGGATACTGATGCAGCCGAATGTTCCATTTCCCAAAGAAGGAAACTAAATTAGAGAACTGGCATTTCTGTCTGAAAGAAGCAAAACATAACCCCAAAATCTAACAGTGAAGGGTAGGGAAGGAGGGAGGGAAGGTGTGTTCTACGTCTAATCAAATCTCTTCCTCTCAGCAGGAGATAATTCAGCTTCTCCTTAGCTATCATTTCATAAATTAATAATTTCTTAAAATCATAGTCCAGAGAATTTATCTATTATAAGAAAAGTTCAAGTTTAAAAAAGCAAATAAATTAGTTAAGCCTTGTAAACAATGGTCCATTTTAGTTATGTATCTTTAAAAAGAACAGTTTCTCTGCAGAGTCAGATGGGACAAGGCACTCCTGACACGTCAGGGTCCAGAGTGACAAGCCCTCAGACCCTTCCCCACTGAGGCACATCAGCCCTCTGCTCATCTCCTGACCACCTGAGGTCCTCACATGTGCTCTTCCCATTACGTTGCTTTGTGCTATTTTGTTGTGTGATGTGACTTTTAAGCCTTCTCAGGGTTGGTTTCTCCCCTCAGATGTTTTCCACAAAGCTTCCTGGGAAAAGGCCCGTTTTCCCATTGCGCTGTAATGTGCCTTTGAACCAGCCATCTTCTCGTTTCTTATGAACGAACACAATGTCTCCCTCTTTAAGCTCAAGTTCCGCCTCGCTCTGAGGAGGGTAGGAAACCACCACCCTGTGCCTGTGAGAGACGGGGAGAGGAACAGAGAGAGAAAGAAAGAGAGGGATTTTAGTTAAGCCTCTTCAAAGCAGAGATAAAAATAAAAAAAGATGGACTGTTAGTCTGCACAAGCCTCCCACATACACAGAACCAGCACCAGCATGAATCTGTGTCTGAGTCAAACAACTTGAAATACAACTCTTCACTGTCCAAGTAGAGACTCGGTACTCACAAAGACAAGGTCTGCATAGGCAAGTGCAGGACCGAAGGCCCAGAAGGTTCCTGTGAGTGGCCTTTCAGGGACAGCCACTCATGTCCCTTTCTGGGGCTTGTATCTTGCCCTGAAGTTTTGTTCCATTTCCCAAGAGGGAATAATTCCTGTCATTTCTGAGAAGAGAGCAGTGAATGACTTTGTAGTAGAGTGCATGGCTTTAGTCCTCACTGACCGGCCTCCTGAAGGTGAAGTAGGCTCTGCACACAGAGATCAGGGGTCAGGAGTCAGGGGCCAGGCTTGCCTTCTGAAAGTGAGTCTGAAGTCTATCTCTGTGTCCCTGACACTGGGGTTACACCAGGGTGATTCTGAGTAAGTCCATTGGCCCTGCAGACCCGAATTGTCCCTCAGGAAGGTAGTCCCAAGGTCAACCCACAGGGTGTGTGTATGTGTGACCATGAATTCAGTCTAACACCACCAGGAACAAGAATAATAGTCTCTTCTCCTTTAGGGCGAGATCTGTGTCTCTCTCTCCTATCTCATTCTCATAACATATGAGGGAAGGTGCAGTTACCACTCTAAAACTAGAGAAGCCTGATTAGTTTAGTACCGCCTGATCCTCTGCCTCCATAGGCAGAGTGCTATCATCTTATGTTCCATATCCATTTATCTTTCTCTATTTTTCTTTCTGTCTTTTTTTTTTTTTTTTTTGAGACAGTCTCACTATGTTGTCCTGGGTAGAGTGCTGTAGCGTCACAGCTCACAACAACCTCAAACTCCTGGGCTTAAGCAATTCTCTTGCCTCAGCCTCCCAAGTAGCTGGAACTACAGGTGCCTGCTGCAATGCCCGGCCATTCTTTGGTTGCAGTTGTCATTGTTGTTTGTTCATGTTGAGCTGTGACATCATGGGACTTTACCCAGGGCGACACAGTGAGACTCTTTCCATTTGGACTCGTGAGTAGAAGGAATTTTTTTTTTTTTTTTGTGGTTTTTGGCGGGGGCTGGGTTTGAACCCACCACCTCCGGCATATGGGACCGGCGCCCTACTCTTTGAGCCACAGGCACCGCCCAGGAATTTTTTTTTTTTTTTTGAGACAGAGCCTCAAGCTGTTGCCCTGTGTAGAGTGCTCTGGCATCACAGCTCACAGCAACTTCCAACTCCTGGGCTTAAGTGATTCTCTTGCCTCAGCCTCCCAATTAGCTGGGACTACAGGTGCCTGCCACAATGCCTGGCTATTTTTTTTGTTGTAGTTGTCATTGTTGTTTGGCAGGCCTGGGCTGGATTCAAACTCACCAGCTCTGGTGTATGTGGCTGGCACCCTTAGCCACTGAGCTATAGGCACTGAGCCAATCCTTCTCTCTTTTTCCATTGTTATTTCTCTCCTTTACTCCTCTCCTGCTTTTCCCAACCATAGCAAAAAGCAAGGGTGGTATCTGGCAGCCAGCCTCTGAGATGGCCCAGTGACACAAGTTTCTTCCCAGTGTAGAGGAACAGCATAGGTGACTGATGGGGAAAATCAGCTGCTACGTTGTGAGGACACTCCACTCGGAGAGGACTCCAGAGTCAGAATTGCAGCCACTATTGCACAAAATACCAAGACAACGTGAAATGAACAAGCCACTGTGGCAGTGGCTTCTCTAGCCCTGGCCAAGCATCAGCTAGGGCGGACACCTGGACTGCAATCTCAAGAGACACCCTAAGCCACAATCCCCCCAATTATTGATCCACAGAAACTATGAAATAATAAATGTTTATTGTTGTTTGAAGCCAATGAATTCTGGGAGTAATTAGTTACACAGTGATAGGTAACTAATAAAAGATGATATGCCTCTTTCTCTGCTTGATGCTATGCAATTGACAGTCACAGAGATGGTTGAGTTTCTACTTTCATTTGGTTCTCAAAGTCAGAAATGAATTTATAGCCTCAAAGGGACCCAGTCTTGACTGAAAGTGAAGACTGCTATGGCTTGAAAACGAGAGCCAGACAAACTCCATACAACTCCCCAAAACTTCAGAAACCCATTAAAGCCCCATCCTTTCACCAATATCCAGTTCATAAAAACCAGAATCCGAGGCCAGACATGGTCTCTCATGACTGTAACTCCAGTTCCTTGAGAGGTGGAGGCAGGAGGATCCCTTGAGCCCAGAAGTTCGAGACCAGCCTGTGCAACAAGCAAGACCCTATTTCTACAATAAATAAATAGCCAGGTGTGGTGGCAGGCACCAAGTCCAGTTGCTTGGGAGGCTGAGATAAAGGAGGATCACTTGAGCCCAGGAGTTCAAGTCTGCAGTGAGCCACTCTCAGACCACTAACTCCAGCCTGGGAAAAAGAGTGAGACCTTGTCTCGTAAAACAAAACATGACAACTCCCACCCCCGAACCCGCTCATATAAAGAAAGACCATAGCAAGAGTCCCAGATTAATTACAGCATAAAAAGTTTATCTCTGCAAAGACCAAACGGCTGCTCAAACAATCCTAAGCTCCTTTGGGCACAGGGATAAAATTATACCACAGCAAGTGAAGCAGAAGCATGACTCAGAGGCTAGTTTACCATTCCTGAAAAAGGTTCTACTAATTCAAACATGAATATTTTCAGACCACAAGGCTGGGGGCTCAGTTGCGAATGGGTTAAGGGAGGAGGTGTGGCCTTGTGGGACAAGCCTTGGCCTGGAGCAGACATAGCCTTTAAGGTCAGTCAGAGCAATTTAACTTGAGGCTAGTTACCTCTGTCCTCATGGCCTCAGTGTCCCCATCTGTAGAACAGAACGGCAAGGAGCCAAGCAAGAATTTGCCATGTATGGTGACCTCTTAATACAGTATCTGGCAAGCAGTTCAATCTCCAGCCACGGCAAATGCAAGCAGAGTCTTGGATTTTCAAGAGGGTAAAGGATAGGAGACACAGTGGCTGGCCACCTCTAAGCAGGAGATAGACTCAGGCCACAACTGCAGCATTTCCTGATAAGACTCAACAAACTTTAGAAAGACACAGTTAGAGTTTCGGGAACCCTTCTCCATTATCTTTAAAAACAAGACAAATAATTTCACCATGGATTTGTCTGAAGAAGGATCTAAATGAGGTTTCTCAAGTCTGATTGTCAACATGCTAAAAATCCACATAAAAAGTAAGTATAGGCAGTGGCTTGTGCCTATAATCTGGAGGGTGATACCCTGAGCTCAGGAGTTTGAGACCAGCTTAAGCAAAAGCGAGACCCTGTCTCTAAAACTACCCAGGCATAGTGGCAGGCACCTGTAGTCCCAGCTACTAGGGAGGCTGAGGCGAGAGGATACTTGAGCCCAGGAGTTTAAGGTTGCTGTGAGCTATGACATCATAGCGCTCTACAGAGAGTGACACTAGAATGAGACTGTCTCAAAAAAAAAAAAAGTAATGATAGTTGCCATTTGGGGCAAGTTAAAATTTAAGTAAAGCTTTTCAATTCTGGGGGTAAAAAACATATAAGAGACTCAAAATGCATCCAGAGCAGCTCTCTGATGAGATGTTCTGATGACTCTCAGTGAGCTGCCTTAAAGGCGAAATGGAACCAAAATAGTTCCTGAAAAACATGAAGTGAATTACATTAATACATGCATTTTATAAAATGCACTAAACCAATTTTGTCAGAAAAATTTTTTGAACTGGAAGTGCTGCTAGGCTAAGAACATAATCTTCCTGCCAAGTTCCCAGTGGGAGAACATTTTCACTGCTGAGTTTTATAAACCTTAGGGGCGTGGAGCGAAGAACCTTGTGCATAAGAGAAGCTGTTATACAGCCTTGCTGAAGTGAAGCCAGCCCTGTGAGGTGGCCTGCACAGTCATCTCCAACAACAATGTGTAAGGCCAAACACTGAGCCCAGAGGCTAGCTATTTCAGGCTCTGGAAGGCTTTACCCAGAAGAATGGCTACAGACCAACAAATAGACATACAGCATAGTTGTGGGGCCCTGTACCTCTGCTCTTCTGCCCTCCGGCTCCTCAGATCATGCCTCTGTGTGTATGGACAGGGCTGTGGAAAAGTTCTGAACCTTGGGAGTCAAAGAAGAGTCCCTCACAACCTCCAAGGACCTGGTGACCCACTTTCACATTCTGCACTCCCTCCACTCCTCGTCACTATTACCATGCTGGTTGGTGTTCTCACTTTTGTCACCTGGTTAAATAGTTTGCCCACTCTTCCTGCCTCAAATCTCCTCTTGTCCCTAATCCATCCTACACAGAACCCACATATTAATATTCTTAAGTGACGACTCTTGTTTGCAGCTACCCATAGCTAGAGAAAGTCATTCACAGATTCCCAGAGCCTGTGAGTAAATTAATCCTCAGCCTAGCCCAAGCCCTCAATGGTTGGGCCTTAATCTCTCTCTGTGGCTGCAGCTACTTTTATCACCAAGAGTATACCAAATACTACCCTGAGGCAGAACATGTCCCCCATAAGGCCTTTACTTCTTCCACCTCACCTGAGCTCCCACAGTTCCTTCCTCTGAGAATTTCCCTTGATCTCTCTGCCCATCCAACCCAACGAAATCTCAAAGCCCAGCTCTCCTCTGCACAATCACCAGCCCCACAACAGGAGGTAATTTCATGCTTGGAAAGGCCCAGAGGCTTCCACGAACCTTTCTCATGCACTGCAGTATCACCAATCTGCACCATTTATTCTGCCAGGCCACAGGCTGCTTGAAGGGTGAGATGATGTTAAACTCTTTTACATGTCTCATACTACTTAGCATAGTAGTACATATAATAATTCTCAATAAGTATGTCAAGTGACAGAAAGAAAAGGCCGAATTGTATAGTAAATCTTTTAAACTGTACAAAGCCCCTTAAAAAACAATGGAATTCTGACACATGCTACTACAGCACAGACAAAACTTGGAAACGTTGTGGTAAGTGAGATAAGCCATGCATGCACACAAAGACAAACACTGTATGACTCTTCGTAGAGAGTACTCAGAACAGTCACTCCCAGAGACAGGAGAATGGTGGCTGCCAGAGCCTGGTGAGAGGTAGGTTGAGGGTTAGTATTTAATGGATACAAGGTTCAGTTCTGGAGATGGCCAATGGTGAGTGGCTAGGAGAATGTACTTAATGCCACTAAATTATACACTTGAAAAAATGGCAAATGGTATACATACATTTATCACAATTAAAAAATAAGATGAGCAAATAAATGAATAAAAAGAAGAATAGTTTAAAAAAAGAGACAAAGATGTACAAAGCTGACTGGTACCTTGATTGGGGACAGCACCCC
This sequence comes from Nycticebus coucang, assembly GCF_027406575.1. Classification (NCBI taxonomy): domain Eukaryota; kingdom Metazoa; phylum Chordata; class Mammalia; order Primates; family Lorisidae; genus Nycticebus; species Nycticebus coucang. The sequence goes on along the minus strand of NC_069780.1, from coordinate 107,445,401 downwards.
TTCTCATCTGCACAAAGCAGTGTGGGGGCAGAATGAGGTGAGTGGCAGGGCTTCCACTCGTGGAAGCAGATTGGGGTGACCAGTGTGGCTCACACACTTGGCCCTGAATGGGCCTCTGCCTCTCTGTGACTGTGGGACCTTAACTCAGCTTTTGGTGACGGTTACCAGGGTGGAATTTGAGAAACAGTCTTGCTACATAACGAAGCTCCTCTAACATCCAATGCCACCCTGGGCTATTCTACCTTTCATCTGAGCAGGAACTTGTCATCTTTCACTAGTATAAATTTTCTATTTATTTTCCTAGCCTCTACACAGTTCATAATTTTTGTTCCTGAATCTCCCCTGGGGTAGCCCAAATCAGCCCCCTTGTGGCTCTGGGAGGCATTCCGTCCATCATCCTGGCCTGGCAGAGTAACAGTTTATTGCTTCCTGTCATTGCCATAGCAATCTAATACCCAATTAAGTATTTCATTGGCACAACCACACTAGCTTGCTTTCTGGCTTGCTCAAGTCCAAGTAAATCAGGTTCATTGCTTCACCCAGTGGGTTCATTGTCACTGACTTAAAGAAATTAATCATGTGGTTAAGACTGCCTCTCTGTAAGTCTATCTCTATCCAATTTGTGAGTTCCAAGTGTTCTAGCTTAATCTCTGACCAAAGACCACAGGCCCTTTTTCAATTCAGGAGATGGGTGTATTATAGGTATATGGTTACTGGTTTAACTCCTAAATTTAAAAATATACACAGATAAAGTCTCCTTGATGTGTCTCCCTAAGCCCTTCATATATATATATATATATATTTTTTTTTAAAGGAGAAAAAAAAACCCTGTTACACATACTTTCATTTGCCATCCCTTCTAAAAGATTTTATTTCTACTTTGTTTGCAAATTCCTATTTTTTTCTCAATCCCTCTAAAGTAGAGCCTAAAATATTTGTTCTATTTTTTTCTGCTGTCATCAATTATACATTTTTCTGCCTCCAGGGTACAGTGCTATTTCTTGCTTGTTTTCTTCAGTCTCTCTCACACGCACAAAAGCACCCTTTTGTTCCCCAGAGAGTGCTCTTGGCGGACACCAGGACTTGTCAGCTCCCTTCAGGGCTCGTCCTTTCTTACTATGAGCCTGTCTCCATCTTTCTGTCACGTGAGATGCTTTGCACCGACATCACTGGTGCTCCAGCCACATTCTTTTATTCCAGATGTGTGGGATAGGGTAATGGTTTTAGAGAGAATTTTATGCTTGTTATCACTATAATCTTAGATGAATCTTACCTCATCTTACCCAATAGTATACACTGAAAAGCATTTCAAAGAAATTCTAGTAGAATTTCTACCAAAAGAATCCTGGGCTTCTGCATTTTGTCAGAGCAACAGTTGTGGATATTTATATTGCAAATCAAGGAATTGTGAGGTTCTGAAATGGTTTCTGAATCACACTGATGTGAAAGTTAATCTTTCCTTCATTTTTAGCATTAAGAACTTTTTATTGTGTTGAAATGTTTGAAATACGAAAATAAGTCCTCTCTAAATTACATAGTTGGTAACTTTTAGTTAACCAAAAGTTCACTCCCAGTGGATAATAGAACATTTTCCTATATGTTTCTGCACATTTTCCCTGTTGTTTTTATAGCCAAGACAGATCTAAGAGTCCAAGTTAAATAAACACTCTCCTACCATTGCATGAAAAGGCTGTGGAGAGCTGGTCAGGCTGGCTGTTATGTTTAATATTCTACTGAACATGTGGATTATAAAAATATACGCTTGGACAGAAATCTTCTCCAAAAGTCCCTTTCCCACTTGTAAAAACTAAAACAGTTGTATAAAAAACCTGCCAGAGAACTCCAGTGTGCCTGGGCCCATCTGTCCCACCATTAAACTCTCTGTGTTTCCTATGTGATGTGCATGCTTCACGCAAAATGCATCAGCAACTCCTCCTTTCTGATGAACTCCTGTTGGAAACGGGCTGAGAGGAAGGGAGTGGAATGCAGAAGCCACAGAGACCACACAGACTGAAAAGGAATGCAGGCAGGGGGAGGGAGCCAGTGCCCAGGGAGAGGCTGGCAAAGTGACCCATCACTCAGAGCAGTCACACTGTGTCCTTTCAAAACACAGGAAAGACACCCTCCCCTCGGGGCATGGACGAGACACTGCAGATCAGGCTCTGGAGGGAGATATGCATCTTTGTGACCAAAGAGAAAGTAAATAAGGAGCTAGACTAACTCCTGGGACAGAAGGTCCCATCCCTGGACAGCAGACTAGCATTGTAGGGAAAAGGCAACTCCAGAAGCAGTGAATTCTGGATAAAATCTCAAAGCTTTACTAAGAACACAGCAGATAAGAGGAAAGATAGAATGGTTTCATTTGTAGAAAGCAAATACATTTTTAGAGTAATGTCTCATTTTCAAAACTGGTTTTATAAGGTTCAGAACTCCAAAAACTCATCTCACCTCACTATAAAAATACATATGGAATTGTGTACGTAGGTACATAGGTTATTTGAGGTTTATTCTTTTCCGGTTTTTATAGTTTTTTGTTTTTTTTTTAAAGTAAAAAGAATGCCAAAAAAGTCATATGAATAAAGGCCTCAGATTCTGGAGCATACAAATGTTTGTATGGCTCTACCTAGCATGCAGGGGCAGGATGAATCTCAGTCATTCTAAAGAGTAACACATTATAGTAAGATTTCAAATCAGCAACATAGGAAATGCTACCAAAAAGGTAATACCTCCCCAAATGAGAGATCTGCTTAATTTATAAAATGCAGTACAGAAGAGATGAAGCTTACAGAAGCAATCCAACAACAGATCCTTAAAATAAATTTATGTATGTATATGTTATGTGAAAAAATCCACTATTTTTAGTGTGCTTCATGATGTTTTCCTGGGTAACAAGCAGTATTTTCAGTTTATATAATGCAAGTAGATTTTGTCTATTAAATATACTTCCTTTCCTGACACACTCCTATAATCCCAGTGTCTGTACCAGACAGAACTGCTCCCTGCTGTAATCATAATTCAAGGCCAGAATCACTGAAACAGGCTCATTATTCCAGCTGTAACTGAACTAAGTCACTGGGTCAAAACGAGTCAAGAAGGAGGTAGAGACCTTGCCACACCCCTCTGGGTGGGAGAGTAAGAGGAACATTCTCTCAGCTAGCAGAACTCTTAAATGCTTTACAAAGGGTGGTGATGTCAACTTTTAATAAAAAAGGCAAAGGATAAAAAAAGTAGTTGCCAGTGAAGGAACAGAAGCAAGAAGAAAGTAAATAGGAATAAGTTTTCAGTGCCTGACACATTTCCTGGATGTGACTTTGTATGCCTGGTTGATTGAAGAAAATAAAGGAAAAGGAGGCAGCAGACCTAAAGCCACGTCAGAAACGGGGAGGAAGATGAAGGGCAGAGGCCGCTGTAGCAAGTGCTAAGAAAGTCAGTGCTTTGTGGTTGTTACAAATTCAGTTCAAAAAAACAAAATAAAACAAATTTAGTTCAAAAAAATACAGGAGAACATGGAAAAAATACCTTAAGTATCAGAACAAATATTCCAGCATATGGCTCACTATTCGTGTTTCACTTTTCTCCTGGGATGTCCCTGAACTTACCTCTCACAAACAACGGGCCTGGACTCACATGTGGCGGGACCCAGGGAGGAGCATGCCTGCCGAGGAGGGGGAGCGACAGGGACAGCTGAGTCCAGGGAGCTGGCTTTCCGATGGGAAGCATCATGGGTTGTGGCCACACCTGAAGTCATTACTGCAACTGGGCCTTCCCCATCCACTGGGCAGGAGCCAGCCCTGCCATGGCCACCACCAAGGGATAGCTCGGGCCCCACTGCACCCTGCAGAGGTAGCTCACTGCCACCCAGCTCCACCTCCAGGGTGGGTGATGCTGGAGGGGACACTCGGAGCTTCCGTTTAGTGGAGGCGCCAGACAACAACTTCAGCAAACCCTTCTTTTCTTTCTAGAAAAAGAAAGGAATATTAGTTGGAGACGGACAGTACTATTATTGTTGTAACCTCTAAGCCCTTACAGCTGCCATGTTTGATTTGACCTTTTAAAATAATTTCTGCTTATATCTGGATATCAATTTCTACACAAGTGTTACCACAAGCTGTCCCCACCCTGACCCCCTTTCTGTCTGTGTTTTTTTTTGTCCTGGACATTCCATTGCTCATCACTCTTTTGCTGAGGCAGGATAAGCAAATAAGAAAGATGTAAAGAAAAGACCTCACTGATTCAACAATTCACATTTCAGGTTAGTGAAAGCAGAAGCAGACATTTTAGGATAAAATGGAAATTTTGGATTATGGATTTAATTTCCTGTGATTCTGCCTCTAATTTCCTGTGATTCAGCTTCGTAAGGAGCTGTCTGTGTTGGCAGACATAAACCTCACAGCCCTTTGGTCCACAGCTCCAGCCCAGCCTTTTTACTTACAGGCAGCGACCAGAGTTAGGGCTATACCACTCCTCACACGTCATCATCCTGTTAACTTTAACAAGCCAATAATAACAAGGCCATTTGTATCGTGCCAGTACCTCCTTGATTAGAAACCCAAAAACAACACCATACAATTTTAAGGAAATCTTCAGTATACTCATAAACAATTTTATGTCTCTTTTTTAAAAGCAAATCCACAACACTTCCTTGAATTTTTGTCTCTTTTGATACTTTCTCTCTTTGCTCTGCCAAGAACACCAGATCTCTCAAACATCAGGCATCAACCATTTTGGAGATGACCAAACTGTTGTCTCACCAAGACGTCAGCTCCACCATGAAGTCCTCTGAAGGAAGCACTGTTTGAAAAGGAAACATTTCATGAAGAACCATCTTCTTAGGAAATGAGCTGGGAAAGAGTGGTGCCCACAAACCTCTGCCTGCAGTATCCATCCAGCTCCCCTGCCTAGTGTGAGAGGTACCTTCTGACTGATCCCTGGGTCCCACAGTCCAGCAAGGACAGCAGGTCTACTGACAAACCACAATCTCAGCTGTGACCAAAGACATTTCTTAAAAGCTCACTTCTGAAAGACATTTCTTAAAAGCTCTCAGAAAACATATCAAACAACTGAATGGCATGCAAAGACATTTCTTAAAAGCTCTCAGAAAACATATCAGACAACTGAATGGCATGCAGGGAGCAGCCTTTAAAGCGATTAAGAAGAAAGATGACTTGATTCACTTAAAATTATTGAATGCATTGCACACAGTGTGCTTTAACAGCTTCCAAGGGATATGTTACCATCATCCATCAATGCCAACCACCCACAGAGCAAGAGTTCTGGCAGATGCAAGGGGTGTGGAGTGGGAGTGTCATAGGAAAGATGCTGCTTCGTCCCAAGGAAAGGCACTTTTAGTGTCACACTCTGTTATTTTCTATGTGAGCAAAGTGCCACATGAGAAAGATAATTCTGCAAACAGACACTTACCCCCTAAAAGCACCTTTGTTTTTTTCAAAATCCAACAGAAGAAATGAAAACTATGGATGAATTTATAAAGAGTATACTTCAGTTAAGGCCATTTTAAAATGTAATGTTAACACGCACGAAAAGGAGCATATGTTCTTCTTTTTTTTCCTTTTTGCAGTTTTTGCTGGAGCCGGGCTTGAACCTGCCACCCCCGGTATATGGGGCCAGCGCCCCACTCCTTGGGCCACAGGCGCATATCTTCTAACATAAACCTTAATAATTCATCTCACGAGTTTTCCAAGAAATTATTCTTACATGAAATGATTTTATAGTCATAATTGTCTCTTCAGAAGATTTGATGATTTAAAACAGCATCACATAATTTTAAAAAGGAACTATCTGGGCCAGAAAATGATCAACAGATAACCAAGAAGAACGATTTTTAAATAGAAAATAACTTCTGGATATCAGCTTAATACCTTTCCATTAGCTGCATAATGAAGGGTAAGCCCAATGCAGAAGACATCCAGCCAGAGTTCCTTCCTAGGCCAAACTAAACTTGTGTTTGAGCTGTTCATAAGGAACAGCTCTCTAGATATGGAGCCTTCCTCGTCATTCCTTTCTTTGTCCTCAAATATATACAGAAATTGACAAAAGATAGTCTTTCTGGGACTCAGGTCATGAATAATCTACAGAGTCATTGTTCTTAGGTGAGAAATATAAAAACATTAATTCATGTGATTGTCTAATAATGATCACTTATACAACACATTCAACAAATATTTACTGCGCTAGGCTCTGGGAACGGCGATGGTGAGTAGACAGCTTACATTGTCTAGCAGAGACAGACATGACTCTGCAGGGAAACATGACAGGGCAGAGGAAGAATGACCAGGAAGTGCTGAGAAAGAAAGGGTAAGGAAAGGCCTCTGTAAGGAAGAACATTAGGAAGGGAAGGGCCACACAAGATTCCAGAGGGCAACACCACCACGCTCAAGAACCTGGCTTGTTGCACAGCCCATGGATACTCAGAAAAGCTGAGTGCCACTGTAGAGTAGCAGCTGTGGAACCCTGCAGAGCACTCGGGTACAAAAAGGAGGGGAGACAGGCCAGGCTAGCTTTCAGGAGATAGATGCACCATGGCTGCTAGATAGATGTTGGATGATGAGGAGGATCACAAGACAACAGGGACAACAGAAATAAGGAGGATCTGCTAGATGCAAGGCATTTGCTGGAAGTCTCAACTAAAATGAGAACCTCCAACACATTACTGCCTGACATGTTCCTAGCTTATTCACACAGAAGGCTGAGAGCAGAGTGTAACTCTGATCTCACTCTGACCTATTTTAATTTTTAAAGGCAGAGGCTGACAGGTTGGAGACTCAGCTGGTAAAGCAGAAACACCAAGAACCTAGAAGGGGAGTGCTGAAGAGGAGGCTGGTGCCAGTCAGGTCTGGACTCTGAAAGAGCTCATTTTAAATGTTCAAAGAAAATATATGCACAGCCTGAAACTCAAAAGGGAAGAAGCTTCAAGAGGAACAAGAAGCCCCTCCAAAAAAAAAAAAAAACCCACAAAGGGAAAAAGCTTCAAGAGGAACAAGAGACCACACAGCCAGGAATTGTCCCTGCCGATGAGAAAACAGGGAGGTGGAAGATGCTGACAGGAGCCCCAGGGAACATCCTAATGGCTCAAATTTTTAAAGAGCAGATACAAAAAGATGAAGAGATGGGCGCAGCCCACAGCAATACTTGCAAAAATGCTAAAGACAGAAAAAAAAATTTTAAAGTAAAGTTTTTTTTTTTTTTGGTTCTTTTTTTTTTTTTTTGTAGAGACAGAGTCTCATTTTATGGCCCTCGGTAGAGTGCCGTGGCCTTACACAGCTCACAGCAACCTCCAACTCCAGGGCTTAAGCGATTTTCTTGCCTCAGCCTCCCGAGTAGCTGGGAGCCCGCCACAATGCCCGGCTATTTTTTGGTTGCAGTTTGGCTGGGGCCGGGTTTGAACCCGTCACCCTCAGTATATGGGGCCGGCGCCTTACCGACTGAGCCACAGGCACCGCCCTAAAGTACAGTTTTAAAGTTATGTTTGAAACAAAAAGAACAAGAAAGACACAGCCTGCTGTGAAGGATGGTGGTTCTCAGATGGAAAGAAGAAAGAAAAGGATGATCTTCAGATGGGAAGGGAAGTGCAGACCTTGGTGAGAGCGATTAGGTAAGAGACTGGGACCTGGAGATCAAATGACTCCTCTCAGCCCAGTGAATTCACCCGAGTAAGGAGAAAATGAACAGGCGAATGCAGCCAACAGCCCTGAGAGGTGTGGTGAATCTGGGATGGGGTTGCCTCAACAGGCAAAGAAGGATGTGTGTGGTCCCCATTATCAAAGAGATGCCAACGGAGCACATTTCAGACCATCTGAAACTCCGTAACAGTACTAAATGCAAAGTTATGAGCACTCAGAGGAAGAAAGAAGCCCTGGATGGGAGACCCTCCAGGAGATGCTAAGGAGAAGTAACAGCAGAGACAAGGGGGACTGGGTAGACAGAGACAGGAAAAACAGACCTCTATATGGCATCTGGCAAGTCCTCCCACGATGCCTTTGCAAATGTGATGGAGAAATGTCGGCTAAACGACACTCTGGTTATGAGGATTCATGGTGTTAAATAATCACAATCATGAAATATGGGATTCCTATTAGCTAAAAGAAGTCTGTTTAGGGCACTTGGAACATTAAACAAGGTAGTCGTGTGAATAGGTGAAAAAAACTTGGAGAATATGGCCTTGGACGAAAGAAGACATGAGAGGACAGCTCTGTAAACACTTCAAGACAGGAGATCACACCACACAGCCCCCAGAATAAAGCAAAAGGGTAGGGTGCAGAGCTGTGGTCCAGGGCCAGAGGTCAGGCATGGGCGCTCAACAGGGTGAGCACTATAGGCCTCCAACTTTGTGGTAAAAATCGGGTCTTAAAACCAAGATGCTGTCAGGGTCATGCTCCTTCTGGGGGCCCCCGGGATGAGTCTGCTTCCTGCTTCTTCCAGGTTCCGGCCTTCCCCGGCTTGCAGCCCCCCATTCTCATGCCATTCCTCCTGCCTTGTGTCTTCTCTGACTCGACTCTTCTGCCTTTTACTGAAATCATTAGAATTGCAATGGGCCTACCCAGATATCCAGAATAGCCCCCTGTTATGTAGTGAAACATATGTGAAGGTCCCAGGGATTAGGAGGCAGCATCTCTAGGGAGCCAATGCTCTGTCCCTCACAGAGCCTCTCAAGCCTCAGGGTGAGATGGACTCTGCCTGCAGGGCTGGAGCTGAGAAGCCTGCTCTGCTGTGACATGGGCTCTGAGATGCACTGCCCCACGGGCTTATAAAATCTGAACCATGAAAACAATTTTTAAAACACAGGAACAAAGGGGAACTTGCCAGCTTGAGTACAAGTTCAGTGTAGTTAATTATAAACACTGCAAAGATAACAAGCTTTTCTCAAAAGTCTCATCTTAACGGAACAATTAAATATTAACTTTTTGGTAGGCTATAAATTCCTCCTTATAAATTCCTATTTACAGGCTTACCTGGCCATTAAAATAGAGCGACCAACATTACCACTGAACCAGGTGGCTCAGAGTTTATTATTACCCCCAAATTTCCCAGTGCTGGTCTGGAGCTTTAGGGGAAATACATGAAATATTGAGGAAAAAAATTCATGATTATAGTAAAATTACCCAGATCTGTCGTCTATCATCCCTTCTTTTCCTGTTCACTTTTTATCACTATTAATTTCTCTTGCCGCCGACCATTTATCTCCAATCCCAACTATAGGTTAGTCATTAAAATATAGCTTGTCATTTATATTTTCTTTAAAATTTAGTTCCAAATGAGAAAAATTTTAAAAATTCATAGAATTAGAAAATAACTTTCCCCCTAAATTTTAAGTCTTATCTCTCAAGGAACTATGCTAATTATGGTCAGACAAGAGGGTGGGTGGTCTCCTAATTCCTCCCCACTGTGCTCCTGGCACAGAGATGCATGTGGTGACAACCTGAGGGACTGCAGGGCAGGAAGCCCTTCACTGGCTAGAGAGGAAGGAGGTAGGACAGGGCCTTACTTTACTGTCCTTGTCTGGCCTGGATGCTGAGCTGCTCACACATGATGAGGAAGTACTGTCAGGTGACGTGGGATGTCCAGGAAGAATGGTCACTGTCCGACCACTAGGTTCGTTCTCCAGCGAGGTGGCAGGAACACTCTGGGGGGTCAGCAATGCAGGTGCCGTACAGGCCGGAGGGGCATTGGCTCGACTGGGACCACCAGTGGCAGCGTGGGGGACAGGGCCGGCCGTGGTGGGCAGGGGGTGTGGGGAGGCCAGCATGTGGGGAGGTGGCCCCCCTGCTGTGATGCCGAGGCAGGTGGTGCTCTGGACCTGGATGGGCGTCACTGCTGCTGTAGGGCGTTCTTGGCTGTGAGCTGAGACTAGGAAATGACAGGAGGGAATATGGCAACATTCAACTCTCTGGTACATGCTACTCACTGGAGTAGGGGTGCCCATGGCCTAGACCACAGCAAGAAGCCACCCACTGCATGGGCTGTAGCAGGGGCCACCCATGATAGGAGCTGTAGCAAAGGGCCACCTATGGCCCAGGCCTCAGCAAGGAGCCACTGCATTTTCCACACCAAGGAGTTTAGTCTCAGTAGGTTTCTAGATACCATTTTCCCACCAGGTCAGCCCCTGAGTCTCTAAGTGCTTCGCCCTTCAGTCAGGAGAAAGCCCTTCTGCAGCCCATGGCACACAGGTCAAACCATGGTGCCCTCCAGCCCATCTCCTTCTCTCAGTGACGATTTCTCCCTCCTTTCCTGTCTTTCTGGCAGAACTCTGGAGCCTTTAGTTTGCCTTGTGGTTGGGTCCCATATTCTAGTTAGGTGCTCAACATTGCAGAACTGGGAGGGCTACAACCCACCCCCAGGACTAAAGTGCATGTGTGAGTACATCCACCAGAGATGGTCAGCACGATGGTGAGCAGAGCAACATACAAAGTCACCTTGCTGGAGGCAATGAGGCCTCTGACCACAGAAGTCACACATTCCAGTCCACTGACACTACTAGGACCAGCCAAGCACCTCTACCGTTAGATTTATGGGTGGACCTGAGTTAAAGTGCAGGGTTGGCCCAGCCTAAACACAAGTGCAAAGTGCCCCAGCTAGAAACTGGCATATATTTTAAGCCAGTTTCCATTTCCTGATGCTCCTCCTCTTTTTAATGTCCCATCTGGCTGTTCCAGGCTGGGCTCCTCCTTACCTGTCCTCACAGCATTTCGGGCCTGGCTGACTGTCATCTGCCCCGTCATGTGCAACAGGACCTTAGCCTGGGGACTCGTCTGCATGTGAGCTGCTGATATCACGGCAGTGGGGACAATGCCAGGGCTCCCAGCCATGCCATTTCCCTGGAACTTCTGGGCAGGCCCTCCCGCAGTGGACGGACTGACCATAGTCACCCCCCGACTCATCTGGCCAGCAGTAGACACAGGGACTTTAGCTTGGGAAACATTTGTCACCGTCCTGCCAAGACAGAAACACATATGGAAGCCACACCCATCACTAAAATGGGAGACAGAATGATTAAATGCAAGAAAAATGACTTAGAACTTTAAGGACAGAACATTTTTAAAATGAATGAAATTATTTTTACAAAGCTTAGGAATAGCAAATGCAAAGTAATGATGCCCCTGAGGAAGAGAAAGGTCTTGAAGTCACCAGAAACCACAAAGCAGGCCCTGCCCAAGGATACACAGCCACTATGCTCGGCACCCTGAAGTGAGGCCCCACTCTGTCCCCATCTGCCTGGCCCGGCTCCATGTTCTGACCATCTTCCTGCTTGTCTTCCCCCACAGTACACAGCTCCAGTGCACATGCACACATGTATATGGACACACAGACACGCACTACTGGAATCTCCTTCCTGGCTTTTCTTAACCTGTCTTAATTTCACTTTTGTTTCAAGATCCAGCACAAATCCTGTCCTTCAAGAAGCTTTGCTACAGCCCTGGTTTGAGACCTTGTCATCACACCATCTTGCATGGACTTCTTCTTTGTCCTATCTCGACCCAGCATAGTTGTTTTGTGTTCTGGCTCTGGAATGTAGAACATGATATGATGTCTTTAATAAGTTCCTAACTGAGCACCGCTGACTCAGTGGAGACTCCTCAAAGGCACAGCCAGTGTGAAATGGCTCCTTCTCACTCACCTACACTTGCTGCTCACAGGGCTTCAGCCAGCTCCAAACAGATCTTTATTCACTGGATGAATTTAATTAAATTAGGTCCAACCTGGTTTTATGTAAGGGAATTTTCAATATTCTAAGTTCACTTAAATGATCACATTTCTGTACGCAATAACTTTCTACTAAGTAAAATGCTCTACTAACTCAAGCATCTTTATTATTTACCACAATGAACAACAGAATTTACTGTAAGCAATCATTTCTCCAGAATTAAGAAAGAATAGGCTTTTTGATACTTTGTTTTTGAGTCTTATAAAAATGTTTTCCTTCGTGACCCTCATTTCCTGTTGGTGCCTGTTGTGCTTCCTGGGTTATTATTATTTAGCACCAACAAGGCTCTATGTGAATTTTCTGGACAGGCTGGATCTGAGTGCAGATTTTTAACATATACAAAAAATGTTTACATTGATGAAAAATTTGCAAGTCAAATTAGAGCTAACATTCCCCTATCATCTGCAACAATAGTGATTTTCATTTGATTAGGCTGCTGGCCAACCTATAAATCAAGGCCAACAGCTGAGAGACATGTCAGTTCATTAAGTTGTCTATTTAAAATCAGGGGGGAGGGGGAATTGAGGAGTGATTTAATACAGAGGTCAAAAAGCAGGGTTCCCTCAGTGCTGATTTCCTTACAGGTCATTTCATTCTTTCTCCAAAGCTACCTTTCCTCAGTGGATTATCTTTAAATAAAATCAAGAAAATTTTACAAATCTAGAGCTCCAATCCCCCTAACAGAATTTCTCAATCTCAGTGACATTTTGGGCCAGATTATTGCTTTTTTGTGTAAAGCTGTCATTGGTATTATATATAGGAGTTTAAGCAGCACCCCTGACCTCTGCCCACTAAATGCCAGTAGTGTCCCCACCTCTAGCTGTGACAATCAAAACTATATCCAGATGTTGCTCTTAGGGAGTAAAATCACCCTCAATCAGGAAGGATCTATGCTATTCTTAAAAATTTTCTTTTGATCTATTATAGAATTGCTTGTCAGACTTCATAGTAATCACCAAATTAACAGAATGAATACAAGATCTAGACCACGTGGAGTTGGAGTACTTCCACACTGCATGACCTTAGACAAGTCATTTCATCTCCTGGTGCCTCAGTTTTCTCATCTATTACATGTGCTATTACGTATAATATACATGCTACATAATAGGCATGTATATTATAATAGCAACTACATCAATGAATTGCTTAAGAGCTTAACATTAATAAGCGTAATGCATTTAGAAACCTGCTTGGCATGTAATAAGCATTATATAAATATAAGCATATAAGTATTAATTTGTTTTGTTTATATTACTGCACTTTTTATTTTCTACAAGAAAAATATTAAAAATAGTGTAGTTGAGTATTCTTACAGATAAATTAAAGCAAATAACTTAAAACTCAGTACATTTAGGCTGGGCACAATGGCTCACACCTGCAATCCTAACACTCTTGGAGGCTGAGGCAGGTGGATTGCTTGAGCTCATGAGTTCAAGAATAGCCTGAGCAAATAGTGAGGCCCCAGCTCTACTAAAAATAAAAAAAACTGAGCCAAGGATTGCTTGAGCCCAAGAGTTGCAGGTTGCTGTGAGCGATGATGACCCTACAGTACTCTACATAGGGCAACACCTTGAGACTCTGTCTCAAAAAAGAAAAAAAAACCCTCAGTACATTTATTGGTAGAAATCTATAATTTCACATATATCCATGTGAAAAGTAAGCTAAGAATTTTTGAGTTACAAGGGATTTTAGCAGCTAGAGATGAGGGATGAGGATTTTTAAAGACTTGGGCTATGGGCCGGGGATGGTGGCTCACCCCTGTAATCCCAGTACTCTGGGAGGCCACAGCAGGAGAATCACTTGAACTCAGGAGTTCGAGACCAGCCTAAGCAAAAGTGAGACCCTGTCTCTACTAAAATTAGAAAAATCAGCCAGATATGGTGGCAAGCACCCATAGTCTCAGCTACTTGGGAGGCTGAGGCAGAAGGATCACTTGAGTCCAGGAGTTTGAAGTTGCTGTGAGCTGTGATGATGCCACTCTACCCAGGGGAACAGAGTGAGACTCTGTCTCAAAAATAAAAAATAAGTAAGTAAGTAAATAAATAAATAAATAAAATAAAACTTGGGCTACATAACAGACAATTACAGTGTGAGAAGACATCTGGATAGGCTGTAAACAACGGAGAAGAACAAAGCTTTTTGTCTAGAACTCAGCAGACCACTCACTCAGAGCCTCACCTGGTAACTGGGGCCACATAGTTGCCAGGGAAGACCCCTGTTCTGCTGGTGTGCATCGACGTGCCTTTGAACCAGCCATCCTGACAGCGCTCAAACACTAGAAACATCTCCCCTTTCCTCAGCTCCAGCTCATCCTCCTTGCGGGGAGTATATGGATACACGGCCACATACCTACAACAGAAAGGGTACTGGGTTCCAGGCTGAGTAGCAGTCAACCCCACAATGCTCAAAGCTCTCCCCAGGCAAAGCCTTGAATACTGTGTACAGATGTGAACAGAGACTGTGACCCTATAAACAGTGGGCAGCATTGAAAGGGGCTCCACTGTCTACATTTCAAATGTGGGCAAAGGCCTCCTTATGGGCGTGTGCCAACCTTGCTCCTTGTGACTGTCCCACAAGTGAGCAGCATCTGCGTAGCATGATAGAATCAATGCCTCTCCCAGTGGGGCCAACCTGCTCTAGGGACAAGCACCTACTCAGAATCAGGCTCTTCACATGGCACCTGCCAGACTGGGGAGCACCCCCAAGTGAGGACAACTGACAGGAAACCCCCCTGGGGCACAACTTGCTCCCCGCCACACACAACCTGGAGGCCTGGGCCACACCTGCTTAGCCAGGAAGAAAACAGGATCTGAAGAAGTCAAAGGAAAAGAGAGTGTATGTCCTGGAGAGTATGAGATAGCCCCACATACCAAGAGATGGCATCATGGGGATACACAGACCAGTCAGGCCACATGAGCCACAGTTCATAGGCATGGGGTCCACAGATCCTGCCTTGGCTCTGCCTCCAGCAAACTCTCAACAGGAAAACTAGGCTTTCTGGACACTTAGCGATGGAACTTCCAGGTTTTTACATTCACACACAAGCTAGATCGGGGCCTGATCTGTGGAGAATACTTCCCTGTGCATCAGTATCTTCATTGAAATGATGAAAAAAAGACAGAAGCTCAAACAGGAGCTGCACAGAAAGCACAGCTCTATTAACACATAATACATATTATCCAGAAGCAAACAGCGTGTCTCCCTAAACTGAGAAAGGCCTCACTCAGCAGCGCTGCGGCCTGGCAGCTCCAATGTTAGGCCCACTTTCTTTCAGCTGTTTCCCGATCATATGCAGGACCTGGTCGAAACCTGTAGAACACAGACCACTAAGACCTCATATCAGAAAGGAGTTTCTCTGCCTCTGCTGTTCAACTAGGTTCTAGACAACACTCATGTAGTCCCACATGTAGGGACAAGTGGCACCCTCACTTACACGCTGGGGCGAGGCTGAGGCCGTGAGTGTGCAGGCTGGTCAGTGGCCCCCGCCCCGGGCCTCGGTCCCATTCCAGCAGCAGCACCTGGCGGCGTGGAGGCGAGGACAGTGGCAGCCAGGAGAGGTGGTGGAGGGAGAGGAGGATTCATACTCTGATATGGGGGGGGAGAGGGAAAAGAGAACAAAACACTGACTTACATCTTCCTTGGAAGGTGAAAGGGAAAACCAGAAATCCACAAAACAAGACTTTAATGGAATCCACACAGGGTGGAACCAGCAGGCCACCTCCTATAAAAGTCCCCTTTAAAAGTTCATCCCTTGTGCTCCTTTAAGATCTTAAAGCCACAGCAGCCTTTTCAGCAAACAGGTAAGTGATCAGCCTTGTGAAGAGGGAGAGAAACAATGAAACGATTGCATGTGATGTTACATTAACAACATTTTTTTTGTTGTTGTTGTTGAGACAGGGTCCCACCCTATGCCCCTGAGCATGTCTTGCCCCCATAAAGTGTGACACACACCAAGGCCATTTTTCTTTTTCATGAGTCGGGGTCTCACTGTTGCTCAGGCGAGTCTTGAACTCCTGAGCTCAAGCAATTCTCCCTCTTCAGCCTCCCACAGTGTTGGGATTACAGGTGTGAGCCAATAAGTAGGGAAGTCTCTTGTGGTGCTGGCCCTCAACAATGTCACACTATTTGCTAGGGATTAATCTGTGGTTGTTTCTGTCACCAGAGACTGAGACACCACACGGATCAATCAGGCTGCACCTCAAATATTCCCTTCTGAAGAAAATGTGCTTTGATGCCTGGTCTCCAAAATGCCCAAGCAACAGCAAGCCACAGTCACTGGGCTATTGTTGCTATTTTTGGCTTATTCTTTTCTTAACTTTGCCAGCTTTTGAAAGCTGGTACTATCATGGCTGGTGATCTTTAACCAGTGCAGCAGTGAGAGCCTGCTGGTTCCTCCATGGCACAGCCTGATGGGGCTGTGACACGCTGTCCGGCCGTATGAAAATCAACGGACCAATTGTTACCTTCAGATCTATAAAACCCAGATAATTCTTCAAGGTCTGTATACTGAAGCTCCTGGGAAAACAGGCACATAAAAATCTCCTAGGTTCCCACCTCATCCTCCCCAAATCTTTGAATCATTGGATGTACAAACTAGAGGAGGCTGAAGAATGCACCTAGGTACATAAATGGGTTCTACACGTCAGCACATATACAACCAGAGAAACCAAGTGTCTTCTTAACACAGCTTATCATTGCCATTTTATTTGTTTTCTCTAATAGAGCTTGAGTAAAATAGAAGTTTCTTCATCTGTCTGTTAATATATGTATATAGCTCCAAATATACAGTAAAGTGAGCAGAAAAAAATTCAAATTTCTAGACATGTGGCAACCATTTCCCACATTGTATTAATTTTTTGTTAAAGTGACTTTCAAAATTCTTTTTTTTTTTGAGACAGTCTTACTTTGTCACCCTTGATAAGAGTGTCATGGCATCATAGCTCATAGCAACCCAACCTCAAACTCCTGGGCTCAAGCAATCCTCCTGCTTCATTCAGCTTCCTGAGTAGTTGGGATTACGGGCACCTGCCACCACTCCTGGCTAGTTTTTCTATTTTTAGTGAGCAGGGTCTTGCTCTTGCTCAGTCTGGTCTCCAACTCCTGAGCTCAGGCAATTCACCCACCTCAGCCACCCAGAGTGCTGGGATTACAGGTGTGCTGGCTAAAGTAACTTTCATTAAGGGTCCCCATCCCCGCACTGTAGCTGAAGTTGTTGCTGAAATAAATGAGGCACAGAGCTGCTTCCAGATTGCTAACCCAAGGAAGAGGTCAGTTCTAGAAGTTAGAATGTCAGGAAAACATTACTCTCCACAGCTCTGGAGTTTGCATGCCTGGGGCTTAAAGCCTCCACACCTTTAAAGGGGAGAAGGTCAAGCATTTCTTCTATCCGGCCTCCTTCCAGTGACAAAACAGATAAAGCCAATCCTAGTGAAGTACTCAGTAAATGTGACCTGGGCAGTTCTTGGATAACAGCTCATCAGTCACTAGACAGGTGCCATACCAAGTCTGCATGGTGCACAAAGTAACAAACAAGAAACTGTGAGATTACCACTCAAGAGATTCCATTTAAATCTTTCTAAACCCGATCTCAAAAGGATGTGGTTGTAGGAAGGCACAAGACAAATGGCACATGCTCCACACAAGGTTGAAATTGTCTCCTATAGCCTAACTTGATTAAACAGATGCTGTATCAATTGGCCCTAAGAAGAAAGAGGCAAAAAATATCCATGAACCTGATACAAATATTTCGTATTTTATGAATAAAATCTAAAGCAACATCACTTATCATTACAAAATACACTCTGCAAATGTTTCCTGTACATTACTTTTGCAAAGAGTGGAAGTCAGACATTGAGATGCAGCATCAAAGAAGATATTACAAAAAATCCTGAAGGCTATGCCTAAGAAAAAAAGTTACTTCTCTTTTTGAGTTGAAACAAAGGTGGTCTTAATAAGACTGGGCAGACTGGCTCCCGTTGCTGGATAAGCATGCACAGGGGAAGACCAGGAAGAAAGTATGACTAAAATCAGATTCCCAGATGCTAGCAAAGCGACCCTGCAAGCCCTGGGCTGTGATGCAGCAGGAAGTTCCGTGAGCTGCTTTATAAACAACTGAAACAAAAGGACCTGGTGATGTGGAAGTTAAAAGCTGAGCCTCTGCACACCGTGCCTCAGGCAGGGTGCTGCCCTGCAAGGCCTGCCGTCCCACAGAGCAAACCCTACCGCTCCAGCCACCAGAGGCCACATGGACATCTGCCATCATTTCATGCTCTGGTCCAGCCCAGGCACCTCTCCACTAGCTAAAAATATCTGTGAGCCTGCTACAAACACAGGTCCCCTGTTTTAACAGCATCTTGTTCACTAACACCAGAACTCAGAATCAGCCTGCTAAAGGGAAATGGTCCTGTCTCGCCATGTCCAGGCTTTGTTCTCCTGACCCACTAATCTCTACATGTGAGACAGTCAGCAAGCCAGAGATTCTGGCCCTGACTCAGCCTCACAAGGCAGTCCTTGATTGCCCTCCTTTGCTAGAGTGAGCCCCAGGGGGTAAGTATCTTCTCTCTGAGTAGGCAACAATTCAAGACACTAGCAGGCGATGTCTGCTAGTGACCAACACTGTGGGTGGAAAGGTCAATACATGAACATGAGACCTCCTTCCCTTCCCTCCTGGCCCCTTGGTACAACCAGCCCAGCGAATTACACTGGATGTAGCTAAGACAATCCAGTTGCCTCAGGACTGGACCTGGGGCTACTGGCCAGCTCCCCAGCAAAGCACTTTGCACAGAAGTTCTGGCCACAGGTTCAACTGATAGTAAAGGGTTTGTTTCATTTCCAACTGTCCTAAAGTGTCCATTTTCCTCACATGCCTCCCACGGTAGGAAAGTGACTGGCAGGACAGACTGAACATTTGTGGGTTTCTGAGGCAGGTGTCACTTAATATTCCCCAACTCCATCATCTGCCATCATTTCTTTTTGAACATCTGTCAACCCTCAACATCTCAACCCTCAACATCTCAACCCAGAGTTGAGGGTTGAACATCTCAACCCTCAACTCTGCACCTCTAAGTGGTCTTTCTGTGCATCAAGCTCCCATGCCCAAGCCTCCAGCTCCAAGTCTGGGAACTAAGCACACAGCTCTGAGTCCCAAGCTCCCAACTCTTGCCCCTGAGCATCCAGCTCTGACGCCCAAGCACCAAGCTCACCACACGTGTGTTGGTCAATAAGGAAACGTCCCAAGCTCCTGTGTGGAGATGCCCTCAAGTCAGCAGTGCTATCAGTTTCCACAGTGCTGCCATCTCAATGCAGATTTCTCGTTCCACATCTGATCTATAAGCAAAAGATCTAGCAAATTGTGTGAATTCCGTAAGGTCTCTATGCCTCGCTACACCAATCTGAGAGAAAGAATTAAGGATCAAAAACTGTTTTCCCAGCGCCCTGAAGCACAGCAGAAGCTTAGCAAGTGGGAAGTACTGTGACAATGCGTGGGGCTGTGAGACAGAGACTGTCTCCCTCGCTTCACACCAGAGGACAGAGATCCTCAGTGAGCATCTTGTGGTGGCTCCATTAAGGGGCTCAGCTCCTGACTGCTGCCGTCTGAATGGCCTACTGCTATGGACATGTGGACCATACCCTACTCTCGTTCCCATTTTCAGACAATGCCAAAGGCTCTATGTCTACCTCTCACACTGCCAAAGCCTGCACCCAGCCTTGCTTCCAGAGCTCCTCTTTGACTCCACTGACAACAATAAATTCCACTCCACTGTGAGCTGCAGTGGACGAAACCACTCAGGGTGTTCTGAGAATCTGACATCATTAAACTTCATTTCTTTACAAATGTGCGTGTGTATAAAACTTTTACATTAATGTCACACATTTTTGGAATGCAGTCTGTTTATAAAGTGGCCCTGGGGTGGTATCTGGCCTTTACTGGCCTGGCTACCTTGTAATATCTTGTGGCTAAACACCTCTAGGCTCACACAGAGAATCAATGATTATTAGTAACTTGTTTTACAAGATCTCCTGAAACTGAACAGAAGATACAGGACACAAAACCAAGAACTTCACCTTACTCCCAACAAGTACAAAAACAAAAAACAAAAAACCCCCACTACTATGAATTATCTGATTTAGACATATGTAATACCATTATGTTATCATTATTTTAAACATTTAAAAATTTAACTGTTACATGTCAATATGTCCATAACTGCATTCTGCATAAAAGATTTAAAAGTTTCGATTCAGGCAGGGCTCCTGACTCATACCTGTAATCGCAGCACTCTGGGAGGCCGAGGCAGGAGGATCACTTGAGCTCAGGAGTTTGAGACCAGCCTGAGCAAGAATGAGACCCAGTCTCTACTAAAAATAGAAAAGGTAAC
The DNA here is from genome assembly GCF_027406575.1 of Nycticebus coucang. NCBI lineage: Eukaryota > Metazoa > Chordata > Mammalia > Primates > Lorisidae > Nycticebus > Nycticebus coucang. The sequence continues at coordinate 107,425,304 of NC_069780.1, read as the reverse complement.
CAGGTATGATGGTGGGCAACTATAGTCCCAGCTACTCAGGAGGCTGAGACAGGAGGATCTCTGAAGCCCAGGAGTTTGAGGTTGCTGTGAGCTATGACGCCACTGAACTCTAGCCAGTGTGACACAGTGAAACTCTCTCTCTCAAAAAAAAAAAAAAAGTTTCATTTTTTAAAAAGCATTATGAACAGCATTATGTCTTTTTTCCTTTTTTTTTTTTTTTTTTTGTGAGACAGAGTTGCCCTAGGTAGAGTTTCGTGGCTTCACAGCTCACAGCAACCTCAAACTCTTGGGCTCAAGTGATTCTCTTGCCTCAGCCTCCCAATTAGCTGAGACTACAGGTGCCTGCCACAATCCCTGGCTATTTTTTGGTTGCATTTGTCATTGTTGTTCAGCAGGCCAGGGCCAGGCTCCAATCAGCCAGCTTTGGTATATGTGGCTGGTGCCCTACTCATTGAGCTACAGGCACCGAGCCAGCATTATATCTTTTCTACCAAGCCGCACACTGTTACTATGATAGTTCTCAAGAGCATTCAGAAATACTCCGAATTTTAAATTAGAACACTTGAATTAACAGAAGCAGCTGAGGGCACATAACATGTAAACCTAACATATTAAACCTGCATGCTTCTGCCACTCAAACAGGGACTTTAAGATTTAGATATCTTCTGGGATGAAGGTCTATTTATGATTAGTTTTTCACTAAATGGAATTGGTACAGTAGACATACGGTTTAATAAACTTTCCTCTTGCTTCACATGTAAGCTTTCTTATATAATCCTATGCTAAAATGGTTGAATATAAATTGATTTTTGGATATCTACACTCTCCTGTGTTCTGTCCCATTGATCTGCCCTAGGTGAGCCCTCTTCTAACATCATCTAGCAAAATTATCAGATTTTCACCCTCTGAGGGCTGAAACTCAGCCAGTCTTAGGTCTTTTCCACCACAGACCAAATATCCTTTATCCAAAATGCTTTGGAACAAAAGTATTCTGAATGTTTTTCAGATTTTGGAAAATTTGCATTACTGGTTAAGCATCCCAAATCTGAAATGCTCAACCATTTGAACATTCGAACATTCTCTTTGAATGTCATGTTGGTGACATGGAACTTTTGGATTCTGGAGCATTTCATCTGGGATGCTCCACCTATAATTAATGTTTCTATTATCAAAAAAGTCAGAATTTTTCCCCCTCAAGAAATTAAGTTGGAGTTTTCTATGTAAGATAGAGATCTGGAAATGAGAATACCAAATGGTTGTGTATAAACTGGGCACAGGAGGAGAGAGCATCCCTGGGAGGACAGAACAGGGTGGTCATGGAATTTGGCTCAGGGTCAAACACTTGGAGTGAGCCGAACATCATGGGAACTAAATTTCAATAAAAGTTGAAAAAGGAAATTAAACTTTTCCTTCACCAAATAGTCATACTGTCAAGGAAGCTATAATCATTCAGGGAACGTTAAGAAAAACAAAAACAGGCGAGCGCCTGTGGCTCAGTGGTAGGGTGCCAGCCCCATATACTGAGGGTGGCGGGTTCGAACCCAGCCCCAGCCAAACTGCAACAAAAAATAGCTGGGTTTTGGGGTGGGCGCCTGTAGTCTCAGCTACTCGGGAGGCTAAGGCAAGAGAATCGCCTAAGCCCAGGAGTTAGAGGTTGCTGTGAACTGTGATGCCATGGCACTCTACTGAAGGGAACAAAGTGAGACCATCTCTTTAAAAAACAAACAAACCTTTAACCTCTAGCTACATTATTAACTTTCATTTAAACACAAGAATATGCTTAACTCTGAAAGTTTCCAAACATCTAAGCCAAGTTAGGTCATAATGCATATTTACTTCTATCCCACTTTGTTTCAAAATCAGTTTTTAATTATTTATAAAATGTATCAAGACAAAATACGTAAGAGAAAGAGGCAAATGTAAAATGAGGACAATGAAAGGAGATGGAGCCGAGGTGTCGGCCAGTCAGGCTGTGAGTCCTGCCCGGGCAGGGCTTGCAGACCTGGCTCTGGGCATCCCAGCAGAGCAAAATAAAATCTTCCCACATACATAAAATCCACAACCTAATTACAAACCAGCTTTTAGAATCTTTACCACTCCTGGCACAGAGAGCTGAGAAAGCCCTCAAGGGCACTGCCCACTACTGGCCCACTGCCTCAGCAGGGGATCAGGAGGATGCAGTGCCTTCTGCATCCTACCTCATATCACTCTACATACAGGTAAGGGCACAGCAGCATGAACGGGCTGAGGAGCCTCTCGGCAGTCACACAACAAGTTAAGTGGCTGGATTGGGCTTTCCCTTGGGCCTGCTGCACCCTCTCGTCAGACACGTATTTTCATAGCCACCTGAATGAATGAGGTGGGCAGTGATGCAGAGGTGCAGGGACGAGGGCAGGCACTCCAGGTGAGGTCTGAGTGACGACCTCTTCTATCCTCATTCCACTCACTGGAAAGGAGAGTCTGCACATACATGCCCAGGTGAGAGGATACACGCCTCCCACTGGCCCCTTCCTACACTTTCAGGGAGCGGCGACCGGCACTGTCACAGCTCTACCATCTGAACCTAACCACATTTGTTTTTCCCTTTTAATTTTCTCTCCACTGAGTTCCTCTTCCCTGTGCCTATCTGTCCTGGCTGTTCTCATTCTCCCTATTATTTTCCCAGTCAGATGTTTGGAAACAATTGGTATGCAGACTCTCTGTGTAGGATATTAAATTCTCAGAAAGAAAAATCAATGCAATCTAAGGGAGCTTCAGGTAGTGACAGCTAAAGGCTGTGCTGAGGGAAGAAGTTAAAGGAGGCCAGGTGTGGTAGCTCAAGCCTGTAATCCTAGCACTCCGGGAGGCTAAGGAAGGTGGATTGCTTCAGTTCTGGAGGTTAAGACCAGTTTGAGCAAGATGAATAAAAAAATAGCTGAGCAATGTGGCAGGCACTATAGTCCCAGCTACTCCGGAGGCTAAGGCAAGAGAATCACCTATCCCATGAGCCCCAGAATATGAGGTTGCTGTGAGCTATGATGCCATAGCACTCTACCCAGACTCCGTTTCAAAGGAAAAAAAAAAAAAGTTAAAGGACAAAATCTTTTCATTAAGGTAGAAATTTGGTATCAATTTATCATTGAAGTCAAAACAAACCATTAGCTTTTAGGATCTGTTTTCTCAGTATTTCTATAAAAGTATCTTTATAAGAAATAAGCTAGAATGGGCACAATGTGAGGGAATATAGCATAGCTCCTGGGTGCAGGACACAACTGCAACAGAGACCTCGCATAACAAATACAAACATCATAAACTAATCATTTGCACCCTCATATTAATCTGAAAAAATAAACTGCTACTAACAAAAAAATTAAATTAAGAAAAAAATAAACTGCTACTAACAAGAAATTAAAGGAAAAAAAAGGAAAGAAAGCAGGATCTAGAAGCTCAAAAGAAATAAAGGTTAACTAGGATTCACAGTTATTCTGCTAAGACCTTTACATTCCACATTTACTAGGTATATGTGAATCCTAGTAAATGTGGAATGTAAAGGTCTTAGCAAAATAACTAAGAAAATGCTACAAAAGCTATGTTAACTAATGTGATGAAAATGTGTCAAACGATCTATGAACCAAGTGTATGGTACCCCACAATCATACTAATGTACACAGCTATGGTTTAATAAAAATAAATAAAAAAAAAAGAAATAAAGGTTAAGCCTTCAAAAAATCAGATTGAACTTCACTGAAAATTGAAATGTATTCTTCAGAATTCTTCTCATGGCTTCAGGACATTGATTTTCACTATCAAAACCTTTGACCTGGCAGGTAGGGGGCTAATGTTTTGCTAAAATCAACAGAGATAATAGATGAAAGATAGAGATCCACCTCCCTTAGTGAGTCCCATGGTAAACTGCAGGTGTTAGATGTGGGGTGTGCAGGATCATCTTGACTAAATACCCAAAGGAGAAATGAAGGAGGGGAATTGATACTCACCCCAAGGGTGGCATGGTAGGGAAGATCTGATGGGAAAGCAAAGGAGGAGCCAGTTGTCACTGGGCTGCTTGGGGGTGGGGTCACAATTAACCCAGTGGTACTTATATGAACCTGCCAAGAAAAAAAAGTCATTACAGGAAGACTATACTTAACAGACAGATTACTCTGGATAGGCCTTCAGAAGGCCCATCACATTTGAAATAAACGGCTAGAGTGTCTGTTATTCGGGGCAGTGAAATCACTCTCAGCCTATTCCACTCAGACTTGCTGGCTGCCTAGTCTGCACCAGGCATTTCACTGACATTGGAGAGTCACGCAGTAAATACTCGTCACTCCAATGCTTATGACAATGGCTGCCTCTTTTGTACGCTGCTGTGAACCAAACTGACCTTCAAGACAGGCAGCCTGGTGCTCACCAGCCTCCTAACCATTTCCCTGGAGATGATGGGCTGTGGCTACACATCTCTCCGTCAACACGTTAGATTTGTGCAGAATTCTCACAGTAGTTGGCTATTTTCAGGATCTTTTTCATAATTTCTACCTTTCAGTGGGGATGTATGATTAAAATGCAGCTGCCTAGATAGCCTAGAGCAGATGACTATTTACAAAATCCTTAAAGGAAAAATGTCAAGCCAAATTAGTTGTTTTCAAAGGGTCTTACCCATGATACTACTGAAGATTAATTTACTCGAAAGAAATAAGAGTTATTCAGACCATTTCATGGCCTGTGTCTAGTTGCAAAGCTACCCCTTAAAGAAAATGCAAGGCCAATTTCTAATTTAAATTAAACGTGTCTTTCCATTTATCTGAGATTGACAGGAAAGCCTAACTACCAAGGAGAGTTATAAGCGGCACCTGTAAACCTCACAAATTTGGGTCACAGCATGTTCAGTTTGAGTGGAAATTAAGGTTTTGTTGCCAATAATCTCCCAAACCAGCATGATAGAATGTTTCGGAAGACTAAGCAAATGGCTTGGTGAAACCACTAAGCATTGTTAACTCATCTCTATATCAGGTCATTTTCTGAAAATGACTGAGCAGCCAGTTCCAGGCTGATGCACAGAGTGAGTGTTCTCTGCTCCCTTTTCCATTCACAAAGTGAAGAACGCTTTGCTTCCCAAAGCCACTATCTTCCAAAGTTCAAAATCAGCAGTGTTTTCATACAGTGAGCAAATATGCCTGTGAGTTAGCAGCTTTGCATGCTCTCCCACACCTGTCTGGGGACTCACCTGAGAAGGGGCGCTGCAGGAAAGCCCGGAGAGCTCACTGATGCGTGCAGCAGCCGTGGGGTTGCTGGAGCTAATGAGCACAGGTGGGCTGATTTCCATAGAGTGGCGGTTCTGGGGCGCCTGGGCGGCCTTGGTGGCTGTGGTGAGGGCTGTGAAGGAGTGCCGCTTCTTGGTGCTCTTCTTGGTGTCGGGGCACCTTGGGGCGGCACCTTCCCCAGCATCAAGTCCCAGTGCAGGGGGCTTGTCCCACTCTATCAGCTGCTTCGCTGCAGAATTAAACTGTGGAGGCATCCGACAAACCAACAGGAAGGTCAGGCAATACTCAAGGGTTCCCTGAGGTTTGTTCTCAACATGATTCTATCCCCAATTCAAAATTAACACTTTATAAAGTTTGCCTACACAAACACCTGTTTGTTCCATGTGAGATGTCTTTTCTCTCCATACTGAGATTTCATGGTATCTACCTCATAGGTCAGTATTAAACCAAGAACAAACATTTCCAAAGCAGGATTAAAAATGTAAAAAAAATTATTATTATAAGAATTATAAAGATTAAAAAGGTAAAAAAGTATTATATGAACTTTTGGAATGTCTAATTTTAAAACTTGCCAATAATGAATGAAGATTTATTTTAGCTCACTGATGAGAATTAGAGTAGTATAATCAAAGGGCATATTTGTCTGACTAGGGGTTTGCTCAGAGTCTGAACACTGTAAGGACAACTTTTGCTTTTGGCAAAAATGAGCAAGAACACAAAGAATGGGTAACTCAGTGTCTACTTATAAGTAAATTAACTGCCTGTCTCTCTGCATTCGGGGGGACTCTCACAAAAAAGTTGATGGAAATTCTTATCATGTTCTACGCATTTTGTTGTGTCGATTAGCTTCATATGTGCTCAAACTTTAAATTGTAACAGAGTGAAACCAGAAATTCAAGTCTTGTTGGCAAGCTAACTTGGTTTATTTGAAAAGTCCCAGTGTAGAGTACAAGGGGTCAAAATCTGTGCACTGGGCTGATAATATCAGCAAGAAAGCAAAGAACACAAACCTTTTGTTTTCCCTAAGGTAAAATAAAACATTTCCAGAAAGCATCAATGATAAGCTTCATGAGGGCGGCACCTATGGCTCACCAAGTAGGGCGCTGGCCCCATATACCGAGGGTGGCGGGTTTGAGCCCAGCCTTGGCCAAACTGCAACAAAAAATAGCTGGGTGTTGTGGTAGGCACCTGTAGTCCCAGCTACTCGGGAGGCTGAGGCAAGAGAATCACCTAAGCCAAAAGCCGGAGGTTGCCGTGAGCTGTGACGCCACAGTACTCTACTGAGGGCGACAAAGTGAGACTCTGCCTCTAAAAAAAAAAAAAGATAAGCTTCATGAAACTTCCTTACATATTACAATAATGGGAAAACACTAAAAACATAGCTTAACATCTCATAGAAAAAAGAGAGATAAAAAACAATAAACGTTTCAAAGATAATTTAGGTAATATTAAGAAAAAATAGAGATTTTCCCCTCCCCCCCATCTCAGCATTATGAACTGGCCACTTCACAAATGCCTTAATATAAAATAAAATCATCTCCTGTTTTTTTCTATCCGCCTAACTGCTTGGAGCTCATCTATCTTCTCACCCTGCTGATGACACCACCAACTAGTAGAACAGAAATCCTGCCAGTTGGTACTTAATGAAATGAACTTGCTTTGGCACAGCCAGCTCCTCGGAAGCTGTGTTAATTGTTGCTAACTGACTGACACTTTGTTCTTGTGGCTCCCTGGGGACCAGAGTTCAGGTAGCTTGTATGATCTATAATTAATAGGATAAATCTTTTCAAACATGAGCAGATCTCTTCTTCTCCAGACTTCAAGTTTTTCCTGGGGATAAACTTTCAGAAATAGCAGGCAATACATGGCAGCAGGCAATTGATGGGTATCACTGCCTGAAGTACCAACAGTTGGAGAAAAATGATGATGAAGACCTCCTGTGGCACAGGTTTAGGGATGAAGAAATGAGCAAGAAGGAGGCAGAGCAAGATGGCAGCCGAGTAACAGCTTCCTTGCATCTGGGCACCATGAGTCTGGGGAGATAGGACTCCAGGCATCTCTGGCTGGTGGGATCTGCCTATCATCACCCCTGAGAGGATACAGGGAGTCAGCGAGAGACTTCTGGACCCCAAGAGGAGGACTAAAACAGTGGAAAACCGGCAAGTGGTCGCGAGTGTTCAATCCGTCTAAACCCGCCCGCAACTGTAAGTTCAGTAGCAGCGAACTTACAGTAGCTGCAAACCAGAAAGGCCTTACCTGTGAACTGTTTTGGTGTCTTTGGACTTGGCACTCAGCTGAACTGAATTGGGGAGAGCCTGAGCGGGAGTGCGGAGAACTTTGGCCGTTGTCTAGGGCCCCAGTCTGAGCCGCTGAGCCAGACGGAGCTAATAGTGTTTGGCTCTGGGTCACAGGCAGCCATTCTGAGCAATCTGCCCCGGCAAGCTCCGCCCTCAGGGTCGCAGAGCTAGAATTGGGTGGGAGCTGGTAACCCAGCGACCAAGTAGCCTAAGGGCAGGGTCTGAGCCGCCTTGCAGCCCTAACCCTCGGGGGCAGAGGGAGACCAGTTTTGGCACACAGGGTAAGTGGCTAGACACTTCAGCAGTGATTCCAGCGACAAGCACTTCCCCTGGGAAAGCTTCTGCTCAGCAAGTGAACAAGCTCAAAGTGCCTTTTAAGTGGGCTGAAGAGAGATTTAGGGTGTCTACCTGCTGGGGTTTGAGAAACTAGCAGCCTCCAGTCGTTTCAGAACTGTAATTAACATCTCATACCCCAGAAGACCACGTGTTGCCCAGACAATATTCAATAACATATACATACTGCTTTGTTTTTGGTTTGGTTGTTTTTTTTTTGTTTATTTTGATGTTGTTGATTGTTGTTTTGTTTTTTAAGTTCAACCTTTTCCATACAGATCCTTTTTCTTTCTCAATTTTTCTAGTTTAATTATAATTTCCCATTGCTGCCAATTTCAATAATCAGAAGTTCATTTTTGTTAGTGTTTCTACCGCTATTATTTGGTTATTCCAGCCAATTTTATCCCGTAAAGTTTTCTGTTTGCTTGTTTTGGTTTGATTTATAGCATTTTTGTCTTTCCTCTCTACTTGGTGGAGGTGGGGTACTGTGTCTGACCAGGTTAGCAAAGAGCTGCTGACCTCAAGGGAACTACCCAACTGGGCACCCCCAGAAGGTGGTTTTTTTTTTTTCTTAAGGTTGTATCAAAGTACCCTACTGTACACCTATCTTCCTCTGTCTCCCTCTTTCTGTGCCTCTCTTCTTTTTGTCAATATTCCTTTTACCCACCCCCTCTCCTTTCTCTATTTTCCTATTTTTTTTGTATCACTCGGTCCTCCTTTCTTTCATCCCTTTTTTGCTCTTCAACCTTCTCACCCTTCTGGTACTGTAACCCTTAGTCCACAGGCACGAGAACTTAAAGAGCAAGAGGAAGTGAAAGGAAAATTAGGGCAAGGAAACAGATAAAAGAAATCACTCATGAGGAAGAATCACCAGAAAACTCCAGGCAACATGAAGAACCAGTCCAGAACAACCCCGCCAAGGGACCATGAGGTAGCTACTGCAGAGGATTCCACCTATAAAGAAATGTTAGGAATGACAGAAAGGGAATTTAGAATACACATGTTGAAAACAATGAAAGAAATGATGGAAACAATGAAGGAAACTGCTAATAAAGTGGAAATGAACCAAAAGGAAATTCAAAAACAGAATCAAATAAGAGATGAATGATATGAAGAATATAAAAAGGATATAGCAGAGCTGAAGGAAATGAAACAGTCAATCAGGGAACTTAAAGACGCAATGGAAAGTATCAGCAACAGGTTAGACTATGCAGAAGAAAGAATTTCAGAGGTAGAAGACAAAGTTTTTGAGATAACTCAGATAGCAAAAGAGGCAGAAAAGAAGAGAGAGAAAGCAGAACGTTCGCTGTCTGGGACTTTATGGGACTTTATGAAGCGTTCAAACATACGAGTTATAGGAATTCCAGAAGGGGAAGAAGAATGCCCCAGAGGAATGGAAGCCATACTAGAGAATATTATAAAAGAAAATTTCCCAAATATCACCAAAGATTCTGACACTCTGCTTTCAGAGGGCTATCGGACCCCAGTCACCTCAACTCTAACCGAGCTTCTCCAAGACACATTGTGATGAACCTGTCCAAAGTCAAGACAAAAGGAAAGATTCTGCAAGCTGCCAGGAGTAAGCGCCAGTTGACCTACAGGGGCAAATCCATCAGAGTGACCGCAGACTTCTCTAATGAAACTTTCCAAGCAAGAAGAAAATGGTCATCTACCTTTAATCTACTTAAACAGAACAATTTCCAGCCCAGAATTCTGTACCCTGCTAAGCTAAGCTTCAAAATTGAGGGAGAAATCAAATCATTTACGGATATACAAACATTGAGGAAATTCGCCACAACAAGACCAGCTCTACAGGAAATACTTCAACCTGTTCTGCACACTGACCACCACAATGGATCAGCGGCAAAGTAAGAACTCAGAAATCAAAGGACAGAACCTAACCTCCACACTGACGCAAAAGATAAAACTAAGCAATGGACTCTCACCAAATAAGACGAATAGAATACTACCACACTTATCAATTATCTCAATAAATGTTAATGGCTTGAATTCCCCACTGAAGAGACATAGACTGGTTGACTGGATTAAAAAATACAAGCCATCCATTTGCTGTCTGCAAGAAACACACCTGGCTTCACAAGACAAATTAAAGCTCCAAGTCAAGGGTTGGAAGACAATTTTTCAGGCAAATGGAATTCAGAAGAAAAGAGGAGTTGCAATCTTATTTTCAGATACATGTGGATTTAAAGCAACTAAAGTCAAAAAAGACAAAGACGGTCACTTTATATTGGTCAAGGAAAAAATACAACACGAAGACATTTCAATTCTAAATATTTATGCACCCCAATTTAAATGCTCCCAGATTCTTGAAACAGACCTTACTCAGTCTGAGCAATATGGTATCTGTTTAATACCATAATAACAGGGGACCTTAATATTCCTCTTACAGAGCTGGACAGATCCTCTAAACAGAAATTAAACAAGGATATAAGAGATTTAAATGAGACCCTAGAACAACTGTGCTTCATAGATGCATATAGAACACTCCATCCCAAAGATAAAAAATATACATTTTTCTCATCATCCCATGAAACATTCTCCAAAATTGATCATATCCTGGGACACAAAACAAATATCAACAGAATCAAAGAATTGAAATTTTACCTTGTATCTTCTCAGACCATAAGGCACTAAAGGTGGAACTCAACTCTAACAAAAATGCTCGACCCCACCCAAAGGCATGGAAATTAAACAATCTTCTGTTGAATAACAGATGGGTGAAGGAAGAAATAAAACAGGAAATCATTACCTTCCTTGAGCATAACAACAATGAAGACACAAGCTACCAAAACCTGTGGGATACTGCAAAAGCAGTTTTGAGAGGAAAATTCATCACTTTAGATGCCTACATTCGAAAAACAGAAAGAGAGCACATCAACAATCTCACAAGAGATCTTATGGAATTGGAAAAAGAAGAACAATCTAAGCCTAAACTCAGTAGAAGAAAAGAAATATCCAAAATCAAATCAGAGATCAATGACATTGAAAACAAAAGAATCATTCAGAAAATTAATGAAACAAGGAGTTGGTTTTTTGAAAAAATAAATAAAATAGATAAACCATTGGCCAGACTAACGAGGAATAGAAAAGTAAAATCTCTAGTAACCTCAATCAGAAATGATAAAGGGGAAATAACAACTGATCCCACACAGATACAAGAGATCATCTCTGAATACTACCAGAAACTCTATGCCCAGAAATTTGACAATGTGAAAGAAATGGATCAATATTTGGAATCACACCCTCTCCCTAGACTCAGCCAGGAAGAAATAGAGCTCCTGAACAGACCAATTTCAAGCACTGAGATCAAAGAAACAATAAAAAAGCTTCCAACCAAAAAATGCCCTGGTCCAGATGGCTTCACTCCAGAATTCTATCAAACCTTCAAGGAAGAGCTTATTCCTGTACTGCAGAAATTATTCCAAAAAACTGAGGAAGAAGGAATCTTCCCCAACACATTCTATGAAGCAAACAGCACCCTGATACCAAAACCAGGAAAAGACCCAAACAAAAAGGAGAATTTCAGACCAATCTCACTCATGAATATAGACGCAAAAATTCTGAACAAAATCCTAGCCAATAAGATTGCAGCTTATCATCAAAAAAGTCATTCATCAAGATCAAGTAGGCTTCAAACCAGGCAAGGCTGGTTTAACATACGCAAGTCTATAAACGTTATCCACCATATTAACAGAGGCAAAAATAAAGATCACATGATCCTCTCAATAGATGCAGAAAAAGCATTTGATAAAATCCAGCATCCTTTTCTAATTGGAACACTGAAGAGTATAGGCATAGGTGGCACATTTCTAAAACTGATGGAAGCTATCTATGACAAACCCACAGCCAATATTTTACTGAATGGACTAAAACTGAAAGCTTTTCCTCTTAGAACTGGAACCAGACAAGGTTGTCCTCTGTCACCTTTACTGTTCAACGTAGTGCTGGAAGTTCTAGCCAATACAATTAGGCAAGACAAGGAAATAAAGGGAATGCAAATGGGAGCAGAGGAGGTCGAACTCTCCCTCTTTGCTGACGACATGATCTTATACTTAGAGAACCCCAAAGACTCAACCACAAGACTCCCAGAAGTCATCAAAAAATACAGTAATGTTTCAGGATATAAAATCAATGTCCACAAGTCAGTAGCCTTTGTGTACACCAATAACAGTCAAGATGAGAAGCTAATTAAGGACGCAACTCCCTTCACCATAGTTTCAAAGAAAATGAAATACCTAGGAGTATACCTAACGAAGGAGGTGAAGGACCTCTATAAAGAAAACTATGAAATCCTCAGAAAGGAAATAGCAGAGGATATTAACAAATGGAAGAACATACCATGCTCATGGATGGGAAGAATCAACATTCTTAAAATGTCTATACTTCCCAAAGCAATCTACCTATTCAATGCCATTCCTATCAAAATACCAACATCGTACTTTCAAGATTTGGAAAAAATGATTCTGCATTTTGTATGGAACCGGATAAAACCCCGTATAGCTAAGGCAGTTCTTAGTAACAAAAATAAAGCTGGGGGCATCAGCATACCAGATTTTAGTCTGTACTACAAAGCCATAGTGCTCAAGACAGCATGGTACTGGCACAAAAACAGAGACATAGACACTTGGAATCGAATTGAAAACCAAGAAATGAAACTAACATCTTACAACCACCTAATCTTTGATAAACCAAACAAGAACATACCTTGGGGGAAAGACTCCCTATTCAATAAATGGTGTTGGGAGAACTGGATGTCTACATGTAAAAGACTGAAACTGGACCCACACCTTTCCCCACTCACAAAAATTGATTCAAGATGGATAAAGGACTTAAATTTAAGGCATGAAACAATAAAAATCCTCCAAGAAAGTATAGGAAAAACACTGGAAGATATTGGCCTGGGGAAAGACTTCATGAAGAAGACTGCCATGGCAATTGCAACAACAACAAAAATAAACAAATGGGACTTCATTAAACTGAAAAGCTTCTGTACAGCTAAGGAGACAATAACCAAAGCAAAGAGACAACCTACACAATGGGAAAGGATATTTGCATATTTTCAATCAGACAAAAGCTTGATAACTAGGATCTATAGAGAACTCAAATTAATCCACATGAGAAAAGCCCACAATCCCATATATCAATGGGCAAGATAGAACTTTCTCTAAAGACGACAGACGAATGGCTAACAAACACATGAAAAAATGTTCATCATCTCTGTATATTAGAGAAATGCAAATCAAAACAACCCTGAGATAACATCTAACCCCAGTGAGAATGGCCCACATCACAAAATCTCAAAACTGCAGATGCTGGCGTGGATGTGGAGAGAAGGGAACACTTTTACACTGCTGGTGGGACTGCAAACTAATACAACCTTTCTGGAAGGAAATATGGAGAAACCTCAAAGCACTCAAGCTAGACCTCCCATTTGATCCTGCAATCCCATTACTGGGCATCTACCCAGAAGGAAAAAAATCCTTTTATCATAAGGACACTTGTACTAGACTGTTTATTGCAGCTCAATTTACAATCGCCAAAATGTGGAAACAGCCTAAATGCCCACCAACCCAGGAATGGATTAACAAGCTGTGGTATATGTATACCATGGAATACTATTCAGCCATTAAAAAAAATGGAGACTTTACATCCTTCATATTAACCTGGATGGACGTGGAAGACATTATTCTTAGTAAAGCATCACAAGAATGGAGAAGCATGAATCCTATGTACTCAATTTTGATATGAGGACAATTAATGACAATTATGGTTATTGGGGGGGAAACAGAAAGAGGGACGGAGGGAGGGGGGTGGGGCCTTGGTGTGTGTCACACTTTATGGGGGCAAGACATGATTGCAAGAGGGACTTTACCTAACAATTGCAATCAGTGTAACCTGGCTTATTGTACCCTCAATGAATCCCCAACAATAAAAAAAAAAAAAAATGAAATGAGCAAGAAGACACTTCCATGTAAATTAACTGCCTGCTTCTCTGTATATATTTTGGGAGAGCATCATTAAAAAGTTGGCAGAAATTCTTCATTAGTTTTTGTGAATCAGTGACCTGGTTTCATAGGCTGGCTCTATGAGAGCCCTATGATAGCATTTGGCCAGGAAGTCCTGAATTTACAACCCTTACTTGATCTAGGAGAACAGAATGCCCCAGAGCAGGGAAGTGATGGGTTACGGCAGCGGGAGAAGCCTTTGCCATGGTGCAGAGAGCTATCAGTTGAGTGAAACCCGGAGGGAGAGTCCTCTTTTGTGCAGTTTGGGTGTAAGATGTCTGGGAGTGAAGCAGATTTGAGAGTGCCTCTGTTTCCCCCATCCCAAACTCAACCCCTCAAGAGAGGAAGGGCAAGGGAAGGAGCCTGCCCTGCTGTGCACTTACTCAGATCCAGAGGGGCAAACCTCAAAAGCATGAACCTAATTGGTGTGCTGGAATCTGACCCATCAGCTCAGTGCACCTGTTCCCTTGAGTAAGCCATAGGGAGTGAAGGTGAGAAGACTCCTCCATGGTTTGTCCAAGAGTGCACACAGAGGAGACTGCCACATGTCCTCAATGCCACGTTTAGATTAATTCTGGGGTCAAGCCATAGGCTCCATCAGCTGTTCCTGCTTTGAAAGATGTGGAACTAGTATCATAGTCTCTTCACTATCATTCCCAGCCAAGTGCTGGTTACAGGTAACATTGTGTTAGTATCTCAGGGCTCTACGTGCTCTTGTAGAAACATTCTCAAATCAAAGTTTTGTTTCCTGTATTTCCTGCTGGTACTTCCCTGTGTCTTTTTCCACATAACAGACTTTCCATTAAAATAAACACACAATGGGCTTAGTGCCAGTAGCTCAGTGGTTAGGACGCCCGCCACATACACTGGGGCTAGCGGGTTTGAACCTGGCCCGGGACTCCTAAAAACGACGACACTTCAACAAAAAAATAGCTGGACATTGTGGCAGGTGCCTGTAGTCCCAGCTACTTGCAAGACTGAGGCAAGAGAATCGCTTAAGCCCAAGAGTTTGAGGTTGCTGTGAGCTGTGATACCACAGCACTCTACCGAGGGTGACATAGTGAGACTCTGTCTAAATTAATTAATTAATTAATTAAAATAAAAAAAAAAACACACCATGAACACCTGCTACGTGCTGGATAACATGCGGGATGCTAGAGATCCACAGAGGCAGAGAAATGGTCTCTGTGCTTCAGTGGCTTACAAACAGACATAAAAGTAACAGCATTTCCCACAATTTCTTGTGTCCAGACACCTCTGTTCAATCATGTGCTTTATGAGATGGAGCATGGGCGGCGCCTGTGGCTCAAGGAGTAGGGCGCCAGTCCCATATGCCAGAGGTGGCAGGTTCAAACCCAGCCCTGGCCAAAAAAAAAAAAAAAGAGATGGAGCAACTGCCCTGTGAATTAGCAGTTCTCTTTGACTGCAGTGTAACCTTCTACTGTGTGAATATACTGCAATTTATCTATCTACTCCACTTCTGAATGGCACTTGGGTTTTCTTTCCTACCTCTCCTTCCTTCCAGAAGATTTTGGTCACTAACTGCTATGCATAATCTAGTCAATGCCTGCTGGTGGACTCAAGCACTTACCATCTGCACTGCTAGGCTGCAGAGGTGGTACGTTCAGAAAAATACAGTTATATGCAGAAGAACGTGTGCACAAGCGGTGGCAGGAGTGGAAAACTGGCACATGGAAGACTATAAAAATTTACAAAGAGGAGGCTAACATGTAGAGAATATTTTGTAAATATTTTATAAAACTTTGGGTAAATATTTCGTAAATAAAGGTGTATTAGCTACAGTTTCCCATTCTCCCTATGTGTTCTGGCAACTTTTGGGATGCCCTGTATAATACTGAGTGGCCGTTCCTGGAGGCCAGAGGAGACCTGCTTTGGCTTTGAGACCATCAGGAGGCAGTGCACACTACCTGTACCATACTAATAACATTCAGAAGACAGGAAAACCTGCACTGTGGGACATAGATCACAGAACTTAAAAAACGACTCAGAAGCAGATCCAATCACAATTAAGGATGAAAGATGGTGCTAAACAAGAGTAATCCCTCCCTTACTGGTTTCTCAACACTAGCTCTGAATTCCATTTAAAAAAATTAATTTATTTCAGGTTCGAAGTAGAAATTCGGATGCTAAAAAATATAGTAATTATCTTTTCCCAATTTCTATATAATTTCCCTAAATTTCTTTTATAAACATTGATTTAACTTTTAAATTTTAAAGGAAAAGAATACATCACAAAGCATAAATGACAGAGTATCTTTTTACATAGTTCAATCAACTCTTTGATTATTAGATCAAAGACTATTATTTGCCCTTCTTCTATCATTCTCTAGAAGAAAGACTTCAAGTTAAGAAATACAGTTAACATCACTATTCTTAGCTGTTCCAAGGGTCACCTAGGCAACTTCAAACTATGCACCTGAGCTCCACTTATTTTGAGATATACAGCTATCACCTGCCAATTCACTCCCTGGGAGAGAAGAAGCAAGCCAGAGCCCCATGCTTGAGGCCACTCCTGTGCCCTGAGCCTACACCTTTGGTTTTCCATTTATTTTTTTTTTGTTTGTTTGTTTGTTTGTTTGTTTTTATTGTTGGGGATTCATTGAGGGTACAATAAGCCAGGTTACACTGATTGCAATTGTTAGGTAAAGTCCCTCTGCAAGAGGGACTTGCCCCCATAAAGTGTGACACACACCAAGGCCCCACCCTCCTCCCTCCGTCCCTCTTTCTGCTTCCCCCCCCATAACCTTAATTGTCATTAATTGTCCTCATATCAAAATTGAGTACATAGGATTCATGCTTCTCCATTCTTGTGATGCTTTACTAAGAATAATGTCTTCCACGTCCATCCAGGTTAATACGAAGGATGTAAAGTCTCCATTTTTTTAATGGCTGAATAGTATTCCATGGTATACATATACCACAGCTTGTTAATCCATTCCTGGGTTGGTGGGCATTTAGGCTGTTTCCACATTTTGGCGATTGTAAATTGAGCTGCAATAAACAGTCTAGTACAAGTGTCCTTATGATAAAAGGATTTTTTCCTTCTGGGTAGATGCCCAGTAATGGGATTGCAGGATCAAATGGGAGGTCTAGCTTGAGTGCTTTGAGGTTTCTCCATACTTCCTTCCAGAAAGGTTGTACTAGTTTGCAGTCCCACCAGCAGTGTAAAAGTGTTCCCTTCTCTCCACATCCACGCCAGCATCTGCAGTTTTGAGATTTTGTGATGTGGGCCATTCTCACTGGGGTTAGATGTTATCTCAGGGTTGTTTTGATTTGCATTTCTCTAATATATAGAGATGACGAACATTTTTTCATGTGTTTGTTAGCCATTCGTCTGTCGTCTTTAGAGAAAGTTCTATTCATGTCTCTTGCCCATTGATATATGGGATTGTTGGCTTTTTTCATGTGGATTAATTTGAGTTCTCTGTTTTTTTTTTTAAACAAAATCTCACTCTGTCATGGTAGACTGCCATGCTGTCATCATATCTCACAGCAACCTCAAACTCCTGGACTCAAGAAATCCTCCTGCCTCAGCCTACCCAGGAGTAGCTGAGACTACAGGCACCTGCCACAATACCAAGCTAGTTTTTAGGGACAGGGTCTCGCTTTTGCTCAGGCTGGTGTCCATTGTTAAGGCTGATACTACATAACATTTTCTATTCTAGAGCCAGAAAAAACATCGCCCATGATTTGCCTATGGGTTGGTTCTTTTATTATTTTTTAAATCTGTGGGCTAATTCTAAAAGTTAAAAAAAAAAATTATATCGCATCATGTTGTGCACCTTAAATATGTGCAGTTTATTGTCTGTAGCTTATAACTCAATAAGGTTATTTTAAAAATGAGGACCCCAGCTTGGCACAGTGGCTCATGCCTGTAATTCCAGCACTCTGGGAGGTCAAGGTGGGTGGATCCCTCAAGCTCAGTAGTTTGAGTCTGAGCAACAACAAGACTAAAAATAGAAATACTACTAAAAATAGAAAACTACTTGGGTGTGGTGGTGGATGCCTGTAATCCCAGCTACTTGGGAGGCTGAGGCAGGAGGATAGCTTGAGCCCAAAATTTTGAGGTTACTGTGAGCTATGACCCAGAGCAACCAAATGAGATTCTGCCTCAAAAAATATAAATGAATAAATAAAAATGAGGATTCCTGACAATAAGGCTACCCTATCTGCTCAAAGTAAGCCACAGGAGTAATTTCAAACAGGTAAGAATTCATCTCGGAATGTAACAGGGAGTCGTTTTTAAAAAAAAAAAAATTTTTTTTTCTTTGAGAAAGTCTTACCCTGCAGCACAGGCTAGTATTGGCTGAAAAATTTTAAAGCCAACAAAATTTACAGTTTCTTTTTGGTTTTAGAACTTTTTGTCCTGAGAGTTCACAGGTCACTCTTCTTTCATTTAAGCAATACTTAATGAGAGCCTGTCACAGGCAGGAGCTGGGGGGGCCTCAGGGGAGAAGGGGCCCAGGAAGACACCCTCAGCTTACACTCCAATGGGGAGGGAGGGTGGGAACAGGACCCTCATCAGCAAATGACTAAAAATAGTTAGATAGAACAGGGTACTAAATGGGATAACAAGAGCAGCGGTGACAATAATCATAGCCATTATTCTTCACTTTCTCCAGAATCTCCCCTTATGGAGAAGTTCTATTATTTCACAGATGAGGAGACTAGGCTCAAAGTCAGAATACAGGTGGTCCCCTCTCTCACACATGTGTTTATGGTAAAGAGGTGCTGAGGAAGCACTGGGACAGCACAGTCTAAAGGAATTCTGTCAGAGGCACTGTCTGGGTGAGATCTGTAGAAGGGAGAGACACAGCCTCCTTCCTATGTGCTGGGCCCTCCTGCCTCAGGCATCTGCACACTGTGATCTATGGCAGAGGAACAAGCTAAAAAAAAACTTATTTTTTTGAGACAGAGTCTCACTTTGTCACCGTTGGTAGAATGTCATGGCAACATAGCTCACAGCAACTTCAAACTCTTAGGCTCAACTGATCCTCTTGCCTCAGCCCCCAGAGTAGCTGGACTACAGGCGGCTACCACAAAGCCCAGCTATTTTTAGAGATGGGGGTCTCACTCCTGCTTAGGCTGGTCTTGAACTCCAGAGCTCAGGTAATCTGCCCCCTTCGGCCTCCCAGAGTGGTAGGATTACAGGCATGAGCCATGGCACCCAGCCCTGCAAAAAACTTTTTCTTCTTGGGAAAAATGAGTGTGTGATGTTTCAAACAAATGATGAGGAATCAAAATAAACTGAGAAACTTAATAAAAATTCAAAAAATTCAAAAAATGCAAAAGTTCAGCAGGGCTCGGTGGCTCACATTTGCACTCTTAACACTCTAGGAGGCAAAGGCAGGTAGATTGCTTCAGCTCAGGAGTTCAGACCACCCTTAGTCAGAACCAGACCCAGCCAGGCATTGTGACGGGCACCTGTAGTCCCAACTACTTGGAAGGCTGAAGTAAGAGGACTGCTTGAACCCAGGAATTTGAGATTGCTGTGAGCTATGACACCATAGCACTCTACTGAGGGTAGCAGTGAGACACTGTCTCAAAACAAAAAAACAATTTACAGTGCACCGCAAGCCTACAATATACAACTATGTCTGAAAAACATCAAAAATCTCATATTCAGCTCTTACTCCATTCAGACATTTTGTTTGCTAAGAATCATGTCATCCTTGTCCAAATGACTGTTAAACTTGCATGAGTCAGCTCCAAATTAAGGGGGTTAAAATCTTCCATTCTATTTTACAGAATCTGGTGTTCTTGAACAATGAAAGAAGCAGGCTACTAATTCTTTTTTAACTGCATTTAGCCCTTAACAAAAATAGCCTTTTTTTTTTTTTTACTCTACTGAGGGTGACAAAGTGAGACTCTTGTCTCAAAAAAAAAGAAAAGAAAAGAAAAAATGTGGATGTAAGCCATGCTTTTATATTCTTATAGAAAGTTTAATTCAAAGAAACTATATGGCAGTCTATTTTTAAAGTACTTGTATATGCCTTTGTACAAAAATAGCCTTTTATACATATCCCTTGGATTTCCCCACAAAATTCTTAACCTTACTACTTTCAAGTTTGCTGAAGTGAAGGATGCACTGTCCAAGCAAAATAGAACCCACCAGCTCTAAGGCTTGACTGGGGGGTCTGATGAGAGAGCTGTAGCAAGAGGCCTTATCTTAAGAGCTAGACAAAGACCCCAGGGGAGGTCCACACCACTGTGCATGAGGCATAGTGCATGGTGGCGTAATCTCATTCCATCTTCTCAAAACTTCTGGCAGGTAACAGTTTGGCAGCACAGTTAAAATAAAAAGCAAAATCACCTAACACTTATGGAAATGGAAATGTTTATAAGATATAAGGAGATTATTTACTCAGCGGCACCTGTAGCTTAGTTGGTAGGATGCCAGCCACATATACCGAGGCTGCCGGGTTCGATCTCGGCCCAGGCCAGCTAAAACAGTAACGAAAACTGCAACAAAAAAATAGCCAGGTGTGTTGTGGAGGGTTCCTGTACTCCCAGCTACTTGGGAGGCTGAGGCAAGAGAATCGCTTAAGCCCAAGAGTTTGAGGTTGCTGTGAGCTGTGATGCCACAGCACTCTACCCAGGATGACATAGTGAGACTCTCTCTCAAAAAAAGAAAAAAGATCATTTACAAGTTAATTTCTGTAACACAGTCTGAATTTATATTGGAGACTGGGCCCTAAAAAGAGCCAAATATGAAACAGTGTACAGAACAAGAGAAAGACATTACTTAGGAAAGTCTCAGTTTTTGATTCCTAGTTTGCTTTACCACATCTGAGGCTGCCCTATAAGGCAGTCTATTGAAATTATTGAATTTTCATAGGTTGAATTTTCATACGTTGTGACTGAAATCTGCCTCTACTTTATTCCCTAAAGACTAAACCACAAATGCCCAAATATTCTGCTGCCCACCAGGAACCTCATCGTGGCCTGATGTCAAAGGCTCACAGGCTCCTAAAGATGAGTAATTTGTTTACCATATCTCAAATGGTAGCAACAGAAAACAATATCCTTAATTCTCAGGTAATCCTTCCTGTACATCTTCCTATATAAAATTCTGGTTCAAATGAGGAAAATGCTCATTTAATGCTTGAAAGAAAAGAGGCAGAAGAATAAGACTTTCCATGCTTGAGCAGAAGTCAATCTTTCTACCTTGAGTCAGAGTAAATAATCTTAATGAGTGACTCTGGACTTGCCCTGGGTGGATCTTTTATGCCCATCTGCACAAAGATACAGAAACACAGCAATCCTTTTTCACGCGTCACAGACCCAGTATCAGCATGTGATATTGATGATACCTAACAAGTAATGACAGGCTTCCATCACTAATCTTGTGTTTCCCCACACCCTTCGGTGTTAACTATTCACATCTTGGAAATACTTGCGATTTTCCATGACCCACAGTTAGGACATACACAGCATGTGCAAGAAGGACTGCCTGAGGATATTTTTTTCAGTTGTTTACTTTCACAGGAGGAAAAAATTATCTCAATAAAAAGGAACGTATGAAGGGTATGGATAAAATTTGAGACTCATACATGTTATAAATTACTTTCCCATGGATATACGGTAATCGAAAGTGATTTTTTTATGAAGACTTTGGCAACCTCACTGTGTACAGAGGAAATTAAGTGCTGGCTACAATGACACGATCTGTCATTTTGGGTTTCAGAATTATGCCAAAACAAATGTCTCAGATAAAAAGATGGCAAAATAATGATGGCAGTTAAAAGATGCATTCTTTGATGTTTTAAACAACACAGTTACTTTCTATTTCTCAAACAATCTGTGCTCTTTCTTACTTGAGGCTTTTGCAGATGCTGGTCTCCTGTCTGGATGTTCTTCCTGCCATAAAAGGCACCTTTTCCATTTCTCTGGGTTAATCCTATTTACCCATTACACAGATATCCACTATAGCCTCACTTCTTCCCAGAAGTCTTCTGTGACCTCAAGTAACCTCATATTGCTGTTTGGGCTCTGCTTCATTCTTTGAAAATGCCTTCTAAAGGACATTTAGTTTAGGACAATGACATAATGAAGGTAACTGTAAATTGTAACTCCTTAGTTCATTTTTAACTAGTGTTATTTTCTTTAAATAATACAGCAATATTACTTTATACATTGTCTCTCTCTCTTTTTCTCTCCCCCCCCCTCCACAGAGTCTCACTCTGTTGCCCTGGGTAGAAGGTTGTGACATCATCATAGCTCACAGAAACCTCAAACTCCTGGGCTTAAGAGATCTTCCTGCCTTAATATCCTGAGTAACTGGAACTACAGGTGGCTGCCACCATGCTAGTTTTTCTATTTTTAGTGGAGATGGGGTCTCACTCTTGCTCAGGCTGCTCTCAAACTCCTGAGCTCAAGGGATCCTCCTGCCTCAGCTCAAGAGTGCTGGGATTACAAGGCATGAGCCACCTATACATGTTCTTTTTTTTATTTTTATTTATTTATTTTTTTTTTTGTAGAGACAGAGTCTCACTGTACCGCCCTCGGTAGAGTGCCGTGGCGTCACACGGCTCACAGCAACCTTTAACTCTTGGGCTTACGTGATTCTCTTGTCTCAGCCTCCCAAGTAGCTGGGACTACAGGCGCCTGCCACAGCATCCGGCTATTATACATGTTCTTTTAAGAGACCACACTGTGTCAAGCTTGGCTGTGAGCTTTCTGAATAAAGCAGAGTATAAAGGGGGCTGAGCTGGAGGGAGATTCAGTCACTTACTTAAATGTTTAGTGTAAATCTACTCTGCAGGCCACTCTCTGGTTCCGACAACAAAAGAAGTAAACAAATAAACACAAACACTGATCCCCCACCTTGTGTAGGAACTTTGTCAGCTTTTTGCTCCCAAAGCTAGCAGATGGGATAAAGACCCTGGAGACAGTGTGGGTGGCCAGCAGCAGGCACAGGGGCACTACAAGGGATACAGGGTGCTCATAGCAGGGAGGCGAAGGGAAGCATCAAAAACTTCCACAATCCCAGACAGAGAGCTCCTCCTAATCCCCCCAATGACAGCAACAGGACACTCCGGGCACCATGTGTTGTAAAGAAATTTTTTTTTTTTTTTTTTTTTTTTTTTGGCCGGGGCTGGGTTTGAACCCACCACCTCCGGCATATGGGACCAGCGCCCTACTCCTTGAGCCACAGGCGCCACCCGTAAAGAAATTTTTAATCCTCAGATTGTATGACTGAGATTTCTTTACTTAGCTGAAGACTAACATGATTCAAGTTTCTAGGGATTAACTCACCTCGACATATGAAATTGGAAATATGCCTATCTTGTCTGCCAGCATTCCTTCAGCCCAGTTTTCATCCACCCTGCGGATCACAGTCAGGATGTCATCCTGAAAGAATGAATGGGAAGTCATTAGTCCATCTGCTTCTGTTGAGCTTACATTTACTTGTCCTTTTCAGTAAGAAGACTCAGGTTTTAGAGGGTGTGAGTAAAAGAGCTATGACATCCCTTTAGCATAGCGGTTCTCAACCTGTGGGTCGCAACCACTTTGTAACAATGAAAATACATCCTGCATATCAGATATTTACATTACGATTCTTAACAGTAGCAAAATTAC
This sequence comes from Nycticebus coucang, assembly GCF_027406575.1. Lineage (NCBI taxonomy): Eukaryota > Metazoa > Chordata > Mammalia > Primates > Lorisidae > Nycticebus > Nycticebus coucang. The sequence continues at coordinate 107,401,805 of NC_069780.1, read as the reverse complement.
AGTTATGAAGTAGCAACGAAAATAATTTTATGATTGGGGGTCACCACAACATAAGGAACTATTAAAGGGTCGCAGCATTAGGAAGGTTGAGAACCACTGCTTTAGCACATGAATTCTGCATTCTCATGCACCAGATGCAACTACTAGTCCACCCAGCATCCTTTTAGAAAGCTGTGAGGCCACGGGCTCCTTCCACAAAAGGGCTGGCTGCTCATTTGTCTACAAGTTGGGACCTGAACTTCTGTTTGAGACTGATTCTCAGATGTTCCTCATTTTCTCTCTGATAATACACCAAATGCCCATTCACATGTATATCCCACTGCTCTCTACAAAAAAAAACACAATATTCTCCTTAAAACTTTGAACCATTTTATCAAATCAGGAAATATATTCCTGTGTGCTTTAAAGCAAAGAAATTTACATGTAAAATAAGGAAGTCATGATGTTTCATTTTGTCATTCATAACTCAGTACTTTAAAATCCCTGAGTGCTACACACACCCTTTAAAATAGCTTAGAAATAAATTTAGGCTCTAAATGTGAAAGTGATACCACACAGAGTGTTAGCCAAACTACTTTCATATAAGAATTCTGTGCACAAAAATCTCATCCCTGTGCCTTAAAGACTGCGTGTAGGTATTTTTAGGAGCACAGTGCCGTAGCTCACACAGAACTCCTGTATCTCTTTGCAAAAGGAAACACAAGCCATATTGCCAGGAATCCAGTCAGCTCCAACTCTACCTTCGCGAAAGGAAGGCAGTCTTTGTCCGCTTCCCTGTCTTTCACTTCGAAGTCATAGAGGGCTTTGCACTGAGGTGGGGGCTGAGGTAACGGTTTGATAATCTGCACGAAGTTGGTGGGGAAAAAGCCATGGATGCCATTGACTTCCCCGTGGTACCAGTTTTCATCCACCTGCCGGCGCAAGATGACGATGTCCCCTTTGCTGAATTTAAGGTCTCCAGGCTCTTTCCCTTCGTAGTTGTATAATGCTTTGGCACATGGTAGCTGAGGTATGCCCTTAAAAAGAAAGAAATTGCAATGAAAGAATCATCTGAAAATGTCTCTGAAAATGTCACTGTATTATCCTTGTGTTTAAGTCAAAGGCAAATCCACACTTTGCCCCTTGAAAAAAATCTCCCCTAAAAAGGTATATATGTATGTGCACTACCAATAAAGAGCAAATACAAGATCAGTGTCTACAGAAGATGAGAACAGCAGTTTCCACACACCAGCTGTGAGCTGGCCTTTCTCCTCCTCAGTGTGACTCAGCAGAGGCTGTGGCTTTGTTAGTCTGAGGTTTTCGGTACACAGAATACAACTGCCGCATTGACCTTCTTAGTAAGTAATTCATAAACTCATAAAAAAACAAAATTTCCTACGTTAACTACTTTACTCATTAGGATAAACGATAAGCACCAAAGAAAACAATTTTTAAACAGAAGCACATTTCACTGATTTCCTAACTGCTCTTAAGTTTGTCTCATGAAAATCAGAGTTTGACTTTTAGACAAACCTTTCCCTGACACTATTTTGTTTTGTTTTGAGACAGAGCCTCAAGCTGTCGTCCTAGGTAGAGTGCTGTGTCATCACAGCTCACAGCAACCTCCAACTCCTGGGCTTAAGCGATTCTCCTGCCTCAGCCTCCCAAGTAGCTGGGACTACAGGCACCTGACGCAACGCCCGGCTATTCCTTGGTTGTAGTTGTCATTGTTGTTTTGCAGGCCCAGGCTGGATTCAAACCTGCCAGCTCTAGTGTATGTGGCTGGTGCTGTAGCCGCTTGAGCTACAGGCGCCGAGCCCCTAACACTGTTTTTGATGTGGGCATAGACCTCACTCTCACATGGGTTCAGCAAGTGTTCACTGAAGATCAGCTTTGTATGAGAACTTGGACACAGCAGTTAGGGAAGTCATCAGGGCCCCTGCCCTCCCAGAGTGTGCAGCCTGCAGGTACACAGATGGGGCCTATCACAGTCTAAAGACCACCTAGCTGTGCTCTCTCCTAGATACAGAGCACTCCTAGGCTGATAAGTGAAGAGAGGAGGCATTCAGTGTTCTACGTTGCATTACAGTTTTAAATAGTACAAGTTTAAAGGTGGGCTGAGGGTGGTGGCTCACCCCTATAATCCCAGCACTCCAGGAGGCTGATCCCTTGAATTTAGGAGTTTAAGACCAGCCTGAGAAAGAGTGAGAACCTATCTCTACCAAAAATAGAAAAACTAGCCTGGTGTTATAGTGGGCACCTATAGTCCCAGATACTCAGGAGACTAAGGCAGGAAGATCACTTGAGCCCAGGAGTTGCAGGTTGCTGTGAGGGAGGCTGAGGCTATGGTACTCTACCCAGGGTGAGAATAAGACTCTGTCTCCAAAAAAAAAAAAAAAGAAAGAAAGAAAGAAAAAAGGAAGGAAAGAAAGGAAAAAAGTGTAGGTGCACACCCTGGGGCACTGTGACCACTAGAGGGACCAGATGTGACACTTTCTGGCTGCCTTAACACCCGTTCCTGAGCTCTAAGGCGTCACCTTCATGCCCCTGGACTCCTGGGCAACTCAAATGTGTCTACAGGATCCACGGAGGAGGGAGATTACAGAACACTTGCTTTTTGTGTCCTTACTCATTTATTCTTTCGCCCAGAAAACACTTATAGAGCTTTCTCTTTTTACCAGACAATAAATATATTGACAGAGACTCACAGGCTGCTTATGGGAGCAAAGAATGGGTCTTCGGGACTGGGGGTGCGGACATGGAAAGCTCCCTGGAGGCAGTGACACCTCTCTAAGGACACAGGAGTTAACCAGGCAGTACCCCAGAGGGACAAGAGTGTGTGGGGGCCTCAGTGCCCTGCACAAGAACTATGGGCAAGAAAAAGGATCTTAAAATGACAGTAAAAGTTTAAACTACTGTGTTCTTAGGCGAGGGCTAGTCACACAGGAGTCGGAAGCACCAAGGGGCATGGCAAGACCCAAGTGCGTGGAAAACAGACACAGGGCAGGCAGGCAGAGAGCTGTGTGCTACTCATAGGCCTCAAATAGTTGAATTTTCATTTTTTAAAGTTTAACCTTGGCAATAGAGGAGTAGTTAGTGCAACTCACATTACTGCCCCCACACACCCCCAAAAAGTGGATCGCAGTTTTATAACCTTGCTGGCAACAGAGAGAGCTTCATGACAGTTTTCAACAGTCCATTTGGACTGTAAAGTAACTGGAATATTTAGGTAGGACAGACTCTAAATCTCCATTCAGAGAGAGACTCCAGTTTAGGAATAGTAATACTTGCTCTCAAAATGTTCCCTGTAGACCCCTGCCTTGGCTTGGTCCCTCCAATATTGCTGGTTAATCAGAGCTGCCCAAGAGGTCTGTTTCCTGGGAGGGGAGGATTCAGGGCTTCCAGAAGCACCGACGTCCTCACATGCTCTGACTTCCAGACCTGTCCTAAAATGTGGCCTCTTAACAGTACGAACCCTCTCACGTTTGCTTGACCTAATCTTGTCAGGAATTCTGCTGTGTCTGAGGCTTCCCCAGGAAGGAAATGACCACCAGGGACCATGGTCCTGCTCCATTCAGCATCCAACTACATGGGAGGAAAACTCTATAAAGTTTTGCTGCCCTTGCAGACACCATACTGCACTCTCTACTGAACTATGTGTGTCTGGAAGCTTCGTCAAAATAGCTTAACCACACTTCCGAGACAGGTTTGAAGAAATAACAGTGACAGTTAATCAACACAGCCATAAATAAGACTGTGACAAGGAAGACAACATTGCTCTGAATGCACGTACTGTGACAGGCAGGTGAAACTTGCACCAGGGGAGCAGAGACCCCCAACAGCCTGCCTAGCTCAAATCCCACTTTCTAGCTGTGTGACCTCAGGCAGTTTAACCAACCTCTCTGTGCCTCTTTCTATATTTGGCTTGTTGTGAGGACTTCGTGAGTTTGGGACTATGAGCCACAGCTCAAAGGCCCAGCACATGGTAGGCGCCATCTGTGTGAACTGGCACCATCATCAAGCCCGTTCACCAGCCAAGCAGGCACCAACAATGTATGGGCCTGCATGCAGTTGGGCACTGTTCCTTTCAGGTGAATTGGACAGCAATGGCATTTTTAATACATATTCACAGTACAACAATGCAAAGAATGTCCCTCCCAGGAAGCATTTAGGATTTTGAAATGTGCATTTTTTGAAGCACACATTTGCTTTCCAAGTAGAATCCATTCATCTTCTGGTTGAACAGAAGAAATTATAAATTCACTAACACATACCATTTAATAGGGGATGGCATTTTAGATGTGGCTGTAGTTCATCCTGACAAGCCTATAGGCAGCAGAGCCCACATCAATTAACTGAAAATCCTATCACAGACCCAGCCACAAATGACTCTATTCACCAGTATGCCTGCTTCCCCACCTCAGTTAGCTCTGCGTGGTCCAGTCTGCCCAAACCCTGGCACAGGGACACACTCTTAAGACCTCTCTGAGCCACACCTGGGAGAACAGCCACAACATGGCTCTGCTGTGACGTGCTGATGTGGGTACTGAAGGGATAAATTTCCTCACAGATCTCTTCCACAACCAGCAGCCGGGGGATGGGGGAACTTACTAACTTTTCCACAATACCAATCTACTACACATTTCTAAAATCGTCGTGTATTCTAACAGAACAAGCAGTAAGGAGAATGAATGCTTATTACAGTGCTACATTTCTGTGATGCAACTGCAAATTCATTAATTCACACGGACTTGCCACATCAGGACTGCCAAGGTTATTACCATGATCAATCACCACAGAGAAACAATCATAAAGCGTGTGGCAACCTAACCATGAGCAAAACGTCTGTGCCTCTGATTGTGCTTTCTTATGCTCTTTCTCAATTCAATTCTAAGAGGGTAGAAAGCCATTTAGTGTCAAGTGCCTCCCAAGAAGGTTTCCCATTATCAATAAAATGAATTCTACTCTAATTTCTAAACAAGCAAAGTTCAGCGATCTTTTCAAAGATACACACTCACTGCAGGTGAGTGTAAGATTGCCAGGTGATTGAGGATAAAGGATTAAACAACTTCAAAGAGCAAGAAAAGAACACATTTTCCCTGTGCAAGGTCTAAGCAAGGGTCCTCAAACTATGGCCCGCAGGCCACATGTGGCAGTGTATTTTTTCCCGTTTTGTTTTTTTACTTCAAAATAAGATATGTGCAGTGTGCATAGGAATTTGTTCATAGTTTTCTTTTTAAACTATAGTCCAGCCCTCCAACTGTCTGAGGGACAGTGAACTGGCCCCCTGTTTAAAGTTTGAGGACCCCTGATGAAGCCACAACAACCGCAGGACAGCACAGGACGGCTCCCCACACAAGACAGCGCAGGACAGCTCCCCACACACGCAGGGCAGCGCAGGACGGCTCCCCATGCAGGGCAGCACAGGACGGCTCCCCACGCAGGACAGCGCAGGTCGGCTCCCCACGCAGGCTTTGCCTGTTCATTTACCACCCAGGAAGGTCTCAGAGTCCAACCATCCCCGGCCTGCTGCCCTCCACAGGGCTTGCAGGCTTTGCAAGCTGCTGTTCTGTGCCCCTCATCAGGCCAAGTCCCCGGGATCTGCAGAGCTTACATTTCATGCAGAGACTTTCACTTGGCTACACATGAAAGGGAGGCTTGAAAGGAGAGCAGGCTGGAGAGACTGACTCTGCGGCCTGACCCCGTCTCTCCCTGTCATTCACACCACCAGATTCATCAAAGGCTTGGCAGTTTGAGCAGGTCAAATGTTATAACAATTTTGCATCTAAAGCACATTTCAACCAACAGCGACTACTGTGCTCACTTAAAAATTTTAAGCATGACAGCAAACCAGTTGTACATTCCAAGTAATTTTTGTTTATATACAAGTTGTCTTATAACACTGTGATCTGCATACACATATTTTTTAAGTGCTTTATGCCTCCATTCTGTACCATCAAATGCGCTCCAATCTTTCTAGCAAAATCTTTTCTACTTAAAGATCTAGACGAGATTCTAACATGTAAATAAAACACTCACTGCCAATTTATTTTATGGACTCTAAATGCCAATGCCCAGGTACACACATGGGGCAGCCTATCTGCATTCAGGTCCTTTCATGCATTTCTCATTGCTCCATAAAGTCAAAAAGATTCAGTAACCTACTAAAAAGAACATTGAGGAGATCCTCTTCCAGCGGGAACAGCTATAAAATGTGCATAATTTAATTATCTAGTTCTACTTAAATTGGCACAGACTTTGGCTGGTTCCAACTTGACTCTCAGAAGCTTCCCAGAAAGGCCTGAGGTACAGAGAACTCACAGTGAAAAGAGGTGCCACATGAGAAGCAAGGAGCAACATGGGTTGAGGACAGAAATTTTTTTAAACGTCCTTTGTACAACAAAATACATGTTGCATTTCTCTACACAGTGAAATGCCTATCATGATACAATAGTTTTCATGAAAATACTGAGTCTTTAACAGTTAAATCTCCAGGGTTGTTCTTAAGCTTGGTCAGGTTATCACCCAAACATGACTTGACTGTCACTAGCTGTTTCTGCTCTAATTTAATGGACGTCCAGGATTAATACAAGAAATCGGTCTTGCAAAGCAATTTCAGAAGGGACTGAGAACATGCAATCCCACAACAGTCCATCTTTTCTTTTACTCGTGCTTTCCTTTAACAGGTGTTTGAGAGGAGCACTCAGCTGGGGAATTGTCAGCTGATGATCATTTCCTTAAACTTACACTTCCTACTCACCCCAAATCAGCCACATAAAATTTTCTAATCATAGTAACTTCAGTCAAACCTACCAGGCACTTGGAGGAGGGAAGTTGCAAATAAACACAAATTAAGAAAAACATACTTCTTCATTCACATTTTTTCTTTTTTTGCCCTTATTCTACTATGGGGGGGCCCCTTTTCTTGCATACTCTTCTAATTCCTCTGGACACAGACTCTGCCCAGCTGCAGGCCTTCCTCCTCAAGGCCAGGCCCGGGCCACACCCAGCAGCGCACTCCTCTGGCTTTGTCCACTCCCCCAGCTCCATCCACTCCCTTGTGCACACCCAGCTCCTGCTCTCACTCCTTTCTCTCCCCTCCCAACTCCCAAGATCCATACCACCAAATGCACATTCTTCTGCTCCTGATCATAGTACAGTGATAGTTTTCAGCCTTGCTGTTTTGCTGCTACTAATGGTTTAGGGAAGGTGTAGAGGAGAGGAACACAAAGCAGCAGCCTCCATCCCAAATCTCCAGGGCTGCTACCATCTATACAGTAACGATGAGGTCAAAAGAGAATGTCCAAACAGCAAGAGAGAAATGCAGAACAGAGTTTCACAAACATCAGAAGGGAAGACTACTCCTGGGTTCCTGGCTAATTTTCTTTCTAGGATCTACAATACAGGGGAAAAAAGTGAAATGTGCTTGGGGGCTGATTTCACTTTCCCACCAGTCCAGCAGGGCCTGAAGGGCACCCAGGAGCATGGTTTGAAAGGCTGTTGAGATAAAAGTAAACTGTGGGCAATTGTGTAAGAAATACCTACAGTTAGAAGACAGAAAAAACCAGGACCTCGGGAAACGGGAAGAGAACCTGAGAAATACAAGCAGAGCAGCAAGAACAACTCCTAAAACATGGTTGTGTCCACATCACCTCTGACTTTACAATCTGGAGACCATTTCCAATTACTTCTTAAATCAACTTAATGTTCTAAATCATGAGTTTTATGGCCCTCCATTCCAGTTAACCATTCCACCTCATATTTCCCACCCTCAGCCAGCAAAGAATCTGCTGTCATCACCACTGGCCTCACACAGGCCTCCTCCTCTCCAAACTCATCAAGAGTAACCCTCTACTCCTCCACCTCCCCAGCACTTGTATAGAAGTCATTACATGAGGGCTGTCTGTGAAAAACAGAGACACCCGCGTTGGTATACTTTCCAGACAGCCCCCATTCACCACAATTGATAATTACGCTGCATTTCTTTCACTTTCATTTTTATGTCCACCTCCAATGGCTGCTTCTGTTGTTTAGAATCAAGGGTAAGTAAGGCCAGGATCAAAGGTCTGGTTCCTGCATGGGTTAGCAAGACAGTCCCTGCTTCCCAGACGTGACTGCCACCTGTCTCTCAGGACCCAGCTCAGGCACTGCCTCCTTGTGAAGTCTCCCCTGACCACTCGCCATGGGGTTGGGGCTGGGGCTGGGGCAGGAACTGCTGTCTGGCACAGCCCAGCACATTGCAGGGCACTCCTAGGCACTCCTGGGACTCCTGGGATGCTCCTGGGTACTCCTGAGGGCTCAATGTAACTGAGCCATTAAATGAGAGAACCTTCCCAGCTAGAGTTGAGGTACATGTGACTATGGCCAAAGAGAGACCACTGACCTTGCCTGGTGGCAGGAAGGAGACCACAAGCCAAGGAATATGATGCTGGGAAGGGCCTAGAAGCAGGTGTTTCCCTCAAACCACCAGAAAGCAACATGGCCCTGCTGATACCTTGATTACTACCCAGTAAGACCTATGTCAGTTGTCTGACCTACAAAACCTAAGTTACTTAATCTATGTTGCTTTAAGCCACTAAATTTGTTGTGATCTGTTAAAACAGCAAGAGAAAACAAATATGCCACATGAACCAGTATCCAGAACTCTGGCAGCCACAATTGGCCACACATCACATTTCTCTGAGAGCTCCTCTCCTTCTCAGGTTATAGGAGGATAAATAACTTCAGTGGAATGAAAAAGAGACTCCTTCCTGCAGCTCACACGTTGAGTTACTTTACCTCATTCTTAAGAACTATGTTTGCTTCCAAGTGAAACAAAGTTTACTTTGAACAAATTTATCAGTGTTCTGCTTAAAACAGCTGGCTGGACCTTCCAGAAGCATCTTATAAGAATTACACATTTTTTCCTAAGACATATTCCACCCACTAAGTCATACCAGAAGCTTGGTAATCATGCAGATGATGGTGTGAATGCAAATCCCTCAGATTTCCACTCTGCAATAAGCTTTTTAGAGGAAAAGTGTGAATATACCAAAGACCCTAAATGTCGTGCTAAAGAAACCTGCATAAACCCTGGGTATGCCCACTGCTTGGCAGGGCAGGAACCAAAGGAAAAGCTGTAGTCCTGGTACTGACCAGCCAGAGCCAGGCCAGCTACAGGGTGGCAAGGAAAAAAGGAGCAAAGGCAGCAAAACAAAATCCAGGCTTCAATTGGCTCCTCCTTCCCAATTTTGAAGGCAATGTGTCTCACTCTGGAAAAGGAAGAGTTAAATTGAAAACTTGTGCGGGAAAATTCGCCCAAACAGAGGGTGTGAGGGCTTGTGCCCCAAATCATGCTATTGTGAACTTACCTCCACTGCACTGAATGCTGACACTATACAAGCAGTGATCACAATGACAACAATACAGCTCAACACATGGCCACAACTGGGGCAATGGTCCCTACTCAAGCCATTGCTAACATGAGCCACTCCATAACCCTTCATCATTAGCAGTAGCTGGTCCTTAACCTTAGGTAGTCTCACATGAACTAGTTCCATCAGGAACCCAAGACCATCCCTAACCCTCACCAGTCCTCCATCCTAACCATCATTAACCAGAGTGGGTCCCTAATTTGAACCATTGCTAACTTTAACTGGTCCCACACTTCAGCTATCTCTAATCCTAGACTGGCAAGGGTTAGTGATGCTGGCATTAGAGACCACCTAGGGTTAGCGATGGCTCAGGTTAAGTACTGTCTAGGATTAGTGATGGATACTCTTAGGGACAAGCTAGGGTTCACCATGGCAGTGGTAGGGATGGGTAGCTTTAGCGATCGCTAGGATATAGAACAGCTTTCCTGAACACATGTAGCTGGTTTCACCATGAATGATTCCCCTCTCCTGTACTGCATAAGACTTATAGTAGGGAAAGTGTTCGAGCGTGAGGAGTAACACACTGGCCGTCCAGATACCAGGACAATTTACTCTGTTTACTTGAAGAGACTACACACGCTAGCAGGTAAAGAACTAACATAAAAGGAAAAGATAAAGGTCAGTTTTAGCAGTTTTTTCCAAGCCTTTCCAAAAACTGAAATAAAAAATGTCAACAAGAGGGGACGGCGCCTGCAGATCAAAGGGTTAAGGCGCTGGCCCCATATGACGGAGGTGGTGGGTTCAAACCCAGCCCTGGCCAAAAAACGCAAAAAAAAAAAGTGAGACCCCAGCTGGACGGCGCCTGTGGCTCAGTGAGTAGGGCACCGGCCCCATATACCGTGGGTGGCGGGTTCAAACCCAGCCCCGGCCAAACTGCAACCAAAAAATAGCCGGGCGTTGTGGAGGGCACCTGTAGTCCCAGCTGCTCGGGAGGCTGAGGCAAGAGAATAGCATAAACCCAAGAGCTGGAGGTTGCTGTGAGTCCTGTGACGTCATGGCACTCTACCGAGGGCGGTAAAGTGAGACTCTGCCTCTACAAAAAAAAAAAAAAAATGATTGACACGATCTTTGCCCCCAAACAACAACAACAACAAAAAGAAATGTCAACAGGAAACAAACAAGTTAGGACATGACTCCTTTTGGAAACCTTTGCTAAAATAAGAGGAATGCAGGAAAGATACTTTTTATTTCTATAAAATCATGAAGTGTGTGAGACTACAAACACAAAGGTGACAGCAGAGCCAACAGGAAGACCTATTTGTTTTTTTACAGCAGTCACCGCTGATGTCATTCTTTTTCCCTAAATCTGGTTCCTGATACAGTAGGAAGAACAGGTGGGAACGCAGTGGCTTGGGTACTTGCACGGCACAGAGGCAGCCATATCAGGGCAGGCCCACCAGAGGGTTGCTGTGGACACACAGCCTCTCCTGGAAGCCTTTAGGTGTGGCAGGAGCACACACAGTCATCTGTTTCAGAGCAGATTACCTGCTGGCTGCTTTACAGCCAACATGCATCTTTAAACTCTAAACTCTAAGGCAGGCATCCTCAAACTTTTTTAACAGGGGGCCAATTCACTGTCCCTCAGACCGTTGGAAGGCCAGACTATAGTTTAAAAAAACAAACTATGAACAAATTCCTATGCACACTGCACATATCTTGTTTTAAAGTAAAAAACAAAACGGGGAACAAATACAATTCACACTGCCACATGTGGCCCATGGGCCGTAGTTTGAGGACCCCTGCTCTAAGGTGACTCAGCTCCATCAGCAAAACCAGAGATCACATGTGCACGTGTCAAGGCAGATGAAGATTCTAGAAAGCCACGTGGTAGGGCCGGGGGGGCAACGCAGAGCCAGCACAGGCTGCAAAGTCCTTCAACCTGGGCCTGAATCCAGGTGGCTTTGCTTCTCTGAGCCTCCCATAAGGATAGCTATTCTTTCCCTACTGAGCCATTCAAATTTAACAATTCAATAACATTCTAAAGAGAGCTAAATCTCATGACCTTTAAATTCAATCTACAGCAACCACTAATTAACTATGAGCCACTGAAAGGAGATGCCTACATGGAAGAGGAAGACGGGTGGAGGAAAGAGTCCTAACTTCCTAGCCCATTCCAGGTCCTAAGTGTGGAATGTGTCAAGACAAAGTCCATGCACAGCCCAGGTTGTATCCTGAACAGCATACCTAAAGCCAAGAGGGACCAAGCAGCAGACAGTAGTGGACAAGACCACACTCTGAGGGATTACCCATGAGATGCAGGGTTTTTTATTTCCTTGACTCGAATTCTATGTGCCTCATCTCAGTTTTCACATAGTGATGGTACATGTCTATCAGGATTAAAGGCCTTCTTATTCCATCTACAGGCTCTTGCAGGTTGAGACTAGGGGTTATCTGCTTCCCAGAAAGAAGTTGCAACTGAATGGGACAAGGTTTAAGAGGAATTTCAGGATCTCCTTCCGTCTGTGTTATGATAGTTATCAACAAAGGCTATTCTTTTTTTTTTTTTTTTTTGCGGTTTTTGGCCAGGGCTGGGTTTGAAACTGCCACCTCAGGCATATGGGGCTGGCGCCCTACTCCTTTGAGCCACAGGCACCGTCCTACAAAGGCTATTCTTTCATTGTGGTCATCATCCCACAAATATTTACCAGGCATTGACCACAAGCCACGCATCATGTGCAACTGTGAGTGTGAAACAATGAACGGGGCAGACACAGCCTCAATCCCCGGGGTGTCCCCAGCTGAGTCTAAGGACCAGGCCGAGAGAGACAGCAGCAGGAAGCCATGGTGCCTTAACTCCAAACCAGCTGAACTATGATGGGGAAGAATGCTACAATGTCTAAAGGGAGGTGCAGTCTCAGTTGATCTTTTTAAGCTGCACAGAAGAACTAATTACTATTAGAAGTATCATCCTTTTCTTTTAGGAAAATAATTTAGTTATTTGAAGGGTATTACCAACCACTAACCCCCACCCTCAGAGCTGGTGTGGACAGAAAAGGTGAAGGTCCAGAGTAAGGGAAGGGGGGGGGGGTGGCTAGACCTGAAGGGAGAAGGTGAACAGAGCACCACAGCCCCAGGATATGTCAAGAGCTGTAGGAACTTGCACTGTGCGCTCATTCTGCCACCTGCAGCCCTCAAGCCTTCAGAAGTTTGTTATAATAACAGCTCTGGGTAACTGGTGCTTTGAAGGAAGGAGAGGGAATTTTTCCCTGTTCTAGGCAATGAGATCAGAGAGCAGGCAGCAGTCAAGGGCCGGGAGAATTGTGCAGAGTAATCAAGAATCCAGTGGGCGGCACCTGTGGCTCAGTGAGTAGGGTGCTGGCCCCATATACCGAGGGTGGTGGGTTCAAACCCAGCCCTGGCCAAATTGCAACAAAAAAAATAGCCGGGCGTTGTGGCAGGCGCCTGTAGTCCCAGCTACTTGGGAGGCTGAGGCAAGAGAATCGCCTAAACCCAGGAGTTGGAGGTTGCTGTGAGCTGTGATGATAGCACTCTACCGAGGGTGATAAAGTGAAACTCTGTCTCTATTTAAAAAAAAAAAAAAAAAAAGAATGCAGTGGGGAGGCAAGATGCCAAGGTAGAGACCATAAAAGTGCATGTGGCAAGCTCCTGCACACACCTCCACGGCCCTCTACCCCCAAGAATCCTCAGACACACCGGGAAGACACTGGACTCTCCAGAGTATATGGGATGGAGACTTGAGTCATTTTATTTAAGTAGTAGGGACAGAGTAATATCACACAGCTAAAAGATTTAGAAGCCTGAGGTTATATGAAAACTTTGTGCAAGAAATGGTAACTTCTCCAATGACAGTAATGACTGCCCTATTTTTGAATAAGAAGTACCATAACTTTAAATAGAGTGGCAGCAGGAAATTGTTGGACTTACTCTTAGGACTTTATGTTGCATATATAACTGCTACTATTTCTCAGAGACTGACTACAAAATGATTGTTTATATCACATCTTATTTCCTCTCTGATTCCCTTCCAAAACATTTTATTCCTTTAGGTGCAAGAAATAATGAAAGTTATACTGTTAAAAAACACCTGTAAAGTTTATTTCAAATAAAGTAAAATCTCCACAGATACACACATTTTGACTATTAAAATGTCCTATCATATCAGTAAGGAATCTGTCCTTTAAATTCATTTTATGGCACTTTCTCCACTCCAAGGTATATTAAGATTCTCTTTAAAATCCTGAGGCCCCTGTATCACATGAAAGGATTATTTTTGATCACGCTTAAACTATTAGAGCTACTAGCAACTATTTTTCTAGTTTCTGTTTAAGAGATTTAAGTTGGCTTTCTTATGTAGTGTATTTTCTTTATGACAAATTCTCTCTCTCTCTCTCTCTCTGGTTGACAGAGAACCTTTTGAGTGTATGCATTTTCCCACTAGAACTTGCCTCCAGAATTAACAAAGTAATCAAGGGTCTAACTAATTACCTAACCAGGCATCTGCAGTCCATAAGATAAAATATTTCCGCAGGTTGGGCGGCGCCTGTGGCTCAGTGAGTAGGGCACCGGCCCCATATGCCGAGGGTGGCGGGTTCAAACCCAGCCCCGGCCAAACTGCAACAACCAAAAAAAAAATAGCTGGGCGTTGTGGCAGGCGCCTGTAGTCCCAGCTGCTCGGGAGGCTGAGGCAAGAGAATCACGTAAGCCCAAGAGTTAGAGGTTGCTTGTGAGCCGTGCGATGCCACGGCACTCTACCCGAGGGTGGTACAGTGAGACTCTGTCTCTACAAAAAAAAAAAAAAATATTTCCGCAGGTTAATGTTGGATGTAGATAAGTTACTAGTAAAAAGAAGTAAATGAGCTTTGGAACAGAAAGGGAAAGGTATTTGTACTGAGTTGACAGTACTTCATCCCTCCCCAAATTGATATCTACCTGGAATCTCAGAATACTACCTTCGTGGGAAATAAGAGTATCTGCGAATGTAACTCATTAAGATGAGGCCACACTGGATTCGAGGGGTCCTAAATCTGTAACTGGGTCCTTAGAAGGAGGCCCTGTGAAGACAGAAAGACATCAGGTGAAGAGGGCTGGGTGGCAAGAGGCAGAAGTCAGACGCAGGTCCCTGCCAGGGAAGGTGAGGACTGCTGTCAGCCCCCAGAAATGGGGAAGGAGGAGAGATTCATCCCAGGAGCCCTCAGAAAGAGTACAGCCCAGTCAACACCCTGATTTCAGGGTTATGGCCTCAAGAATTGTGACAGAATAAATTTCTATTGTTTGTAGCCATCCAGTTTGAGATATTTGTTACAGTGGCCTCAGGAAACTGATACTGCATCTTCAACTGAAAAGCACAACTGGAGGAAATTAGCTTACATGACCCATCACTATTAGAGGGAAACAGTGGTGCAGCAGAGACACACAGTCTTGTGCAAATTCCATTAGTACTAACAATAAGACATTTCCCGCACCACATCCAGGTGGCCCTTCGTATCCCGAGATGGCTCCGAGGGGAAAGCAAACCTAATGACAGAAACAAAAGGTCCTATACATGGTAATTCTAGCAGTGTGAACATTAAGAAGGGATACACTGTGCTGCTCTGATCACACCTGAAACACCCTCCCCCGCTTCTTCACTACACAAAACAATAATGAAAACACAGCTGTAACCATCATAACTCACTGGAAGTCTGACAGCAAAAAAAGCCCACATGTAAAAACATCAACACACTCAAAATCTTAAAAACTTTTCTGGCTTGTTTAACAATCTTAACCTGCCTGACCACAGTTCAATAAATTCTAAATGAAAAGCTTATGCAGAAATGGACAAAATTAGCAGAATAATTTCTTCCATGCTCCCTGTGTCACTGTACACGGGCTTCAAGCTTTCAGCAGGGAGTGCAGAACACACGCTTCTCTTCTCCAGAATTTTGGTGGTTTCGTCACTAAGGAAACAGCTTATCAATCCATCTCCTGTAACCAGCTTTTTCAATGAATGATATAGTTATCTTGACATCTTCATAAAGTTAGATATAGCACAAAAGCAAAAAAATAAAATGAAATGAAAACTTTTGGGATACAATTGAACTGTCCCATTCTAGCACATACGAGATAGCTTGGGATTAAATAGTTACACTGACCAGACTCTTAGTTTGAACAGAAGTTTTTCAGAATGTCTACAATGAAGCACTGTGGGTTTCTGTCTCCATGGATGCAATGCTGAAGCTCACCCAGAAGAAAGCAGATACTTATCACAGTGAGAAAGTTATGCCCTGCCCCACACCATCAATTATCATTATGATGAGCACAGCGACCCCCTGCCCCTCACCACTCACATCAGTACAGAAAAGATCGTCTACAATCAGTCAATATGGCACTCAGCATCTCATTCTAATGTTTTGCTGTGATTTAGCCCCATTAAAACACTTTCCTTTAAAGATCACATGTTCCATTTTGACTAGGACCATGTGGAGCCAAGGTGGGCAGAAGGCCTGGTAAGTCAGCAGGAATCCTGACCCCTCACAGGCTCTGGAAGCGAAAAGCAGACCAGAATTCGAGTTAACACAGAAGAGAATCATGTTGAGAGGAGGTGCACTGTGCCTTCTTCTTCCAGGGACCCCTCTTCCAGGAACTCCCCCACTTATATAGATCTTTTGACAGGCATAGGTTTTCTGTTTCCAAGGCTACCGGAGCAATGCCATTGGTTAAAAATAAAATCAACAAATAATAAAATGTTAAGGAAAAAAAAAGAGAGAATAAAACCAACATTGCCCTATTCTGTTAGGGAAAGTAGGGAGCACAGGAAAAGAGCAAGCTCCAGGCCAGGCAGCTCCCCTGCCACTTAGCCATGTGCTCTTGGGCAAGCTGTTCAAATTCCCTGAAGTTCAGTTTCTTCATTCAAGTGTCAAGGGGCTGAAGAGAGACTGAGCAAGCAGAACACCTCACACTATGAAGTCTCCCACACTCAGAAAGCTTGGTGCCTCTCCTTTTCTCTTGGTGCCTTTCCCACAGCTGAGCTGAGGTTACATTTTAACTTCTAGCAGAAAAGCTCCAGACATGTCAGCTTCCAACAGACAAAGCACAAGGACTCCGTTCTTGGAGAGTTATTTGAGGGATACTTTTTCCTTTAACCATAAATTAGTGCTTGCAGCTATTCCAGGGCTGTTATGTTCTATTTCAGTATATAAAGATATTAAGTCTGCAAATTAAAACTCCTTCCAAAATTGTTTCCTCTGGAACAAATAAGTAATTTTTACCCTGTTAGAGAGGATGCCATGGTGTACGGTGAGGCTGAGTAGTTTTTACAGTGAGCCTTGATGTCTGAGGCTGTAGGACACAGTGTGAGCTCCCATCAAGGAACAGTCCTCCCCATGTATTACATATAATGAGGCAAAAGGGCTCTGCACACAGCCCTGCCAGTCCCCTGAAGAAAAGGTCCCTCAGCCTGGGAACTGAGTAAGAGTTCTCGATTTAGAAATTACCTCTCTCAGCAATGGAAAAAGACAGTCTCTGAGCCTTGGGAATAAATTAGCTGTTGTTAAGATTCAAAATCTGAACAAAAGGTGCTGTTTTCAGGTTTATGTTATTTGTTACTGTTAATGGTATTTTTTTCCCCGTTTTTTCCTCCCAAGACATTTTATAAAATCTTTTTTTGGCTGTGCTGAAGCAATCTAAAGGACAGGGATTTTTTTTTTCACATTTGGGAGCAGCAGCAGCGTAACAACTGCTGGGAAACAGTACCAGGAAACCCCCCAAAATATTTTTTAAGAGAGAGATACAGACATACATTCAGGGAGTAAGAAGATAATTCTCTACCTAGAAGTTTTTCTACATAGCAATAAACTTGTGACTTATATTTTAGCCTTTTTTACTGTGAAATAAAGCATACAGAGAAAATGGACAAAGGGCTAAGAGCGGTGGCGCATGCCTGTAATCCTAGCATTCTGGGAGGCTGAGGAGGGTGGATTGCCTGAGCTCACAGGTTCGATACCAGCCTGAGCCAGAGTGAGACCCCCATCCCTAAAAATAGTCGGCATTGTGGCATGTGCCTGTAGTCCTAGCTACTCAGGAGGCTAAGACAAGAGAAATCACTTGAACCTAAGAGTTTGAGGTTGCTGTGAGCTATGATGCCATGGCACTCTACTAAGGGTGATAAAGTGAGATTCTTGTCTCAGAAAACAAGAAAAAAAAAGAAAATGGACAAAAACAAGATATGCAGCTTAAAGGTTTATTACAAAAAGAAACACATAACCACCAGGATGAGAAGAGCTTGTCAGAACCCACAAGCGACCCCTCATGACCCAGCTGATAGCTATACCTGCCCTTTCCCAAAAGTAACCATAACCTTGATTTTCACCTGTGTATGCATCCTTAAGACACTGTGGTTTTGCTTTGCCTCTCAAAAATGTGATTTAAATGAATCATGCTGTCTGTATTCTCATTTCCAGCTTCCTCTACTCCAGGTTGTTTGTGAAATTCACCCACATGATTACATGTACTTGCCAGTTTGTTGCTTTTCAATAATGCACACAATTCCACTGTGCAATAGGTAACTTTTTATCCAAAGAATCTTGGTGAACATTTGAATTCTTTCCAACTGTTGATTATTATGAACAGCTGGGAGAGATGGCTCACGCCTGTAACCCCAGAAATTTGGAAGGCTGAGGTGGAAGGATAACTTAAGGCCAGGAGCTTGAGACCCGCCTGGGTAACGTTTTGAGACCCCATCTTTACAAAAAAATTTGAAACTTAGCTGGACATAGTAAAGTATGCCTGTCATCCTAGGCACACAGGAGCCTGAGGCAGAAAGGTTGCTTGAGCCCATAAGTTTGAAGTGGCAATGAGCTATGCTGACACCACTGCACTCTAGTCCAGGCAACAGAGCAACACCTTGTCTCCAAAACTAAAAAAATGGTTATGACTGGTGCAATTGTAAAGGTGTCTTTTGTTAAATGTATTCTAAGGAATGAAACTGCTAGGTAATAGGGCATACATGTCAGAAACTTTTGCAGATCATACCCACTTCATGTTCCCCATCAACTAGAAGCTCTTAGGAGAAAACGCTAGTTGCTGCACATCCTTGCCAAACTTGGTGGACTTCTTCTCTCCCACTTCCGTATAACAATGGTTCTGAACACATTCTCAAATGCCTATCTGTCATGTGTTAATACTGTATTATTTTACACAGTCAGTATTTATTAAGAATTCTCCTCCCACTCACATTTATAGTTGCATTTCTGACTTTCTACCTGAGATCATCTTTCTCCTACTTAAGTAACACCCTCTAATATTTTCTTTAAAGTCTGTTGTTATCAAAATTTTCAAGTTTATCTGAAAACGTCTATTTCACCCTCGCACTGGAAGCATCCTTTTGCTGCATAGAGCTCTACGTTGACAATTATTTTTTTTCTGCACATTGAAGAGTCATTCCATTACCTTCTAGGTTCTGATGTTTCTGATAAAAGTCCAGAAAGACATTTGTCCATTTTTCTTCCAGTTGCTTTTAAGATTTTCTTTTTGGTTTTACTTTTATCAGTTTTGTAATGATAGGTCTAGGCATGAATTTCTTTTTACTTATCCTTTTTGAAGTTCACAGGATTTCTTGACTTTGTAAGTACAGTTAATTTATTTTTTTTATTATTATTATTATTTTTTTTTTTGTAGAGACAGAGTCTCACTATACCGCCCACGGGTAGAGTGCCATGGCGTCGCACGGCTCACAGCAACCTCTAACTCTTGGGCTTACGCGATTCTCTTGCCTCAGCCTCTCGAGCAGCTGGGACTACAGGTGCCCACCACAATGCCCGGCTATTTTTTGTTGCAGTTTGGCCGGGGCTGGGTTTGAACCTGCCACCCTCCGCACATGGGGCCGGCGCCCTACTCACTGAGCCACAGGCGCCGCCCCACATACAAAGTCCGCAGCCCTTTTCTCTTCAAATGTTGCTGTGCTCCACTACAGCTCTTGTTTACTACTGAGATTATAAGTACTTAAATATATTTCATTGTATCCTTTATGTCTCTTAACCGATCTCTCTTATGTATTTTCCAATCTTTTCTCATTTGTAATTTACTTTATATTTTCTTTCTGCTATTTTCCACTATGTTAATTCCCTCTTTAGTTTTATTTAATATGTTGTAAATCTACATAGTGAGTTGCTCATTTTGGTCACTATAATTTGCAGTTCTAGAATTTCCACTTGATTCTCTTTTATACTTTCTACTTCTCTTGAATTCTTGTCTTTGCTTGAAAACGGTAAACTTTAAAGTCTGTTTCTAATGCTAATCTATGAAGCATTTAGGATATTTTTTCTACTGCTACTGTTTTCCCTGCTAATTTTTTCTTTCCTTCTCATGGGTTTGTTTATAGTAAGTCCTTGTTTAACAGTGGCAACAAGTTCCCGGCAACAGTAACTTTAAGAAACTATCCCCAAACAACTTTTTTCTCTCTTTAGCATTATTATGAAACAACACTACTTAAAGACCCACTGAGTGTCTTGCTCAAATCTGCAGTTTCCAAATACCCACCAGTGAGGTTAAGCGAGGACTTACTGTATTTTTGATGGTTGGTCAGACATTCTTTTTGCAAAAATGTTAGTACATTTAATTTGAGAAACAGGGTAATATAATATTCTCCAGGAAAGAATTTAAACTTGTTCCTGCCAGATAACCAGGGATCTAGTACTCTAGAGTCATCTTAATCTAACCTTAGGGAATGAGAGGATTAGAAGCTGGGCCTTCATTCTCCCGACTTTAGCCCCATAATTCTCTACTATCTTAAACCTCTCCAATGGCTCCGAGCAGACTTTTTTGGTTTTCTTTGTTGTGCAAGAAAATTGTCCTCGATACACTTGTTCAGACTGCTAAATACACTGTGACCCCCTCAAAATCAGGATGTTCTCCTTCAAAGAAAGAAATACAAAGCTTTCATAAAGTTAGAATGCCCTAGAAAAATCAATTGGTACAAACTGCTGTACCTAATAAGACACGTTTTCTGGCAATATTTCTGAGCTACAGAAAAAGGTAAACCTTTAGTTTTACCTTTAGTAAACTGCCTTATGGAAAAACCCAAAACAAGGTCCTCTGTCTCCACTTTCCCTTTCCAAACCAGAGACTGGTTTTCAGGTTACACATTAAACCACAAATGAAAGGCCTGATTCTTAGAAGACAGGAGCAATGAATACTTATAGCCTCTCCAGCCTTACTAACACTGGTGTTCTCTGTCTACCCTGTATGCAGCCTACATGTAGCAGATAAGCCTTAAATAACCAGAAGGTCACGCTGTCACTTTCCACAGGACTAATCAACACAAATATGTACTTGAAAACGTACTTCTGAAAGGTCAAAAAAAGAAAAAAAACACATGTTATCTGTTTATGCTCCTTTTTCCACACTGTGGTAACTGTAATACATCTGCACCAATACATGCATCCTGACTTGCCTATTTTAAAACAGAAATAATGCCTTCTCTATGGAAATAAAACTTATGATCTTTTCTACAGCATGTGACATGTATCAGTCTTTAACAAGTACTAAAGAGAGTAAGTAAAATCACATCTAGACACATAATAATATTGAAGAATGTCCAAGACAACAATGAGAAAAGTTTTTCTTTTGTTATTGTTGGGAATTCATTGAGGGTATAAGAAACCAGTTTACCCTGATTGCATTTGTTAGGTACAGTCCCTCTTACAATTGTGCCATGTACCCAAAAAGTGTCACACACCAAGTACCCACCCCCTCCCTTCTACCCTTTCTCTGCTCTTTTCTCCACCCTTCCCTCCATCTTTCTCTCTCTGCTCTCCCCTTCCCCCACCCCCACTGTGTCATTGTCATTAATTGTCCTCATATCAAAATTGAGTACATAGGATTCATGCTTCTCCATTTTTTTATGTTTGTTTTCTGTTTTGTTTTGTTTTTGTAGTTTTTTGGTTTTTTTTGGAGGGGGGGGCCTAGGCTGGGTTTGAACACACCACCTCTGCTAAATGGGACTGGCGCCCTACTCCTTTGAGCCACAGGCACCCCACCCATGCTTCTCCATTCTTGTGATGCTTTACTAAGAATTATGTATTCCACTCCATCCAGGTTAATACAAAGGATGTAAAGTATCCATTTTTTTAATGGCTGAAGAGTATTCAATGAAGAACATATATAACAGCTTGATAATCCATTCCTGGGTTGGTGGGCATTTAGGCTGTTTCCACATTTTGGCGATTATAAATTGAACTGTGATAAATAGAGTCGTGCAAGTGTCCTTATGATAAAAAAATTCTTTCCTTCTGGGTAGATGCCCAGTAGTGGAATTGCAGGATCAAATGGAAGGTCCAGCTTCAGTTCTTTGGGGCTTTCTCCATAGTTCTTTCCTTCCAAAAAGGTTGTATTAGTTTGCAGTCCTACCAGCAGTGTAAAAGTGTTTCCTTCTCTCCACATCCACACCAGCATCTGCTGTTTGAGATTTTGTGACGTGGGCCATTCTAGGTGGTTTTCATTTGCATTTCTCTAATAATTGGAGAAGATGAGCATTTTTTCATGTTTGCTAGCCATTCGTCTGTCTTTTTTAGAGAAGGTTGTGTTCATGTCTCCTGCCCATTGATAGATGGGATTGTTGACTTTTTTCATATGCATTGAGTTCTCTATAGATCCTAGTTATCAAGCTTTTGTCTGATTCAAAATATGCAAACATCCTTTCCCATTGGGTAGGTTGTCCATTTGCTTTGGTTATTATCTCCTTAGCTGTACAGAAGCTTTTCAGTTTAATTAAGTCCCATTTGTTTATTTTTGTTGTTGTTGCAATTGCTATTTCATAAAGTCTTTCCCAGGCCGATTATCTTCCAGTATTTTTCCTATGCTTTCTTTGGGGATTTTTATCATTTCATGTGTTAAGAATCAATTTTTGTGAGTGGAGAAAGGTGTGGGTCCAGGTTCAGTCTTTTACATGTGGGTATCCAGTTCTCCCAGCACCATTTATTGCATAGGGAGTCTTTCCCCCAGTGTATATTCTTGTTTGGTTTATTGAAGATTAGGTGCTTGTAAGATGTTAGTTTCACTTACTGGTTTTCTATTCAATTCCAAATGTGTAAATCTCTATTTTTGTGCCAGTACCATGCTGTCTTGACCAGTAAGACTTTGTAGTACAGCCTAAAATCTGGTATGCTGATATCCCCAGCTTTGTTTTTATTACTAAGAACTGCCTTAGCTATATAAATTTTTTCCTGGTCCCATACACAATGCAGAATCATTTTTTTTTTTGAAAGTACGATGATGGCATTGAATCGGTAGACTGCTTTGGGAAGTATAGACATTTTAACAATGTTGATTCTTCCCAGCCATGAGCATGGTATGTTCTTCCATTTGCTATGCTATTTCCTTTCTTAGGGTTTCATAATTTTCTTCATAAAGATCCTTCACCTCTTTTGTTAGGTATATTCCTAAGTATTTCATTTTCTTTGAAGCTATGGTGAAGGGGGTTGTGTCCTTTTTCTTTTTTGAAACAGAGTCTCACTTTGTTGCCCTCAGTAGAGTATCATGGTGTCACAGCTCACAGCAACCTCCAGCTCTTGGGCTTAGGCAATTCTCTTGCCTCAGCCTCCTGAGTAGCTGGGACCACAGGCGCCTACCACAACACCCAGCTATTTTTGTTGTTGTTGTGGCAGTTTGGCTGGTCTGAGTTTGAACCTTCCACCCACAGTATATGGGGCCAGCACCCTACTCACTGCGTCACAACTCACAACCGGGAGTTGTGTCCTTAATTAGCCTCTCATTGTGGCTGTTATTGGCATATACAAAGGCTACTGACTTGTGGACATTGATTTTTATACCCTGAGACATTACTGTATTTTTTGATGACTTCCAGGAGTCTTGTGGTTGAGTCTTTGAGCTTCTCTAAGTATAAGATCATATCGTCAGCAAAGAGGGAGAGTTTGACCTCCTCTGCTCCCATTTGGATGCCATTTATTTCCTTGTCTTGCATAATTGTATTGGCTAGAACTTCCATTACTATGTTGAATAGTAATGGTGACAGAAGACAACCTGTCTGGTTCCAGTTCTAAGAGGAAAAGCTTTCAGTTTTACTCCATTCAGTAAAACATTAGCTGTGGGTCTGTCATAGATAGCTTCGATTAGTTTAAGAAATGTGCCACCTATGCCTATACTCCTCAGTGTGCTAATTAGAAAAGGATCCTGGATAAAGGACTTAAATTTAAGGCATGAAACAATAAAAATCCTCAAAGAAAGCATAGGAAAAACACTGGAAGATATTGGCCTGGGAAAAGACTTCATGAAGAAGACTGCCATGGCAGTTGCAACAACAACAAAAATAAACAAATGGGACTTTAGTAAACTGAAAAGCTTCTGTACAGCTAAGGAGACAACAACCAAAGCAAAGAGACAACCTACACAATGGGAAAGGATATTTGCATATTTTCAATCAGACAAAAGCTTGATAACTAAGATCTATAGAGAACTCAAATTAATCCACATGAAAAAAGCCAACAATCCCATAGATCAATGGGCAAGAGACATGAATAGAACTTTCTCTAAAGATGACAGACAAATGGCTAACAAACACATGAAAAAATGTTCATCATCTCTATATATTAGAGAAATGCAAATCAAAACCACCCTGAGATATCATCTAACCCCAGTGAGAATGGCCCACATCACAAAAGCTAAAAACTGCAGATGCTGGCGTGGATGTGGAGAGAAGGGAACACTTTTACACTGCTGGTGGGACTGCAAACTAGTACAACCTTTCTGAAAGGAAGTATGGAGAAACCTCAAAGCACTCAAGCTAGACCTCCCATTTGATCCTGCAATCCCATTACTGGGCATCTACCCAGAAGGAAAAAATCCTTTTATCATAAGGACACTTGTACTAGACTGTTTATTGCAGCTCAATTTACAATCGCCAAAATGTGGAAACAGCCTAAATGCCCACCAACCCAGGAATGGATTAACAAGCTGTGGTATATGTATACCATGGAATACTATTCAGCCATTAAAAAAAATGGAGACTTTACATCCTTCATATTAACCTGGATGGACGTGGAAGACATTATTCTTAGTAAAGCATCACAAGAATGGAGAAGCATGAATCCTATGTACTCAATTTTGATATGAGGACAATTAATGACAATTAAGGTTATGGGGGAAGCAGAAAGAGGGACGGAGGGAGGGGGGTGGGGCCTTGGTGTGTGTCACACTTCATGGGGGCAAGACATGATTGCAAGAGGGACTTTACCTAACAATTGCAATCAGTGTAACCTGGCTTATTGTACCCTCAATGAATCCCCAACAATAAAAAAAAAAAAAAAGAAAGAAAAGGATCCTGGGGGTGGCGCCTGTGACTGAGTGAGTGGGGCACCGGCCCCATATAACAAGGGTAGTGGGTTCCGACCCAGCCCCAGCCAAAATGCAACAACAACAATAACCAAAAAAATTGCCGGGCATTGTTGTGGGCACCTGTAGTCCCACTTGGGAGGCTGAGGCAAGAGAAGAGCCTAAGCCCAAAAAGCTGGAGGTTGCTGTGAGCTGTGTGACCCCCACGGCACTCTACCATGGGCGATAAAGTGAGACTCTCTTTCTTTAAAAAAAAAAAAAAAAAAAAAAAGAAGAAGAAGAAGAAGAAAAGGATCCTGGATGGCAGCGCCTGTGGCTCAAGGGAGTAGGGCACCGGGCCCCATATGCTGGAGGTGGGGATTCAAACCCAGCCCTGGTAAAAACTGCAAAAAAAAAGAAAGAAAGAAAAGAAAAGAAGAAAGGATAAAAAGAAAAGGATGCTAGATTTTATCGAATGCTTTTTCTGCATCTGAGAGGATCATATGGTCTTTATTTTTGCTTCTGTTTATATGGTGGATAACGTTTATGGACTTGCATGTTAAACGAGCTTTGCATCCCTGGAATGAAACCTACTTTATCATGATGTGTGACTTTTTTGATGATAAGCTGTAATCTATTGGCTAGGATTTTCTTGAGAATTTTTGCATCTATATTCATTAGTGAAATTGGTCTAAAGTGCTTCTTTTTAGTGTGGTCTTTTCCTGGTTTTGGTATCAGGGTGATTGCTTCATAGAACATGTTGGGGAAAGATTCCTTCCTCCTTGATTTTTTGGAATAATTTCTGCAGTACGGGAATAAACTCTTCTTTGAAGGTTTGATAGAATTCTGGTGTGAAGCTATCCTGACCAGGGCATTTTTTTTGTTGGAAGATGTTTTATTGTTTCTTTAATCTCAGTGCTTGAAATTGGTCTGTTCAGGAGCTCTATTTCTTCCTGGCTAAGTTTAGGGAGAGGGTGTGATTCCAAATATTGATCCATTTCCTTCACGTTGTCAAATTTCTGGGCATAGGGTTTCTGGTACTATTCAGAGATGATCTCTTGTATATCTGTGGCATCAGTTGTAATTTCCCCTTTATCATTTCTGATTGAGGTTGCTAGAGATTTTACATTTATATTTCTAGTTAGTTTGGCCAAAGGTTTGTCTATTTTATTTATTTTTCAAAAAACCAACACCTGTTTCATTAATTTTCTGAATGATTCTTTTGTTTTCAATTTCATTGATCTCTGATTTAATTTTGGATATTTCTTTTCTTCTGCTGGGTTCTTTTCTTCTGCTGGGTTTAGGCTTAGATTGTTTTTCCAATTCCATAAGATGGCTTGAGAGTTTGTTGATGCGCTCTCTTTCTGTTTTTCGAATGTATGTATCTAAAGCAATACATTTTCCTCTCAGAACAGCTTTTGCAGTATCCCACAGGTTTTGGGAACTTGTGTCTTTATTTTTGTTATGCTCAAGGAAGTTAATGATTTCCTCTTTTATTTCTTCCTGCACCCAACTGTCACTCAACAGGTTGTTTAATTTCCATGTCTTTGTGTGGGGTTGAACATTTTCCTTGGAGTTGAGTTCCACCTTTAGTGCCTTGTGGTCTGAGAAGATACAATGTAAATTTCAATTCTTTTGATTCTGTTGAGGTTTGTTTTGTGTCCTGGGATATGATCAATTTTGGAGAATGTTCCATGGGGTGATGAGAAGAATGTATATTCTTTGTCTTTGGGATGGAGTGTTCTATATGCGTCTACAAACACAGTTTTTTCTAGGGTCTCATTTAAGTCTCTCATGTCCTTGTTTAATTTCTGTGGCAGACTCTGTAACAGGAGAGTTAAAGTCCCCTGTTATTACAGTATTATCGGATATCATATTTCTCAGACTGAGTAAGGTCTGTTTCAAGAATCTGGGAGCATTTAAGTTGGGTGCATAAAAATTTAGAATTGAAACATCTTCTTGTTGTATTTTTCACTTGACTAATATAAAGTGACCATCTTTGTCTTTTTTGACTTCAGTTGCTTTAAATCCACATGTAACTGAAAATAAGATTGCAACTCCTATTTTCTTCTGAATTCCATTTGTCTGAAAAATTGTCTTCCAACCCTTAACTCGGAGTTTAATTTGCTTGTGAAGCTAGGTGTGTTTCCTACAGACAGAAAATGGATGGCTTGTGTTTTTTAATCCAATCAGCCAATCTATGCCTCTTCAGTCGGGAATTCAAGCCATTAACATTTATTGAAATAATTGATAAGTGTGGTAGTGTTCTATTCATCTTATTTTGTGAAAGTCCATTGCTTAGTTTTATCTTTTGTATCAGTGTGGAAGTTAGGTTCTGTCCCTAATTTCTGAGCTCTTACATTGCTGTTGATCCATTGTGATGGTCAGGCTGTAGAACAGTTTGAAGTATTTCCTGTAGAGCTGGTCTTGTGGTAAATTTCCTTAAAGTGCATATCAGTAAATGATTTGATTTCTCTGTCAATTTTAAAGCTTAGCTTATCAGGGTTTTGAATTCTGGGCTAGAAATTGTTCTGTTTAAGTAGATTAAATGTAGATGACCATTGTCTTCTTGCTTGGAAAGTTTCATTAGAGAAGTCTGCAGTCACTCTGATGGATTTGCCCCTGTAGGTCAACTGGCGCTTACTCCTGGCAGGTTAAAGAATCTTTTCTTTTGTCTTGACTTTGGACAGATTCATCACAATGTGTCTTAGAGAAGCTCTGTTAGAGTTGAGGCGACCTGGGGTCCAATATCCCTCTGAAAGGAGTGTGTCAGAATCTTTGGTGATATTTGGTAAATTTTCATTTATAATACCCTCTAGCATGGCTTCCATTCCTCTGGGGCATTCTTCTTGCCCTTCTGGGATACCTATAACTCGTATGTTTGAACGCTTCATAAAGTCCCATAATTCTGTCAGTGAATGTTCTGCTTTCTCTCTCTTCTTTTCTGCCTCTTTAAATTAGTTATCTCAAGAGCTCTGTCCTCTACTTCTGAGATTCTGTCTTCTGCATGATCTAATCTGTTGATACTTTCTATTGCATCTTTAAGTTCCCTAATTGACTGCTTCAGTTCCTTCAGCTCTGCTATATCCTTTCTCTATTATCTTATTTGATTCTGTTTTTGGATTTCCTTTTGGTGATTTTCCAGCAGTTTCCTTCATTGTTTTCATCACATGTATTCTAAATTCCCTTTCTGTCATTTCTAACATTTCTTTATACGTGGAATCCTCTATAGTAGCTACATCACAGTCCCTTCTCTAGACTGGTTTTTCATGTTGCCAGGATGTTTCTGCTGATTCTTCCTCATGAGTGATTTCTTTTACCTGCTTCCTTGCCCTAATTTTCCTTTCACTTCCTCTTGCTCTTTAAGTTACAGTGCCTCTGGCCTAGGGTTTTGATGAGTCCTTTTGGTACAGGATAAGAAGAATGAAGATTAAGAAGGGGAAAAAGATTTTAAAAAGAAAGATTAAAAAAAAAAAAAAAACAGAGAAAGGAGAGGGGTTGAGTAAAAGGGAATATTGACAAAAAGAAGAAAGGCACAGAAAGAGGGAAACAAAGCAATATAGGTGTACAGTAGGGTACTTTGACCCAATCTTAAAAACCCCCAACCTCTGGGGGTGCCGGGTTGGGAGGTTCCCTTGACATCAGCAGCTCCTTGCCAATCTGTTCAGACACAGTACCCCACCCTCCACCAAGAAGAGAGGAAAGACAAAAATGCTATAAATCAAACCAAAACAAGCAAACAGAAAACTTTATTGGATAAAATTGGGGGGAAAAAACAAATAATAGGGGTAGAAACACTAGCAAAAATGAAGTTCTAATTTTTAATTTTAGACTACTACTAATTTTAGGCAACTACGGAAAATTATATTTAAATTAGAAAAATGAGTAAAGAAAAGAAAGAAAAATAGAGGGAAAATGTTGAAATTAAAAAAAAATAAATAACGAAGAAAGAAAACCAGAGGAAAAAAAAAAACAAAGCAGTATATATATCCTGCTGAATATTGTCTGGGCAACAAGTGATCTTCTGGGGTATGAGATGTTAATCACAATGCTGATACATCTATATGAGATGGAGACTAGAGACCTCTGCTGATTTCTCAAACCCCACATGGTGGAGAGCCTAAATCTCTCCTCGGCCCGCTTAAAAGGCGCTTTAAACTGTCAACCTTGTCTAAGCCAAAGGTTTCCTAGGAAAGCACCTGTCGCTGGGATCACTCCTGAAGTAATGGCCCGCTTACCCAGTGTGCCAAAACCGGTCTCACTAGTCCCCACCTTTAGGCTGCTCAGTCATTCCATTACTGGCCCAACATCTCTTGCCCAATCCCTGCTCTGCAACCCTGAGGGAGGAGCTTGCTGGGGCAGTTCTCTCACAGTGGCTCTGCACGGCCCATAGCTGAACACTATTAGCTCCATGAGGCTCAGTGGCTCAGTCCAGGGCCCTAGACAATTCTTGTCCTCCGTATTCTCGCCCAAGGTAGTTCAACTGAGTCCCCAAGTCCAAAAAAACAAAACAGCTCACAGGGAAGGCCTTTCCAATTTGCAATCTCACTGGTGCTATACTTACAGCTACTGGCGGGATTAGATCAAACGAACACACACAACAACTTGCCAGTTCTCCACTGCTTTTGTCCTCCTCATGGGGTCCAGAAGTCTCTTGCTGACCCCCCGTGTCCCCCAAGGGATGTTTCTGGGCAGATACCACCAGCCAGAGACACCTGAAGTCTTCTCTCCCCAGTCTCACCGTGCCCAGTTGCAAGGAAGCTATTACTCAGCCGTCATCTTGCTCCTCCCACCCCCACCCCCCACACTGAGAAAAGTTTTAAAAAAGAAAAAAGTCATATCATTTTAGCAAAGAAATGACAACCAGGCTGAAACAGACTTCAACAGAAACAGAAATAACGAAGGACAAAAGTCTGTGAAAGTATCTCCAGTGCTGAAAGAAAAGAGATCAACTTAGATATAAAACAAGAAGATAAATAAAGACCTATATAAATGGACAAAAACTGAGAGTATTACCAGCAAAGTCTTACCCACAGGAGTTTCTAAATCTCACACTTCAAGAAGAAAAATGCACCTACACAGGCAGGGTGGCTCCCAATTTGAGAGGCCAAGGCAGGCAGATCTCTTGAGACTAGGAATTTGAGACCAACCTGGGTAAGACCCCATCTCTACAAAAAATAAGTAAACTTTAGCTGGGCATGGTGGTGGGCATCTGTTGCCCCATCTACTCAGGAGACTGAGGTGGAAGGATTGCTTGAGCCCAGGAGTTTGAAGTTGCTGTGAGCTGTGATTGGGCCACTGCACTTCAGCCTAGATGACAGAGCAAAACCCTGTCTCAAGAAAACAAAGAAAGAAAGAAAAAAGAGAAAAAAGAAAAGAAAAGAAAAAGCAGGTCTGAGTCACAAGAAAGGTAAGCAAATAAACTGGGAAGATGGTGGCCAATCCAAACAAGGAATAAAATGGTAACAATGTCCTGGTTTTCCTACAAGGCAGCATGTGAAGAGGGAGAGCAGCAACTGGATCTGTGTTCTGAGATCCTCATGTCATCTAGAAGGGGCTTTACAATCAGGTTTGACTTTTCACTCTATGAGGCATACACAATTTCAAGGGCACTATAAAAAGAATAAAAACTGTATAATTTCTGCATTATCTAGGATGACGTCAGAGGCTATAACAAACTACAGATTTCAGGGACTTGGCACGTCGTTCTCACAGCTCTAGTGTCTGGCTGACAGAGGGTTTTCCCTGATGATGAGACTTCATCATCATCTGCATCCACAAAGGAGAAAGTGAGAAGGGGCAAAAATAAGGTTAAAGATCTCCTTAAAAGAATAAGCCCAGAATGGCAAACCACTTCAGCTCACACCTCCTGGCCAGACCTCAACCCCATAGTATCACACAGCAGCCAGTGAGTCTGGAATAAGCAGGTGAGTGTGTGCTCAAGGTGCTGAGGTGAAAGGGCAGTAGTAAGGGAACAAAGGCCCTTGTCCTAGAGCCACATCAGTTATAAAATTCTAAAAGGAGGCTCCCGGGTGGCTCACCCTGTGATCCCAGCACTCTGGGAGGCAAAGGCAGATAGACTGCTTGAGCTCAGGAGTTCAAGACCAGCATGAGCAAGAGCTCCACAGTGTCTCTACTAAAAATAGAATGGCCAGGTATTTTGGTGGGGGCCTGAAGTCCCAGCCACTCAGGATGCTGAGGAAGGAAGATCTCCTGAGCACAGGAGTTCAAGGTTGCCATGAGCTATGATGCCACAGCATCCAGTGTGGCAGAACAAGGCTCTGTCTCAAAAAAGAAAAATATTAAAAACATTAGAGGATCCAGCCAGGCGTTGTGGCAGGCACCTGTAGTCCCAGCTACTCGGGAGGCTGAGGCAAGAGAATCGCTTAAGCCCAGGAGTTGGAGGTTGCTGTGAGCTGTGTGAGGCCACAGCACTCTACCGAGGGCCATTAAGAGAGACTCTGTCTCTACAAAAAAAAAAAAAAAAAAAAAAAATTAGAGGATCCAAAATATGAAGAAATTAAGGTAGCAAACAATAATATAGCATTGTCAACACATCTTATCACTGGTGATCAGAAAAACCTTTTCTCTGACAAACTTTAAATTTAGCGAAAAGCAATAGGAACAATGAAACTTGGGAAATCAATTTTTATCGGAAAAATTACATTTTGATTTTACCAAACCCTGGCCATCCAACTCCTAGAATCAGCTTTAACAATTAACAAATACCAGAGCCAATTTATTCTGCAGGGAATTTGTTAATGGGAAAACCAGGGAACAATGTATCTCCACTGGGAATATTTTAAAGGGAACAGAGAGAGCTGGGGCAGGGAGGATCTGTAAATACAATATTTGCTAAACTAAAAACACATAGACATGGGCGGCGCCTGTGGCTCAGTGAGTAGGGCGCCGGCCCCATATGCCGAGGGTGGCGGGTTCGGACCCAGCCCAGGCCAAACTGCAACAGAAAAATAGCCGGGTGTTGTGGCGGGCACCTGTAGTCCCAGCTGCTCGGGAGGCTGAGGCAGGAGAATCGCGTAAGCCCAAGAGTTAGAGGTTGCTGTGAGCCGTGTGACGCCACGGCACTCTACCCGAGGGCGGTACAGTGAGACTCTGTCTCTACAAAAAAAAAAAAAAAAACACATAGACACACATGGGAATTATTTTACTTTCAACAAGTTCTGAAAGTAGTAATGAAACCAGGGAGAGTTAAAAGAATAATTTAACACTGATGTTTCAGGAATGCTAAAAGAGAGCAGGCATTCAGACCTCATGCTGCTGATTTGTTCATCTCAAATCGAGAAGGCATTTTTATGACAAGGACTTCCCTATTCCTCAGCATTTCATCTGCTCAGGCAGCTCATTCCCCAAAGTTGTAATTCTATATTCATAACACCATAATCATTTCCATGGTAACTTCCTGTGATGTCACAGACAAAACACCACTGACTTTTACCACGCTCCAATTTCTCAGCTGAAATCATATCTTGATTTTGTTCTTTCCAAAGTAAAGCAAAGGTTTATTATTAAAAGTCCTGGGCATGACGTCTTAAAACCAAAATCCCATCTGTCGTCAGCGAAGAGCAGAGAAACCTGGAGCCAGGGGACTGGTTAAAGCTGTGAGCCCAGACACAGCACAGGCAGCTCAGGTGGGCCTCTGGACGCGGCATCTAACATTTACCTTTCTGTAAAATGAAAAAGTGCCTCCTAAGGCGGCTGTCAGGAATAAATGGGACAATGTACATGAAACATTTAGCACAGCTCAAAAGAGAAAACAGTCCAGGGCCTCCCAGAACTTAGCTATCCCTGACTGCAGTATATAGAGTTAAGGGGTAAGGTATCTGCTGTATTCATCCAGCAAATATTTATCCAAGGCCAAATACTTGTTGCTAAAAAAAGATAAGGAGCCATGTTCCTGCTCTGGGCCTAACAAAGGGCTTCCTTTTCTTTTTCTTTCTTTTTTTTTTTTTTTAAGAGACAGAGGCTCACTTTGTCATCCTCAGTAAAGGGCAGTAGCGTCACAGCTCACAGCAACCTCCAGCTCTTGGGCTTAGGCAATTCTCTTGCCTCAGCCTCCCAACAAAGGGCTTCTTTGCCCCAGCTCAAGTTTACCTGCCTCTGTAGGAGGCTGGTTCTCATTGTGAGATCAGCCTGCATGCTCAGACATCTGTTTTCCTCTAGGCCCATAGATATGAACAGAGCACACACAAAGAGAGTACATGCTCACAGCCTTGCACAAGTTCATAGCCTCACATATGCTCACAGCCTCACATGTATCCACAGCCTTGCACAGAAAGCCTCTATGAGGGTGAGAAGTGGGGCAGCCAGGCAGGACTCTCTCATTCACCTCCCTTTCTGACCCAGAGGATGTGGTTCTTTTCAAAGGATCATTTAAAATGAGTTAAGAGTCTTCAGCTTGTAGCCTGCCTATAATTATTATTTGGGTTTCCAGCATAGTGACAATTGTCTGAACTTCTGAAAACACAATGGCAGTAAATACCTACCTTCAGAAACCAAAGCATCTAATTCCAAGACTGTGTAACTGCTTATTTCTATGGAAATAACATAATTTTGCCTAGCAACTTCATTACAAGTGGAGGAATAGTTTACGACAAAATGAAAACCTAACCCCATTGAATTTCTTAGATACGTTTTCTGTCATTAGATGCTTAAACTTTTCACCTAAAGTAAAGCCTAATTTATCATTAATGTTGCTAAGGTGGTCTTCAATAAAAGACACCTTGAAAAACTGACAATGGCATGCTTTCTAAGCAGGAAAACAATTTTTTTTTTTTTTGAGACAGCGTGTTACTTTGTACCCTGGGTAGAGTGATGTGGTGTCATAGCTCACAACAATCTCAAACTCCTCAAGCAATCCTCTTGCCTCAGCCTCCTGAGTAGCTGGAACGATAGGCACCCACCAACAAGCCCAGCTAGTTTTTCTATTTTTAGAAGAGACACGGTATCAGGCAGTTCTGAATTGAGGTGATCCTCCCACCTTGGCTTCCCAGACTGCTGGGATTACAGATGTGAGCCACCTCACCTGGCCAGGAAAACAATTGTAAAAAACATATGAAGGCTGCCTGGGATGTACCCAGCTATGTATGCCTCTAGTTTTCATTGTACATGGCTTGGACACTTT
This sequence comes from Nycticebus coucang, assembly GCF_027406575.1. Taxonomy (NCBI): domain Eukaryota; kingdom Metazoa; phylum Chordata; class Mammalia; order Primates; family Lorisidae; genus Nycticebus; species Nycticebus coucang. Next base: position 107,368,007 of record NC_069780.1, on the reverse strand, counting down.
CCGTACAGCCCTCATACAGAGGAATATGAGGAAGACACAGATTTTGTGCCCAGATGGTAATGCATACTCTCCTGAGCACTGCTTAGGATAGATGGCACTTGGGGAAAAAAAAATCTAGTCCAATAAGCTTGGGAGGGCTCTGAGAAGCATTTCCCAAAATTCTTTGACTAAATGCTGTATAGAAAATACCTAAGGAAATACTGTTATTTATAAACTCCAGTTATGCCACAGTCACAGAGATGCCAGGTAAAGTGCATTGCCAAGCATTAATTCACAACTCAAAGTACTTGCCACTTGTAGTTCCCTCAAACACATTCTGAAGTTGTTTCCTAATTCATCAGCAATCCCTAACAGAAATATCAACTGCCTTCTACAAATGTATGGAATATTTAAGTGATATGAAAGGAAGTAAGCTGCTCTGCCTGTCTGGTTGAAGATATACCTGGAATAGCATCTGGCATACAAAAACCTTTGAATGAATGATCAAATAATCCCCCCTTTTTTTGTTAGTTCTAGACAGGAGATAACTGTTCTTATCTGGTCTTTAGTCTCCCTGAGAGATACCAGAGATCCTGTGAATCTATAAAATTACATATTTAGGAGCTAAAGAAGAAAGAATACAGACCTTGGTGTTAAACAGTCTGGTTACACTACTTAATTGACCTTAAGTGGTTGTTTCTTACAAAATGGGTGTTAAAACTTTTTATCCTACTGGGCAGGGTGGTTCACACCTGTAATCCTAGCACTATGGGCAGCTGAGGTGGGCAGATTGCATGAGCTCATGAGTTCAAGACTAGCGTGAGCAAGAGCAAGACCCCATCTCTAAAAATAGCCAGGTGTTGTGGTGAGCACCTGTAGTCCCAGCTACTCGAGAGGCTGAGGCAAGAGTTATCACTTGAACCTAAGAGTTGGAGGCTGCTGTGAGCTGTGACACCACAGCACTCTACCAAGGATGACAAAGTGAGACTCTGTCTTAAAAAAACAAAATAAAATAAAACTTTATCCCACGAGACTACTATGAAGAGAGTACCTACCATAATCTTGGCACATGGAAGGCACTCAAGAAATACTGTCATTTCTCTTCTCCTCTCTCTCACTCTAACTTTAACCTAAACTCTGAAGAAAAAGGAACTTAAGGGATAAGTAAAACTTCATAGTAGATTATCAAACAAGGTGAGGTAAACCAAAACAAACAAATCCCACACAGAATATGATGAAATATGAGTTCCTAAAGGCTATAATGCTATTGCTTGTGTGTTTTCTTAAAGGTCCCGAATACAGTAGTTTTTTTCAATTTTGAGGATTACATCTTCTTTTAACCAAACTAATTCAATGAAACTTCCAGCACATAATTTCATTAAATTACCCTATTCTCTGTTCACACTCAAAATCAAACCAGCATATTTTTATGCTAAAATAATATATTGTTTCCTTCTTCCAACAACCCTCAAATGTAACAGAAAACCTTCCCCAAATAAACCAAGATTAATGTTACACACACTACAGAATACAAAGGTGAGAATTTAAAAGCAACTCACATACATAACACTGAGTCCTGCCTGGTTATCATAGATGTCACTTCCCCCCTGGAAAAGTACAAACATATATATTAACAAGTGGGCTTGCTGATTAAAAGACTTTTAATGGGACTAAAGTTTCTCTGTCCATCAGTTGTCAGCAAATGAGGGAAAGGGAGGAGTCTCAAATTAAAATGGAAATTTACTGGCTGAGTGGAGGTACCTGATGTGCTGAAAGAGAAACAAGGGAGTCCAGGAAAACTGCTTCATTAAATGAACTATTTATGTTCTAATAAAGCCAGTGTTTTAAAATGTTGACATTTGTTTTGAAACGGGACTCAAATTTAGTACATAGTATTTCTTTGTTGGCAAGAGCTGCAAGAAAGTTAATGCCAACAAGTTTAGTGTTTTTACACAAGCTTTCAAGCTTTGTGTGTGTTAGGGTATTAGAGGACCTATGAATCAGGTCAAAATTAACACCACGGGTACATCTTTGGAGAAACAGAAACAACTTTGTAATGCCACTGATACAGCCAGTAATGAGCATGGAAAACTCTCCCAAGTACTATCCCTTTCACATTAATAGCTGAACTTGTAATAACAAGACCAAATCACTTAAAAACACAGGAAAACTTTCAGGCATGTCCACATACTACCCTAAACTCAGGAGATTACAAAAGTATAAATTTGATGAACATAAAAGGTCATTTACTGATCTGAAGTGGATGGGCTGTAGCCGCTCCCCAGTGCTAGCATCACCTCCGCAGCTCCACCCCAAGTCGTCAACCCAGGCCCCTCACACAAGCAGTTCCACTGGGTTTGCACTCTGGTGCCCCTGCTGATCTAATGCCCCTGCTGATCTCACAGGAGGAGTTTGGGCAGTGATGTCCCAATGGGCAGTAGCTGTGTATACAGGAAGTTTGCTGGGCCACCTACTCACCTCCTGCTGTGTAGCCCGGTTCCTAACAGACCACAGATGGTACCAGGAGGGCTGGGACCACAGCTGTACAGGGTGCACAGGAGAAAATACACAGCTAGGGAGATGTGAGAAAATCATGTCTGTAGATGCTTCCACTTTACCAGTGGGAGATGAGGAACCAGTGGTCAGTGAAAAAGTGGACGGAGCAGAATCTAAAAAGAAATGAGATATGCTAATTTCTGAGTACTGTACCACTAAACCAAAACTCCTACATTTTAAAACAAGTTACAATAATACACTGTTCTAAAACTTTTTAGAATGAGACTCTGGCCTCTGCAGAATGTGTGACCACTGGCCCAGTTTCAGCCAATCCTCCTCTATGGAGGACACTGGTTTAGAAAGCTTCCTTTTTCCTTGACTCCTATCTACTATGTCAGAAGTCAGAAGTCAGCGGAGGACAGACATGGAGTTGTTTATACAGGTGCCACCTTCCAAAGAATCCTCGCAGGAGCAGCCCCCTTCCCCACTGAGCTGGACTTAGATCACAAGCCCAATGACTCCTGGGGGGTGTCAGCTTGGAGTGGATGGGGGTGTCAGCTGAGATGGCGAGACGGGAGTGTCATGGGAGTTGGGGAATGGGGATGCCAGGAGAGGTGGGGGATGGGGGTATCACCTGGAGTCGGGGATAGGGGTGTCAGCTGGGATGGGGAATGGGAGAATGTCAGCTGGGACAGGAGGCTCATACACTGGTGGGAAAACAAAACGGATGAGCCAGACCCTTGTCTCCTTTGCCAGTTTTTCACATCTGTGATTAAGATGCTATGCAGTCAATAAAATGAAACATACTAAAGAACTTCATTTAGAAATGTACAGACTAAGCCCAGAATTGCTTTATCTAGTATTTAAGGACTCAGACTGCTGTTTGTTTATTTTTTTCCTAAAAGGAAACCCATTCTTTCACTAACCCTCCAGTGCTGCCTGTCCTCAAGTAACGGCAGTGTCTGTCCAGAGCGCATATGGCCTCTGCCCTTCCACCCACTTTGTCTTCCAAAGGATTTTCATTCACCCTTTTGTCACCCACTAAAACTTTGTGCCCACCCTCACTTTTCCTCTCATTTTAACTCCTATTCCTAAAGAAAAGAGAAAACTCCTATTCCTAAAGATCACCAGATAGGGGGTTAAAAAGATGAAAATTAAGTCTTAATATCATAAAGTAATTCTTCTTTTCAGGACAGACACAAAAGTTTCTAAGGGAGTGTGAGAATGTGAGCATGTATATGTTGCTATCAAGTTGCCCTTCCTAATGGTTTAGTAAAAAAATTTTAATTGCAAGTTATTAAATTAAGAACATACAACCTAAAAGACAATTAGCCATCTTAGTTATAGCAATTTTGCCCTGTCCTAGCACCCCCAGGACAAGAAGGCATCATACACACTAGTTCTGAACAGGCATCAAACAAACTTGCCCGTTCAGGTCCCCATCGTGTATTCAAAGGTCTTTGCAACTCAGGGAAAGGCCCAACAGTAGACTGTGGGCTTCCACCACACAGAACTCCTCAGGCCATGAATAAATACTGAAAACTTTTCTCAAGGTAGTTACTGCGACCAAAAAATAAGTAAGGGAAAAGATAAAAAACATACCAAACAAAATGTGAAAATGAAGCAGTGTGTTACAGGAAGAGAGTGGTCTTTTAGTAAACTTGTCCTTTAGCTCTCAAACAAGGACCCACTTCATCCTGGGAGTTCCCTGCTGCCGAGTCTGTCTGCAGCACTATTGTGGGAATTCTTGCTGCTTCCTGTTGTATTTCCACCCAATGCTGCAACTGGCAGCTACTTACCAACTCCCTCAACAGGATATAGACAGCCTGAGAGCAGGGACTGTCTCTAGCTTGTAACCGTTGTGTTCTCATTATCAATGTTAGCCAGGGTAGAGTCAGTAAATAGTATTACGAAAATTAAATTATATGAGTTCAAACCCTGGTTCCACCAAGTACACTGTGATGCAAAGGTATTCAATTTATCTTATCTATAAGATGGAGATAAGAAGGTAAATAGGTTGGGCACTGGTGGCTCACAACAGTAATCCCAGCACTCTGGGAGGCCAAAGAGAGAGGATCCCTTAGGCTCAGGAGTTCGAGACCAACCTGAGCAAGAACAAAACCCCATCTCTATTAAAAATAGAAAAACTAGCCGGGCATTGTGGTGGGCACCTATAGTCCCAGCTACTCGAGAGGCTGAGGCAGGAGGATTGTTTAGAAGTTAGAGGTTGCTGTGAGCTGTGATGATAGCCCAGCACTCTACCCACAGTGGCAGAGTTTCCTCCTCCTGCCCCCCCCCAAAAAAAAACAGTAAGTAATACCATTCAATTCACTTAAAGCACTTCCCTTTTCTTGTGCCTCTTCACTGGTTCTCAAACCTCTCCATCTCATGGTCCCTCCTGCCAGCAGCTGGGCAAGAGAAGGTGATCATGAGGAATATCCATCACCAGGTCAGAAAAACAAGAAATCAGGGCAAGTAACGACTGACAAAACCAATGAAACTCAGTTGGTAAAAGAGTTGAGACACCAGTCTAAGAACTTGGGGACAGCTGAGAAGAATAGGAGGTCCTGGAGACAGAGAGGCAGAGCTCAGCCCTGCAGAGCACACAGGGTAGGTCACTGGGCCAGGGGTTCTGGACGGAGGCATAATGGAAAGGGCTGCAAGGTCCCCAATGGATGCTGGTGGTGAATGTGCAACAGTGTGAATGCACTTCATGCATATTTACAAAAAAAATAACATTTTTTTCTGAATAAGAGGAAAACATCTTTGCTAGCATCCCTGATCAAAGTCCCTGGCTCTCTTCTTCCCAGAGAACCCTCCTATGATCTTCCAAATTACCACAACACACAGAATATCTTTCCAGATTGAACTGCCAGTAAGAAATTAATTCAGATATGAATGCCATGGTCCCTCGGGAGAATCAGCAGTATCCAGGGCTTACACTGCCAGAACAGAGTTTGATGCAGCTATTTTTACCTCAAACATGAATGTATATACATGTGTGTGGTGAACGACATATATTTTAATTTCATATACGTACACATATATAAGTAAGTAAGACAAAAACAACATGCTGGTCCAGGGTGAAACTTCCTTCACCCTTTTCCCAGGAGCTGGGAGAGCCAGGTGATAGGATCCAGACAGCCACTCACAGCAGGAAGAAGGGCAGAGCAGGGACCAGGGGACACCACTGCCCTCAATCCAAAAGGCAGAGAACGCCAAAGCATTTATGGTTAATTTAAGAATTAGAGCAGCATCAGCTGCCTTGTTATAACTGGCTGAAGCCAATACTGAAATGCATGTGGAGGTGTGCAAGGTAGGCAGGGCCATGCTCAGTTAATACATCTGTTAATAATTAAAGGAAGGAATTTTTTTTTTTTTTATAGAGACAGAGTCTCACTGTACCGCCCTTGGTAGAGTGCAGCCCTTGGTAGAGTGCCGTGGCGTCACATGGCTCACCGCAACCTCTAACTCTTGGGCTTAGGCGATTCTCTTGCCTCAGCCTCCTGAGCAGCGGGGACTACAGGCGCCCGCCACAACGCCCGGCTATTTTTTTGTTGCAGTTTGGCCGGGACTGGGTTTGAACCCGCCACCCTCGGCATATGGGGCCAGCGCCCTACTCACTGAGCCACAGGTGCTGCCTGGGAAGGAATTTTTTTAAGAATAAAAAATGTTAAATAAAAATAATCTAGAAGTAAAATCTTGCTCCAGATAATTAGGAGTTAACTGTTCTCAGAAGGTGCCTTCAACATATAATAACTTATAGCATTTAAAACTTTCCAGCTGGCCTGGCAAGTGGCTTAGGCCTGTAATCCTAGCACTCTGGGAGGCAGAGGCGGTGGATTGCTTGAGCTCATGAGTTTGAGACCAGCCTGAGCAAAAGCAAGACCCTATCTCTACTAAAAATAGAAAAACTGAGGCAAGAGGATTGCTGGAGCCTGAGTTGGAGGTTTCTGTGAGCTATGACACTGCAGCACTCTACCCAGGGTGACAGCTTGAGACTCTATCTCAAAAAATAAATAAATGAAAATAGAAACTTTCCAGGACTCTACCTTCTAAAACATGGCCCTAAGCAAAGCACTATTCCTCTTCAGAAACCCTCCCCTCCTCAATAACCCTTCCTCAGAGCACAGAGAATTCACAGTAAGCTTAGTGAGTGATTTCTCAACTCACAAAAAAAGAGGAGGAGGAGCTGATGGCTGCAAGCAGAACAATGAATAGGGCGACAACCGACAGTCTGACCTTTACAAAGACAGGCAGGACAGCAGGTATATGTTGGGGCAGCCCTAGGTCACCAAGAGAAGGTTAATTTATGCCTATGGTCCTTGGTCATCCAACATGAATATTTCATGTATTTAAGAAAAGATTTAATAAAAATGAAAAGGGTTCTGTTATTTGATGTAACAAGCTCCAGTTAACCAAATATTTGCCCATGAGAACATTCTACTTCCTAAGCAATGCCAAATTAAGGAGTCTTTAGTTTCAAGTTTTTCCTCCTAAAAGAAACTATTTCAAAGCTATCAGAGAATATCTACTTAAAAAAAAAAAAAGAATATTCTCTCCTCTGAAATCTTTAATCAAATATTTGAGGGCTGGTGGATAAGGGGCAGACTGTGTTTGTTCTTCTTTGCTGTTTTCTAATTCCTTTAGGCCCACGGCAGTCAAGGGCCTAGAATAGCTGCTCTGGTCACTGCAAGGGATCACACTCAAGAACCCAGAACCGAGCCCTCACACATTCTCACCAGGGAAACCAGAGGCTGTGAGTGCTGAAGGTGAGACCCTTTCTTCATCTGTGTCCCTCTACTATTCTCTTTCATCAAGACATCATTGGGATCAATTATTTACTTGTCACCCTGTTTAAGATCATTTTATTCATTTAAATGTCATGCTTTTTATTCCCATATTTTATTTTGTTTAAAATGACTAAGTTGATACTTGGACAGTTTGTTATTGGCCATCAACTTCCACACAGCCAATTCAAATTAGCAAGCATATGGTAGTCTAAACTCGGGGAAAGACAGAAGAGAGGAAAAAAGAAAAGAGAAAGGAGGAACTTTTGGGGTTTTGCTTCAAACAAATACTACAATGATCTCAAATAGTCAAAGAGATTCATCCAAACCAACACGCATCATTTTTCACTATCTTTAACTAACAGAAAAGTAACTAAGGCAAGAAATAGTGCAGTTATAAGCTGTGTGTGATTTTGACTGTTCCAATAATGAAATTAAAGCAGACATATTTTTCTTTTGCTATGAACGTCTTATAACTATAACTGGAAGAAAACTGTCCAGTGATGTCCACAGCTCTTCAGGCAAAGACTAAGGAAGAATAAATTTCATTTTAAATACATGTTCCTTCGCAAGTCCTATGATTAAATCTTTACACAAGCTTTCCTTTATCAAAAATGAATGAACCTAAGGAACTTCTGTTTGATTCTCTTCTCCAAAGGGTAAATTCTCTTTTTTCTAGTACTTTTTAGAGTGCACATGTTGGCGAGGGCAGGCTGGGGAGGGGGGGTGGTGTGGGGCAGGGAATACTTGCTCTGCAGTAGAGCAGCAGTAGAGCAGCATCTGCAGATTTTAGCAGCACACAGTCCTTCCTGCCCTCAGTGGCCTGGGCACCTGGGCACCCGGCTCCAGTGGGATTAGCCTTCACTACACTGAACTCCTCAGCCAAACAACTGACCTGAAAAGCTCTGTAGTTCAGCATCATGCAACACAGCATTCGAACATAATGATACCCTACTATTACTTATTGGTGTGTGAGTTGTGTGGTGTACAAAGGAACTTGAAATTATAGGAAAATCCAATCTGGAGTAAGAATCTACAAATCCATACATTTCATGAGGTTAGTATTTATAATTTTCAAGAACAAAGTCACCACAGAAGTCTTGATTATCATTAAAATTAATGAGACTGAAGGTCAGACACAGGTTAAATTTGCCTTCTAGGCAGAAGTTTAGCAGACAAACAATTTTGGTCTAGTTAAAAGTACATGATCTTTAAATGTTCTGTGTTTAAATAGTTGAAGCACAACCTAACTGTAATATGAAAAGGTCTCCAGTGGTTAATCAGAAGTGAGGCACACACCGCATTCTGCATTGCTTTCCATGCTGACACAGCACCCTTCTGTGCTTTATGGGGAACAGGAGTAATCCTCACAGCAGGAAGAGGTGTGCCTAAGCATGAAGCCGCAGGCAAGCCAAGTAATGATTTTATTCTTTTTGTCATTTTTCTTTCAAGTGGAAGATTCCTAACACTCTCTGCTTCTGACAGTGTTTATAAACAAATCTCTGAGAGGCATCTGGACGCAAAAAAAATAGATCTTTCGAACAAACCATGATAGATGATGGACCAGCTGAGTCCTGGTCCTACTGATACAGATTTGGAAGTACTTTTAAGACCAACTTTCCATAAAAATAAAACTCTTAAAATTGCCCACCTTATTAAGTTTGATCCTCGTGAAAGAAAAACCACGTTTAACATAAGATACAGCATAATCATTTATGCTGACAAAATTCAAAAAAAAGTTAGAAAACATGTGACATTAGAAAAGAAGGTTGAGTCAAAAATACACGTTAGGCTCAAAGCCTCTATGGTAGCACTTCATTTTCGCATATAAACACTATACTCCTCATAACACACCTTACAATCTACAACTAAAGGCAACACCCTTTACTTTTTATAATGAAAGAACACAACTGTTAAATCCTAGATGACCTAACATTTCATCTCTCACCCCCTAAATTTGCCATGGATTTTAAAATTCATCATTCATGTGATATCTGAATTCTACAATTCTGGTAGAGGGATCTAAAATCTTTATATAGCACACACAAGTGTAAAGTATAACCTCAGTGTGAAGTATAACCTTAGTGCTTAAGTGGATAAAAAGGCTGCAGTAATTATAGACTGTGTAATACACCCTTCTAAAAGTAAGCCTTCCTGCCCCTGTCCATCCAAAAAATACTACTAGTTTACAGTTGTAACATATCAAGTGTAGATATCTACTATGAGATAATAATATATATTCAATCCATTAGGGTTTTTAAGGCTGACATATCCCCCCCAAACCCCACCTAACCCCCACCCCCGGTAAAGCATACTGCAACAGAAAAGCAGCAATGTGGCCATTATCATGTGATTGTAAGTCATAAATCATTGGTTGTTCTATATAGTTTGACAACTTTCTTTTTTTTTTGGTAGAGACACAGTCTCACTTTATGGCCCTCGGTAGAGTGCCGTGGCATCACACAGCTCACAGCAACCTCCAACTCCTGGGCTTAAGCGATTCTCTTGCCTCAGCCTCCCGAGTAGCTGGGACTACAGGCGCCCGCCACAACGCCCAGCTATTTTTTGGTTGCAGTTCAGCCGGGGCTGGGTTTGAACCCGCCACCCTCTGTATATGGGGCCAGCGCCTTACCAACTGAGCCACAGGCGCAGGCCCATAGTTTGACAACTTTCTAACAGGAATTTAAGATAATAGAATTTAGCTCCAAATTAAAAATAACAATGTTAGACAAATAAAATAACCAAATAATAACCTATTTCAATGAAAGTAGAATAGTTATCTGAGGACAAATTTCAGTCTGTTTATTGCTTTCCTTGTTAATCTTTCACCTTCTAAAATGAGTTTTACAACTAAAAGTGAGAAAGAATTTACATTAACAACTCTCTACGCTGTGACACTTTAACTTTTATGGAACATGTTTATTCCTTCCTGGTCCCGACCACACTTCCAACACATGAGTTCAGCTGAGAAACACAGCTATAAAGTGTAAAGTTCTCAGCTTTCTGACTATGAAGCCAAGTGGGCTGTGGCAGAGGCCTGTGTGGACAGCACCCCTGTCCCTGGGGGAATTTTTGTGAGGCACAGGATGGGGCACATGGCCTACCAGGTGTATACACTTGATGCTGCCTCGAGCCCTCTCTACCTCCCTGGTGCCATCAGATCTCCAACAAGCACTTGCTTTAAGACCCTGACCCATGGCCTTTTTGGCATGAGGTCTCGGAAGGGGCGTTTCTCCCAGGAAGATGTAAAGGGACATCTAACCCCACAGCAGGCAAGGATGGGTTCTGAGTGCAAGGTGCTGTGCTCAGCACACAGCAACAACAGGATGGACCAGCAGGGCAGACCCAGACAGCCACACCTCTCCGAGTGCAGCATACACGATAAGAAACAGAAGCACTGAAAGCCATAGCACTGTCCTTATGAACAGTCGCAGAGGCCACAGCTAATTTCCTGGGTGATGGGAAGGGAACAGTACCTCCAATGAGAATCCCTGAGATAGAGGCGGTGTGGCTTTGTGGACATCAATAGTTGATAAGATCTCATCCTGAGTGCAAGGGAGAAGCCAAAAAGAGCTGTGAATGAGGAAGGAGTACACAGTCTATGTCTACCATTTACCTTACCTACACAGTCTAAGCCACCATTTACCTTAATCTTTGTCTTTAAAAGATATCTCATCTAAGGTGTGAAAAACTGAATCTGGGTGTTAGAAGGGGCTGCAGGGTGACCAGGGAGAAGGCCATAGCAGAAATTCAGGCGATTACGACCACTAGAACTGGGCTGGTTACAGTACCCAGAGAGTAAGGTCTGGGATATTTTGAAGGCAGAGCTGTCAGGATTTGCCTTGTGTGGCTTTGCCCAGTGGGAGCAGAGACTAAGGAAGGGAAGTCAGAGATGGGGTGAAATGAACACCTGGGCCAGATTGCTATGGACTGGAGAGCCAGCTGGGAGACAAGCTGTCTCATTCTGCAAGGAGCAGGGGCCCAAGACGGGCCTGCACAGAATCAGAATGATCCAATGGCAGTTTCAAAGAGATGAGACAGAAAAGGGACAGAGACCAGGGACCAAGACCAGTGACCACACTCCAGGGGATGGAGGAAGCCTCATGGTGCACTGGTGGGCTCCAAAGGCACCAACCGCCAAGACAGGGCAGGTGCCACTTAATGGCTAGCTGACCCTGAGGTTCCACCCCAGGCACCAGAGGACTGACAGGGCCATGGGCAAAGCTAGGTGTCATGGGAAGGGAAGATGATGTGAAGAAAGATAGTCTGCCCTGCCTTATCTTCAGACATGCTGGGTGTGAGCACAGGCACGAAGGCCAGCTGGGTGTGCAAGGCCTGTGTCAAGCTCAGAAGAGGCTGCAGACAACCATTTGGGGCAACAGCAAGGCAGGGGCTGCTGCATTCTTGAACCTGAGAGAAGACCCCACCACAGAGAGGCTGAGAAGGGCAACTGGGTAGAAGGCCGGGGTAGGAGGAAGAGGCTGTCTCTAGGATGCAGCTATCTGCAAAAAGGTCAGTGGCACAGGCCTGAAGGGTGAAGTCTGAGAAAAAGGTATTGGAGTTCAAGAATTAGTCAGGGGTCCTCAAATTGCGGCCCACGGGCCACATGAGGCCGTGTGATTGTATTTGTTCCCATTTTGATTTTTTACTTCAAAATAAGATATGTGCGGTGTGCATAGGAATTTGTTCATAGTTTTTTGTTTTTTTTTTAACTATAGTCCAGCCCTCCAACAGTCTAAGGGACAGTGAACTGGCCCCCTGTTTAAAAAGTTTGAAGACCCCTGAGGTCTGGAGACATACAGAGTGCAATTCTGATGAGGCAGAAAGGCCACGCACATGACAGAGGAAATGAGGCAGCCTTCAGATCCTAGAAAGGGCACACTCCACTTCTCAAAGCTGCAGTAGAAAGGAAAGAATGGGGCAGCAGCCATAGCTCAGTGGGTAGGGTGCCGGCCACATACACCCTGGCTGGAGGATTTGAACCCAGCCTGGGCCAGCTAAACAATAATGACAACTGGGACAAAAAAAATAGCCAGGTGTTGTGGCGGGCACCTGTAGTGCCAGCTACTTGGGAGGCTGAGGCAAGAGAATCGCTTAAGCTCAGGAGTTGCAGGTTGCTGTGAGCTGTGACGCCACAGCACAGAGGAATTCACTATTAACTCGGGCAGTTTAAGGAGAACAGTCCAGAGTAGACAGAGATTGGATGGCACAACCCACCCAGGACCAAGGAAACAGAGACATGTTATCCTCAGGGAGAAGAGAGCCAAGGAAGATGTCCAAGCCTACAGCCTACAGCCCACTGTGTGCACCACTTGTGCACACAGCACAGGGGACAAGAACAAAGCTGTGAATGGCAACTCACTTCCGGCAATCACTTCTAGAAGAAACAACATTCTAACTAATGCCGTTATTCTAGTTATGTTATGACACTAAAACAACCTAATGCTACTCAGGACTTACCCCTTTTGTTGGGTGCACTCAACGGGAATGATGAGGCTGGTGGGTATGCGCCTTGGCTCAGTGAATGGAGAAGCTTCCAGACAGCACACATCATGTATATGTGAGAGCAGGACTTCCTTTCTGAAATTAGTAAACTCCCACATGGTTTCTCTTTCACAATCACTTGACATTTACGATTTATGTTCAATTCATAAATCCAAAGGATTCTGCTTGTCATGGTGGTTGCTTGTGACTCTATACCAAGTTTTCCCAGTCACTGTAACACCACCTTCTCACAGCAGTGAAAAGTGAAAGACAGAATGAAATATAGAGAGAAGCAAAATATGTCAGACAAGGAAATATTTGATACAGATTGTTTTTTAAAAAAAAGCAGGAGGGAACAGAATACATGAACTATGTAAATAATGAAATAATCAAGGCTCCTGTTAAGCCCCAAAAGAGGAAGAAAAAGAAAAGCTCACCCCAGCAGCAAATACCTTTAGGTCAGGAACTTCTTAAATAATTGACCACAATGCACCATCAATTTTTTGGAAACTATTGGAGGTAATAAAAACCCATCTTTGTAAATCTCTTTTGTACAGTGTGTCAAAATTGTTAGTGAAGTTAAAGTCTTACAATAACTATGTCTGGGTGATGAATGAGTTAAACTATACAACGTTAGTCACTTCCTAATTCTAAACCTAAGTGGCCCTACCCCAGTTGCCTATTTTTAAAAACACATTAAAAAAAAAACACAACCAGCTCAGCACCCATACCTCAGTGAGTAGGGCCCCAGCCACAAACACTGAGGCTGGCGGGTTCAAGCCCAGCCCAGACCTGCTAAGTAACAATGACAACTGCAACCAAAAATAGTCAGGTGTTGTGGCAGGGGCCTGTAGTCCCAGCTGCTTGGCAGGTTGAGGCAAGAGAATCACTTAAGCCCACGAGTTTGAGGTTGCTGTGAGCTGTGACGCCATGGCACTCTACTGAGGGAAACATAATGACACTCTATCTCAAAACACACACACACACACACACACAAGAGTTCAATAGTAGGGCGGCGCCTGTGGCTCAGAGAGTAGGGCGCCAGCCCCATATGCCGAGGGTGGCGGGTTCAAACCCAGCCCCAGCCAAACTGCAACCAAAAAATAGCCGGGCGTTGTGGCGGGCGCCTGTAGTCCCAGCTGCTCGGGAGGCTGAGGCAAGAGAATCGCGTAAGCCCAAGAGTTAAGAGGTTGCTGTGAGCCGTGTGACGCCACGGCACTCTACCCGAGGGCGGTACAGTGAGACTCTGTCTCTACAAAAAAAAACAAACAAACAAAAAAAAAGAGCTCAATAGTAGTAAGAACAGGAAAGAATAAAGATCATTAGATTAGGGCTGGGCGCAGTGGCTCACACCTATAATCCTAGCACTCTGGGAGGCCGAGGTGGGTAGATTGCCTGAGCTCACAGGTTTGAGACCAGCTTGAGCCAGAGCAAGACCTTGTCTTTAAAAATAGCCAGGCATTGTGGCAGGCACCTGTAGTCCCAGCTACTTGGGAGGCTGAGGCAAGAGAATCACTTGAGCCCGAGAGTTTGAGGTTGCTCTGAGCAATGACACCATCGCACCCTACCAAAGGTGACAAAGTGAGACTCTGTGTCCAAAAAAAAAAAAAAAAGGGGGGGGGTGGCATTAGACTATAATATCAATCAATAACCTATTTCCAAAAAACTCTGAATTTATTAAAAAGATGTGAAATGGCAAATGAAAAACAACTACTCCCTGTTTCATATGTGTATTTGAAAAATGTTCCTCTTGGGCTCGGCACCTGTGGCTCAAGTAGCTAAGGTGCCAGGCACATACACCAGATCTGGCGGGTTCAAATCCAGCTTGGGCCTGCCAACCAACAATGACAACTACAACAACAACAAAAAAAAAGCCGGGTGTTGTGGAGGGCACCTGTAGTCCCCACTACTTGGGAGGCTGAGGTAAGAGAAGCCCAGGAGTTGAAGGCAGCTGTGAGCTGTGATGCCACAGCACTCTACCCAGGGCGACAACTTGAGGCTCTGTCTCAAAAAAAAAAAAAAGAAAGAAAAGAAAAGAAAAATGTTCCTCTTGAATAAACTGTATCTGTCACCAAACATTTCATCTTTCACTGAGAGATACCTGGCAAAATTATTCATGGAGACCATCCATGGACTAAAAAATGTGTGGTTTTCTTAAACAGGTGTCAGGTGTCGATTTGGAAATTATGTTTTAGAACTTGTAATGGAGCCCACAGCAACATACTGCTTCTTTTAAAATCTGAATTAGCATTTGATATTCTGAAAGAACATTTGGCAGGGGTGGCTGTGATCCCTGGGTATTCCCTAACATCTATGCATTTATTATTTTACTACACGACCATACTAGCCATAGTTACTGTGGGTTCCTTTCTCCACCATGGAGAACGACTGGAGTACAGAGACCACAGAGCTCCAGCCACAGAGCAGAGCTTGGTGAAAGCACCTAGTATTTTTAAGAAGAATGAGAACAGGCAATGGGACAGCCACAGCAGAGTTACACAGAGGGAAATACACCATCCCTGGATACATAACCAGAATTTATTGCATTTTCAGTTCGGGAAACTCATAAGGAAAACTTTTTAAAATAGTATCACAGGCCGGTGCAGTGGCTCACACCTGTAAAATCCTAACACTCTGGGAGGCCAAGGTGGGTGGATTGCCTGAACTCATGGGTTTACGATCAGCCCGAGAAAGAGCAAGCAAGACCCCATCTCTAAAAAATAGCTGGGCAAGGAGGTGCCTGTGGCTCAAAGGAGTAGGGCGCCGGTCCCATATGCCAGAGGTGGTGGGTTCAAACCCAGCCCCGGCCAAAAACTGCAAAAAAAAAAGGGGGGGGAGGAGATTAAAGATGGTGGCCAAGTAACAGCTTCCCTGCAATTGGGAACAGTGAGTCTGGGGAGACAAGACTCCAGGCATATCTTGCCAGTGGGATCTGCCTATAATCATCCCTTTGAGGATACAGGGAGCCAGCAAGGGACTTCTGGACCCCAAGAGGAGGACAAAAACAGTGGAAAACTGGCAAGTGGTTGCGTGTGTTCGATCGACCTAATCACGCCGGCAACCGTAAGTACAAGCAGCAGTGAGACTGCAAACCAGAAAGGCCTTACCTGTGAACTGTTTCAGTGTTCTTGGACTTGGTACTCAGTTGAACTGCCTTGGTGAGAGCTTCAGCAGGAGTGTGGAGAACTTTGGGCATTGTCTGGGGCCCCAGACTGAGCCACTGAGCTGGGCACAGGAAGCCATTGTGAAAGAACTGCCCCGGCAAGCTCCGCCCTCAGGGTCTCAGAGCAAGGATTGGGCGGGTAAAAGTAACCTACTGACTGAGCAGCCTAAAGGCAGGGACTGAGCTGCCTTACAGCCTTAATCCTCAGGGGCAGAGTGAGATGGTTTTGGCACACTGGAGCCTTGGACTGTTGCCCTGGGTAGAGTGCCGTGACGTCACAGCTCATAGCAACCTCAAACTCCTGGGCTTCGTGCCGCCCAGACCTCCATAAGAGCTGTGCAGCGACCCCCGACCAGTGACCCGCACCCACCGGGCCTCCACATTCCCTGACCAGGGACTGCGGGAGCCACGAAATCCTGCATCCTCCCTCCTGTGTCCTCCCAGCTTCCACACTAGCCCGTTCATCTGGACAGGGACTCTGGTAGCTGCGTGCCCTTTGGAGCCCTCCCTGCCTCTGCTCAGAGCTCTTCTCCTGGCCAGAGACTGCTGGAGCCTTGGGCTCTCTGTGCCAAAGTCTCTGGGTGCCTGGCACTCCCAGAACCGCGCGCACCACCCCAGGCCTGTTGCTGGATCCGGGCATGTCACAAACCGGAGCTGCTTCCACAACCAGAACTCCCTACCTAGAGAACCCCCAGAGGAACTACACAGGGTCACTCCCTACAAAGATCTAGCAACAACAGAGTGATCCCACTGGGGTCTAATCTTGGAGAGACACATCCCCAACTCTGAGGACAGCCAGAAACAATGGTGAAAAACAATCATGAAGCGAAATCAACAGAAAAACTCTGGCAATATGAATAATCAGAGTAGATCAACTCCCCCAAGGATCAATGGGGCAGAAACAGCACAAGACCTCACGCCCAAACAAATAGCTGAGATGTCAGAAATTGAATTCAGGATCTAGATAGCAAATAAGATGGAATTAGAATTCCAACAGTTATCTCAAGAATTAAATGGATTCAAAGACGAAATGACCAAAGATTTTGGCACATTGAGACAAGAAGTTGCATCCCTCAAAGATCTGAGAAACACAGTAGAATCGCTCAGTAACAGAATGGAGCAAGCAGAAGTAAGGATTTCTGACATTGAAGACAAAGTTTTTGAACGCTCCCAAACCCTCAAAGAAGAAGAGAAATGAAGAGCAAAAACAGACCACTCTCTCAGAGAGCTCTTGGATAATTTGAAGAAAACCAATATTCGTCTTATAGGGATCCCCGAAAGTGACAAAGTGGCCTCACAAGGCACAGAGTCTCTTCTCCATGAGATTATGACGGAGAACTTTCCAGACATGCCAAGAGATTCCGAAATTCAGATAGCAGACAATTTCAGAACTCCAGCACGACTCAACCCAAATAAGACATCCCCCAGACACATCCTAATCAATTTCACTAAAGTTACTATGAAGGAGAAAATTCTGAAAGCTGCCAGACAAAAGAAAACCATTACCTACAAGGGGAAGAATATCAGAATAACTACAG
The DNA here is from genome assembly GCF_027406575.1 of Nycticebus coucang. NCBI lineage: Eukaryota > Metazoa > Chordata > Mammalia > Primates > Lorisidae > Nycticebus > Nycticebus coucang. The sequence continues at coordinate 107,350,557 of NC_069780.1, read as the reverse complement.
ATCTCTCTGCTGAAACCTTTCAAGCTAGAAGAGGATGGTCATCGACTTTTAATCTCCTAAAACAAAATAACTTTCAACCCAGGATCCTGTACCCAGCTAAACTGAGCTTCACTTATCACAGAGAAATTAAATACTTCAACGACATTCACATGTTGAAGAAATTTGCCACAACTAAACCAGCTCTCCAGGACATTCTTAGACCTATCCTCCATAAAGACCAGCGCAATCCTCCACCACAAAAGTAAACCCACCCAAAAAGTTTTTGATCAAATTCCAACTTCCACAGTCGCAAAAGGATTAAAAATGTCCACCGCTCTCTCGAAAGGCTTATCAATATTCTCAATTAATGTGAATGGTTTAAATTGTCCACTAAAGAGGCATAGGTTGGCAGACTGGATACAAAAACTCAAGCCAGATATCTGCTGCATCCAAGAATCGCATCTGACATTAAAAGACAGATATAGAGTCAAGGTGAAGGGATGGTCATCTATATTCCAGGCAAATGGAAAGCAGAAAAAAGCAGGCGCTGCAATCCTGTTCGCAGACGCAATAGGCTTTAAACCAACCGAAATAAGGAAGGATAAGGATGGACACTTCATATTTGTTAAAGGTAATACTCAATATGATGAGATCTCAATTATTAATATTTATGCACCCAACCACAATGCACCTCAATTTATAAGAGAAACTCTAACAGACAACTTGATTTCCTCCACTTCCATTGTAGCTGGAGATGTTAACACTCTTTAGCAGTCCTGGATAGATCCTCCAAAAAGAAGCTAAGCAAAGACATTTTAGATTTAAACTCAACCATTCACCATTTGGACTTAACAGACATCTACAGAACATTTCATCCCAACAAAACTGAATACACATTCTTCTCATCAGCCCACAGAACATACTCCAAAATCGACCACATCCTAGGCCACAAATCTAACCTCAGCAAATTTTAAAAAATAGAAATTATTCCTTGCATCTTCTCAGACCATCATGGGATAAAAGTTGAACTCAGTAACAACAGGAACCTCATACCCATACAAAAACATGGGGCTAAACAACCTTATGCTGAAGGATAGATGGGTTACAGACGAGATTAAGAAGGAAATCACCATATTTTTGGAACAAAACAACAATCAAGACAGGAATTACCAGAACCTCTGGGATACTGCAAAGGCAGTCCTCAGAGGGAAATTTATAGCACTGCAAGCCTTCCTCAAGAAAACGGAAAGAGAGGAAGTCAATAACTTAATGGAACATCTCAAGCAACTGGAGAAAGAAGAACACTTCAACCCCAAACACAGCAGAAGAAAAGAAATAACCAAAATCAGAGCAGGATTAAATGAAATTGAAAACAAAAGAATTATACAACAGATCAATAAAACCAAAAGCTGGTTTTTTGAAAAGATCAATAAAATAGATAAACCTTTGGCCAACCTAACCAGGAAAAAAAGAGTAAAATCTCTAATTTCACCAATCAGAAATGGTAATGATGAAATAACAACAGACCCCTCAGAAATTCAAAAAATCCTTAACGAATACTGTAAGAAACTCTACTCTCACAAATATGAAAATCTGAAAGAAATCAACCAATACCTGGAAGCACGCCACCTACCAAGACTTAGCCAGAATGAAGTGGAAATGTTGAACAGGCCTATACCAAGTTCGGAAATAGCATCAACTATACAAAATCTCCCTAAAAAGAAAAGCTCAGGACCACATGGCTTTATGTCAGAATTCTACCAAACATTTAAAGAAGAACTAGTACCTATACTACTAAACCTCTTCCAAAATATAGAAAAAGAAGGAATACTACCCAGCACATTCTACGAAGCAAACATCACCTTGATCCCAAAACCAGGGAAAGACCCAACAAGAAAAGAAAATTATAGACCAGTATCACTAATGAATATAGATGCTAAAATACTCAATAAGATCCTAACAAACAGAATCCAACAACACACCAAAAAAATTATACACCATGACCAAGTCGGATTTATCCCAGGGTCTCAATGCTGGTTCAATATACATAAATCTATAAATGTAATTCAACACATAAACAAACTTAAAAATAAAGACCATATGATTCTTTCAATTGATGCAGAAAAAGCTTTTGATAATATCCAGCATCCCTTCATGATCAGAGCACTTAAGAAAATTGGTATAGAAGGGACATTTCTTAAACTACTAGAGGCAATCTACAGCAAACCCACAGCCAATGTCCCATTGAACGTAGTTAAATTGAAATCATTTCCACTTATCAGGAACCAGGCAAGGTTGCCCATTGTCTCCATTGCTCTTTAACATTGTAATGGAAGTTTTAGCCATTGCATTAGGGAAGAAAAGGCGATCAAGGGTATCCACTTAGGGTCAGAAGAGATGAAACTTTCACTCTTCGCAGATGATATGATCGTATATCTGGAAAACACTAGGGATTCTACTATAAAACTTTTAGAAGTGATCAAGGAATATAGCAATGTCTCAGGCTACAAAATCAACACCCATAAATCTGTAGCCTTTATATATACCAACAATAACCAAGCCGAACAAACAGTCAAGGACTCTATTCCTTTCACAGTAGTGCCAAAGAAGATGAAATATTTGGGAGTATACCTAACAAAGGACGTGAAAGATCTATACAAAGAGAACTATGAAACTCTAAGAAAAGAAATAGCTGAAGATGTTAACAGATGGAAAAACATACCATGCTCATGGCTGGGAAGAATCAACATTGTTAAAATGTCCATACTGCCCAAAGCAATATATAACTTTAATGCAATTCCTATTAAAGCTCCATTGTCATACTTTAAAGATCTTGAAAAAATAATACTTCATTTTATATGGAATCAGAAAAAAACCTCGAATAGCCAAAACATTACTCAGCAATAAAAACAAAGCAGGAGGAATCATGCTACCAGACCTGAGACTGTACTATAAATCCATAGTGATCAAAACAGCATGGCACTAGCACAAAAGCAGAGAAGTAGATGTCTGGAACAGAATAGAGAACCAAGAGATGGATCCAGCTACTTACTGTTATTTAATCTTTGACAAGCCAATTAAAAACATTCAGTGGGGAAAAGATTCCCTATTTAACAAATGGTGCTGGGTAAACTGGCTGGCAACCTGTAGAAGACTGAAACTGGACCCACACCTGTCACCATTAACTAAGATAGACTCTCACTGGATAAAAGTTTTAAACTTAAGACATGAAACTGTAAAAATACTTGAAGAAAGTGCAGGGAAAACTCTTGAAGGAATCGGCCTGGGTGAATATTTTATGAGGAGGACTCCCCAGGCAATTGAAGCAGTATCAAAAATACACTACTGGGACCTGATCAAACTAAAAAGCTTCTGCACAGCCAAGAACATAGTGAGTAAAGCAAGCAGACAGCCCTCAGAATGGGAGAAAATATTTGCAGGTTATACCTCCAATAAAGGTCTAATAACCAGAATCCACAGAGAACTCAATCATATTAACAAGAAAAGAACACGTGACCCCATCTCAGGGTGGGCAAGGGACTTGAAGAGAAACTTCTCTAAAGACCAACGCAAAATCTACAAACATCCTTAATCATCAGAGAAATGCAAATCAAAACTACTCTGAGATATCACCTAACCCCAGTAAGAGTAGCCCACATAACAAAACCCCAAAACCAGAAATGTTGGCGTGGATGTGGAGGAAAGGGCACACTTCTACACTGCTGGTGGGAATTCGCACACTAATATGTTCCTTCTGGAAGGATGTTTGGAGAATACTCACAGACCTAAAAATAGACCTGCCATTCAATCCTATAATTCCTTTACTAGGTTTATACCCAGAAGACCTAAAGTCACAATATAACAAAGACATCTGTACCAGAATGTTTATTGCAGCCCAATTCATAATTGCTAAGTCATGGAAGAAGCCCAAGTGCCCAACGACCCACGAATGGACTAGCAAATTGTGGTACATGTATACCATGGAATATTATGCAGCCTTAAAGAAAGATGGTGACTTCACCTCTTTCATGTTTACGTGGATGGAGCTGGAACATATTCTTCTTATCAAAGTATCTCAGGAATGGAAGAAAAAGTATCCAATGTACTCAGCCCTACTATGAAGCTGCTAAATTATAGCTTTCACATGAAGGCTATAACCCAACTATAGCACAAGCCTATGAGGAAAGGGCCAAGGAAGGGAAGGGAGGGGGGAGGTTAAGGTGGAGGGAGAGTAATGGGTGGGGCCACACCTATGGTGCATCTTAGAATGGGTACAGGCGAAACTCACTAAAGGCAAAATACAAATGTCTACATACAATAACTAAGAAAATGCCATGAAGGCTAGGTTGAACAGTTTGATAAAAATATTTCAGATTGTATATGAAACCAGCACACTGTACCCCTTGATTGCACTATTGTACACAGCTATGATTTAACAATAAAAAAGAAAAAGCAAGACTCCATCTCTACTAAAAATAGAAGAACTGAGGCAAGAGGATCACTTGAGCTCAAGAGTTGGTGGTTACTATGAACTATGATGCCATGGCACTCTACCCAGAGCAACTCTGTCTCAAAAAAAAAAAAGAGAGCGAGAGTTACTTTTTTTTTTTTTTTTTTTTAGAGACAAGAGTCTCACTTTATCACCCTCGGTTGAGTACTGTGACATCACAGCTCAGAGCAACCTCCAACTCCTAGGCTTAGGTGATCATCTTGCCTCAGCCTCCCGAGTAGCTGGGACTACAGTTGACCGCCACAACACCTGGCTATTGTTTTTGTTGCAGTTTGGCCAGGGCTGGGCTTGAACCCGCCACCCTTGGTATATGGGACCGGCACCCCACCCATTGAGCCACAGGCACCGCCCGAGAGTTACTTCTTTAAGTTTATAGTTATTAAGTAAAAACAACACAGTACGCTCAAAGGGTGAAAACCAGTGTCTTTTGCTAACCTATAGTGAAGAATCCCCAGCAGCTGTGGTAATGAAGGCTACTCACCCTGCCAGAGCCCAGGTTCTTCATCTGTAAACAGGAGATGGTAATGACACCCACCTCAATGGTGGTTGTGGCAATCAACTGAGTGAGAATGCACAGAGTACTCAGAATAGCACTGGCTCACAAAGCTGTCAGTAAACATGGCGTATTATTTTACAATTGTTTTACTATACATTATTCTGATCATGCTTGTTGCCCCAAATTGGTTATTCATAAATAAAAAGGAATATAAATTTCTCCGATACTCAGTAACTAAGATTAATTTTTACATAAAGCTGTATAGAACTGAGTGCTCCACTCAACATAACCAACTACCTTTTTCTGCTCCAAATCACCTGGATAACCACTGCCTGTTTCTACTTCTGTCTGAACCCTTTCTCTCTCTGTGCTAAAATGTGTGGATTCAGTTGAGCACTCTGGAGGAACTTTAAAGAGAGAGAAGAGGAGAGAGGTTGAGGGGTTATAGGAAGCTAGGATTAGCGGCAACTGGGAGGCTAGAATCCAGAGCAAGGTCAGTTGGAGCAAATATGTCTGTCTGGAGGCACACTGGAAATCCTGAGTATCTGACCAAAAGGATACCTCAGAACCCAAGATATCAGCATGTCAAATCAAGTCTGGACACTGGTAACAGTATGACTAAAATACACTGAGAAACTAGAAGAGATAAAAAAAAAAAATTATAGGTACAAAAAAGATGAGCTTTTTAAGAGACTAAGAGTTACAACATTTGCCCAGCTGGTCATCCAAGTTGTTTCCCTATCTGATCAAACACTGCAAGTGACAGCAGAGGAGACACAGAGGCTAGAAGACAATGATTCTGCAACTTCAGATCCTGATGTTGAAATTACTGCTGGGACCAATGGGAAAGGGAGCCTGGATGAGCAGTCACCTAGCCCGATCCATTTCATAAACAGCACAGGAGCAGAGGACTCCAGTCGCTCAACTCTTCAGAGCATCATTAGTGGTGTTGGGGAACTGGATCTGGACAAAGGGCTAGTGAAGAAAGCAGAGCCCAATAACCAAAGACAAACCTTATCCTGACTGCCCCTTCCTGCTGTTAGATGTGCCAGATAGAGATTCTTACCAGCAGTGCCACACTGTTGGAGCTTACAGTTACCCAATTGCAACTCGGTCTAGAACAATGAACCCTTATTCAAATGATACTCAATATAAAAATGCCCAATGCAATATCACTATCCTGTACAACGACGATAAAAGGCTGACCAGTCAGACAGTCACTACCATGTGCAAGCGGGGATTTGAAAATCTTTTCATGCTTTGTAGAGGTCTAAAAGTCTTATCTCAGAAATTCCCAGAAGGACTGATTACTGGTTCCCTGCCAGCAGGCCTTTCCTCCTGGTTCTGCCTGGAAACGATCCAGCCCCGAAGTGCCACCCCTACCCGCTGAGAATAAATGGAAATTTACCCCCAGAAGACTTAAAAGAGATAAAATATTATCTGGAAAAGGATCAGGGTCCCACAGAAAATTCTAGCTGGCTGAACCAAGTTAACTCCTCTGGAAGAAGACGACTCCCAGGTGCCTGGTGCCCGCAGTGCTCAGAACTTGCCTGCTGGGGGCCCTGCCAGCCACTCGAACGCCTGCTCACTGGGCAGTGGACACCAGCAAGGCAAACCCCTAAAGACTTTGTCTCACTTAGTCAAATAAATGTTTTTTTTTCTCTTTTTGAAAAAAAAAAAAAAGAGAGTTGAATGTTCAGAATCATATCTGGGAAGGATTGTGGTAGATGTAGATGTAGAAAATGAAGAGGACAAAGGAGGAAGGAAAAACAGGCTAAGCTGAGTTAACTTTTACAATAACCCTGTGTGAAGTGGGGACTGTCACCCCCTCTTACTGCATAGGAAACAGTTTCAACAAGATCAAAAGACTTGCCCAAGGTCACATAATAATGAATAAAAGGCTGAAATGGCAGGAATTCATTAGACCTGAATCCAGGTCTCATGGCAGGAATCCAGGTCTTCTCATTCCACCAACCCTCTCTCCCCAACTCCATTAAGCTAAAATAAAGGGCAAACATTGGTCCCACCACACCCCAGAGCTCAGCTGGGGCAAAAAACTAAGCTGACAAGTGGGGCACTTCCTGACTGCAACAGCGCAGTACACACATCCAGCTACATTAAATTCTGGTAATTTGTGCTTTAGTCCTGAAAACTGGCTAATATTAGACATTTTTAACCACCCTTCAGCAAAGTGCTTCAAAGTTCCAAGTAAGGCTCACATTCATCAAACATTTAGTGGGACTTTGGTTTGATCACTGAACTTGGAACACAGAATCTGCCCACCAGTGGTGCAAACTGCCCAGTTACTAACATTAAGCCTCCATATGTAGCAGATTACAGTAAACTCCAGTTTGCTCAGAGTTAGCAAGTGGAACATTCTGGTTAATGTTCTGGTTATCTGAAATTTAACATGCACAGTAGCATAGACATCACAGAAGAATTACCAATTTCCAAAGAATTTGAATGAAAGTTTATGGGGCGGTGCCTGTGACTCAGTGGGTAGGGCGTCGGCTGCATATACCAAGGGTGGCGAATGCGAGCCCCCGGCCCCAGCCAAATTGCAACAAAAAATAACTGGGCATTGTGCCAGGCACCTTTAGTCCCAGCTGCTTGGCAAGAGAATAACCTAAGCCCAGGAGTTGGAGGTTGCTGTGAGCTGTGCCTCCACAGCACTCTGCTGATGGCGATAAAGTGAGACTCTGTCTCTGGAAAAAAAGAAAGTTTAAAACTGCAACCACGCTGGATTAAGTGTGCGTTTTAACAGTTAATGGAAACTGGCGTTTGCTGGAGACTTCTCATGGTGCAGGTGCTTTTCTAAGGGCTTTATATCTATTAATTTGTTGCATTACACTTTACCTCATTTAACTCATTGATAAATAAGAATTGTCATTGTAAGTCATAAAAGACAAATCTAGTTACCTCAGATTGTTTTGGTTGTTTGGCTTCTGGAAGAATGAAAATTATATTTTATCACAGTAACTCATTGACTGATTTTCTTCAGTGCCTCCAGATAATAAGCAACTTAGTCAGCAGACCACCTCTCTCTCCACTGTTATTCCACAGAACCATGACTCTTCCACACTTGTCAGTCTTGCCCTTAGAAGTAACATTTCATTGGAAAACAAAGTGGAGCATCTGGCTTTCAGGTCAGTCTGAGGGTCCTCCTTCCTCTGTGGTTCCCTGTTCTTACTCTCCCTCAGAACAGTTATAAACCTCTTTCTGTCCCTGTTAGTGACCATCTGCGTCCCTGTCCTGTAGTCTAAGACTCTCCATGCATCCCCAAAGCTGAAAAATATTCCTATTTACTTGCTGCTGCTTTTCCTTTCCTATTGGATGCTGCTGACTCTCAGTCTCTCCATTTGGTCTACCCGAACACCCTTGAGAAAGCAGCGCCCTTGTAGGAAAAAACAGGGTCTTCACTGGGAGCAACTCTGTCCACCCCACCCCAGGGAACCTTTGGCAATATCCAGTTTTTGCCTGTCCCACTACTAAGGAGGTCAAGGAGAAGCATGCTGCCAGCATTTGCAGGTAAAGACCAGGGGTGCTGCTAAACACTCCACTGTATGCACAAGAGATTCCCACAAAAAAGAATTATCCAGTCCAAAATGTCCACAGTTCAAGGCTAAGGACTCTTACATTGGAAAATTATTTCAGGCCAAGGACCCCCATCTTCCAGTCCTCACCACAAACCACCAAAACATCTCTCTTCAAACATCTTGTCACAGTAGCTTAAGAATGCTTCGGGGAAGAACAAATACTTCATCTGAACACCGATGTCCCCTGGTAGCTGCTTCCAAGGTGGACCAGTGCTCTAACAGACTCTGCCATGACCACAGAACAGCTCCTGAACCCAGCAACTCAGTGCTCAAAAGAGACTGGAAAGAGACGAATTCCATCCCGAACAGTGGTCACAATGACATTACTGCAACAGGAATCTCCCCGCCGTGCTTCTAGGCTATAGGGGAGCTTTATGATCCTATCACTAGCATAGGGTTTCTCACCCTTGGGACTATCAATATTTGGACCTGACAATACTGGGGAGGCAGCTGTCTAGTGCCTCAGACTCTAGCAGCAAGCAAACCTCCCCTTCCGCTTAGGAGAAAATGTCTCCAGATAGACCGGAGTGGTGGCTCACACCTGTGATCCCAGCACTCTGGGAGGCCGAGATGGGTGGATTGCTTGAGCTCAGGAGTTCAAGATCAGCCTGAGCCAAGATTGAAACCCTGTTTCTACTAAAAATGAAAAACTGAGGCAAGAGGATCACTTGAGCCCAAGAGTTTGAGGTTGCAGAGAGCTATTATGCCAGGGCACTCTACCAAGCATGACAAAGTGACACTCTGTCTAAAAAAAAAAAAAAAAATTCATGTTCTTGTCTGGGCATGGTGGCTCACACCTATAATGCTAGCACTTTGGTGGGGGTCAAGGTAGGAGGATCACTTGAGCCCAAAAGTTCAAGAGGAGCCTGGGCAGCCTGGGCAACATAGCAAGACACCACATCTACAAAAAAAATAAAAAAATTAGACATGGTGGTCACAGCTCTCTGCAATTTGAAGAATGGATATGTAAATACATATATTGCCTCTATATTGTTTATTATTATTTCCATAACAAAATGCTAAATATGCAGACTCAAACACTAACAAATAACTGCCTGAAAGGCATGAAAGATTCAATAACAAACCCGGGATATCCTATTACAAAATGACATGGAAAAAAAAATCTCCAGGGCGGTGTCTATGGTTCAAAGGAGTAGGGCGCCAGCCCTATATACCAGAGGTTCAAAGCTGGCCCCGGCCAAAAACTGCAAAAATAAAAAAATCTCCAAAAACTAAAAAAGAGAGATGACTATATTTAATAACCCAACTTTTGCTACCTCCTCACCACCTACCAGAAACTTGCACATAAGCACACACAAACATAACACACACAAGCATAAGTATACTCCTTCCTCAAGTGAACCCATTTAACCTGCCAGCCAACTGGAAAGAGATTCAACAGACAGAGCCCAAACTGTGGTTGTCAACTGGCTGTGTGACAGGCCAAGTGACATCTTCTACAAACCAGCACCTGACATGCAGTAACTGTGAACATAAGACACAGAAAAGGAATGCTATGATGTAAGGCTGCAGGCCTGGGCGTTAGGAAATGCCCTCTGTCAGGATAAAGCAACTTTCCCAAGATCAGGGTTGAAGCAGTAAAGTTGAGAATCAGCCTCATTCTGCCAGACACAGTGAGTCACTGCCCTCCAAACATGGCTCCACTCAGCACCCCACCTTACCTCCACCCCATGCTGCCAGGGCTTGTTCCCCACATCTAACAGCTGAATAGAGATCACCCTAGGCCAGTCAGCATAAGGAATGTTCACTTCCACCCTGAAAACATTTTGGCTGCCCTAATGTACTCTACCCTCTAAAAAATTCTTTGGTCATTACCATCTTCTTCCCACCCATATCTGGCCTTGTCCCCTCCTGTTACTTCCAAAACAGCATTTGCAGCTCCCCTATCCATTTTATTCCAGGTTGATTATGAAACCATGTATTTACTTAACTATCTCAAGCATAAAAGTCGGCAGGTAAGTAATTTCAAAGCTAATTTTTTCCCTCCCTTGCCCTTTTCCACTCTTAAGATACTATGTCAGGCTCAGAGCCTGTAGCTCATCAGCTAGGGCGCCAGCCATATACACCCGGATTTGAACCCATCCCAGGCCTGCCGAACAACAATGACAATTACAACCAAAAAACAGCCAGGCGCTGTGGCAGGCACCTGAAGTCCCAGCTACTTGGGAGGCTGAGGCAAGAGAATTGCCTAAGCCCAAGAGTTTGAGGTTGCTGTGAGCTGTGATGCCACAGCACTCTACCCAGGGCAACATAGTGAGACTCTGTCTCAAAAAATAAAAAGATACTGTTATCAGTCCGCCATGCACTATAAAAAATAACGACTTGAAGACTGGGTGCAATGGCTTACGCCTGTAATCCCAATACTCTGGGAGCTTAAAGCGAGTGAACTGCTTGAGCTCAGGAATTGGGAGACCAGCCTGAGCAAACAGTGAGATGCAATCTCTAAAAATAGCTGGGTGTTGCAGCGGGCACCTATAGTCCCAACTACTCAGGAGGCTGAGGCAAGAAGAGCACTTGAGCCAAAGAGTTTGAGGATTTTGTGAGCTACGATACTACAGCACTCTAGCCTGAGTGACAGAATGAGACTCTGTGTCAAAAAAAAAAAAAAAAAAAAAAATGGGAGGCCAAGGCGTGGGTAGATTGCCTGAGCTTACGGGATCAAGACCAGCCTAGGCAGGTGCAAGATCCCATCTCTGAAAAACAGAGGTGGGTGGGCACCTGTAGTCCCTGCTACTTGGGAGGCTGAGACAAGAGAACTGATCGAGCCTAAGAATTTGTGGTTGCTGTGAGCTATGACACCACAGCACTCTACGGAGGGTGATGAAGTGAGACTCCGTCTCAAAACAAACAAAAAAAATCTTGGCCACTACGTGGGCTTCCAGTTATATTAGATATATAACTGGTCTTGTCAGTACAATCCTAGCAGAAATAGCCACACACATTTGGTTGTGAAAAGGCAAAAATTACAAATTGAAAAGAGATAAAAACAATTGATGGAGCTTTACGTAAATGAGCCAAATGTAACTAGTATATTCTGATCTATTTTTTTATTTTTTTGAGACAGAGTCTCGCTTTGTCACCCATCTCCCATATCTAATCCAAGCCCTCTGGGAGGACAAGGTGGGAGGATCCCTTGAGCTCAGGAGTTTGAGAGCAGCCTGAGCAAGACCAAGGTCCTGTCTCTACTAAAAACAAAAAATAGGAGGTGTGCCAGGAGCCTGTTGTCCCAGCTACTGGGGAGGCTGAGGCAGGAGGATTGCTTGAGCCCAGGATTTTGAGGTTGCTGTGAGCTAGGATAATGCCATGGCACTCTACCCAGGGTGACACAGTCTCAAAAAGAAACGAAGAAAAAGATAACTTAATTGTTTAGCACTGTCCTTGATTAATATTTAAATATTAGAATATATTTTTTTTTCTTTTTTTTATTGTTGGGGATTCACTGAGGGTACAATAGAATATATATATATTTATATTATATAAATGTAATCACGCCTGTAATCCCAGCCCTCTGGGAGGCTGAGACAGGCGGACCACCTGAGCTATTGGATTTGAGACCAGCCCGAGCTAAAGCAAAACCCCATCTCTAAAAATAGGTGGGCATTGTGGTGCAACACCCGTAGTCCCAAGTCACTAGGGAGGTTGAGGCAAGAGAATTGCTTGAGCCCAAGAGTTTGAGATTGCTATGGGCTATGATGCCACAGCACTCTACAGGGGGCGACAAAGTGAAACTCTGTCTCAAAAAAATAAAAAAATAGATCAGAACATACTAGTTACATTTGGCTCATTTAAGTAAAGCTTCATCAATCATTTTTATTTACCTCTCTCTTCAATTTGTAATTTTTGCCTTTCGACAACCATATGTGGGTGGCTATTTCTGCTAGCATTTCACTGACAAGACCAGTTATATATCTACCTACTTTGTTTAAGGGGATTATCTTTGATTACCATCACATATCTCTGTTAAAATCTATGCTACAGGCAGAGTGCCCAAGTGACATGCCGAGAAAAGCTGATGTTCAGGAAACCAAGCATACAGAGAAATAGCCAAGTTAATGAAGCGAGCTTTGAATCACAGTGCTGCTCAGAAAACAAAAGAAGACATCTGTGAGGCTCGACCTTGGAACCCGTCACTGCTATCCACTCCATGTGGGTATATGTGTTTACTAAAATAACAATTCAAAGTTAACTTTTATCCAAGACATTTTCTGAAGAAATTAAAAGGCATCATCTAAGCTTTCAAACATTTAACCATTCTATCTTGAGCAACATCCACCTCATTTTCAAACATTTTTATCTTAATGAAGATGAGGACATTAAAGAATACTCAGGGCCGGGCATGGTGGCTCACGCCTGCAATCCCAGCTACTAGGGAGGCTAAGAGGGGAGTGGGAGGCTGCCTTGAGCTACAATGATGCCACTGCACTCTGGCCTGGGTGACAGAGTGAGATCTTGTCTCAAAAAGAAAAAAAGAATAATAATACTCAGTGGAATAACTGTAATTAGCTGCAAAATATAACACAAGATTAATCAACTAAAAACTTTTCTTTAAGATCTGTGGTAAGAATTACAAAGCACGGGGCAGCACCTGTGGCTCAGTGGGTAGGGCGCCAACCCCATATACGGAGGGTGGTGAGTTCAAACCCAGCCCCGACCAAACTGCAACAAAAAAATAGCAGGGTATTGTGGCGGGCACCTGTAGTCCCAGCTACTGGGGAGGCTGAGGCAAGAGAATCACCTAAGCCCAAGAGCTAGAGATTGCTGTGAGCTGTGACGCCATGGCACTCTACTGAGGGCGACAAAGTGAGACTCTATGTCTCTGGAAAAAAAAAAAAAAAGAATTACAAAGCACAGACTCTCCAAGTTAATGGCATGGAGTCGACAGGCTGCTTAGACAAGCAACTCTTCAAAAGTCAGTTGAACCTTCATTTTATAGACTCCATTTCACTTAATCATTTAAGAAGGTGCTTTGAGAAACTGCACACAACTTAATAATACTAATTTGTTTCATGGAGGTTTTTTAATGGTCAAGTACAAAATTATATCTAGTTATGGTATAAACAGTTTAATACATGTATACACTGTAAAACGATTATATCAAGTTAATTAATATTTCCATCACCTCACACCCTTTGTTGTGATTAACACTTAAAATCCACTCTCTTGGCAATTGAAGTATACACTATTATTAACTAGTCATCATGCTGTGTAACCTGTTTTAGTCACTGCCTCGCATACATCATTGGACACTGACCCAACTAAACTCCATCCAAGCATCCTCTCAGTAAAAGATATAGAGTGGAACCTTCCTTTTTAAAACATTTATAAACCTACACTGTTGCTCGAGTCCATGAGAAATGGACCCAAGCTTAAACATTCAAATCAATACTGGAAATACTATACATACTTAGAAGAGATGTGATTGAGTTTTCTTCAACAAATTCACCTGTCAGCAGAAGGCCAATGTGAATGAACTTCACCACAGTTCTGTGTTGGACTATCTGGTCTGGTTCTGTGGAGGATTCCTTTGTGTTTTAAACCATGCTCTCTTTGGAAGCAAAAAGGCCTCAGGGGCCAAGAAGGGCTAGAAGCATCTGAGCAAACAGGCGTGCTTTGGCTTGGCACTGGTTAATGTCAGTGCTCTGAACTCCACAGCTGCCAGAGGACATGGTGAGAAGCTGAAGCTTGTGTACCCTGCAGGGGCCCCTCAGCTGCCCAGAAACGCACCCATCTACCAGGAGAGTGGCTGTCCTCAATGCTCAGCCTGAAATCTTGCAGACACGTCACTCTGGGAAAGGGCTAGATCCTATCAAGGAGTCCTGGACTGCTTAGTAAATCTAACCTGCAAATTCTCATTTCCCTGGCCTTCTAGCTGGAACCCTGAGCCTGGTACTGCAATTGCTGGATAAACAGCAGGAAGCACAGCATCCAAAAAAGGTTTTTAAAAAACATGAAATAAAGTCTCAGGTCATCTGAGAGTTTTGCTCATATTTTAAATAAAATCTGAACATTATGTATGTGAACAATGAAGATTATGTGCCAGAGAATAAGAATCCTTTGGTGGGGGTGGCGCCTGTTGCTCAAGGAGTAGGGTGCCGGTCCCATATGCCAGAGGTTGCAGGTTCAAACCTAGCCCTGGCCAAAAACCAAAAAAAAAAAAAAAAAGAATCCTTTGGTGGAAAAGGAAGGATGTACAAATTCTTAATCAAATCTTTTCCTATTTTAATTTAAAATGCTTCCTTCAATAAGAGGCAAAATTATAATGCTAAATGATTCTTTTTAATTCTTAAAGGAAAAAGGCTCTGCCTCAACTCAGCTCAGTCGTTAATCTGACATATAATTTAATCATAAACAAAAAACTGCTTTCACATAAAGTTTTTTCTCACCACACAGATCCCTCAGTGCAGTGGCCACATTCTAGCATCTTTGTAAAAATCTAATCTTTCCTATCATGTAACACTGTCAGGTTGAAAGATCTTCTTTTTTATTTTTTGAGACAGAGTCTCCCTCTGTTGCCCTGGCTGGTGTGCTGTGGCATCACAGCTCACAGCAACCTCAAATTCCTGGCCTCAAGCAATCCTCTGCCTCAGCCTCCCGAGTAGCTGGGACAACAAGCACCCGCTACCACACTGGGCTAGTTTTTCTATTTTTAGTAGAGACAGGGTCTCACTCTTGCTCAGGCTACTCTTGAACGCCTCAACTCAGGCGATCCACCTGCCTTCACCTTCCAGAGTGCAAAGATCCCACACGTGTATGCTACCAAACCCTGCCAAGAGATCATTTCCAAAATTATGTTTAATATTTCAAAATATTTGAAATATTAAATTCTATGTCCTAAAAGCCAAGATTTGCACTTACAATATGGAAATGTTTCTCCTCAAACATTAGTATGCATAAGAATCTCCTGGGAAACTTGTTCAAAATGAAAATTTCTGGGTCCCAGCCCCAGAAATCAGATTCAGTGGGCCTATGATGAGGCTGGGGGGGGGCTGCAGTGGGTGTCCCCCAAAATTCACCTATAGGGAACCTACTCGCCAATGGAATGGTATTGGGAGCTGGAGCCTGATGGGAGGTGGGCCTAATAATCATGAGTGGGTTATCGCCATTACACAGAGTGGGTTTGTAACAAAAGTGGACCGTCCCCATCTCACCATCTCTCAGGTGCTTTGTGGCCCCGTGCTGATGCCTTCCACCACTTACAGCTCAGCAAGGTCCTTGCCAGGATGTGGCCTCTCGACCCAGGATGTCCCAGCTCCAGAGCCATGAGCCAAATCAGCTTTTATGTTATTAGTCACCAGTTCTGCCATGCTGTGTTACAGCAGTACACTATGAACACGTCCTTGGCACACCACATCCCTGCACCATGAACATGCACCTGGAGGACTGTGAACACGCACCCAAGGGATGCACCTCAGCACATCCCATCCCTGCACCATGAACATGCAATGCCAGAGGAACACACCTTGGCACACCATGACCCTGCACTGTGAACACACCTGGAGGAACCCACCTCGTCACACCAGGTCACTGCGCCTCAAACAGGCATCCAAAGGGACACACCTTGCATGCACCTGCCCCGTTGCCAAGCTGCTCTCAACCCCAGGCATCTTTTTAAATTTCATTTGACATCTTTTAAACAATCTTTCATTAGATTAGGGTTTTCAAAGAAAATCTTTGACAACAATCTCACGACAACTACAGATAACATTAGTACAGAAAGGCAAGGCATATCAATCAGAATAAGAAGAAACCTGATCACCTGCTTGCTCCAAGGAATCATTTAAAATTAGAGCTGGGCAGGATCTTAGTCATTCTAGGCCAACCCCTTCATTTTAATCTTAAATAATATTTTAAGCACTGTTAATTTTTGACAATTAATTTTGTTATCTATATCCTCCAGTTACTTCATTCATGCTGCAAAGTGAGATAATACCTGAAATTTAAATCAGTCCTCAATGGCCTCTGCACTGAGTTTCCAAGAAGCCTTGCTTCCACTTACTGTCTTTTCCTATCCGAACTTCTTGTTTGTTCTATTCCTTTCATTATTTTCCAAAAGATGACTCAGAACCTTCTGAAAACCCCCACCTAACCACAAATGTAATTTGTTGTACTGACTATGGTTAACTTACGTTTTTAAGTCACAAATTCAGATTTTTTTTTTAACTGCAGTAACTGTAGACACAGCAAGCTACCCTAGAGTTGCCGAAGTCAATATGTTAAGTCTGTCTCTGTGGCAACAGACAAAAGAACAGTGAATGAGGTTCTGAGCTGCATTCCTGTTCATTTCTTATTTAGTGACAGGCTTCTACACGATTCTTTTATGCTCTGGCCATCCCTTTGATCTCAAAATTACATAAAGTGATGTTTTACTATTTTTAAAGACATTATTTCCATTTTTCTTGCTGTTCTCAAACATTATTTTTAATTTTCACTACTAAGTCATATCTGGCTGCCCCACACAAACAAACCAATGTGTGTGCACCCACTACCATTTTAAAATTTTCCATGTGAATTAAGGACTGTAAGTATTCAGCAGCTTAATTAAAGATGTGCAAACCCCTCGGCACAATGGACAGTGCTGATTCAGAAAGTACTTCCTGCTGCTTTTGTACAAGCTCTTCCCAGTTTTCTTTTTTTTTTTTTTTGTAGAGACAGAGTCTCACTTTATGGCCCTCGGTAGAGTGCGGTGGCCTCACACAGCTCACAGCAACCTCCAACTCCTGGGCTTAAGTGATTCTCTTGCCTCAGCCTCCTGAGCAGCTGGGACTACAGGCGCCCGCCACAACGCCCGGCTATCCCAGTTTTCTTTTTTAAGAGCCTGCACAGATGATCTTTTTCTACCCAGTTCTGGAGTTTCACAATACTTCTTTCTTATGGACTCAAGTACACACTATGCCATCAATGCCAGACTGTCAATCAATCTAAAATCTCCTACACCATAAGTTAATAATTTAAATTCATCTAACTAGAAACAGAATTGCCTGAAAAGGAAAGACACACAAAATCCAGTCCCCTAACTAACCAAAGTGTACGTGGAAATACTAAAAATTATGTGTGAAGGGCATCTAACAGAATAATACACAGGACAAAATCAAAATTTTTTAAGTTGCACCCACATAACTAAGCCATAATGACAAACCCCCAGGGCTGAGAATTCAAAACCTTATTAGTGGTTTTTAAGTATTGTTATAACCTATTAAATTCCTTTAATATCTTTATACTACTGTTTAATATTTTATTAAAAATGGTAGTATACAAGGCTTGATGTGAAAATAAGTAAAATTATAAACTCACAACAAACCAAAAATAGGAGTCGCTCAGTTTGTAGAAAAGGTTTTGCAAAATACAAGTTACATATTTATATAGACCCTTAATATACAGAGATCAACGCCCTACAGTAGACAGAGCTATATTCTGTAAGCAGATATTCCATCTTAATAATAGCATGATTGGCATCAAACCTCTAATACAACTATTATTTGCTACATTACAAATCAAAATTCTAAATCTGTCTAGACTTTTAAAAATGTCCTTGTGTTTACTGCATGAAAAAGAAAGAAAAGTTTCAAAAAATACAGTTAAGAACCTTCTTTTTTTCTTTCCTTCTCTCTTTTCATTTTTTTTTTTTTTTTTTTTGAGACAAAGCCTCTGCCCTGGGTAGAGTGCTGTTGCATCACAGCTCACAGCAACCTCTAACTCCTGGGCTCAAGCAATTCTCCTGCCTCCGCCTCCCAAGCAGCTGGGACTACAGGCACCCGCCACAGTGCCTGGCTATTTTTTGGTTGCAGCCGTCATTGTTGTTTGGCAGGCCCAGGCTGGATTCGAACCTGCCATGCCAGCTTAGGTGTATGTAGCTGGCGCCTTAGCCACTTGAGCCACAGGCGCCAAGCCGTTCATTTTTTGTATTTTTGAGACAAAGTCTCACTCTGTCACCCAGGCTAGAGTGCCATGGCATCATAGCTCAAATTCCTGGGCTCAAGTTATCCTCCTGCCTTAGCCCCCAAGTAGTGGGACTACAGATGCCCACCACCACGCCTGGCTATTTTTTGTATTTTTAGTAGAAATAGGATCTCACTTTGCTCAGGATGGTCTCGAACTCCTGAGCTCAGGCAATCCACCTGCCTTGGCCTCCCAGAGGGCTGTGATCACAGGCATGAGCTACCACGCCCAGCCAAGAACCAACTCCTTAAACACAACTTTATTGCTACCAAGTCTGACAGGGGAACCTCAAAGGAGGAAGTACAATGAAACCATCTCTCCTGAATAAACCATCTCTCCTACTTAGATTTAAGCCTATGTTTACAAATGAAATGGGAAACGAGGCCCTCATGATTGTTTACCTTGAGTCCCAGCACAAGCCATACTGATCAATAATCCATGTATTCAAATGTCTGTATTTTAAACCTCCAGGTTTAGCTAAGCCACCTAAATCCAGGATGTTTTGATAGCACATAATAAAATGAGTTTATTCCCCCAAACCAGAAATAGCAAAAACAGTCCAGAAAAACAAGTTCCAACTGGCCTAAAATCATCAGTTATCTATGCTCAAGATTCCATTCTTGCCTACTTAGAAAAAAAACAGATAATTCAGTTACAAATATAGCACTGATAATAAATCTCAGGTTCTGCTACAAACAATTTGGCCAGAAATACAGCAAATGCAGCTGTACAAAAAAGCAAAATCACTGTTATAGGTCAGTGATAAAGACTGTAGCCTTGTAACTGCACGATATTCCATAAGAAGAAAATGTAGGGGCTGGGCGCAGTGGCTCACTCCTATAATCCCAGCACGTGAGAGGCTGAGGGGGGTGGATTGCCTGAGCTCACAGATTTAAGACCAGCCTGAGCCAGAGCAAGATCCTGTCTCTAAAAATAGCCGGGCGTTGGGTGGCACCTGTGGCTCAGTCAGTGGGGCACCGGCCCCATATACTGAGGGTGGCGGGTTCAAACCTGGCCCCGGCCAAACTGCAACCAAAAAAAAAAAAATAGCCGGGCGTTGTGGCGGGCGCCTGTAGTCCCAGCTACTCGGGAGGCTGAGGCAAGAGAATCGCTTAAGCCCAGGAGTTGGAGGTTGCTGTGAGCTGTGTGAGGCCACGGCACTCTACCGAGGGCCATAAAGTGAGACTCTGTCTCTACCAAAAAAAAAAAAAAAATAGCCGGGCGTTGTGGCAAGCACCTGTAGTCCCAGCTACTTGGGAGTCTGAGGTAAGAGAATCGCTTAAGTCCAAGAGTTTGAGGTTGCTGTGAACTGTATCGGACTCCGAGCTAGGAGCATGTGCAGTCCTGCTCACCAGCATCCTGTCACTTTGTTCTGCTCCACAAACACTGAAGAGGTTGTGCTTAATGGCCAAAAAATTCACTACATGCCTAAGGGGGAAAGTAGAAAAAGATAGGCAGGCCTGTGGATGCTGCTGTCTATTTAAGCATACAACTGTATTTTAAATGTAATTAGACTAATTGTTTCCCAGTCTTAGCTGATGCATCTGCATGTGCAATTAATTAGAACTGATTTTTAAAATCCCTCTTTGGAATCCTTTGTTCCCAACTTCGTTCAAATCAAATTACCAAGGAACAAATTTAATTTTTCAACTTTTATTTTAAGAGAGACACAAACTTAAAATAACTAGGTCTGATCCACTAATGTAAGTCACTTAATTAGCAATTATTTCACTCTGAAGCCAAAAGCCCACTCATATTTTTTGTCTATAAAATAATTCCCTGGTAAATATGACAATCTAGCAAGACTGTTCTAGAAAAACTCCAATAATCTCAAAGCTCTTCATCTAAGAAAGAAAAATGGAAACGGGAAGTTCCATTTTGCAGGAATATTAGAGAAGTAGACATCACAGCTGTCTTCTACCTTTGCTTTATTCTCTACTGGCTTTTTTTTTTTTATAGACAGAGTCTTACTCTGTCACCCTCGATAGAGTACCATGGCGTCACAGCTCACAGCAATCTCCAGCTCCTGGACTTAGGTGATTCTCTTGCTTCAGCTTCCTGAGCAGCTGGGACCACAGGCACCCTCCACAATTCCCGGCTATTTTTTGGTTGCAGTTCAGCTGGGGCTGGGTTTAGAACCCGCCACCCTTGGTATATGGGGCCGGTGCCTTACCTACTGAGCCACAGGTGCCACCCTATTCTCCACTGGCTTTTTCTACCATAAATCCAAGTTAAGGAATTTTAAAAGGGCTTTAAAGGGCTATGTAACAGAGTAAGGCATGATGTGCTGATTGGGAAAATGGTGATGGCTGGAGACAAAGGTTCAGACACTGACATTGGAGATGGCGCCAGGAAAGGGTAGTAGAGCGGGACAAGAACAGAAAAAGCAAAAATGAAGGGGGGGAGGGCGGTGCCTGCCAGCCACATACACCTAGGCTGACAGGTTCAAACCCTGCCCAGGAGTTTGAGGTTGCTGTGAGCTGTGACAGTGTCATGGCACTCTACCAAGGGCAACAAAGTGACTCTGCTCAAAAAAAAAAAAAAAAAAAAGAAGAAGAAAATGTAATTTGTGAATCACTGAAACGAAAAAACAGTCAGGCGTTGTGGTGGGCACTTGTAGTCCCAGCTGCTTGAGAGGCTGAGGCAAGAGAATCACTTAAGCCCCAGAGTTCAAGGTTGCTGCGAAGTCACAGCACTCTACTGAGGGCAAACAGTAAGACTCTGTCTCAAAAAAAAAAAAAAAAGTGAAGTGGGGGAAAGAACAAAAGCAAGCTTGACAGGTCTGGACAGCCATCATAGCAGTAGACAAGAAAGAAGAGCACACCAGCTATGGGGCCTTTCTCCAAATGAGTATTTGCAGTGGATAGGGTCCCAGTGACATCGGAGGTACATACCTGTCCAGGGCAGAGGGGGAGCTGCAGCAGGCCCAGGACATGGAGCAGGAGTGAAAGGGTGAGCACGAGCCCTGCAGGGCACAGACACAGGGCCGCTATGACCCGAGCCTGAGCGCAGAAGGCCAGACTCTAGAGAGAACAAAGTAGGCTTGTTTGACAAATGACAGTAACACGCTTGTGGAAGTTGGGGGACGCAGCCACATCTTGTGTTCCTGTCCTGAAGACAACCAAGGGGGTTCTGGCCTAGTGCTTGGGAGTATGAAGAGGCTTCACAACATTCCCGCAGGTGATGGTAACTCTAAGGGCAATGCTGGGGACACCTGCATGGACAATCCTGTTTTCCAGCACAGGGCACATGTCTGTGACATGCGGGCTTCTCAGTGTGAACCGGGCTACTTACTCATAGCAGCCTCAGAGAACTACTCAGCACTGTCTGTGCAACTCTCCATGTCACAGCCTGCATGTATCCCTCCAAACCTCAGGTGCTGCCAGTGTGATGGCACCAAGCCTCTGTGAGGGCCCCTTGCTCACCAATAGGATTCAGTCCCTGACAAAAGAGGCTCTTGCAGCACGAGGCTGGTGTGGCCACCTGCATTCCACCCTCCCAAGAGCCATCCTGCAGCTGAGAAGGCCCTCAGGTAACCGTGGCTGCCGCTGCCTACATCTGGGACATCAGTCTCAGGTACACTGGCACATGTAGCAGCAGCAAAAATACACTAAGATTCCCTATTAGGGCACAGAGGGGACATCTTCTAATTCCATGCAGAAAGCAGACTATGTGCCAGCACATGTCACAGTGCACAGCCTCTTGCTAGGGAAAGTCACAAAGACCTGTTCCACCGCAGGACACACAAAGGTTAACACTGGGACAGGAACTGTCAATAGGCTGTGCCTCTCTAAGCTAGTGAGAGGAAGCATGTGCAGATTTAATATGGACACTGGCGAAGCAAGTGTCTGCAGCCAGCCGTGTTATGAATGCCTGTACAGGGGCACTTACATGACTTTTACATGTTTTATGTAAATGTGTGTGTGTTGAGAGAGAGTGCAGGCACGTGCGCAATGATCATATTAGTAAAAGGAAATTCATCCCTGACATTAATTAATCATTAGGCTCCAGACACTCAATCAACCCACAGTACAGTTGTATTATTCTGAAAGAAATAAAAAAGATGGGCGGCACCTGTGGCTCAGTCGGTAAGGCGCCGGCCCCATATACCAAGGGTGGCGGGTTCAAACCCAGCCCCGGCCAAACTGCAACCAAAAAATAGCCGGGCGTTGTGGCGGGCGCCTGTAGTCCCAGCTGCTCGGGAGGCTGAGGCAAGAGAATCGCTTAAGCCCTGGAGTTGGAGGTTGCTATGAGCTGTGTGAGGCCACGGCACTCTACGGAGGGCCATAAAGTGAGACTCTGTCTCTACAAAAAAAAAAAAAAAAAAAAAGATATCTGAAAGCTAATTTGAATCCACACTATATTCCAAGAGGAAATATGCTCAAGTCACAACATAGCCAAACTAATAGGTGTTTTCACCCACTTCTTAAACAGTTTTAGATAGTTTAAAACTATCACTTCTCTCCCAAGTTTGCAGAAAGGCATGAAGAAGTGATCCTCTCCATGCTCTCATTATCTGGTGCTCTGGGAAGCCTAAAAAGTATGAATACTGAAGTACAGCAATGCTGTCAGTTATACCAGATCTGTATCATTCCCGAGAGCTAAAAACAGAGATGCTGAAATCAGGTTGCTTATCTCTTAGGTTAAAAAAAAGGAGGGGTTCAGGGCAAGATTTTTTTTTTTTTGAGACAGAGACTCAAGCTGTCACCCTGGATAGAGTGCTGTAGCATCATAACTCACAGCAACTCCAACTCCAACTCCAACTCTGGCTCAAGCGATCCTCTTGCCTCAGTTTTTCTATTTTTAGTAGAGACAGGGTCTTGCTTTTTGCTCAGGCTGGTCTTGAACTCGTGAGCTGAAGCCATCCAAGCCTCAGCCTCCCAGAGTGCTAGGATTACAAGCATGAGCAACCGCGCCTGGCCCAAGATTATTTTTTAAATCATTCCACATTCATCTTCATAAAACAATATAAAGTGAACTGCCAAATAGGCATACATTTTTCATTTTACTCTTCTAAAAAAATTCTCAGTTCCAACTAAACCATTTGAATGATTAACAATCATTTTCCTATTTGCGCCAGGTGCAATGGCTCACGCCTGCAATCCTAGCACTCTGGGAGGCCGAGGCGGGTGGATTGCCTAAACTCACAGGTTCAAAACCAGCCTGAGCAAGAGGAAGATCCAGTCTCTAAAAATAGCTGGGCATTGTGTTGGACACCTGTAATCCCAGCTAGTTGGGAGGCTGAGGCAAGAGAATTGCTTGAGCCCAAGTTTGAGGTTGCAGTGAGCTATGATAATACAGCGCTATACTGAGGGTAACAAAATGAGAGTCTGTCTCAAAAAAAAAAAATGTTCTTATTTGCCATATTTTTTCAACAGTTTGCAAAGTATTTCAGAGGTAGAAGACAAAGTTCTTGAGATAACTCAGATAGTAAAAGAGGCAGAAAAGAAGAGAGAGAAAGCAGAACATTCACTGTCAGAATTATGGGACTCTATGAAGCGTTCCAACATACGAGTTATAGGAATCCCAGAAGGGGAAGAAGAATGCCCCAGAGGAATGGAAGCCATACTAGAGAATATTATAAGCCATACTAGAGAATATTATAAAAGAAAAATTTCCCAAATATCACCAAAGATTCTAACAGTTTGCAAAGTAAGTAACACCAACATACAAGTAAAACCTATTATTTGTTAATCTAAGAAATTCTTACTGAGGCAGTGTTCTAGCTTCTGGGCATGCACAGACAGGATTAAGTATAGGCAAAGCCCGAGTCCTCACAGAGCTTACTTCCCACCACAAGTTGGGGGCGGTGGGAGGTGGGGTGAACAAAACATACAATTTTAAAAAGACATAAGTACCACTAAGAACAATAAAGTGGGGTCAAGCTAGAAGATTGACAGTGGAGTGAGAGGCAGGGCTCTTTTTGAATACGATGGTCAGAGAAGACGCTGCTTTTCTTTTTTTTTTTTGAGACTGAGTCTCACTCTGTCATCCTGGGTAGAGTGCTGTAGCATCATAGCTCACAGCAACCTCAAACTCCTGGGCTCAAGCAATCCTCCTGCCTCAGCCTCCCAAGTAGCTGGGACTACAGTTGGATGCCATCAGTCCCAGCTAGTTTTTCTATTTTTAGGAGAGACAGGGTCTTCCTCTTGCTTAGTTTGATCTCCAACTCCTGAGCTCAAGGGATCCTCCCACATAGGCCTCCCAGAGTGCTGAGATTACAGGCATGAGCCACTGGACCAGGCAGAAAGACCCTTCTAAGGAAGTGACATTTAAGAAGAGGCCAAACTGAAGTCAAGGAGGGAGCCATGCTGAGCACTAGGTAAAAGGCAAGACAAAAAGCAGGTACAAAGGCCCCACACCTTGGTGGTTTTATTATAGCAAGAAAGTCTGCATGGCTAGAGCAGAACATCCAGTTTAGGAGATAAGGTGGAGGAAAAGGCAGGTCTCATTTACACTGCCTAGGTCTGATGGGCCATTGGTTTTCAGCAAGAGTGATGTGTTGCACTAATTGAGGGGCAAGGACACAATCTAGAATATATGAATAGACAGGAAGACTGTCAGGAAATACTTCAATACTCTGAGCTTAAACTGATATTCTCCAAATGCTCTTAGCTATGAGGCCTTACAGGAGGTGGGGAGCAACTTCTTAAGTTTCATTCTATCCAAACAAGTGAATGCAAAGACTTTTACTCCCACCATAACACATTCCTCTCAGTAACTATCAGTCAGAATAACTGAAAGCATTGTTTCCAATAATCTCAGTCAGGCAGCCTTAGAATCACACATAAAACAAGACGACCATCCTCCTCCCTTTTATCATAACTACATGAAAGTCAGGTAGAAGTGAATGGTTCTTTTGTCCTTCAGTAGGCTATTGGAGAAACAGAAGCATACTGTCTTTCATTGTCAATTCATGGTTCACAAAGCCTCCAAGTTTGGCTTTTGCCCTTCAAAAGCTTTTAATGGACAGGTACATTTAAGCCTTATTACACGGGCTGTGAGAAGTGGAATGCTCTGGGATAGGCTACATCTCCCTCCTGTGAAAGGAGGATATCAGCCGAGTGACCTCACGGAGAAGGAATGCCTCCCTGACAAGGAACAAAGGTAGCCTCCTTCTTAAGGAAACGCAGTATTTCAGAAAACCGCTTCCGTACTGTCGAATGATTTAGGCCTGCAGTCTATCAGAAATAGCTCCACTCTTTAACCTCTATTTATTTTATTCATAAAACTGTGATATCATTCTTTATTCAAACACTAAAGAAGGGCCTTGCATGTTCATTAATCAAAATCATGCTTTGTTTAGATTGCCTTTGATCACACATGTCTATGTCAAGCCAGTGTATTGGCTGGAGCTCATAAGGACAGACAGTGCACCTATCAGAGTGGGGCTTCTGGGATGCTGTGCAGAGACTCAAGAACTGCCCAGGTGGCTGGGCATGGTGGCTCACGCCTATAATACTAACACTCTGGGAGGCTGAGGTGGGTGGATAGCTTGAGCTCACAAGTTCGAGACTAGCCTGAGCAAAAATCAAGACCCTGTCTCTACTACAAATAGAAAAACTGAACCAAGAGGATCGTTTGAGCCCAAGAGTTGGAGGGTGCTGTGAGCTATAACGCCATAGCACTCTACCCAGGGCAACAACTTGAGACTCTGTCTCAAAAACACACACACACACACACACAAAAAAAAAAAAACCACCCAGGTTGTGCCTGGTGAAGTCAACAGACTGCACATCCCAGGCCATAGTTATGAGGCCTGCATCTTCACATCTTAGGGAATGGTGAGCTTTGTGGCTTATGAAACTTATCAGAGCTTCCTTTTTCAAACAGTGATATCAATGCAAACAAGCTAGTTGAGAACAGAATGAGTTCATTCATAGCTAACTGACATACAACAAATAAAATACAGTTACTAAAATAACAGTCCGCTCTTGTAAGGCTGTGAAACATCTTATTACATATTCCCCCAACATAATATGTCAAGAATTTACTTTCTAGAATCAGATATACATTATTCCATAGGATCAGTCAGCTCTTAAAATGTTTTCATGACCATTTAAAAATGCTACTGACCATGACTGCATTAATGTACACAGCTATGATTTAATAAAAAAAAAAATGCTACTGAAATTGCTACTATTTTCACCCTAAAGCTACTCTAATTACTCCCAACTGCACAAGTTATATTATCTAGTACATAGCTGCCAGTCACTCCTCACTGCTTTATTGTCAAATAACACTTACCTAACCAGGAAAATTGATTTTAAGTAGGAAACTATATCAATTTTTGCCTCAATCTGTCTACTCATATACTCTACTTCTGGGCATCACAATGTTCTGTTAATGCTGCCAAGAAATGGTGACCTTCCAAGTGTACGCACAGAGAGCAAACATATGATCATGGACTAAATGCATTTGTAAGCACAACACAAGCTCTCTTTTCATACAGTCTAAATTTCAACATATATCACTGAACATAAGGCATGTTAAATAAATCCTAAAGCGGCAACAACCCACAGTTACAGGCAGGATGGGTGGATTATAGCTTGTGGGCAGGTAAACAAAATTAAGACACTAGCTAGTTGTTAATGAGGAGTACCCTCTGCCCAAATACTAACCGGTTTTCACTAAACTGGACAGAGAAAAAAGCCCTGGGGGTGTGGAGTAAGTAGCTGAGATGTTTACCTATCAGGTTAATGTGAAAAATAAATTTTCTCCTCAGTCCAAGAAAAAAAAATTTAAATCACAAAGAAGAAACTTAAATACACCTAGCAACACATGAGAATTTATATAATAAACACACAGAATTCCT
Source organism: Nycticebus coucang (assembly GCF_027406575.1). Classification (NCBI taxonomy): domain Eukaryota; kingdom Metazoa; phylum Chordata; class Mammalia; order Primates; family Lorisidae; genus Nycticebus; species Nycticebus coucang. The sequence goes on along the minus strand of NC_069780.1, from coordinate 107,323,204 downwards.
ACTCTTACAAAGCTCCTCGTTCATAGCATACCTGAGGCCATAGGGTGACCCACTTCTAAAGTCACCACGCCTTCCTAACATGTTGCTCCTCAAGATCTGCCATTCCTTTTAATCTATAATGAAACTTAGCGAGATTGAGAGTTACTGTTTGTAGGTATCAGACAGCTTCATCTCCTGAGAGAATAAACCATAACTTGTGTTTCCAAGCACACAGTTAAGGAGTTCATACACTCACAACCACAGAGAACCCAGCCTCGCAGGCATCTGTGCTAAAGAACTACGTCATATCATGTTGCCTTGTGATTTGAGAATTGGAAAGGATCCACTGGGACTAGTCTTCCAGCTGCCCTTTTCTCCCTTCTTTCCACTTCATTCTCAAGAATTCTAATTTCATATTTTATTTATTTTTGAGAGTCTCACTGTCACCCTGGGTAGAGTGCTGTGGCATCAGAGCTCACAGCAACGTCAAACTCTTGGCCTCAAGCGATCTTCTTGCCTCAGCTTCCTGAGTAGCTGGAGCGATAGGCATCTGCCACCATGCCTGGCTAGTTTTTCTATTTTTAGTTGAGACAGAGTCTTGCTATTGCTCAGGCTGGTCTCAAACCCCTGAACTCAAGGGATACACCCGCCTAGGCCTCCCAGAGTGCGCCTAGCCAGGAACTTTAACTTATTTTTGAATGTACACACTGCCTCTCACAGGGGTCAATGTAAGGATGCAATCTACACTAACATAGCATCACCTGTGCTTCCTGCCATCCCAAGGTCACCTATCATGAGAATCACTTAGCATACAGATGAGCTGCATCAAAACACAGGCCATTGGCCAGCACCTGTGGCTCAGTGGGTAGGGCACCAGCCCCATATACCAAGGGTGGCAGGTTTGAACCTGGCCCCAGCCAAACTGCAACAAAAAATAGCCAGGCATTGTGGCAGGCACCTGTAGTCTCAGGTACTCCGGAGGCTGCAGCAAGAGAATCGCCTAAGTCCAAGAGCTGGAGGTTGCTGTGAGCTGTGACATCACAGCACTCTACCAAGGGCAATAAAGTAAGACTCTTCTCAAAAAAAAAAAAAAAACACAGGACATTATTACATGGAGCATTTTCACTCTAAAAGTAGGTTTGCAAGCACAGAAATCTCAGTGTTTGGTAAAGATCAACACAACTGTTAAGTGGCTAATTCCTACCAGATCTCTTTTATTTTCTTCTTTTGTCAGAAAGATGTCCTGGGCGGTAAGAGATAACGTATCACATATTTTAACTTTTATAAGGCTTCTGATGCAACTCAGCAGAAGGTTCTTTCTAAAAAGTTAGGAAAAACATGATTCTAGACCACCTTTGTGAGGGCGTGCTTCAAGAGAACTGTTATTTGGGATCCAACTTGCAGTCAAGTTCCAAGAGGGTTTAACCAGCCTTAAGATAACACTCTCATTGCTGACTTAAATAGTGGAAAATGGATATGATTAAGTTCCGCATAAACATGTGTGGTCAGACACTCTCCCTGGTGAGGACATGGACGTGTTCAGACAGACTTTGGGATTCTGGAATGTGAGTGGTCATCTATCAACCTCTTCAAGAAGTATTCAGTGAGTGGGACACCTACTACTTTCTCCACAATAAGGAATAGAAAAAATGCATAAAACACCCAGGTGCTCCTGCTCTCGTTCCTTATAACTTGGTACAAAAGACAAAAACTAAAATACCAAACTGGGGCAGAGGATGCTCAAAATAAATGTAATAAACAAGTTATGTATCTGTTTCAGATCACAAGCAACCACATAATTACAAATATTTATTAAAGAAATAGCATTTTGGATTGACATTTTTCAATTCCTTTTGATAATTGTGCATTGCTGACACTATAGTTAGGGATTACAGACACAAAAGGAGACAATTTAATGGAAAAGGCGTTAAGAACCAACCACCAAACAACAGAAAGGGGGACAACGGAATTTATCTGCGTAAAAGACAAAATCTGAGGACCAGGCAAAGTAGGAATCAGCAATGTATTGAGTTGTTTTTAAAGATAGGGAATATCTTAGCCGGGCGTTGTGGCGGGCGCCTGTAGTCCCAGCTACTCGGGAGGCTGAGGCAAGAGAATCGCTTAAGCCCAGGAGTTGGAGGTTGCTGTGAGCTGTGTGAGGCCACGGCACTCTACCGAGGGCCATAAAGTGAGACTCTGTCTCTACAAAAAAAAAAAAAAAAAAAAAGATAGGGAATATCAGGATATAAAAGCAAGCAGCATGCTCAGGAGGAGCATGTGGCACCTCCACCCTTCCACAAGAAAGGGGAGCCTCATTCAGAACTTTCTCCCACACCCAAAGTTTCTCTGGACCTGAACCCAAGCAAGATGTGCAAGAGCTGGAGAGAGACCAAAGGGGTATGACTAAAATGTTAGGAAACAGACCCTAACTTAATTTTGAATGTACACATTCAATGCCTCTCACAGGGGTCAATGTATGAATGCAATCTACCACTAACACAGCATCACCTGTGCTTCCTGACATCCCAAGGTCCCCTACCACAAGAATCACTTAGCATACAGATGAGCTGCATCAAAACACAGGCCGTTGGCCAGCACCAGTGGCCAAGTGGGTAGGGCGCCAGCCCCATATACCAAGGGTGGCAGGTTTGAACCCGGCCCAAGAGGACGTGTAAAGAAAATGAGGTTCTTCAGTCCAGATAAAGGATGGCTTCCCTCCTTTCTGTTCTACCACACTGGTCAGGGCTGCTCTACAGCCTGCATGGTCAGGAAGAAGAGAGACAAGGGAGCGCTTCTTCTCCATTAAGAAAGGGACGGGAGGGATCAGATTAAATTGCAAAACAGGATTTATATCTGATTCAAAAGAACAACTTTCTGGCTAGGAAGATTGCAAGGCACTGGAATAAGTTACTAATTAGCTTTTGAGATGTCCTTTTTAAGAGATTTTTTAAAAAAAATATAGACAACCGGGCGGCGCCTGTGGCTCAGCGGGTAGGGCGCCGGTCCCATATGCCGGAGGTGGCGGGTTCAAACCCAGCCCTGGCCAAATTAAAAAAAAAAAAAAAAAAAAAAAATATAGACAACCATCCTCACGAACTTCACCCAGTGTCCTTTCTTACCCTACAAAATCAGTGACTATTTTAACTACACTTAGAAGCTCCTTTATAAAAAAATACATAAACGTAATAAGAGTTGAAGTATAGCAAGGATCCTCTCTACTATTACATTTCCACAATTCATCGAACGTTATCAGTGACACAAACACATGTGTTTATACCTGTGACGAGAACCATTCCTGGTTCTGGAAGTGGTTCTTAGTCACACACATGCACACACACAAAAAGCAATCAGCTGCCCTAGAAGAGACAGAAAGTCAAAACATGGATAACCTGACCAGTGATATCTACATAGGCAACATGACCTTAATGATAGGGAATTGAGGGATGCAAGGCTGGTTTAACATACGCAAGTCTATAAACGTTATCCACCATATTAACAGAGGCAAAAATAAAGATCACATGATCCTCTCAATAGATGCAGAAAAAGCATTTGATAAAATCCAGCATCCTTTTCTAATTAGAACTCTGAAGAGTTTAGGCACAGGTGGCACATTTCTAAAACTGATTGAAGCTATCTATGACAAACCCACAGCCAATATTTTACTGAATGGAGTAAAACTGAAAGCTTTTCCTCTTAGAACTGGAACCAGACAAGGTTGTCCTCTGTCACCTTTACTATTCAACATAGTGCTGGAAGTTCTAGCCAATACAATTAGGCAAGACAAGGAAATAAAGGGAATCCAAATGGGAGCAGAGGAGGTCAAACTCTCCCTCTTTGCTGACGACATGATCTTATACTTAGAGAACCCCAAAGACTCAACCACAAGACTCCTAGAAGTCATCAAAAAATACAGTAATGTTTCAGGATATAAAATCAATGTCCACAAGTCAGTAGCCTTTGTGTACACCAATAACAGTCAAGATGAGAAGCTAATTAAGGACACAACTCCCTTCACCATAGTCTCAAAGAAAATCAAATACCTAGGAATATACCTAACGAAGGAGGTGAAGGACCTGTATAAAGAAAACTATGAAATCCTCAGAAAGGAAATAGCAGAGGATATTAACAAATGGAAGAACATACCATGCTCATGGATGGGAAGAATCAACATTGTTAAAATGTCCATACTTCCCAAAGCAATCTACCTATTCAATGCCATTCCTATCAAAATACCAACATCATACTTTCAAGATTTGGAAAAAATGATTCTGCGTTTTGTATGGAAGTGGAAAAAACCCCGTATAGCTAAGGCAGTTCTCTGTAATAAAAATAAAGCTGGGGGCATCAGCATACCAGATTTTAGTCTGTACTACAAAGCCATAGTGCTCAAGACAGCATGGTACTGGCACAAAAACAGAGACATAGACACTTGGAATCGAATGGAAAACCAAGAAATGAAACTAACATCTTACAACCACCTAATCTTTGATAAACCAAACAAGAACATACCTTGGGGGAAAGACTCCCTATTCAATAAATGGTGTTGGGAGAACTGGATGTCTACATGTAAAAGACTGAAACTGGACCCACACCTTTCCCCACTCACAAAAATTGATTCAAGATGGATAAAGGACTTAAACTTAAGGCATGAAACAATAAAAACCCTCCAAGAAAGCATAGGAAAAACACTGGAAGATATTGGCCTGGGGGAAGACTTCATGAAGAAGACTGCCATGGCAATTGCAACAACAACAAAAATAAACAAATGGGACTTCATTAAACTGAAAAGCTTCTGTACAGCTAAGGAGACAATAACCAAAGCAAAGAGACAACCTACACAATGGGAAAGGATATTTGCATATTTTCAATCAGACAAAAGCTTGATAACTAGGATCTATAGAGAACTCAAATTAATCCACATGAAAAAAGCCAACAATCCCTTATATCAATGGGCAAGAGACATGAATAGAACTTTCTCTAAAGACGACAGACGAATGGCTAACAAACACATGAAAAAATGTTCATCATCTCTATATATTAGAGAAATGCAAATTAAAACAACCCTGAGATATCATCTAACCCCAGTGAGAATGGCCCACATCACAAAATCTCAAAACTGCAGATGCTGGCGTGGATGTGGAGAGAAGGGAACACTTTTACACTGCTGGTGGGACTGCAAACTAGTACAACCTTTCTGGAAGGAAGTATGGAGAATCCTCAAAGCACTCAAGCTAGACCTCCCATTTGATCCTGCAATCCCATTACTGGGCATCTACCCAGAAGGAAAAAAATCCTTTTATCATAAGGACACTTGTACTAGACTGTTTATTGCAGCTCAATTTACAGTCGCCAAAATGTGGAAACAGCCTAAATGCCCACCAACCCAGGAATGGATTAACAAGCTGTGGTATATGTATACCATGGAATACTATTCAGCCATTAAAAAAAATGGAGACTTTACATCCTTCGTATTAACCTGGATGGACGTGGAAGATATTATTCTTAGTAAAGCATCACAAGAATGGAGAAGCATGAATCCTATGTACTCAATTTTGATATGAGGACAATTAATGACAATTATGGTTATGGGGGGGGGAACAGAAAGAGGGAAGGAGGGAGGTGGGTGGGGCCTTGGTGTGTGTCACACTTTATGGGGGCAAGACATGATTGCAAGAGGGACTTTACCTAACAATTGCAATCAGTGTAACCTGGCTTATTGTACCCTCAATGAATCCCCAACAATAAAAAAAAAAAAAAAAGAAAAAAAAAAAAATGATAGGGAATTGAGTGGAGGGTGACCAAGGGTAGACAAAAAGCCACAAAGTAATAAAACACAACACGTACACACATACGTGTATCTTCTCTCTCTCCTCCCTCTCTCATTTGATAGTCACATCTATCCAACACTGGCATTAAAACACTCATGTAGGGCGGCGCCTGTGGCTCAGTGAGTAGGGCGCCGGCCCCATATGCCGAGGGTGGCGGGTTCAAACCCAGCCCCGGCCAAACTGCAACAAAAAAATAGCCGGACGTTGTGGCGGGCGCCTGTAGTCCCAGCTGCTCAGGAGGCTGAGGCAAGAGAATCACGTAAGCCCAAGAGTTAGAGGTTGCTGTGAGCCGTGTGACGCCACGGCACTCTACCCGAGGGCGGTACAGTGAGACTCTGTCTCTACAAAAAAAAAAAAAAAAAACACTCATGTAAAACATAATAATCTTTCCTAACATTAATTTTTTTTTTTAAATTAGAACTACACCACAAAGCACATCTAGTTTCCCTTACAGAAAGGTTCAGGAATCCCGAGTCTTTCCAACACAATGCTAAAAAAATTAATTAAAAAGAAAAAGTCAAAAAAATATAATTTTTAAAATTATTTGAGCTATTATTTTCTCCAATCACAGGAAGGAAAGGAGGGAGGGAGAAAGGAAGGAGGGAAAAGACAAGACAATGGAAACAGCTATGGATGGTCTAATAGACTATAATGAATTTGACTGAATATTTTATCACAAGGTAGGGAACAGGAAGAGTTCTAGAGATAATGTTGCTCACCATCTCCTTTTAGAGAAGAAGCCCAGAGAAGCTGATTCAACCAGTGTCACACTGGAGTTACTGGCCGAACGAGGACTAAGCCACATACTTACTGGTAGTAGTTGGTAGTCACTAACTTGAGAACAGTGTGATACCTAAAGTTTAATCTGACTGTTTACAACACAACAAAATATCCCATGGCACTGACATTATAATGTTGATTAATTAAACTACCACACTACTCACACACACATACACACAGAGGTTTTATTACAATATAACTATGATGTGGTACTAAAAAGTTCTATTTCTAGAAAGATGGAAAACTCTAGTTATCCATGTTTACTGAGCATCTACTGGGTCCAGGGCACTTAAGATTTCTTATCCCTTTTAATATACTTCTTTGTTGCTTAAGACCACTCACTACATTTTAGAATAATGAAAATTCACTCCTGTTCATTCATTCCTGAATTATAAACAGTGAAAATGCAATGTTTCCAAAGATCTTTCTTTTTCCTGGCCAAAAGAAAAAAAAAAAAATACTTTAAGGAATTTATTTCCTGAGGCTGTATGCACATCCTCCCTGCTGCTCACTTTCTTTACAAATAGCCTGCTACTCAAGTGTCAACATCTGCACTGGCACCTCCACTCCCTTCCCAGCTAGCCCAAAAGGGCTCACTCACACACCCATCCCTAAAATGGCTGTGTTTACAGCCACCCATATGCCACCAATCATGAAGCAACTGTCACCATCCTCATGACTAGGTACTGGCAGGCACAGCCACACAGAAGGTGTGGAGCCACCAAAAAAACAGGGTGCTTGGGGCTCTACTTTTGGAAGAAATTAAAAAAACTTTTTTTTAAAAAAAGGAGCAGAGACATACATACCCTTCAAGATCAAAGCTCTGGGGGGCGAGGGCACCTTACCTGCAGAGCTGTCTCTGCTATCATTGCTATCATAAGCACATGGGCACCTCACCTGGCACCATGCTGCCCTGTGCACACATCAGCCACTATGATGCTCATGTGCTGTGGCCTTTTGACTTTAAAATTAAAAAGGCTTGCTAGGCATGGTGGCTCACACCTGTAATCCTAGCACTTTGGGAGGCTGAGGCAGATGGATCGCCTAAGCTGGAGAGTTGGAGAGCAGCCTGAGCAAGAGTGAGAACAACAAAAACACTGGCCAAGTGTGGTGGCAGGCGCCTGTATGCCCAGATACTTGGGAGGCTGAGACAGAAGGATTGTTTGAGCCCAGAAGTTTGAGGTTGCTGTGAGCTATGAAGCCATAGCACTCTACCCAGGGCGACAGAGTAAGATTCTCTCTCAAAAAACAAAAAAAATTAAGAAAGGTTTTCACGGCTCAGCGCCTATAGCTCAGCAGCTAGGGCACCAGCCATACATACATACCGGGGCTGGCAGGTTTGAACCCAGCCCAGGACTGCCAAACAACAACAAATGCAACAACAGAAAAAAATAGCCAGACATTGGGGCGGGTGCCTGTCATCCTGGCTGCTTAGGAGGCTGAGACAAGAGAATCTCTTGGGCCCAAGAGTTTGAGGTTGCTGTAAGCTGTGGTACCATAGCACTCTACCAAGGGTAACATGTTGAGACTCTGTCTCAAAAAAAAAAAAGGCTTTTTGTTGCATGACCGGACCTATACTTTTCACATTCTGTCTTAAGTTTCCTTAAACCACATTAAGCAATAGGCTAGCAAGGACATAGATTAATAAAGCGAGTGACTGACCAGAGCGGGGAAGAGCAGCCATTCTTCTCCCCAGAGGTTAAGAGTTCAGGAATTAAGGTGTCAGGGTTTCTTGGAAAGTTGAGGAAGAAACCATGGGCAACAGAAAAATAGTGAGGGGCAAGAGCTGACAAGTCGCCTCTACCCCATGCTTTTTATTGTAACTCTAATTTTATTCTTCTCCTTCACCTGAGACTAAAGATGAGACAAAAAGAGCAATGCAGGAAAGCAACCAGAAAAAGCAACTCCAGGAAAGCAGTGGAGTGGCAGAGGCCCTACTTTCCTCCCCACTTTCTGTTCTACCACACCCCCCTTGGTCCCGTTCTCAGCCACTTGGGAAATGCAGACCATATTTGCAAGACAGGGCTGTGCAAGGTGAGTGGAAGGCAGAAAAGTGAACCACAGATATTCTACTCCAGCTAATGGGGAAGCCAGGAGTAAGCTGAAGCCAAAGAAAGGGGCAGACAGAGGTGGGACTTTTCAAAGATCAGCAAAACAACAGGGACCTAGCTAAAGCAAACTAGATTTTATCTCTTTCCTCCCTGTCCCTCTAATTTGCCCTTTCCCTGCTCAGCCAGCAACAACAGAAAAAATTCTTCCCTACTCTTTCTCCTTCAGTCACCCAAAGGAGAAACTTTTTAAAAGGAGAGGGGAGCATGGGGCAATAGTGATATAAATGGGGGAAATGGGAAAAGAAGCCCCCAGGGTTTGCTAAAAAGAGTGGGCGCTCATCAAGCTGTTTCTCCACATCTGAGACCAAAGTTTATGTCCCTATTTTGTGTAGCTCTACATCCAAACACTATGACCATTTTATAATCTCTTATATTCATTTTCAAACACTTTGGTTCTCATCACTCCAAATAGAAATGATATGAATGCTCCTTGTATGGAAGACTGAAAATTATTAAATATTTTTATAATAATCATACTACTATACTAATATATCCTTTACATAGACTTTACAACCTTCAAAATACCTGCACATCAGTCTGGGCATTGATCCACAAGACAACCTATGAACAGACTATTTTTATAAAATTGTGATATCCCCATTTTACAGATCATGGGGGGAAAGCATTAAAAAAGGGGTTAAGCACACATAAAATGCTGAGGAAATGTATAGCTAAGGCTTTCCACAGCTTACTCACTCCTTTCTACAAAAGCGTCTTGCACGTGTTCTGTGCCACACTCCCAGTACTCTGCAAAGTCCGGTGAACCAAACTCAGCCTCCTCAGCCCCAACCACCCTCCATGGAGCTTAGAGCCCTAATGGTTCTGCATCTTTGAAAAAATGAAGCAAGCTGATGAAAGTGTTGAAACCAAGAGCCTCCAGACCTCCAAACCACACTGCCATACACTACGCTGAGGAAAGTCTGCTTTCCTGGTCCACTGCCATTGTAAGGAGTTTGTCCCCTTTTTGTCAAAAAAGAAAAAGAAACCCACAGATAGTGAGGACAACAAGGGTTGAATAACCTCTGCCAGTTTCTTTTTTTTTTTTGAGACAGAGACTCAAGCTGTCACCCTGAATAGCGCCATGGTGTCATAGCTCACAGCAACCTCCAACTCAGGCTCAAGCAATCCTCTTGCCTCAGTTGTTCTATTTTTAGTAGAGATGGGGGTCTCACTTTTTGCTCAGGCTGGTCTTGAACTCATGAGCTCAAACAACCCACCCTCCTCAGCCTCCCAGAGTGGTTTCCTTTCTTTTTTTTTTTTTTTTTTTTTTTTAAGACAAGAGTCTCGTTCTGTCACCCTGGTAGAGTGCTGTGGCAACATCATACATCACAGCAACCTCAAATTACAGGGCTGAAGCAATCCTGTCTCAGCTTCCTGAGTAGCTGGAACTACAGACCAACACCACCTGGCTAGTTTTTCTATTTTTAGTAGAGATGAGGTCTCACTCTCGCTCAGGCTGAGTTCTGTAGGCTGGAAGCCCATCATCAAGGTGTTTGCTGGCAGAGTGGTTTCTTCTGAGACCCTTGCTCCTTGGTTGCTAGGTGGCTGGGCTGCCTTTTCCAGGGGTCTTCACAGGGTCTTCCCTGTGCCTCTATCTGTCCTAATCCCGTATTCTTACAAGGACACCAGTCACATTGGATTAGAAGCCACACATGTGACCTCACTTTACCTTCACCACCTCTTACAAAGCCTTATAGTCACATTCTAACGTACTTGGACGTAAGACTTCAACATACAGATTTGAGAACACGCAATTCAGCCCATTATAGTTAGCAAGAGGGAAAAGGAGAGAAAGATGGTATGACCATGGCTATGAAGACATGAGAGCATGCTCAGTCTTTGCAGAAGAAAGGCAATTTCACCTGTGTCCCCATAGCCAGAGAGTACTTACTATCTACACATCCCACATCTGGCCCCCATGGTGGTCTCTGACACCTTCTACACCAGCGCACTGGAAGCTTTGTCTTATGTCACCATCCCTGTGGTCCACTTGGTTCATATCCACCTTCTGTCAGTTCTTCCTAGGAGCCATTCCCTTCTTGCTGTAGGTCCTAGCCTTTGGATTGTTCTTCTCCTCTGTCCCCTTCCCCTGCCCAGCCTCCATTCACCTAATTAATATCATTTTACTCTTAAGATCTAAACTCAAATGCCTCTTCCTCAAGGAAGATTTTAAATACTACACACACAATTTATCTTCACACTAAGCACCGTCTTCTTCCTATCTTCTCCTCTAGCTCTGTTATAGAACTTATTTAATTACATACTTGCACTATTATTTTATCAATGTGTCTCCTCCATGAAATTGACCATATATTCAAAAGCTCAGAATCTATATCTGGTTTTCCCACCATCATCTATTATTTGTCATCAGTTAGTATGGTTCCTGGCACCTAGTGAATGCTTAATAAATGCAGGGGAACCTCAGTGAGTTGACCACCCAAGGGACTGTAACAAGCTGGTCAACACATGCAGGTGGTCACCATAAGGAATTAGGCCTACTATACTAATATGTACATATGGTGCATGTCCAGTCTATGAACATTAATTAGGTCAACTTAAGAAGGTGGTCATTGTAGGGAGGTTAGTCAATTATGGAGGTTCTACTAGGCAAATAAAGCAAAGAATAAATGTAGTATAAATTAGTGTAAATCAGGTCACGTGCTCTATTTTTTGGTGAATAGATTCACTTTGACTTGGAGGCAGCATAAAATCATTAAGCAATGATATCTAAGTAGATAGACATACTGCACAAATATTAAGAGATCTTAAACCAGTGGAACTACACATAGAAAGAAATGGGAACCTGATGCAGTGGCTCACACCTATGATCCCAGCATTCTGGGAGGCAGAGGCAGATGGAGTATTTGAGCTCAAGAGTTCAAGAAAAGTCAACCAAGAGTGAGATCCTGTCTCTTCTAAAAATAGAAAAATTAGCTGGGTGGGTTGGCAAGCACCTGTAGTCCCAGCTTCTTGGGAGACTGAGGCAAGAGGATCACTTGAGCCCGAGTTTGATGTTGCTGTGAGCTATGATGCCACAGCACTCTACCCAGGACACAGAGTGAGACTCTGTCTCAAAAAAATAAGAAGAAATGTATTCTATTAGGTCACAATTCTATAAGAACTACTTAAATACGCTTTCCATATCTAATTCATACATGTATACGTGTGTGTGTGTGCGTGCCCGCGCACGGGCACATGTGTGCCCTACATATTTTATTTCTGCAGCTATAATCTTTAGTCCACTGACAGGTATCTGCAGTGTCCCTCTCCCAGTGGCTCATTCCACCTCTTGACTTTGGCCTAAAACCAAGAGGAATTCTTTACTTAGAGGTGAAGAACTGATGGATTCCCATGGTGACTCCAATCCCACACTTTTCTTTTCTCCTTATTAGGCAGGAAACACTGTAATTCCAGGAACAAGATGTGTGTCACACATTGGAAATACTCAAATCTGCTGATAACATTTCATTCTACCTCGGCTACACACATGAGGAAGCCACATGGTCACAATCTAATGGAACATAGAACATAATAAACTGAAGCAACATTCAACATACTATCACTTTCAGCTTTGCACAATATGTGGAAACAGGCTTACTGCATCATTCGGTCCTGTCAGAACACATAAGTGGGGAGGATGCACCCTTGGAGTTTATTTTATAGTCACTCACCTCAGGGAAGTGTTTGAGGAATGCATTATAATCTCCATGTGGCTGTATGTTACAGATGCCTCACTTTTTTTTTTTTGAGACAGAGCCTCAAGCTGTCACCCTGGGTAGAGTGCTGTGGCATCACAGCTCACTGCAACCTCAAACTCCTGGGCATAAGTGATTCTCTTGCCTCAGCCTCCCAAGTAGCTGGGACTACAGGCACCCACCACAGCACCTGGCTATTTTTTGGTTGTAGTTATCATTGTTGTTTGGCAAGCCCAGGCTGAATTCTAACCCACTAGCTCTGGCGTATGTGGCTACTGCCTTAGCCGCTTGAGCTACAGGCACCGAGCCAAATGTCTCACTTTTAAAAGAAGTATTTTCTTTTCTTTCCTGAGAGAGAGTTGCATGCTGTCGCCCTGGATAAAGGGCCATGGTGTCATAGCTCACAGCAACCTCCAACTCGGACTCAAGCAATCCACCTGCCTCAGCCTCCCAAAGTGCCGGGATTACAGGCGTGAGCCACCGCAATGGCCTAAAAGAAGTATTTTCTAGAGATGTATTTATCTTTTTGGTACTTGAACTATGTGTGTATATATAGGCAATCCCTGGATTATGAATGAGGTAGGTTCTGTAGATTTGTTCTTAAGTTGAATTTGTAGGCTTGACACCTAAGGTGTTAGTCTCATGCACCGAGGCTCCCAGGTTCGAGCCCAGCAGGCCAGCTAACCAACAATGACAACTGCAATAAAAAGTCGCCAGGTGTTGTGGCAGGCGCCTGTAGTCCCAGCTAACTTAGGAGGCTGAGGCAAGAGAATTGCCTAAGCCCAAGAGTTTGAGGCTGTGAGCTGTGACATTGAGGATGACATAGTGAGATTCTGTCTCAAAAAAAAAAAAAAAAAGGAATTTGTATGCAAGCTGGAACAGGTACATTTACCTTTTACCTGTAACAGCCTCCATTCTTTAGTGGGAATTATATGTAAGACAAATATTTGTAACTCAGAAACTGCCGGTTTGTCTGAATACTTGAAAGCAAATGGTACTAGTAACTACTGGTAACTTTTAATACTAAAATTTCTTTTTTTTTTTTTTTTAAATAAACATCGTTTCATTATGTTGCCCATAACATATGCTGGCCTCCAATTCCTGTGCTCCAAAGATCTTCCTGCCTTAGCTCCCAGGTAGCTGAGCCTACAGGCATGCACCACTGCACCTGGCTTGAGAAACTAATTCAGATGAGAAAAAATAGCTGTTCTTTTTATAAGTATTACATCATTTGCTCCAACTCAGACTAATAAATAGTTTTGTTTTTGTCCTCTATCCTTCCCCAGAGCTCCTGTTTTATCCACCTCAATTATCCTTGCTGTCTTGCTGTAAGGCTCAAGTCAGTTGAGCTTCTTGGCAAGCAAAGTTTTTTTCATGCTTCATGTTTCTTATGAAGTAAACTAGGAAAATCATATAAACCAGAAAAATAATACTAACAGTATCAAAATCTCCAAATAGTGTAGAATATAAATGTCTTAACACAATAACTAAGAAAATACCAGGAAGGCTATGTTAACCAGTGTGATGAAAATATGTCAAACAGTCTATAAAACCAGTGTATGGTGCCCCATGATCGCATTAATGTACACAGCTATGATTTCATAATAAAATAAAAAAAAGAAAATGCCGTGAAGGCTATGTTAACCAGTTTGATGAAAACATTTCAAATTGTATATAAAACCAGCACATTGTACCCCATGATTGCATTAATGTACATAATTATGATTTAATAATTTTAAAAAACTCCAAATAATTTACCTTAGTCACAACCTGGGGAACTTAGTAGTTCAGGTAAAAGAGAATTCACTTATGTGGTATTACATAGTCAATTTCTACTTTCAAAGGACTTAAGTGGAATGCTTGAGTCTTTCCTTAGATTCCTTTTATCAGTGATCAAACATTCAAGGCATTCCTCACAACAGGTAAGGCAAAGAGAAAAACAGAATTCCTATTCATAGCCAGAAGCTATGGCTTCATAAGTGCAATTAACTAGGAAACAAAACCTCTCCAAAGATGCAAATCTACCCCCTTTATTAAGCTAAGCAGACCTCGGTCAGGTGTTATATAAAATCAAGTGAAATTATAAACTTGATCACTGGTTCTGAGATTGAAATATTCCTAAATCCAAAGTCCATATATACTATCAAGGTACCAATAAACTCCACAAAATAAAAGAAATCTAAGACTAGTGTCGTAAGCAGATCAATTTCCCAACATGTGGACTACAAATAAAGAAAACCTCCCTAACCCAAAGTTCTATCTTAAAAAAAAAATTAAATGTTTTCAAGGGATTAAAATGCTTTACATACTTTAAAACATCTAGTGATGTAAGTAGTTTTAACATTTGTAAAAGATGAACTAGAGGGCAGCGCCTGTGGCTCAGTAGGTAAGGCACCGGTATGACCCCATATACCGAGGGTGGCAGGTTCAAACCTGGCCCCGGCCGAACTGCAACAAAAAAATAGCCGGGGGCGGCAACTGTGGCTCAGTCGGTAAGGCGCCGGCCCCATATACCGAGGGTGGCGGGTTCTAAACCCAGCCCCGGCCAAACTGCAACCAAAAAAAAAAAAAAAAAAAAATAGCTGGGCGTTGTGGCGGGCACCTGTAGTCCCAGCTACTCAGGAGGCTGAGGCAAGAGAATCGCTTAAGCCCAGGAGTTGGAGGTTGCTGTGAGCTGTGTGAGGCCACGGCACTCTACCGAGGGCCATAAAGTGAGACTCTGTCTCTACAAAAAAAAAAAAAAAAAAGGGCGGCGCCTGTGGCTCAAGGAGTAGGGTGCCGGTCCCACATGCCGGAGGTGGCAGGTTCAAACCCAGCCCCGGCCAAAAACCAAAAAAAAAAAAAAAAAATAGCCGGGCATTGTGGCGAGCGCCTGTAGTTCCAGCTACTTGGGAGGCTGAGGCAAGAGAATCACTTAAGCCCAGGAGTTGGAGGTTGCTGTGAGCTGTGTGATGCCATGGCACTCTACCGAGGGCCATAAAGTGAAACTCTGTCTCTACAAAAAAAAAAAAAAAAAAAGATGAACTAGAGAAAGTAGGAGAACTACTCTGTTTAGTATGAATATTTGAAAACAATGCTCTTGTCCCAATTAACTGTTCTTTAAAAGTAGATTTTACCAGTTTGGCCAATTATCAAAATTTAAACAAAAAATGAAATTGTTTAAATCACCTGATGCCCATGACTACTTTTTATTTTTTATAAAAATGAAAAATGTACATCTTATTGGGGAGGCATTAGCAACATAATTTATATTGACCTGGAACACCTTACCTTCTGGAAATTTTGTGTCAGTTGCACCAGCTGGCCAAATAATTAGCTTCATCAAAAATCATTTCAGCCTAAGCCCAAATCACAAGAAAAATCATTTTGGTGGAAATATTTTATTTTACTCACTATAAAACCCAACATGAAGCTGGATGGCATAGTCTTAAGTGACATTTTGTTGCCACAGCAACAGAATTCCGCTACCTAAGGCCATAATTTGTTAAGAATTTGTCCAGCGAGTAAATTCTGTGCTGTGTATTTGTAAATCCAATAGAACAATCCAAGCAACATAAAAATTAAGTCTTGATTTCATACTTATGATTTACTCACAATATATTTACAACATATATGCACATATGTACTACACACAAACATGTATGTAATTATTCTCAACTCCATCAGAAGGGTGAAACCATACCAAATTTCCACATTAAAATGGACACAAAACATTGCCATGTTTGAGATCTCATTTAATAAACTACTATTTATTTCCCAAAATTTATCTTAAAAGAGACTGAGAATTTTCAGAAGAAAAGTCATTATTTATATCCAATCTCATTCCAAGACAGAAGAAAAAAGATCCTGAAGTATAATTTCCTGTTCTAATAAATGTGGCTTCTTTTTTTTCCTTTTGAGACAGAGTCTCACTATGTCATCCTCAGTATAGTCATGGTGTCACAACTCACAGCAACCCCAAACTCTTGGGCTTAAGCGATTCTCTTGCCTCAGCCTCCCCAGTAGCTGGGACTATAGGCGCCATAAAAGTGGCTTCTTAAGCAATTAGCTGATTTAGAAAACATCAAGCTAAGGAATAAAGAAAAAAATGTGGGCATCACCACCTTTATTCACCAAACTGCCTTTGCAGGTTACTCACCCTCACTGGGGGACTCCAGGCTTGCACCCGAGTCTGCTGTCCACCCTGGGAGCTCTGCAGATCTTTTGAGCTACAATTAGCCACAGTGCTGCTCTGAGCCCTTAATGCATCTGTGCAGTTGATCCCACTGCCCCCTCCAAGGCTGGGTTTCCAAGGCCTTTGCTTGATGCCATCCAGAAGTCTGACCAGCAGGATGTTACTGGGAAGTTCCTCTACACCCGAGCCAACAAGAGTCCTGCACTCAGGACATCTGAGTTCATTTCGAGAACCTACAATGCCCAGCAAACATCGTTTGCAAAACGTATGCTGGCAAGGCAAGACCTTTGCAGAGGCGTCAAGGCGCTCCAGACACACAGGACACTCCAGAAGATCCAACAAGGCAGATTCATCCATTGTTATCTATTTTACTGAGAAAAAAAGCTTCAGAAATGCTCATAGTTGGGTGCATCCCTTAAGATGACTCATGTAACATCCATTTCAGACTTTGCTCTAGAGTAATGGGGAAAGAAGAGAAAAAGAATAAGTGTTGTTACCTGGGGAAAATGTTCACAAAGGAGCCAAGAATCAAAAAGTACACAAAAGTGCTCCCTCTCTTTAAGTGTGTAGCTTTGCTTTGGACTGTGTTTCTAAACTCCACAGTGAACAATTCAAAACAAAATAGCTTTTTAAACTATTCAGAATCAACCCCTAAAAATATCTGGTCACAAAGAATCCCAAGTATTACATGGGATCCCTGTAATAAACAGGATTTATGAAATGCAATAAATAACTTCTTCAACTCTGAAAGTGATATTTATTAGCTGCGTTAATATAAGTCCTCAACTTACATGAGATGCTGAACCAGAAGCAAATGAAAGTTTCCCTGAAATTACTATTAAATCCGGCGAAGTTCCCAATTTTTAAACCACGTTAGCATTTAAAAGCCATGCCTCATACTCGTGGCAAATGATCTCAATATTAAATACATATACTTCTTCACTGGTCTTAAAAATAGAACTGTTTATTCTTGCCCAACCAAAAAGAGCCGAAGGGTGACAATTCTAAAAGACACAGATGTGCTCGAAAACAGCTAAAATATAAAAGCACCGTTCAGGGCACTGGCTGACAAACTCTAAAACTGATTTATGAACAGGCTGTCCTAATCCCATTCAGAAAATCTGGCAAAATTAACACCAAAAGAATTTGACAAAGGAATGTTGGACTGAAACCCGTGAGCATAATGTGAAAATGGGGCCATTCAGGAGGCAGCAGTCCCTCAGCCTCTCCCGCCGCCACCGAGCGCTGCGACGTCCGCGCCTGGGCGCCGAGGGCCGCCTGTGGAAGGTCTCAACCCGCCGGGCGCCAGGTGTCCGGGCGCGGAGGCCTCACGCGGCAGCCTCCCCCTCCTCTCGCCAGGTCAGGCCGGGGACAAACCCCCACACGACTGTGAGAAGTTCTCAAGGACTGAAAAATAAATGCGCAGCCTCAAGTTGCGAAACTCAGCCCCAAGAAGCGCCGCGGCGAAGCAGACCCTCCGCCCGCGGGGACCAGGCGGCGTCCCCAGAGCCGGGGCCGCCTGGGGACGGCGCGGCGCCAGCACGGTCGCTTCCCGCTCGCGACGGCGAGAGGCCGCGCTCTCCACTCACGGGTCCGGGTCCGGGCCCCGGGAGGAGAGAGCGAGGGGACTGCGACCGTGACCGGGGCGGAGACGGTGGAGTGGAGCCGCGGGCCTCTCCCGCCAGGTCCCCGCCGCACGCCTACCTCGCGCCTCCGCTCCTCCTCTTTGTTCGCGGCCCCGCAGCGGCGGCAGCTGATGCAGATGCGGCCCCACCATGCCCGGGCTGGCGGTGTCTCTGACGCGGCGGCTGCTCTCGGAGTCTCCTCTCTGCCGCCCCCTCGCGCACTCCTCGCCGCCGCCGCCCACTTTCCCAGCCCGGGAGGAAGGAGGAAGAGGAGGCGGCTGAGGAGGCCGCACAGCCGCCGGCGCCCGGGGCGGAAGCGGGCAGCAGGCACCACAGCGCCGACCCGGGGCCGCCGCGCCTCCCCCCTCTTCCCCACGGTCTGAGGCACCCACGGCCCCCTAATCCCCGGTCTGAGGTACCCGCGGCCCCCTACCTCCGGTCTGAGGTACCCTACTCCCTCGGTCTGAGGCACCCGCGGCCCCCTACCCCCGGTCTGAGGTACCCTACTCCCTCGGTCTGAGGCACCCGCGGCCCCCTACCCCCGGTCTGAGGTACCCTACTCCCTCGGTCTGAGGCACCCGCGGTCCCCTACCCCCGGTCTGAGGTACCCTACTCCCTCGGTCTGAGGCACCCGCGGCCCCCTACCCCCGGTCTGAGGTACCCTACTCCCTCGGTCTGAGGCACCGGCGGCCCCCTACCCCCGGTCTGAGGTACCCTACTCCCCCGGTCTGAGGCACCGGCGGCCCCCTACCCCCGGTCTAAGGTACCCTACTCCCCCGGTCTGAGGCACCCGCGGCCCCCTAAACCCCGGTCTGAGGTACCCTACTCCCCCAGTCTGAGGCACCGGCGGCCCCCTACCCCCGGTCTAAGGTACCCTACTCCCCCGGTCTGAGGCACCCGCGGCCCCCTAAACCCCGGTCTGAGGTACCCTACTCCCCCAGTCTGAGGCACCCGCGGCCCCCTACCCCGGGTCTGAGGCACCCGCGGCCCCCTAAACCCTGGTCTGAGGTACACGCGCCCCCCGCCCGGTCTGACGTTCCCGAAGCCCCCTCCCCCTGTCTGAGGTACCTGCGCCGCGTCCCGCGGGACCCTGGGGCACGCGGGTGAATGGCGCCCGGAGGAGACGCAGGGAGGCCAGAGTCTGGCAGGCGGGGTTCCCTGGGGCCACCAAGGAAAATGTCCGGGGATAGACGCCTCCTCCCAGAGGAAAGCTAGCCCGGAAGATGGAGCCGCCGCTGGGAGGCGCTGGGCGTGGCGGGGAGCGGAGGGGGAAGGGGCCTAGGGGCGCCGTCCTCCCCTCCCCCAACCACCTGTGCGGGGCTTTCCTGCAGCTCCAGGGCTCGCGCTCAGTGGTCTGAGCGAACGGCGGCCCCCAAGTGGACTTGCCAGACAGGGCCGCTGCGCTCCCTAGTCTGCACCTGCGGCGCTGCCCGGGACGCAACCCTGAGCTGGGGGCCGCCGACCCCAAACTCAACCCCGGAGTCCGGCGGGGACTGAGTTTGGAAAGCGCTCTGTCGACAGGGTTTGAGGTTTTCAGACTCGACTTAGAGGAAAAGCAAGTTAGCATTTTGTCACTGACCTAAACGTGTCACTGTCAATTTACAGAGAGTTACCCCAAGTGCCCTTTCCTCAACGTGGGCAAGAATTAGGAAGGAGAAGAGGGTCGCATAGATGCGGAAGTCCCGCCCTATCGCAGCCGGGGGCGATCGGGGGGGTCTCGGGCCGCCCTCCCCAACCGTGGGCTGCAGCGAGTCGTTCGGGACTGAGGCATGTCGCCCAGATGTGAAAAGGACAGCCGCTGGGGGACAGCTTCCCGCGAGCCGGGCTGTGCGGGACAGGCTACACTCAGACCCGTCCGCGCCGCAACCCTCCCCAGCTCCCCTCGGCTTTGCTCTAAATACGGGAAGACACAGCAAGCCGGAACGCGGGACGTGGGAGATGGGAGCCCAGTGTGCGCGGGCACACGGGCGTCTGAGCCGAGGGAGACCGGGAAGGAACGAGTGGAATGGGGAAGCTCTGACCCAGTCTTAAACCGAGACTCTGAAAGTGCGGAGAGAGGAAGACGGTCAGCAAACAGGAGCGTTATTACATCCAGTTTACAGTCACTAAAGCTGAAGCTCTGGGCAAGCGCGGTGGCTCAGGCCTGTGATCCCAGCACTCTGGGAGGCCGATGCGGGAGGATCGCCTGAGCTCTGGAGTTCGAAACCAACTTGAACAAGAACAAGACCCTGTCTCTACGAAAAACTGGCCGGGCGTTGTGGTGGGCGCCTGTTGGCCCAGCTACTCGGGAGGCTATGGCAAGAGGATTGCTTCATCCCAGCAGTTTGAGGTTGCTGTGAGCTGTGACACCAGGGCACTGTAGCTTGGGCGAAAGAGTGAGACTCTATCTCAAAACTGAAGCTCAGATAGGTTAACTTCCTCAGCAGGTCAGACCGTAAGTAATAGTCAAAACCCAAGCCTGGCCCTCTGAATTCAAAGTCTGGTCTTTCCACCTTTCCACGCCCCCTCCTTTGCACGTTGTGGTCACATCCTCACCCCAGGAAAGCTGAGCAGTGTCTGTCTTCCCAAGGGAAAGAAGGAGCTGTTAAGCATGTAATTACTCTGGAGAACTAGGGACAATTTTTGTTTTGTTCTTATTTTTGTTTGCGGGAGTTTTTTAGAAAGAGCAGCACACAAGGTCACAGAATGGTGCAGCGCTTGAAACTCTAGGCAAGAAAATCAATCACATCCATTTTCAAAAGACTGGAGATAGTGTGTCCCAAGACTGCAGTGATCAAAGAAGGCAGCACATATCCCATGAAATATTATGTGGGATCTAGCTGCTGGGACGCCTCTGTCACGTGTTCACCATATTTTTTAGAACACAGCTTTTACTAATGTTACTTACTCCAGCTGTAAAACAGTCTTGGGACAGCGCCTGTGGCTCAGTGGGTAGGGTGCTGGTCCCATATACTGAAGCTGGTGAGTTCAAACCTGGCCTCGGCCAGCTACAACTGCAGTGGTAACTGCAACAAAAAATAGCTGGGCGTTGTGGTGGGTGCCTGTACTCCCAGCTTCTCAGGAGGCTGAAGCAAGAGGATCCCTTAAGCCTAATAGTTGGAGGTTGCTCTGAGCTGTGACGCCCCGGCACTCTACCAAGGGTAACATAGTGAGCCTCTGTCTCAAAACAAAAAAAAAAAAAACAACAAAATCTTAGGCAAGTTACATTAACTTCTCAAGCCCTTTTCTGTCTGTCAAATGGTAAAATAATAATGATAATACCTAACTCTCAATGTAGTTGGACAATTATATGAGACAACTTGCTGGTTCCTTGTAATCTGTACATCTCTATTAAAGTATGATATGGTCATCATCTGCTGAGACACATAGGCAGAGTTATCACTTCCTAGGGTCTAAAAAAGTTTGGGATAATGCTAATAATTGCAAAATCCTATCATGAGAGTATTAGAGGGGAAGGGACAGTTGGAGAGAGAAGCTCATTCATCTTTTCATTTCTGGGAACTGAACATGAAGGAAAGTATGTAAGTGTGGTAATACTTACAACCCCTGTGACTTTGAGTAGATCCAAGAAAACTGTAAACATACCCTGTGATGTAACAATGTCAGCTTAGATTTATACAATTCTTATCTTCCCAACACTTCAAAGTACTTTTGTATATATTATCTCATTTATCTTTTCAATATATATGTGAAATAGTAAGGACAGGTATGATTATCCCTATGTTGCAGATGGGAAATTGGTAGTAATACAAAGCGTTTTAAATCCCAGTCTGGAGCACTCTTTGATAAGCTTTGGTTCTGTGCGCGTGCGCACACGCACACACACACATATATTATATATATACAAGTATCTGGTTATCATTTTCCTTCATAACTTGTTCCTCATCCTGTTGCTGTAATATTGGTAAATTATAGAACCATTTATCCAGTTCAAACTAGAAACCTATGGGGCATCTTTGATTTCTCCTCTTTCCTCTCAATCCCTCTCCATCAACCACCCCACCCCCCCAGCTTTTCTCAAAATAATATTTCATTTTCTTCCCAATGCCTGCAGGCTCTGTTCACACCAACTAAACGTGTCGTTTGAAGGCCTAGAGGCCCTGTTAAACAACCTTTCTGCTTCCACTCTTGCCCCATAATTTTGCCCTGAATGTAGTGACATTCTAAGTAAGCCAGCAAAAAATGCATAACATACTGTGTTACTCCTATAAAAGAAAATAAAATCCACAGGACTACCCCCTCCCCCAAGACCTTATGCAAAAGAAAGATAAAGACCTCAGGCACCTGTAAAGGGCTGCCCCCACCACCATTCAGTAAGGAATCCCCTCACTGGCCTTTCATAAGCAAGGCTGTAAACATTGGCAACCTTAGATCTGTAGGCTACATCTGTCTCCTAAAACTAATGTCTATTCTATTCCACACTAATAATGAATTACAAGTTTATCTTTGCGGGTACAGAACACAGATAAGGTGGAATCAGAAGTCCTTCCACTTACCCAGGGCCATCTATATAATTGATGCTTTCTTCACTCCCTTTTTCTCTTCTAACATTTGCCTTATCTTATGTAAATAGTAGATTTTCCCGAGCCTCTTAAGAATGTAACCATTTTCTCTCACTACTCACTGCTGCCTCTGCCTTTTTTTCTTTCTGTATACCCTATCCCCCTTTAAGTACTGAAACTCCCAAATTCTCTTTTGGAAAAACAGGCACAGATTTGTCTGTGGTCTGTTTTTCCTGAGCACATCCTCAACTTTTGCTTAATAAACCTCCATTGATTGAGATTTTTGCCTCAGTCATTTACTTTAAGCTGACAGTCCCTTGCTCAAAACTCATCAATTTCTTTCCATCACAGTTGGAATAAAAATTGAACATCTTCCATGTCTTACAAGCCCTGTGTTACCTGGACCCTCCATCATCATGTTCTACCATAGCACCCCATGTATCTTCTTTACAACACTTTTTGCTGTCTTAATTTTTCAATTCCTCATTTATTGTCTATCTCTCTTACCTAAATATAAGTTCCAAAGGCAGGGTGTGGGTCTGTCTTCTTTGTCATTGTATCCCTGACAGCCAACAGAGTGGGTACTAGCGAATAATTCTCAAATAAGGAGTTAATCAAGTATACAGTTATATTTCTTGCTATCCTAAAGTTACATATGTACTTAATACTTCACTCTCCTAGGAAATCAGACAGGCAATATTCCAAGTTTCACTGACAGTCTTAGTTATAACCTATCAATAAGTTTTATATAGAAGATGAAGACACACGATTCTTCCTCTTGCTTTTCACAGAACACAAATGCAATGCCAGTTTATCTTCATTAAGTTCTTAGTTAATGGTGTCACTATTTGGTTAGTTCCCCACATAAGCAAAAAATGGCAAAGTTATCTTCAACTCCCTCTTCTCTGTCCAGTCCCTCAGAAGTGCTTCTTAAATCTCTCCCTTCCTCCCAATCCTATCTCATGCCTGCTTATCTCCTACTTGGACAAATAACTCCTCTCCCTGGATACGTGATTCTACAAAGACCTTTGGAGTCAAAGGCTATACCTCCTACTGACTGGGTGACTTCAGGAAAGTTTCCAATCTTCTGTGCCTGGGTTTCGCCCCTTTTTTTTTTGAGACAGAGTCTCATTATGCTGCCCTTGGTAGAGTGCTATGGCATCACAGCTCACAGCAACCTCAAACTCTTGGGCTTAAGCCATTCTCTTGCCTCAGCCTCCCAAGTAGCTGGGACTACAGGCGCCCGGCTATTTGTTTACTGCAGTTGTCATTGTTGTCTAGCTGGCCCAGGCCGGGTTCGAACCCACAACGTAGGTGTATGTGGCCAATGCTGTAACCACTGTGCTACAGGCACTGAGCCTGGGTTTCACCTCTTGAATGAGCATAATAATATAATGACTACCTCGGGTTTTTTATGGTGATTTTACAAAAGTTAAAATGCTTAGAACTATGCTCAACACGTGGAAAGCGTTTATTAAATGATAGTGTTAGTTTTATAGAGCCACTACCTGTTAACTAAATGACTTTGTGAATTTCTTTAATTCTCTTTGCAATACAAATAAATACAATATTATCTACTTTGAAAGCTTGTTGTAAAAAACTAAGAACAAAAACTCTTTTAAAAAACAGCATAGCACCTTTCTGGAGCATGGTAAGAACGTAATAAAACATTTTCTTCTTGATTTTTTTTCGGTGGATCTGTCTGCATCTCTTTCCATATTTAGGAAGTACATAAGACTATCTGTAAGGTACTTTCCAGCATTAAAAGTTCACTTCCATCCTAACTGCATAAAGGACATCTAAAGGCAATGGAATCCCCTTGTAGGAAGCTAGTGGTCATGAGGTGCCACAGTTGTCAGAAGACAGGGCTCTCAGAATTATAGCCAGGCCAGCCCAAAGAGGCTATTTCTGGCTGCAGTAGTGGGAAGGTGGTGCAATGCCACTGTCTGGCAAAAAAATCTGAGCAGATGGAGTATTTATAGGCACTCCCCAAGGATTTCAGTTCAATCAGGAAGGATGCCAAGGAGAAAGTTAGGCTGGTGAGTAGGAGGTAACTGAACGGCATCTTCCTCCTGCCTTCCTGAAACAGGGCTGAGCATTTGGGGAACTGTGTTGGGCTGTGGATACCTAGGAACAGCTAGAGCTCTCTAAGTCTGACCCAGAGGCAGGGAGTGGTTCTTGAGGTTGAGCCCAATCATAATAGCTATCACCAGCAAAGCTTGTTAAAAATGCAGATGTCCTAGGCTCATCCATAGAGAATCAGATTTAGTAGGGCCAGCCTGGGTTCAAGAACCGGTTGGGTTTAACATAGGTGGTGCTGGAACCACAGCTTGAGCAACACTAACCTAGACTTACCCAGAGGCACATTAGAAGGGAAGCAACCCTGGCACTGACCCAGTAAGCTAACCTATTAAAGGGCATTCTAGGGCTTTGGTTCTGTTAGCAGAGATAGGGATCTTATAGCCTGAGCTAGTTTACTGGGGACAATAGGAGAGCAGTTGAGTGCTGCCACCTCCATTCATTCTGGTCTGCCCCCGCTGTGCCTCCCCTCTCAATAAATGTTGGACAGATGTTTAAAAGATACTAGTTTTCTTTCTGTTTTTGTTTTGTTTGTTTGTTTTTTGTGTTTTTTTGAGACAGAGTCTTCCTTTTATCACCCTGGGAGTCAGTGTCCTGAGTAGTTGGGCACTACAGGTGCCTGCTACAACGCCTGGCTATTTTTTAGAGATGGGATCTCACTCTTGCTCTGGCTGGTCTTAAACCTGTGAGCTCAAGCAAATCCACCTACCTCGGCTCATGGGTTCAAGACCAGCCTGAGCAAGAGCAAGACCCTATCTCTACTATTAAATTTCAGTGACAGTATACCTGAAAATTAGATGCCTCTAATATATTTCTGACCCAACTTCACCCAAAGATAAATTTAACCTATATGAGGAAAAAATAATAGCATTTGTTCCTTTATTTTAAAATGACTTTCTCTTGTCAAATTCCATTATCATTTTTTTTTTTTTTTTTTTTGTAGAGACAGAGTCTCACTTTATGGCCCTCGGTAGAGTGCCGTGGCATCACACAGCTCACAGCAACCTCCAGCTCCTGGGCTTAAGCGATTCTCTTGCCTCAGCCTCCCGAGTAGCTGGGACTACAGGCGCCCACCACAGTACCTGGCTATTTTTTTGTTGCAGTTTGGCCAGGGCTGGGTTTGAACCCACCACCCTCGGCATATGGGGCCGGCGCCCTACTCACTGAGCCACAGGCGCCACCCTCCATTATCATTTTAAAATTTAAACCTTAAAGTGGTCTTTTTGCTTCCAAGCAAACTTTAACCCAAACTGGGGGTGGAGAGGGAGAAAGAAAGAGAGGAAAAATATTCATCATTCTATCTAACCATCTTCGGGAAATGAAATTCCACAATCTTTTGTAACTCATCTTTGTATATTAAAGATTGTTTAGCAGCTTTCAGACTTCTTTCTTTATGATCAAATTTAAAGATAAAGATGGACTTTTCTAATGCATCTAAATAGGACACCTTAAAAATACAAAAGGAAGGGTGGCCCCATATGCCAAGGGTAGCGGGTTCAAACCCAGCCCCGGCCAAACTGCAACAACAAAAAAAAATAGCCGGCATTGTGACGGGCGCCTGTAGTCCCAGCTACTCGGGAGGCTGAGGCAGGAGAATCGCCTAAGCCCAGGAGTTGGAGGTTGCTGTGAGCTGTGTGATGCCACGGCACTCTACCGAGGGCAATAAAGTGAAACTCTGTCTCTACAAAAAAAAAAAAATACAAAAGGAAAATGTAAGTTCCCTAGATGCTCCAAAATTATACCCCAGGTTTCTTTTTTCATTATAGTATTGGGCAAAAGATGTGGGCCTATATGAGTTTATCCCCCCTAATTCACATTTATACTGAAATATAAGCCTATATTCTGTGATTCTGTAGTGAGTAGAAATGATCCCATCATAACATTTTCTTTTATCTGTAGCTAAGTCATTGCTGTCTCTCTTCCTTGGCTCTTAAATATAATGTGTTTTTTCATGTTCATAAAAGCGTAATTATGATCATATTATGCTCATGATCATATTATACTTCAACCTTGTTTTTTCTGAAAACTTGCCTGAATTCTGGCTCAGCTCCCGTAGCACAGTGGTTACAGTGCCAGCCACATACACTGAGGGTGGTAGAGTTGAACCCAGCCCTGGCCAGCTAAATAACAATGAGACCTGCAACAAAAAATAGGCAGGCGTTGTGGTGGGCGCCTATAGTCCCAGCTACCTGGGAGCCTGAGGCAAGAGAATCGTTTACACCCAAGAGTTTGAGGTTGCTGTGAGCTGTGATGCCACAGCACTCTACCAAGGGCGACATAGTGAGTTGAGACTTTATTTAAAAAAAACTTGCCTGAATTCATTAAGATGATTTTCTTCCTTTCAAAGAAGTCAGTTTCCTTATTGTCTTTCTGCCTCTCATTCCACTCAAAAACCTACACCATAAAAATTTTCACCCTAACCTTCACATTATTCTTTAGAATTTCTTTTTTTTGTAGAGCCAGAGTCTCACTGTACCGCCCTCGGGTAGAGTGCCATGGCGTCACACGGCTCACAGCAACCTCTTAACTCTTGGGCTTACGCGATTCTCTTGCCTCAGCCTCCCAAGCAGCTGGGACTACAGGCGCCCGCCACAACGCCCGGCTATTTTTTGGTTGCAGTTTGGCCGGGGCTGGGTTTGAAGCCGCCACCCTCGGCATATGGGGCTGGCGCCCTACTCACTGAGCCACAGGCGCCGCCCTATTCTTTAGAATTTCTATCCTCATAAGCTTCTTATACATGCTTTCTTTCTCTTTTTATTTCAATTTTGTATAAGGAATAAATCAAATAGGTATATCAAATTTAAAAGGGCAATTTAAAGCTGGGCGAGTGGCTCACACCTGTAATCCTAGCACTCCGGGAGGCCGAGGCAGGTGTATCAGCTGAGCTCACGAGTTCGAGACCAGCCTGACAAAAGTGAGACCCCTTCTCTAAAAATAGTTGGGCATTGTGGTGGGTGCCTGTAGTCCCAGCTACTCGAGAGGCTGAGACAAGGAAATAGCTTGAGCCCAAGAATTTGAGGTTGCTGTGAGCTATGACGCTACAGTACTCTACCGAGGGCAATAAAATGAGAGAGGGCAATAAAGTGAGACTCTGTCTCAAAAAAAAAAAATCTGACTCAAAATAAATTTTCCCCCCTGTAATTCAAATCAATGGCTATGGAGGTTTTTGTTTGTTTTTGGGGGACAGAGTCTTACTTTGTCACCCTGGGTAGAGTGCCATGGCATCCTAGCTCACAGCAATCTCCAACTCCTGGGCTTAAGCGATTCTCTTGCCTCAGCCTCCCGAGTAGCTGGGACTACAGGCGCCCGCCACAACGCCCAGCTATTTTTTGGTTGCAGTTTGGCCGGGGCCGAGTTTGAACCCGCCACCCTCGGTATATGGGGCCGATGCCCTACCGACTGAGCCACAGGCGCCACCCCTCAAGTGATCCTCTTACCTCACCCTCCCAAGTAGCTGGGGCTACAGGCAGCCACCACCATGCCCAGCTAGTTTTTCTATTTTTAGTAGAGATGAGGTCTTGCTCTTACTCAGGCTGGTCTCAAAATCCTGAGCTCAGATAATCTATCAGCCTAGGCCTCCCAAAGTGCTAGGTATATAGATGTGAACCACTGTGCCCAGCCGGCTATACAGTTTTTTAAAGATAAGAATCTAAGATGGTATCAGTCCAGTTGACATTATTTCTCTTTGACAAGATGGTAGAAGACTACAGATTAAGATGATTTTCTTGTTTTCCATGATGTTTTTATGCAAAAATTATGATTTGCATAATTTATTTTCAATCTCAATTGAATTTCTGAAGCCATTTCTCAAGCTAACTTCCACATGTCTCCAGTGTACACCATCTGTCTCATTTCTCTTTCTCCCTTTTTTTAAAGTATTACAATTATCTTGTAACAGAAGCTGTCAAATCTTTATTCCCCAAGGATTCTTTCTTTTGATAAATGAAAAGGAACTGTATATATTATTATATGTAGTTGTTTGAATGTGTCAGGGGTTAACGAAGGGTTAGGTGTTTAAAGCAGTTATATCTGAGTTGACATAATGGAGGAAATGTGACCAGGTGAGGTGGCTCAAAGATTTAAATCAGATTCTTTAGGAAAAATGAAGGAATGTTTATTCAAAAGGTCAGAAAGAGGGGACATCATAAAGCAAAGAAGAATTTGAAAATAGCCTTACTAAAGGTTCTGTGGCCCATACTAAAAAGCATTAAAAAAATATATGAAGGGCTCAGCGCCCCATAGCTCAGTGACTGGGCTACAGACACTGAGGGTTGGTGAGTTCGAGCCTCACCCGGGCCTGCTAAACAACAATGACAACTGCAACCAAAAATTAGCCTGGCATTGTGGCAGGTGCCTGTAGTCCCAGCTACTTGGGAAGCTGAAGCAAAAGAATCGCTTAAACCCAAGAGTTTGAGGTTGCTATGAGCTGTGATGCCACAGTACTCTACTGCGGGCAACATAGTGAGAAACTGTGTCTTAAAACAAAAAAAAGGGGGGAGAGGAGAATGACCTCCTTATTCCTAGGCTGTAAATTGCTTAAAAAGCCTCTTGGCATTTGCAAAGGGTTGGTGCTTTTACTAGGGGAATCAAGTTTTATGTTTACATAATAAGTGTATACTCAGCAACAACTTCCAGGAAATCACATAGATTGCCAAGAAAAAGTCCATATTGAAGTATTATTTAGAAAAAAAAAAGAATCCTGCCAAAACATTAGACTTTTTAAAAAATTGAAGTTCACGAAGAAATGCCTTAGATAGAATTTATGTAGTACTCAGAGTTCATAACTAGTATATTTTACATAGCATTTCATAAAACTTTTATTTGCAACTCAGTATCAATTTGTAGAGCTCCAATTACTGAAATCTGCTAAGAAGCTACAAAATACAGTTAAAGCTTCAAGTATCCAGAATCACTGAAAAATCAACTTCTTTTTTTTTTTTTCTTTTTTTTTTTTGAGACACAGTCTCAAGCTGTTGCCCTGGGTAGAGTGCCCTGTAGTCATAGCTCATAGCAACCTCCAACTCTTGGGCTCAAGCGATCCTCTTGCCTCGATTTTTATATTTTTAGGAGAAACGGGGGTCTCGCTCTTGCTCAGGCTGGTCTTGAACCTGTGAGCTCAAGCAATCCACCCACCGACCCAATCCACCCAGAGTGCTAGGATTACAGACGTGAGCCACCTCACCAACTTCTATTTGGATGAAAACATCTGAAATATAATATGTAACCCTGAATTTTGAAAGAGAAGACACTGAAAAAATTAACATTTACAGATAATGCCAGATCATCTTTATAAATATTATTTATTATACAGAGGAATTAAGACTGTAGAATCATGGGCGGCGCCTGTGGCTCAGTGAGTAGGGCGCCGGCCCCATATGCCGAGGGTGGTTCAAACCCAGCCCCGCCAAACTGCAACCAAAAAAATAGCCGGGCGTTGTGGCGGGCGCCTGTAGTCCCAGCTGCTCGGGAGGCTGAGGCAAGAGAATCGCGTAAGCCCAAGAGTTAGAGGTTGCTGTGAGCCGTGTGACGCCACAGCACTCTACCAGAGGGCGGTACAGTGAGACTCTGTCTCTACAAAAAAAAAAAAAAAAAAAAAAAAAAAAAAAAAGACTGTAGAATCAAACAGACGTGGGTTTGAGTCCTGGCTCAGAATATTTACTTATGTGACTTGAAGAAAGTTATTTAACTTCTATAAGGCTTAGTTTTATTGTGCATAAACTGAAGATAATGGGACTTACCTCATGAATTGTTGAGGTACTCAGATAATGGTACTTAGCCTCATAAATTGTTGCAAAGCTTAAAAGAGATAATACATTTGTATTTACATGACAGAACTCAGCAAAGCGTAACAGGTCTTGGTAATATTAGTGTTAGTATTAGCAGTATTGGTGGTAGCAGTAGCATTTTTTTCTTAATACCAGAATTTTGTATTTTTTAATTTTTTTATTGTTGTTTTTGTTTTTGAGACAGAGTCTTACTATATCACCCTTGGGAGAGTGCCGTCGCATCAATCACAGCTCACAGCAACCTAAAACTCTTGGGCTTAAGCGACTCTCTTGCTTCAGCCTCCCAAGTAGCTGGGACTACAGGCACCTGCCCCCATGCCCAGCTAGATTTTCTTTTTTTTTTTTTTTTTGTAGAGACAGAGTCTCACTGTACCGCCCTCGGGTAGAGTGCCGTGGCGTCACACGGCTCACAGCAACCTCTAACTCCTGGGCTTCCGCGATTCTCTTGCCTCAGCCTCCCTAGTAGCTGGGACTACAGGCGCCCGCCACAACGCCCGGCTATTTTTTTTTTTTTTTGTTGTTGCAGTTTGACCGGGGCTGGGTTTGAACCCGCCACCCTCGGCATGTGGGGCCGGCGCCCTACTCGCTGAGCCACAGGCGCCGCCCCCAGCTAGATTTTCTATTTTTAATAGAGATGGGGGGTCTCACTCTTGCTCAGGCTGGTCTTGAACTCCTGAGCTCAAGAGATCCTTCCATCTCTGCCTCCCAGAGTGCTGTGATTACAGGCATGAGCCTCCACACCCCGCCTGTATTTTTAAACCTTATACAGTCATACACTGCTTAACAACTTTTTAACCAACAAGAGATCACATTCATGGTGGTCTCATAAGTTATAATGAAGCTAAAAAATGCCTAGTGATGTCATAGCCATCACATGTCATAGTAGAACACATTACTGATATGTTGTGATACTGTTGTTAACAAACCCACTAGACTGCCAGGTATAGAGAAATACTGCACATACCATCATGTCTAGTGCGTACTTGATCATGACAACAGACGACTGTGGTATTGGTTTGTGTATTTACTAGACTATGCCTTTTATCATTATTTTAGAGTGTACTCCTACTTATAAAAAAAAGTGAACAGCAAAATAGCCTCAGGCAGTATCCAGAGACAGGTGGTGTTATCACAGGAGATGACAGCTCCATGCTTGTTATTGACCCTTAAAGACATTCCTTTGGACAAGATGTGGAGGTGGAAGATTGATATTGATAATCTAGGCTAATGTATGTGTTTGTGTCTGTTTTTAGAAAAAAAGTTTACAAAGTAAAAAGTAAAAATTTCTTTAACAGAAAACCTCATGAGGATATAAAGAAAAGATATTTTGGGGATGGCGCCTGTGGCTCAAGGAGTAGGGCCCTGGCCCCATATACCGGAGGTGGCGGGTTCAAACCCAGCCCCAGCCAAAAAAAAAAAAAAAAAATTGAAAAAAAGAAAAAATATTTTTGTGCTTTAAGCTGAATGTTATTACAAAAGAGTCTAAAAAGTTTTTTTAATTCAAAAGTTAATAAAGTAAAAAGGTTACAGTAAGCTAAGGTTAATTTATTATTGAAGAAAGAAAAAAATAATTTTTAATAAACTTAGAGAGGTCCATGTTTATCAATTGCACACTAGTGTAATGTCCCAGGCCTTCATATGAACTCACCACTTCACTGACCCACCCTTCCAGCCCTCCAAGTTCCATTGGTGTAAGTGCCCACTCTATACAACTGTGCCATTTTTTATCTTAGATACTGTATTTTTACTGTGCCTTTTCTATATTCTGATATGTTCTGACACACAAATACTTACCATTATGTTACAATGTGCTGTGAGGTTCGTAGCCCAGGAGTAGTGGGCTATCCCAATAGCCTAGCTGTTCAGGAGGTTGTCCCACGCCATCCAGGGTTGTATAAGTCCACTCTATGATGTCCTCGCAATGAGAAAATTCCCTATTGATGACACATGTCTCAGAACATAACCTGAGACTAGACAAAGTGGCTCATGTCTGTAATCCTAGCACTCTGGGAGGCCGAGGCAGGTGGATTGCTTGAGCTCAGGGATTCAAGACCAGCCTGAGCAAGAGACCCCTGTCTCTAAAAAAAAAAAAAAACAATAGCTGGGTATTGTGGCAGGTGCCTATAGTCCCAGTTACTTGGGAGGCTGAGGCAAAAGAATCACTTCAGCCCAAGAGTTTGAGGTTGCTGTGAGCTATGACGCAATGGCACTCTAGCCAGAATGACAGTGACTGAGTGACACTGTCTGAAAAAAAAAAACAAGAATATACCCTGTTGTTAAGCTATGCCTGACTGTACTTATTCCCTTTTTTAGCTTTTATCTTTCTTCTCTTTCTATAGGCACACACGCTTAATGGTGAGGGTTTGGGAGCATCACCCAGGAGGGAGAGTCTAGAGAGCCGCCCAACTATGGGGCTTTGTCAGCACCTTGACTTCTCTGAGACTACACTAAGCGGCAGATGCATCACAACCGGGATTCTGGCTGTGAGGACCTGATTCCGTCTGTACTCCTCTGTACTCTCCTACTCATCACCTCCTCACCCACTTTGGGGAAATAATCTTCACCTGTGGATTTTATCTTCAACTCTTCTTTGACCTCTGTCCTCATGTATTTTTCTGTGAGCGTGTCAGTCATTCTTCCTGATTCCAGCTGCTGGTCTTCTCGAGTTGCAGGCTTCTCCCTGAGGCGTAGCGGCAGATCTACAGACTGTTTCTTCTCACAGTTTCCACAGTCTCTGTCTTTCACAATTGCCAAACTGCTAGCATCTTCCTAATCAATTAACCCAGATTATTAGAGCTATAATAGGAATTATTGCTATAGGTAGAGCAATAGGAATTAGCCAAAATGCAGCAGTGCCATCCGAACTCTTCACCTTTTCCTTCTCACCCGTATCCACCATTCTCTCCTAACATGTGGCCATGTGGGTTGCTCCCATCTCTCTACATGCTTGTGTCATCATTTATAAAACACATGTACTTGCATTAAAGCGTTGAGTTAAAAAAAAACAAAACAAGAAATAACCATGACAGTGACATTGACCTTGTTTCCTACTGGTCGTGCTGGCACAGTAGCCGCTAGAATAGTATAATGAACTTCCTCCACTTCATTTCTGTGTTCGCTTCGCCTTCAGAAAGTTCCTCAGCTGGTTGTGATTCTTCCCTTCCTGAAGGGTCTGGGCCACTAGTAGTCTGGCCTGGGTTGTTGCAGTTTACCCTTAATTACAGATTATGGGAATACTGAGACCCACCCTAAGAGCCCTCCTATATTCCAGACATGCTCTTCCTCACCTCCATTGTGGAGTGGCAGCCCAGTTTCCTTCTGATTGTCAGGATGTCCATGACTCTTTCATGAGGAGACCAATTATGTCACCAAACAGGAAGTTACTATGGCCACAATGGGGGCTTTCATTCCTTGCTGGTGGCAATGCAAAATGGTACACAGCCACTTCAGAAGACAGTTGGGCCATTTCTTACAAAACTAAAACATTCGTTTACATATAATCCAGTAATTGAGCTCCTTGGTATTCATTCAAAAGAGTGAAATCTTCTTTCTGCACAAAACCGTGCAAATATGTTTAAAACAGCTGTATTATTTACTTATGTATTATTTATTTATTTATTTTGAGACAGAGTCTCACTATGTTGCCCTCAGTAGAGTACTATGATGTCACAGCTCACAGCAAACTCAAACTTTTGGGCTTAAGCAATTCTCTTGCCTCAGTTTCCTGAGCAGCTGGGACTACAGGCCTCTCCACAACACCTGGCTATTTTTTTGTTGTTGTTGTTGCAGCAGCTGTCATTGTTGATTTTAGCTGGCCCAGGCTGGATTTGAACCTGCCAGCCTCGGTGTATGTGGCCAGTGCCCTATGCACTGAGCTACAGGCACTACCACAATAGCTGTATTTATAATTGCTACAACATAGAAGAAACCAAGATACCCTTCAGTAGCTGAATAGATAAATGAACTGTGGTATATCCAGACAACCGAATTTTATTCAGCAGCAAAAAGAATTGTGCTGTCAAGCCATGAAATGATGTGGAGGAGCCTTATGTTTATATTATGAAGGGAGGGAAACCATCTGAAAAGGCCACTGAAGGTTGTGCAGATTAGTGCAAATTAAAGAGTAAAACAATGAATGGGGTCATTTTGTTCAAAATAATGCATTACTTTCTTTTCTTTTTTTTTTTTGTAGAGACAGGGTCTCACTTTATGCCCCACTTTACTTTATTGCAATTAAAAAGAGGATGAAGGGCGGCGCCTGTGGCTCAGTCGGTAGGGCGCCAGCCCCATATACCAAGGGTGGCGGGTTCAAACCCGGCCCCGGCCAAACTGCAACCAAAAAAAATAGCCGGGCGTTGTGGCGGGCGCCTGTAGTCCCAGCTACTCGGGAGGCTGAGGCAAGAGAATCGCTTAAGCCCAGGAGTTGGAGGTTGCTGTGAGCTGTGTGAGGCCACGGCACTCTACCGAGGGCCATAAAGTGAGACTCTGCCTCTACAAAAAAAAAAAAAAAAAAAAAGAGGATGAAAAAGAAAAGCTAAGAGCAAGCAAAATACAGATTTATACCCAATAGAAACTAAGACAACCTTTGTGCTGAGAGACCATACTGCCACCTGACTCTGGGTGGATGCTCACAAGGCCCTGATACCCTGTGAGCACGAAGCTGGCTTAGATGACAAAATTGTTACTGTGACCTCATCTTGGCCAATAGTCTCTCGTTTATTTCTGGTTTTCGGTCATGGCCCATAGTCATAGTCATAGACTATGGCCCATAGTCTTGGCCCATAGTCTCTCGTTTATTTCTGGTTTTCAGTCATGCTTTTGGCATAGCTCGAGTGCTCAAAAATATTTATCTTGCCTGTTCATGTTCCTAAAGAGTTTGGGATTTGCTGTTCCCTGCCAGGAGCAGGGAGCACAGAGGGAAGACACCTGCTGTGGGGACGGGCGCCTGGCATCCACTGGCCATGCCTCACTAGGAAACAGGATTGTGTGTCTCAGGCTGCATGTGGCCCACCCTGCAGCTCTGTGGGCCTGCTGGCTGTCAGGCAGCCTGGGATCTCCCTCTGGTATCCTGTCTCCTCCTCTGGCAAACAGGAGGGTGAGGCCAGTGTGAAGTTCCCATGGCTGTGAAGCAAATGAACTGAATGGGCACCCAAAGTACAGATTTTAAAGGGAGTGGAAGACCCCAATCAGCTCCATTTCTAAGCCTCATGCTACCCCATGTCTGGTCAGCCAGTCTCACATCCAGCCTTCGTATTTGTGGAAGCTCTGGAGGGATGAGGAGTGTATGGTAGAAGTCAGGACCCAAACCCCTTCAGATGCCTGAACCCCACACAAGACATTTGGGAGAGGGAAGGGCGACATGGGAGAGAGAATTGGGGTTTAATAGGTACCAAGGTTTAGTTTGGGAAGATGAAGAATGTTCTGGAGAATGGATGATAGTGATGGTTCCCCAAAATGTACATACTGCCACTGAACTGTGACTTACAATGGTTACAATGGAGATGTTGATGTTATAATATTTCACCACAATTTAGAGAGACTCACCTAAAAAGGAGCAAGCAATAAACTCCTTCAGATAAATGAGTAAATTTTTCATATAGTTTCTTTTTAGAACAATCGAAGTGATTATAAATTTTCTCAAAACGCTCCCGGGACGGCAGTCTGAGAAGGAGCTGTGAAGTCGGACAGTCACAGGTCTGAATTCTGGTTCTGCTATCTGTTAGGATACAACCTCAGGCAGGTCTCCAATCCACTCAAACTTCAGCTCCCCGATCTTCAGGGGCATGGGGTCTCACCTGTGCCACCAGTATCACCTGTGCCCAGTGGCAGATCTGGCAAAGAAGGGACAATTAGTATCTCATTCAAGTCCATGTTTCCCCTTACTGGTGCAATTATGAATCCATCTTCCTGCAATCCCCACCTCTGAGAATCCTCTCCCACTTCCAACTAACTCCGGGGGCTCTGCACTGCTGTGAACCTAATTCAAGTTGAGGTCTCTAGGCTTATCAAAGACCAATCAATCAGGCTTGGCGCCTGTAGCTCAGAGGCTAGGGCGCCAGCCACATACACTGGAGTTGGCAGGTTTGAATCCAGCCCAGGCTTGCCGAACAATAATGACAACTACAACCAAAAAATAGCCAGGCGTTGTGGCAGGTGCCTATAGTCCCAGGTACTTGGGCTGAGGCAAGAGAATAACTTAAGCCTAAGAGTTTGAGGTTGCTGTGAGCTGTGATGTCACAGCACTCTATCCAGGGTAACAGCTTGAGACTGCTCAAAAAAAAAAAAAAATCCATCAATCAATGACTTCTTGGAAAAATGCTTATAACTTTAGGACCACCACACAACATCTCTGACAAGACCTACCCATGTCAGGATGGCATGTGTGTAAGATTACATGCCAGGAAAGGCTCAGCCTGGAGACTGACCCAGGAGCCCTGTCAGCCAAGACTCTAAGACTAACCCAAAGCAGGTACCATAGAAACCCAGGTTAGCACGGCAGGTAGATTTCAAAGACAGCCAATCTGCATGTATCACAAGCTTGGTAAAAACATGCAAGTGTGAAAGTAAATTGAGCCATAACCTCTTCAAATTAAATAATAATGTAGACCTCTTCCGTAAGCCAGACCACATTAACAGCTACTCTTTATTGTCAGGGTGAGGTAATTTGTATTAAGAATGCAGACTTTCTGCCCGAGGGAGGTACAGTGAGACTCTGTCTCTACAAAAAAAAAAAAAAAAAAAAAAAGAATGCAACCTCACATTCTGTAACTCTGGACTCTCAGGGACAATGCTGTTTTGGAATTCTATTCAAGGTGATTTCTTTTTGTTTGTTTGTTTGTTTGTTTTTTGAGACAGAATCTCACTTTGTCACCTTCAGTAGAGTGCTGTGGCATCATAGCTCACAGCAACTTCTAACTCTTGGGCTCAAGCGATTCTCTTGCCTCAGCCTCCTGAGTAGCTGGTACTACAGGTGTCCTCCACAACACCTGGCTATTTTTAGAGATGGGGTCTTGCTCTGGCTCAGGCTAGTCTCAACCCCATGAGCTCAGGCAATCCACCCGCCTCGGCCTCCCAGAGTGCTAGTATTACAGGCATGAGCCAATGGCACCTGGTGAGTGATTATGTTTAAAGAAGGTGCCCAATTCCTATTCCCGGATCCCCACTGTTGGCAAAGTGAGATCACCAGGAGCTGTCAACACTGAGAAGGGAGGTCCTTAGCATAAACAATGCTGGGGCTTAGGTGTCAGGAAGGGTGAGCTTAGGAGGCCAGAACTTAGCCAGGCAACGCAAGCAAGTTGGAAGCAGACTGGGGTCAGAAATCCAATGCCTGTTATGACTGACCTGTTCTAATGGCCACTTCAGGCCATGCTGCGCCCCACCCAACAGGCCACTGCTGAAGGCTTTTATATCCATGCTGGACGACCAGAATATCTGTATTAAATTTTTTTCTAGACCAACTATTTCTGGCTTGTTTTATGGTAAGAAATGCAGGGTCTCAGAGTAACATTTAAAATATGAAGGTGAGCCGAGCATGGTGGCTCACTCCTGTAATCCCAGCACAGGGGGAGGCTGAGGCAGGAGAATTGCTTGCGCTCAGGAGTTCAAGACTTGTCTGAGTGAGAGTGAGACCCCGACTCATTTAAAGAAAAAGAAAATCCCATTTGGGCACCACGGTGAGTGCCTATAATCCCTGGGGCTTCTGGAGGCTGAGGCAGCAAGATGCCCACAGCCCAAGTCTGAGGTTGAAGTAAACTATGACGCCATTGCACTCTGCTCAGGGCATAGGGTGGGCCTCTGTCTCAACAAAAATAACAACAACAACAAAGAAAACAAAAGCACTCAAAGGTGGGCCTAACACTCTGGGAGGCCGAGGTAGGTGGACTGCTTGAGCTCAGGAGTTCGAGACCAGCCTGAGCAAGAGCAAGAGCAAGACCCTGTCTCTACTAAAAATAGAAAAAAAATTAGCCAGGTGTGGTGGCAGGTGCCTGTAGCTACTCAGGATGCTGAAGCAGGAGGGTCGCTTGAGCCCAAGAGTTTGAGATTGCTGTGAGCTGTGACACCATAGCACCTAGCCCAGGGTGACAGAGTGAGACTCTGTCTCAAAAAATTAAAATAATAAAATAAATAAAATACTGAGGCATGTTCAAAGCTGTTCCTGAGAAAAATGTCTATTTGTGCAGTCCCTCTTTGAGAATGTGATATGCTCTTCTGTGCCATCAGAATCCCAGGCTGTGCTACAGCTTTCACACTGAACATCATCCCTGTAGGGTCCTCCTTT
The DNA here is from genome assembly GCF_027406575.1 of Nycticebus coucang. Classification (NCBI taxonomy): domain Eukaryota; kingdom Metazoa; phylum Chordata; class Mammalia; order Primates; family Lorisidae; genus Nycticebus; species Nycticebus coucang. Next base: position 107,284,367 of record NC_069780.1, on the reverse strand, counting down.
GAGTTTTTAAAGGAGCTGATTTAGATTAGCAACAGATGGCTCACACCTGAAATCCCAGCACTCCGGAGGCTGAGGAAAGAGGATCACAAGAGTTCAAGATCAGACTGAGCATGAGTGAGACTGTGTTTCTACTAAAAATAGAAACACACCGGCATTCTACCCAGGACACAAAGTGAGATTCTGTCTCAAAAAATAGTAATAAAAAATATAAAAAATAAGTAAATTAGAAACAGAGAAGACTAGCATGCAGACCTTTCCAAGGAGCAAATGGTTAAACTTTGTGCCCACCAACTCACAAAAGAGCCCTACAGAAAGACAATATTTTGGGGAACGTTCTGGAATGAAGTATCTATGATTCAGCAAGTCCAGGCTCCCTAAGTTCTACCTCAATTCAAATTGCCCACTGAACACTATCATTAATTCAGTGTTTAACACTAGAATCCCCTTGAGTGGTTTATGCTTCAATGTTTAGCATTCAGAATCTACTGAAGAGGGCTGTAAGTGCCACTCCTGTGAAAGCTGTTTTTGTAAAAGAAAAATCCTGCAGAGGACATCACCTCTTGCAGTGGAATGTCGTCAATACATGAATTCAACTTATGTGAAGCAACCATTTGTGCTTAGACAGTAGGTAGGGAGGGGAAAATATTTTATATTTGATATAAATGATATAACATAAAGTATTATAAAAATTATATTTGCCATATGTTCTACTTAGTGCATATTGTGGAGTTCTACAATATGTAGAATGTTATATATATGTATGCATTATGGACAACATAAGCTTTGCAGAATAATTTTGACTAAACGTAATTTTTTTGTATACCCTCAGCTGAAACCTGATGCATGTGGAAGGCCCACCATCACCATCTGGATGTGATCGCGGTTATCGTCACTCATCATGCACTTGCTGGCCTAATGTGGCTCCTATCAGGTTAGGCCCCACCTGAGAAGCCCACCCTGCTACAAGGTGCAGTTGCCACCTCTATCCAGTGTTTCCGCCTTTCCTGTTCATAGGCCCCGTGACTCTCTAGCACAGCCGCTGCTCAGCTCCTACCCTTTGCTCCTCCTGCCACCATGTCACCTGCTCAGGAGCAGGACCTATCTCCCTGTCTCACCAACATCTAGCAGAGTATCTGGCACAGGGCAAATCGCAAACAAATATTTGTTGACCAGAACTTAGTCTGCGTGCAGCTTTGTCTGTTCTTGCTGCCGCTCCTGAGCACAGGACTACCTGGAACAACCGCCCCACCAAATATCTTTCCCCTGCCAGCCATGAAAGCAGCCCGAGGACTAAACCCAGGTACCTCTTTGTAAAGCCCTACACAAAAAATATTTTCAGTATCTAGTGTTACGAAAACTCTTTTCCCCCTACGGGGAAATAATCACAGCCATGTAAATTATCATCTCTCTCTCTCTCTTTCTTTTTGTAACAAGAGTTGCCAAGAACCTCAAAATAACTTTTTTTTTTTTTTGAGACAGAATTTCACCCTGGCTAGAGTGCTGTGGCATCATCATAGCTCACAGCACCCCCAAACTCCTAAGTTCAAGCAATCCTCCTGCCTCTGCCTCCTGAATAGCTGAGACTATAGGTGCCTGCCCCCATGCCTGGCGTTTTGCTATTTTTAGTAGAGATGAGCTCTCATTCTTGCTAAGCCTGGTCTTGAACTCCTGGGCTCAGCTGATCCACCCACCTCAGCCTCCCAGAGTGCTGGGATTACATGTGCGAGCCACTGCGCCCAGTGTCAAAATAACTTTAAACTCAACTAGAGCCTCTGTTTTGATCTTTCACTTACCATTTTTATATGATTGCTTCTCTCTGATCCTGATTTTCGATTTTGAGATTCTTCTGCTGTTTTTCTCAAGTGTGGCCTGGGAACTGACTGCCTTACAATCACTCCGGGCGTTTATTCAAATTGCTGATTCTCTAGCTGGGCGTTGTGGTGGGCGCCTGTAGTCCCAGCTACTCAGGAGGCTGAGGCAAGAGAATTGCTTAAGCCCAAGAGTTAGAGGTTACTGTGAGCTGTGACACCACACCACTCTATCCAGGGCGACATAGTGAGACTCTGTCTCTAAATAAATAAATAAATAAACAAAATAAAAAATATATAAAAGGCAAAAAAAAAAATTGCTGATTCCTGAGATGGCGCTTGTGGCTCAGTGAGTAGGGCACCAGCCCCATATACTGAGGGTGATGGATTCAAACCCAGACCCAGCCAACCTCCAACAAAAAAATAGCTGGGCTACTCGGGAGGCCGAGGCCTAAGCTTAAGAGCTGGAGGTTGCTGTGAGCTGTGACGTCACTGCACTCTACTGAGGGCAACAAGGTGAGAATCTGTCTCTAAAAAATAAATAAATAAAAAATAAAATAAAATAAAATTACTGATTCTCAGGTCCTGAACAGACCTGTTAGTCAGAATTCCTGGAAGTGGGACTCAGGAATTCGCGTTTTACACAACATCCCAGGTGTTCCAGCACTCAGTTAAGTTTGAGAATCCCTGGGCCATTTTTATATGTTATTTATTGTTCAACACCCCATATTGTTCTAGGGAGAAAAGGGAATTTAGACAAGTGGTAAAAATAGAAAACTCGCTCTATAATAGAATGATAATGGCCCTCAGGTAATGTTCACAGCATTACTTCAAATAATTATTAATGCATTATCTTAATTTTGACTTGACCTTGGTGCAATGGTATGAAAATGGTTCTCTATCAAGTTTTATCATGTTCGCAATGTTCTTTAAGTGGCTATGACTTTTTCTTTCTTTTTTTTTTTTTTTTTTTGCAGTTTTTGGCCTGGGCTGGGTTTGAACCTGCCACCTCCGGTATATGGGGCCAGCGCCCTACTCCTTTGAGCCACAGGCGCTGCCGAGGCTATAACTTTTTCTTCAGAAATTATGACAGCATTAAGTGGAACAAGATATTGGTGCCTAAGAGGTAGAAATGAACTGTAATATATACACGCCATGAAGTATTTATTGAGGGCCGCAGCACACTGTGTGTTGTCAGGGAAACCGGATAAAGAGCAAGACTCAGTTCCCGCCCTCATGTTGCTGGTGGTCTAGTGGAAAGAAATGCAGCTGGCTAAGCAAGCAAAACCTCATAACCTTCGAGCCATGTCTGACTTCTGCAGTTACAGGAGGTGCTCAAGGTGACTTGTGTTCGTGTTTTGCTATCACTGTCCATGGAGTGTTATGATTTTAACACAGTTTTTTCCTTTCTTAAACTGTGCATGCATTTTTTGCCACCCGTTGTATATTCTGAATAATTGGACTATTTATCTTTTTGTCATCATGTTTTTATATATTTTGTAGTTTTTAAATATTTTAAGTTTTTAAATGTCCCTATGCCTGACATATGAAACATGTGATAATGTTCATGCTCTTGGGCATTTCTGGTGTTCAAAAGATAGTTTGGTTTTTATTTCATACTTAATGGATGTTCTGGAATAACTTCATCTAGACCTGCCAGGTGAAAGTTTGGGGTAAAGAAAGGAATCTGATATTTATTGGCTGCCCCCCACAGTGAGGCATTGTCACACACTCAGGACATGCTGTGTTATGATCCCCAGTAAACAGGTAAGCACAGAGAAATTAAATGACTTATCAGTGTTTTAAACATCCTGTCCCTTTGTCCCTTCACAATGTGGTGAAACAAAGAGACACAGAAACCAGAGGACTCACTAGTCAGGTTTGTGATGCCTGTGGACAGTCACCTGTGCACATCACGTCTCATCCAAGGAACTGCTAAAACAGTTATGTGACATCTCAGCTCGCACATTAATAAACTTCATTTAATGCTTTCCTTACATGAAGCACAGGGATACAGGTGTTGTTCCAATTCTTCTATGGAAAACTGAAGCACAGAAATGGGAATTTGCCTAAATGCACTGAACAGGAAGAGAAAGAGTGATCTGGGAGAGTAGATGGAGAGGACATGAACTCCACAGAGGCTACCGGTGTGCGCTGTCAAAACTCACAGGCACTTTCCAGCCTAACCAGAATGCTGCTGCTGCGACAGGTTCCCTGGAGTTGCAGCCGAACACCCTCGGACGCATTGCCTGAACTTGTCATTTACATGACCATGTTACTGCTGCACAGTGTCCTCTCTTGGAGACCTCAACATCTCCCTCTCACAGCTCACAGCAACCTCAAACTCTTGGGCTTAAGAGATCCTCCTGCCTCAGCCTTCTGAGTAGCTGGAACTACAGACACCTGCTGCCACGCATGGTTAGTTATTTATCTTTGGTAGGGATGGGGGTCTCACTCTTGCCAAGGCTGGTCTGAAACTCCTGAGTTCAAGGGATCCACCTGCCTTGGCTTCCCAGAGTGCTGGGATTACAGACATGAGCCACTGCACTCAGCTTAGTAAATCCATTTTTTTTTTTTTTACAAAGGTTAAGAGTTTATTATTCACAGGCTCTCACTAAAAGTAAGTTTTAGCAATAAGAAAGAAATTAGATGCAAGAAACAATCATAGAAATTAATAATATAAACTAATTCTTTTGGCTCAGCACCTGTAGCCCAGTGGTTGAGGCACCAGCCGCATACACCAAGGCTGATGGTTCCAACATGGCCCGTGCCAGCTAAATAACAATGACAACTGCAACAAAAAATAACCAGGCGTCATGGTGGGCACCTGTAGTCCCAGCTATTTAGGAGACTAAGGCAATAGAATTGCTTAAGCCCAAGATTTGGAGGTTGCTATGAGCTGTGATGTCACAGCACTCTACTGAGGACAACATAGTAAGACTCTCTCAAAAAAAAATATAAAAATAATAATAATAAAAACTAATTATTTTAAAGAATGGCATTGACATTTTGATTGGAAATAGGATAAAAATAGGACTTAAATAAGTGAATAATATGGTGGTTGATGAAAGAAGACAGACTAAATTTAAAACATTAAAGATGTGTCTACTCCAGACTTTGTTTTTTTTTTTTTTTTTGGCCGGGGCTGGGTTTGAACCCGCCACCTCTGGCATATGGGACCAGTGCCCTACTCCTTGAGCCACAGGCGCCGCCCTCCAGACTTTGTTAAACATTTAAAGATAGAAACTTTTTTTTTGAAAGTCTCACTGTGTCACCCTTAGTACAGTGCCATTGTGTCACATCTCACAGCAACCTCAGACTCCTGGGGTTAAGTGATTCTCTTGCCTCAGCCTTCCAAGTAGCAGGGACTACAGGCACCTGCCACAACACCTGGCTATTTTTTTGTTGCAGTTTTCATTGTTTAGCAGGCCCGGGCCGGGTTCAAACCCACTATGCCTGTTGTATGTGGCCGGCGCCCTAACCACTGAGCTACAGGGGCTGAGCCAAGGATAGACACTCTTAAACAAGTAGAGGCAATGGATACAAGTATGAACTAAATGAATATACACTGAATTTGTCACTGCAATATCCTCTGCAAAAAGTGGGAGGTTGATGGGATTAAGGAAGTAACAAAGAAGACTTCAACCTTACCTTTGATGTCACATTTTTAATTAAAACAAATCTTGAGCAAAAGGATGAAAATATTAATTTTTGTGTTAGCAAATGTAGTTTTCTTCTGTTATATTCATTTATTTATTTATTATTTTTATTTTATTACTTTTTTAGAGGCAGAGTCTCACTTTGTTGCCCCTAGTAGAGTGAACTGGCCTCATAGCTCACAGCAACCTCAAACTCTTGGGACCAAGCAATCCTCTTGCCTCAGCCTCCCAAGTAGCTAGGATTACAGGCACCTGCCACAACACCTGGATATTTTTAGCGATGGGGGTCTCACTCTAGCTCAGGCTGGTCTCAAACTTGTGAGCTTAGGCCATCTGCCCACCTCAGCCTCCCAAAGTGCTAGGATTACAGGCATGAGCCACTGCACCAGGACTTATTTTAGTATTTTTTTTTTTTTTTGTAGAGACAGAGCCTCACCCTATGGCCCTCGGTAGAGTGCCGTGGCATCACACAGCTCATAGCAACCTCCAACTCCCGGGCCCAGGCAATTCTCTTGCCTCAACCTCCCGAGTAGCTGGGACCACAGGTGCCCACCAGAATGCCCGGCTATTTTTTGTTGCAGTTTGACTGGGGCTGGGCTTCAACCCGCCACCCTCGGTATGTGGGGCTGGCACCCTACCCACTGAGCCACAGGTGCCGCCTTCATTTTAGTATTTTTAAATGTTAAGTGTTTTGATTTGCTTAGTCTTCTGACCAATACTACTAGAAGGTCTCAAGGAAAGAATATTGACGAGTTTTGTTTGCAAAGCTCTTAAAGCTTCAAGAATTGTTTGAAGTGGAAGAGTACTAATCTCCAGTTGATTTTTCTCTTAATCTAAAATGAATATAAAATCAAACTGTTTTTCTTTTTTTTTTTAATTTTATTTCAGGTTAATGTGAGGATACAAATAACCAAGTCACAATATTTGAATTTGTTAGGTAGACTCTCACTTGTAGTTATGTTCTGCACCCAAAAGGTGTGCCATGTACCCTACATTGTGCCCATTCAGTGGGAGGACCCCGAACCCCTAAAATGTGGAACACTTCACAAATTTGAATATCATCCTTGCACAGGGGCCATGCTAATCTTCTTTGTATCATTCCAATTTTAGAATATGTTCTGCCAAAGTGAGCGCTAGTAAGTCCATTTTTTTTCTTTAATTTGACTTTTTTTTTTTTTTTTTGCCAGGGCTGGGTTTGAACCCACCACTTCTGGTATATGGGGCCAGTGCCCTACTCACTGAGCCACAGGCACCGGCCAGTAAATCCACTTTTGATTGAACTATTTTGATTTGATTTCTCTCATGACTGAAAGAATCCTGAAAACTGTGGTGGTAATCCCTTTCATTAAATGTTAGTATTGGCTGAGTAGTGTGTCTCCATGGTGGAGGGGATTAATCCACGAGGGCTACATTTATTCCTATTGCCACCTCTGCCCTCAAGCCTTCCCACACCCTGTCCACCTTCAGCCAACTGGGAAACAGGGTGTGGGAAGGCTGAGGAGGGAGGCCATAGAGCCCAGGCGCTGGAGACTGCAGTGGACACTGGCTGCACCTGTGAGGAGGCACTGTGCCTCAACCTGGGCAACACACACATCCCATCTCTAGCAAATAAATAAAAAGACATTTATTTATCAATTCAGCCCATCAAAAATGCAGCTTCCTAGAATTAGCCATATGGCTTTCAGGCAATCATATCACCAGTTGGTCTTCTGGAGCTCTCCATGAATGATATTTATTCCTTTCTTTATTTTTGAGACAGAGTATGGCATCATCAAAGCTCATAGCATCCTCAAACTCCTGGGCTGAAGTGATCCTCCTGCCTCAGCCTCCAGAGTAGCTGGGGCTATAGGTACCGGCCACCATACTGGGCTAGCTTTTCTATTTTCGGTAGAGACAGGGTCTGGCTCAGGCTGGTCTCAAACTCCTGAACTCAGGTGATCCTCCTGCCTCCGCCTCCCAGAATGTTGGGATCACAGGTGTGAACCATTGTGCCCAGTGTCCATGAATGATTTAACTGAGAAGCAAGGAAGGATGAATAGTGCTCTTGATTTGTGATGCTGACAACTCAGAAATTCCCAACAGGTATGTGGCACATATGGGTCTGGGAGGACCAGAGCTTTGGCACTGCAGATGCAGCCTGAGGTGGCCTGAAGATTGGGGAAAGGTGTGGTGGGTGGTGCTGGGGACAGACGTGATCGTGACTGTGAAGAGCCTGGGATTTAACCCCGCTTCGGTATAACAAGTTAACCTGCCATAGATGCTAGATGCCAGTAGAAGACCCAAGAGCCTTGGGGTTAGAGACAAAAGATAATTTTACTCACAGTAAAAGCTGTAGCCAAACTATCAGCATTTTTGCACTGATTCCTCAAGCCCCAATTCCCATTGGGTGATGTGATGAGGGCCAGATGACAAGGGATCAATCTGATAAATGCAGTTGACTGCGTTACAAGGAGAAACCCTGAGTTTGGAAAACATGAGTCTTTCATAAGGGGTCATAATCTTAACTTGCCCTGTTCTGAAGGGAAGGAATATCTCTATCTCCCAAGCTGTTGGATAAACACCCTTGAAAAGATAATTCAGAAAAAAGATCAGTTAGTGCCTTGATGCAAGAAATATAGGCAAATGACACACCTGTGGGAAGACTTCTCTTGGCAATATCCAACCCCATTTCACTACTGTTGCCTGGGCGGCACCTGCGGCTCAAGGAGTAGGGCGCCGGCCCCACATACCAGATGTGGCAGGTTCAAATCTGGCCCCGGCCAAAAACTGCAAAATAAAAAAAAAAAAAATAAGTAATACTGTTGCATGAGTGAAAAGAACATATAATTATTCATGTGCAGTTCTGGAGATGGGGAAAGCAGTTCCCTCCCCAGACCTTAGAGGAGGGTCTTTCTTTGCCTCTTCCAGGCACACCTGGGCTTGTGGCTGTCCCTCCAGCCTCTGCCTTAGTCTCCACGTAGCCTTCTCCTCTCATCTCCTGTGTCTCTCATATAAGGGACACTTGCATAGGATTTAGGGCCTACTCAGTAATTCAGGGTGATCTCGAGATACTTAATTTAATTCATCTGAAAAGACCCTTTTTCTAAATAAGGTGACACTCACAGGTTCTGGGGTTTAAGACATGGCTATACCTTTTGGGAGCTGTCATTCAACCCAAGCATCTCAGCTTTTTATCCATTTCCACCAAATCAGCATGCTGATTAATCTGATTGAGGCTGACACCAAAACCATTCAAAGTATCTCCCACAGCATCTAACCAGAGCCACCATTACAGGACTCTAAGTACCAGGATAAGGCCAACTTACAGTGTCAACCTCAACTACCCCCAAGAGCAGGTGCAGGCCCTCCCCACAGAGCTGGTGGCCATGGGGGCATCCTGCAGATAGGCTTCCAAATGTCAGGGGCTGCCTGGTCAATGCAACTCAAACAAGCTTTCCCATTCTCAGAATTGTACGTAAAATGCAGCTATTTATGCCTGGTCCTTATGCACATGATCTCATGCTAATTAATATTGCCCATTAGATTTTGTTTTTCTTAGGAGATTTTATTATAAGAAAATTCCTCTTGGGCAGTGCCTGTGGCTCAAAGGAGTAGGGCGCTGGCCCCATATGCCGGAGGTGACAGGTTCAAACCCAGCCCAGACCAAAAAAAAACTGCAAAAAAAGAAATTTCCTCTTATCAGAACTAGTGCCATTATAATAATGGCATTTATAACATTATAAATAATGTTATAATGTTCTGGGTGCAGAACATAACTACAAGTGAGAGTCTACCTAACAAATTCAAATATTGTGACTTGGTTATTTGTATCCTCACATTAACCTGAAATAAAATTAAAAAAAAAAGAAAAACAGTTTGATTTTATATTCATTTTAGATTAAGAGAAAAATCAACTGGAGATTAGTACTCTTCCACTTCAAACAATTCTTGAAGTTTTAAGAGCTTTGCAAACAAAACTCGTCAATATTCTTTCCTTGAGACCTTCTAGTAGTATTGGTCAGAAGACTAAGCAAATCAAAACACTTAACATTTAAAAATACTAAGTTAAGTAATACATAAGTTACTAGAATAAAGAGACCTTGTTAGCCACAAGAGTGGCCATAAGAGCAAAAGTGTTTATACCTTTATACAATAATATATTTCTCTTTTTATTTTAAGAAAGATTTTTTTCATTTGGTTCATGAGTGAGGCTGGGAATCAATTAAGTTACAAGTGCCAAGACAAGGGACTAGTTTCCTAAAACTAAAACAAAACAAAATACATCTGTACTTTAGAAGTAATGATAATAAGACTTTATTCAAAAGCTCCCAAATGTAACAATGTGATGTTATGAAAATCTATCTGAACACCACTTTAATCATCTATAAACTGGAAGTAATTTATGCCAACGTCATGGAAATGTTTTGATTCAATAATGATAATAAGGACGTCTTGTGAGTTGGCATCAAAGGCTCCAAGGACAGGTGCTTCCTATGTTCCGGTGTAGCCCAGAGGGGTCCTGTGGGTGCAAGTCTCAAGTCAGGAAGAGGGGTCTACGTTCTTGTTTTTTTTTTGTTTTTTGGCTCTAGAGCACCACAGTATAAACTGATGTTTTGAGTTAAACATTGGTAAGCTGGTGATTATGAATAAGGCACACGTTCCCTGTGTCTCCTTTTATCTGCAGAGTGAATATGGAGGAGAGTGGGGAGTGGCTGGGCCAGACCAGATCAGAGATTCTCAACCTCGATAGCACATTAGAAGCACTGGGGATTCTTAAAAAATCCTCATACCCCACACCATTATTGTAGTGGTTTTTAAAAAAATCCTAGGCCAACTTTGGTGGCTCATGCTTGTAATACCAGCACTCTGGAAGGCTGAGACAGGAGGATTGCTCAAGCCAAGGAGTTTGAGGTTGCTATGAGCTCTGATGATACCATGGCACTCTACCCAGGATAACAGAATAAGATTCTGTCTCGAAAATAATAATAATAATAATAATAATAATAATCTTAATGCCCAGACGACACCTGAGACTAAATAAACCAGAATCCATAGGGTTAAATCAGAATAATGCATTTTTTTTTCTTTTTTTGAGACAGAGTTTTTTTTTGTCACCCCAGGTAGAGTGCCCTGGTGTCACAGCTCACAGCAACCTCAAACTCCTGGACTTAAGCAATTCTCTTGCCTCAGACCCCCAAGTAGCTGAGACTTTAGGTGCCTGCCACAACACCCAGCTATTTTTAGAGATGAGGTCTTGTTCTGCCTCAGGCTGGTCTTGAACTCATGAGCTCAGGCAATCCGCTGCCTGGACCTCCCAGAGTGCTAGGATTATAGGTGTGAGCCACCATGCCTGGCCAGAATAATGATTTTTTAAAAATTAAATCATAGCTGTGTACATTCAGAATAATGATTTTTAAAGCTCCCCAGCTGGTTACCCTAGGCAGGCAAGATTGGGAACTACCAGACTAGATACTTAAGTTGCCATTTGAATCAAAGATTCGATGATTCTAAATAAAATATTTGATAGTGTCCTGAAAATGAGATTAATGTCACTGTGGTCATTTATCCATAAAATGGATAAATCTAAGGACCACAGTATCCTCCATAGGATGAGGATATCAGAGACAGACTCAGAGGGTTGATGAGAGGATAAGATTCTTCAGAGAGATTTTCAGCCCCTCAACTGACAAAGATTTCAAGAGGAATCTGCCATAGATGTGTGGTGGTGACTGATGCCAGCAGTGTGACCGTGGGACATTCATGTCATCTTATTGACCCTCATTCTCATCTGTAACAGGAGGGTGTTGGGCTAGATTACAGCTCAGTGGTTCACTCCAGCTTTAACCTGTGGAGATTCTAGGGCAATGTTTTACTCATAGTAGGGAAATAACAGTTTGTGAAAACAAAATATTTTTCTAGGGGAAGACATGGAAATGTGGATGGCAATTCCAGTATTTTAAAGGGAAATCAGGTTGGGCACAGTCGCTCATGCCTATAATCCCAGCACTTTGGGAGGTCAAGGCATGAGATTTTTTTTTTTTTTCTTTGAGACAGAGCCTCAAGCTGTCACCCTTGGTAGAGTGCTGTGGCATCACAGCTCACAGCAACCTCCAACTCCTGGGCTTAAGCGATTCTTCTGCCTCCGCCTCCCAAGTAGCTAGGACTACAACTGCCTGCCACAACTCCTGGCTATTTTTTTTTTTTTTTGGTTGCAGCCGTCATTGTTGTTTGGTGGGCCCAGGCTGGATTTGAACCCACCAGCTCAGGTGTATGTGGCTGGTGCCTTAGCCACTCGAGCCACAGGCACCAAGCCAAGGCATGAGAATTGCGGTCAAGTTTGAGACTAGCCTGGGCAACATAGTGAGACCCTATCTCTACAAAAAAAAGTTAAGAAATATGGGGCAGCACCTGTGGCTCAGTGAGTAGGGTGCCAGCCCCATATACTGAGGGTGGCGGGTTTGAATCTGGCCCTGGCCAAACTGCAACAAAAAAATAGCCGGGTGTCGTGGCGGGCGCCTGTAGTCCCAGCTACTTGGGAGGCTGAGGCAAGAGAATCGCCTAAGCCTCTAAACTGGAGGTTGCTGTGAGCTGTGACAGAGCAAGATCCTACCTCAAAAATAAATAAATAAATAAATAAGAAGGGAATCAAGAAATCAGAACCCTATTATAATCAATTCTGGAGAGAATATTCAAGAAGAAATTTATTTTTCACATTTAGGGAAGGATGTTTACTATTTTATACAAAGCAGGTGGATATCTTAGATGAAGTAATCACGTATATGGCTCTTAAACTTCAAAAAGTTATTATTTATGGAACTTAACCATAGCTTTTATGCTGCATTTGAACCCTTATGATGCTGGAAGTCTTGCTTATTGAAATTTTGTGTGCAAAACAAAGGCAAGACCATATAATTAAATCATCTACAAGAGTAACGAATTCATTAAAACCAACATAACATTCTATCAAGGGCAAACTGTAGGCTGGGCACAGTGGCACGATGCTGTAGTCTCAGCTACATGGGAAGCTGAGGTGGAACATCCCCTGAGCCCAGGAGTTCAAGTCCAGCCTAGGCAAGAGACTATCTCTAGAAATTAAAAATAAAAAAGGGCAAACTACAGCTCAGAGTTATGTTTCTGATGATAAATTATAATCATACTTCAGTTATTACTTAAATTTTATGAAGTCTGCTTTTATGTGTGTATATCTTAATAAAACACAGAGATTCGTTTTTTCTTTTTTGAGACAAGAGTCTCACTATGCCGCCCTTCGTAGAGTGATGTGGTGTCACAGCTCACAGCAACCTCAAACTCTTGGGCTTAAGTGATTCTCTTGCCTCAGCCTCCCAAGTAGCTGGGACTACAGGTGCCCGCCACAATATTGTCTAAAAACACAGAGAGGGGATGGTGCCTGTAGCTCAGTGAGAAGGGCACTGGCCCCATATATTGAGGGTGGCAGGTTCAAACACGGCCCTGGCCAAATTGCAACAAAAAAATAGCTGGGCACCTGTGGTCCCAGCTACTCAGGAGGCTGAGGCAAGAGAATCACCTAAGCCCAGGAGCTGGAGGTTGCTGTGAGCTGTGATGCCATAGCACTCTACCGAGAGCAATAAAGTGAGACTCTGTCTCTAAAAAAAAAAAAAAAATTAATTAAGAATAAATAAATAAACTTAAAAAAATAAGAACAGAGATTCCATATTGATCAAATTACTCTAACTTGATAGTTTTTCTGTAGACTATGTAAAATGAATACTACTGAATCCTTTTCCTTTTAGCTGCATGTCTATGTATTTTCACTAAGTGGCAAGTTTCTCCCTTTTCTACATTATCGTATAGAGGGAGTGTTTATTGATAGTAACACTTACAGAGGTTGTATAGACTACTGGCTAAGGCTTTACCCAAACTAGAGGGGAGATGAAGCTGCTTGCAGGGACGGGCCATAACCCAGAAGGGGGGTTAAATGTGGTTTTATTGTTGTGTGTTTTGGTTAGATAGGCATCCTTTTTTAAAAAAGTAGGAATGTAAAAAAAGGTGGTGTGCGGCTTCTGCTTGCCCAGCATCTGAACCTTCTTCCCCCATCTGGGTGAGTGTGGGAAGGGGCAGACCCAGTCTTTTGCTGTTAAAGATTGAAAAGATCAGATGGTGGGGGGTGTGGAAGAAAATCAGGCCCACTCCCATCTCTGGGCCCCTGGAGAAGGATGACATGATCTGAGCATAGCTAGTGCTGGAATTGGAGTGACAGGCAACCAAACTGGGGCTGCCGGCTCAGCTTTCCAGGGTGCCAGAACAGGGGGAGGTGCAGGTGTCCCCCGCCACCATAGCTGCCTTGTGCTCTCCGAGGTCCTCAATACAGCCTCCAGCAACCTTCCCCCCTGCCCCCGCCCCGTGATGATGACCTGGTGTCATCCACAATATCCTCTAAGTACATTCATTTCCTACTTCTTGGTCTTTGGGTTTTAAGTTCCTTTTCCAATTGATGTTTATTGGCATGAAATATATGAGTATATCCCATTTTCTTCCATAATGTTTCAGGCAGCTTATAAAGAAATATGTAACATACCAAGATCTCATTAAATGTAGATTAAAAATATGTTGCAAGGGAAAAAAATGATAGAGGTATGAAATAGAGCTGGGAGTGAAATTAATGCCAGAACATCTACCACAAAGTCCTACATGCTTATTGATCACTAAGAGTTAAACTTGATTAAGCTTCTACCAGCCAATAGGTAGAAATGTGATTAATTATGCAATTTGTAGTTAGAATACAAACTATTAATAGTTGCTTATGAGAAATGTACCTATTTCTCTTCTTTAAAAATTTTATTTATTGGGCGGCGCCTGTGGCTCAGTCGGTAAGGCACCGGCCCCATATACCCAGGGTGGCGGGTTTAAACCCGGCTCGGCTGAACTGCAACCAAAAAAAAAAAAAAATAGCCAGGTGTTGTGGCGGGCGCCTGTAGTCCCAGCTACTCGGGAGGCTGAGGCAAGAGAATCGCTTAAGCCCAGGAGTTGGAGGTTGCTGTGAGCTGTATGATGCCATGGCACTCTACCGAGGGCCATAAAGTGAAACTGTCTCTACAAAAAAAAAAAAAAAAAAAATTTTATTTATCTATTTAGAGACAGGGTTTCACTCTGGTGCCCAGCTGGAGTGCAGTGGTGCAATCTTAGCTCACTCCAGCCTCAAATTGCTGGGCTCACGCGATCTTCCTGCCTCAACTTCCTGAGTAGCTGGGACTATAGGGATGTGTCATTATGTCTGGTTAATCTATTTCTAATACTCTGGATCATGGTTTTTCCCATGGTCTTCTAACAGGATGTAGAGTGATAAAATGAGCACAACATTTTGTAGAGAGATAAAATGAGTCTCAACAAAGAGGGGTGGTCAGATGTTTTCAATGCAGTAAGTTTGGAGCCCTTGAGTTAAGGACGACTTTCACTCTGGTATCTATAACCATGTCATAGGTGCACTGGGGCTATTTAAGATAAAAGAGTAGGGCGCTGGCCCCATATGCCGGAGGTGGCGGGTTCAAACCCAGCCCCTGCCAAAAACTGCAAAAAAAAAAAGATAAAACTTGGGAGAAAAAGGAAACATACATATATTGGGGACTCTCTGTGGGCCACACACTAGGCAAGACTTTTTTTTTTGTTTTGACACAGAGTCCCACTTCGTCACCCTCAGTAGAGCGCTGTGGCATCACAGCTCACAGCAACCTCTAACTCCTGGGCTTAAATGATTCTCTTGCCTCAACCTCCCAAGCAGCTGGGACTATAGGTACCCGCCACAATGCCCGGCCATTTTTTGGTTGCAGTTGTCATTGTTGTTTGGCAGGCCTGGGCTGGATTTGAACCTACCAGCTCTGGTGTATGTGGCTGGGGCCCTACCCACTGAGCTATAGGCGCCTAAACCTCAAGACCACTTTGGGGCTACATCTGCCTAAACCTCAAGACCACTTTGGGGCTAATCCCACTTCACAGATGTGCAGACAATGTGAGCCTGGCTAGGTTACCAGGCTAGATCAAACTTCTCTCTGGAGCAAATTTCATCAGTTTAAGAGATTTCCTCAGGGTATAAACTGTTTCATGTAAAAGTCTATGACCCAAAGAGGCCTCTTATTTGTAATAGTTGACTCAAAATATTAACAAAACTTAACAAATTTCTGAAGCTCCAAGCTGGATGTCCTGGGCAAACAAAAGGGAACTCAGTATAGTTTCTCTGCCAACCACGGACCTCGCGACCTAGTGTGTTATTCCTTGTGATGCTTTCATTAGGTGAGTATATATATATTTCAAATAAACCTAAGGGTTCTGTTACAAAGTTTTGTGCTTACAATTCAAGTTTTTCTTTTTTTTTTAATTGTTGGGGATTCATTGAGGGTACAATAAGCCAGGTTACACTGATGGCATTTGTTAGGTAAAGTCCCTCTTGCAATCATGTCTTGCCCCCAGAAGGTGTGGCACACACCAAGGTCCCACCCCTCTCCTTCCTTCCCTCTCTATGCTTTTCCTCCCCCCATGACCTTAGTCATCATTAATTGTCCTCATATCAAAATTGAGTACATAGGATTCATGCTTCTCCATTCTTGTGATGCTTTACTAAGAATAATTTCTTCCACTTCCATCCAGGTTAATACGAAGGATGTAAAGTCTCCATTTTTTTTAATAGCTGAATAGTATTCCATGGTATACATATACCACAGCTTGTTAATCCATTCCTGGGTCGGTGGGCATTTAGGCTGTTTCCACATTTTGGTGATTGTAAATTGAGCTGCAATAAACAGTCTAGTACAAGTGTCCTTATGATAAAAGGATTTTTTTCCTTCTGGGTAGATGCCCAGCAATGGGATTGCAGGATCAAACGGGAGGTCTAGCTTGAGTGCTTTGAGGTTTCTCCATACTTCCTTCCAGAAAGGTTGTACTAGTTTGCAGTCCCACCAGCAGTGTAAAAGTGTTCCCTTCTCTCCACATCCACGCCAGCATTTGCAGTTTTGAGATTTTGTGATGTGGGCCATTCTCACTGCACTTAGATGGTATCTCAGGGTTGTTTTGATTTGCATTTCTCTAATATATAGGGATAATGAACATTTTTTCATATGTTTGTTAGCCATTTGTCTGTCATCTTTAGAGAAGGTTCTATTCATGTCTCTTGCCCATTGATATATGGGATTGTTGGCTTTTTTCATGTGGATTAATTTGAGTTCTCTATAGATCCTAGTTATCAAGCTTTTGTCTGATTAAAAATATGCAAATATCCTTTCCCATTGTGTAGGTTGTCTCTTTGCTTTGGTTGTTGTCTCCTTGGCTATACAGAAGCTTTTCAGTTTAATGAAGTCCCATTTGTTTATTTTTGTTGTTGTTGCAATAGCCATGATAGTCTTCTTCATGAAGTCTTTCCCCAGCCCACTGTCTTCCAGTGTTTTTCCTATGCTTTCTTGGAGGATTTTTATTGTTTCATGCCTTAAATTTAAGTCCTATATCCATCTTGAATCAATTTTTGTGAGTGAGGAAAGGTGTGGGTCCAGTTTTAGTCTTTTACATGTAGACATCCAGTTCTCCCAACACCATTTATTGAATAGGGAGTCTTTCCCCCAAGGTATGTTCTTGTTTGGTTTATTGAAGATCAGGTGGTTGTAAGACGTTAGTTTCATTTCTTGGTTTTCAATTTGATTCCAAGTGTCTATGTCTCTATTTTTGTGCCAGTACCATGCTGTCTTGACCACTATGGCTTTGTAGTACAGACTAAAATCTGGTATGCTGATGCCCCAGCTTTATTTTTATTACTAAGAACTGCCTTAGCTATACGGGGTTTGTTCTGGTTCCATACAAAACACAGAATCATTTTTTCCAAATCTTGAAAGTACGATGTTGGTATTTTGATAGGAATGGCATTGAATAGGTAGATTGCTTTGGGAAGTATAGACATTTTAACAATGTTGATTCTGCCCATCCATGAGCATGGTATGTTCTTCCATTTGTTAAAATCCTCTGCTATTTCCTTTCTGAAGATTTCACAATTTTTTTTATAGAGGTCCTTCACCTCCTTCGTTAGGTATATTCCCTAGGTATTTCATTTTCTTTGAAACTATGGTGAAGGGAGTTGTGTCCTTAATTAGCTTCTCATCTTGACTGTTATTGGCGTATACAAAGGCTACTGACTTGCGGACATTGATTTTATATCCTGAAACATTACTGTATTTTTTGATGACTTCTAGGAGTCTTGTGGTTGAGTCTTTGGGATTCTCTAAGTATAAGATCATGTCATCAGCAAAGAGGGAGAGTTTGACTTCCTCTGCTCCCATTTGGATGCACGTTATTTCCTTGTCTTGCCTAATTGTATTGGTGAGAACTTCCAGCACTATGTTGAACAGTAAAGGTGACAGAGGGTAACCTTGTCTGGTTCCGGTTTTAAGAGGAAAAGCTTTCAGTTTTACTCCATTCAGTAAAATATTAGCTGTGGGTTTGTCATAGATAGCTTCCATCAGTTTTAGAAATGTGCCACCTATGCCTATACTCTTCAGTGTTCTAATTAGAAAAGGATGCTGGATTTTATCAAATGCTTTTTCTGCATCTATTGAGAGGATCATATGATCTTTATTTTTACCTCTGTTAATATGGTGGATAACGTTTATGGACTTGCATATGTTAAACCAGACTTGCATCCCTGGGATGAAACCTTCTTGATTATGATGTATGGCTTTTTTGATGATAAGCTGTAATCTATTGGCTAGGATTTTGTTGAGAATTTTTGCATCTATATTCATGAGTGAGATTGGTCTGAAATTCTCCTTTTTGTTTGGGTCTTTTCCTGGTTTTGGTATCAGGGTGATGTTTGCTTCATAGAATGTGTTGGGGAAGATTCCTTCTTCCTGAATTTTTGGAATAATTTCTGCAGTACAGGAATAAGCTCTTCCTTGATGGTTTGATAGAATTCTGGTATGAAGCCATCTGGACCAGGGCATTTTTTGGTTGGAAGATTTTTTATTGTTTCTTTAATCTCAGTGCTTGAAATTGGTCTGTTCAGGAGCTCTACTTTTCCTGGCTAAGTCTAGGGAGAGAATGTAATTCCAAATATTGATCCATTTCCTTCACAAATTTCTGGGCATAGAGTTTCTGGTAGTATTCAGAGATGATCTCTTGTATCTCTGTGGGATCAGTTGTTATTTCCCCTTTATCATTTCTGATTGTGGTTACTAGAGATTTTACTTTTCTATTTCTTGTTAGTCTGGCCAATGGTTTATCTATTTTTTTAATTTTTTCAAAAAACCAACTCCTCGTTTCATTAATTTTCTGAATGATTCTTTTGTTTTCAATCTCATTAATCTCTGATTTGATTTTGGAGATTTCTTTTCTTCTACTAACATTAGGCTTAGATTGTTCTTCTTTTTCCAACTCCATAAGATGGCTTGTGAGTTTGTTGATGCACTCTCTTTCTGTTTTTCAAATGTAGGCATCTAAAGCGATAAATTTTCCTCTCAAACCTGCTTTTGCAGTATCCCACAGGTTTTGGTAGCTTGTGTCTTCATTGTTGTTATGCTCAAGGAACTTAATGATTTCCTGTTTTATTTCTTCCTGCACCCATCTGTTATTCAACAGAAGATTATTTAATTTCCATGTCTTTGTGTGGGGTTGAACGTTTTTGTTAGAGTTGAGTTCCACCCTTAGTACCTTATGGTCTGAGAAGATACAAGGTAAGATTTCAATTCTTTTGATTCTGTTGATATTTGTTTTGTGTCCCAGGATATGATCAATTCTGGAGAATGTTCCATGGGGTGATGAGAAGAATGTGTATTCTTTATCTTCAGGATGGAGTGTTCTACATGCATCTATCAAGCACAGTTGTTCTAGGGTCTCATTTAAATCTCTTATATCTTTGTTTAATTTCTGTTTAGAGGATCTGTCCAGCTTTGTAAGAGGAGTGTTAAAGTCCCCTGTAATTATGGTATTATCAGTTATCATATTGCTCAGACTGAGTAAGGTCTGTTTCAAGAATCTGGGAGCATTTAAATTGGGTGCATAAATATTTAGAATTAAAACGTCTTCTTGTTGTATTTTTCCCTTGACCAATATGAAGTGACCATCTTTGTCTTTTCTGACTTAGTTGCTGTAAATCTACATGTATCTGAAAATAAGATCGCAACTCCTCTTTTCTTCTGAATTCCATTTGCCTGAAAAATTGTCTTCCAACCCTTGACTTGGAGCTTTAATTTGTCTTTTGAAGCCAGGTGTGTTTCTTGCAGACGGCAAATGGATGGCTTGTGTTTTTTGATTCAGTCAGCCAATCTATGTCTCTTCAGTAGGGAATTCAAGCCATTAACATTTACTGAGATAATTGATAAGTGTGGTAGTGTTCTATTTATCTTATTTTGTGAGAGTCCATTGCTTAGTTTTATCTTTTGCATCAGTGTGGAGGTTAGGTTCTGTCCTTTAATTTCTGAGTTCTTACTTTGCTGCTGGGATCCATTGTGATGGTCAGTGTGTAGAACAAGTTGAAGCATTTCCTGTAGAGCTGGTCTTGTTGTGGCGAATTTCCTCAGTGTTTGTATATCCGTAAATGATTTGATATCTCTGTCAATTTTAAAGCTTAGCTTATCAGGGTTTTGAATTCTGGCCTGGAAATTGTTCTGTTTAAGTAGATTAAAGGTACATGACCATTGTCTTCTTGCTTGGAAAGTTTCATTAGAGAAGTCTGTAGTCACTCTGATGGATTTGCCCCTGTGTAGGTCAACTGGCGTTTACTCCTGGCAGCTTGAAGAATCTTTTCTTTTGTCTTGACTTTGGACAGGTTCATCACAATGTGTCTTGGAGAAGCTCGGTTAGAGTTGAGGCGACCTGGGGTCCAATATCCCTCTGAAAGCAGTGTGTCAGAATCTTTGGTGATATTTGGGAAATTTTCTTTTATAATATTCTCTAGTATGGCTTCCATTCCTCTGGGGCATTCTTCTTTCCCTTTTGGGATTCCTATAACTCATATGTTGGAACACTTCATAAGGTCCCATAATTCCGACAGTGAACATTCTGCTTTCTCTCTCTTCTTTTCTGCCTCTTTTACTATCTGAGTTATCTCAAGAACTTTGTCTTCTACCTCTGAAATTCTGTCTTCTGCATGGTCTAACCTGTTGCGGATACTTTTCACTGCATCTTTAAGTTCCCTAATTGACTGTTTCAGTTCCTTCAGCTCTGCTATATCCTTTCTATATTCTTCATATCATTCGTCTCTTATTTGATTCTGCTTTTGGATTTCCTTTTGGTTATTTTCCACTTTATTAGCAGTTTCCTTCATTGTTTCCATCATTTCCTACATTGTTTTCATCATGTGTATTCTAAATTCCCTTTCTGTCGTTCCTAACATTTCTTTGTTGGTGGAATCCTCTGCAATAGCTACCTAATGGTCCCTTGGAGGGGTTATTCTGGACTGGTTCTTCATGTTGCCTGGAGTTTTCTGCTGATTCTTCCTCATGAGTGATTTCTTTTATCTGTTTCCTTGCCCTAATTTTCCTTTCATTTACTCTTGCTCTTTAAGTTCTTGGGCCAGTTTTCCACTGTTTTTGTCCTCCTCTTGGGGTCCAAAAGTCTCTCGCTGACTCCCTGTATCCTCAATGGGATGATTACAGGCAGATCCCACCAGCCAGAGATGCCTGGAGTCTTATCTCCCCAGACTCACAGTACCCATATGCAAGGAAGCTGTTATTCGGCCGCCATCTTGCTCTCCACCCCCACAATTCAAGTTTTTATTCTGTGTTTTATTACTTACTTTAAAGAGTATCCTGTATTTTGTTATGACTTTTGGCTAAAATAATGAATTAGTGGACTCTTTAAATTTTGAACTTTCAAAGCTAAAAAAGCTCCATGAGGGAAGGGAGACAAGATGGCGGACTGAAGCCAGCTTTCCACAGAGGCTCCAGTCCAGAAGGAGAATTAAGGGACGAAAATTTAGCAAGAAACCTGGTGACTTTGAGCTGCACCAGAGAGAAGGTTGAAGTACGCACATCAACCCCACTGAGCTGAGCTGCGACCACAAGGATGCAAACGAAAGGTACAAAATCCATCACCAAGTGGACGGGAATCCCCCCCATTCCCCACTAGACCAGCTCAAGAGCCCCACAAACAAACAAACAAAGAAACGGGCAGAAATCAAAGGCCCTCCCACTACACTCCATGGGAGAGACCTTCTAAAAACTGGACCTACCTCCCCTACTAGGGTGCCAGGGCATCCTCCTGCCAGGCATAAAACTATATAAAACTGTAAATATCCTTTACCTGCAACCCTGAAATCCCAGAACCCCCCTCCACTCTGGACACCTGTCCCCCAGGATTTCGGATTCTTGGGTGATTTCTAGAGGGGTGTGGACAGTGCCCGAGCTGCGGCTGGTCAGCACTGACCCTAGGGCACGGGAGCAAGGGGAGGGCAGTTGGCTCAGGGGGGAGCCACGCCACGGTGGTACTTCCCCGAGGCATGTTGCAACAGCCCTCCTTGGACAGCAATACGGCCAGGCATAAAACTGAGTGAAACTGTGTATCTTCCCTGCTCGCAATGCTGAGCTCCTAGCTCTCCCTTCTACTCTCGCTCTGGGGTCTGGGGCCTGTCCCCCAGGAGTCCGGATTCTTGGGTGATTTATCGTGGGGTGTGGACAGTGCCTGAGCTGTGCTGACTCTGGGGCATGGGAGTGAGGAGAGGATGGTCAACTAGAAGGGAACTGCTCCAGACCAGTGGACGTGGAGCGGCGGCTGTCTTCTGGCAGTGGTGTGGCCAGGCATAGGACTGTGTGGAACTGTGTGTGCTCGCTGTCTGCAGCTCTGGGCTCCCGGCACTCTCCTTCACCCTTGCCCTTCTTTGCCCTCACTCTAGGATCTGGAGGCCTGTCCCCGAGGAGTCCGGATTTTTGGGTGATCTCTCGAGGGGTGTGGACAGAGCATAAACTGTGGCTGGTCAGTGCTGACTCTGGGGCGTGGGAGCGAGGAGAGAGGGGTCGGCTGGGTGCGAGCAACACCAGAGCTGCAGTTCCCAGAGGTGGATCAACAGCTGTTCTTTTTATTTTTTATTTTTTATTTTTTTGGCTTTTTTATTTTATTATGTTGCTTATTTTTTATTTCTTTACTTTTTTTTTGTTGTTGTTGTTGAGACAGGGTCCCACCCTATGCCTCTGAGCAGAGTGCAGTGGGCGTGGTAGCTCACCGCAACCTCAGACTCGGGCTGCGGGCACCCCGCTGCCTCAGCCTCCAGAAGCCACTGGGATTACAGGTGCTTGCTGCGGCACCCAGCTGGGTTTTTCCATTTTTTTCATGAGTCAGGGTGTCACCATTGCTCAGGCGAGTCTCGAAATCCTGAGCTCAAGCGATTGTCCCTCCTCAGACTCCCACAGTGCTGAGTGACTCCAGGCGTGAGTCACCGTGCCTGGCAACAGCCGTTCTTTTTTAATAGCAAAATGCCTCACTCCTGGATATTCTGAAGCCACACCCCCTGTCTCCCTGCGCAACCAGAGGAGGCCACCCGTGAGTAAAGGATTTGCCTGAGGCTACTCACAAACCTGAGAAGCTTCCAGGGTGGGGCCGACTCAGAGAGGTAACCGAGTACAAACCTCCAGCAGCAAAGAGGTTGGAACTCAGAACAGCTTATCTTCTGCAGGTGATTTTAGCAGGAACAGAGACAGAATCCTGCATAGTTGTTCTGTTCTGTTCTGTTCTGCTCTGTTCTGTCAGTAACATCAATCAGGGGCGGGGCTGAGCCGGAGTGAATGCCCCCTGACATTCATCAAGCTCCCGAGGATGTCAGGCCTCACCTCCTCCTGCTAGATAGTGCAGAGTGCAGAGGCATGGCAGATTTCCTTGCGATTCAGGCAGGTGCAAACCCCTGGATTATCTGTTCACTACAGGCAACTGGGTCAGCCATCTGCAGTGATATCAGTGACTGGGTCCGACAAAGGGGTAAGGTGGGGAAGGAGGCATCAACCTTCCCAGAC
This sequence comes from Nycticebus coucang, assembly GCF_027406575.1. NCBI lineage: Eukaryota > Metazoa > Chordata > Mammalia > Primates > Lorisidae > Nycticebus > Nycticebus coucang. The sequence continues at coordinate 107,260,970 of NC_069780.1, read as the reverse complement.
TGATCTATTTGCTAGGTGGCTCCTCCTGACTCCACGCAGCACTGGAGTAAGTCATATCAGAGTAGTCACCAGACCCCTGTGACCCAGCTCCCAGAGACCTCTTGAACTCTCCCACCAGAGACAGGTGCCGACTGAGACAATCGATTTGTACCTTTTGAACTGAACCAATATACTGAGGACTTTTCAGGTGGTGCCCTGGGTGTGCAGTTGTAGGAAGGTTTGATTTTCCTTTTCCAATTGGTGCCAGAGGTGGGCAGGGTGACTTAATTGCTGGTTTTTCACCACAGCTGAGACTACAGCCCAGAGTAAATGTTTCACTAGGGTCAAACAGAAACCAGCTGTAAACAAGACAGAACCACTTAGCCCCACCACACCAGACAGGGCCTCAGTTTCTCAGGCCACAACACTGTACAGGCCCTCAACAAAACCCCAGGGGAAAAACCAAAGGGAGTAAAACAACCATGGGGCGGAATCAGTGGAAAAACTCTGGTAACATGAATAACCAGAATAGATCAACACCCCCAAGGAAAGATACGGCAGATGTAATTGAAGATCCCATTCATAAACAACTGGCTGAGATGTCAGAAATCGAATTTAGAATTTGGATGGCAGACAAGATTAATAAAGTGGAATTAGGAATAAGAGGAGAAATTCAAAAGTTGTCTCAAGAATTTAACGAATTTAAAGACAAAACCACCAAAGACTTAGACACACTGAAGCAAGAATTTGCAGCCCTCAAAGATATGAAAAGTACAGTAGAATACCTCAGTAACAGAATGGAGCAAGCAGAAGAAAGGATTTCTGACATCGAAGATAAAGCCTTTGAATGCTCTCAAACTCTCAAAGAGGAAGAGAAATGGAGAGCAAAAATGGATCATTCTCTTAGAGAGCTCTGGGATAATTCGAAGAAGGTCAATATACGAATAATTGGAATTCCTGAAACCTATGAAGTGACCTCAATGGGCACAGAAGCCCTTCTGTATGAAATTATGAAAGAGAATTTTCCAGACATGCCTAGAGATTCTGAAATTCAGATAGCAGACAGCTTCAGAACCCCAGCACGACTCAACCCCAATAAGACATCCCCCAGGCATATCATAATAAACTTCACTAAAGTTAAATGAAGGAGAAAATTCTCAAAGCTGCCAGGAGAAAGAAAGCCATTACGTACAAAGGGAAGAATATTAGAATGACTTGCAGATCTCTCTGCTGAAACTTTTCAAGCTAGAAGAGAGTGGTCATCGACTTTTAATCTCGTAAAGCAAAATAACTTTCAACCCTGGATCTTGTATCCAGCTAAACTGAGTTTCATTTATGATGGAGAAATTAAATACTTTAATGACATTCATATGTTGAAGAAATTTGCCATAACCAAACCAGCTCTTCAGGATATTCTCAGACCTATCCTCCATAATGACCAACCCAATCCTATACCACAAAAGTAAACTCACTCAGAAACTTCGGATCAAACTCCAACTTCCACACTGGCGAAAGGATTAAAAATGTCCACTGGACCTTTGAAAAACTCGATACCCAAAATTTCACCAGACTTATCAATATTCTCCATCAATGTGAATGGCCTAAACTGTCCTCTAAAGAGGCATAGGTTGGCTGATTGGATACAAAAACTCAGGCCAGATATTTGTTGCATACAAGAGTCACATCTTAACTTAAAAGACAAATACAGACTCAGGGTGAAAGGATGGTCATCCATATTTCAGGCAAATGGTAATCAGAAAAAGGCAGGTGTCGCAATTTTATTTGCAGATACAATAGGCTTTAAACCAACAAAAGTAAGGAAGGACAAGAGTGGTCACTTCATATTTAAGGGTAATAATATGATGAAATTTCAATTATGAATATTTATGCACCCAACCAGAATGCACCTCAATTTATAAGAGAAACTCTAACAGACATGAGCAACTTGATTTCCTCCAGCTCCATAATAGTCGGATATTTCAACACTCCTTTGGCAGTGTTGGATCAATCCTCCAAGAAGAAGCTGAGCAGGGCGGCACCTGTGGCTCAAGGAGTAGGGCGCCATTCCCATATGCTGGAGGTGGTGTGTTCAAACCCAGCCCCGGCCAAAAACCAAAAAAAAAAATAAATAAATAAAAAAAAAAGAAGCTGAGCAAAGAAATTTTAGATTTAAATTTAACCATCCAATATCTGGATTTAGCAGACATCTACAGAACATTTCATACCAACAAAACTGAATACACATACTTCTCATCAGCCCACAGAACCTACTCCAAAATCGATCACATCTTAGGTCACAAGTCTAACCTCAGTAAATTTAAAGGAATAGAAATTATTCCAAGCATCTTCTCGGACCACCATGGAATAAAACTTGAGCTGAGTAACAACAGGATCTGCGTACTCATACAAAAACATGTAAGTTAAATAACCTTATGCTGAATGATAGCTGGGTCAGAGATGAGATTAAGAAAGAAATTGCCAATTTTTTGGAACAAAACGACAAGGAAGACACAAACTATCAGAACCTCTGGGACACTGCAAAGGCAGTTCTAAGAGGGAAATTTATAGCACTGCAAGCCTTCCTCAAGAGAATGGAAAGAGAGGAAGTTAACAACTTAATGGGACATCTCAAGCAACTGGAAAAGGAAGAACACTCCAACCCTAAACCCAGTAGAAGAAAAGAAATAACCAAAATTAGAGCAGTATTAAATGAAATTGAAAACTAAAGAATAATACAACAGATCAATAAATCAAAAAGCTGGTTTTTTGAAAAGGTCAATAAAATAGATAAACTTTTGGCCAATCTAATCAGAAAAAAAGAAGAGTAAAATCTCTAATCTCATCAATCAGAAACGACAAAGACGAAATAACAACAGACTCCTCAGAAATCCAAAAAATCCTTAATGAATATTACAAGAAACTTTATTCTCAGAAATATGAAAATCTGAAGGAAATTGACTGATACTTGGAAGCATGTCACCTTCCAAGACTTAGCCAGAATCAAGTGGAAATGCTGAACAGGCCCATATCATTTCGGAAATAGCATCAACCATACAAAACCTTCCTAAAAAGAAAAGTCCAGGACCAGATGGTTTCACATCAGAATTCTACCAAACCTTTAAAGAGGAATTAGTACCTATATTACTCAACATGTTCCAAAAGGCAGAAAAAGAAGGAAGACTACCCAACACATTCTATGAAGCAAACATCACCCTGATCCCCAAACCAGGAAAAGACCCAACAAGAAAAGAAAATTATAGACCAATATCACTAATGAATATACATGCAAAAATATTCCACAAGATCCTAACAAACAGAATCCAGCAACGCATCAAACAAATTATACATCATGACCAAATTGGTTTTATCCCAGGGTCTCAAGGCTGGTTCAATATACGTAAATCTATAAATGTAATCCAGCACACAGACAAATTAAAAAACAAAGACCATATGATTCTCTCAATTGATGCAGAAAAAGCTTTTGATAATATCCAGCATCCCTTCATGATCAGAACACTCAAGAAAATTGGTCTAGAAGGGACTTTTCTTAAACTGATAGAGGCCATCTACAGCAAACCCACAGCCAATATCATATTGAATGGAGTTAAACTGGAATCATTTCCACTCAGATCAGGAACGAGACAAGGCAGCCCATTGTCTCCATTGCTTTTCAACATTGTAATGGAAGTTTTAGCCACCGCAATTAGGGAAGAAAAGGCGATCAAGGGTATCCATATAGGGTCAGAAGAGATCAAACTTTCACTCTTCGCAGATGATATGATTGTATATCTGGAAAACACTAGGGACTCTACTACCAAACTCTTAGAAGTGATCAAGGAATACAGCAGCATCTTAGGTTACAAAATCAACATAAATAAATCGGTAGCCTTTATATATACCAATAATAGTCACATTGAAAAAACAGTTAAGGATTCTATCCCATTCATAGTAGTGCCAAAGAAGATGAAATATTTGGGAATTTATCTAACAAAGGACATGAAAGATCTCTATAAAGAGAACTATGAAACTCTAAGAAAAGAAATAGCTGAAAATGTCAACAAATGGAAAAACATACCATGCTCATGGCTGGGAAGAATCAACATCGTTAAAATGTCCATACTACCCAAAGCAATATATAATTTCAACGCAATCCCTATTAAAGCTCCACTGTCATACTTTAAAGATCTTGAAAAAACAATACTTCATTTTATATGGAATCAGAAAAAAACCTCAAATAGCCAAGACATTACTCAGAAATAAAAACAAAGCAGGAGGAATCACGTTACCAGACCTCAGACTTTACTACAAATTGATAGTGATCAAAACAGCATGGTATTGGCACAAAGACAGAGAAGTAGATGTCTGGAACAGAATAGAAAACCAAGAGATGAATCCAGCTAATTACCATTATTTAATCTTTGACAAGGCAATTAAAAACATTCAGTGGAGAAAAGATTTCCTATTTAACAAATGGTGCTGGGTGAACTGGGTGGCAACCTGTAGAAGACTGAAACTGGACCCACACCTTTCACCATTAACTAAGATAGACTCTCACTGGATTAAAGATTTAAACTTAAGACATGAAACTATAAAAATACTAGAGGAGAGTGTAGGGAAAACCCTTGAAGAAATCGGTCTGGGCGAGTATTTTATGACGAGGACCCCCTGGACAATTGAAGCAGCTTCAAAAATACACTACTGGGACTTCATCAAACTAAAAAGCTTCTGCACAGCCAAGAACACAGTAAGTAAAGCAAGCCAACAGCCCTCAGAATGGGAGAAGATATTTGCAGGTTATGCCTCCGACAAAGGTTTAATAACCAGAATCCACAGAGAACTCAAACGCATTAGCAAGAAAAGAACAAGGGATCCCATCACAGGCTGGGCAAAGGATTTGAAGAGAAACTTCTCTGAAGAAGACAGGCGTGCAGCCTTCAGACATATGAAAAAATGCTCATTATCTTTAATCATCAGAGAAATGCAAATCAAAACTACTTTGAGATATCATCTAACTCCAGTGAGACTAGCCTATATCACAAAATCTCAAAACCAGAGATGTTGGCATGGATGTGGAGAGAAGGGAACACTTTTGCACTGCTCTCTACTGGGCATATACCCAGAAGACCAAAAATCACATCATTACAAAGATATTTGTACCAGAATGTTTATTGCAGCCCTATTCATAATTGCCAAGTCATGGAAAAAGCCCAAGTGCCCATCGATCCACGAATGGATTAATAAATTGTGGTATATGTACACCATGGAATATTATGCAGCCTTAAAGAAAGATGGAGACCTTACCTCTTTGATGTTTACATGGATGGAGCTGGAACATATTCTTCTTAGTAAAGTATCTCAAGAATGGAAGAAAAAGTACCCAATGTACTCAGCCCTACTATGAAACTAATTTATGGCTTTCATATGAAAGCTATAACACAGTTACAACCTAAGAATAGGGGGAAGGGGAAAGGGAGGGGATGGGGGAGGGAGGGGGATTGGTGGGATACCTGCGGTGCATTTTACAGGGGTATATGTGAAACTTAGTAGATGTGGAATGTAAATGTCTTGGCACAATAACTAGGAAAGTGCCAGGAAGGCTATGTTAACCATTGTGATGAAAATATGTCAAACGGTCTATGAAGCTAGTGTATGATGCCCCATGATCATATCTATGTACACAGCTATGATTTAATAAAAAAAAAAAAAGAAAGAAAAAAGCTCCACGTTGAAAATGCATTCCTAGGCAGAGGAAAAGAGAAGGGAGTAAGCCCTAAAGTACTTACCCTCCAATTCTGCGGCCCTTCAAAACTAATCCTCCCTTTTCTGGGACCCCCTCTTGAGAACCCACAGCAGGGCAGAAGAGCTACACATAGCTGCTTCCTTGAGTAAGTTAAGATTGGTGGCTCAGTGCCTGTAGCTCAAGCAGTTAAGGCACCAGCCACATACACTAGAGCTGGCGGGTTTGAATCCATCCCAGACGTGCCAAACAACAATGACAACTGCAACCAAAAAATAGCCAGGCGTGTGGCAGGCACCTGTGGTTCTAGCTACTTGGGAGGCTGAGGCAAGAGAATCATTTAAACCCAAGAGTTGAACGTTGCTGTGAGCTGTGATGCCACGGCACAGTACCCAGGGCGACAGCTTGAAGCTCTGTCTCAAAAAAAAAAAAAAAAGAAGATTGACTGGTTAAGAGGTTGACATTGTTATAAATGACAGATTCCAAACTGACTGAGAGACTGCCTTGGGAAACAGAAGCAGAGTCTTCACAAGCAGAGAGCAGGAACCCTCTCCTGAAGGTGGGGCTGTGGCTTGAGCTGGAAGGAGTGCTCTGAAGGTGATGAGTGTTTAGAGAAAACCATGAGGAGATGTGAGGAGAGGAGCCTAGAAGATGGATCTCCCTTTGGGAGGAGGAACAGCAGTTGGTATGGGGAAGAACAGCAGCTGCGTTTTTGGGAGATGGGAGCTGGGGAGGGAGAAGCTAAAATCTGAGAACCAAGCACCTTTTCCATGTCTAATCTGGAGAAAAAGCCAAAATATTCATTCTGTCCAAGCAAGATTTTTCTGCTCTCTCGAGAATCTATAGGTCCCCTTTAATCAATTACCTTCCATTATAACTGTCCTAAGAAGCCTTTCTGTGCCATCAAGAGAAAAGGAAACAATTCCTTTTTAAAAGTCATTGTGATTCCATCAGCCCACATGACTGGGAAAGGAGCTTAGTTGTTAGAAAAATGGTATTGTTTTTCAATAATGAGCTTTTTTAAATCAAGTGCTTTTTTTAATCAAGAAAGCTTTTCTCAATAAAGTTTTAAATTTCCATTTTCAGGTGAGGACCTTTCTGTGTCAAGTGCAGAAGATATCTGATGAGGCTCACTTATACTGGAACACTACAGGAAGCCGATCACTTTGATTGCCTTTGTCTCATGAGTAAAAGATACAAACTTTATACTAAAGATAAATTCTATTTTCTAGAATTTCCACAGTCTACAACAGGAGCTTTTTTTTTTTTTTTGAGACAGAGTCTTACTCTGTCATTCTGGCTAGGGTGCTGTGGTGTCATCACAGCTCAAGCAACCTAAAACTCTTGGGCTCAAGTGATGCTTTTGCCTCAGCCTCCCAAGTAGCTGGAACTACAGGCACCTGCCACAATGCCCGGCTATTTTTGGAGATGAGGTCTTGCTCTGGCTCAGGCTGCTCTCCAACCTGTGAACTCAGGCAATCCACTCACCTCAGGCACCCAAGTGCTGGAATTACAGGTGTGAGCCACTGTGCCTGGTCCCTGTGACTTTTCTTTGACCAACTGCCCTTGAGTTACTGCAGCCACTTTGCCACATGTAGAGCCCCAGCACTTGGACACTCATTCCTGGGGGGCATTCAACAATGCCTGACAGGTGTGGGAGTATGAAAGCCTTGAGCTTTCTCGGAGTTCCCCTAGGAGACAGGACTGAAACTGCCTTTTGAAAACCTTAGCCTTAGATTGCACACTTAGATCCCATCTGTCCTGGTCCTACTCACCCCTCCTGGGGCACTTCCTTAATAAAGCACCTGCATACAAAAAAATCCTGTTTCAGAATCTGCCCCTGAGAAGCTTGATTTAAGATAATAGGAACTTCTCACACTCTCCCTTGCCAAAAAGTAAAAATATTTATCCTGATATTCACAGAGTATTCCTTGTACTCACAGAGTTTTTATCGGTCTACCTACCTCTGTGGTGCACAGCTCAGGAGACTGTCACCTGATGCTGCTACACCAGATCGCATCTCAGAAAAAAAAAAAAGGGTGATGCCTGTGGCTCAAGGAGTAGGGCGCCGGCCCCATATACCAGAGGTCGTGGGTTCAAACCTGGCCCTGCCCAAAAACTGAAAAAAAAAAAAAAAAAAAAAAAAATGGTGCAAGCAGAAATCCTTGTTGTGCTTGTTCTTTTTCCATTTTGGGAGAAAACTTTGTTTTCCCCAGTATGTGAGCAGTGAATTTCTTTTTTTTCTTTTTGTGGTTTTAGATGAACTTTATTAGATTGAGGCTTTTCTTTCTTTTTTTGAGATAGTCTCACTTTGTTGCCCTCAGTAGAGTGCTGTAGCATCATCACTCACAGCAACCTCAAACTCTTGCGCTCAACCCTCCTAAGTAGCTGCGACTACAGGCACCTGCCACATTGCTTTGCTATTTTTAGAGATGGGGTCTTGCTCTTGCTCAGGCTGGTCTCAATGGGTGAGCTCAGGCAGTCTACCTGCATCGGCCTCCCAGAGTGCTGAGGCTTTTCTTTTCTGTTTCCACTTTGCAGAGAGGTTTTATGAGAAATTGATGTTGGATTTTCTAAGAAGGATTTTCTGCATTAAGATGATCATATGGTTTTTTTAGTCTCTGAATATGATGAATTATATTAATTTTCAAACATTAAACCAATCTTCCATTCCTAACATATACTCCCCTTTGGTTTTGGTGCATTGTTTTTTTATATATTGTTGGGTTTTCATCAATGTTCATGAGGTGTATGAGTCTGTAGTTCCCTTTCCTTGTAATTCCTTTTTCTGGTTTTGGGAATAGGCAATGTTGTGCTCTCAGAACAGTGGGGAAATGTTCCCTGCAGTCCTCTATTCTGGAACAGCTTGTGTAGAACTGATACTATTTCTTCATGGAATGTTTGGTAGAATTCATCATTGATGCCATCTGGGCCCAAACCTTTCTTTGGGAAAAGGGTTTAAACTAAAATTCAATTTTATAGTTAGACACAGGGCTCTTTGGATTTTCTGTCTTTTTGGGTGAGCTGTGGTAGTGTTATGGATTGAAAGTCTGTCACCCTCCAAGATTCATGTTGAAGCTCTAACTCCCAGTGTGGCCGCATTTGGAGATAGGACTTCTAAGGAAGTGAAATGAGATCATAATGGCGGGACCCTCACTTTCTAGAATTAATGTCTTTTGTCCTTATGAGAAGAGACACCAGAGGGCAGACGCCTCCTCCCAATGCACCACTGAGGAAAAGCCTCGTGAGAAAATAGGGAGAGGATGGCCCTCTATGAGCCAGGCAGAGGGCTTTCCAGAAACCAAATTGGCTAGAACCTTGACCTGGGACTTCTAGTCCTCAACTGAACTGTGAGAGAATAGACTAGTTATTTAAACCACCCAGTCTATGGTATTTTGTTATAGCAGTCCAAGCTGACTAGTACAGGTTAGCTTTTAAGAAATTTAATCATTTTTACTACATTGTCAAATATATTTGCTTACATGGTTCATAATATACTCTTATCCTTTTAAAGTCTTTTAGTTCTGTAGTGACTCACCCCTTTTCATTTCTGATATTCCTAATTTATGTGAAGTATTCATTAGCTAAAAATTTGTCAATTTTATTGATGTTCTTAAAGAAGTAGCTTTTGGCTTCTCTGTCTACATTTAATTGAAATCTGTGCCCTTAAAAAAATTTATTCTTTTCTATTTTGGGTAGTAGCCCGTATAGCCTATGGCTAGGAGGAGTGAGAGTTATAAGTAACACCTGTATAGCTCAACAATGGAACACCTTGGTGAAAAGGGCATGGGGAGAGATTTAGCTCTCCTGACCAGCATGAGAGAGCTCCTGAGAGCATTGGTGAAATGGCAGTCTCTACACCTGTGGTGTTGAGAGGCATGAGATCAGCCTTATATTAGGCTGTAGGAGAAGGCAGTTGGGAGCGTGCATATTCTATCACAGACCTGCTTACTCTCACTCTGTCGCTGCCAGCACGGCATCTCTCTGCTATAGACTGCTAAAGACTAAGGTCTATCCTTCTAAGACTGCTTCGCCCTCAAAGACTATCTCTGTCTCTTTCTCTCTCTTCTGCTAAAGTAAATAGCCCTCGGACACCTAAGAGCAACTGTTCCTGAGATAACAGCATAGCAAGTTCACGCTGGGAACATGGATAGGCAGGGGCCCACAGAACTGGCCTAGGCCCTGATAAGTGGCATCCATGAACAGATCCCACAATTTTGGCTTTTTCTTTTCTTCTTTTTTTTTTTGAGACAGAGTCTCAAGCTGTCGCCCTGGGTAAAGTGCTGTGATGCCATAGCTCACAGCAACCTCAAACTCTTGGGCTGAGACTCTTCTCCTGTCTCAGCCTCCCAAGTAGCTGGGACTACAGGCGTCAACCACAATGCCTAGCTATTTTTTTGTTGCAGCTGCCATTGTTGTTTTAGATGGTCTGGGCCGGGTTGGAACCTACCAGCCTTGGCATATGTGGCCTGTGCCCTACCCACTGAGCATGGGTGCTGTCCTTTCTTGTCTTTTTTTTTTCTTGTATTTTAAGGTAGAATTTTAAGTTAATGAATTGCTTCTTTTACAATGTGTTTAATGTTATAAATTTCACTCCTAGGTTCTATTTTAGACATACTCCACAAATTTAGATATGTCACATTTTAATTTTAATTCAGTTCAAAGTATCTTCTAATTTGGGCTGTGATTTCTTATTTGATCATGTGTTACTTAGAAATATGTTTAGTCTCCAAATATTTAGGGATTTTCTAGAAACCTTTTTAAAAAATGGATATATTTTTACATTCAAACTGTGGTCTTAGTAAGTGTACCATACACAACTGAAAAAAAACTTTTGTTTTTTGAGACAGGGTTTTATTTTGTCACTCTCGGTAGAGTGCCATGGCGTCATAGCTCACAGCAACCTTAAACTCTTGGGCTCAAGAGTTGCTCAGCCTCCCTAGTAGTTGGGACTATAGGCACCCACCACAATGCCCAGCTATTTCGTTTGTTTGTTTGTTTAGCAGGCCTGGGCTAGGTTCAAACCCACCAGCCTTGGTGCATGTGGCTGGTGCCCTAACCATTGAGTTATGGGTGCCCAGCCCTGGCTATTTTTTCTTTTTAGAAATGGGCTCTTACACTTGCTCAGGCTGGTCTTGTAACCTGTGAGCTCAGGTAATCCATCTCCTTGGCCTCCCAGAGTGCTGAGATTACAGGCATGAGCCACCACACCCAGCTGAAAATATTATTTATTGTTTTACCTGAAGTGGTTTATAAATGTCCACTGAGTGTAGTTAACTGCTTTCCTCTGAGGAGCTGGTCTGCTGCTTGCCACTGAGGAGCTGGTCTGCTGCTTGCCACATATGCATTTTCACCTGTGGGATTTCTACTTGGTATATATAGGTGTGTGTTATAAAATCTGCCATGCCTTTCTTCTTCATTTTTATTATTATTGTTTTTTATTAAATCATAGCTGTGTACATTGATATGATCATGGGGCATCATACACTAGTTTCATAGACCGTTTGACACATTTTTATCACAATGGTTAACATAGCCTTCCTGGCATTTTCTTAATTATTGTGCTAAGACTTTTACATTCCACATTTACTAAGTTTCGCATATACCCTTGTAAGATGCACCACAGAAACACTCTTCTTCATGTTTATGCCTTCCTCTGCCTTTTAAAGTGTAGTCATTTACCCCTCAGTAGTCGTGGGGATTGGTTCCAGGACCCCTGTGGATACCAAAATCCATGGATGCTCAAGTTCCTTATATAGACTTTCACAGTATTTACATTTAACTTATGCATAACCACTTGTACCCTTTATATCACCTGTAGGCTAGTTATAATACCTAATGCAATGTAAATTTTATAGTTATATGAAGTTTGTATTTATTGCTGTATTTTTTTTTTTAAGTATTTTTGATCTGCAATTCCATGGATATAAAAACCCCAGCTACAACTGATTTAATATCCTTGCCTACTAATTATATTGTCTGTGTGATTTCTGTATTGTTTCCATTGGTGATTTTCTCCTTACCAAGTCTTTATTTTCTTGCTTCTTTGCACGCCTGGTAATTTTTGACTGGGTGCCTGATATTGTGAACTTCATTTTGAGTGCCTACATTTAGGGGATTTCTGTAATACTTTTGAGCTTTGTTAAATTCCTAGAAAACAGTATGATCCTTCCATGGTTGATTTTCAACTTTGTTAGGCAGGACCAGAGTAGCCTCTACCTAGAGATAATGTGGCTCCACTAATGATGCGTACAATATCTTTCCAGCCCCAATTCCCCAAGTGTTAGGTCTTTGTACTCAGGCTGGTGGAAATGCAAACTATTCTTGATGCTGTGTCATGTTCAAGAATTATTCCACTGCTTTTCTTGATGTCCCCATCTTACGTAGTTTCCTTATGTGCTTCACTGATCAGTATTCAGCTAAAGACACAGAAGGGCCCCTCTGCACATTTCTTGTGCTTTCTCTCCCTAAGTAGCTTTCTGCTTTCTGGCCCTCTGCTGTGCAAATTCTGGCTACACTGACCTCTCTCATTTTTAAATTCTGTCTCAATTTAGGGAAACTCCTGGACTTTGGGTCTGTCCTATCACCGATTTCTGTGCAGTAAACTTGGGGGATCAGAACTGATATCATTTGTCCCCCTCTTTTCATGGCATGACACCTTCTCATCTGTTGTCCGCTACTTGAAAACCATTGGTTTATGCATTTTGTCTGCTGTTTTAGTTGTTAAAGGTTATAGACAACAAATCCATTTACTTTTATTTCATCATTGCCAGTAGTATGAATCAGAATTGATTTTTGTTCATTCTTCTTCTTTTAAATAAAGAAAAGGAAATTATTTCTTACAGTTCTGGAGGTTGAGAGGCAGCATCTGGTGAGGGCCTTCTTGCTGGCAAAGGCAGAGGCAGAAGAAAATCCATACGTAAGTGGACAGGTGCAGTTCAAACCTGTGCTGTTCAAGGGTCACTTTTAGTAATTTAGTAACAGAAATGGTTTCCCTTTTGTCCAGTGATGGTCATCATCCACTGGGTCACTACCACTACTGTCTTTGAGAGTGTGCCTTTTAATCTGTGGCTTTAATATTTTTTCTTTTTGTCTTTGATTTTCCATAGTTTAATTTGGAAGAGACTAGTTGTCCATTTCTCTTACTTTATTCTGCTTGAAATTTTCCCAGCTCAGCATCTCATGATCCTCCCTCCTCAGTCTCCCAAAGTGCTAGAATTACAGGTGTGAGCCACTGTGCTTGGCCAACTATACCATGTAAAAATTGTCTTCAGTAGAGAGGTTAACTAAAAACAGTGTGCTAGAAATATCTGTAGAATTCTTAATGCATTAAGAATGCATTAATGACCAGTATACTTTTTTCCTATTGAATTTGTTCTTTTTGATTCTCTGGAGGTAAATTTTAAAAGAATATGTATTTTAATGTATATAACACATATAAAATCTGTGTCAATGGACTGTAAGACCTGGGAACTGGTCTGATCCTGAACCTTTACACAAGACTTACACATGACTTAATTTCATGTTATAACTCAATGTCATTGCCTATTAGCTGGAGATATTATCTTGATAGCCCTTTCTAGTTCTAACATTCTATGAATCTGTAGATGCTTCTACATGTCACCTCCAACACCTTTAGCTGACCTTACTGAACAGTGACAGGCCTCTCCCCAAAGCATGATCTTTGCATAATAACACTTCAGAGCCACTCACTACTACCAACCGATGGGAGATGGCACAAATGCATTTTCTGCTTTCCTACTGTGTTATTCCCTTAGTTTTCTAATAGTTGTGATAATCTACTAATTGATGCCCCTCCCACGCCCAAATCATTACCACTGTTCAGAATTGCAGAAAATTGAAGTGCAGGATTCATATTATTTTCTATTAAGAAAAAAGAAAAAGAAAATGTGGAGACTTTATAGCCTTTTTATTAACCTGGATGGAAGTGGAACATTATTCTTAGTAAAGCATCACAAAAACAGAGAAGCATGAATCCTATTATTCAATTTTGATATGAGGACAATTAATGACAATTAATGACATGGTGGGGGTGAGGAAAATGGGAGAACAGAGAGAGAGAGAGAGAGAGAGGAGGGTGGGGGAAAGGTCTTGGTGTGTGACACACCTTTTGGGGGAAAGCCACAATTGTTAAGAAGGACTTTACCTAACAAATGCAATCAGTATAACCTGGTATCTTGTACCCTCAATGAATCCCCAACAATACCAAAAAAAAAAAAAGAAAATCATCAGGTATAAAACCAATGAAAATATTCTTAGCTCTGTGTATAAGATTTCTATAGAGAAAAGCACTAATAAAAGACAGTCAATGGTGGTGATAAAAATTTAATAACAGTATCATAAAGTAAACATATAAAAATCAAGTAGTTTAGGATGTTAGAAATAATATACATAATAAATTCAACATATATTGATAGTGCTGCAAGATTTTATTTTTCAAATTACATATTATGCAAATCAGTCTGCTTTGTACTTGGGAGTTTCAAAATTTTTGCTTTTATTATAAAAACATCTGGACTGTAGATGTCACTAATGAAACCATGTAATATGTGGCATATTGCGATTAAAGCTGGGAGACCATCATGTTAATGACTTAACTAAATCCTCTCCTAATGGAAAGAAGCACGAAAAACAAACACTTCCCTTTGGGATACAGGTTACCAAATCTGACAGTGTCAAGATTATATTTTGCTTTTATTATAAAAACATCTGGACTGTAGATGTCACTAATGAAACCATGTAATATGTGGCATATTGCGATTAAAGCTGGGAGACCATCATGTTAATGACTTAACTAAATCCTCTCCTAATGGAAAGAAGCACGAAAAGCAAACACTTCCCTTTGGGATACAGGTTACCAAATCTGAGACAGTGTCAAAATAAAAATGATTCCTTTGTTCTTTTAATCCCTTTATTGACCTTGAAGCATATGCATCACAGAAAGTTAAAAACCAAGACGGCAACTTTACTAGGTAACATTTAACTAGGTAAATGTTAAAATCCACAGACTAATTTTTAGACATAATATTCCTGGTTCAGGTCCTTAATGAGAAAGAGGCAATAAACCAACTTTTTAAATATTAGGAAATGTAATCTTGCTATTTGCTCATAATCAAATCTTCTAATCATTTCTGAGACTGTTTCTATAGCCCGTTTTCACTGAGCTAGTTCAGGAGACACGCTGGTTGAAAAAGACTTGTGAATATAAACTTTAAGGCTAAATATTCCATCTTCAGCAGAGCCCTTGACAAGGTTAACTGATGCAGAATTGCTGGCCAGGATGAAAACAAATACCACAGGAAAAAAGGGTCCTGTTTTAAGACCTGAATGAAAAACCGCAGGCAGGTCTTTCATAACACTAGCAATTCCTTCAACCTAAAGATATCTGCTGAAAGTCAGAGGTACCTTATTGCATAGTAAATCTTCAAACCATTAAGTCCAGTTCTGGGTCAATGTTTCTTATGCTTTGGTTGGGTGGTTTAAGGAAGTTTATATCCTACAGGATTCAACTGCAGAACTTAACAAGCAAAATAGATAATACTAGAATCTTTGCTACAAAATGGCACGTTTCTCCATCTTTTTCATGCAATAAGCATACTCATCGTAAATCTGATTTTTTTAAATAAATAATTGTTGTATTTCCCTCTGAAACTTGTTATTCTGATAAGCCAAATTCAAATGCTTTCATGTACTTGAGGATTAAAGAATGTTCTGAGGATTATTCATCATTATCTATAGAAAGAAGAAAAAAATTAATTCATTTCAAATCAAGCCTCATCTATTTAGTAATAAAAAGCACTCATTTTTTCACACTAAAGGAAAAAAGCTTTTTTAATGTAGTTTTAAACATAGTTTTTACTAAATCACATACTTACTGTAAAATGTTCATATAACACAATGAAGACTAAACTGGGAGGCAAAAATCACATATAAGCAAAAGATAACCAATGTTAACTTCATACAAACCCTCCCCAATTGCTTTCCTCTGCATACACAATTTCATTTACTTTTTAAAATTAAGACAGAGTCTCACTTTGTCACCCTCGGTAGAGTGCTGTGGCATCATAACTTCAGCAACCTCAAACTCTTGGGCTCAGCCTCCCAAGTATCTGGGACTGCAGGCGCCCACCATAAGGCCCGGTTATTTGTTTATTTTGTTTAGCAGGTCCAGGCCGGGATTGAACCTACTAGCCCAAGAGCATGTGGCCGGCATCCTAATGTGAGCTATAGGTACCCAGCCCAGATTTCATTTTTTTAATTACAGTAAAATGCAGTTTAGATACATGAGTTTTCTCACTTAAAACACATAAATAATGGAAAAGTAGATAAATAAACAAGATTATGAAATGTTAATGTGGCAGTGCCCATAGCTCCCTGGGTAGGGTGATGGCAACATATACTAAGGCTGGAGGGTCAAAACCTGGCCCAGACCAGCTAAAATAACAATGACAACTGCAACAACAAAAAAAATAGCTGTAGTCCCAGCTACTCAGGAGGCTGGGGCAAGAGAATCACTTAAGACCAAGAGTTGGAGGTTGCTGTGAGCTGTGACATTATGGCACTCTACCTAGGGAGACATAGTGAGAGTCTGTCTCAAACAAACAAAAAATCCGGCTCGGCGCCTGTGGCTCAAGTGGCTAAGGTGCCAGCCATATACACCTGAACTGGTGGGTTCGAATCCAGCCCAGGCCAGCCAAGCAACAATGATGGCTGCAACCAAAAAATAGCCGGGCATTGTGGCAGGCGCCTGTAATCCCAGCTACTTGGGAGGCGGAGGCAGGAGAATCACCTGAGCCCAGGAGTTGGAGGTTACTGTCAGCTGTGATGTCACAGCACTCGACCCAGGGTGACTGCTTGAGGCTCTGTCTCAAAAAAAAAAAAAAAAAAAAAATCCAAGTGTCATGTCAAATCACTGCACTACTTAAAATTCTTCACTAGCTCCCTACTGTCTCAGAATAAACTCCATCCTCCTTAATATGAATTGCAAAGCCTTTCATGATCTAGCCTTTTAAATATTTCTAGTCTTAACCAAATCTCATTTCCCATCTTCCTCAACTGCCCCCATAATTTATGCTTTAGCAACAGTGAATTCCTGTAGCTTCCCTGCTGTCACATTCTATATCCTTCCCTGTAAGAGGGCATGCTGTGGCAAATTCTCAAGCATCTTTCAGAATCCAACTCTGGTGTCCTCTCCCCTAGAAGAGCTACCCCACTACCATTATTTCTTCCAATGTATCAATAGTTGAATCATTACTTAATGTAATTTACATACATCTTATTGCTTCCACTGTTGCATTTGCCACCCTGTACTATAATTTATTTATGTTTTGCAATTACAAACTGTTTCAACTCATCAGGAAAGTAACGAACACACATGTATATAATATGTAGAATAAAAATTAACTTTTGCACCTGTAGTCCCAGCTACTCGGGAGGCTGAGGCAAGAGAATCGCCTAAGCCCAAGAGCTGGAGGTTGCTGTGAGCTGTGATGTCACAGCACTCTACTTAGGGCGATAAAGTGAGACTCTGTCTCTAAAAAAATAAATAAATAAAAATTAACTTTTGGCTGTACTGTACCCTTTCTCAATCTTAATGCATTCTTTTCTTCCCCAGGGGGAAGTGTCATGAAATTGATGTGTATTCTTCTCTCTCACAGTTTTTTACTTTTATTTTTATTACGTATGTGTACACATAAATAAAATTGATGTGCTATTTATTCAATTCATGTTTGTGGGGCTTCTCCACATTGACAGATGGAGTTTAGTTCACTCATTTTAACTGATGCATAAAATTTCATTATATAAACAAGATTAATATTCCATCTAAAATGAATATGGAGGAAAGTCTGTTTCCCTCTTAAGCATCTGTAACTTCGGGCGGCGCCTGTGGCTCAGTGAATAGGGTGGCAGCTCCATATACCAAGGGTGGCGGGTTCCAACCCGGCTAAACTTCAACAAAAAAATAACCGGGCGTTGTGGTGGGCGCCTGTAGTCCCAGCTACTTGGAGGCTGAGACAAGAGAATCACCTAAGCCCAAGAGCTGGAGGTTGCTGTGAGCTGTGACACCGCAGTATTCTACCAAGGATGACAAAGTGAGACTCTGTCTCTGAAGAGAAAAAAAAAGGAATGTATAACTTGGGCTGCTAATGCCAATGCTCAACATGGTGGTCTCTGCCCGTTATACTCCTTCTCTTCTTGTAGAGCAATTTATTATGACTAACATTAAACATTTACCCATTTTACTAGCTCTACTTTAGTTCTGACTCTGAACACCACCTAGCTGGACTGAGTGGCACCAACTTTCTCAACAGCTGCAGTTATTAATGCTTACTTACCATCCCTGCCCTATAACAGTATTAGGAGTTGAATAGTTGATACTGTCTTTTCAGGTCTCAGGTAATTTCCAGTGAAATAGAATAGAAATGTGTTCTAGACACTTGCACCTTAGTGACTTGGTACACTTTGGAGTGAGCTAGATAAAATTTTGCCTACTTTCTCCTTTCTGTGCCCTCCTTTTCCCTCAACACAGAGTACAAGTGTTTAAGTATCCTGTGCAGATATCCATGTTGCCTAAAGACTGTGTAAGATAGCTATATATAGGATCTAATTACTTCCAATAGAAGGACTCCAAAAAAGTTATTCTAAATCTGGTCATTGTCTAACATTTAACTCTCCTATGACTAACAATAGAAAACAGTGGCCAGGAGCAGTGGCTCACGCCCATAATCCCAACATTGTGGGATGCCAAGGCCGGTAGATCAGCCTGAGTAAGAGCAAGACCCCATCTCTACTGAAAACAGAAAAATTAGCTGGGTGTGGTAGTGGGCACTTGTAGTCCCAGCTACTTAGGAGGCTGAGGCTGGAGGATTGCTTGAACCCAAGAGTGTGAGGTTACTGTGAGCTGTGACGCCATGGCACTCTACCCAGGGTGACAGAGTGAGACTCTGTCTCAAAAACAAAACAAAACAAAACAAAACAAGTTAACTTATTCAGATAATTCAGTATACATTTTATAAAGAGTTACTTCAATAGGCATATTAGTAAGTTATAATATTTTATGGGCTGTACTAAGATTTAAAAAAAATATTGCCAGGCTAGGCATTGCGTTATACTTTTTTTCTAGGCTAAAAGAATTACTGCCATCCTCTATGATACAACATTTTGAGATCTTCATCTTCTTTTCATTTGTGTGCTAAAAAAAATCTGACAATGCTTCTTGAGAGTGGTATTAGCTTAGCCTGATTCTTGACCCGCTGGAGAGGTTGGAGAGAAAGAAGCCACTGAGCTGTCTAAAGAGGGGTGTCAATTTTACCTGTGAATTGGTTGGTTGTCACAGTTCTGCACATGAGGTGCAGAGCAAAATAAGAGCTCTCCAGATACTTGTCAAGCAAAACTGAGCCCCAAGCACATTGTTGCTAATTATTTTTTGCAGTTTTTGTTTTTTTGTTTTGGCTGGGGCTGGGTTGGAACCCACCAGCTCCAGTATATGGGGCTGGCGCCATACTCCTTGAGCCACAGGCGCCGCTCTCTTGCTGATTATTTATGAAAGGACATTTTGAAACAATACTTAAAGAGAACTGCCTGAAGGATGAACAATCTGTATATGAACAGGACTGATTTGATATGCTCCACAGATTTACTTAAATGGAATCATCCTCTGGACTTGTCAACTTACACCATGACACATTACAAAATCCAAATATTGTAACTATCACTGAAGATATTTTTCATTCCATTATGTGTATAACAATGTTTTATAAGAAGAAGTCTAAGAGCTCAATAAAATCAGGACTACACAAATTCTGGATAATGTTTATATGTTATATGTTCAATATCAGAATAAAATGATCTTTTAATATTTAGAAAAATAAAACATCTGTTTTATAAAAACTAATAATTCACAACTGACAGAAATTTTCTAAGACTTTTTTTGTGGAATCTTATACCTGAAAAAATGTTTCTCCCCTTAAAGGAACCCGTAGTTATTCAAGTTTGAGGAGCACTGTATGATAGTGTCCTCTTTTTTAACATATGAGAAAATTTTTCCCTTGGTTTTAATACCAAAAATAGCTGTCCTCTGAGCAACTAACTTGTTTTGTCTCATGAATATGGTGACTCATGTAATTAATTAGGTTTCCTGTTTTACTACAAAGATCAGCATCAAATTTGTGTCCTGTTTTCAGAAAGTGCAGAAATCTTTAGAACGTGAACTTGTATTCTGACTTCATTCCTGGCTTCGTGTTATATGGCTTGGATTCATCATTTGCCCAATATACCAACTTTCCCAAGTGTTTTTAAAACTTAATTTTATCTTATACTACATATATTTTTAAATCCTATCATGAACTTTTTTATGTGACTATACAAATAGTTTTTGGCATGGAATGTAAATAAACTTTAAATAAACAGTCTATGAATTAAACCCTTAAAGTAATTAGATTAATTTTTCAGCAAATAGTTTAGAAATGAATTCTTGTTGGGAAAAAAAACTCTTTTTAAAAGATGGGATCTTGCTCTTTTGCCCAGGCTGGAGTGCAGTGGTGTAATCACAGCTCACTATGAACCTGAACTCCTGGACTCGTGATCATCCTGGCACAGCTTCAGGGTAGCTAGAATTATAGGTGAGTGCCACCACACCCGACTGTATAAAATTTCATATACTGCTTTATGTGTCTAAAAGTTTACTTATATATACTTGATAAAAATTATTCTAATTTCTACAGCTACCCAATGGAATTACCCTAATTTGTGGAGCTATCCAAAATCTGTCTAGTAAGATTTAAAAATCTAATTCAAGTATTACTTATAAATTAAATTTAAAAATACTGACTTAAAAGATGTAAGTCAATAAAAGTGAAAGACAGATCAGTAAAAGCATAAGACAGTTAATTTAATAATTGCTTAAAAGTAATAGATATCATTCCAATATAGATTTCACCAAAATTGGTGTGGTATATGCTGATCCCGTTACATTCATCATCTTGTTTTTCTCACATTTATTGAAAATAATAAAGACAAGTGAGGAAAATCTTACCTTCTTGGTAGGCTCCATCTGCCATAACTAAATGAAGAATCTTGGCATAAAGATGCTGATGTTCACTTCCCAAAATTTTTTGAGCTATTTTTGAACAAATTTCAATATTTTCATCTTCATCTTCATGAATAGCCTATACCAAATCCCCAAATATAAATTAATATTTGAGCAACTTTCTCTAGAGAATTTGCTTTTTATTTATAAGAAATCTAACCACCAATAAAGACCAACATGTCTCTAGTATTCAAACAGAGCCTTTTTTTTTTTGAGACAAAGTCTCACTCTGTCTCTCTGGCTAGAGTGCTGTAGCATTATCATAGCTCACAGTAACCTCAAACTCCCAGGCTCAAGTGATCCTCTGGCTCAGCCTCCTGAGTAGCTGGGACTACAGGTGCCCAGCTGTAGTTTTTCTATTTTCAGTAGAGACAGGATCTCCCTCTTGCTCAGACAGATCTCCAACTCCTGAGCTCAGGCGATCCACCTAGTTTTTCTATTTTCAGTAGAGACAGGATCTCCCTCTTGCTCAGACGATCTCCAACTCCTGAGCTCAGGTGATCCACCTGGCTTGGCCTCCAGAGTGCTGGGATGACAGACGTGAGCCACAAACTATTTTAGAAGCAAATGTTTTGATTGACATTCACTTACTTTTATTTTCTCATACACCTCAAAGAACTTGTCAAAGCCCATCTCTTGCTCCAGGTGAAGTCTCAGCTCCTCTAAGTGGTTGAAGACACTGTCGCATTCACATTCACTTACAGCTTCACCATCACTGTTATCTAAAAATATGCAATAAAAATAAGGTATTTTAGGATTAAAAAGACTGAATAAATTCTTATCCTGGTAAGAGTAAAATTCTATGACAAGTGAATGATGCCACTTAAGTAGATTACTCCCACTTTTAATATGAGTATTTTTAACGCCGTAACACAGGGTGGCCATAAAGTTTATGCAACTTTAAAAAAAAAACAACTATCTTCAAACAGTAAAATGGTTACTATTTTAAACTGCACACGAACTTTATGGCCACCCTATATTTGTCATTTATATGTGTAAGCAAAATGCATATAAATCTGACTTAATAAGAATATTACTTTGGGAATCTTTTATTTTATAGACATAACAGTAAATCAGGTTAGAATTAAAATGTTCTTAGCCAGATGCTGTGGTGGGCTCCTGTAGTCCCAGCTGCTTGGAACGCTGAGATGAGATTGCTTGAGCCCAAGAGTTTGAGGTTGATGTGAGCTGTAACATCATAGCACTCGACCAGGGGTAACATAGTGAGACTCTGTCTCAAAAAATAAATAAATAAATAAATAAAAGAATAAAAATGTTCTGGTTGGGGCAACGGCTCATACCTGTGGCTCAATCCTAGCACTCTGGGAGGCTGAGTGGAGAGGATCGCCTAAGGCTAAGAATTTGAGACTAACTTGACCAATCTAGCAAGACCCTGTCTCTACAAAAATATAAAAATTAACCAGGCATGGTGGTGTGTATCTGTGCTAGCATCTGTGGAGACTGAGGTGGGAGGATCTCTTAAGCCTGGGACCTGGGGGCTTTGGTGATCTGTAATTGTGCCATTGTTCTCCAGATTGGGTGACACAGCAAGACCCCCATCTCAAAAAACAAAATGAAACCAAAAATCAAATCCTAGTCATATCACTCAGTAAAAAATGGAAAATGTGGCTCAGCACCTGTGGCTCAAGCAGCTAAGGTGCCAGCCACATACACCTGAGCTGGCGGGTTCGAATCCAGCCTGAGCCCGCCAAACAATGATGGCTGCAACCAAAACATAGCTGGGCGTTGTGGCAGGCGCCTGTAGTCCCAGCTACTTGGGAGGTGGAGGCAGGAGAATCACTTGAGTCTAGGAGTTGGAGGTTGCTGTGAGCTGTGACGCCACAGCACTCTACCCAGGGTGACAGCTTGAGGCTCTGTCTCAAAAAAAAACAAAGGAAAATATGTATTTCTATGTTCTGCTTGAAGCAAACAACCCTAACTACTACTTTTTTTAAGTTGATAACAAACATGGCTGTAACATGAAAAGCATGCCGAAGGCAGATGACCTAAGACACACTTCATAAATTTCAGGAAAATATTATAGAAGTATTATAAATGTCCAAGATATTTTGTCATGTACATGCTCCAGATACTCTGAAAAAATAATTATCACAGAATCTTTTCATAATTAGCTTTTATTCCCAAATATTTATTATATAGTTCTTGAAATACACAAATTTTCTATGCATCTTGGGATAATGCTATAAACAAAAGTTTCCAAATCGGGCTCGGTGCCTGTATCTCAGCAGTTAGGGAACCCACCACATACACTGGAGCTGGTGAGTTCAATGCCAGCCTGGGCCTGCCAAACGATGACAACTACAACAACAAAAAAATAGCCAGGTGTTGTGGCAGGTGCCTGTAGTCCCAGCTACTTGGGAGGCTGAGGCAAGAGAATTGCTTAAGCCCAGGAGTTGGAGGTTGCTATGACCTGTGACGCCATGGCAGTCTACTGAGGGCAACAGTTTGAGACTGTCCCAAAAAAAAAAAAAGTTTCCAAATCAAAAGAAGACTAAGGTTTTTTTCCTTTATTTCAGATTAATATGAGGGTTTAAACAATTAGGTTACAATGTTTGCATTTGTTAGGTAAAGTCCCTGTGGTAGTTGTGTTCTACTCCCAGGAGGCATGCCATGTATACTTACATTATGCTTATTAGGTGAGATTCACCCATCCCCCTCTTTGCTCCCCTAAGATTGATAAGATTTAAAAAACTACTTTCAGTATTAACCCTGCTGATTAACCACTACATGTGGAAGTTCTCTTGTAAAACATAAAGTGGTAAGAAAACTAAGTTATTATCTTTATTACTGGAAAAATGAGAAATGGAGAATAAACAACAGAATAAAAATGTTTCAAAAAAGCACTGATATAATTTAATGGGGGAAGAAATGGAAAATTTAATGGAAAGGAAACTGACAACTGTATATCTGTATGAAAAAGAATGAAAAAAGGGCAGAGACATAGAGGCACATTCAGTTTTACTTATAGTTGGAAATGGCTCATATCAGACATGGAAAAAATATACTCCATTTGCAATGTTCACATACATGGTCTGCACCATGGCCACACACCTGAGTGCCACTCCTCGTTCAAGGCACTTTCACTGCTGGGACTGTCCTCCTCCTCTGCCAGCCCTGTTCCAGTGGCAGTCAGCTCCACATCACTGTTCTTTAAGACTGACTCTTCCTCCTCACTGTATTCCTCACCAGGTTGTTCCCTGAGTAACTGCTCCATTGACGCCTGGAGCTCTTGTAAATCTGTGTCAGTTTCTTCAAACACGCTGAAATTTAAAAAGTTAAACTAAACACCCCTAAAACTTTACCTTATTCTGAATTTTACTTAGTATGCAGACACTTCCTTCTCCCTAAAACTACTAATAGAAGAGAAAAAGAAATCTCAAGAAAACCTGTATTAGGTTTCACCAAGAAATTGAGGACTACTACAATTGATAAACACAGTGCAGAACACACATATTCTAGAATACATAAACTAGAAAATGATTTGCTTTGGTCCTGATCTGCCAGAGAATCAAGAACTATCAATAGTATTCATTACTTAAATTTTGAAATAATGGTTTATTATTTTAAGAGGTTAGACTATAGAGGTTTTTTATATGCTTTCTAATACAAATATAATCAAATGTTTTTTCCTCACATAGTTCTGAAATTTTTGAAATTCCCACGTGGATGTTGTAATGGTTGCACACTAAATGAAAGGCTTTCTGTATTTTACAAATAGAAATACTTAGAGACTTGTATGTTCAGGTTAACAATAAAAAAAAAATAACCAGAAACCTTACCTTTAGGTGCTTATTCTTTTTTTTTTTTTAACAGTCATTTGTGAACCCAATGAATGAACCCAGTGGGCCCACGGTCCCATTGTCTTCTGGTCTTATCCAGGTATAGCTAAGCTTCACTGAGTAGACTTTTCTGTGTAATTAGAATATACTAACCATCATAAACTTCATTGGAGAAGCCTGTTTACAAGTCATCAGTTAGGATACTAATTTTATTTTCATGGGATTATAGATGCTATAATGAACTTATTAATACCTTACATTTATCTGGTACTGTTGTTTATTAAACAGTTTTATCATTTAAAAATTTTATCCAAACCAAACTCACTTTTTGTTGGAGACAGTCTCAAGCTGTCACCCTGGGTAGAGTGC
Source organism: Nycticebus coucang (assembly GCF_027406575.1). Classification (NCBI taxonomy): domain Eukaryota; kingdom Metazoa; phylum Chordata; class Mammalia; order Primates; family Lorisidae; genus Nycticebus; species Nycticebus coucang. The sequence goes on along the minus strand of NC_069780.1, from coordinate 107,235,976 downwards.
CATGGTGTCATAGCTCATAGCAACCTCCAACTCTTGGGCTCAAGTGATCCTCTTGCCTCAGTTTTTCTATTTTTAGTAGAGACGAGGTCTCGTTTTTTTGCTCAGGCTGGTCTTGAACTCATGAGCTCAAGCCATCCACCCATCTTGGCCTCCCAGAATGCTAGGATTATAGGCATGAGCCCTGGTGCCCAGTCCCAAACTTACTTTAGAGACATGGAAACTATGAACCAAAGTGTTTAAAGGACTTACTCAAGTCTACACAGTTAGTAAGTGGCAAACAGTGAAAAGTTAGCTATATGTCATTTTTAAAAACTGTTTAGGTAAGTCTTCCTCTCTAGAATTTTTGAAATACAAATTCTAAAATTCTGGCTTGGTGCCTGTAGCTCAAGCGGCTAAGGGCCAGCCACATACACCTGAGCTGGCGGGTTCGAATCCAGCCCCGGCCTGCCAAACAATGACGGCTGCAACCAAAAAATAGCTGGGCGTTGTGGCAGGCGCCTGTAGTCCCAGCTACTTGGGAGGCGGAGGCAGGAGAATCGCTTGAGCCCAGGAGTTGGAGGTTGTTGTGAGCTGTGACGCCACGACACTCTACCCAGGGCAACAGCTTGAGGCTCTGTCTCAAAAAAAAAAAAAAAAAAAAAGAAATTCTATTAATGGTATTTATTAATTGTATTATGCTTACACATCTTCAGAATCAGAAGGTCCCTCTTTAATGTGTTCACCTTCAATTTCATCTATTTCAAGATTGTCTTGAGGGCCATCTGCTACAGCGGGGACATCCTTTAGGGTTCTAAACAGCTTTGAGAGATCTGGAAGTGAACATGTCCTCAACATCTAAAAAAATGTCAATGGATCTTTTATTAGGAGTAAGAAAATTAAAAAACAAAAATTAGAGAAAAAATAGAGCTAATAATAATGTTATTTTGTATGTATAATCATGTATACAGAACTAGAGGATTCAAAGGTGACTTGCCCTGGGTTATGATAATTCTCTTGAATTTCAGCTCAGTATTTTTCCTTTCTTTTTTTTTTTTTTTTTTTGAGACAGAATCTCACTTTGTCACCCTTGGTAGAGTACCATGGCATCATAGCACATGGTAACCTCAAACTGTGCTCAAGCAATTCTCTTGCCTCAGCCTCCCAAGTAGCTGGGACTACAGAAGCCCACCACAATGCCTGGCTATTTTTAAAGACCAGGTCTTGCTCTAGCTCAGGCTGGTCTTGAACCTGTAAACTCAGGCAATCCACCTGCCTCAGTCTCCCAGAAAGCTAGGATTATAGGCGTGAGCCGCTGTGCCAAGCCAAGCTCAGTATTTTTTCACAGAGGAAACTAAATGTGTGATTTATGCTTGGGTTTTAACACAGGAATTCCCTTACATCCCCTTTAAACGATGGGGAGAGGTGTTTGTTTAGGTCTACATGTGGAACATGCTGGAAATCTGTCAGGAACTGACGTGTGAGAAGTTGCCTGTCTTCGCCTCACTTGCAGGTCATGTGACCCCTCTTTCCTAGTGTTTCTGCCAAGTGCTTCTCTGACCTTCCTGTGGCCAGCTCTCCCCACAAAGCACTGTCCAGTGCCTTGGAACAAGCATTTTGAAGGTGGTGCTGAGAGTCACTTGTACCAACATTAACAGCAAGGAGGAGGAACTGGGCCAAATGAGCTGAGGAAGAAACAACACATAGCTGAGGTGTTGAAATATGAGTCTGTGCTGATAAGACGAGAGATAATAGGAACAGCCTCTGTCCATCAATCTTTCAACAATCAGTGTGATGGGCAGACAGGGCTCTGAAAGAAGTAACTATACATGATAATATCTGGCAGTGGTTAACCCTGAAGGAACTGTGAGATCTGCCTATTCAAGACACCAAGAACCCTCACCAGATGGAAGACTGCGAGGGAAGCACAATGCTTAGCATGTTAATGAAAACTTTTGTACTTGGCCAATGTTACTGGTACAATCTGTTTTTGAGAATAAAAAAGAAAGGTTTCCTTTACTTGAATATAATTTACATATTTATGGCACTCAAGGAAAAAAAATCTTCATGAACTCTAAGTTAGAGAAACTGGTAAAAACACACTGCTTGTTAAATGGTACTGAAAGCATTTCACTGGCCAGACACAGTGGCTTACACCTGTAATCCCAGCTTTCTGGGATGACAAGGCAGGGGGATCACCTGAGCTCAGGAGTTCAAGACCAGCCAGAGCAAGAGCGAGACCCCATAGCTACTAAAAACAGAAAAACTAGCTGGGCATGGTGGTGAACGCCTGTAGTCCCAGCTACTTGGGAGGCTGAGGCAAGAGGATTGCTCAAGCCCAAGAGTTTGAGGTTACTGTGAGCTATGATGACACCATGGTCCTCTACCCAGGGTGACAGAGTAGGGCTCTGTCTCAAAAGAAAAAAAAAAAAGTATTTCCAGCTTGGTGCTCATAGCACAGTGATTATGGCACCAGCCACATACACTAAGGGTGGCGGGTTCGAACCCAGCCCAGGCCAAACTAAACAACTGCAACCAAAAAATAGCCGGGTGTTGTGGGGGACACCTGTAATCCCAGAATTGCTTAAGCCTGAGAGTTTGAGGTTGCTATCAGCTGTGACTCCATGGCACTCTACCAAGGGTGACATAGTGAGACTCTGTCTAAAAAAAAAAGTATTTCCTTTGTTGAATTTCCTACTTTACAGAATTTACACGTTACTTTCTTTTGTAGAATTTACTTTACTTGTTTATTATTTTAATACTTTGGATCATATACATGTGTGTTACAAACCAGCAGTCTGTACTAGTAAGTTTCCTTAGGTACCTGCTAATCAATAAATAAACAGCACATGTGTATTATAGACTTAAATTTGAGGGGATGATGAAAAGAACACAATACTGTTCAGGTGCAGATAAATTTTAGCTAGCCCTGGTAAAATAACTTCAGGTCTAGTTTATTTCTTTCAGTAACTAAAATAATTGTGACAATCTAGAATAAAGTAATACAGTTAGAAAGAAAGTTTAGGCAGTTGTGCAATTTGACAGCTTACCTCTTGGAACAGGTTTATATCTATACTCCCCACAAATTCACAGCTACCAACTGATAAACCCTCAATGTTCTTTCACAGTTCTCCTGTTTACATTGCTAAGTGTTAAGTAAAATATTCATCCTTAGTCAAAACAAATTTGTAAAAACTTTTCATTGTATAATTCCGAGTCTACTAATTTTTTTCATGTGGTTTAAAAAATATTCTAGGCCAGGTGCAGTGGCTCACGCCTGCAGTCCTAGTACTTGGAAGGCTGAGGTGGGTGGACTGCTTAAGCTTACGGGTTTGAGCCCAGCCTGAGCAAGAGGGAGAGCCAGTCTCTAAAAATAGCTGGGCATTGTGGTGGGCGCCTGTAATCCCAGCTAGTTGGGAGGCTGAGGTGGGTGAATTGCCCGAGCTCACAGGCTCGAGACCAGCCTAAGCAAGAGTCAGACCCCGTCTCTAAAAATAGCTGGGTGTTGTGGTGGGCGGAGGTGAGGCAAGAGAACTGCTTAAGCCCAGGAGTTTGAAGTTGTGTGGGCTATGATGCCACGGCATTCTACTGAGGGTGACAAAGTGAGACTCTGTCTCAAAAAAAAAAAAAAAATTATAAACTATTACCAAAGGCAAAAATTATGGACATTATCTAAGAATGGATATATTATCAAAAGAAGATATGGGCTTGCCGCTTGTGGCTCAAGCAGCTAAGGCGCCAGCCACATACACCTGAGCTGGCAGGTTCGAATCCAGCCTGGGCCCACCAAACAACAATGATGGCTGCAACAAAAAATTAGCTGGGCGTTGTGGCAGGTGCCTGTAGTTCCAGCTACTTGGGTGGTGGAGGCAGGAGAATCGCTTGAGCCCAGGAGTTGGAGGTTGCTATGAGCTGTGATGCCACAGCACTCTACCCAGGGCGACAGCTTGAGGCTCTGTCTCAAAAACAACAAAAAACAAAAACAAACAAACAAAACAAAACAAAAAAGATATGTAAGGCACATTTGCTATTTGTGAATTGTACGTTAATCTTTTTATCCCCACTTTGCATTTGCTATAATAAGAAAAGAAATTCTCAAGTTTTCATCGAGGAGATCAGTTTTCAACTCTACTCTCCAGAAGGCTAAAGTAACAGCAGATACAACTTTCCACCTTGCTCTCCCAGGACACAGGCATTTGGGGATGGCACATCCGTAGAGAGTAGGAAAGGGCATGTCCTTTATTACAGTGCCTTCTCAAGTTTGCCTCTCAGCCACTGTTCTCCCTCACTTTGGAGACTGTGAATAATGGGTAGGAAGAGACCTCATCTGGTCTTTCTCAGATCTGTCTCCAGGAAGTGCGCATCCTGCCCCCAAATTCCCCAATCCTACTCCCAGCCCCTGTAGTCAGCATATGCAGGTCAGGCCCAGGAGTGCCTTCTAGGGTCTTACTCTAGGTCTCCTGCTCCCAGAGTGATGTGTATAAAGGGTTAAGGAACTTTGTTCTGTAGACTCCCAGATTGTGCCAAGGACTTAGTCACTGGAGGAAAATATCAAAAGGCACAATTTTAAACCAAACTGAAGCCACATTTTCCAGTAGAGCTTTATCAGAAATAAAACTGATAAAATGATCTTTTTTTTTTTTGAGACAGAGTCTCACTATGTCACCCTGGGATAGAGTGCCGTAGTGTCACAGCTCACAGCAACCTCAAACTCTTGGGCTTAAGTGATTCTCTTGCTTCAGCCTCCCAGGTAGTTGGGACTATAGGTGCCTGCCACAACACCTGGCTGCTTTTTTGCTATAGTTGTCATTGTTGTTTGGTAGGCCCAGGCCAGGTTTGAACCTGCTGGCCCTGGTGTATGTGGCTGGTGCCCTAACTACTGAGCATAGGCATTGAGCCTGATACCATGATCTTGATCCGATTGACTCTTAACGTTAATTTCTTAACTGGTTGCAAATGTGAAGTGGGGTTAGGAGGTAATTATCCACCTCAAACTCTTTCAGGTTTCATGGGATTATAAATTAACTAAATCCTGAAGATATTATTACTATTTTTAAAAATTAGATGGAAAAAATGTACCAATAATTTCTCTTTAAAAAATAATAACAAACATTAAAAGTTTCGCTGGCTTGTAGACATTATAAAAGTATGTATCCCAGCCAGGAGCAACTTCTGAGGAATAACTTTTATACCTAGTGACTAGTTCCTGACAAGGAGGAGAAATGGAGCTCACTTTTATAGCCTATTTCAGTTTTCCTAAGTTATTTAGCATCATGTAATATGCAATATATTTTATCATTTATAGTCCTCAATTAGAATTTAAGCTCCACGAAACAAGATTTTAATGTGCTTTCTTCAGTACTGTAACCCCAGCATTTGGAATGGCATTTGGCACACAGCAGAGAGATAATAAATATTTGGTAACTGATTAAAGCTTACAATAGCCTGATAGATTCCTTCTGGAGCACTTGTGAGGATGACCAAACATCCTCAACCAGTTTGCACTGTTACTTACTTCCAGAGCACATTCTTCTATACAACTTAAAGTTGGACTAAGGTCATAAAAGGAAGTCAATAATCAAATGTATCATGAAAAGAATATTAACTATAGATGGCAGTAAGTATTTAAAAGCTCTACGTTAAAGACAGCTATATTTCTTCACCACAAAAGAAAGCACATGAGCTACATAACAGTCCTTGTCTGTTCCCTGTCAGGCTTTTGTCTACAGCTCTGGAGAGCACAGATTTGTTTTAGTAGTTCATATCTTCAAAATTCTGACTCCTCTCAGATATATGAAGGAATGTAATAATCTCTGAATTTAAGATAAACATAGGAAAATACTTCAGAAAATAAAAGTATATCCAATTGGAAAAGTAAACTGAAAGACAAAATGACCTGTATATTTAGAAAATAGTCAAGGACTAAAAAATTCAGGTGATTCATTCGTGAGCTATGACTGTGCCACTGCACTCTAGCCTGGGTGAAAGTATTTTCTAAAAAGTATGTATTTTTAAAACCCTCAAGGCCCAATAATAGAAATAGATTTGTGAAAAAATTATGATAGGAATCACAATTTTGGAATATGGAAGTTATAAAAGTGGAATATGTAGTTCTAAAAGATGACATATAAAGATAATAAAGAGCATATCTGATAAATAACAAAGTGCTATTATAAAAATGTGATGTTATTTATAATAATATTACAATACATATTTAATAGAGAAGGTTATAAGGAGTATACATAACATCCTATTGGTAAAAAGTTATATATATGCAAAACCTTTATATATGGAATGTAATAGAACATGATTTCTTATTTTTACTTGTATTCAAAAATTTTCTATATTTTATAAGACAAATAAGGTTACATATATTTGAAAATAGCAAGTGAGAAAGAAGTCTGAAAAACTTTTACCAGAAAGAGTATATACATACAAACTGGTGACACAGCACTTCTGTCCACTGGAGACATACTGCTTAAGCTTAGTCCCACACGAAAAATGAAAGTCAGTGGGAAAGAATGTTTGTGAAGGTGTTTTTTTTCCCCAAAAGTAGATCCTATAAAAAGAATCCTGAACAGGAAACCAATGAAACAGTCTTTATCCTAGTTGTATTCTCAATAGATGATTCTTTTCAGTATCTCAGAAAGGATTTTTGTTTTTGTTTTGATGTGTTTGAATTTTTAAGAGATTAGAACTTGACATTATGGGTCAGCAAAGAAAAATAATAACTGTTTTCTTTTTTTTCTTTCTTTTTTTTTCTTGAGACAGTCTCACTATGTCACTCTCGGTAGAATACCATGGTGTCACAGCTCACAGAAACCTCAAATTCTTGGGCTTAAGCAATTCTCTTGCCTCAGCCTCCCAAGTAGCTGGGACTATAGGTGCCCACTGTTACGCCCAGCTATTTTTTTGCTGCAATTGTCATTATTGTTTAGCTGGCCCAGGCTGGGTTCAAACCCGTCAGGCTCAGTATACGTGGCCAGAGCCCTACTCACTGAGCTATGGGTGCCGCCAATAACTGTTTTCAAATGGATAACATTTCCATTTGAGGATCATACTTGCCTTTGGGTTATTTGCATCAAACAGACCAGTTGAAAGTCCAATCAGTAAGGAATTCTTGTTTTTACTTCTTGGTGGTGAATCAGAGTGAGATCGAAGTGGAAAGGATTCTCCTGGTGAACAATGAATTGATTGAACTTGAGAAATTAAGTTCAAGGGTTCAGAATGATCCACTTTATGGAAAAATGGTTCTGGTTGCTTAGATTTATCTGTATCACATTTGGAGTGCTGAGAATCATCTATCCCAGGTTCTGTGGTATAATAGAGAGATTATGTGATAAGTGTATATAGTATTAAAATGAAGTTCTAAATGATATTGATAAGGCATAGCATTTAACACAAATTCTAGCAAAAAATCCCACATTTATCAGGAAAATGAAATCAAAATAGCAAAATATGTATGTGAGGATATTACCACATAATAATCTTTAACAGGATATAATGTTTTATTTGCAGAAAGTAAATTTAACTTCTTCTATACTTCCGTTATACTGAAAGTTCTAAAATATAGACACAAATCCAAGGAAATATGAAAAAAATACACTACTTGTTTAGATGACATATTTAGTTTTAATTTATCTCTGTTCCTATAAGTTAATTACATTTCTTATATTTAATTAATATTCTTTTAAAAAGAAGACAACTTGATTAATATCCTTGGTACACTGGCTTATCTCTGTCATACAGCTCTTTCCATTTTGGATATTCAATTACAACAATTAACCAAAACAGTCAGTCTATTGCCACATTGCCACACGATCCAGGCTTTCAGCAGAAGTCAAGCACTCTATCACTACAACATTTTAAAAATGATTAAGATGACTGATAAGGAATGCTCTCAATTTACATGTTACTCAAATAAAACAGGTTGGTCAATAATCTTCACAGCCAATTAGACTAATGCAACCATGCTCACCTGTGTAGACTTCCTTGGGTTGGTCCAAATTCCTCAACATTCCCTCTTCAGGAACCTCACCTTGCTGAGTGGTGATCCCACCTTCCAACCTGCCATAGATGGGTATACCAGTAAAAACAACCACAAAGCTTATTAGAAATAAAAGCACTCTAAAATACAGAAAATGGAACACAAGTTTACCGGCATCCTGTAATCCTTTTCCAGGTATTTTCCTAACTTTATATATATTTTCTTTCATAAGTGCATCACAGCAGCTAGCCCTATTGTATTTTTATAAACAGTCGTTCTCCAAGCTTGATCCCAGACAACAGCAACACAGGGGAACTCACTAGAAATGCAAATTCTCAGGCCTACTCTAGACCTATGAATCAGAAACTTTGGGAGATAAGGCTCAGCAGTGAGTTTTAAGAAATCCCAAAGGGATTCTAATGCGTACTAATGTTTTAGAACCACCATTTTAAAGAACCAAAATGTCCCTTATGTAAAATAATTATGATATATTAATACCATGGAATACTATATAATTGTTAAAACAGTAAAATGGATCTGTATAAAATGATTTACTGATAGCCAAGATACACTGTTAAGTAAATAAAGTAATTTGCAGACCAATTCATACTAAATAGTGTCAGGTTTCAGAAAAATGGGTTATAGCACAAAAAAGGGAATAGAATAATATTCACAAAATATTTTAACTGTCAAAGAGAGGGCATTAAGACTAAGGGCAAAAAAATAAGAACTTAAAATTTTTACCTTTAAATAGCTAGGAATTAAATTCATGTTTTAATTTTTATTTATTTTTCATTTGAGACAGGTCTCACTTTGTTGTCCCAGTAGAGTGCCATGGTGTCATAAATCACAGCAACCTCAAACTCTTGGGCTTATGCAATTCTCTTGCCTCAGCTTCCCAAGTAACTGGGACTACAGGTGCCTGCCACAACGCTCAGCTATTTTTAGAGGCAAGGTCTTGGCTCTGGTTCCGGCTAGTCTCAAATCGGTGAGCTCAGGCAATCCACCTGCCTCAGCCTTCCAGAGTGCTAGGATTACAGGCATGAGCCACCATGCCTAGCTTACCCTGTTTCCCCGAAAATAAGACCTACTCACAGGAAAGATGAGACGTCCCCTGAAAATAAGACCTAGTGCATCTTTGGGAGCACACCTTAAAATAAGACACTGTCTTATTTTCGGGGAAACAGGGTGTATATATATGTATATATGTGTGTGTATATATTATACACACACGCACACACACACATATATATATTTTTTTCTTTTTTGAGACAGATTCTCACTATGTCACTCTTGGAGAGTACTGTGGCATCACAGCTCACAGTAACCTCAAACTCTTGGGCTTAAGAGATTCTCTTGCCTCAGTCTTCCAAGTAGCTGGGACTACAGGTGCCTGCCACAATCCTCGTCTATTTTTTTTGTTGTTGCTATTGTCATTGTTTAGCTGGCCTGGGTTGGGTTTGAACTGGCCAGCCTGGGTGTATGTGGCCAGCGCCCTACCCACTGAGCTATGGGCGCTGATGTACACACACACACACACACACTTTATTTTAATGAGACAGAGCCTCAAGCTGTCACCCTGGGTAGTGCCGTGGCATCACAGCTCATAGCAACCTCCAACTCCAGGGCTCAAGCGATTCTTTTGCCTCCGCCTCCCAAGTAGCTGGGGCTATAGGTGCCTATAACAACGCCCGGCTATTTTTTGGTTGCAGCCGTCATTGTTATTTGGTGGGCCCAGGCTGGATTCAAACCTGCCAGCTCAGGTGTATGTGGCTGGTGCCTTAGCCTCTTGAGCCACAGGCGCCAAACCTTTTTTTTTTTTTTTTTTGCTTTTAAACAAAAATGTAAAGACTGGAAGAATACATTACAAAAGTACCAATAATTTATCTCTAAGGGGTTAGCTTATAGGTAATTTTTGTTTTCTAGATACTTTATAATCCATTTAAAATTTTAAATAACTTCCTATTTTTTCAGTTTCAAAATTTAAACAATTTTCTATTTTTTAAGTTATTGATTTTAACCACATGAGATATATATTTTTTTCCTTCAAAATGTAAATGTTAGGCCTGGTGTGGTGACTCACAAGTGACTAGCACTCTGGGAGGCCAACACAGTTGGACTGTTTTGAGCTCAGGAGTTCAAGACCAGTCTGAGCAAGAGGAAGACCCTGCCTCTACTAAATACAAAAAAACTATCCGGTGTTGTAGTCCTAGCTACTCAGGAGGCTGAGGCAGGAGGACTGATTGTACCCAAGATTTGAAGTTTGCTGTGAGCTATGATGCCATGGCACCCTATTCTGGACAACAAAGTAAGACTCCATCTCAGAACCACCCCCTCATAATGTCTTATTGAGTTTTCTACTTGATATACTGTGGTATATCCGCATGAAATACTAAGTAGCTATAAAATAAGAAAAATAGAAGATCTTTACCTACTATTATGAAAAAATGTCCCAGATTTATTATTGACTAAAAGTAAAACAAGGTGAAAAATACTTATATACATTATACTAACAACTGTATTTAAAAAGGAGGCAGATCTTGTATTTACTTTTGCTTATGTATATATTACAAATATTTGAAGGAAGAGGAAATAAGAAAAGTCTAGATGGGAGCAAGCAGGACTTTCTGTTGTATATCTTCATATATTTTGTACATTTGTTGATTTCTGAGCCAATGAATATCTATTAAACATTATTTTTACAGATTTTACAATATTGGGATATTATATTACAATATTAGGTTCTTACAGTATTATTTTGACTTGAACAAAAAACCATATTATTTTTAAGTAAGGATTACAAAAGGGTCCTGGATTGAGAAATACAAGAAAAAGACATCACACACTCAGTTTGCTTCGTTTGTTTTTCCTCACTAATCCACACATTGGTCACAGGGCATGGCAAGCGTTCATTTCTGTTTGTTCCACTTGGCTCCTGTAGAATTTCTGTCTCCAAATCATCAGGTTCTGTGAAGCATCAATACAATAAGAAACATGTCTCAAACCAAAATTTGTTGAGAGAAGACTGAATAAACTTTCTATAACTTACCACTACCTAGTTTTAGGCTAATATGTTAATTATAACACACAAAATTAAATATTTTACCTATAGGTCTCTAATCTTGTTATTGTCTTAGGTCTCCACTTAAGCCATTTCTGAAATGACAGACTTTTCCTTTTGCCTATAATAAAAATACTCAAAAGAAATATTGAGCCAGGCACTGTAATCCTGGCACTTTAGGAGGCCAAGCTCGGAGGACAGCTTGAGGCCAATAGTTTGAGACCAGCTAGACAACATAGTTGAGATCCCATCTCTAAAATAATTAAAAGGAGGAGGTGGAGCAAGATGGCGGCTGAGTAACAGCTTCCCTGCAACTGGGTACGGTGAGTCTGGGGAGATAAGACTCCAGGCATCTCTGGCTGGTGGGATCTGCCTATAATCATCCCTTTGAGGATACAGGGAGCCAGCAAGGGACTTCTGGACCCCAAGAGGAGGACAAAAACAGTGGAAAACTGGCAAGTGGTTGCGTGTGTTCGATCGACCTAATCCCGCTGGCAACCGTAAGTACAAGCAGCAGTGAGACTGCAAACCGGAAAGGCCTTACCTGTGAACTATTTACATGTTTTTGGACTTGGCACTCAGTTGAACTGCCTTGGGGAGAGCTTGAGCAGAAGTGCGGAGAACTTTGGGCATTGTCTAGGGCCCCAGACTGAGCCGCTGAGCCAGAAAAACCTAATAGTGTTTGGCTGTGGGCCACAGGGAGCCATTATGAGAGAACTGCCCCGGCAAGCTCCGTCCTCGAGGTCACAGAGCAAGGATCGGGTGGGAGCTGATAACCTAGTGACTGAGCAGGCTAAAGGTGGGGACTGAGCTCCCTTACAGCCTTAACCCTCAGGGGCAGAGTGAGACCGGTTTTGGCACACTGGAGCCTCAGGCTGTTGCCCTGGGTAGAGTGCTGTGGTGTCACAACTCACAGTAACCTCAAACTCCTGGGCTTGGCGCTGCCTGGACCTCCATAAGAGCTGTGCCACAACCCCCAACCTGCGACCCAAGCCCGCCGGGCCTCCACATGCCCTGACCAGAAACTGTGGGAACCACGCAACCCTGTGTCCTCCCTCCTGTACCCTCCCTGCCTCCATACCGGCCCACTCGTCTGGCCAGAGACTCTGGTAGCTGCCAGCTGTCTGGAGCCCTCCCTGCCTCTGCACAGAGCCCTTCTCCCGGCCAGAGACTGCTGGAGCCTTGGGGTCTCGGTGCCAAAGTCACTGGGCACCAGGCACTCCCAGAACCATGCACACCACCTCCTGCCCTGTTGCTGGATCCAGGTGTGTCACACGACGGGGCTGCTTCTACAACCAGAAATCCTTGGCTAGGGCAGCCCCAGAGGAACTACACAGGGTCACTCCCTACAAAGATTCAACAACAATAGAATGATCCCACTGGGGTCTAATCTTGGAGAGACACCACCACAACTCGAGGATGTCCAGAGGCAATGGTGAAAAACAATCATGAGGCAAAATCAACAGAAAAACTCTGGCAATATGAATAATTACAGTAGATCAATTCCCCCTAGGATCAATGGGGCAGACACAGCACAAGATCCCATGCACAAACAAATAGCTGAGATGTCAGAAATTGAATTCAGAATCTGGATAGCAGACAAGATCAAATTAGAATTCCAAGCAGTAACCCAAAAGATATCTCAAGAATTCAACGAATTCAAAGACCAAATGACCAAAGATTTTGACACATTGAGACAAGAAGTTGTAGCTCTCAAAGATCTCAGAAACACAGTAGAATCCCTCAGTAACAGGATGGAGCAAGCAGAAGAAAGGATTTCTGACATTGAAGACAAAGCTTTCGAACTCTCAAAGAGGAAGAGAAATGGAGGACAAAAACAGATCACTCTCTCAGACAGCTCTTGGATAATTCAAGGAAAATCAATATTCGTCTTATAGGGATCCCTGAAAGCGACCAAGTGGCTTCACAAGGCACAAAGTCTCTTCTCTATATTGCCACAGATTATGAAGGAGAACTTTCCAGACATGCCAAGAGATTCTGAAATTCAGATAGCAGACAGTTTCAGAACTCCAGCATGACTTACCCAAATATGACATCCCCCAGACACATCATAATCAATTTCACTAAAGTTAATATGAAGGAGAAAATTCTGACAGCAGCCAGACGAAAGAAAACCATCACCTACAAGGGGAAGAATATTAGAATAACTGCAGATCTCTCTGCTGAAAGCTTTCAAGCTAGAAGAGGATGGTCATTGACTTTTAATCTCCTAAAACAAAATAACTTTCAACCCAGGATCCTGTACCCAGCTAAACTGAGTTTCATTTATGACGGAGAAATTAAATACTTCAATGACATTCGCATGTTGAAGAAATTTGCCACAACTAAACCAGCTCTCCAGGATATTCTCAGACCTATCGTCCATAAAGACCAGAGTAATCCTCCACCACAAAAGTGAACCCACCCAGAAAATTTTGATCAAATTCCAACTTCCACAGTCACAAAAGGATTACAAATGTCCACCAGTCTCTCAAAAGGCTTATCAATATTCTCAATCAGTATCAGTGGTTTAAATTGTCCTCTAAAGAGGCACAGGTTGGCTGACTGAATACAAAAACTCAAGCCAGATATCTGCTGCATACAAGAATCTCATCTGACATTAAAAGACAAATATAGACTCAAGGTGAAGGGATGGTCATCTATACTCCAGGCAAATGGAAAGCAGAAAAAAGCAGGTGTTGCAATCCTATTCACAGATGCAATAGGCTTTAAACGAACCGAAATAAGGAAGGATAAGGATGGACACTTCATATTTATTAAAGGTAATACTCAATATGAGATTTCAATTATTAATATTTATGCTCTCAACCAGAACGCACCTCAATTTATAAGAGAAACTCTAACAGACATGAGCAACTTGATTTCCTCCAGTTCCATAGTAGTTGGAGATTTTAACAACCCTATAGCAGTGCTGGATAGATCCTTCAAAAAGAAGCTAAGCAAAGAAATTTTAGATTTAAACTTAACCATTCAACATCTGGACTTAACAGACATCTACAGAACATTTCATCCCAACAAAACTGAATACACATTCTTCTCACCAGCCCACGGAACATACTCCAAAATCGACCACATCCTAGGCCACAAATCTAACCTCAGCAAATTTAAAAAAATAGAAATTATTCCTTGCATCTTCTCAGACCATCATGGAATAAAAGTTGAACTCAGTAACAACAAGAACCTGCACACCCACACAAAAACATGGAAGCTAAACAACCTTATGCTGAAGGACAGATGGGTTATAGACGAGATTAAGAAGGAAATCACCAAATTTTTGGAAGAAAACAACAATCAAGACACGAATTACCAGAACCTCTGGGATACTGCAAAGGCAGTCCTCAGAGGGAAATTTATAGCACTGCAAGCCTGCCTCAAAAAAACGGAAAGAGAGGAAGTTAATAACTTAATGGGACATCTCAGGCAACTAGGGAAGGAAGAACACTCCAACCCCAAACCCAGCAGAAGAAAAGAAATAATCAAATTCAGAGCAGAATTAAATGAAATTGAAAACAAAAGAATTATACAACAGATCATTAAACCCTGAAGTTGTTTTTTTGAAAAGATCAATAAAATAGATAAACCTTTGGCAAACCTAGCCAGAAAAAAAGAGTAAAATCTCTAATTTCATCAATCAGAAATGGTAAAGATGAAATAACAACAGACCACTCAGAAATTCAAAAAAATCCTTAATGAATATTACAAGAAACTCTACTCTCAGAAATATGAAAATCTGAAAGAAATCAACCAATACCTGGAAGTATGCCACCTACCAAGACTTAGCCAGAATGAAGTGGAAATGTTGAACAGGCCTATATCAAGTTCTGAAATAGCATCAACTATACAAAATCTCCCTAAAAAGAAAAGCCCAGGACCAGATGGCTTTATGTCAGAATTTTACCAAACCTTTAAAGAAAAATTAGTACCTATATTACTAAACTTCTTCCAAAATATAGAAAAAGAAGGAATATTACCCAACACATTCTACGAAGCAAACATCACCTTGATCCCCAAACCAGGAAAAGACCCAACAAGAAAAGAAAACTACAGACCAATATCCCTAATGAATATTGATGCTAAAATACTCAATAAGATTCTAACAAACAGATTCTAACAAACAGAATCCAACAACACATCAAAAAAATTATACACCACGACCAAGTGGGATTTATCCCAGGGTCTCAAGGCTGGTTCAATATACGTAAATCTATAAATGTAATTCAGCACATAAACTAAAAAATAAGGACCATATGATTCTTTCAATTGATGCAGAAAAAGCTTTTGATAATATCCATCATCCTTCATGATCAGAACACTTGAGAAAATTGGTATAGAAGGGACATTTCTTAAACTAATAGAGGCCATCTATAGCAAACCCACAGCCAATATCGTATTGAATGGAGTAAAATTGAAATCATTTCCACTTAGATCAGGAATGAGGCAAGGTTGCCCATTGTCTCCATTGCTCTTTAACATTGTAATGGAAGTTTAGCCATTACAATTAGGGAAGAAAAGGCGATCAAGGGTATCCACATAGGGTCAGAAGAGACCAAACTTTCACTCTTCGCAGATGATACGATCGTATATCTGGAAAACACTAGGGATTCTACTACAAAACTTTTAGAAGTGATCAAGGAAGGGCGGAACCTGTGGCTCAGTTGGTAGGGTGCCGGCCCCATATACCTAGGGTGGCGGTTCAAACCCGGCCTCGGCTGAACTGCGGCAAAAAAATAGTCGGGTGTTGTGGCAGGCGCCTGTAGTCCCAGCTACTTGGGAGGCTGAGGCAGGAGAATCGCTTAAGCCCAGGAGTTGGAGGTTGCTGTGAGCTTTGTGATGCCATGGCACTCTACCTAAGGCCATAAAGTGAGACTCTGTCTCTACAAAAAAAAAAAAAAAAAAAAAGTGATCAAGGAATACAGCAATGTTTTAGGCTACAAAATCAACACCTATAAATCAGTAGCCTTTATACCAGCAATAACCAAGCCAAAAAAAACAGTCAAGGACTCTTTCCCTTTCACAGTAGTGCCAAAGAAGATGAAATATTTGGGAGTATACCTAACAAAGGACGTGAAAGATCTCTACAAAGAGAACTATGAAACTTTAAGAAAAGAAATAGCTGAAGATGTTAACAAATGGAACAACATACCATGCTCATGGCTGGGAAGAATCAACGTTGTTAAAATGTCTATCTACCCAAGGCAATATATAATTTTAATGCAATTCCTATAAAAGCTCCATTGTCATATTTTAAAGATCTTGAAAAAATACTTCGTTTTATATGGAATCAGAAAAAACCTCGAATAGCCAAAACATTACTCAGCAATAAAAACACAGCAGGAGGAATCACGCTACCAGACCTGAGACTGTAGTATAAATCGATAGTGATCAAAACAGCATGGTACTGGCACAAAAACAGAGAAGTAGATGTCTGGAACAGAATAGGGAACCAAGAGATGAATCCAGCTACTTACCGTTATTTGATCTTTGACAAGCCAATTAAAAACATTCAGTGGGGAAAAGATTCCCTATTTAACAAATGGTGCTGGGTGAACTGGCTGGCAACCTGTAGAAGATTGAAACTGGACCCACACCTTTCACCATTAACTAAGATAGACTCTCACTGGATTAAAGATTTAAATTTAAGACATAAAACTATAAAAATACTTGAAGAAAGTGCAGGGAAAACTCTTGAAGGAATCAGCCTGGGTGAATATTTTATGAGGAGGACTAGCCAGGCAATTGAAGCAGTGTCAAAAATACACTACTGGGACCTGATCAAACTAAAAAGCTTCTGCACAGCCAAGAACATAGTAAGTAAAGCAAGCAGACAGCCCTCAGAATGGGAGAATATATTCGCAGGTTATACCTCCAATAAAGGTCTAATAACCAGAATCCACAGAGAACTCAAACGTAGTAGCAAGCAAAGAACACGTGATCCCATCTGAGGTTGGGCAGGGGACTTGAAGAGAAACTTCTCTAAAGAAGACAGACGCATGATCTACAAACACATGAAAAAAAGCTCATCATCCTTAATCATCAGAGAAATGCAAATCAGAACTACTTTGAGATATCACCCAACCCCAGTAAGAGTAGCCCACATAACAAAATCCCAAAACCAGAGATGTTGGCATGGATGTGGAGAAAAGGGCACACTTCTACACTGCTGATGGGAATGCACACTGATACGTTCCTTCTGGAAGGATGTTTGGAGAATACTTACAGACCTAAAAATAGACCTGCCATTCGATCCTATAATTCCTTTACTAGGTTTATACCCAGAAGACCAAAAATCACAATATAACAAGGACATCTGTACCAGAATGTTTACTGCAGCCCAATTCATAATTGCTAAGTCATGGAAGAAGCCCAAGTGCCCATGGACCCACGAATGGACTAGCAAATTGTGGTACATGTATACCATGGAATATTATGCAGCCTTAAAGAAAGATGGAGACTTTACCTTTTTCATATTTACATGGATGGAGCTGGAACATATTCTTCTTAGCAAAGTATCTCAGGATACTTTGGTAAGTATGGAAGAAAAAATATCCAGTGTACTCAGCCCTACTATGAAGTTAAATTATAACTTTCATATGAAGGCTATAACCCAACTATAGCACAAGCCTGTGAGAAAAGGGCCAAGGAAGGGGAAGGGAGGGGGGAGGTTAGGGTGGAGGAAGCGTAATGGGTGGGGCCACACCTATGGTGCATCTTAGAATGGGTAAGGCGAAACTTACTAAAGGCAGAATACAAATGTCTACATACAATAACTAAGAAAATGCCATGAAGGCTACGTTGAACAGTTTGATGAGAATATTTCAGATTGTATATGAAACCAGCACATTGTACCCCTTGATTGCACTAATGAACACAGCTATGATTTAACAATAAAAATAAATAAATAAAATAAAATAATTAAAATTATCTAGGTGTGGTGTGGTGGTATATACCTGTAGTTCTAGTTACTTGGGAGGTTGAAGTGGGCGGATCATTGAGCCCAAAAGTTCCAGGTCACAGTGATCCCCGACTGCACCATTGTACTCTAGGCTGGGCAAAAAGCAAGATCCTATCTCTATAAAGAATCAAAAAATAAAAAGAAATATGGTACGCACTATTTTTCCCATTATGCAAAATTCTCTTCACTTAAATTTTAGTAATAAATCAATCAATTTAAAGAAAGTATAAACGCTACCTTAAAGAAAAAAATGTCTCTGTGGTTAAATATGGATGAATCAACTATGATATCACTGATTAGTAACTGAAATGAAAGTTTAATCTTTAAAATCTGTCTAAAACCAAAAACGAAAAAAAAAGATCACCTGGACTTTCACAATGATATTGAGAACAAACATAACTAAAGCGCACTAATCTATTTTCTTAGACCCTGGAGTAATTAACAATCAGGGTGCTACCCTTGTTTTAAGGATAGTTGCAAATTCTTTAACATTCTTCCCACTGACAATTGGGGTGTGTTTCTCTTCCCTTTGAATCTAGGTGGGGAGGTGACTGCTTTGACCAATGAAAGTATGGCAGAAGTGATACGGTGTCAATTGAGATTAGCTTTTAAGACTGCATGCAGCTTTCACCTTAGCATTTGTGAGCCCTGGGGATCATATAAAAAGTCAGACTACCTCGATAGAGAGAGTACATAAAGTAAATCTGAAACCATACAAAGAGGGAGAGGCGCCCATCTTAGCTCAGCCCTCTAGCTACACTTGCCAGGATAGCAATGAGACCAAACTTGGTCCCTTCAGACCAGTCTACCTGACAAAATATACCAAATGATCTTTGAGAACTAGGAAAATCACATTAGCCAGGCCTTGACTTAATTCCGGAAACATATAATCATGAGATATAACAAAATAATTGTTTTGGCTGTAATCCCAGCCACACCTGTAATCCCAGCACTCTGGGAGGCCAAGGCAAAGAAGATTGCTTGAGCTCAGGAGTTCAAGATCATCCCGGGCAAGAGTGAGATCCCTGTCTCTACTAAATAGAAAAAACTAGCCAGGTGTTGTGGCACGTGCCTGTAGTCCCAGCTACTCAAGGAGGCTGAGGCAGGAAGATTGCCTGAGCCCTGGAATTTGAGGTTGCTGTGAGTTAGGCTAACACCAAGGCAAAATAAACAAACAAACAAAAAAGTGGGGTTTTTTTTGTTTTTTTTTTGAGACAGAGCCTCAAGCTGTCACCCTGGGTAGAGTCCTATAGCATCACAGCTCACAGCAACCTCAAATGCCTGGGCTCAAGTGATTCTCCTGCCTCCACCTCCCAAGTAGCTGGGACTACAGGTGCCCGCCACAATGCCTGGCTATTTTTTTGGTTGCAGCTGTCGTTGTTTGGCGGGCCCGGGCTGGATTCAAACCTGCCAACTCAGGTGTATGTGGATAGCACCTTAGCTGCTTGAGCTACAGGCTCCGAGTCATAAAAAAAGTGTTCTAACACTAAATTTCTTGTTAGGCAGCAATAAAAAAAAGGGACTAATTAGTAAAAGTATAAAAATACTGACTCTAGGCTCGGCACCTGTAGCACAGTGGTAATGGTGCCAGCCACATACACCAAGGGTGGCAGGTTTGAACACAGCCTAGGCCAGCTAAACAACTGCAACAACAACAACAACAACAAAAACAGCCGGGTGTCATGGTGGGCGCCTGTAGTCCCAGCTACTTGGGAGGCTGAGGCAAGAGAACAGCTTAAGCCCAAGAGTTGGAGGTTGCTGCAAGCTGTGATGCAATGGCACTCTACTGAGGGCGACATAGTGAGACTGAGTCTCAAAATAAATAAATAAATAAAAATACTGACTCTAACTTAAGATCAATTACCCAAACATACATATAAATTTTGATATTTTGTTTATAAAGACCTGTTCATAATGAAGAAATTTAAGTATTAATTGAATCCAATACATCTAATTTTATTCCCTAAAACTTACCCTCCAAATTTGCTTCAGGTTTCGATGTCTGTGGAGCTGCCTCCCTAAACTTGGGACTTTTTGTCTCAGAAGGAGAATCAACAGTAGTTGATGGGTTTATTTCACGTGAAATACACTGTACTTCTTCTTCTCCAATAATTAAAGGCTTGTACTTTTCCTCTTCAGGAGAAATCTCTGTTAAAAAAGAAGAATGAAAATTCATGTTAGTTGTCAAAATGAATTGAATTTTACTTGGTATGACATTTAAAGCAAAGTTTAAAAACTTATATTATTACAATAAGTAATTAATTACTGGTTAAGCTCTCTCACATACCAGACAATACAGAGCATATTCTCAGTACATATAGTTGGACAAAAATGAAAAAGAAGGCAGTTGACAAGTCTAGGAAATTCTTTCTTGACTATCAAAGATAAAGTTAATTATTTAAATAATCTTTGCACTAACTCCAAATCTTGTGGATACTTTTTATTCTTGGCCTTTTCATGCAATGTTGCTTTTTATTTGTTTTCATTTTTATCTGTCCTCCGAGAGCAAGGATGAGCTTTT
This sequence comes from Nycticebus coucang, assembly GCF_027406575.1. Lineage (NCBI taxonomy): Eukaryota > Metazoa > Chordata > Mammalia > Primates > Lorisidae > Nycticebus > Nycticebus coucang. Next base: position 107,215,458 of record NC_069780.1, on the reverse strand, counting down.
ATTTTCTTTTGTAGCTTTATCATCTAACATATAGCAGTGTGCACAGCCAGTAAGTGTTTGATAAAGAATTGAATATAAAAAGATAAACCAAAGTTATTTTTGGTTTCGATTCTGTACAGATGGATTATGACAAATAAGAATGAAAGTGGGCAGCGCCTGTGGCTCAGTAAGTAGGGTGCTGGCCCCATATACCGAGGGTGGCAGGTTCAAACCCGGCCCCGGCCAAACTGCAACAAAAAAATAGCTGGGGCATTGTGGCGGGCACCTGTAGTCCCAGATACTTGGGAGGCTGAGGCAAGAGTATCTCCTAAGCCCAAGATTTAGAGGTTGTTGCGAGCTGTGATACCACTGTACTCTACCAAGGGCGACAAAGTGAGACTCTTATCTCAATTAAAAAAAAAAAAAAAAAAGAAGAATGAAAGCAAAAACTAAAATGTATTTAAGCCAAAAAAAAAATTCACATAAAAGGAAATCAGAATTTTGGGCTGAGTGCAGTGGCTCATGTCTGTAATCTCAGCACTCTGGGAGGCCAAAACAGGCGGATCACCTAAGTTCACAAGAGACCAGCCTGAGCTAGAGCGAGACTCTGTCTCTAAAAAATAGCCAGATGTTGTGGCAAATACTCAGAAGGCTGAGGCAAGAGAATTGCTTAAGCCCGGGAGTCTGAGGTTGCTGTAAGCTATGATGCCACAACACTCTACTGGGGGCGGCAGTGAGATTCTCTCTCTCTCTCTTTCTCAAAAAAAAAAAAAAAAAGAATCAGAATTTTATTTTTTGATTTTTCAAAGTCATAGTTTTAATGAGTATAAACATATACAGAGAACTTTCAGACAACAAAATAACCTGAAATTTTTATTATTATATAAAAAATTGTTTTAGAGCCTGAAGGCATTTTTGTCTTGAATAAAGCCTAGGATGTTTTGAAAATAGGGTTACACTAAGGTGTGACAGTAGTAAGTTACCAGTACTTTTGTTTATGATGGGTGTTTGGCATACTACTGCATAATTTCCTGATATAAAAGTGTGAACAAATTAATTACAAATATAAACATTTTTTGCTTTTGCTTTTTTTCAAACAGATGATTGTATATATCTTTTTCTTTATTTGAATTTATTTCTTTAATATTAAAGCAAATAATAGAATGATTAGCCACCTATTTTTGCCACTTGAGTAACGTGCACAGATTCATTACATTGGCTCATTCTCTGCATCTGGCTAATTCCAATAAAGACCATGACAATACCTTCACCTCCTAGGGTATTATTCCCAGCCTTGGATGTGATTTTCATTCTAGATTTTTTTTTTTGAGACAGGGCCTCAAGCTGTCGCCCTGGGGAGAGTGCCGTGGCATCACAGCTCACGGTAACCTCCAACTCCTGGGCTCAAGTAATTCTCCTGCCTCTGCCTCTCAAGTAGCTGGGACTACAGACACCTGCCACAATGTTCGGCTATTTTTTGGTTGCAGCTGTCATTTTTGTTTGGTGGGCCCAGGCTGGACTTGAACCCACCAGCTCAGGTGTATGTGGCTGGCACCTTAGCTGCGTGAGCCACAGGTGCCGAGCCTTCATTCTAGGTTTTAAGGAGAGACAGAGAAAAAGAGCAACAGAGATGGAGAGGAAGAGCACAAAAATGACATGCACACACATTCCAGCCTAGATACAACTTCTCAAAAGAGGAAAATTACATTCAAGTTCCTTATCATTTAGACAAGCTGCATAATCTGAAAACACCTGTTACACATAGACATCCTTCCTCATGTGTAGCTGAACTACTTAGTCCCTTGAGACCCCTGGGGCATGAGTGTCTCCTCCTGTCTCATGACAAGGCTGCCTTCCCAGTCACAGAATAATGTCAAAGACCTTGTAGTTGTAAACACTACTGCACTTGGACCAGCCAGCAGGTGTCTTTTGGTCAACCTAATTACTGAAACCACATCAAAACATACACCATTCTTTTTTTTTTTTTTGAGACAGAGTCTCATTATGTTGCCCTGAGTGTCACAGCTCAGCAACCTACAACTCTTGGGCTTAAGAAATTCTCTGGTCTCAGTCTCCCAAGTAACTGGGACTAAAGGTGTCCACCACAATGCCCAGCTTTTTTTTTTTATTTTCCTGCAGTTGTCATTGTTGTTTTGGCAGGCCCAGGCTGCGTTGGAAACCGCCAGCCCCAGTGTATGTGGCTGGTGCCCTAGCTGCTGAGCTACAGGTGCCAAGCCAAACCACATACCATTCACCTTCATGCTGTGTTCCTATATTTTTCTTTTCTTTTCTTTTCTTTTTTTTTGAGACAGAGTCTCACTATGTCATCCTGGGTAGAGTGCCATGGTGTCACAGCTCACAGAAACCTCAAACTCTGTTGGGCTTAAGCGATTCTCTGGCCTCAGCATCCCAAGTAGCTATGACTACCAGTGCCCACCACAGCGCCCGGCTATTTTTTTATTGCAGTTGTCATTGATGTTTAACTGGCCTGGGCTGGGTTTGAACCTGCCACTCGGGTGCGTGTGGTCAAGGCTGTAACCACGTGCTACGGGCACCGCTTGCTCCTATATTTTTCCTCGTATACAACACTGTTGTACGTTTTCCAGCTCCCTTCATAGACATTCCTTTCCCTTTTATTTTTAGATTCCCATCTATATCACATCAGGCTAAAACATAAGACTTGTTTAGGAAAACTGCCCCAGAAAATACAATCATTCTCCATCTAATTAGAAAATTGTTCCAACAAAAAGATAATTTATAAACATCTTAAAACGTACAATTTTAAATATTACTTTTAGTATAGAAAAATTAGCAATTTCTGCTTACCACTTCTAACAGTTGTGTTTTCTAATACTTCCGTTTGAAGTTGCAATTCAGCTTCTCCAAGTATCTTTAGAACAGAATCTGTAGGACTTTTCCCCCAGACTTTTCTTGGAGATCCACTAGGATCTAATTTAATAACTTCTCCCACTGTATGTTCTATAAGAGAAAGATACAAAAAAATAATTTCCTTTCTTTTCTTTTTTTTTTTTGAGACAGACTGTCACTATGTCACCCTCTGTAGAGTACTGTGATGTCACAGCTCACACCTCAAACTCTTAGGCTTAAGCAATTCTCTTGCCTCAGCCTGCCAAGGACCTGGTACTACAGGTGCCTGCCACAATGCCCAGCTATTTTTGGCTGCAGTTGTCATAGTTGTTTAGCAGGCCCGGGATGGGCTGGAAGCCACCAGCCTTGGTGTATATGGGCGGCACCCTACTCACTGAGCTATGGGTGCTGAGCTACAAAGAAATAATTTTCAATAACAGAACATAATACCGCTGCTAAATGCCCAAGGGATGTTTCTGAGATTTTTATCAAAGTTCACTACCCTGATTCTCATCAAGAATTATTCCTAATACAGATTAAGATGGTATAGAAAGTTAAAGAAATACAATTTAAATATGTATCATTAGTTCCCTCTTCTACACTATATATTTTTGTAATAAAATCCTTCTCAAGGCTGAATAGTTCTCTCTATTCTTCACATTTCGCTGGTAGTGGTAGTGGTGGTGGGGAGGCATTCCTACGTTCCCAAAAGGAAAATATATTATAGAATTCTTTCAGGCTCCCTCAACCTCTGTAAGTGCTCATTCTTTCAGAGTGGCCAGTCCTCAAGTCTACATGTGTACAGGACTTAAACAGGATGTTTACATTTCTGTACATACTTTTGGATGCAGAGAAGGACGTATCCAGTGTTAGGTGGTCTGGAGGAATCACGAGTTGACCTCTTGCATCCCACCTCCTGCGATCAGATGAAATGAACTCTTCCTTTCCGTGGTCTTCAGCATCTTCATGGGCAGTGATCTCACGAGTGTCAGAGTGACACTGCTTTCCTCTTTCATCTTCGTGAGCTTTGAGATTTTCATTTAATCTACGTAGTATGTCTCGCTTACTCTGAAACAGGTATGATGTTACATCTTAATATGTACATAATTAAGTAGAATTATTGACAGAGAAACTTTGAAAATTGTACTTACTGAAATAGCATTATTGGTCTTTTGCTTTTCTTCTGAGGTTTCCTGGGTGTCAGTTAAACTACTGTCCTTTAAACACAGATAGTTACAGAGTAAGAAATAATATTATTTTAAGAGTCTATTTGAAAAACTCCGATTATTTTAGTTAAGTTTTGTTTTTCATTAAATTGCTCCTTGTGAATTTTTTATTCCTGGAAAATGTTAACACAGCTTCCTTCATTATAAGCAATGATAAACATTAAAATATTATGAATAGACTGAATGTATAGAAGGGTCAGTTCTCAATCATTTGTCATATTTTTAATTTATATATATATATTTTGAGAGAGTCTCACTTTGACACCTTTAAAAGAGTACCATGGCATCATAGCTCACAGCAACCTCCAACTCTTGGGCTCAAGCAATTCTCTTGCCTCAGCCTCCCAAGTAGCTGGGACTACAAGTGCCCATCACAACACCCAACTATTTTTAGAGACCAGGTCTTGCTTTGGCTCAAGCTGGTCTCAAACCTGTGAGCTACAGCAATCCACCCTCTTGGGCCTCCCAAGTGCTAGGATTAAAGGCATGAGCCACATGCCCAGCTATTTTTAGAGCTCAGGTCTCATTCTTGCTGAGGCTGGTCTTTAACTCCTGACCTCAAGCAATCCACCTACCTCAGTCTCCCAGAGTGCTAGGATTACAGGCCTGAGCCACTGCACCCGATCATTTGGCACAGTTTTACATTACTGCTCACATATTTAACTATACTATTCTTTGGGACCTGACTTTTTGGTAATTTTAAATCAATGGTGAGAATAAAAGGAAAATACACATACTCTCTCAATTAGAACTAGAGAAAGTTTTGACAGATAAACTAATTCAAGATAACTGTATTGGCTTTGTGTGGTGGCTCACACCTGTAATCGTAGCACTCTGGAAGGCTGAGGCGGACAATTGCCCTGAGCACGGAATTCAAGACCAGCTTGAGCTAGAATGAGATCCCATCTCTAAAAATAGCCAGATGTTGCAGTGGGTACCTGTGGTCCCAGCTACTAGGGAGGCTGAGGCAGAAGGATCAGCTTGAGCTCAGGAGTTGGAGGTTGCTGTGGCACCCTACCACTGGCCACAAAGTGAGACTCTCAAAATAAAAAAAAAAAAAGATAAGCTGTGTCATTCTGAAACTATTTCTACATTTCATGTATATATATTCTTGTTTTTTCTTGAGACAAGAGTTTCACTTTGTCACCCTCTGTAGAGTGCCATGCGCACAGCAACCTCAAACTCTTGGGCTTAAGTGAGTCTCTTGCCTCAGCCTCCCAAGTAGCTGGGACTACAGGTACCTGTCACAACACCCAGCTATTTCTTTTAGTTACAGTTGTTTCTTAGTTGTCCCGGGCCGGGTTCAAACCCGCCACCCTCGGTGTATGTGGCTGGCGCCATAACCACTGTGCTATGGACACCGAGCCCATGTATATATATTCTTGTTAAACCATACTAGTAAACATAATTGAGAACTGACTTTCCTCCCTAAACAAAGAGAGTATTCAGTTCTGAGTCATTTATTTGCACTAAACGTAATATAAATCCAGTCTTCGGATTAGTATTGTCAAAGCAATCTAGATCACCTGGAATTTTAAAAGATATGAAAAGACAAAATCAGCAGTTATAAAAACTATGAAAGTAAAAGTATTTAGAAGATTCAGAAATTTTCAAAGTTTCAGGTGACATTTACCAACATAACACAAAAAGAAAAACCATTCAGTTATATGACTACCTAAATTTTAAATATTTTAAAAAAATAAAAAAGGAGTTAGTGGTAAGTTTTAAAGTAATACATGTAAATGAGACAAACAACATTTTACCCAGTAAAGTAGTCAGGAAATTAGCAGTCACTATAACCAGAGATGAACAACTACTTGAGATGTGAGACTGGGGACCAGGAAGGGAACCATACAGTGGAATCTAAAGATGAAGTAACAATGTAGCATACGCAAAGTTGTTATCAGATAGAAAAAGAGAATAAATCTACTTTAAAAACAATAGTTTCTTACTAGAATTTCTTGAATGTGATCAAGAAACTCCTATTTTTCTACTCGGTCTTTTTTTTTTCTACTAAGTCTTATTTATTTTTTTGAGACAGAGTCTTACTATGTTGCCTTTGGTAGAGTGCCGTGGTGTCGTAGCTCACAGCAATCTTAAACTCTTGGGCTCAAGCAATTCTCTTGCCACAGCCTCCCGTGTAGCTGGGACTACAGGTGCCCCCCACAATGCCCAGCTACTTTTTATTTAGCAGGCCAGGCCCAGGTTCAAACCCACCAGGCCTGGAGCATGTGGCCGGCCCCCTAACCACTGAGCTATGGGTGCGGAGCCAGTCCGTCTTATTATCAAGAGAAACACAAAAGTTGGGAAAAAAAAATTAGGTTACTAATTTTGTTTGCAAAAACTTGATGGAACTCAACAAATAAACAGCACAGACACTGATTACCAGGAAAGGAGAAAGTAAGGTTAATGTGTTACCTGATTCAGCAGACATTTTTTCATTGTCTATTGAATTCTAGGCAGAAACTCCACATTAGAAGCCCATTTCTCTTAACCTCACAGCAGCGTCTTCACGCTTCAGATAGACACTTGAAATATACTTCTAAAATTTACACTTTTTATTTCTTCGATTTCTTTGTTTTACTATTTGTATGGATGGCATGATAGAGATTCAGAAGCATTAATAGAAAGTAAAAGAAATAATTGATGATTTAACTGAAATTACACTGAATCTTCCAGCAATTGCTATGTTACAAAACTTCAAATAAATGTAAATGTGTTGAGCTTAATTAGAGTACCAAAGAGACATTATTTTTTTTTAAAAGTCAACATTTGTTTTTTTTGTAGAGACAGAGTCTCACCTTATGGCCCTCAGTAGAGTGCCGTGGCCTCACACAGCTCACAGCAACCTCCAACTCCTGGGCTTAAGTGATTCTCTTGCCTCAGCCTCCCAAGTAGCTGGGACTACAGGCGCCCGCCACAAAGCCCGGCTATTTTTTGGTTGCAGTTTGGCCAGGGCCGGCTTTGAACCCGCCACCCTCGGTATATGGGGCGGGCGCCTTACCGACTGAGCCACAGGTGCCGCCCAAAAGTCAACATTTGTTAATCATGAGGGTTACATATAAAAATGTTTGTTGCATTATGTTTAGTGTATATTTATATATAATATTTATTCATTCTTTAAAAGTAAAAAAAAAAGTGATTTTAATATACTTTCATCTACCAGGTGTCCTAGGTATAAAACCTCTGAGCAAAGATGCTGCAATATTCAGAGTAAACCAAAAACTTTTTTTTTTTTTTTTGTAGAGACAGAGTCTCACTGTACTGCCCTCGGGTAGAGTACCCTGGCGTCACACGGCTCACAGCAACCTCTAACTCTTGGGCTTACGCGATTCTCTTGCCTCAGCCTCCCGAGCAGCTGGGACTACAGGCGTCCGCCACAACGCCCGGCTATTTTTTTTGTTAGTTTGGCTGGGGCTGGGTTTGAACCCGCCACCCTCGGCATATGGGGCCGGTGCCCTACTCACTGAGCCACAGGTGCCGCCCCCAAAAACTCTTAAAAAGTAATTTTTCCCCTACAAAAACCTAAAGAGATATTAGGAATTAATGCAATTTCCTTCCAAATAATCTTTTGACTTAGAAGAGTTCTAAATCTTAGGAAACTTACCACACCCACTTCCTTTAAAGCTGAAGTCACAGAAATAACAGGTCTCATTTGCTTTGACGGAGAGCCACCTGCTTCGTGCTGACCCAAAGGTGAAGAAATATCAGAACTCTTAGTCACCAACTGTAAAAAAAATTAAGCACTTTGGGGACTTTGCATTTGCATGAAGAAATGAAATGGTAGCTACAAGATCACTGTTTATTCAGTTTATACATAGGCATTTTCTTCTTCCTCACACGCAGCACACACCCTAGCACCCCATTAAGTGATGGTGGGATTTTGATTAGCTACTTGGCAATAAGTAAATAAATAATTTTAAAAAGAAACAGCACAAAAAAGAGAAAGAGGGAGGTAGAAAGAGAGGGCAAGAGGGCAAGGGGACAGGGAAAACAATAATTAAAAAATAGAGAAAAAAGGCCAGGCACGGTGGCTCATGCCTGTAATCCTAGCACTCTGGGAGGCCCAGGAGGGTGGACTGCCTGAGTTCAGGTGGTCGAGACCAGCCCAAGCCAGAGTGAGACCCCGTCTCTACAAATAGCCGGGCATTGTGGCAGGCACTGTAGTCTCAGCTACCTGAGAGGCTGAGGCAAGAGAAATGCTTAAGCCCAAGAGTCGGAGGGTGCTGTGAGCTATGACACCACAGCGCTCTACCAAGGGCAACATAAGTGAGACTTTGTCTCAAAAAAAGAAAAAAAGAGAGAGAAACCCCACAAGATTATAATGCTGATGTACCACGAAGGAAGCACAAGAAGAACATTAGGACGCCCAAGATCAAGAACTTGGGAAGAACCTTACATGCTCTTCCCACACTTTCTTCTCTCTCTCATAGGCTTCCTTTCTCTTTCGCTCTAGCTGTTCTTTTAGGACAGCAGCACGTGTATTTGCTCGGGCCTGAAAATAAGAACAATTGACAAAATTAGCTACCAGAAAGAAGGGTGTAGGGCTTTTTTTTTTTTTTCTCTTCAGGCCTATAAGAATACTTACTTAGTAGCCAAAAATAAAAGTGTGTGTCATTCCAGAATAAAAATGTAAGTTCACTCTGTATCCCTAGCATCTAAAACCAGCCCCAACACACAGCAGGTACTGAATAAACACTTGCTGAATGAAAAAAATATAAAAAATTAAAACTATTGTACATGGACTTCATTTACATTTATAGAGATGAATAACTGAATCTTTCATTTTTAAGGTTGCTGTGTTTTTGTTTTTGTTTTTGTAGAGACAGAGTCTCACTTTATCACCCTTGGTAGAATGCCATGGCGTCACACAGCTCACAGCAACCTCCAACTCTTGGGCTTACATGATCTTCTTGCCTCAGCCTCCCAACTAGCTAGGACCATAGGTACCCGCCACAACACCCGGTTATTTTTTGTTGCAGTTTGGCTGGGGCCAGGTTTGAACCCGCCACCCTCAGTATATGGGGCCGGCCCCTACCCACTGAGCCACAGGAGCTGCCCAAGGTTGCTGTATTTTATTTTTAAGATAGTTTTATCTATTTATGCCAAGGTTTCATCAAGTTATTCTTCATTAATATGATATAAACAGACAAAAATACTATTTTTCAGAAACAAAAAGTGAGAGATAAAGGGGTAAGAAAAATTAAACCAAAAGGATAAAGTCATTTAGTTATGTAAACTGAAAGAACAGAATTTTCTACCGCAGGTGTAAATTCTCTCTGAGAGAGCCAGTGTCATTTCTAGTCTATACCTTGACTGATTCAATTTTTTTTCGCCTCACATCAGCCTCTTCACTTCCTTCTCCTTCGGAACTATCAGCTCCTTTCTACAAAATAAGTAAGTAAGCAATCACTTAGGATAAAAACCATCAAATTTAGTACAGAGCACTGTGAAAGATAATATAAAGATTATATAAAAAATAATAAAAATCTAAAAATGTAAAGGGAAAATCGCTTATTGCTGTTAATTTTCTCCCAAAGCTGCACCTGAACTCTTCAGAACCATCATCTGAATGACAATGGCAATGACAGAAAGTGGACTGTAATCTTTCCACGGATACACATTATATCTTCCTCTTAGAATTCCCCTGGAACTACCTGGGTGCCCATAGCTCAGTGGTTAAGGCGCCAGCCACATGATCCAGGGCTGGTGGGTTCGAACCCGGCTGAGGCAAGAGAATCAATTGAGCCCAAGAGTTTGAGGTTGCTGTGAGTCATGATGCCACAGCACTCTACCAAGGGTGATAAAGTGAGAGTCTGTCTCAATTAATTAAAAAAAAGAAAAAAAAAGAATTCCTCTGGAACAAATGGGCTTATCAATTTTTAATTCCATAAATATTCACATTATCCCTATGTGTAGTTTTTGGATCTTTGAATTTTCAATATCTTCATCAGTTCTTATTTTTTTGTTAGTGTCACAGCATTTTTAATTTTAATCCTTATGATATTACTCAACAGCTTTTAACAAAATTCATGTTTAACTCACTTTTTCACCACGAAGTTTAGCTTTAATTTGCTGGCGCTCATTGAAATTCTGTAGTCTTATTTGCCTCAGTCTTGCCAGATAAACCTACAAAAAGGGAAAAAAACTCAATATAATGACTGAAAAGAGAAATGATCAACAATTTTACTGATGAACATTTTTTAATTTAAAGAAAAGTGTTAATCTAAATATAAGAAAAGTTTTGAAATCTGGTTAATGGAAATGTAATTAGCTGTCAAATAATTTAGATCTACTTATTTCTGAAAAGAAAGAAATACATTATAATAACAAATATTTAATTTTATAAAAAAATCGAACTCAGAATACTGAATAACAGTTATGGGACAAAATTATGACACAGTATGTCAGTGAAAGTATATTAACAGGTCCCTATAGACCTACAAAATCTTCAAATGATTGTTAAGAGTTTAAACCATGCAAACAAAGAAGGCAATCAACTCAAAAATGGCAGTGACGAGGCAGTGAGCATGCAGGAAGCATACCTCTTCCTCTTTGTTTCTTGGCCTCCCTCCTCTTGAAGAGCTGGGCCTGCCTCCATACATAGCTGCCAGGTTTTGCAGGATTCCCTGTTTATCATTTAATGTACTAAGTTTAAAGAACGACTAAGGCTACATCATCTTACCCAGGAATATCCAGGCACTGCTTTCTTTCTTTTGGCAAATACTGACCATTTCTAGCTGGTAAAGTATGATAATAAACCCTAGCATTTCTCTCTATCAGCTGGACAAATACGTTCAATGAGAATAGAAGAAAAGAAGCAATTAAACCCCAACCACAATTATTCACTCATCACGTCCCTGCTGTGAAGGTGGTATTGCGGTTTTCCATCTCTGTTGGGGTTCCTCTTTCCCAAGCCTTCAGTGAGTGGGAGCAAGCTTTTCTGGTTTTGTTTTTGTTTAAGTCTATAGAAGATCTGGGCTACAGGCCTTACTAATACTTTGTCCAGGATATCTGGGTGGTGAAAAGAAAACCCAGGGGCCCACACTGTTATTTCTCAAGTCTCGAGGTCTCTAGCCAGTTAACCTTCTTCCCAGCATTTAGAATCCTATTATAATTTTATGCTAAATAGTTCCTGGGGTATTTAGTTGTTATGAAAATTTTGAGATACACAAAAATCAAGAAACATAAAATCTGTATGGACAGAACCAAATCAGGCTCTCCCAGCAACACCTGTTAAGCTGAACAAGGTAAAACTTGCACAAAGGACACTGTCAACTGTGTTTCTTAAAAGTGAAATAATGAACCATAACACAGTCTGTCTCAAAACTTCATAGTGACCGACATATTTAGAAGGAAGGAGTAGGGGAAAATGAGTCAATGCTTTCTGTTCTGAATTGGACAGAGCTACTTTTTGATAGGTAAGGATTTTTACATTGCAATATAGTCTAAGACATGACGAATCATCACAGAGTTACACAGGATTGCTGTAATGACTAAAAGAGATAGTTATGTGTTGCACTGTGTCCCCATAAATTTGTATTCTGTACTCATAATCCTCAGTGCCTCAGAAATGACCTTATTTAGGGATAGGATCTTTGACCAAGGTAAAATGATGTCACCAGATAAGATCCCACTCCAATATGACTGGTGTCCTTACAAAAAGGGAAATTTAGAGACAGACTCATACACAGAGAGAACATCATGAGAAGATGAAGGCACAGATGAGAACAGTGATTCTACACCAAGTAAGGCTAAAGGTCACAGGCACCACCAGAAGGTAGGAAAGAAGCATGGAACAGATTCTGTCTCACCACCCTCAGAAGGAACCAACCCCTGTGGACAAATTAATCTTGGGACTTCTAGCCTTCAGTGTGGGAGATAATAAATATATATGTTGAGTAAGCCATTATAGTTTGCAGTATTTTGTTACAGCAGCCTTAGCAGACTACTATAGATAATGCAATTAGACTGCTTAACTTGATGCCTAGCACAGTAAGTTTTCTCAGTTATTGTTATTTGTTGGTTTATGTGTCTGTCTCCTTTATTACTTATATCCTCCTGCTAGCTGGAACCTAACATATTATAATCAATCAATGTTTGTATAAAACTAAATGAATGAATGAAACAGTGGATGAAATGTTTAAAGTTAACTAACATTTTATAAGGTACTTCTCCATTAGTATAAGTAGATACAGTATGATATGAGTTAACGAGGAAGTGACACTTCTCAAAGTGAAATAAAGCTCCTTTATCATCTTTTGTAAAATTTAGAGGTTCTATTGTAGTTATTCAACAGAAGAAAATAATCAAGAAAAACACTTGTGGCTCAGAGCCTGTAGCTCAGCGGCTAGGGCACCAGCCACATACACAAACACTGAGTTTGAACCCAGCCCAGGCCTGCCAAACAACAATGACAACTACAACAAAAAAAAGAAATAGCCAGGCGTTGTCAAGGGCGCCTGTAGTCCCAGCTACTTGGGAGGCTGAGGCAAGAGAATCACTTAAGCTTAAGAGTTGAGGTTGCTATGAGCTGTGATGCTAGGGCACTCTACCCAGGGCAACATAGTGAAACTCTGTCACAAAAAAAAAAAAAAAAAAAAAAACAACACAAAACACTTGCACATGTGCACCAGAAGACATCTATAAGAATTTTCAAAGAAGAACTGAATAAACCTAAATGACTACTCTCAAGAGAATTAATGATTGTGGTATAATCATATAATGAAAAATTATATAGCTGTATTTGACTAGTGAATAAATATTAGAAAAACAACCCTGAATGGAAAAAAGCAAGTTTCAATCTACATATCATATAATTTTCATAATGCTCAAAAGGAGAACAGAATAATATATTGTCCAATCATATAGTATATGAACAAAGTATATATCCTATATACTATTCAGGGGTCCTCAAACTGCAGCTCACGGGCCACATGAGGCGGTATGATTGTATTTGTTCCCGTTTTGTTTTTTTACTTCAAAATAAGGTATGTGCAGTGTGCATAGGAATTTGTTCATAGTTTTTTTTTTGAAACTATAGTCCAGCCCTCCAATGGTCTGAGGGACAGTGAACTGGCCCCCTGTTTAAAAAGTTTGAGGACCTCTGTGAAAAAAAGTATCCTAAGAAATATATAGGAATGCTGAACTCAAAATTCAGGATAATAGTCACTCGCAGGAGGAGGCAGGGGAACAAGTTAAAACAGAGGTTCACAAAGTATGGCCCACTGGCCAATGTCAGCCTACCACTTGTATTCATATGGTCCAAAAGCTAGTAATAGTTTTCATTTTAAATAAATAGTGAAGAAAAAATGAAAGGAAGAATATTTTATAACACATGAAAATCAGGAAGTTCTAATTTCAGTGTTCATAAAGAGTTTTATCAAACATACCTATACTCTGATTACACGTTGTCTACAGCTGCTTTTATGTTACAATGCAGAGTTGAGTGGCGATGACAGAGATTTTATGGCTTGGCAAAGCCATGAATATTTACTATCTGGTCCTCTACAGAAAAACAGTTGCTAGTCCTTGAATTATGGAAGAGTATGTAAACTGAACTTAGTATATTATTTTGCTTCATAATTAACACATACATTACATATATTCTTTTCTACTTTTCAAACATTATTTTGGAAGAATAAAGACATAATTTTTAAAGAAGATTTGGAAAAATAATGTTTTCAAAATAAACAACTTAGCGTTGAAGAATTAATTTACATACAAGACACTCTGTAACAAGGAACAAAAACTAGTTAACAAGTCAAATCTAGCCAACTGCCTTATTTCCAAAATTAAGCTTGGTTAGAGCACCACCATATCCACTTGTTTCACTAGCACAGCAGAGTTGAGTAGATGCACAAGATACCAAATTGAAAGCTTAAAATATTAATATTTACTTTTCGGTCGTTTACAGAAAAGATTTGCCTATGCCTGTTCTATAATTCATTTCACTTTAATTAAAGCCAGCAATAATATGCAATTTTAAAAGATAACAAACAAATCTTTTAGTAAAATGGCTAAAAGCATAAGCACAAAAACCAGAAACATGGGCTTAAATCCTGCTTCTGGCACACTATGTGAGTGTGGGTGAAGTACTAATGTTTCCATCTGAGCAGATTTTATGTTTCTTGATTTTCATATATCTCAAAACTTTGGTAATGACCCATGTACAACTTTTTTTATTTTTTCTTAAGAGACAGGGCCTCTCTCTGTTGCTCTGGCTAGAGTACAATGGCATGATCACAGTTCACTGCAATCTTCAACTTTTGACTCACGTGATCCTCCTGCTTCAGTCTCCCAAGTAGCTGAGACTATAGATATGCACCATCATGCTTGACTAGTTTCTAAAAAGTGTTTTGTAAAGACAGTGTCTATGTTGCCCAAGCTGGTCTCAAACTTCCTGCCTCAAGTGAACCTCTAGCATGGGTGTTCCAATGTGCTGGTAGTACAAGAGCGAGACACTGCACCAGGCCCAAGACAATGACTTTATACTCTGCAAATTATTTTTGAGTACCCTTTTTCCTACTATTATGCATAAATTGTCAGATTATAATTATTTTTATTTGTACTTACCTTATTCCAGACCTTCACTTGGAATATTAATAAACTCAAAATCTCAAACAAACAAAAAAATCATACCACATGGCCTTCGGCTCGAGCTTTATTCTGCAAAGCCTCCCGTTTCCGCTGCAGGAACTCTTCCACTTGTTTAGCTCTCTCTAGAGCTAGCTGTCCCTTTTGCCTAATTTAGACAAATTGTAAAGTTAGCAATTCTGAATATTAAATATTCCAAAAAGTTAAAAATGTTACTTATTTTACTTTTTTCCATTGCAGAATATAAAGGCTGACATGAAATAAAATAATGAAGAAATCTCTCTATATATTGATATCTACTACCTAAATCCTATCCTTTACTGTTTTTTTTTTGATACAGAGTCTCAAGCTGTCGCCCTGGGTAGAGTGCTGTGGCGTCACAGCTCATAGCAACTTCTAACTCTTGGGCTTAAGCAAAGAGTTGCTAAAAAAAAACAAACCCTCTTACATCAGTTTTTCTATTTTTAGTAGAGACGGGGGGGGCAGGGGTCTCACTTTTGCTCAGGCTGGTCTCAAACTCATGAGCTCAAGCAATCCACCTACCTTGGCCTCCCAGAGTACTAGGATTACAAGTGTGAGCCACTGCGTCCAGCCCCTTTATTATTTTAAATAAAAGTAAAATGTATAAATTATTTTAGACTGTACTTATAGAAAAATCTCAATAGTTTCCAAGTTTATTTCAGAACTCTATTATCAAATACAAGAATCTTTTTTAATCCGTACTGAATTCAAAGAAAGTAGTATTATAGCAATTTCAAAAATGCACAAAAAGAATGAAAGGTTTTTACTTAAGCCTGAGTTTTCAAAAACACAGTAAAATGTTATGTCTGAATTCTCTGAATGTCACAGCTATTAAAAAATCAAATGGATAGGTTAGGAAAAAGATTAAAAGTTATGTGTTTTAGTCTTTTCCAATTTTACTACTGTATCTTTCTCTGACAATTATGAAGGAATGTAAGCATGTTGAGCTTAAATTACAAATAAAAAATATCAATAATAAACATTTATTGGGCATCTACTATATACCACAGTTACCATGCTAATTTTGAAAGATACAAAAATAAGGTCGACGCCTCTGCCTCAGTGAGTAGGGTGCCGGCCCCATATACCGAGGGTGGCGGGTTTGAACCTGGCCCTGGCCAAACTGCAACAAAAAAATAGCCAGGCGTTGGAGCAGCACTTGTAGTCCCAGCTACTCAGGAGGCTGAGGCAAGAGATTTGCCTAAGTCCAGGAATTGGAGGTTGCTGTGAGCTGTGATGCCACAGCACTTTACCGAGGGTGACAAAGTGAGACTGTCTCTAAAAAAAAAAAAAAGAAAGAAAAAAAAAATATATATACACACAAAAATAAATAAAACCCATCCTCAGTCATCAGAGAATGTGCAGTACAGCATCAACTGCAGTTAATTTTGGCTGCACTTTTACTCAGATTTTGGCTAGTAAGGCACACAAACTCCTACAGACTCTCCTTGGTCTTGTATGTCTAAAACACATATAAAATAAAGCCTTTTCTTTTAGTAAGACTTAAACACTTCTAATTTTCATACCCCAAATACTCAAATCTTTTGCATTTTTTGGCAACAACTACTAACTGAAACACACGAAATATTTGAAATATGAAATTAAGCTGTAAAAACTTAAAATCTATCCTATCACATGCTATGAATGATAATAATCTAAGGTTCATTTACCTTACGTGGTATTTAAAAGAGATTCTAGTAAAAGTTCCATCATAGGAATTTTCTATGATTAGATGATCTGTATAGTTGGCTTAAGGCCTACCCAGGACTTTTGGGTATGTCTGGACAGCTAAACCTTTATCTAGTTTCAAGTAACTCCATTCAGAAATACACCCCACCCATGCTATTCTGACTTGAGTAGGCTGAAGACAATAAATGACAGATCTGTTCATGCCTCATAGTACACATGGGCAGATCTGTTCATGCCCCTGTAGAACAGGCAGGTGTGTTTGTGCTCCATAGTACACGGTGATGATTTATTCGTGTCCCTGTACAATGGGCAGGTGTGTGTGTGCCCCATAGTACACATGGGCAGATTTATTCGTGTCCCTGTACAATGGGCAGGTGTGTTTGTGCTCCATGGTACACGGTGATGATTTGTGTCCCTGTACAATGGGCAGGTGTGTTTGTGTTCCATAGTACACGGTGATGATTTGTTCGTGTCCCTGTACAATGGGCAGGTATGTTCATGCTCCATAGTACACGGTGATGATTTGTGTCCCTGTAGAATGGGCAGGTGTGTTCATACTCCATAGTACACGGTGATGATTTGTTCGTGTCCCTGTACAATGGGTAGGTGTGTTCATGCTCCATAGTACACAGTGATGATTTGCATCCCTGTAGAATGGGCAGGTGTGTTCATACTCCATAGTACACGGTGATGATTTGTTCATGCCCCTGTACAATGGGCAGGTGTGTTCATGCTCCATAGTACACGGTGATGATTTGCTTGTGTCCCTGTAGAATGGGCAGGTGTGTTCATGCTCCATAGTACACGGTGACGATTTGTTCGTGTCCCTGTAGAATGGGCAGGTGTATTCATGCTCCATAGTACATGGTGATGATTTGTGTCCCTGTAGAATGGGCAGGTTTGTTCATGTGTCACATGTGCTGTCCTCTGGCAGTCATATTACACACTGTATAATTCTGAGACTGATGAGGTGTGTCTGATCTGAATGCAAGATATGTCCTGCGTCTATCAAGGCAGGGCTGCTGTACCTGCATTTACACAAGGCTAGGCCTGCAGTGGGCAGACTGACTTTCAGGTGTGACGCTCTCACTTGCCACCTGAAACCATGTAGCTATAGATAAGGCTCCTTTCAAGGCTCTGGAAGCTTACACCATCATCCATAATGAGATAGAATAGCTCTTCTCTCTGCTAGGACTCCTTTTTTAACTTTTATGGAAGTAAAATACGATTGGTTTCCCATCTCAAGATCCTTCTGTGTCTAAGGCCTATCAGCCTGAACCTCCAACTGGAGTATGTCCATACAGCAGTTGCACAGAATTGTTTACTAAGAACCCTGTTATATGTTTGACAGCTCTGATTTACAGATTTTTTTTTGAGACAGAGTCTTCGCTATGTCGCCCTTGGTAGAGTGCTGTGATGCCCAGCAACCTCAAACTCTTGGGCTTAAGTGATTCTCTTGCTTCAGCCTCCCAAGTAGCTGGGACTTACAGGCGCCCGCTACAATGCCTCGCTATTTTTGTTGTAGTTGTCATTGTTGTTTGGCAGGCACAGACTAGTTCAAACCTGCCAGCTCTGGTGTATGTGGCTAGCCCCATAGCCGCCGAGCTACAGGCGCCAAGCCTGATTTACAGATTTTTCACACTGTTTATACACATATAATAATACTGGCTCTATATACTTAAACAATCTGTTAAGTTTTGCTACAGTGAATAGTCATTTCCTAATCTGGTTTAAATAAATACATTTACGTTATTGGCTGTTTTCAAATACAAACCTAAAACCTGTAACAATTTTGTTTAAAACTATTTCCTTTTCTCACTTTTTGTAAACAGATATTTATTAAGTGCCAACTACTTGCTACATTTTATTTATTTATTTATTTTTTGAGACAATGTCTCACTTTGTTGCCCTCAGTAGAGTACCCTTGTGACATAGCTCAGAGCAACCTCAAACTCTTGGGCTCAAGCTATTCTCTAGCCTGAGCCTCCTGAATAGCTGGGACTACAAGCACCTGCCATAACACCCGGCTAGAGATGGGGTCTTGCTCTTTGCTCAGGCTGGTATCCAACCTGTGAGCTCAGGCAATCTACAAGCCTTGGCCTCCCAGAGTGCTAGGATTACAGGAGTGAGCCACTGTGCCAGCTCTATTTGCTACATTTTATCTGTCTAAAGATGATTCAGGAAGGCCAGGTTAGTTCAATATATGAAAATCAATCAAACTAATATACCATATTAACAGAATAAAAAACAAAATTAGTTTAATCAATTCTACAACTCCTTATGTTTAAAAACCTACAAATTAAGTGTCTTTATTTTTCACGTGCATTACTGTTTACTACTTTACATATACTAAAATCCGTAACTCATGTTCTTATTCCTCTCTAAAGCAGTAAAACTATGCTAAACCGGAGGTACAGATTATATATTTGTACCACGGTCATGGAGGTAAAAGGAAAGTTTACTTCTTGATAAGCCTTCTCTTACTAAACATCATGAGGGCTCGGCACCTGTAGCTCAGTGGTTAGGGTGCTGGCTACTTACACTGGAGCTGGTGGGTTCAAACCCAGCCCAGGCCTGGTAAACAACAATAACACTACAACAAAAAAATAGCTGGGTGTTATGGTGAGTGCCTGTAGTCCCAGCTACTTGGGAGGCTGAGGCAAGAGAATCACTTAAGACCAAGAGTTTGAGGTTGCTGTGAGCTGTGACGTCATGGCACTCTACCAAGGATGACACAGTGAGACTCGGTCTCAAAAAAAACCAAACCAAACAAAAAACATGAGGAGTTCAGATAAGCATGTTCTGTTTTATAAAACTTGGACTGTATCTTTTGAGTTCCAGAATTGTGTCACTTAAAAATCAGTAAAACTTTGACGTGGATTAATAATAAAAGGATGATAACATAAATCCAAACATATAGTAAGAAATCAGAAATTTAGAAAGTGAAATATAAAGACATTAAAATTGGCTAATAGTATATACAAGAGGGTAGGGTATATTGAACTGTAGGGATACCAAGCACCAGGCTGATAGAAGCAGCCACCAACTCTTTTTTTTTTTTTTTAATTAAATCATAGCTGTCTACATTAATGCAATCATGGGGTATAATGTGCCACTAACTCTTGAAGAAGGTGATAGAAGCAAGACAATCTCCTAGCTGGTATGGAGATAGTTTGCTGCCGAAGAAAAGCCCTGCAACAACTGCATGTGTTAATGAGATAAGATCCTTGGCTTGTTAGGGAGCAGGTGTTATACTTTGGACATTCTGGTGCAGCAGGGTGGGAGTTGAGCCCATAAAGAACGAGCATGTAGTGATCATCAAGAACGTAGCTCCCAGTACGTGGGGCCCCACACCTGTTGTGTAATGCTTCAGTAAAGGGCCACGACAGAGGTTGCTCAGGGCTTTCCCTGGAGATATGGGAAGCCCACCTATTGCAGGCTTCTACCTTTAATCCATGTCCCAGCCAGTTCCTGTGTGCAGTAACAACATGCCACAGTGGTATCAACATTGAACAATAAGAGAATACAACTACAGTGTTATTTTATTGAGAAATAAATATCCTATGACAAACTTTTCTTTTTCTTTTAGTCTAAATAGAAAAAAGAGGAAGAAAAAGTTATTTTCTTTCCCTTAATTATTGCAAATGCATGAATAATGCACTAAGTGGCAAGATATGGGTTGCAGCTTCACACCTCATACTCATGGGTGTACCAGCAAATTCCTTGCTGATAAGAAATATTTACAATTTTTGAAGGATGATTATAAATGGAATATTTTAGGAGGTAAAGACAATATAAAAATAGGTAGCACTCTAGGTAACAGAGCTAATCTTAGAAATAAAAATGAGTCAATATTGTTTAGGGTTTTATTCATTAAATGGGCACAATCGCTGTCAGCTTCACCCATGTTAAATGAAGAAGTGCAGACAAATGACTTGGAAAAGTAAAAGCACTACATAAATACGAATGTTAGGAAGCACTTGGTGGGCCCCCTGCTTCAGCCGCCTTTCCATCTGCGTGTGACTGCACTCAGGCACCTTGGGAAGTGGGACAATGGAGTGGCCTATATGAACCCAATAGCAATGGCCAGATCAAGGGGTCCAATCCAGTCTTCAGGGCCAACAATCCAGAATTATCTGAATCAACCAAGGTCTACCTGGGAAGAAGTAAAAGAGCAACTAGAAAAGAAAAAGAAAGGTTCCAAGGCTTTGGCTGAAGAAAGAAATGAATGAGAACTGGAAGAAAGAAATAGAAAAACACAGGGAGAAATTGCTAAATAGAAGTGAGAGCTCATCTAAAAAGAAACAGGAAAAGAAATCTAGGAGATCTATTCATCTTCTTCATCAAGCTCTGATTCTTCCAGCAGTTCTTCAGATTCTGAAGATGAGGATAAGAAACAAGGAAAATGGAGAAAGAAAAAGAAGAACCGTTCACATAAATCTTCTGAAAGTTCCATGTCAGCAACTGAATGAGACAGTAAGCATAGTTTAAGAAAGAAAAAGTCAAATGATACAACTGAGAGAAAAGGACATTAAAGAACTCAGTAAAAAAAGAAAGATGTGTGCTGAAGATAAACCTTTATCATCTGAATCCTTATCAGAATCAGATTATATTAAGGAGATATGAGCAAAAGAGAAAAGCAGTGAAGTACAAGAAAAAGCAAGAGAAAGAGCAAAAAAAAAAAAAAGAAACATAAACACAGTACGAAGAAAAAGAAGGCTGCAAGTTCAAGTCCTGACTCGCCACAACATTAAGAAAAAAATCAAGATTCCCTTATAAAAGAAAGTGTAATGTCTAAGAGAATTTCAACTGTGAAAATAACAACATATTTACTAAAATACATAAATTTTCTTGTTTTTAGAACTAGTCCTGGACCATTCAGTAGCCACTCAGAGTCCGCTGTGTGAAAGGGCCATAATTATTGCCTGCTGCTTGAATATCTAGTTTTTCTCTTCCAGTGCTTGATAACTCTGGGAGATAGTACACTGCAATTGTACTAGTGGTTGAGATACAGTACTTTGGGAATAAAATTAATATTTTTGACTAGAAATGTCCAATGATAAATCCAGGGGTCTTCAAACTACAGCCCACAGGCCACATGAGGTGGTGTGATTGTATTTGTTCCCGTTTTTTTACTTCAAAATAAGATACGTGCAGTGTGCATAGGAATTTGTTCATAGTTTGTTTTTTTTTAAAGTATAGTCCAACCTTCCAACAGTCTGACAGTGAACTGGCCCCCTGTTTAAAAAGTTTGAGGACCCCTGAAATCAATAGAAATTGAATCTGGATACATCTTTAAGATGTAATCAGAAATGGTCAGATGACTCCAGTTAAAATTTCTGAAGGATTACATTGATATTTTAAAATCCTTACTCTGTACATAAGTATTTTAATTTTTTTCCTTTGTATACTTTTTATTTACCTGGGCTATTAGGGTAGAGGGGTTGGTTTGCTTCTCTTTAGCTAGCAGAATAGGTTGCCGTTGACCCTCACACATCCTGTATTTGTGGACACAGTAGCCATGTTTTATGGGGAGGTCAGAGTTGGATACCAGCAGTCTTACCCTTTACTGCACTTTGTGACATCCTTGGAGTCTACTGTCTGCTGCTTTGTGTGAATCAGAGACACTGCCCTTTGCAGCATGAGAAAGCCCCAAAAGCTCTGGGATTTACCTGCACTCCAATAAGATTGAATGTTCTTTATTGTTAGAACGTGTTATGTCATTTGAATTAATTCTGATTCTACTTTGGCTTTAGAGAGAAATCATTTCAAATGAACACTGGTACTTTTTGAACTTGATAGCTAAAGATTCTACAATGCATGTTTTATACTATTAAGTTTAATCCAGTCAAGAAAATTTTATGTAACCAGGGATACTTTATTTTTTTGTATGAATTTTGTTTAGGCTGCAATGTTTAGCTTTTGTTAACCCCTTACTTTACCGTTTTAAGTTCATTGCTATGTTTAATGGCATATTTCTATAAAATTTAGCATGTAAAAAGCAAGGTCTTTTTTTTTGTTTTTTAAACAGCTTCATATTGAAGCTGAGACTTACCATAAACAAGTTGAATGGTAGGCCTGGTATGCTGAGTCTTGTTATATGAAGCTATTGTCAGAATCTTAGTAAACATAATGTTTTAAATGTTTGTTGTCCTTGTATTAATTTCAAATTATGACATGTTAAATTTTAAGTGGTGAGTTACATTATTACTCTTCCTACATCATATTTTACTAAGATTTTGTGTCTCATATCTCCAGCTGAATTGTTTACTAGGAATGTTAAAAGGAATTGATAAGGGCGGCGCCTGTGGCTCAAGGAGTAGGGCACCGGTCCCATATGCCGGAGGTGGCGGGTTCAAACCTAGCCCTGGCCAAAAACCACAAAAAAAAAAAAAAAAAAGGAACTGATAAATCATTTTCATTTTACAGTTTTATATAATGAGGTAACAAATATAATTTTATGTATAATTTTGCCTGTTATGAGAGGATGTACTACTTGTAGTAGTATATGCACAGAATATGTTGGCATGACAGTAGGCTGAATAAATACCTATTTTACTTTAAAAAAAAAAAAAGAAAGAAACACTTAGGCTGGGCATGGTGGCTCATGCCTGTAATCCTAGCCAAGGAGGGTGAATTGCCTAAGCTCATGGGTTTCAGACTAACCTGACCCAGCGCAAGACCCTGCCTCTAAAAATAGCTGGGTGTTGGGTGGTGCCTGGGGCTCAAGGAGGAGGGCGCCGGCCCCATATGCTGAGCGTGGCAGGTTCAAACCCAGCTCCAGTCAAAAAAAAACAAAAAAACAAAAAACTGCAAAAATAAATAAATAAATAAAAAATAGCTGGGTGTTGGGTGGTGCCTGGGGCTCAAGGAGGAGGGCGCCGGCCCCATATGCTGAGCGTGGCAGGTTCAAACCCAGCTCCAGCCAAAAAAAAAAACAAAAAACTGCAAAAATAAATAAATAAATAAAAAATAGCTGGGTGTTGTGGCGGATGCCTATACTCCCAACTACTTGGGAGGCTGAGGCAAGAGAATTGCTTGAGCCCAAGAGTTTGAGGTTGCTGTAGCTATGTAAGCTACAACACTCTACCAAGGGCAACAAAGTGAGACTCTGTCTCAAAAAAAAAAAAAAAAAAAAAGAAGCACTTAATAATTTAGTACAAAGTGCTTTCACGTCTTGAACTCTTAATATTAAAAAGCTAATAGAAGAGGCTCAGCACCTGTAGCACAGTGGTTACGGCGTTGGCCATACACATTAAGGCTGGTGGGTTGGAACCCAGCCCGAGCCAGCAAAGCAATAATGACAACTGCAACAGAAAAATAGCTGGGCGTTGTGGTAGGCGCCTGTAGTCCCATCTACTTGGGAGGCTGAGGCAGGAGAATCACTTGAGCCCAAGAGTTTGATGTTGCTGTCAGTTGTGACACCCTGGCACTCTACCTAAGGCAACACAGTGAGACTCTGTCTCAAAAAAAAAAAAAAAAACCACACAGAGAAATTTATGGCTCGGCACCTGTAGCTCAGTGAGTAGGGCGCCAGCCACATATACCAAGGCTGGCAGGTTTGAGCCTGGCCCAGGCCTGCTAAACAACAATGACCAGGTGTTGTGGCAGTGCCTGTGGTCTCAGCTGCTTGGGAGGCCGAAGCAAGAGAATTGCTTAAGCCCAGGAGTTTGAGGTTGCTGTGAGCTGTGACGCTATAGCACTCTACAGAGGGTGACATAGTGAGACTCTGTCTCAAAAAAAAAAGCTAATAGAAGACTATGTATGGATATACGTTATTAAGATACAGACATAAGATAAGTCAGACTAGAGTCAGTGAAAAGAAAGGAAGAGGTAAAATAATGCCTGAGAGAAAATAAGCAGATATAGGTGATCCAAAACATGAGGGGAGAGGATCTGACTCCAGACTTCAGTTTGCTGACTCAATTTTTTTTTTTTTTTTTATATATATATTTTTTTGTAGAGACAGAGTTTCACTTTATTGCCCTCGGTAGAGTGCCGTGGCGTCACACAGCTCACAGCAACCTCCAACTCCTGGGCTTAGGCGATTCTCCTGCCTCAGCCTCCCGAGTAGCTGGGACCACAGGCGCCCGCCACAACGCCCGGCTATTTTTTGGTTGCAGTTTGGCTGGGGCCAGGTATGAACCCGCCACCCTCGGCATATGGGGCCGGCGCCCTGCTCACTGAGCCACAGACGCCGCCCTGCTGACTCAATTTAAAAAAGAAATAAAGCCAGCATTCAAATCCATTCTGATTCAGTTTTAATCTTGGAAAAGAGCTGATGAAAATGACAATAACATGTGAGTCATTGTCATAACCAAAAGTTATGACAGTGAGGAGAAAATATTTTATAACATCAATGACCACAACACCAAAGAATCATAATATACTCAGATGGGGAGAGGTCTTGGGTATTAACTAGTTTAATTTTTCACTGAAATGGTACTTCCCAAGCACCCCTGACACACTGTCATTTGCGCCTCTAATTAATACTTCCAGTTTGAAGATACTCATTAAATCTCAGTGGTCCACCCCTTGAATACCCCTCATAATGGACTGAAATCTGTGTCTTGACTTCTCTTACTCATAATAATTCTACCTTGTGGGAATATAAGTCTAATTCTTCCTCTGCATGACAAGCCACCTAGTTCTTCCAAGGTTGTTGTTTTAACCATGTTTTCTGTAATGGTGCCTAAATTCTTACCTTAATCACTTTTTATTAAGTGTTTCAAGCTTAGTAAAGTCAATATTGCATAACAGCTGCGTGAGTGAGCTTATTGGAAACCAAATTGTCCAATTTCAGCTGCTGGTTTCAGTGAAAGTTATGTGACCTTCAATGAATTACTTAATCATGGAGTGTCTCAATTTAATTTTATTTTTTTGTGATAGAGTCTCATGCTGTCACCCTGGGTAGAGTGCCATGATGTCACAGCTCATAGCAACCTTCAACTCTTAAGCCTCAGTTTTTCAATGTTAGTAGAGACAGGGTCTTGTTTTTGCTCAGGCTGGTCTCGAAGTTGTGAGTTCAAGCAATCTACCCACTTTGGTCTCTCAGAGTGGGAGGATCAATTTCTTTCTTTCTTTTTTTTAATTTTTTTGTTTTGTTTTGTTTGTTTGTATGTTTTGTAGAGACAGAGTTTCACTTTATTGCCCTTGGGAGAGTGCCATGGCATCACACTGCTCACAGTAACCTCCAACTCCTGGGCTTAGGCAATTCTCTTGCCTCAGCCTCCCAAGTAGCTGGGACTATAGGCACTGCCACAACGCCTGGCTATTTCTTTTTTTGGTTGTTGCAGTTTGGCCGGGGCTGGGTTTGAACCCGCCACCCTCAGTGTATGGGGCCAGCGCCCTACCCACTGAGCTACAGGCGCCACCCGAGGGTCAATTTCTTTATAGGTAAAACAGCAAGAATAATAATTCTTACTTTATAGTATTAGTAATGATTGAGTTAAAAATATATTATCATTATTTTAAGTAGTTGTGCTCTATAAAATCATCATGAACGGAGTTAGCAAACGCTGAACTCCTAGGGGGAAACACTGAGTTAGATGCCTAGGAGGCCCTTGGCACATGATTTTTGTCAACTGATTAATAGATAATCTTGCTCTATGTACGCTTCTGTTTAAAGAAACCTTGTTCCATGTATATTGTGGACTCACTAACATTAAACTTGTGGCCAAAACCACTAAGTGCAAGAAGGCTATGATGTGCCTTAGGAAGAAAACATGTGTATGAGATAAATTTCATTCAGGCACTTAGAAACATGGATGGTATTTTACCACTATGCTTGCAGGCCATTTTAAATAGTGAAATCACCACACAAAATGCACAAAAATGCAAAAAATGTGGCACAAAATAGACCACAAAAAGGACATTTATTTATAATATGAAGGATGAAACAAGAGGAATGAGCATCATCTCGCTGATTAAACCTCAGCTGGGAACCTGTACATTGGGAGATTTGAATCTTATCAAATCATGTAAGCATGCCTGGGAGTGACCGTGAAAGTGCTACAATACTCATTTGGGGTTACAAATAAATTTTAGCAAAGTAGGCAAATACACAGAGAACTCACAATAATGAGGACTGACTGTATACATGAATTATTTATAATGGGTGCTGCCACGAGCACCCAATTACATATTAGGTGCTATTATTATTGTCATCCTCATCATCACTATTTTCTTTTTTGTTGCCCTCAGTACAGTGCCGTCGCATCACAGCTCACAGCAACCTTCAGCTCTTGGGCTTAGGCAATTCTCTTGCCTCAGTCTCCTGAGTAGCCTAGCTATTTTTTGTTGCAGGTTGGCTGGAGCCAGGTTCAAACCCAACACCCTGGATATATGGGGTCGGCGCCCTACTCACTGAGCCACTATTTACTATTCTTTTATTTATTTACTTATTTATTTTTTTGAGACAGAGTCTCAAGCTGTCATCCTGGGTAGAGTGCTGTGGCATCACAGCAACCTCCAATTCCTGGACTTAAGCCATTCTCTTGCCTCAGCTTCCCAAGTAGCTGGCACTACAGGTGCCTGCCACAACACCTGGCTTTTTTTTTTTTTTGGTTGTAGTTATCATTGCTGTTTGGCAGGCCCCAGCTGGATTAGAACCCGCCAGCTCTTGTGTATATGGCTGGCACCTTAGCTGCTTGAGCTACAGGCGCCAAACCACTATTTACTACCCCATTTCCCCGAAAATAAGACAATGTCTTATATTAAGGTTTGCTCCCAAAAATGCGCTAGGTCTTATTTTCAGGGGACGTCTTATCTTTCCTGTAAGTAGGTCTTATTTTCAGAGGATGTCTTATTTTCGAGGAAACAGGGTATTCTTAAAGACAGTTGTCATTACCTTGTTGTGTGACTACTATAGAAAGTAGTAATCATTTCATCTCCTATACTACTTTGATTTTAAACTTTATATATTTTAAAACTTCTTTAGATCCTAAGAAGTTATCAGTACTAGCTAATGGGGCAATAAAACTGGCACTACCATTTACTGTTAGGCTGAGTATAAATTAGCACAGCTTTTCTAGGAAGAAACTTAGTCATATTTCTTTGTAGAACCTCCTTCAAGAACATAATTTACCAAATCATTTAAGTTAATAATTACTCTTATAAAATTAATTTTATAGAAATGTTAAGAAATGAAGAATGCTCAAAAAATGAAAATTACAATTTGTTATATTAGGGTATTTGTTAGATAAATCATGGCACATACAGGTACTGGAATCTTACACAGACACTAAAAATCCCTTGAAAACAATTTTAACATGGGAAATAGCTATAGTAAGAATATTAAAAATAAAAGATACAAACTGGTACTTATGACTTAATCCACTATCCAGGAAAAAAATATGTAAAAAAGAACGCAAGAGGGCAGCACCTGTGGCTCAAAGGAAACTGCAAAAAAATATATAAAAGAATGCAAGAGAATACGCCCAAGTCTTCACAGTGGCTTCTACCAGGAATGGTTTCCTTTCCTGTGTCCTAATCACTCTCCCATAGCTTCTGATTTTTCTTTTCTTTCTTTTTTTTTTTTTTTTGTAGAGACAGAGTCTCACTGTACCGCCCTCGGGTAGAGTGCCATGGCGTCACACAGCTCACAGCAACCTCCAACTCTTGGGCTTACGCGATTCTCCTGCCTCAGCTTCCCGAGCAGCTGGGACTACAGGCGCGTGCCACAACGCCTGGGACTATAGGCGCGTGCCACAACGCCCGGCTATTTTTCCGTTGCAGCTTGGCCCAGGCTGGGTCTGAACCCGCCACCCTCGGCATATGGGGCCGGCGCCCTACTCACTGAGCCACAGGCGCCGCCCAGCTTCTGATTTTTCTAAAACTAACCTAATCACTCGGCATGCAGAAAAATAGGACAAAAAAGCCTCTTGTGACTTTCCTTCAAGTTTTCTTTTTTTTTGGACAAAAGAGATAAAAGAGGTATGAGCATTAGATCCAGAAGCTGATGTGAAGGGACAGTGACAAGGTAGTTAGCTGCTGGAACACATGAGCATTCTGGAACTCAGCAAAGGAATGTGAGGATGAGGAATAAAAAAGATTAAATGCCTTTGAGTAAAGAAAACATTAAAAGGCAAAGACAATTTGCTAAGTTGGATGGAGCAGTGAAAACTGCTGATCGTGGCAGTAGAACAGGATTACAGGATCCACATAAGACAGTAAGTACCAGCAGTATGGGTTACTTACCTTCACATGATTACCAGCTATAAGGGCATTTCTATCCTTAGAGCAAAATGTAACTATCCTAGTTTAAAGACTTTTCTATTATTATTATTATTATTATTGTTACTTTGAGACAGAGCCTCAAGCTGTCACCCTGGGTAGAGTGCTGTAGCATCACAGCTCACAGCAACCTCCAATTCCTGAGCTTAAGCGACTCTCTTGCCTAAACCTCCCAAGTATCTGGGACTACAGGCGCCCGCCAAAACCCCTGGCTATTCTTTGGTAGCGGCTGTCATTGTTTGACGGGCCCGGGCTGGAGGTGAATCCGCCAGCTCTAGTCTATGTGGCTGGCGCCTTAGTTGCTTGAGCTACAGGAGCTGAGTCATTTTCTATTATTTTTCTTCTTCATTTATAAGGAAATTTCAGAAAGAAGCATTCTTTTTAACATGTTTTAGTTTGCCAATTTATGGTACTTTCTCCTAACTTTACCTATTGAAGTATGTACTCCACTATGATAAAAGAAATAAATACCCCGTTGCCCCGAAAATAAGACATCCTCCGAAAATAAGACCTACTTACAGGAAAGATAAGACGTCCCCTGAAAATAAGACCTAGCGCATCTTTGGGAGCACACCTTAAAATAAGATACTGTCTTATTTTCAGAGAAACAGGGTATGATTTTTCAATATTAAAATCAACACACTTTTAAAAAAAGCTATAAAGCTACCCTAATGAGATGGAAGAATTACCATATAAGGCCAATATTACCCTCATTACTATAAGGCCAGTATTATCCCAATATCAAAATAAGACACAAAGACATTACATGGAAACAAAACTACACACCAATATCTCTCTCATGAAGAGAAATATGAAAATCTTCAACAAAATATTAGCAAATCAAATCTGACAATGTATAAGAATCATACGTCACAACCAAACAAGGTCTCTCAGGTATGTGAGGCTGGTTCAACAAATAAAAATTAATTAATGTAAGCCATCATACGGACAAGCTGAAGAGAAAAAACAAAACTCACATGATCATATGTGTTATCAACAGATACAAATGAAAAGCATTTGATAAAATCCAACATGCATTCACAATAAAAAATGATCTCGAGGCGGTGCCTGTGGCTCAAAGGAGTGGGGTGCTGACCCCATATGCCGGACATGGTGGGTTCAGACCCAGCCCCAGCCAAAAACTGCATAAAAAAGATCTTGAGAAACAATATAGGGGAACTACCACAATTTCATAAAGAACATTTATAAAAAACTTATAGCTAACATCAACTTATAGTTAATGCCTGAACATGGTAGGAAACATGACACTTTCCTGTTAAAACAGAAGGAAGAAAAGATGTCATCGTTGCTTTTCAGTACCATGCCAGAAGTTCTAGCTACTACAGTTAAGACAAAACAAAGTATATAGATTGGGGAGGGAGAATGAAAATTGGCTTTGTTCAAGAAGACATGATTATGTATGGAGAAACTCCAAAACAACTGACAAAAAAACTCCTGGAATTAAAAAGTGATTATAGCAAGGCTTCAGGATAGGAAGTTAATATATAAAAGTTACTTGCTTTTCTTTTTTTTTTGTGTGTGTGTTTTTTTTTTTGGCCGGGGCTGGGTTTGAACCCACCACCTCTGGCATATGGGACCGGCGCCCCACTCCCTAAGCCACAGGCGCCACCCGTTACTTGCTTTTCTATAAAATAAACAAGTGGAATTTAAAATTAAAAATGAATTATCATTTACACTAGCTCCCTCAAAAATGTAATGTGTAGCTATAAATCCAACATATGCACATATCTACATGAAAAACTATAAAAAAGTCTGATGAAAGATATCAAAGAACTAAATAATGGAGAAATATTTCAGGTCCAATAGAAAGTATAGGAAGACTTATCCAGATGTCTGTTCTTTTCAAATTGATCTATAGACTCAGCACAATCCCAATCAAAATATCCCCTTAAGATGGCTGGGTGCAGTAGCTTACGCCTATAATCCCAGCACTCTTGGAAGCTGAGGCAGGTGGATCCCTTGAGCTCAGGAGTTCGAGACCAGCCTGAGCAAAGCGAGACCCTGTCTCTACTAAAAGCAGAAAAACTAGCTGGGCATAGTGGTGGGTACCTATGGTGATTGAGTGAGACTCTGTCTAAAAAAAAAAAAAAACCTCTCAAGTTTTTTTGTAAATATTGACAATTCTAAGGTTTTTTATTTTTTTTATTTTTAGGGATATTTGAGGATACAATCAGCCAGATTACAATGATTGCAATTGTTAGTCAAAGTCCCTCTTGCAATCATGTCTTGCCCCTATAAAGTGTGACACACACCAAGGCCCCACTCCCCTCCCCTAAAGTTTTTTTTTTTTGTAGAGACAGAGTCTCACTTTACTGCCCTCGGTAGAGTGCCATGACGTCACATGACTCACAGCAACCTCCAGCTCTTGAGCTTATGCAATTCTCTTGCCTCAGCCTCCGGAGCAGGTGGGACTACAGGCAACAGCCACAACGCCCGGCTATTTTTCTGTTGCAATTTGGCCAGGGCTGGGTTTGAACCTGCCATCCTCGGTATATGGGGCCGGAGCCCTAACTCACTGAGCCACAGGCGCCGCCCCGATTCTAAAGTTTTTATGAGGAGACAAAAGAACCAGAATAACCAACTCAGCATTGAAGCAGAACAAAGGGGAAGGACTGAAAGTATCTGATTTTAAGACTTACCACACAGCTCTTGTGATCAATACAGTGTGGTACTGGCTATAGAACAGAAATAGACTTACATAAATAAAGTCAATTGATCTGCGACCAAGGAGGAAAGAAAAGTCAAAGGAGCATGCAAGTCTTCTCAAAACTTCCTGTGAAACAACTGGACATCCACATGCAAAAAAAGTGAAGGGAGACATCAACCTTACCTTCCTCACACAAATTAACACAAAATGGATCACAGACATAAAAGTAAACATAAAACCACAAAATGCCTACAACAGGGGTGTCCAACCTTTTCTTACACTGGAAGAATAAAAGTTGTCTTGGGCCACACATTAAATGCACAAACACTAACAAAAATTGATTAGGAAAAAGGAGGTCTGGATATATATATATATATACACACACACATACACAAAGTGTGTATGTGTGTGAGATATCCAACACCACAGATAAACAAAGTCCTCACAAAATCAGCATGTGGCTGATGGATTGGATACCCCTGGCCTAGGAGGTAACATAAGAGAAAACGTAAATCAAGTTGGATATGGTGTTAACTTTTTAGGTACTATACCAAAGGCACAATCCATGAAAGAAACATCTAATAAGCTGACTTCTATAAAAGTAAAAAATTCTGCTCTGCAAAAGACAGTATCAAGAGAAGGAGAAGACAAGCCATAAAAGGGGGGAAAATATCTGTAAAAGACACACCTGAAAAAAGGACTGTCATCCAAAATATGCAAAGAACTCTTAAAACTCAACACAAAGGGCCGGGTGTGGTGGCTCACCCTGTAGTCCCAGCACTGTGGGAGGCCGAGGCGGGTGGACTGCCTGAGCTTGGAGGTTTGAGACCAGTATGAGCAGGAGTGAGCCAGAATGAAACCCCGTCTCTACCAAAAAAAAAAAAAAAAAACCAGACGTTGTGGGGGTCGCCTATAATCCCAGCTACTTGGGAGGCAAAGAGCAAGAGAATTGCTAAAGGAAGAACAGAAAAAAAAGAAAGAAAGAAAAAAAAACTTCAAACTAAGAAGAGTGAAAGTCAGCTGAAATTGAAAGCAAAAATAAAAAAAAAAAAACAACTCAACACAAAGAAAATAACAACCTAATATAAAAATGGGCAAAAGACCTCTATAGACAACTTACGAGAAAAGATGTACAGATGGCAAGAAACACGGGAAACGATGTTCTACATCATACGTCATTAGAGAATTGCAACCAAAACAAGAAGACATCACTACACACCAACTACAATGGCTGAACACTAAATGTTTGACTAAATGTTCAAGAGGATGCAGAGCAGCACGGATTCTCAGTCACTTCCTGTGAGTGCAAGATGGGACAGACTCTCTGTAAGACCCTCTGATGACTTCTTACAAAACTATACATATTCCAACATATAATCCAGCAATCAGGCTTTTTCACTTTTACCTAAATAGCTGAAAATTTATGTCTATACAAAACCTGCTGAAGTCTGTTTGGAGCAGCTTTATTCATAATTGCTGTAATTTGGAAGCAACCAAGATGTCTTTTAATGAAGTGTGGTATGCTGGGGGGAGGAGATTGATGTGTTCCCACTTAATGGGCACAGTGTAAGGGTACATAGCACACCTTTTAGGTGCAGGACACAACTACAAGAGAGACTCTACCTAACAAGTACAAATACTGTTGTTTGAACCTTCACGTTAACCTGAAATTAAAAAAAAATTTTTTTAAAGTGTGGTATAACCATAAAATGGAATATTATTCACTGTTAAAAATAAGGTATCAAACCATGAAAATATATAAAGGTACATTAAAAGTATATTACCAAGAGAAGCCACTACTGAGGTCACATACTGTATGATTCCAACTACTGGGCATTCTGGAAAAAGTAAAATGACCGCAGGTTGCTATAGGTTAGAAGGGAGGGGGCGCATGAGGTGGAGGACAGAGAATCTTTAGGGCAGTGCCATTATTGTGCATGACAATTTTACAATGGTCAATACATGTAATTATATGTATTACAATACATGTAATTTATCAAAACCCATAGTATGTATAACATTAAGAGAAAACCCTAATATAAACTACAGACTTGGGGTGATAATGGATCACCACTTCGGGTGTTAAGTTCACTAATTGCAACAAATGTCATCATTCAAGTTGAGAATGCCAACAGGTTGTATGTGTGTGAGGTGGGGGTAATGAGACACAGTACCTTCCACTCCATTCTGCTGTGAACCTAAAGTTGCTCTAAAAATAATATATATATAATTTATAATGTATTCATAATGTTACTTTATATTTACATGAATAAGTTATCTCTGCTCAATCATCTTTTATAAAGGGTGGAGGAATCATAAAGATTTCTGTAACACTCAATGACATTTTTCTTAAAATCGACACAGGGAAAAGAAAATATGACTGAACTGTCATAAATCTCATCTATTCTTCCATAATTCACCATGTTTTATAGAATAGGAATGTCTAAGAAAATACATATGCATACATAAGAAAAAAAGAACTATGCCAGTTATAGCCACTGACAGTTACTGTTATTAGTCTAATGGAAGAAAAAAATCTGATGAAGAGGACACAAAGAGATATAAATCAAGATGAATATGAAGAGAAAACATACTAAGACAACAAAGAAAAAGTGAGCTTCTGAGTGATAAGGAAAAGACAAAAAGACATGCTTTGGAGTTCTGCATGAAGAATGATTCCTTTTAAATTTATATTCTGATTCATTTAAAGCAAATGAATGAAACATATTACAACCATACATTGGCTGAAAGTTCTATGTTCATTTAAATAGCATTTTCAGTCAAAACACACAAGACACAAAACTCAGGATGAACTGAAGAGCTACATGCTCACATGATGTAACCAAGGGCTAAATCTGCACCTGAGAAAAACCTTGCAACTAGGACCTAGAAAACGTTTTATGCAAAGAATGGAGAAACATCTACAAAGAGTAGATACTAAACTATGTATGTAAAAGACAAAATTACACACAAAGATGAACTCATGGATCATCACATTCCAACCTGTTTGCACTGGCTTGTTTAGACACGGCCTTCAATCTTTTCAAAGTTTTCCTAATACCATCAGCATCAGGGAAATGGTGTTGATGACCTGCAGCCCCTTTAGGAAATCCTGGACGAGCTCCAGGCAGAATTCCTCTGTAGATAAATATGCATAGTGACTTTCATGACTTTCTCTGAAGCAAAAGAGAAAGTGTTTCTGTATGCAGAACACAGCCATACCTTTCTGGAAGCCCTCGACCATGTATTTCTCCTTTCCATTTCGCCTCACTGTCTTCTGCTCTTTGTTGCTGCATTTGATCAAAAATGGCATGGTAATGTTCATATTGTCCTCGAGGAGAAAAAGATGGAGCTAGAGCCCCTCCACTGCCAAAAAAGGAAGCCTACGAATTAAACAAAGAGCTTTCACATATTTATCTTATAAGGTCTAAAAGGTCTGTACTATCTTCGAAAGAAAATGTACATTTCAATGCTTAACTTTTTAAACATAATTATGTAATATGAACATATAAATAAACATAGAGCCTATAGCAAAATGTTTTATTAATTATTAACCATCAAAAAGTAGCATACTTTGTTAGTAATAAAGCACACTTTAACTTGACAAACAAAAAAACAATAGAGTGTCACTAATCTCACGTAAACATGGGGAAATCTCATCTTATGTTTTGAAGCAAGCTTCTAATATACACTGCATGTGATTTTGTTAAGTATGTATTTCTAGAGGTAAAGGGACGCCTGCTTTTATAACAATCAAAATTATATTTAACAAAAACATTTGAATATGGCTTTTAATATCCCCCAAATCCTGCAACTGACAAGAGATACAAAGATGTAAACATTACTGAAACATACTCTAATGTAGATAAAAGAGGAAAACATCGCATCTATCCTTAAATAGTCCTCAAACAAGTTGGTGGGGGGCAGAGAAGCACAAAACTAGAAAAGCATTTTGATCCTGTGTTAAATAAGTGATAACAGAGACTACAAAGCAATAAGTACTGTGCAAATTCGCAAAATAGAAAAAAATCATCCAAAGTAAAATTTCTACTTAAAAAAAAAAAAAAGTTTGGTACAGCTGAGTGCTATCAGCCCTAGTTGTCTGCATAAGCAATAGAAAGCATGCAGTAGTAGTGTACTAAAACAGTTTTTAAGGTCAGTATTATGCAAGATGAGGAGAAACAGGAGACAGACCAAGGTAGAGGAGCTAATTAGAAGGCTGTTGCTACAATGACAGTAAGCCAAGAAGCCAATAAGTAAAGAAAGGCAATCAATGAGAAAGTAGATGCTGAAGCGGGTTGTGGATTCTCTGTGGGAAAGACAAAGGATAAAGGCAAAGATACAAGAACTCAGCCACATGGAAAAATAAAGATGTCAGAAAAGGATAACAGATAAAAGTAAATAAAAAGTGTATCATGCTACAGAAGTCACAATGGAAGAATTTCATTAAGAAGGGAAAAATCAATTAACCTCAAATGCAGAGGTCAACTTATTTAAACTTTTCTTATTTAAAGATAAATGCCTATGACTAAAGGTGATTAGTAGCCTTTAAAAAAATATTGTTTTGTGTGTAAAGTGATGAGAACAGAAGCCAGAGTACTGACAGCAAAAGGATAAGCTTCTAGGTGATAACATCTTAAGGAAGAAGTCTAAATAAGAAAAGATATAAAAACAAAATATTAGAATCAAATCAAGGAAACATCAACATAACCTAGTAAGATAAAATTTAACATCTTGGCACAGTAAGTTACACACAATTTTATTAAAAAAACATTGATTCTTAAAAAATCAGTACAAGATATTTTGGGAGGCCAGAAGTTTAAGACCAGTCTCAGCAACACAGCAAGACCCCTGTCCCTACAAAAAACATAAAAAAATTAAGCCGGGCACAATGGCATGTGGCTGTAGTCCCAGCTACTTGGGAGGCCAAGGCAGGATGATTCCCTTGAGCTTAGGAAATTGAGGTGACATGAGCTATGACTGGGCTACTGCACTTCAGCCTGGGCAACAGAACGAGACCTTGTTTTAAAAACAACAAAAAAGGGGACAAAATAAATATAGATTAATTGATTAAAGATGTTCAAATAACGAGATGAAAACTGCTAGAAATAAAAAAGAAAAATAATTAGACAAAAATCTCTATCAAGGGGTTCTCACATACACACTTAAAATGTGCCTCTCAAGCCAAAACTCAGAATCCTGTTGCATCTCCAAGGAAATGGTTACTCTTTGAGTTTAATCTAGTGCTAATATCATTTTGGCTAGAATTTGTTGTTTCTTTTCAGCAAAAACAAAAGTATGTAAACATCTCTGAAGATGTTTATACTCAAAATTACGATGAAAAAATTATATTGTGTTAGAATACTGAAAAGCATTAAGTTCTTCAGAGGTATAAATTGTACAATAAATAAAAGTCACCAATTATAAACATAGAATGATGATTTTTTTTTTTTTTTTTGAGACAGAGTCTCACTATGTCACCTTGGGTAGAGTGCCGTGGCGTCATAACTCACAGCAATCTCAAACTCTTGGGCTTAAGCAATTCTCTTGCCTCAGCGTCCCAAGTAGAAATTTTTTTTTTTTTTTTTTGAGATGAGGTCTTTATGTTGCCCACGCTGGTCTTGAACTTCTGGGCTCAAGGGATCCTCACACTTCAGCTTCCTGAGTAGCTGGGACTATAGGTGGGTTCCACCCAGGCTGGTGAATGAATTCTAACAAATAAGTACTCAGGTAACCACCACCACAATCAAAAGTGTATCTATAACCCCCAAAGTTCCCTCATATTCTTTTGCAGTAAATGCTCCCTCATTGCCAGCAACCACTGATATGTTTTCTGTTACTGCAGATTGGATTTGTCTTCTCTACAATGTCATATAAATGGAATCATAGATATAGATATATTCTCGCCTGGTTTCCTCCACTCAATAGTTTTGAGACTGATCACGTTTTTGCATGTATAAACAGGCTATTATTTTTTATAATGCTGAAAGGCATTCCAATGTATTTTCAAATAATAGAAACACTTCTTATCACGGTGCCTGTGGCTCAAAGGAGTAGGGCACCAGCCCCATATGCCACAGGTGGCGGGTTCAAATCCAGCCCCGGCCAAAAACTGAAAAACAACAACAAAAACAAACAAACCAAAAAAACACCTCTTACATATTATGGCCACCAAATGAGCTAACTATTTATGTGGACTATATGGTAATATTTCTAAAGTTCCTAATTATTTTTCTTTTTTATTTCTAGCAATTTTCATCTCATTACTTGAAAATCTTTAATTAATCTAATTTTTTTTTTTTTTTTTTGAGACAGAGCCTCAAGCTGTCGCCCTGAGTAGAGGGCTATGGCACCACAGCTCACAGCAACCTCCAGCTCCTGGGCTCAAGCGATTCTCCTGCCTCCACCTCCCAAGTGGCTAGGACTACAGGTGCCCGCTACAACGCCTGGCTGTATTTTTTTTTAGTTGCAGCCGTCATTGTTGTTTGGCAGGCCTGGGCTGGATTCGAACCTGTCAGCTCAGGTGTATGTAGCCGCTTGAGCCACAGGCGCTGAGCCATAATCTAATTTTTTTGACACAGAGTCTCATTCTATTGACTTGGGTAGCAATCCTCCTGAGTAGCTCCTGAGTAGCTGGGACTACAAGTGCCTGCCACCACACCCAGCTATTTTGTAGAGACAGGGTCTCACTCTTTTTTTTTGTTAAGCAGGCCCGGACCAGGTTCAAACACGCCACCCCCAGTGCATGGGGCTGGTGCTCTAACCACTGAGGTAAGGGTGACCCAGGGTCTTACTCTTGCTCAGGCTGGTCTCGAACTCCTGAGCTCAAGCAATCCACCTGCCTCAGCCTCCCAGAGTGCTAGGATTATAGGCATGAGTCACCACGCCCAGCCCTAAAGTTCCATTCTTAAGAGACATGTTAAAAATGGACAAAACAAGTTTTAAATTTTATAGAAACATAGTACCAAAGCACCAAACATATTTATATTAAATATTTGTCCTGTGCATAGTAATGCCTATTATTTAGAGGTATTTAATAATAGAGTTAATTTAGAAGTACTTCACTTAATGTTTAGTTTTTGTTTTATCTTTATTTTGGGGATCTCCGTAATTTGACTAATGTTATAGTGAGCCTCTGGGTCCTTACTAATTATGTAGAAATCAAATAGCCTAACAAATTAAATTTTTCAAATTCAATGAGCAACTGGGACTTTGCTTTAAATCATGGAAAATGAATTGTTTTATTAATCCTTAATGAAAGTATTATGTAAGTTTATAAAGCAGAAATCAATTAAGCACACAGTATCCAATTGTTCAAAAACTGTCTCAGTTACAAAAAACACTACTGATAAAACTTTCAGGATTAAATACTGCTTTAGACACCATAGGAAAACATATTTTATTACACAGAAGTCATATGCAAAGAGAGGAGAAAAAATCATCAAAATCTCAACACTAATTATGGACTTGATGCAAAATGCTGAGAAGATTTTGGGGCTGAAACTTTGATAAGCTTTCACTTTTCAATCAGATAAAGTGTAGGGTTAGTTATTTTTAAAATGGACCAAATTCTTTCTGACTCATTCCTGGTAATTCAAGAAGGTCATAAATTTTACTTAATAATAAGATAGAATTATTAATATGTTACTAAAAAATTATATAAGTCTACATTAATGCAGAATTGGAAAAAGTTACTCTTACTGAATTACTGATAGGTAACATGAAAACTTCTCCATCTCAGAGACTAAAGAATGAATCCATAAATCTAGGGCAGAACATAGACGTCTAAATGAAAAAAAGCAAACTTTTATTCAAATTATAACTTTTTGGGGGGAAAAAACAAGTTGGAAGGTAACTTGTTTTACATCAATGTAACCTGTTGTAACCTATTAAAGATGTGTTGATTAAGAGCTGATTTAATGATACAAATTAAAATTGAAATATAAAACAATACAGTACTCTGATTTTCCATTGCTATGTAACAAATTGGCACAAATTTAGTAGCTTAAAACAATACCCATTTCTTATATCAGTTTTCCTGTCTAAGAAGTCTGGGTGTGTTTAGCTACGTGCCCTGCTCAGGATCTCACCAGGCACAACTCAAGGTGTTAGCTAGGGCTATAATTCTCACCTGAGCTCAGGAACTCTTCCAAATTCCCTGGTTCTTGAAAGAATTAATTTCCTCACCTGAGCTCAGGAACTCTTCCAAATTCCCTGGTTCTTGAAAGAATTAATTTCCTTATGGGTCTATGACTAAGGTCACCATTTCCTTGTTAGTTGGTCAGAGATCACTACTGGCATCTAGAGGCTACCTGTGCTATTTTTGGTCACATCAATGTTATACTATCTTCCAGGCCAGCAGAAGTATGACTCTTTGGCTTCTATTTCCCTCCAGTCTGCCAAGAGAGCCTTACGTGTTAATGTAATGGTGGGAGTGACTATCCCATCACCACATGACATAACCTAATCAAAGGAGTCACTGTATCACAACATTCATAGGTACCACTTGCTTCCCACTTATAGAGAAGGAATAACACAAGGTGTGACACCAGGGGTCAGGAATCTTGGAAACCATCTTAGAATCTGGCCTACTCACAGACAGAAATAATGTAAAGGATGCTACATAAGCAAAAGAGGAAGCATAAGATTGAGACCGGCAGAACAAAGAAAGGAAAAGACAATTACTATATAAGGCCCTGCCAGTCAAGTTCCAAGCATTGTGCCCAGAAAAAGAAAATGAAATGAAGAAATTAAAGATCAGAGAAATTAAGTAACTTGCCCTATATTATACAGTCTGGATATACACAATGGCAATGTTTGGATTAAATATCCAGGTTAATGCTCGATTACCTAGATAAAAGGATAGAGATGGGGTGTGAAGATGGAAGGAAAGGGTACTATTAAGTAAAGAGAGGCACAAGCAGAGGACAAAGAGATTCAGCAAAAAACCCCACAAACTACTCTGTTCAGCACGAACAGAGTAAACAATATGT
This sequence comes from Nycticebus coucang, assembly GCF_027406575.1. NCBI lineage: Eukaryota > Metazoa > Chordata > Mammalia > Primates > Lorisidae > Nycticebus > Nycticebus coucang. The sequence goes on along the minus strand of NC_069780.1, from coordinate 107,175,184 downwards.
GGTAGGGAATGGCTGGGGAGGTACTTGGAGAGATTGGCATGGACCCGGATTAAGAAGGGCCTTCTGAGAACTTAATCTTTAAGGCTACAAGAAACTACAGATGTTGTGGCGGGCACCTGTAGTCCCAGCTACTTGGGAGGCTGAGGCAGGAGACTCGCTTGAGCCCAGGAGTTGGAGGTTGCTGTGATGCCACAACACTCTACCCAGGGCGACAGCTAGAGGCTATCTCAACCCCCCCCCCCCCAAAAAAACAAAACAACTAAAGATGGATTTCAAGCAGAAGTGTGCCAAACTAATTTAATTTTAAAGATTCCTATTACAGGGATTGTGTATCACAGTCTTCACATGAAACTTTTTTTATTTTTTTTTTGAAATGGTCTCATTTTGAGACTCTTGGTAGAGTACTGTGGTGTCACAGCTCACAGCATCTTCAAAGTCTTGGGCTCAAGTGATTCTCTTGTCTCAGCCTCCCAAGTAGCTGAGACTACAGGCACTTGCCAAAACGTCTGGCTATATTTTTTAGAGAGGGGGGTCTCACTCTTGCTCAGGCATATCTTGAACTTGTGAGCACAAGCAATTCATCTGCCTCAGCCTCCAAGGCTGCTAGGATTACAGATGTGAGCCACTGCACCTGACTAACATAAAACTTTTAACCGTGTCACCTATTAGTTACCAGTACAAGTTATATATCAAATCCATATAGGAAAACTAAGAATTCATAACAAATGCTAAAGAATTCTAGGTAAAAATTAAAAAGAGAGAAACCCAGTTAAACACATTTTAAAAGAGCAAGGTGAAACCAGAGTTTTAAAAACAGTCGTGTAACTATATTGCTATCAAATGCCTACCTTTATTTCACCACTTCCACCAGAACTTAGTACATTTCTCCATCCTTGTTCTCTGGCCCTATTTATTCTCTCCAACTTTTGAGAAAAACAAACAAATAACACCATTTCAAGTATTTTATATAAAATACATGAAATATATTTAGCAATAAAATAGAAATCAGTGTATTCCTTTAAAAAAATTATGTGTATGGGGAATGGGAGGAATGAACCATGGAAAAACAGATTATCCTCTTACCCTTTCCTTTTCTTGTCTTTTCATTTGTTCAGCCTTCATTAAATTAATAATCTGTTAACAATTTTAAAGACAAACTTCTTAAAATTCTTGAAACTATTATCATTTTCAACTTGTCAAGGAAGAAAAATAAGAGCAAAAAACTACCTGATCCTTTTGTTTCTTTTCTTTTTCAATAAATTCCAAACTTCTCTTTCTTGGGGCTTCCTTAAATAAGAAAAGAACATTTTTATCAATAATAATTCCTATTTTTTCTAGTTTCAGCAGGAAAGTTAGTATACCCTTAGCAGAGTTATGCTTAGAGAGGTTAAAAAAAAGTTACAGGTATTTATTTGAAAGAAATTAGGAGGAAAGGTTTGGAGGCCTTATGCTATTAAGATTTTGCTGCTTCTTTAAATAATTATTTTGCAAAGCTTTAAAATAATCAGGCGGATGTCTTTATACCTCAAACATTTTCCTCCTTTCTTCTCCAGGATTCACTCTCTTCACTGGAGTTTGATGGGCCTGGACAAAAAGTAAAACTACCAATTAGACACAGATTTTGAGGCTCTCAAAATTCCAAATTTATGAAAATTTCAGAAAAAGGTAAAGGGAATTCTTCCATAACTCGTTCAAAATACATTATTTATTTTATTTTATTTTTTGTTTTTGAGACAAAGTCTCACTTTGTCCTTGGTAGAGTGCAATGGCCTAACAGCTCACAGCAACCTCCAGCTCTTGGGTTTAGGTGATTCTCTTGCCTCAGCCTCCCGAGTAGCTGGGACCACAGGCTCCCGCCACAACACCCAGTTATTTTTTTGTTGTAGTTTGACCAGGGCTGGGTTTGAACCCGTCACCCTCGGTATATAAAGCCGGCACCCTACTCACTGAGCCATAGGCACCGCTCCACAAAATACATTATTTTTAAAAATAAACACTCTAGTATTTGATGTGTTGTCTATCAAAACACTAGATTCAAAGAAACGATGGGAAAAAGTTCTTCCCCAATCTTTCAACTAGTTTTTTTGCTCAGACACAAATCTTAATGATTCTTTTATAATGTGCTTTGGCATTTTAATTAAATCATTATAGATCAACTTTATTGATCAATATATTTTAACTCAAGGCTCTATCAGTAACGTGGTAAGTGGCACTAACCTCATACCTGACTCCACTCTTAGGATGTTCACTCCCTGACGTAACCACCCAGCTAGTGGGTTGCCAGAGCAACTCTACCTCCTGACTATATTATAGGTTCTTAACTCCTACTGTCTAATTTTGGCTAGTTATTTCAATTCCACTCTTATTTAAGCTAATCATACATCTTACTACTTAACCCCAGAAAAGGTGCTAAAGTTGATGTGATGAAGATAATATCATCATATTTAAAAATAGTAGCTTTCAAATTTTTTCTAAAAGCAACCCACTGTAAGAAATGTATTTCCCATCTATACATAGTGAAGATACAGACACACTCTCCCCCACAAGTTTCATAAAATATCTTCATAGTAGACCCTGCTGCTTTCTAGTGCTTAGGGAAAAAAGTCTCTAATAAAAGCAAAATATGAAAGCATAAAGAAGTCTCTGCTCTTCACCCAATGAAATGACTTTCCCTGGCTCGGTTCCCATAGCACATAATGTTACAGCGCCAGTCACGTTCACTGAGGCTGGCAGGTTCCAGCCCAGCCCGGGCCAGTTACGACGACAACAACAAATGCAACAAAAAAAATAGCTGAGCATTGTGACAGGTGCCTGTAGTCCCATCTATTTGAGAGGCTGAGATAAGAGAATCACTTAAACTCATGAGTTTGAGCTTGCTATGAGCTGTGATGCCATAGTACTCTACCAAGGATGACATAGTGAGATTCTGTCTCCAGAAAAAAAAAAAAAAAAAAAGAGAGAGAGAGAAATGACTTTCCCACCACTAGTGGAGGGCAACTACTAGCGGAGGGCAACTACCAGTTTTCAAATAGTTGTGAAGACCTCTGGGACACTACTGTAGAAGTATATGAACAATTGTAGATAATGCTCTTTAATAAATAGTGTTACAAACACACAGCATTTCCAAGTATGCTCTATGTATATATATAAATCATTTAAACTAACAGGGAATGTTACCTGCAGCTTTGTAAAATTACACATTCCTTTCACACAAAGGAACACTATTTGGCAATGAAAAGGAAATAAAATATATATGGTACAACATGTATCAACCTTGAAAACAATGCTGAGTAAAAGAAGCCAGTCACCAAAGACCATGCCATATGATTACATTTCATATAAAATGAAATATCCAGAATAAGCAAATCAATACAGAGTCAGAAAGCTGTTGTCCAGGGTTGAGGGGGTAGAGGTAGAAAGGAAAGTGATTGCAAATGGGAAATGAATTTATTTTTAGAGTGATGAAAATGTTCTAAAATCGATTGTGGAGTTGGTTGTACAACTCTGGGAATATATCAAAACCATTTAATTAATAGGCAAGCTGTATAATATGTAAATTATATCTCAGTAAGGCTATTTTAAAAAGTACATATCTCCAAAAAGAAAAAAAAAGGTACATATCTCCAAGAGTTGCTAAATGGTCTTTAGACACAGAGTCCCACACAGTAGTTTTTTGACAAGGTCCACAAGTATAATTTTTATGCAGCTACTCTAGCACCAGTCTCAAAATTTGTAAACCACAACATCAATTTTCTTTTTTATTTTTGAGACAGAGTTTTACTTTGTCACTCTCAGTAGAGTGCTGCAGAATCATAGCTCACAGCAACCTCAAACTCCTGGGCTCAAGCAATCCTCTTCGCAGCCTCCCATGTAGCTAGGACTACAGGCGCCCGCCTCAATGTCCAGATATTTTTAGAGATGGAGTTCAGGCTGGTCTTGAACTCCTGAGCTCAGGCAGTCCACCTGCCTTGGCTTCCCAGAGTGCTAGGATTACAGACGCACAACATCAATTTGAAAATATTGAGTAATAAAGTAGCTCAATATAAATGAGTAGGTTTTATGTATGTTACACAATAAGGTGGGATAAAAAAAAGAATGTTTAACTAAAATACCAACGTACTCTTCGGTAAGCTATATGAAGGCAAAGGTTGTATTCATCATCTGATGTTCCATATTGCCTTATATTTAAATAGAAGATATTCAAATATTTGTGAAATCAAAAACCAAGCTGTTCCTATGAGATGACACAGGTATTTTTCAGGACACTATTTCTAAACTGAAGAGAAAAATACAGTAAGATAAAACATTCCTACTCAGAGAACTGTTTTGTGTTTCTTTTTAAAAATCAGAGGCAGGGCGGCGCCTGTGGCTCAGTGAGTAGGGCGCCGGCCCCACATGCCGAGGGTGGCGGGTTCAAACCCAGCCCTGGCCAAACTGCAACAAAAAAATAGCCAGGCATTGTGGCGGGTGCCTGTAGTCCCAGCTGCTCGGGAGGCTGAGGCAAGAGAATCATGTAAGCCCAAGAGTTAGAGGTTGCTGTGAGCCGTGTGACACCACGGAACTCTACCCGAGGGCGGTACAGCGAGACTCTGTCTCTACAAAAAAAAAAAATCAGAGGCAAGGCTTGGTGCCTGTAGCTCAAGCAGCTAAGGCACCAGCCACATACACCAGAGCTGGTGGTTTCGACTCCAGTCCAGGCCTGCTAAACGACGACAACTACAGCCAAAAAATGGCTGTGGTGTTGTGGGTGTCCTAGCTACTTGGGAGGCTGAGGCAAAAGAATTGCTTAAGCTCAGAAGTTGGAGGTTGGTGTGAGCTGTGATGCTACAGCACTCTACCCAGGGCTACAGCTTGAGGCTCTGTCTAAAAAAAAAAAAAATCAGAGGCAAAATAATTAAATACATCCACAGAGCTCCCTCTAGTGGCTTAATAACCATTCCTTTGCTTTAACACAACCTTGAAAAATCAAACTGTGATTGTTACAGCAACTAGAACAAAAATCAGTCTTTGATATGCAAATATTTTGTTGACATGTTGAGTAATAATACACATTAACTTAAATTTGTGGAATTAAAACATGGTAAGACAGTATCATTAAATGGTTATGGTATTCCTTATAAACTCATTTTCAAGCTTAAAAGTTAAAAATTCTAACAAGCCATTATGAATTTGAATCTAAAAGATGCTTTAGATGAGTTCCTGGGAGGAAAAGAAGTCTTTAAAAAGTCCAGGGGAAAACTTATTTAAAAAATCATGTAAAAATCATATTTAAAATACTTTAGAAAATTTCTTAGGCAAGTTAAAAAACTCACAGATTTGATTGCCATTTCTTTTCTAGCTTTAAAAATTTTTCCTGAAATCTTTTTCTACTTTTTTCATTGTAGCAAAATATACACAACAAAATTTACAATTTTAGCTACTTTTAAGGGTATAGTAGTACTGTATTAAGTACTTACATACCATTGTGTGCACAGAAATTTAGTTTTAAGCAAAATGTTTTTAAAATAAGCTGTATGATATTCCAAGTGTTGAACTATTATTTAGTACTCAATGGTTTGACTCAGAAAATCACAATTATCTGCCTGAAAAGTTCGAGGGCAACTACCTTGATTGAAATCCAAACCATTTGTAACTATTACCTGAATCATGTTTTATCATTCAGAATTATTATTATTGTTTGTTTTGAGACAGAGTCTCATTATGTCACCCTCAGTAGAGTGCTGTGGCATCACAGTTCACAGCAACCTCAAACTCTTGGGCTCAAGCAATTCTCTTGCCTCAGCCTCCCATGTAGCTGGGACTACAGGCGCCTGCCACAATGTCCAGCTATTTTTTTTGTTGTAGTTGTCACTGTTGTTCTAGCACACCTGGGCTGGGTTTGAATCTGCCAGCCCCGTATATGGTCGGCATCCTAACCACTGAGCTATAGGTGCCACGCCCATTGAGAATATTTTATAGGCTGGGCATGGTGGCTCATGCCTATAATCCTCTCCAGGAGGCTGAGGCAGGTGGATTGCTTGAGCTCATGAGTTGGAGACCAGTGTGAGCAAGAGGGAGACCTCATCTCTATAAAATAGCAGGGCATTGTGGTTCCTGTAGTCTCAGCTATTTGACAGGCTAAGGCAAGAAGATTGCTTGAGCCCAAGAGTTTGAGGTTGCTGTAAGCTATGACACCACAGCACCCTACCAAAGGTAACAAAGTGAGACTCTGTCTTAAAAAAAATAATTATAATATTTTACAGATATCTGTTATTCAGAATATTAGTAACTAGAATCTAAAAATTCCACAACATGCTATTTTTGTATACTGACTAAATATAAAATTAACTGAAAATGAAGGCAATTATTAAGAAAACAAACATATAGGTCAAGCATTGTGGCTCACGCCTGTAATCCTAGCACCCTGGGAAGCAAAGGTAGGTGGATTGCCTGAGCTCAGGAATTCAAGACCAGCCTGAGCCAGAGTGAGACCCCATCTCTAAAAAAAATAGCTGGTGGTGGTAGCAGTAGTACCCTGTTTCCCCAAAAATAAGACAGTGTCTTATTTTAAGGTGTGCTCCCAAAGATGCGCTAGGTCTTATTTTCAGGGGACATCTTATCTTTCCTGTAAGTAGGTCTTATTTTCAGAGGATGTCTTATTTTTGGGATAACAGGGTAGTAGTAGTAGTAGCAGTGGTAGTAGTCCCAGCTACTAGGAAGGCTAAAGCAAAGGATTGCTTGAGCCCAAGAGTTTGAGGTTGCTGTGAGCTATGACATCATGGCACTCTACCAAGGGTGACAAAGTAACACTCAGTCTCAAAAAAAAAGAAAACCAATATATAATTTTATTCTACCAGCCATAAAAAACAAACAAACAAAAGAAAACCCCAGACTGTATATCTGGCCACGAACCTGCCCAAAGGTGAGGTGAGAGACCTTTTGTTGTACCATTAGTCAAGTCTCACCAAGAGTTCTGATCTTTCTACTCAGGCTAATATGTGACGAAGAGATAAGGTTAACTTTATTTCTGCAAGTCCATCCAGTATGTGTTCCTTATAGCTATAATGACATAAATATACAAACACCCCATATTCCCTTCTCCATACTTCCATACCAATGGCAGTTTTGTTCCCTGGAAGGATAAAGAATTCCATGTGCATATAAAACAAATTACATATGCAAACGTTATTTGAAATAAATAAGCACCTCCAGAATTGTCTTTGAAATAAATTTAATTTGAATTCATATTTCACTAGACTTTATTTGTAGAAATAAAACGTATTTTCAAAGAAATTTTAATACAGGTCCTTTTCTTTTTTCAAATGGAGTCTCACTCTGTCACCTAGGCTAGAGTGCTGTGGCGCTATAACTCACAGTAACCTCAAACTTTTGGGTTCAAGTGATCCTCTTGCCTCAGCCTCTTCAGTAGCTGGGACTCCAGGTGCCTGCCACAATGCCCGACTATTTTTTTCCGGGTTAAAATCATTTTTGAGGGATTTTTAGTGTCTAGTTTTTCTATATATATGGGAGGAATGGGTCTCACTCTTGCTCAGGCTGGTCCTGAACTCCTGAGCCCAAGTGATCCACCTGTCTTGGCCTCCTAGAGTGCTGAGATTATAGACATGAGCCATCTCCCATGTCTGGGCCATGATTTTTTTTTGAGACAAGAGTTTTAGTTTGTTGCCCTCGGTAAAGTGCTGTGGCATCACAGCTTACAGCAACCTCCAGCTCTTGGGCTTAGGCAATTCTCCTGCCTCAGCCTTCTGAGTAGCTGGGATTACAGGCGCCTGCCGTAACACCTGGCTACATGATTTTTTTTTTTTTTTTTTTTGGAGACAAGAGTCTCACTTTGTTGCCCTGGGTAGAGTGCGGTGGTGTCACAGCTCACAGCAACCTCAACTCCTGGACTTAGGCGATTCTCTTGCCTCAGCCTCCCGAGTAGCTGGGACTACAGGTGCCCACCATGGTGCCCGGCTATTTTTTGTTGCAGTTTGGCTGGAGCCAGGTTTGAACCCACCACCCTCGGTATATGGGGCTGGTGCCCTACTCACTGAGCCATGTTTCTTTAAAAGGACATTTGTAAGAATGTAACCAACCTGGCTGACTTCTTATCAATGAAATATAAAACAACCACTAATAATCACAAAACAAAAAATTGCAGAAAGTATATACAGGAGGTCCATAAAGTTTGTGTACAAGTTAGAAGTTTTACATTATAAATTGCTCATCAACTTTATGGACAACCTGTATGATAAGAACACATCTATAAAATCTCAGAACTGTGTTAAAAATATAGGAAATAACCTGGTTTCCTGTACCCTCAACGAATCCCCAACAATAAAAAAAAAAAAAAAAAAAGAGAGAGAGAGAGGAGAAAAAAATATATAGGAAATGATGCTGGGCACGGTGGCTCACCCCTGTAATCCTAGCACTCTGGGAGGCCAAGGCTGGTAGATTGCTTGAGCTCAGGAGTTCCAGACCAGTCTGAGCAAGAGCCAAATCCCATCTCTACTAAAAACAGAAAAACTAGCTGGGCATTGTGGTGGATGCCTGTAGTCCTTGCTACTTGGGAGGCTGAGGCAGGAGGATTGCTTGAGTTAAAGAGTTTGAGGTTGCTGTGAACTATGATGATGCCACAGCACTCTACCCAGGATGACAGTTGAGACTCTGCCTCTAGGAAAAAAAGCAAAAAACCAGGCAATGTATTTTGAATAAATACTGGAAGGCCCACAACAAAATTAAGTTAATTAAAAGCAGTGCTTAGACACTAAAAATATGTTTCTTTTCTCTATTATGTAAAACTGTCAAAAGCATATCAAAAGAGAACAGGAAATTTATACATACTTCAGGGAAAAAAATTCAAAGTTATACTAATTAAATTACTTCAAAGAACCAAATAACTTTAATAGAAATCAACTATCTTGGGTGGTGCCTGTGGCTCAGTGAGTAGGGTGCCGGCCCCATGTCCCGAGGTTGGCGGGTTCAAACCCAGCCCCGCAAACTGTAACAAAAACAACAACAAGAAAAAAATAGCTGGACGTTGTGGCGGGTACCTGTAGTCCCAGCTACTCAGGAGGCTGAGGCAAGAGAATCGCCTAAGCCCAAGAGCTGGAGGTTGCTGTGAGCTGTGACACCACAGCACTGTACCTAGGGCGATAAAGTAAGATTCTGTCTCTAACAAAAGAAATCAACTATCTCAAGAATTAGACATGTTTGTAAAAAATCAATTTAAAATGTTACCTTTTAAAAATATATTGGTATTATTTAAAAAAAATTTATGGGTGACTTTTTGATACATAACAATTGTACATATTTATGGGGTACACGTATTATTTTGATGCACCCATACAATGTATAATGATCAAATGAGAGAGTGTGAGACATCCATCACCTCAGTAGTTACTTTCAAGCATTAAGAATTAGAAGCTCGGCGCTGCTGCTGGCCGCGCGCGGGGCTGCCGCCCAAGAAACTTTTTTAAAAAACCTCTTAAAGGACTTCCCGGGGACCTCGCCGCCCGGCTCAGGAACCCGGCCCGGGGTCGCCACCCGGACAAGTTCCCTCGTCCCAACTGGGGTGAAGCGAGGAACCCCCGCCCGCGGCGCGCACGCTGGGCCGGCTCAGAAAAAGTATCAAAAGAATGGTGGAGGACAGACATGTTCTCCAGGACGGAAAGCAAATAGTTCTTACTGCAGAAGAGTGTTTTGAAAATCAAGCTTGGCAAGCCCTGAGGGAAAAGAAACTACTTTTGTTTTCTTACTCTTTAAGAAGTCCACAGGCACAAGAACTTAAAGAGCAAGAGGAAGTGAAAGGAAAATTAGGGCAAGGAAACAGATAAAAGAAATCACTCATGAGGAAGAATCAGCAGAAAACTCCAGGCAACATGAAGAACCAGTCCAGAACAACCCCGCCAAGGGACCATGAGGTAGCTACTGCAGAGGATTCCACCTATACAGAAATGTTAGGAATGACAGAAAGGGAATTTAGAATACACATGTTGAAAACAATGAAAGAAATGATGGAAACAATGAAGGAAACTGCTAATAAAGTGGAAAATAACCAAAAGGAAATCCAAAAACAGAATCAAATCAGAGATGAACGATATGAAGAATATAAAAAGGATATAGCAGAGCTGAAGGAAATGAAACAGTCAATCAGGGAACTTAAAGATGCAATGGAAAGTATCAGCAACAGGTTAGACCATGCAGAAGAAAGAATTTCAGAGGTAGAAGACAAAGTTTTTGAGATAACTCAGATAGTAAAAGAGGCAGAAAAGAAGAGAGAGAAAGCAGAACGTTCACTGTCAGAATTATGGGACTTTATGAAACGTTCCAACATACGAGTTATAGGAATTCCAGAAGGGGAAGAAGAATGCCCCAGAGGAATGGAAGCCATACTAGAGAATATTATAAAAGAAAATTTCCCAAACATCACCAAAGATTCTGACACACTGCTTTCAGAGGGCTATCGGACCCCAGGTCGCCTCAACTCTAACCGAGCTTCTCCAAGACACATTGTGATGAACCTGTCCAAACTCAAGACAAAAGAAAAGATTCTGCAAGCTGCCAGGAGTAAGCGCCAGTTGACCTACAGGGGCAAATCCATCAGAGTGACCTCAGACTTCTCTAATGAAACTTTCCAAGCAAGAAGACAATGGTCATCTACCTTTAATCTACTTAAACAGAACAATTTTCAGCCCAGAATTCTGTACCCTGCTAAGCTAAGCTTCAAAATTGATGGAGAAATCAAATCATTTACGGATATACAAACATTGAGGAAATTCACCACAACAAGACCAGCTCTACAGGGAATACTTCAACCTGTTCTGCACACTGACCACCACAATGGATCAGCAGCAAAGTAAGAACTCAGAAATCAAAGGACAGAACCTAACCTCCACACTGATGCAAAAGATAAAACTAAGCAATGGACTCTCACCAAATAAGACGAATAGAATACTACCACACTTATCAATTATCTCCATAAATGTTAATGGCTTGAATTCCCCACTGAAGAGACATAGATTGGCTGACTGGATTAAAAAACACAAGCCATCCATTTGCTGTCTGCAAGAAACACACCTGGCTTCAAAAGACAAATTAAAGCTCCGAGTCAAGGGTTGGAAGACAATTTTTCAGGCAAATGGAATTCAGAAGAAAAGAGGAGTTGCAATCTTATTTTCAGATACATGTGGATTTAAAGCAACTAAAGTCAAAAAAGACAAAGATGGTCACTTTATATTGGTCAAGGGAAAACTACAACAAGAAGACACTTCAATTCTAAATATCTATGCACCAAATTTAAATGCTCCCAGATTCTTGAAACAGACCTTACTCAGTCTGAGCAATATGATATCTGATAATACCATCATAACAGGGGACTTTAACACACCTCTTACAGAGCTGGACAGATCCTCTAAACAGAAATTAAACAAAGATATAAGAGATTTAAATGAGACCCTAGAACAATTATGCTTGATAGACGCATATAGAACACTCCACCCCAAAGATAAAGAATATACATTCTTCTCATCACCCCATGGAACATTCTCCAAAATTGATCATATCCTGGGACACAAAACAAATATCAACAGAATCAAAAGAATTGAAATTTTACCTTGTATCTTTTCAGACCATAAGGCACTAAAGGTGGAACTCAACTCTAACAAAAATGCTCGACCCTATCCAAAGGCATGGAAATTAAACAATCTTCTGTTGAATAACAGATGGGTGCAGGAAGAAATCAAACAGGAAATCACTAACTTCCTTAAGCATAACAACAATGAAGACACAAGCTACCAAAACCTGTGGGATACTGCAAAAGCAGTTTTGAGAGGAAAATTCATCGCTTTAGATGCCTACATTCGAAAAACAGACAGAGAGCACATCAACAATCTCACAAGAGACCTTATGGAATTGGAAAAAGAAGAACAATCTAAGCCTAAACTCAGTAGAAGAAAAGAAATCTCCAAAATCAAATCAGAGATCAATGAAATTGAAAACAAAAGAATCATTCAGAAAATTAATGAAACAAGGAGTTGGTTTTTTGAAAAAATAAATAAAATAGATAAACCATTGGCCAGACTAACTAGAAATAGAAAAGTAAAATCTCTAGTAACCTCAATCAGAAACGATAAAGGGGAAATAACAACTGATCCCACAGAGATACAAGAGATCATCTATGAATACTACCAGAAACTGTATGCCCAGAAATTTGACAATGTGAAGGAAATGGATCAATATTTGGAATCACACCCTCTCCCTAGACTTGGCCAGGAAGAAATAGACCTCCTGAACAGACCAATTTCAAGCACTGAGATCAAAGAAACAATAAAAAAGCTTCCAACTAAAAAATGCCCTGGTCCAGATGGCTTCACTCCAGAATTCTATCAAACCTTCAAGGAAGAGCTTATTCCTGTACTGCAGAAATTATTCCAAAAAATTGAGGAAGAAGGAATCTTCCCCAACACATTCTATGAAGCAAACATCACCCTGATACCAAAACCAGGAAAAGACCCAAACAAAAAGGAGAATTTCAGACCAATCTCACTCATGAATATAGATGGAAAAATTCTCAACAAAATCCTAGCCAATAGATTACAGCTTATCATCAAAAAAGTCATTCATCATGATCAAGCAGGCTTCATCCCAGGGATGCAAGGCTGGTTCAACATACGCAAGTCCATAAACGTTATCCACCATATTAACAGAGGCAAAAATAAAGATCACATGATCCTCTCAATAGATGCAGAAAAAGCATTTGATAAAATCCAGCATCCTTTTCTAATTAGAACACTGAAGAGTATAGGCATAGGTGGCACATTTCTAAAACTGATTGAAGCTATCTATGACAAACCCACAGCCAATATTTTACTGAATGGAGTAAAACTGAAAGCTTTTCCTCTTAGAACTGGAACCAGACAAGGTTGTCCTCTGTCACCTTTACTATTCAACATAGTGCTGGAAGTTCTAGCCAATACAATTAGGCAAGACAAGGAAATAAAGGGAATCCAAATGGGAGCAGAGGAGGTCAAACTCTCCCTCTTTGCTGACGACATGATCTTATACTTAGAGAACCCCAAAGACTCAACCACAAGACTCCTAGAAGTCATCAAAAAATACAGTAATGTTTCAGGATATAAAATCAATGTCCACAAGCCAGTAGCCTTTGTATACACCAATAACAGTCAAGAGGAGAAGCTAATTAAGGACACAACTCCCTTCACCATAGTTTCAAAGAAAATGAAATACCTAGGAATATACCTAACGAAGGAGGTGAAGGACCTCTATAAAGAAAACTATGAACTCCTCAGAAAGGAAATAGCAGAGGATATTAACAAATGGAAGAACATACCATGCTCATGGCTTGGAAGAATCAACATTGTTAAAATGTCTATACTTCCCAAAGCAATCTACCTATTCAATGCCATTCCTATCAAAGTACCTACATCGTACTTTCAAGATTTGGAAAAAATGATTCTGCGTTTTGTATGGAACCGGAAAAAACCCCGTATAGCTAAGGCAGTTCTTAGTAACAAAAATAAAGCTGGGGGCATCAGCATACCAGATTTTAGTCTGTACTACAAAGCCATAGTGCTCAAGACAGCATGGTACTGGCACAAAAACAGAGACATAGACACTTGGAATCGAATTGAACACCAAGAAATGAAACTAACATCTTACAACCACCTAATCTTCGATAAACCAAACAAGAACTTACCTTGGGGGAAAGACTCCCTATTCAATAAATGGTGTTGGGAGAACTGGATGTCTGCGTGTAAAAGACTGAAACTGGACCCACACCTTTCCCCACTCACAAAAATTGATTCAAGATGGATAAAGGACTTAAATTTAAGGCACGAAACAATAAAAATCCTCAAAGAAAGCATAGGAAAAACACTGGAAGATATTGGCCTGGGGGAAGACTTCATGAAGAAGACTGCCATGGCAATTGCAACAACAACAAAAATAAACAAATGGGACTTCATTAAACTGAAAAGCTTCTGTACAGCTAAGGTGACGATAACCAAAGCAAAGAGACAACCCACACAATGGGAAAGGATATTTGCATATTTTCAATCAGACAAAAGCTTGATAACCAGGATCTATAGAGAACTCAAATTAATCCACATGAAAAAAGCCAACAATCCCTTATATCAATGGGCAAGAGACATGAATAGAACTTTCTCTAAAGACGACAGACGAATGGCTAACAAACACATGAAAAAATGTTCATCATCTCTATATATTAGAGAAATGCAAATCAAAACATCCCTGAGATACCATCTAACCCCAGAGAGAATGGCCCACATCACAAAATCTCAAAACTGCAGATGCTGGCGTGGATGTGGAGAGAAGGGAACACTTTTACACTGCTGGTGGGACTGCAAACTAGTACAACCTTTCTGGAAGGAAGTATGGAGAAACCTCAAAGCACTCAACCTAGACCTCCCATTCGATCCTGCAATCCCATTACTGGGCATCTACCCAGAAGGAAAAAAATCCTTTAATCATAAGGACACTTGTACTAGACTGTTTATTGCAGCTCAATTTACAATCGCCAAAATGTGGAAACAGCCTAAATGCCCACCAACCCAGGAATGGATTAACAAGCTGTGGTATATGTATACCATGGAATACTATTCAGCCATTAAAAAAAATGGAGACTTTACATCCTTCGTATTAACCTGGATTGAAGTGGAAGACATTATTCTTAGTAAAGCATCACAAGAATGGAGAAGCATGAATCCTATGTACTCAATCTTGATATGAGGACAATTAATGACAATGAAGGTTATGGGGGGGTGCAGAAAGAGGGATGGAGGGAGGGGGGTGGGGCCTTAGTGTGTGTCACACTTTATGGGGGCAAGACATGATTGCAAGAGGGACTTTACCTAACAATTGCAATCAGTGTAACAGGCTTATTGTACCCTCAATGAATCCCCAACAATAAAAAAAAAAAAAAAAAAAAAAAGAATTAGAAGCTCAGTGCCTAAAAGCAAGGTTTTTATTTGGCCTGTAAGTGCAGTTACAATATAAAGAATATTGCTTTGCTGATTTGGAATGTGTTCAATCATTCATTCACTCATTTAAAAAAAGTTTTCTAGACACTTACTTTATGCAAAGAAGTATAAACACAATTTTAACTTCAGAGAGCTGACAATTTAATAATAACATTAAGAAGATATACCCAAAGTTCTGAAGGAGTTCAGATAAGGAATTATTTTTCTGCTTTTTTTGGTGGATGTGGGAAAGAAAAACAATTAAGAAGAAATCAGAAAGGTCTTGTGGAACAAAAGTTATGTGAGGTGTTTCCTGCCTTCCCCAGATCAGTGCAAAACTCTGAACATTCACCACCTGCTGATGTGACTGTGCTCCAGACAATGACGTCAATATTTTATCAGTCTAGAAGGTAACAATGCGAATACTCATTACACAACTTGCTCCTTTCGGCTTTTTTCTAAGCCTGTATCTTACTAGTTAGGCTATAATATTTGACTGCAGAAGGAGCAGTTACTCATTTTGTATCCTCCAATGGCTTACAGGATATACCATAGTATCAATGTTACCTGCATCTACGGGGAGAGACAAATAAAAGAACATTCAAAAAGGATGAGGGGGTACAGAATGAACAAAGGCAAGAAAGATAAAAATACGTACAAGGTATAGTTAGTAATTAGCGAGAAGTCCAATGTAGCTAAGACTCAGAATTCTGGAAGGTCTTTAATATACACCCATGAGTACACCTTCTAATTTGCCCCTAAGTATTTTCTATATGAACATACTTTATAAAATTTTTTAATATCAATGAGCAGATCTGAGTTTCTAGGTTACAAAAGAAAGTATAGAAAATATACTAATTTTTAGTGTTTTCAGCACTACTATTAATAACCTTAGACTACTTGTCTTTTTTTTTTTTGTAAGGATAGAATCTCACTTTGTTGCCCTCAGTAGAGTGCCGTGGTGTCACAACTCACAGCAACCTTCAGCTCTTGGGCTTAGGCGATTCTCTTGTCTCAGCCTCCCAAGTAGCTGGGACTACAGGTGCCCATCACAACACCTGGCTATTTTTTTTCTTACAGTTTGGCCGGGGGCGGGTTTCAACCCTCCACCCTCGGTATATGGGGCTGCTACCCTACTCACTGAGCCACAGGTGCCGCCTGACTACTTGTCTTTTTAACTGAAGGAAATAGTTACAAACTACTGTTTTCTTACTGTTGACCTTAGAAAAAAATAAGACATACTCCAGTAGTAACAGTGGTTACAGGGCTGGCCACATACACCAAGGCTGGTGGGTTTGAGCCCAGCATGGGGCTAACTGAACAAGGACAACGACGACAACAACAAAAAAATAGCCAGGCATTGTGGTGGGTGCTTGCAGTCACAGCTACTTGGGAGGCTGAGGCAAGTTGCTGTGAGCTGTGATGCCATAACACTCTACTGAGGGCAACATAGTGAGACTCTGTCTCAAAAAAAAAAATAGTTACCAATTTGCTAAAACAATAACAAAATGTTTTATTTAAAACTGAGTTTCACCAAAATTTTTTATAATTCTTTTTGAAGAATTTTATTCTTCTTTTTGAAGAATTATAAAAAATTTTGGTGAGTGACTTGACAAAGTTACCACTCATTCATTCACTTGTTTAGTAAATACTTATTGAGCACTTACTACTTGCCAGGAACTATTAGACAGGCACCAGTGAACAACAATAAAAACTCTACCTTCATGGAGCTTATATCCTGTAATGGACAAATCAATAAAAATTAGATAAAATAAAGCAGACAAGAAATGTGGGGGTGGATGGAGGGATGGCTGTTATTTGATAGTCATCAAGAATGGTTCTATTCACAAAGCCAGTTTTGAGCACAGATACGATGGCAAGTATAAAGCCGTTTTTGCAAGTAAGTACCCAGCATGTGTAAGGTGACAAGGTTTGGCATGGCTCGACTGGGACTAGCAAGAGAGGAATAGAAAATGAGGCTTGGAAAGAGAGTGAGGCTGTCTTGAGGACTCTGGTCACAGAGTAGGCCTCTGTGAGGACTCTGGTTTTTAATGAGGGAAATGAAAAGCCACTGGGAAGTTTTAAGCAAGAAGAGTGCAAGGATCTGACCTCCAATATATAAAAGAACATTCAGGTTGCTCAGGTGAGATCAGAATGAAGATGGTAAGTTTGAAAGCAATAAGATTTGTCAGAAGATTGGTTATCATAACCCCAGTGAAAAATGAGAGTAGCCAGAACTAATGCATTGGTAAAAGTAATGAGAAGCTGTCACACTGAATATGGTTTGAAGGCAGGGTTGACTGAACATGATGCTGAAAGAGTAGTCGACAATGACTCCAAAAGTCTGATGAGAATGAATGGAAGGACAAAGTTGCCACTTACTGAAGACCAATTGGGGCAGAGGGAGTAATCAGGAGTTCAGTTTTACATGTTAATTTTGAGATGCCTATTAGAAATGTAATTGGGGGCTCAGTGCCCGCACCTCAGTCGTTAAGTTGCCGGCCATATGCACCGGAGCTGGAAGGTTCAAACCCAGCCCTGGCCAAACTGCAACCAAAAGATGGCCGGGCGTTGTGGTGGGCGCCTGTAGTCCCAGCTGCTCAGGAGGCTGAGGCGGGAGAATCGCTGAAGCCCAGGAGCTAGAGGTTGCTGTGAGTCCTGTGACATCATGGCACTCTACTGAAGGTAATAAAGTGAGACTCTGTCTCTACAAAAAAAAAAAAAAAAAAAGAAAAATAGCTGGGCGTTGTAGAAGGTGCCTGTAGTCCCAGTGGCTTGAGAGGCTGAGGTTGCTGTGAGCTATGACCCCACAGCACTCTACCAAGGATAACATAGTAAGACTCTGGGAGGCTGAGGCAAGAGAATCGCGTAAGCCCAAGAGTTAGAGGTTGCTGTGAGCCGTGTGATGCCATGGCACTCTACCCGAGGGTGGTACAGTGAGACTCTGTCTCTACAAAAAAAAAAGAAAAAAAGAAAAAAGAAAGAAAGAAAGAAATCTAATTGGAGATATTAATATGACTAACGAGTCTGAAGGGAGTCCAAGCTAGAGACATAAATTTGGGAGTCAGTTTACAGATGTTGACAACTAAAAAGTTATGGCTATAAAATGCAAAAGCACTAAAGGTCTTGAGTGCTTCAGCATTGAGAGGTCAAGGATAGGAGAAGGAACTTGCCAAAGAGGCTGAGAAGAAGCTGTCAATAAGGCAGAAGCAAAACCAGAATCTCAATTTCTTGAGCTTACGTGAAGAAAATATTTAAAGAAGGGAGGTAATCTAGTCAGGTGTTGTGGCAGGCACCTGTAGTCCCAGCTACTTGGAAGGCAGAGGCAGGAGAATCACTTGAGCCCAGGAGTTGGAGGTTGCTATGAGCTGTGATGCCATGGCACTCTACCCAGGGCAACAGCTTAAGGCTGTCTCAAAAAAAAAAAAAAAAAAAAAAAAAAAAAGAAAGAGTTGCTATTATTCATAATGACACACATAATGGCATGACAATAAATGAGAGTTCTAAGGTCAGGTTAAAGACAAGATTATTCAAAGAGAATGATCAAGAAAATAAAAGACCATGTACTAAAGGGAAGTGTCATCTTTTTAGATACTGAAATCACAAGGAATCAATGACAAAACTGGAAAGAGTGACAGTGAGTCAGGTGTTAAACTCTTCAAAAAATGAGGGTCTTCAGACAACCTAACACAGAGGGGTAGCAGGTAAAACATCTGGGAGCAAAAGCAGAACTGGGGAGGAGGGTGTGGAGAGTAGGGAGTCTGGCAGTGAGAGGCCAAGAAAGCATCTCCTTCAGCCTACCACAAGACCAGCAGTACCAGGGATTACAAAGAGAACAGCCCCACACAAAGGGCTGCAGAACAGCGTGCTCAGGGAATAGCTCATTCTTACAACAAAAAAAGTAAGGACATCTTTAGACGTTTAAAAATACAGGGGATTTTGCTGAAAATACACCATAAAAGGGCTTTGTGGAAGAGTTTAAGAAATTATTTAGGAACGCTTTGCTCCAGGTATCGGAGCAAGATGGCAGCCGAGTAACAGCTTCCTTGCATCTGGGCACCGTGAGTCTGGGGAGATAGGACTCCAGGCATCTCTGGCTGGTGGGAACTGCCTAGCATCACTCCTATGAGGATACAGGGAGTCAGCGAGAGACTTCTGGACCCCAAGAGGAGGACTAAAACAGTGGAAAACCGGCAAGTGGTCGCGTGTGTTCAACCCGTCTAAACCCGCCCACAACTGTAAGTTCAGTAGCAGCGAGACTGCAAACCAGAAAGGCCTTACCTGTGAACTCTTTTGATGTCCTTGGACTTGGCACTGAGTTGAACTGCCTTGGGGAAGGCCTGAGTGGGAGTGCGGAGAACTTTGGCCGTTGTCTAGGGCCCCAGTCTGAGCCGCTGAGCCAGACGGAGCTAATAGTGTTTGGCGGTGGGTCACACGGATCCATTGTCAGTGATCTGCCCCGGCAAGCTCCGCCCTCAGGGTCGCAGAGCTAGAAACGGGTGGGAGCTGGTAACCCAGCAACCAAGAAGCCTAAGGGTGGGGTCTGAGCCGCCTTGCAGCCCTAACCCTCAGGGGCAGAGTGAGACCGGTTTTGGCACACTGAGTAAGTGGATAGCCACTTCAGCAGTGATTCCAGCAAGAAAGCTGGGAAAGCTTCTGCTCAGCAAGTTTACAAGTTCAAAGTGCCTTTTAAGTGGGCTGAAGAGAGATTTAGGGTGTCTACCTGCTGGGGTTTGAGAAATCAGCAGCCTCCAGTCGTATCAGAACTGTGACTAACATCTCATACCCCAAAAGACCACGTGTTGCCCAGACAATATTCAACAACATATACAAACTGCTTTGTTTTTGGTTGTGTATTTTTTTTTTCTTCTTTTTTTGTTTGGTTGGGTTTTTTTGTTTGTTTATTTTGACGTTGTTGATGTTCTTTTGTTTCTTAATTTCAATCTTTTCCATACAGATCCCTTTTCCTTTCTCAATTTTTCTAGTTTAATTATAATTTCCCATTGCTGCCTTTTTTAATAACTACAACTTCATTTTTGCTAGTGTTTCTACCGCTATCACTTGGTTTTTCACCCAATTTTATCGCCATAAAGTTTTCTGTTTGCTTGTTTTGGTTTGATTTATAGCATTTTTGTCTTTCCTCTCTACTTGGTGGAGGTGGGGTACTGTGTCTGACCAGGTTAGCAAAGAGCTGCTGACCTCAAGGGAACCACCCAACTGGGCACCCAACCCCCAGAAGGTGGGGTTTTTTAAGGTTGTGTCAAAGTACCCTACTGTACACCTATATTGCCCTGTCTCCCTCTTTCTGTGCCTCTCTTCTTTTTGTCAATATTCCTTATCCCTACCTCCTCTCCTTTCTCTATCTTTCTTTTTTTTCTTATCACTCGGTCCTCCTTTCTTTCATCCCTTTTTTGCTCTTTAACCTTCTCACCTTTCTGGTCCTGTAACCCTTAGTCCACAGGCACGAGAACTTAAAGAGCAAGAGGAAGTGAAAGGAAAATTAGGGCAAGGAAACAGATAAAAGAAATCACTCATGAGGAAGAATCAGCAGAAAACTCCAGGCAACATGAAGAACCAGTCCAGAACAACCCCGCCAAGGGACCATGAGGTAGCTACTGCAGAGGATTCCACCTATACAGAAATGTTAGGAATGACAGAAAGGGAATTTAGAATACACATGTTGAAAACAATGAAAGAAATGATGGAAACAATGAAGGAAACTGCTAATAAAGTGGAAAATAACCAAAAGGAAATCCAAAAACAGAATCAAATCAGAGATGAACGATATGAAGAATATAAAAAGGATATAGCAGAGCTGAAGGAAATGAAACAGTCAATCAGGGAACTTAAAGATGCAATGGAAAGTATCAGCAACAGGTTAGACCATGCAGAAGAAAGAATTTCAGAGGTAGAAGACAAAGTTTTTGAGATAACTCAGATAGTAAAAGAGGCAGAAAAGAAGAGAGAGAAAGCAGAACGTTCACTGTCAGAATTATGGGACTTTATGAAGCGTTCCAACATACGAGTTATAGGAATTCCAGAAGGGGAAGAAGAATGCCCCAGAGGAATGGAAGCCATACTAGAGAATATTATAAAAGAAAATTTCCCAAATATCACCAAAGATTCTGACACGCTGCTTTAAGAGGGATATCGGACCCCGGGTCGCCTCAACTCTAACGGAGCTTCTCCAAGACACATTGTGATGAACCTGTCCAAAGTCAAGACAAAAGAAAAGATTCTGCAAGCTGCCAGGAGTAAGCGCCAGTTGACCTACAGGGGCAAATCCATCAGAGTGACCGCAGACTTCTCTAATGAAACTTTCCAAGCAAGAAGACAATGGTCATCTACCTTTAATCTACTTAAACAGAACAATTTTCAGCCCAGAATTCTGTACCCTGCTAAGCTAAGCTTCAAAATTGACGGAGAAATCAAATCATTTACGGATATACAAACATTGAGGAAATTTGCCACAACAAGACCAGCTCTACAGGGAATACTTCAACCTGTTCTGCACACTGACCACCACAATGGATCAGCAGCAAAGTAAGAACTCAGAAATCAAAGGACAGAACCTAACCTCCACACTGATGCAAAAGATAAAACTAAGCAATGGACTCTCACTAAATAAGACGAATAGAATACTACCACACTTATCAATTATCTCCATAAATGTTAATGGCTTGAATTCCCCACTGAAGAGACATAGATTGGCTGACTGGATTAAAAAACACAAGCCATCCATTTGCTGTCTGCAAGAAACACACCTGGCTTCAAAAGACAAATTAAAGCTCCGAGTCAAGGGTTGGAAGACAATTTTTCAGGCAAATGGAATTCAGAAGAAAAGAGGAGTTGCAATCTTATTTTCAGATACATGTGGATTTAAAGCAACTAAAGTAAAAAAAGACAAAGATGGTCACTTTATATTGGTCAAGGGAAAACTACAACAAGAAGACATTTCAATTCTAAATATCTATGCACCAAATTTAAATGCTCCCAGATTCTTGAAACAGACCTTACTCAGTCTGAGCAATATGATATCTGATAATACCATCATAACAGGGGACTTTAACACACCTCTTACAGAGCTGGACAGATCCTCTAAACAGAAATTAAACAAAGATATAAGAGATTTAAATGAGACCCTAGAACAATTATGCTTGATAGACGCATATAGAACACTCCACCCCAAAGATAAAGAATATACATTCTTCTCATCACCCCATGGAACATTCTCCAAAATTGATCATATCCTGGGACACAAAACAAATATCAACAGAATCAAAAGAATTGAAATTTTACCTTGTATCTTTTCAGACCATAAGGCACTAAAGGTGGAACTCAACTCTAACAAAAATGCTCGACCCCATCCAAAGGCATGGAAATTAAACAATCTTCTGTTGAATAACAGATGGGTGCAGGAAGAAATCAAACAGGAAATCACTAACTTCCTTAAGCATAACAACAATGAAGACACAAGCTACCAAAACCTGTGGGATACTGCAAAAGCAGTTTTGAGAGGAAAATTCATCGCTTTAGATGCCTACATTCGAAAAACAGACAGAGAGCACATCAACAATCTCACAAGAGACCTTATGGAATTGGAAAAAGAAGAACAATCTAAGCCTAAACTCAGTAGAAGAAAAGAAATCTCCAAAATCAAATCAGAGATCAATGAAATTGAAAACAAAAGAATCATTCAGAAAATTAATGAAACAAGGAGTTGGTTTTTTGAAAAAATAAATAAAATAGATAAACCATTGGCCAGACTAACTAGAAATAGAAAAGTAAAATCTCTAGTAACCTCAATCAGAAATGATAAAGGGGAAATAACAACTGATCCCACAGAGATACAAGAGATCATCTATGAATACTACCAGAAACTGTATGCCCAGAAATTTGACAATGTGAAGGAAATGGATCAATATTTGGAATCACACCCTCTCCCTAGACTTGGCCAGGAAGAAACAGACCTCCTCAACAGACCAATTTCAAGCACTGAGATCAAAGAAACAATAAAAAAGCTTCCAACTAAAAAATGCCCTGGTCCAGATGGCTTCACTCCAGAATTCTATCAAACCTTCAAGGAAGAGCTTATTCCTGTACTGCAGAAATTATTCCAAAAAATTGAGGAAGAAGGAATCTTCCCCAACACATTCTATGAAGCAAACATCACCCTGATACCAAAACCAGGAAAAGACCCAAACAAAAAGGAGAATTTCAGACCAATCTCACTCATGAATATAGATGGAAAAATTCTCAACAAAATCCTAGCCAATAGATTACAGCTTATCATCAAAAAAGTCATTCATCATGATCAAGCAGGCTTCATCCCAGGGATGCAAGGCTGGTTCAACATACGCAAGTCCATAAACGTTATCCACCATATTAACAGAGGCAAAAATAAAGATCACATGATCCTCTCAATAGATGCAGAAAAAGCATTTGATAAAATCCAGCATCCTTTTCTAATTAGAACACTGAAGAGTATAGGCATAGGTGGCACATTTCTAAAACTGATTGAAGCTATCTATGACAAACCCACAGCCAATATTTTACTGAATGGAGTAAAACTCAAAGCTTTTCCTCTTAGAACTGGAACCAGACAAGGTTGTCCTCTGTCACCTTTACTATTCAACATAGTGCTGGAAGTTCTAGCCAATACAATTAGGCAAGACAAGGAAATAAAGGGAATCCAAATGGGAGCAGAGGAGGTCAAACTCTCCCTCTTTGCTGACGACATGATCTTATACTTAGAGAACCCCAAAGACTCAACCACAAGACTCCTAGAAGTCATCAAGAAATACAGTAATGTTTCAGGATATAAAATCAATGTCCACAAGTCAGTAGCCTTTGTATACACCAATAACAGTCAAGAGGAGAAGCTAATTAAGGACACAACTCCCTTCACCATAGTTTCAAAGAAAATGAAATACCTAGGAATATACCTAACGAAGGAGGTGAAGGACCTCTATAAAGAAAACTATGAACTCCTCAGAAAGGAAATAGCAGAGGATATTAACAAATGGAAGAACATACCATGCTCATGGATGGGAAGAATCAACATTGTTAAAATGTCTATACTTCCCAAAGCAATCTACCTATTCAATGCCATTCCTATCAAAGTACCTACATCGTACTTTCAAGATTTGGAAAAAATGATTCTGCGTTTTGTATGGAACCGGAAAAAACCCCGTATAGCTAAGGCAGTTCTCAGTAACAAAAATAAAGCTGGGGGCATCAGCATACCAGATTTTAGTCTGTACTACAAAGCCATAGTGCTCAAGACAGCATGGTACTGGCACAAAAACAGAGACATAGACACTTGGAATCGAATTGAACACCAAGAAATGAAACTAACATCTTACAACCACCTAATCTTCGATAAACCAAACAAGAACTTACCTTGGGGGAAAGACTCCCTATTCAATAAATGGTGTTGGGAGAATTGGATGTCTGCGTGTAAAAGACTGAAACTGGACCCACACCTTTCCCCACTCACAAAAATTGACTCAAGATGGATAAAGGACTTAAATTTAAGGCACGAAACAATAAAAATCCTCAAAGAAAGCATAGGAAAAACACTGGAAGATATTGGCCTGGGGGAAGACTTCATGAAGAAGACTGCCATGGCAATTGCAACAACAACAAAAATAAACAAATGGGACTTCATTAAACTGAAAAGCTTCTGTACAGCTAAGGTGACGATAACCAAAGCAAAGAGACAACCCACACAATGGGAAAGGATATTTGCATATTTTCAATCAGACAAAAGCTTGATAACCAGGATCTATAGAGAACTCAAATTAATCCACATGAAAAAAGCCAACAATCCCTTATATCAATGGGCAAGTGACATGAATAGAACTTTCTCTAAAGACGACAGACGAATGGCTAACAAACACATGAAAAAATGTTCATCATCTCTATATACTAGAGAAATGCAGATCAAAACATCCCTGAGATATCATCTAACCCCAGAGAGAATGTCCCACATCACAAAATCTCAGGACTGCAGATGCTGGCGTGGATGTGGAGAGAAGGGAACACTTTTACACTGCTGGTGGGACTGCAAACTAGTACAACCTTTCTGGAAGGAAGTATGGAGAAACCTCAAAGCACTCAACCTAGACCTCCCATTTGATCCTGCAATCCCATTACTGGGCATCTACCCAGAAGGAAAAAAATCCTTTTATCATAGGGACACTTGTACTAGACTGTTTATTGCAGCTCAATTTACAATCGCCAAAATGTGGAAACAGCCTAAATGCCCACCAACCCAGGAATGGATTAACAAGCTGTGGTATATGTATACCATGGAATACTATTCAGCCATTAAAAAAAATGGAGACTTTACATCCTTCGTATTAACCTGGATGGAAGTGGAAGACATTATTCTTAGTAAAGCATCACAAGAATGGAGAAGCATGAATCCTATGTACTCAATCTTGATATGAGGACAATTAATGACAATTAAGGTTATGGGGGGGGAAGCAGAAAGAGAGAGGGAGGGAGGGGGGTGGGGCCTTAGTGTGTGTCACACTTTATGGGGGCAAGACATGATTGCAAGAGGGACTTTACCTAACAATTGCAATCAGTGTAACTGGCTTATTGTACCCTCAATGAATCCCCAACAATGAAAAAAAAGAAAAAAAAAAAAAAAAAAAAAAGAAATTATTTAGGGATAGGGAAGAGAAGGGATGGGTAAATTCACACCTATTGGGTACAGTGTACACTGGGGGGAAGGGCCCACTTCGAACTTAGACTCAGGCTATACAAAAACTATGTAAACAAAACGTGTACTCCCTGATATTCTAAAACTCAAAAAAAATTAAAACAAATTAAGAAATAAACTATGCAGAAGGGTTGAGGTGCAGATTAGGGAAGGCATGACCAGTCTTAGAAAGATGAGAGACTACTAGGCAATGACAGAAATCCTGGAGTCATGAGCTTCTTATGACAACTGAAGGACAGAAGGGATATGATAGAATTGGTCCACTTAGGCTTGAATAAATGTAATAATAAAAGAAAAAGATAAAACCAGCATGCCAGTTATCATATAGCTCCCTCAGCTCCAAACCCACACAATGTCCTGCTCTGGGACTGGAGCTGGATGCTGTGAACATTTCTTCTTTGCTTGCTAGCACAACGTGATAGTTTTTGGCAGATGACACGGGAGAATCACTTTACTGCAAAGGAAGGGAGCTTCTCTTTCTAGTTATTACGCTTCCTTTTGTCTTGTTATTGCAGCAAATGGAACACATGGTGGTGCCTACCCCAGCAAGCAGCTTCCAGGAGAATTCAGCCACTTCCCCTGCTATCTTCCCTGTGAGTTTCCACAGTGTTCCTAAGCACAGCTGCCCACAGTTTTGCTGGTGCTGCAGCCAGCATCCCTGCCAACCTCCAAAGC
This sequence comes from Nycticebus coucang, assembly GCF_027406575.1. Classification (NCBI taxonomy): domain Eukaryota; kingdom Metazoa; phylum Chordata; class Mammalia; order Primates; family Lorisidae; genus Nycticebus; species Nycticebus coucang. The sequence goes on along the minus strand of NC_069780.1, from coordinate 107,148,799 downwards.
CAGGAGCACCAGGGAAGTTCCATGGTACCCAACAGGCTTCCTGGCACATTTTACTGACACCGCACAGTAGACAGTTTCCTAACTGCCAGCTCCAGACTATGGTGCCATCCAGTGTGCTACTGCCATGCCCTATCCAGTAAGGTCTCAATCTCAGCTGTCAGGAGAGGATTAGAAGAATCTTCAAAAATTTGTTTGGGGCTCTGCCTTGGCACTGGGGGTAGCAGCTGCTCCCTATATCTGCTATTCCTTTCTTTAGAGTTCTCTTTAACTTTTAAAGGTTAATTCCCTAAAAATAATTATTTGTATTAAATTTTCCCTGTTCAAATTATCATGTGGTTTATTGTCACTTAACTTAATACTAATTTAAATGACTTATTTGAAGACTGTTATCAATGTACTATATCACTTTACAGTTATCATTTTGAACTATTATGATTTTTAAATAAAGTGAGTGATCATTCCTACTATGAAGTTTATCTTTATAGCAGTGTTTATACCTACGTATCTGAGCATGTGTGTGTGTATACATGATCCCAAACAAATCTCATATGCTAAAGAATGAAGCTACTGACATAAAGAAAATGTCAACTTCCCGCAATTAACAGTGTTCCTGGGCATGTCACTTAAACATAATAGGCCTTAATTTTTTCATCTGAAATATAACAAAGTAAAAACATCATCATACTCTTTTTAGCTATATGATTTTGATATATTTACCTAATTGGGACATCTCAAATACAAAATTTTCATTTAGTTCTTGAATGCACAAAAACAAATGGCTCTGCTTAGGTTGTTCAAAAGTGACTGCATTTATAATGTTGATTTCTTTTTATTCCATTAATACTACTGAATGTTCTTTTATGACTTCTGTCAGTCTGTTTAGCTTTAGAAGACTGGTGAAGTAGAGAACAGCAATGACCCTCAGTAACTTAATAAAAACAATCCCAAGAGTATCAGGATAACTGAATTGAGCTGCAATAAAATAAGATCAAAAGGAATGTGTTACTAATAATAGTTTGTAACATGATCATACCTGTTTATGTTTTTGGAGTGGTTTCTTTCCATATAATTTTTTATCTTCATGTTTCTTACATGTTAAAGGCACTCCATATTTAGCAGCAGGTTTTGTAATTTTCTGAGTAGGTACAACAGAAACCAAGCTTTGTCCTGAAGCTGGTCTTTTAGCTACATAAAAAGAAACATTCTTTTCTAACAGTTCTTTACAGTAAATCTTTAGTCAAGATAGTATTTTTCATTTTCACAATCACTGACAGCATTTGAAACCTTTCATCACATCTTATTCATTTCTTAACTTTTATTAATAACTATTTAACATGAAAGCTAATTTTTGAAAGATGCAAAAAGCCAAAGTCCTCTAGAATGCTTAAGTTTCTCATATAAAAAAAGAACATTCGTAAAATCGACTGTGGGTGATGGTTGCACATTTCTGTGAATGTACTGAAAACAACATTGAATTATGGAATTTAAATGGGTAAACTGCATGGTATATAAATAAGACGGTTAAAAATAAATTCCAAAAATTCACATTTTATAAATTACTTTCAAGATCAGAAGATAAAATTCAAGAGCAACTGTTAAGCATTAAGTACATCACCATAACCCATTTTCTTTCTTCTTACTGTCTAGATCCTTCAACCTTCCTAATAACGCAACCCTTTAATACAGTCCAAAGGGGTCACAATCCACAGGTTGAGAACCACTGGTCTAAATCATATCTATCCCTACAGACTCACTGAAGAACAAACACCTTAATCATCATAACTAAGGGTTTCAGGAAATGAGCACCTTTATACACTGCTAGTGTAAAGACAAATGAGTCAGACCTTCTAGAGGACAATCTTTATATCTTTATCGAGAACATTATTTATGAACTGATTTTAACGAAACAGAGACACAAAAGTTTATGCAGCCTGCAGAATTATTTTCTTAACCCTTACTGAAGCCTAGATGAAGCCATCTCAGAACAGTAAGTTCAAGAAAAAATAAAGTATACCCACCAATGCAGGAATGGATTAACAAGCTATGGCATATATATATAACGATGGAATACTATGCAGTCATTAAAAGAGATGGAGACTTAACATCTTTTGTATTAACCTGCATTGAGCTGGAACACATTCTTCTTAGCAAAGTATCACAGGAATGGAGAAGCAAGAATCCAACATATTCAATTCTAATATGAAGGCAGTAGATGATCTAATACAAGGTGGGAGGTAGGGAAATGAGGGAGCAGGGAGAGGGGTAGAGGAAGGGGGATGGAAGGTCATGGTGTATGGCACACTTCTTGGGAGCAGGACACAATTTACCTAACAGATGCAATTAGTGTAACCTAATTTTTTGTACCCTCAATGAATCCCGAACAATCAAAAAGAAAAAAAAAAAAAAAAAGTGGGTGGCGCCTGTGGCTCAAGGAGTAGGGCACCGGTCCCATATGCCGGAGGTGGCAGGTTCAAACCCAGCCCTGGCCAAACCCCCCCCCCCCCAAAAAAAAAGTAATTACTTCACATCTCTGAAGGATATTAAAGAAAGTCAAGAGTAGCCTACACAAGCCTTTACCAAAATCTTTTTTCGAACTCCCCCAAAGCCTGAGTAGCAGCTTTCTTTCTTCCTCTTCCAGTCTGCTCTCTAGCTCAGGATTTTGTCATAGGCTAAATAAATTTAAATCAATCTCTTCCAACAAATACTCTCTTCCTCTTTAGGAGAGGAAAGGAGAAAAACAATTTTTACCTGGTAGTTCTTCAAAGAAAATTTAACTGTATTAGAAAATATTTATTATACTATAGAATGAATGACAAGAAATAAAGCTTTGTTTACAACACAATCCCCATTTTCAGTCATTATACATATTAACGCAGAAAAATGTATCAAATGTATATATTTTTATATAATTATATTATTAAGTGTTGAAGTTGGAACAATTTTAATTTTCTTTAAAAATTTTTATAATGAGTGCATATTTTAAAAATAATTTAGTATACTTTTTTTTTTTTGAGACAGAGTCTTGCTATGTTGCCCTCAGTAGAGTGCCATGGCGTCACAGCTCACAGCAACTTCAAACTCATGGGCTTAAGCGATTCTCTTTTCCCTCAGCCTTCCAAGTAGCTGGGACCACAGGCACCACAACGCCTGGCTATTTTATTGTTGTTGTTACAGTTGTCATTGTTGTTTAGCTGGCCCGGGCCAGGTTCAAAACCACCAGCTTTGGTTTATGTAGCTGGCGCTGTAACCACTGTATACAGGAGCCAAGCCTTAGTATACGCTTATAAGAATAATATTAGCCATTTGATTGGCATTTCAGAGATTCAGAAGTAATCTGTGTTGATGATATAGCATGTATAGCGTATCGTGTGACAGAGTAAGGTCTTCCAAAGATGTATTCCATCTACCTTGATCCAGGAACTAGAAAATGTGAGGAAAAAAATTTCCTTTCAGAGTTCAACCATGTGATCAAATTAGAGTTCATATATACATAGTATAACGTCACAATATTGTCACCTGGCTAAATGTATTAATATGACTGAAGAAACTGTGTGTATGCCAGAAAAGAGGCTAGATGTACAAAAGCATAAAAATGAAGATTCCTAAGAGACAGAATAGTTACCATCTACTTTCAAGAGAAGAGGGAGAATTACTCATCTCGTTTTGGGGGGCATTTCTGAAGCTCAGTTGAGGCTACCTTCAGCATGAAATTTAATACAGGGAGCTGGAGGCCACAAAATAGTTACAGACCCATCAGCAATACCACTTCTATTTTGCTCCCTGCTGTTATTAAATATTTCATTCACCAACTCCTCTTTCCACAAATAACTTTCTAATTCCCATGTAGATTTACCCATGTAGAAAGAACATGCTGACACTGGTGTTTCTGGCTTCTGTGACAAAGAGGCTTTTGATTAAAATTTGATTTCTTCTGAAGCATGCCTGCCTGGAGAGATCATGCTGATTCTCCTGTGTGTCTTGGTCTCTTATAAAGTTTGTTTAGAGTGAGTTGATTTCTCATGGAATAATGGTCTCTGCACAAGGAGCAGATGAGTCAAAGGGTCTTTAGGAAGGGCTAAGTGCAGCCTGCCTTCCTGAGAACACACTGTCACCCCACTTGCTGTTTAGACAGACTCATTCTTATGATGTGATATTTATTTTTATTAATTCATTCAAATTCAAAATGGAATAGAACATGCAAAGCATTATGTTTTTAAAAAAAATACACTTTTCACATATTAAATAACTTCCACTGATTTCAGAAATCCATTCTGAAAAAAAACTTCCCTTTCACACAGATGCATGTTTGTGTATATGCGCGTGTGTGTACATGTGTACACATGTGTACATATGTGTACATGTATAGTGTATAGCCACATTCACAAATACTCTAATGCCACTGGTCACTCTATTTCAAAGAAACCCTATCCTTGATAAAGCACTTGATGCCCCATTAATTTACTTGGTAAAATTTTGGAATATGAAGTATTTCTCAAAGAAAAACATTTTATAAAGATTTACACCTAATTGGACATTTTATAATTCTATAACAACTATCGCAACATATCACCTAATAAAGATGTAAGATTTCAAGCTATGTATTTTTTTAAAAGATGGATAAAAAATAAAAATCTTGTTATGAATTTATCAGAAAGTATTGTATATTGCCATATAGCATACATAAATCTAAGATGCATTTCCTATGGATTAAATTTATCTTCCAATGATCCCAATTTCTTATATCTACATATATTTCCAGTATAATTAGGCTTGATTACTGCAAACGGTCCAAGTCCTCACATTAGATTTCATTTACCTGGTATAGGCTGTGCTCCAAACCTTGAAAACGTTTTTAGACAAAATTCTTCTGCAATAAGCTTAAAGATTAAAAGGGGAAAAAAGTTAAAAAAGATGTTAAATTTTCAAAATGAAAAATATACCTATTAATCAGAATATTTTTTCTTTTTTCAATCATAATTACGCTGTCAAATAAACTGTACTAATTAAAACCAAGTAATCCATTTAGTAAATAACTCCCACACTAACGCCTTCCCAATCTTACCAATTTATTTATTTATTTTTTTTTGGTTTTTGGCCAGGACTGAGTTTGAACCCGCCACCTCCGGCATATGGGACCAGCGCCCTAATCACTGAGCCACAGGCGCCGCCCTTACCAATTTATTTTTACTACTTGTCCAGACAGGCCTTCTTCTCATATTACTTTAGTGGACCACATGCCCACCTAACACTACTGGCCTGTTCTGTATCTCCGCAATTTAACACAACCACCTCTTTAGAATAACCTTTACATTCTATGTGCATCTATCTCCCTCATTTACTTCAAGACTACTAAAAAAATAACTTCATTATAAAGAAGCTCTTTCAGAGTAACTCTCTTGTTATTTTAACTTTACTCTGATCCTTTCAGTATCTCCAGTGAGTTCACATTCATAACTGTAAACATGTTAATTAGCAAATACTTGAATATTCCTACAAGTATCTCTTTTTAACATTACTATAAACACTCCATTACTTATCCCCCAGCATTTGTAAACATATTTTGAGAACCAAAAATCGTTTACATTTCCTGAAAGTAACTTTCTCTCCTTAAACTATTTTTGTCCCTAGATGCAAAACCATGACACCAACAAGAATTAACTCAGGTTGAGCTTGTTTTTTTCTTACTAGGTAGAGAAAGAACAGGCAGTGGGTTTTCTCTTTTTTCAAGAGAACTGAGGCCTGGTGAGAGAATAGTCCTACAGTAACAGTGGACCAGACACTCAATAGGTAAAAAACCAGGACCTGTGATGGTTTTTATTCCCATTAAGGAGATGCCCATAGCAGTTTTCAAAGTTTCACACCAGCAGTATCAGCATCACCTAGAATTCATTAAATATGCAAACTGTCAGGCTCCAGTTCAGAATTACTGAAATAGATTATAGTGGTGAGAGCCAATGATGCCCTCCAGGTGATTCTGATGTGTGCTGAAGTTTGAGAACCATGGCACTAAGGAACACTTGTAAGTGAAAGTCTGGTTCAAAGGCAGATCAGAGCAATTATGCGAATGTGTTTTCTAAACAGATGAATTTTTTTAAATTTTTTTTTTCTCGGAAGAAAACAAGTGGCTTACGATCTTCAGCTTGTCCTGAAATAGAGTACTATCTTTCATAATTTAAGTATAAGTCTTTCTTTCCCCTGTGTAAATGCTCATGTGAACTGAGAGATTGGGAGACGGGATGTGTGGGATCCAAGAGGACCCTAAAATCTCTGTGTTGTCCTGTCCAACACAGTGGCCACTACTCACATGTGGTTCTTTGAATTAAAATTTAAAATAAATAATATATATAGATATTTGGCTCCTCATTCACACTAGCCACATTTTAGGTGCTAACATCACATGTCAAGTGGACAGAATACTGGGTAATGGAGACACAGAACATTTTCATCATCAGAGTGTTCTACTGGACAGCACCTATGCTCCTAATCAGTTATAACTTATACACTATTTGTCAAGTCCCATCTAGAAATAAATTGCCAGCCTACACAAGACTGAAAATTAGGCTCTATCAACCTTAAGTGACAGTACTAAGAGAATTTAGATTTTAAAAATAAAAGCTGTATGGAGCATTGTAGTGATACTGGAAATAATAGTCCATATGTTGTGGTAAAGCTCATAAATTGTTTCAAAGCTATAGCCTTAAGAATGTACCATAAGGCTCGGTGCCTGTGGCTCAGTGGCTAGGGTGCCTGCCACATGCACTGGAGCTGGCAGGTTTGAATCCAGCCTGGACCTGCCAAACAACAATGACAACTACAACAACCAAATAGCCAGGTGTTGTGGTGGGCACCTGTAGCCCCAGCTACTTGGGAGACTGAGGCAAGAGAATCGCTTAAGCCCAAGAGTTTGAGGTTGCTGTGACACCACAGCACTCTACCCAAGGGCGACAGCTTGAGACTCTGTCTCAAAAAAACAAACAAACAAAAAAGTACCATAAACTTTCTGACTTAAATACTGAACAAATGACATATGGTAGAAAATAAAACTGAAGAACAAAAATAAAGGTTTTCATGAAGAATGGAATCTAAGTGGTGCTTAAATAGCAACAAGAAGGATCTATGTGAGGCTGGGCGTGGTGGCTCATGCCTATAATCCTAGCACTCTGGGAGGCCAAGGTGGGTGGACTGCTTGAGCTCAGGAGTTTGAGACCAGCCTGAGCAAGAGCAAGACCCCATCTCTAAAAATAGACAGGTGTTGTAGTGGGCACCTACAGTCCCAGCTACTCGGGGAGGCTGAGGCAAGAGGATCACCTGAGCCTAAGGCTATGATGGCAGTTGACTGGAGGGTGACCAAGTAACACTCTGTCTCAAAAAAAAAAAAAAAAAAAAAAAGAAAAAGAAAAGAAGGATTTATGTACATACTACACATGTAACACCAAATACTCCACTTGTTAATAATCTTCATGAACCCTTTTTCTTTCCATATTGTAAGTGTTAAGTATTGCAGGCTAAAGTATTATCTCTTTTGTTGTCAGTTAATTGAATTCCAGTCCTCCAGCCTCAAGACTGTCTTTACTAACTGCAGGCAGCGTGGGAAGAAATCTCTGCAAGACTAAATAAAATCATTGTTTCTTCTTTAGTGGCTGCCAAAAAACCCAACAGTACACTGCACACCGTCCTCACAAATGTTATTTACAACAAAGGCATCTTCTAAGACACCCACATATCAGAGGTGGTTGTTATGTCCTATACAAGCAGCTTTTAACCTTCAAATTTTAATTTGCTTTCTTGCTTACAAAAACTTTCTCCTGGCAGTAAATAGTCAAATCCACATCTCTGTTTTCTGAAGAGTATTTGCTCACATGAATGTTCTGGTAAACCAGAAAGATACATGATACTTTCCTCTCCTTCCACAGCATATAAAAGTACAAAATAAAACTATGATTTTGCTAGGTATCTTCTTTATAAAAGAGTTTAATAGTGATTATTCGAATCAATGAAGACCACAATAAACATATAAGATAAATAATTCCATCTTCAGGTGATCACATTTTTTTAATTAATTAATTTTTTTGCAATTAAAATGGCTTTTATTCCACCTAGAAGGCAGGCGGGGTGAGATTCCTGACTAGGGAGAAATCCACCTTTTTTTTTTTTGGTCTGAGACAGAGTCTCACTATGTTGCCCTCGGTAGAGTCCTGTGGCATCACAGCTCACAGCAACCTCCAACTCTTGGGCCTAAGTTATTCTCTTGCCTCAGCCTCCCGAGTAGCTGAGATCACAGGCACCTGCCACAACACCCACCTGTTCAGATCACAGGCATCTGCCACAACACCCACCTGTTCAAACCCACCTGCCTCAGTGTTATGTGGCCAGTGCCCTAACCACTGAGCACAGGTGCTGAGTCCGCATTTTTATAAATAAAATAAAATGCCAATTGATTTGATAAAGATTGTTTCATAAATCCTGTCAAATTAAAACTTAATTCAGCTCAATGAATATTTATTATGCACCTATATGTGAGCACTAGAGGGAATATCATGAGTCAACAATCCAGTATACATACACATAAATGATTTCCAGTCATTTCCTATCAAACAGAATTAATCATATAAATTATATTGATAATATATTTGTATGACAAACTGACATTGACAATATTTAATATAGCGACTATATGCTAGATAGTAAGCATTATATGTGCATTATCACTGTTAATTCTCCTAACAACCTTAGGATGTGAATACATTTATAATCCCATTGCTCACAGGTGAAGAAAGTGAAGCACAGAAAGGTTTAATAATTTTGTAGTTAGAAATCCAAAGAACACAGAAATGATGTCCAACTGGAAAGAAAATAGGAAGAAAAAGTCATATAAGAATGGAAAGGGCCTGTAATCCCAGGACTTGGGAGGCTGAGGCAGGTGGATTGCCTGAGCTCATAAATCCCAGACCAACCTGAGCAAAAGTGAGACTCCATCTCTAAAAATTGCCAGGTGTTGTAGCAAGCACCTATAGCCCCAGCTACTTGGGAGGCTAAGGCAAGAGGATCACTTGAGCCTAAGAGTTTGAGGTTGCTGTGAGCTATGACACCATGGCACTCTACCAAGGGTGACAAAGTGAGACTGTCTCCAAAAAAAAAAAGAATGGAAAGGAAGGTGATAGATACCATTGTTGTTCAAAAAGGCACAATATTGATGCACTCTCCTTAAAAATGGATGTCATGTTGTAGGTAAGCAACATAACCCTACTATCTAATAGTAAACGTAAATTGTAAACATACCTGAGGTGACAGGAACTTTTCAATACGTTTGGCTATAAAACCTTTCTCCAATATGGAGTTGACTGATGGTCTATCCCTAGGATTTCTTTTAAATAACTGAGAGAGCAAATTGCGGAGATCATAGGAATAATGCAAAGACACAGGTGGAAAAGATCCAGATATTATCTTCAGTACCAGGTTTTTCATACTGCCAGCTTCAAACTAAAATTCAGAAAATAAACCAACATATGTAAACTGAAACTGGGAATATCAGCAATAAGAAATAGTTCTTAATATAGAAAAGAAATACAATCCTCTTCTAAACTTTTTCTTAAAATATCAGATTAATATGAGGCTACACACAACTAGGTCACATTGTTTCCATTTGTAAGGTAAAGTCCAAGTTGTAGTTGTCTTTCATCCATGCACTATTACCTTAGGTGGAAACTTTCCTCCCAACTCGTCCAAATAATTTAATCAGAGTATGTTTGCTAGAGAAAAGTTTACTTGGTTATAAGAATTTCAAAGGCCTTACCAGCCCTCCAAAAAACAAAATGTTACAACTTGCTGCAAGAGTAATTTTTTCCTATTTAAAATATGGGATATATGTATTAATTAAATATTATTATAAACCATGACGATGATCAAGAAAAAGACTGTTAGAGGTAACAAAATTACAGCCGAAGAACCACAAGGAGGAATAAAAACAACCTGGTGGTGGCGCCTGTGGCTCAAAGGGGTAAGGCGCCAGCCCCATATGCAGAGGTGGTGGGTTCAAACCCAGCCCTGGTCAAAAACAAACAAACAAAAAAACAACCTGGTGTTTTTCATTTAAAACCTACCTTCCTGTGCCTCTGTTCTAATGACCACAACAAGAAATTAACTACAGAAATAAAATTACTTTAAAATGTAATAAAAAAACTACTAATTACTTTCCTTTTAGACAGTGCTCATTATTTTTATTTTTGTGTTTATGATTTTCCCAAAAGCTATGGACTCAGCAATGTAAAATATACCCAAAAGGAACCTAAGTGTTATTAACAGGAATATGTATTTTAGGATTAAATACAATATAAACTCTAACTGATGTAAAAAGAAAAGAGGTAGAGTAGTGGAAAACATATTTTATTTTGAAAGGAGGCAAAATTAAGTCTTTGATACTTCACCTAAAATAGTGTGGAATAGTTGTACAATGTTGATGTTTTCTTAATATATATCTCTCTTAAGAAAATAAAATGAACTATATATTAGGCATTAGTGATTATTAGAAAGAGTTTTATTAAATGTTGGGCTCTCCTAAATGTCAGTCAGTTTATAAAAATCTAAGTAAACTTGGGTGGCACCTGTGGCTCAGTGAGTAGGGCGCCGGCCCCATATGCCGAGGGTGGCGGGTTCAAACCCAGCCCCGGCCAAACTGCAACAACAACAACAACAAAAAAAATAGCCGGGCGTTGTGGCGGGCGCCTGTAGTCCCAGCTACTCGGGAGGCTGAGGCAAGAGAATCGCGTAAGCCCAAGAGTTAGAGGTTGCTGTGAGCCGTGTGACGCCACAGCACTCTACCGAGGGTAGTACAGTGAGACTCTGTCTCTACAAAAAAAAAATTTGAGTAAACTCAATCTTATAGACATGTCTGTGCACCTATATGGACACAGGTCTCTATTCCTTTACTACAATGAACTTTCATTTATCTCTCAACTGACATGTTGTTTATAAATAAAGATTGGTAAATTACTTAATTTCATATGTCTTTTTTTTTTTTTTTTTGTAGAGACAGAGTCTCACTTTATTGCCTTCAATAGAGTGCCATGATGTCACAGGACTCACAGCAACCTCTAGCTCTTGGGCTTCAGCCATTCTCCTGCCTCAGCCTCCCAAGCAGCTGGGACTACAGGCGCCTGCCACAACGCCCGACTATTTTTTTTTTTTTGGTTGCAGTTCAGCCGGGGCTGAGTTTGAACCCGCCACCCTCGGTATATGGGGCCGGCGCCCTACTCACCGAGCCACAGGAGCCACCCTAATTTCGTATGTCTTAAAACACATATTACTTAAGAGTAAACAATTCCAAAATACAGGAGCAATGAATGGTGAAAGAACAATGTAGATGAAAAGACTTTAAAACAACAACAACAACAAAACCCCACTGGTTTAAACCAGGATGACTATGTCACAGAAAAATTAACCAGTTCCTTCAATTACATATCTAATAACCGCCATCCCACATCACTTTAGCAGCCTATGCTTTTGTCCTTAAAGGAAGATAAAAATCTGAGGCAAAAGAGAAGAGCATGCAACCTTTAAAAAGAATGACAAGGAAAAATATTCCCCAAATAATATCAAGCAATAAAAGCAGTTTATACAGTATAATCAAACTTTTGAAGAGGAAAAAAGTAAAATTCATTTTATAAATTAATCTAGAATAAAGCCTAGAAGGAAACAACATTATAGTTATTACTGATTGAAAGAATTGCTTATGAAATTTATTCATTTCTTCATTTTTTAAATGCATTTTCTGAAGTTGTGTGTAATTAAAATACATTACTGTTTAATCTGTGGAGGAATCACGTTAATCACTTTCCATTTCAAAATCCTTTTTTTAAAAATATTAAACCTACTTAGGACAAGAACTCTCCCTTTCTGATATGTTACACGTTATTTCAAAAAAGGTCTCCAAAGTAAAATACTCTAACTTATTGAGTGTTTAAACAAATAAAATCCTTCAATGAGTATGCTGAACAAAGTTCTTTAACTTCAATTCCAAACTCAAATAACATAGGTGTTTTCAGAGAATTTGCATTTGAAACTAATAAAATTTGCTAGGCTCAAATATCTAAATCATGTAACTAAATTTAAAATTAAGAAGAGAGCAAAATTTATTTCTGTCATTAGAAATAATTTTCTGGAAAAAATATGAAACATTAAATTAATAAAATATTACACAAGCAGATACTGTATTAAGAGAAATCAATTTACATCTTAGCAAAGATGAGAAATTTTAGAATTGATTAGAGTTTCTAATATAAGAGGGTCATCTATAAGATGATATAATTTAAAAAACAGAAACATTAGTTTTTTGACAATTTTAAAAATATTTCAGAAATGTCTACTCACTGCATGTTTAAGGGTACACATCTCATAAAGGACACAACCCAGAGCCCAAATGTCACTAGAGGAGACAAAAACGAGAAATACCCTCTAAGTATCAGAAAGTACTTAAAATTTTTTTCATTTAGAAAAAACAAAGAGCAAGAAAATGTTTTAGAAAAATATGTGCTACATAAAACATTTACTTTAATACTCAAAATTTCAATCATAACCAAATGACAGAAGCAGATGTTCCAGACTGGAAAAATAGTTGCCCAAGCAATTGTTCATTTCATTAAAGAAATTTTATAATTAATATTTAAATATAAAAAATTCATGTACATTATCTTTATTTTGCAAAAGTCAAAGTGCTTTTTTCAATTAATTGCAAAATACCATGATTTAAAAAAATCTTATAAAAATAAAATACTGTTTTAATGAACATGGAAACAATATTAATTCTCTAAAAGTTCCTTTTTTTTAAGACAGAGTCTCGCTTTGTCACCCCCGGTAGAGTGCTGTGGTGTCACATCTCACAGCAACCTCAAATTCGTGGGCTCAAGTGATCCTGTTGCCTCAGCCTCCCAATTAGCTGGGACTACAGGTACCCCCACAACACCAGGCTATTTTTAGAGACGGGGGGTCTCGCTTTTACTCAGGCTGGTCTCAAATTCGTGAGCTCAGGCAATCTGCCCACCTCAGCCTCCCAGAGTGCTGGGATTATAGGTGTGAGCCACCACACCAGGCTAATTTACCAAAATTAAATCTGAAAGAAACCTTCAATAGCCAAGTGACCAATGTTTTTTGGTTGGGATTTTTCAATTAGAAATAGGAAGAGAAAATAAAGGGTGACTGGACTCAATGGTAAGACTGCTCTTCTCATGCACGTAACACACAACCTGTTAGCCACAGCCTGGCTTATTGAGTAGGAACACAGACTTGGAAGCCAGGTGACTAGTTTAGATACTAGTTCTACCAGTTCCTAAACAAGTTACTTTATCTCTCTGTGCATTTGGTTTCCTGGTAAGGAAAGGGGGATGAATAACACCTACATCTTACAAAATTATTGTCAAGATTAAGAGTTAATTACACAGAATTCAAAACAGTACCTTGCATAAAGTAAGTATTCAATAAACACTAGGAATGATTTAATAGGCAGCAACTATTACAAAGAGAAAGATCAGAGGAAGCATTCTGTTTTCAATTACAACTTAAAGTGATTCTTTCTACAGTTCCTCTGGCAAGATAGTCAAATAGCCTTTTTACAAATGACCTTATATTAACAAAATATTTTTATATATACAAGTTTATATATTATTAATTTTAGGTAATTATATTCTGAAGGTTATACAGTATATTTAAAGGAACTATACCATATAATGAACATCATTTTAAATACCTTTTGTTATTATAAGGTTTATTTTCACAGATTTCAGGTGACAAGTAGTATGGAGTCCCTATGCAAGTTCGAGCCAGCTCTATAGTACTAGAACAAAAAGAAAATTATTGGAGAAGCTTAAGATACAATCATGTGCCACATAATAACATTTTGGCCAATGACAGACATGCATATGGAACAGTAATACCGTAAGATTATAATGGAGCTGAAATATTCCTCTCATGTACTGACATCATGGCCTCATTATGCCCTAACACAATTATTTTATTTATTTATTTATTTTATTTTTAAGACAGAGCCTTAAGCTGTCGCCCTGGGTAGAGTGCCGTAGTATCACAGCTCACAGCAACCTCCAACTCCTGGGCTCAAGTGATTCTCCTGCCTCCACCTCCCAAGTAGCTGGGCCTGCCACAACGCCTGGCTATTTTTTGGTTGCAGCCATCATTGTTGTTTGGCAGGCCTGGGCTGGATTCGAACCCACCAGCTCAAGCGTATGTGGCTGGTGCCTTAGTTGCTTGAGCCACAGGCGCCGAGCCACAATTCCTTTATTAATAAATTTAGGGTAACCTGTGTGTTTAATATAAATAAAGTCCACTAATGGTCTTCACTGACTCAGACCAACTTCCAGTACCATTCATTGTAAGTACCCTATAGGGGTGTACCACTTTTTTTTTTTTTTTGGCCGGGGCTAGGTTTGAACCCGCCACCTCCGGCATATGGGACCGGCACCCTACTCCTTGAGCCAGAGGCGCCGCCCCGGGGTGTACCACTTTTTATCCTTCATACCCTATTTTTACTATACTTTTCCTATGTTTAGATACACAAATGCTTACTGTTGTTACAATGGTAATACTTATAGTATTGTAAGTTATTATTAGTTACAAATAAATACATATAGTACTTGGTACTGTAATATGTTGTACATGTTTGTAGTGTAGGAACACTAGGCTGTACTATAAAGCCTAGGCAAGTAGTAGGCTATATATACCATTTAGAGTTGTGTAAGTACTCTCAGATTTTTACCCAATGAAATCACCTATAGATGCATTTCTCAGAAAATATCCTCATTGTTAAGTGACATATGAATGTACTTAAAGATATTATAAATAATCACATGTACATCACTATGTATTAGAAAGTTTTGTTGAAGACATTATATCAAAACAAAATTTAAAACTAATTCAGTTACCTATTAAGAACTCTAGCAATTCCAAAATCTCCAAGTTGTACAGTTCCATCTTTGGTTAAAAATATGTTCTGTAAAAGACAGGAGAAAAAAACAGTCCAGGTATGAAGCAACAATAGTTTTCATCTAAGTTAATCTAATTAAAATATAATGCCAGAGTGACTGGATGTCCAAATGAAAAAGAATAAATGTGGTTCTCTACCTAAAACCATACACAAAAATTAACTCAAAATGGATTGTAGGGCTCTGCATCTGTAGCTCAGTGGCTAGGGCGCCAGCTACATACACCAGAGCAGGCGGATTCGAATCCAGTCCAGGCCTGCCAAACAACTACAACCAAAAAATAGCCAGGTGTTGTGGCAGGCGCCTGTAGTCCCAGCTACTCGGGAGGCTGAGGCAAGAGAATCACTTGAGCCCGAGAGTTTGAGGTTGCTGTGAGCTGCGACGCCACAGCCATCTTCTCAAGGTGACAAAGTGAGACTCTGTCTCAAAAAAAAAAAAAAAAAAAAAGAAATGGATTCTAGATCTAAATGTAAGAACTAAAATATAAAACTCCTAGGGAAAAGTGGGAGTAAAGCTTTATGCCTTGGGGTTAGGCAATGGTTTCTAAGCTATGACCCTAAAAACGTAAGAAAAAAAAGAATAAAAATAGATAAACTAGAATTCATCAAAATTAAAACTTGTGCATCAAAGGATACTATCTAGAAAACAGACAACCTACAGAATGGGAGAAATTATTTGCAAATTACATATCTGCCAAGGGACTTATATCATAAAAAAGAACTCGTACGGCTCTGCATCTGTAGCTTAAGCGGCTAAGGCACCAGCCACATACACCAGAGCTGGCAGGTTCGAATCCAGCCCAGGCCTGCCAAACAACAATGACAACTACAACCAGAAAATAGCCAGGCATCGTGGTGGGTGCCTGTAGTCCCAGCTACTTGGAAGGCTGAGGCGAGACAATTGTTTAAGCCCAGGAGATGGAGGTTGCTGTGAGCTGTGATGCCACAATACTCTACCCAGGGTGACAGTTTGAGGCTCTGTCTCAAAAAAACACTAGAAAAAGAACTTTTACAACTCAACAACGACAAAATGATAAATGTCCTAATTTAGAAATAGGCAAAAGGAACATACTGTATGATTTCCCTTTAAATAAATGTCCCAAAGAGGTAGATCCATAGAAACAGAAAGTAGGGGTCTAGGTGGAGGGAGAATGGGAAGCAATTCTGCTAATAGGTACAAAGTTTTTTTTTGAATGACAAAAACGTTCTGGAAGTTTTAGACAGTGGGAAATATTTTTAGAGAATGGGAAGTAAGCAGAAGATCTAACATAGGATGCAAATGAAGAGGATTTCTAGAATAAGTGCAAAGGTAGAAGACAGATATTCTGACACACACTGAATCAGGCTCAAATTTTGTGATCCAAGACACTGAAGGCTCCATGTCCTTATCTATTTAGAAGTCATTGGTGACAGAATAACATACCTGTGATTTAATGTCTCGATGAAGAATTTTTCTATCATGAACATGTTTCAGGGCCAAACAGATCTGTACAAACCAGTCTAAAATCTAGAAAGAGAAGTCAGATCTATCATTTCTTTGAAAATTTACATTTGACAGTAGTCTTTCCTTGGCCATTAAAAGAATTCAGGAAAATTTGGGATTGAGAGGAACTAAATTCTTAAACATTTCTAGGTTACAATTTTTTTCTTTACATTTTTGTAGGCACTAATATTAAGTAGATATTTAAGCCAGCAGACACACAATACATGCAGGGAACATACAAAATCTAAAATGCTAGAGACTGCTACTGAGTCACCACTTAATAAACCAATACAAATGTGGAAAGAAACTTCAACAGTGAAAAATGGAAATAATTTATAATAGTATGATGCTGGGAGTTTTCTTTTTTTTTTTTGGAGACAGAGTCACTTTGTCACCCTTAGTAGAGTACTGTGGCTTCATAGCTTATAGCAACCTCCAAGTCTTGGACTCAAGTGATTTTCTTGCCTCAAACTCCCAAATAGCTGGGACTACAGGCACCTGCCACAACGCCCAGCTTATTTTCTTAGAAATGTGGTCTTGCTCTTGCTGAGGCTGGTCTTAAACCTATGAGCTCAGGGCAATCCACCTGCCTCAGCCTCCCAGAGTGCTAGGATTATAGGCATGAACCACCGAGCCCAGCCAAGATTCTTTGTTCTTAAACATATCTTACTTCTGTAATGTAATGTAATTTATTCTTTAAATATAAATTTAAAAACTCTACATTCACTACATAAACACTTTTTAATTCTCAACTGATATAGATTGTTTTGTAGACTTAAAATATTTGATTCTTACTGATCTACTTAGAATTCAGAAACAAATAGTTTTACTTCGTTTTATTTTTCAGGGCAATATTGTAATGTCCATGGGTTCCATAACAATCTATAATTGCGCAACCAAGGCCATACCCAAACTGTCTTATTTGAGATGATTTTCATTCAACAAGTCTGCAACTAACAAACACATGTGGCACCAATCCCTATGTAGCACTGTCAAGAAACTGGCTTGGTCCCTGAGTTAGAAGGTCCCATGGTTGTAAGAGCACATCCTAGAAACCAGGGACCTTGGCAAATTTGAAGACCCTCAAAAAGAAAATAAATCACCCAAACTTATAGATACTATAGGTTAAAACTAGTAGAAAATGTGTTGGGCTTGGTTAGAAGAATAAATAACAAAATTTTTAAAAATCCAATCCAAAATTCCTCATGAAAACTTCTAGAAAGAAATCAATTCTCTGGCTGTAGGCTAGGCGAGGAGGCTCACGCCTCTAATCCTACCACTCTGGGTGGCAAAGATGGGAGGGTTGCTAAGCTCAGGAGTTCAAAACCAGCCTGAGCAAGAGCAAGACCCCATTGCTACTAAAAACAGAAAAACTAGCTAGGCATGGTGACAGGCACCCGTAGTCTCAGCTACTCTGGAGGCTGAGGCAGGAGGATCAGTTGAGCCCAAGAATTTGAGGTTGCAGTGAGCTATGATGCCATGGCACTCTATCTGAGGAAACAAAGTGAGATTCTGGCTCAAAAAAAAAACAACAAACAACTTCTCTGGCCTTATTAGTTGTTTAATACTATAAGGCTCTGAGTTTTCAGAGCAAACTCAAAGACTGTATGTTTAACCAACTGTATGTTTATAAACTCTCGGTGCACCTACATATCAGAGACAACTCTAATGAGCACAGACTTTATTTTGATCAAAAATATGCATTTGAACATTTATGATTACAAATGGGAAGACTATCAAAAAACTTACCAAAACTTAGAAATAAGGCAAAAATTGTGGCACATCTTCTTAATGTCTATGTGGGGATTATTTAACAGAATGTACTTTATTTTTATTTTTTTAGAGACAGAGTCTCACTTTATCACCTTCGGTAGAGTGCTGTGTAGTCACAGCTCACAGCAACCTCCAGCTCTTAGGCTTAGGTGATTCTCTTGTCTCAGTCTCCCAAGTAGCTGGGACTACAGGCACCCGCCACAATGCCCAGCTATTTTTTTGTTGCAGTTTGGCTGGGTCCGGGTTCGAACCCACCACCCTTGGTATATAGGGTCAGCGCCCTGCTCACTTAGCCACAGGCGCCGCCCTAACAGAATGTACTTAGTTGATTTCATTATTTACTGGCTAAAAGTTATAGACTTAGGTTGCTTCTTGACTAGATTTTAGTCCTATAAAAGAGGCAAACAAGGAAGTACAACTGAAGAGAATGGCTTCAATAGTTGGATAATTGCCTTGTTTCACAGGTCTTTCTATCCCTTACATCCATTCTGAAAATGGACCAAAACCATTTCAGACTGACGCTAACCTGCACCTAACAGAGGTGGCCTCTGGGCTCAATGACCTCTTTCTATTTTAAATAGGCTAAAATAAATAACACTTTATTAAACAAATTTAATAAAACTTGTTTCAGAAGGGTAGAAAAACGCTTTTAACCTAAAAGTATGACTTGCCAAATTTTTGTCATTTATGATGAATAATCTCAAGAGATGGTCAAAGTACATAAATCTCTATAATAATTTTTAGGATGGTAAGATTCAAACGGCATTATGTGTACACACACACCCTGTTAGGTACCAAGAGTTTACCCCATAGTAAAAGCAAATCTACAGAATTTCAACATGCTTTATTTACAGTGGAAGGTCATTTAGTAATAAACATTTTAAAGTTTAATACAGACAAATGAAAATGAGCACAAGCAATGGAACATATTTGATAAAGTTCTAAGAAAAATAGCACTTCATACATTAACATATATTACAACTTGACCTTCACAACAGTGAAGTCAGCCACACAGTAGGTACATCCTCATTAACAAAAGAGAAAATAATCTCAGGACCATTAAGAAGTACGTTAACATAACAATTACCAAGCTGACAAGCACAGCAAGGACTCAAACCCATTGTTTTCTTACTCTAAATTCTATGCTTTTTCTAGTGGGCTTAACAGTAGAAAAAAGAGGTAGTAGGTAAAGCTTGAGAAATATAACTTTTTTTTTTTTGAGACAGAGCCTCAAGCTGTCGCCCTGGGTAGAGTGCTGTAGCATCACAGCTCACAGCATCCTCCAACTCCTGGGCTCAAGTGATTCCCCTGCCTCCGCCTCCCAAGTAGCTGGGACTACAGGCGCCCACCACAATGCCCGACTATTTTTTGGTTGCGGCCATCATTGTTGTTTGGTGGGCCCAGGCTGGATTCAAACCCACCAGCTCAGGTGTATGTAGCTGGCGTCTTGAGCCACAGGTGCCAAGCCAAAATACAACTTTTATCTTTCAGAGTGCTTAATTAAAATACAACTCAAAATTTCACCTTAATATATTTTCAAATTACTGCCAGGAACCTAAAAAGTCTTCATCAGTACAGCACTATGAGTCAACCAAACAGCTATAGCAACTTGGTACCTACTGTAGACATACTTCCCTAAGTATCATTAGATGACACAAGTAAAAACTATGATCTCTGCTCTACAGTAAATTATAAGCTAGTGGGGGGATATCATTCTAATGTGCAATTATCTAGAGTACCTTAAAAAGGGTGCATGATGCAGTGAAATAAGCGTAGATGAGGATGAATACCATGGAGTATCTTCTTCTTCTTTTTTTTTTTTTTTTTTGCAGTTTTGGCCAGAGCTGGGTATGAACCAGCCACCTCTGGCATATGGGGCCAGCACCCTACCCCTTTGAGCCACAGGCGCCACCCACCATGGAATATCTTCTAACAGTCAGAAGCAACTGATGGGTGAGAAAAACTGAGGCAAATGTAAAACTGAATGAGATGTAATACAACATGTATGCATCTAAAAATACATGTATACAAAACAAACACATAGAGAAATACATAAACACAATGGAGGTGCCTAAGGAGGTGAGAGAAGGGGGGAATCAGCCTAAGTGTGCACCAACCAATGAAAATGTGGTATATACACACCATGGAATACTACTAAGCATAAAATAAAATCACGGCTTTTGCAGCAACACAGAACTGGAGACTATTATCTTAACTGAAATAACTCAGGAACAGAAACTCAAATACTACAAGTTCTCACTTTGAATTGGGAGCTAAATAATGAGTACATATGGACGTAGAGAATAGAATAATAGACACTGAAGACCTGTATGTGTGGGATCATGATGTGGGATAAGAAATACCTAATGGGTACAAATGGGTACTATAGGGGCGGCACCTGTGGCTCAGTGAGTAGGGCGCCGGCCCCATATACTGAGGGTGGCAGGTTCAAACCCGGCTCTGGCCAAACTGCAACAAAAAAATAGCCAGGTATTTGGCAGGTGCCTATAGTCCCAGCTACTCAAGAGGCTGAGGCAAGAGAAGCACCTAAGTCCAGGAGTTGGAGGTTGCTGTGAGCTGTGACACCACAGAATTCTACCAAGGGCAACTGAGACTCTATCCAAAACAAACAAACAAACAAAAAAAAAAATAGGTACTACATACACTAATTAGGTGAGGATTACACAAAAGCCCAGATTTCAACACTATGCAAAATATCCATGTAATAAACCTATACATGTACCCCCATAAGTCAATAAAAATAATAATTAAAGAAAAAGAAATAGGGTATAATGATAAAAAAGAAACAATAAAGCACAAAGTTTTGCTGGAATAACATAATGAAGCTATTAAAACTAATATAATTGATTTATGTGGACTGATATGTAAAGATAATCAAAATATATTTTTTAGTGACAAAAGATAGAGCATAGCATGTATAATATCCCTTTTGAATGCACGTGTTTTGATGTATATATGTTCGTGTGCAAGTATGAAAAAGAAAATCTAGAAGAATACATCAAATTAATACCTGGTAATCTCAGGAACAGAAGACTTTCTATTTCTGAATATTTTAATACTTTTATAATTTATTTTAAATTTGTAAAAAGAAATTTTTATGAACTCTGGAGTTAGATAGAAGTACGGTCAAACACTGCTTATGTGATTTGAGGCAAGTTATTTAATCTGTTTAGATTCCTCATCTACCAAGTAGAAAAAACTACACCAATTCATGGGGTCATAGGAATTAAGAGAGACAAACACAACACTCCTAGAACAGTGCTCTTTCCATTCCCCTACGTAAAAGTAGGCAATTAGTATTAAAAACGGGAGATAATGAGAAATGCATTGACTATTTAAAGAAGGAAAAGATTAGTTACCAAAAATTTAAAAAGGCTAGGACTTGAATTTTCACAAAAACTCTCATTATAAGTTCTCTAGAACATAGAGAACTGGGGAGAAAGCATTGTCAAAATAAAATAATCAGAAAAAATACATAAGGAGAATGAGATATACAAACATTAGGCCCACTGCCTAACACAAAGTACATAAGTACATGCTCAATAAATATCTGTTAAAATAAACTACCCTGAAAAAATAAGTCTGCTTAAGTAGGGTAGTGACATATTTTAGAAATTCTTGAAATCAAAACAGAAATTAGACTTAACATAGTTGCCAATGTAAGACTTTTAGAACTGCAGCTACCTGACAAAGCTACCTTTTAAGCTTAGTGAGTAGGGCACCAGTCCCATATACTGAGGGTGTCGGGCTCAAACCCAGCCCTGACCAAACTGCAACAAAAAAATAGCTGGGCCTTGTGGCGGGTGCCTATAGTCCCAGCTACTCAGGAGGCTGAGGCAAGAGAATTGTGTAAGCCCAAGAGATACAGGTTGCTGTGACCTGTGACACCACGGAACTCTACTAAGGGTGACAAAGTGAGACTATCTCAAAAACAAACAAAAAAAAAGGCAGTGCCTATGGCTCAAAGGAGTAGGGCACCAGCCCCATATGCCAGAGGTGGTGGGTTCAAATCCAGCCCTGGCCAAAAACTGAAAAAAAAGAAAAAGAAGATATTATCTAGTAGCAGTCAGCCGGATTGACAGGATATAAAATAATTAGCCAGTTATAATGAATAATTAAGTTATGTAATGTATACATGTATACGCAGACATGTATATCCAGACACACTCTGGATATTACATATATTACACATATAACAATGTATTACCACAGCCTGGAAGTGAAATGGGGAAATGAGCAAAGGTGAGAGCTAATTAGACAGAAGCATAACTAAGATACTGGATATGATAATAAACCACCCTAGTAATTACAAGTAGCATATGTAGTTTAAAATATACATATAAACAAACTTCAAAGTACTTCTCATTAAGGAGTTAAGAGTCAATCTCCTATATGTTAACTTACCTGATCCTCTTGAAACAAATTGCCTTTCTGAGCATTTATTCGTTTAAACAGATCCCCTCCTTCGCAGTAATCCATCACTATGTAGAGAGATCCATGTTCTACAAAATATAAACATTAATGTTAAATTTTTAAAACAGGGATGCAGAAAGCATAGCTAAATTAAAGGTACTGAAAGGTTTACTAAAAAGCAGCAGCTAAACAAAACAGAACCACATTCAAAAGAATTAGGATACAAAGCCAAGGTATAGTGGGCATATAGATTATACAATGACAAGTTAATAGGAATCTGCACCATTAATGATTTTTCTACCTAGAACACACCATCCTGTTGGATAGTGGTGTTCACATTGACCTGAACATCCCTGGAGTATAGACAAAATACAGACAGATATACTTGATTTCATTCAATAGATACATTTTCTTAAATGTCATGTATACAATTATGTTTTCCCACCAATCCGTCAGAAATAGGATATCTTAGTTTCCAATGGACTATTCTCAACTTTTTTTATACACTTGAAATCAATTATTTATTAAACAAATATAATAAATGCTATGATAAACTGAGGATTCAACTGTGAATAGGACAGTCTCTACTCTCTTAAAGCTTTCTTCACTTTCGTTTAAAAAAATTTTATATAATTTGTGAACAAACATGAAAGTGGGGCAACTGCCCCACTACCTTTACCGTCAGTCTACAGAGAGAAAGAACTTCTATGTCTCTTCCCATGGATAGAAAGCATTAGACGGACACTTCTCATCATTGTCCCCACCCTTTCCTTCTCATCAAGTAAGGAAGAGTAACCAGCATCAATTCTAATATTTACTGAACCACATACTAACTAGTAAGACTGTCACAATTCAAAGAACAGTTTTCCCAATTCTCACTTCTTTACTATCTGTGCTATAGCCTTATTTCCAGTAATACTTATTTCCTACCCTTGTAGTGCTTCTTTGTCAGTCATGATTTCTATATCCTCTTTTGATACCCCTCTTGTAATGTGTCACTGAGATTAGGAAACTATACAATTCAGCTAATTAAGAATCTGTATAAGTGTTTATGATTGACATGAAAAGAGCATCTAAATGGACATTTGAGAAATTACAAGGTAAAAAAAACTTCTGGAAATTGTATAATTGACTATAAGAAACATATATATAGGATGTTCATTTATGTAGTACAAAAAACAAAGAGCAAAATGCACATACATGTTCAGTGCAACATTATCTATAATAGTAAAAAACTAAAAACAACCTAAGTGTCCATAATAGTAGAAAACTGGCTAAGCCAATTATTACAGAGACACACAATGCATCCAAGGGAGTGCACTGCAGTTGTTAACGAGGCATTTGAGGTGTATTGATACATAATGACATGAAAAGACATCCATGAGATACCACATGAAAACACAAGATGCAAAAATACATACATATAATCCCACTTATTTTTAAACTTTTATAGCTGTATGTTTGTTTCATACAACCAAAGAAAATAAACACTAAATTATTAATAATGCTTAATCTGTAGTTATGCACATCTGTACTTTTTTAATACCTCTACTATGAGCATGTGTTCCTTAAAATTAAATAACAGAAATAATAAAACTATTGAAAAAATATGTCACTATTTGAATCCTTCAGATGTTTCTATGAGAAGCAGTCAATATACAAAATATCCACTGGAGTCCTTGTTGATATAGACTCAAAATTTTTTAACTTGAAATATTGAAATCTTGGTGATGAAAGAAAAAGACACAAAAGATAGATGCTAGAGGCTTGGCACCCATAGCACAGTGGTTATGGTGCCAGCCACATACACCGAGGGTGGCAGGTTCGAATCCAGCCCGGGTCAGCTAAGCAACAGACAACTGCAATAGAAAAATAGCCAGGCATTGTAGCGGGCACCTATAGTCCCATCTACTTGGGAGGCTGACAAAAGAGAATCGCTTAAGCCCAGGAGTTGGAGGTTGCTGTGAGCTGTGATGCCACAACACTCTACCCAAGGCGACAGCTTGAGCTCTGTCTCAAAAAAAAAAAAAAAAAAAAAAAAAAAAAGTATCCTATTCATTAGTATACTCTTCTATATACTTCATTACTCTAATACTGAGTTGGTTAACAACTGTATTCTTACTTGTGAGATATAAATCTTCACTTCACTGCCATCATAAAAAGTATCTTTAGAAAGTATCCTATTCATTAGTATGCTCTTCTATACTTCACTACTAGAATACTTTCAATATAGTGAAAGTTTTCTTAAGTTCTTAAAATATTATAGCTAAAATTGCCATAATACAAAGTGCTAAATGAACCATATTTCTTAAAAAGTAAGTTCTACTTTAGTAGATACTAAGTTCATCTGGGAACAAAGTTACTTTAGCTTTTTTTTTAGAGATAGTCTCATTTTGTCGCCCTCAGTAGAGTGCCGTGGCGTCACAGCTCACAGCAACCTCCAGCTCTCAGGGTAAGGCAATTCTCTTGCCTCAGCCTACTGAGTAGCTGGGACTACAAGCACCTGCCACAACGCCCAGCTATGTTTTGTTGCAATATGGCCTGGGTGGGTTCAAATCCGCCACCCTCAGTATATGGGGCTGGCACCCTACTCACTGAGCCATAGGCGCCGCCCAAGTTACCTTAGCTTTAATTCAGACTCTGAAACTGCTATGTGATATGTCCCTGGAAAAGTCATTTTAACTATCTTCTACTTTCAATCTAGATTTCTTTCTGTTTTGTAACTTACAGGGATTTATTATAATGAGAATGTTTTTTGGGTAAGACTTTAATAAACCACCCTGACCTGCCCTTAGAGAAGCTTTGTCTTATATTCCTCCATTATCAAATGTAATATATATAGAACCCAAACAGCAATTTTAGTTATAATATTTTAAGAACTTAAAACTTTCATATACCTCAATATTACAATAATGACGCACAGAGGATCATGTAAATGAGTAGGATAATTTCTAAAGATCTGAAATTCTCCTAGTGGTAGTGATGTCAGCACTTAGAAACGTCCACCTTAAAAATATGTCAATTATTATTCTTGCTTTGTCCAAATATTTGTACTACACTGCTTCTTTTTAAGCAGTCATTAATAGTAAGCCAGTATTTACGTAGGGACAGTGTGGTTTGAGTATTATCCTAGAATCAAGGCTGATAGTCACATGAACATGTATATAAGCAAAATGGTATTCTATTTTTCTTGCATTCACAAAAAGATTAGTTATAAAGAAAATTTCCAAGGTTATTAAAGTCTGAGGACTTCTTCTAAATTCTCTTGCAAACTTTATCCGACCTTCAAATGATTCTCTATACTGGACAATATTTGGATGCTTCATGTTTGCCAACACTGCAACTTCTCTACTTGATTCTTCTCTTTCTTTACTGGACATCTTAAATGGGAGGAAAAAAGAAAATAGTTAAATAAAGCATTAATAATCCAAAATTCCATCAATAAGAGAGAAGTTAGGCCAGGTATAGTGGCTCACACTTAATCCTAGCACCTTAGGAGGCCATATGGGAGAACTGCTTGAGCTACAGAGTTAGAGACCAGCCTGAGCAAGAGTGAGACTCTGTCTCTACAAAAAATAGAAAAATTAGCCAGGTGTACTGGTCAGTGCCTGCAGTCCCAACTACTCAGGAGGTTGAGACAGGAGGATCACTGAGGCCCAGTGAGCTATGATAATGCTACTGCATTCTATCTAGCCCAGGCAGCAGAGCAAGATCCTAGCCCCCCGCCCCCTCAAAAAAAAAGAAAGGAAAGAAAGAAAAGAAAACAAAAGAAAAGAAAGATGAGAGAGTGGTTAAAAAAAATAATGGTACCAGGGTGGTGCCTGTGGCTCAAAGGAGTGGGGCGTCAAGGTGGTGGGTTCAGACCCAGCCCCAGCCAAAAACTGCAAAATAAATAAATAAATAAATAATAATAATGGTACCAATACAGTCCAATCAACAAAACATAGTAAGAAGTTAAAAAGAATGAAATGAAATCTCTAATACATTTTACAATGTCCAGATTAGATTAAGTTATAGAACAGTAGATATATTTTTCTACACACAAGAACACATCACAGACACTATCTGAAAGGACATGCAGACTATGTGCCTTCTGAAATTAATGGGATTAATTAAAGACTGCAGTAATTACAGCAGTCTTTCACTTAGGTTATACTTTTTAAAAAATTCTCTAGCAGTGAGCTCTATTGTAACCAAGTTGTTACCTGTGTAACTAAACTAAAAATATACTTACTTTTGAGATGTTAATTTCCTTGATGACATATTGTCTGCCATCTTCTGTAGATTTAACAAGAATGGCTTTTCCAAAGGAACCTTCCCCAATCTTCTGTAGTCTAACATACTTTTCCATGGTTCTTCTTCTAAGGCATCTTTATAGATATATGCTGGACATCAAAAAGAGAAAGCAACAGTTAAAAGAGATAAAGCATGTCTTCTATAATAAACATGTTTAATTCATATTCTACTTCCTTAGTAATTGCCTAATTTTTTTTTTTAAAAAAGGATATCTAACAGCTTTACTGAAAGTTATATAAACTCTATCTTAATCTTACTCATGCAATCTAGTTATACCTAAAAAGAGAAAAACAAACAGTGACATTTCAGTTTTATAAGAATGCTTTGGACAGCCAAATACTAGATATACTTAACATGCATGGAGAGAAAGACAAACTTCTCCTACATGGATTAACTAGAAGCATTACTTTATTATCCCCAATAAGAATGCAATTTTAATAATATTTCCAAAAGTTATTTAACTAACTCCCTTTTATTAGACATTTAAAATGTCTAATGTTTAAAATGATTGCTATTATAGGATTTCAGATAAAATTTCTGTACATACATTTTAATAGACTTACAAGAATTTCCTTAGGATATTGTATAAATTCCCATGTTAAAGCTTTCAAACATATTAAGTGTATTAAAATCCTCTACTAATTTACATTCTAACCAGTAGTATATTAAAGAGTCTGCTCCTAGATATCTTTATTAACACTAGTTATTATTTAATAAATAAAGTCTTTGAGAGGCCACAGAGGGCAATAGTTAAAGAGCACTAAAACTTTTGAGTCAGAGAGCTTGGATTTAAATTCTAGCTTTGTCACTTACCAGCTATGTGACCTTAGGCAAGTTACTTATCTTTACGTGCCTCAATTTGTTCATCCGTAAAATGTGAATAACTACAGTAATTAATACATACAGAACTGCTGGATTAATTTAAGTAATGTTCTGAGAACAGTGTCTAGCAGACAGTGAGTACTGTGTTACTATATTATTGTTGTTTTGACAATTTGCAGAAACTTATTAACACTGAAAGACACTGTTTAATCTTTCCATCAGCATCCAAAGCACCTTTTTAAGGTGCATGCTTGCTGTGGTCACAAAATCCCTTTTTATACTTTTAGAAGATCTGCCTGTACTTCTCGGGTCATGAATTCTTATTCCTGAAATTAAGGAACAATACAGAGTAAGACATCTGTATACAAACTATGATAATCTAAATCCCTAAATATTTTCTACAGGACGGTAAGTAGCTAAAATTTCTCTTCAAGAAAAAAAAAATTTCTCTTTTGTTGTTTGAGACGGAGTCTCACTACGTTACCCTCAGTAGAGTTCCATGGTGTCACAGCTCACAGGAATCTCAAACTCTTGGGCTTAAGCCATTCTCTTCCCTCAGCCTCCCAAGTTGGGATTACAGATGCCTGCTCCAGCGCCCAGCTATTTTTTTGTTGCAGTTGTCATCCTTGTTTAGCTGGCCTGGGCTGGATTCGGACCCACCAGCCTGGGTGTATGTGGCCAGCAAGTGCCCTACCCACTGAGCAATGGGTGCTGCCTATATTATTTTTACTTATAATGGTTCATTGGGAAAATGGTGTTTCATTTTTGTTTGAATTTTTTCGTTTACTAGTGAATGTGAAAAAACCTTCCACATTTATTAAGTATTTGTACTCTTCTTTTGAACTATTCATCCCTGTTCTTTGTCTATTTTCTCCTAGGTAGTCTTCTTTTTATTAATTTGTAAAAGCTCCTTATGTAATGAAGTCCTTATCTGTCATAAATGATTTTTCCCCTGATATCATATTTGCTTTCAGTTTTATTTAAACATAAAAGTTTATTTTGATGTGAATAAATATATTATTTTCTTTGTATTTCTGCTTTTGGTATTATAATTAAACCCTTTCCCTACAAAGATAATTAAGATCATTAGTAGCTTTAGCTATAGTAAGGTGAGGAGAATGGCAATTTCAGAAGAAGCCTGAGTATAATACTCTAGGTAGTGACAGCTAAAAAAAGTGAGAGAGAGTGAAAGAGCAAGAATGAGAAAGTAGTGATGGCTTGGCGCTCATAGTTCTGTGGTTAGGGCCCTGGCCATATATTCCGGGGCTGGGGAGTTCAAACGTGGCCCAGGCCTGCTAAACAACAATGACAACCACAAAAAAAAAAAAAAAAAAAAAAAAAAAAGCCAGGCACTGTGGCGGGTGCCTGTATTCCCAATTACTTGGGAGGCTGAGGCTAGAGAATCACTTAAGCCCAAGAGTTTACAGTTGCTATGAGCTATAATACCATGGCACTCTACCAAGGGCAACATAGTGAGACTCTGTCAAAAAAAAAAAAAGAGAAAGTAGTCATGAAAGCAATAATCTGTATGGCATATTAGCAAGTCACCTCACTGTAGACATGCATAAATTCACTATATTAATCTGAAACTAATAAGCATTTAATTTGTCCAACTTGCTCTTTTCTATGTCCATTCATAACAAGCAGGTTTCTGATGTATAATGTCTTTCAAGGAGAAAATGAGCTTGTCTCGAAACTCTTAAAATTTCTGTGACAGTTTACCATATTTCTCATTGTAAATTAATAAATCCATGTTTTCATTTCATCCATGAATACTAAATTTAATTATACTTTGCATCTAAAAAATGATCCAACATCTTCAAATGACAAATGTCATATTCTAGGCCTGCAAGAGTAAGGTCGGAATACAGCCTCTGGTAAACTGATGTGATAAATAATTATGCCTTATGAAATTTTGTGGGAGTTTTTTATACCTCATAAAACATAACCACTTTCCATTTCAAAATTTCTGTAGGAAAGGGGAATGTCTTTAGCAAACCTAAGAAAATAGGAAATGAACCATTATTATAGTATTACAGCATCATCTGTAAATTAGAGGAAACATCATAGGCCAGCCATGGGGGTTCACATCTGTAATCCCAGCACTCTGGGAGGCCAAGGCAAGAGAATTGCTTCAGCTCAGGAGTTTTAGAGCAGCCTGAAGTAGGAGACGTCATCTGTACTAAAAACAGAAAAATAAGCTGGGTGTGGTGGCAGAGGCCTGTAGTCCTAGCTATTCTAGAAGGTGAGGCAGGAGGGGTGTGTTTGAACCCTGGAGTTTGAGGTTGCATGACTGCACTCCAGCCCCAGTAACAGAAAGAGACTCAAAAAACAGAAAAACAAAATTCTTTAAAGCCACAAACAAGTTAAAAATTTATCTACTTATAAAAAATGTCAGAGTATACGAAAGAAACACTAATACCATCAATCTGGAACACATGCTGATAGGCATTACACCCTCATCAGCTGTTTCAGATATTTGATGGGCAGGTTGTCAAGAAGTCCTTTAGCACTCTCTGAAGCTACAATCCATACGTACAATTCCCCCATAGCAATAAATATCGTTTGAATTGTTGAAAAAGGGCCAATTTATCCTCTTAAAGAGGGAAGTTCCTTCCCTATTTCTCATTACTCAAAAAAGCAGAAAACAAAACAGGATTTCTATTAGACTTTTTCAAAATACCTGTCTTCTCTGTAAGTCTATTCAGAAAATTCTCAACAGATCCTGTAAACCACCATATATAAATAATTTACATTTGTGAAAAGGAATTGTGTTCATGACAGATTATAAGATTAGAAAGCAGGGCAGAGTAAAATTTGGAAAAAAGGGTCCGTGTATTATTAACATGACCTCGAAAGAACTCTGGTTGCCAATTTCCATAACCTTTACTAAATTCCTGACGGTGACTTTCACTGTATAAAAACGTGTTTTCCCACAAAATAGGCATTTTCACTTAGAACATTCCACTTAGAACAAGAGCAATTTAAAAATCAAACAGACCTGTAGGTCCTCTAATAGCAGACGAACCTAAACCAGAAACCACTTCTCTCCACCTTTGGCTCTCTCCATCTCGACCATACTGCTGCATCATAAGCAAAGGCCCTAGCTAGCTTATGTCGGTGCCACCTTAATCCCTCATAAACATTTCCAATGTAACTCGCCAAAGCAATAAAAATATTTCTCCTTCTTAGAGATCTTGCATTAGATAATAAAAAATAGCCCTGTTTTAAAAAGAATTAATTTCATCATAATTTTTTTTCTACAGGCTTTTTATTAAATGCAGAACTTTTAATACCTTACTTGTGGAAACTAGAGTAACCTAGTTACTACTACTCATTTTCTAATTAAAATGTACATGCAATGTAAGTGACTGCTTATCCATATCAAATTTCTGTTATTTATGCGTCACTCTAGCTTTTTAAATACAGCCAACGTCCAAGTCCTTGAGAGAACTGAAATCTCAATGAGGCACAAGGTTCTTTACCTGCGAATCCTTTCAAGGCGAGAGTCGGCCCGGTCTCCTAAGCAGGACGGTTTTCAACACTTTGCCCATCATGGCCCCCCGGGGGCGCTCACCTCAGGGACACCGGACCTCAGCCGGGACTGTCCGGACGCCGCCGCCGCCGCCTCTCCGGACCTGGCAGGGCAGAGGCGCTGCCCCGTGGCTAGAAGCGATACCCTAAAAAGGACGCCGAGTCCGAGTCGCCAGGTTACGCTCGCCCGGCCACACCCGGCCCCGCCTACGCTGACACTCGGGGTTGGCCCGTCTGGTCTCGGCAGCTCCCGTCAGGCGCGTCCACGACGCAGGGAATCAGCGACTCAGGAGTCCGAGCCCAGGGGACGGCGAGGGGGTGCTCTGTCACAGCCTCAAAACCCCACGGGGTCGCTTTAGTGGCCGTGGGGGCCAGGGGCCGGCAGCATTAGGGCTGCGGGGCCACCTGCCTGCCACAGTCTCTGGCGTCTCGGCGTCAGCTCTTGCTGCCGGGACACAAGCGCTAGGGCTCCGCACACCGAAGCCCTAAATTGAGAGCACAGGCTGAGGAGAAAAGGTCGGCGCGTCTCTGACGCCATCACGTGACGTCAGTATCCGGGAGCCAGCGTTCATGTAGGGGGCGGGGAGAGAGCCGCCAGAACGGGCCAAGGTCGAGGGCGTAACTAGAATGGACCGGGGGCGGGGACAGAGAGGGGCTGGAACGGACAGGACAGAGAGCGGGCAGCGAAGGAGATGTCGAAGAGGGGCGGGAGGAGCGCGTGGTTAAAACAGTCCGGTGGCTGGCGGGAATGGGACACCCGGAGGGCCATGACGGGAAGTTATACCGAGGGTGGCGGGTTCAAACCCGGCCCCGGCCAAACTGCAACAACAACAACAACAAAATAGCCGGGCGTTGTGGCGGGCGCCTGTAGTCCCAGCTACTCGGGAGCCTGAGGCAGGAGAATCGCCTAAGCCCAGGAGTTGGAGGTTGCTGTGAGCTGTGTGACGCCACGGCACACTACCGAGGGCAATAAAGTGAAACTCTGTCTCTACAAAAAAAAAAAAAAAAAAAAAAGAAAACCGTCCTGTTTAGGAGACCGGCAGACTCTCGCCTTGAAAGGATTCGTAGGGAAAGAACCTTGTGCCTCATTGAGATTTCAGTTCTCTCAAGGACTTGGACATGGCGGTATTTAAAAAGCTTAGTTTCTTCCATGAAGAAGGGTCCTCAAACTTTTAAAACAGGAGGCCAGTTCACTGTCCTTCAGACTGTTGGAGGGCCAGACTATAGTTAAAAAAAAAAAAAAAAAACTGAACAAATTCCTATGCACACTGCACATATCTTATTTTGAAGTAAAAAAACAAAACGGGAACAAACACAATCACACTGCCTCATGTGGACCGGGGGCTGCAGTTTGAGGACCCCTGATCGGCGGAGGCAGAAAATGGGGAGCGAAGCAGTGGAAGGGCGTGGCTAGAGGGAGGGGGGGGGGAGGGGGGCCGAGGCATCAAAGAGGGTGTGACTAGACTGGATCTGGGGCGGGGCGAGGTGGTGGAGGGGAGTGGCCAGACCGGACAGCAGAGGGGCAAGGCGTGACTAAAGTGGACCTGAGAGTGGCAGGAGCTTGCAGAAACCAGAGAGGAGGCAAAGATTATAGAGCAGAGGGAGTAAAGACTAATATAAGTGAATTTGGAATAAAGCATTTATAAATTATTCCCACATTCAAAAGAAAGGGACTTTTTATTTAAACTTTTATGCTTACTATTTAGGGATCCACGTTTTTAAAAGCAATTTAAAATTTTAAAATAGACATTCTTATAAAGGAATAAGTGCATAATATTGCAGAAAACAAAATGTACCAGCAGATTTGTTCTTGCACACTTAAGAGAGCTCTTAAGTGTCATCTTCCATGAAGAAACTAAGACACTATTATAAAAGAATTTTCATCTGCCTAGTAAAGAGGTGACACTGATGGACAAACTGTGACCACACCTGTCTGTAGTGAGAGAAGAAAACATATGCCTGGCGGCGCCTGTAGCTCAGTTTAGTAGAGCACTGGCCAAATACACCTAGGCTGTCGGGTTTGAACCTGGCCCAGGACTGCTAAAACAACAATGACAACTGCAACCAAAAAAATAGCCGGTTGTTGTGGCGGACGCCTGTAGTCCCAGCTACTTGGGAGGCTGATGCAAGAGAATAGCTTGAGCCCAAGAGTTGGAGGTTGCTGTGACGCCATAACATTCTAACCAGGGCAACAGCTTGATACTCTGTCTCAAAAAAAAAAAAAGAAAGAAAGAAAACACATACCTGCACGTCTCTTGTGAAAAAGTCCACTTAGTTCAGAGAACTTTCTGCTTGTTTTTCCACATTTTCTGAAAATCATCTAAGAAGGTTGCCCAACAGTGTCCCAAGTAAGAGAAAATTGTGCTTAGACATTAGCAGGAGTCCACAAATTCTACCTTGATAAAAGTAATTAGATACTTGATAACCCCGTCGTCACCGCAGGCACCAAGCTGGCGGCAGGGCAATGCTGTTTGAGCTTTTTCATTCCACTATGCCCTGGAAGAAAAGAAGACGAACAACATTAATGCATGGAGCACAAATGTTACTGACCTGCAAGACGGATCAAAATCCGTGGAGCTCGTGCATGTAAATACGGTCAGAGGAGCCTTGAAAAGCAGGAAAAACACCAGGGGCGTTTTATCTCCAGTGCTTTGTAGTCACCCCACCCCTGCAACACAAGTGCAGCAAACAGAGAGTGGCGGGACTCAGTGCTGCCCCCGGTCATCACGCTCTACTTGGCGTCAGTGGGCTCAGTGCTGCCCCCCACTCCGTGGTCACGCTCGACCCGGCCCACCGGGGGTTCCGTGCTGCCCCCGGTGGTCACCTTCCACCTGGACGTAAGAGGTCTCAGTGCTGCCCCCTCGGCGTTCACACTCGACTTAGCCCGAGAGCGCTGCAGCCGCCCCTGCTCACCAAGCTGATCCGTACCCCTGCCTTGGACTCGGGGTGGGCGAGCAGCGCCCCATGACGTAGCCAGGAGTGCAGTTAAATGTTCGCTGGACAGAAACAAGCTCGACCCTCCACGCGGAAAGTCACATCGTGCACTACTGTCTCTAGGAACTGATTTGAAAAGCGTGGTGGCTCCACGCAGGTTACAGGAGGAGGGTAATTAGCACAGGGCCGGTGCCCACGGCGTGTTGGGTTGCGACCTGTCTCCGTTCAGGTTCTCGGAACCGGCCCATCCACGCCGCGGCTCCTGCATCTCACTGTTGACCCATGCTCTCTGGCCTCGCACAGCCGCTCCTAGCGCCCGGATCCCACTACAGCAGCCGAAACCCGTGTTGGGCAAGCCCTGGTGACCGCCGCCCGTTCCTGCCCGACGTCAGCGACTGGCCCAAACGAGCCGCTCCGACGGCACAGCCCCGCCTCTTCCTTCCCTGGCCCGGCCCCACCCACGCAGTTCTTTCTCCTCGAGCCGACCCCTCTGGCTCAGCCCCGCCTCTTCCAATTGTGCCCCGCCCAGCCCACGCGGTCCCTCCTCTTCCTTCTTGTGTCCCGCCCCACCCGTGCATTCTCCTCCTTTTCCTCCTCGGGCCCCGCCCAGTTATCGCAGCCCCGCCTCTTCCTCTTCGGGCTCCGCCCCTCCTGCGCTGCCACTTCTGCTCCTCCTTGGCCCCGCCCGCCCGCGTAGCCCCTCGTCTTTCTCCTCGAGCCCTGCCCCGCCCGCCTCCCTTCCTCTTCCTTTTCGGGCACCGCCCCGCTCGCGAAGCCACTCCTTCTTCTCCTACTGGGGCCCGGGCCTGGGCTCCTGCTCGCCTTCTGTTGGTCTAGCCCCTCAACGCCACGGCGGGTTCGGAAGAGCGATAGGGTAGACCCCGAGTGGCCTCTCTGGATGAGGCGGTGACGTCACACGTCTGCGCCAGGGACGGCCCGGCCGCGCTCCGGCCTCCTCCACCTCTTCCCGTTCTGCGGGCCTGGCGGTCGGAGCACCATCCCCTTTTCGGAGTTCCTGCCCGGCTGCGAGGTGGAACGCGTGGAAGGGAGGTGGCTCGGGGCGCTGTCTCTGCGGTCAGAGCAGGATCGGTGCTGGTCCGCGGAGGCGGCCCGTGCGGGACTGTGTTGTTAATTTCGGGTGGAGGCTGTTTCCTCCAGAACACTCCGGTCGGCGAGACTTCATGCTGCGCCCGCGTTTGAGGGAGGACGAAGGAAGTCCCGTCCGGCGACATTTCCGTCGTGTCTTCAGCTGAGAGAACCTGGGGTCCTAAGTGGCGGCAGTCCCCGTGTTGGGCTCTGCGGGCGGAGCTTCAGGCGGCCGGGCCTCGGAGTCGGTGCCGATGCGGGACGCGGGGGCAGC
This sequence comes from Nycticebus coucang, assembly GCF_027406575.1. Taxonomy (NCBI): domain Eukaryota; kingdom Metazoa; phylum Chordata; class Mammalia; order Primates; family Lorisidae; genus Nycticebus; species Nycticebus coucang. Next base: position 107,113,177 of record NC_069780.1, on the reverse strand, counting down.
GTGGGAGCGGCCGCTGCGGGTGCTATGCCTCTGGGCCGCCAGGTGGGTTCCACGGGGGCGGCGGGTCTCATACCCGGTGTTCCGCACGATGTTAACGTGGACTCTTAGTCCGGAGCGAACCTGTCTCGTGTACGTGCTTTACATTTTCACCCATTCCTTAAGGAAGGACCTTTGTAATAAATCAGGGTGAGTTCCAGGAAAACATTGTTTTGATTAATTTTTAACTTTATGAGGTTATATTTTCTCCTAATTTGCTCAAATTTAAAAATAACATTTAGTTTTTCTATCTTTAATATACATGTGTTCATAAAACACTTTGCATGTACGTTTGTGTTTTGATTTTTAGCGTGTGGGATCACAACTACCATGGAATCTCAGCAGTGAACTTGACATGTGGTGTGCTTTATTTGTGTAACATTTGAAAACTGTGGAGTACTTGGGAGATACATTATACATAATAGAAGCCCACATTTCTGTTTTCTTTGGAAAATATTCCTGTTTGTGAGAACTGAATCAGCACTGGCCATCCTTTTTAAATGTATAGTTCAAAAGTTCAGTTCTACAAGCGTAAACTTTGAGTCATGCGATTCATATTTCCGAAATTGAGGTCGGCATGTCAATTTCTACGAGCTTTTATGAATCACTACAAATTAGTGTTCGTCCGTATGGGAGTTAAAATGCTTATATATATATTGTCGACTTTTCGTCGTAAGAGATGCTGCTTACTGTTTTGTTATATAGTATGGCTTAAAAACCATATGACCCACAAGTACTTTCTCAAATGGAATTAATTAGCTTGTATGACCTGTTGGCACAGATTACGTGTCTTCCTATCCCTTTCTCCCACCCCCCCCCAACTTCAAAGACTTTGATTCTTTGCTTGAATTACATATTTTGTTTAAGAGGTCAATATGAATGTATAAAATCTACATCTTTACTTGGAAATTGTGCTTTAGCACAATTTACTGTTACTGATTAAACAGGGCTCATTAGGAATGTAAATATTTAGCCTGGTTTTGGATATATATGGTTTAGGAGAACAGATTTGCTGAGATTCTTAGTTTAATGTTAGTAAATTGGTTATTTTCCAGGTTATGTTGGTGTTAGGTTTTCTGTATCCTGTTGTGACTTGTTGGCAATAATTTTTAGATCGCTCAGGTAGCCAGATTTGATCACTGTGGTAGGTCACATATCAAAGCAGTGCCCTGTGGTGTTTGGCCACTAACACTGCTTTGTAGAACTTAAAGCTTAGTTTGCAGTGAGATTTGAACACAGGTATCCAATACATATAATACGATGTAGTGTTGTTTATTGAGTGCATTGTATATAGTTTACACTTTTTTTCTAAGTGATTTTTGTGGATTATCTCAGTTTTTCACACCAACTCAATAAAGTAGGTACTTTAACTATTCTCATTTTACAGACGGAGAAACTGAGCCACGGAGGATGTAATTAGTGTGCCAGGGTCCCACAACGTTAAGTTTCAGAACAGAGACTGAAGCCTGGCAGTGTGATTTCAGAGCTCTTGCTCTTAATGGCTATAATGTATTACAGTTTAGACTAATCAAAATGCTAAAGAAAAAGATAGAATGAGAGATTGGCACTTCAAGTTCAATTATTTTTTTGGTTGTAAAAGTAATGTACAATTGTGGAAACTATGGAAAATAGTGTTTTTAAAATAAAAACTCATAGTCTTACTACTGTAGCATACTTTTAAAATGTTTCCAGTCAATATGAGGTTATAAACCGTTAGGTTATATTATTTACACAGGAGAGATTGAAGTTGGATTTGTAGCTGCGTCCTGCACATTGGTACTTTGAGGACTTGTTTTAAATTGAGCCCCGAGGAGTGCTGATGTAATCAGTAGACCACACTTAATTCCTGCGGAATAACAGTGACCTTAGTAATCTGTCTTTTCTGATGTTTTTAGATCTGAATTTTCTTCAGAAGATTCTATGTTAGGCTGTCTTTGAGATATTTGAACCACTGAATTATGTTTCTTCAAGTCTGTATCTGTACTTTTTTGCTCTGCTCTTCGCCTTCCTTAATGTCTCTTCAGTTTGATGAGTCCTTATACTGGGTGCCGAGAACAGGCATTCAAGGGGCCATCAGAATGCTGCCTTTTTCAAAGTGGTCTTTAGGTTAGAACATTTATATATCCAGTCTTTTAAAAAGTTAGCTACTACTGGCTTGGCACCCGTAACTCAGTGATTAGGGCACCAGCCACATGCGCCAGGGCTGGCAGTTTTGAACTTGGCTCAGGCCTGCTAAACAACACTGACGACAACAACAACAACAACAACAACAAAAATAGCTAGGCATTGTGGCGGGCACCTGTAGGTAGTCCCAGCTTCTTAGGAAGCTGAGGCAAGAGAATTGCTTAAGTCTAAGAGTTTGAGATTGCTGTGAGCTGTGACGCGACAGCGCTCTACTGAGGGTGGCATAGTGAGACTCTGTCTCAAAAAAAAAAAAAAGGTAGCTATTAATGGTAATGTTCTGTTTTTCTAGCAACACTAAAAAAGTTTTATTAAGGCTCTATGGTTATTTTTCCAGGTGCAAAAAAACATTTACTGAAGACAAGAGATTGTCTTAAAACACTCCCAAGTCTTCAGCACTAGAATTCAGCACTAGTACATTACTTTTATTACTTATCTTTAATTTTCTGTGTGTACTTACTGTAACGTATCTACTAAGTCTTGTTTTACAAGGCTTACGGGTTTGACTGCTTTTATGATTATATCTTTCAAGTTAAATGTATTAGTAATGTCGTCATACTTAAATTGAACTCTTATCATTGTGTCATTGGCCAATGTTTGACCATAGCATCTGAAGATTGAAATTTTAAAATGATGGAAGGAGAATGAAAATACTTAAAAATATTTTTTAATTACAGTATTAATTTTTTAAATTAGGTAGTACTTGCACCGGGTAGTATTCAAAAGGGACAGTCTCTCTTTCATACCTTGTACTGAAGCTGTATTGTCTTCCCTTTAAGCAACTTTCTTGGGAATCCCTCCTGATATGTCTGTGTGTACAGGAACAATTGTGCACTGTATGTCTTCCTTTGCTACCCTCCCTTTTAGCATACTATAAATATTTCTCTGTACTTTATACTTTTAAACTTAATAATTGATCTTAGAGATTGTTTTATACTATTACCTGAAGAAATTCTTCATTTGTACAGCTATATGAGAACAAAATTATTAAATCACTCCCAAAATACTTAACATAATAGAGATAGCTAGCATTAAAGTGAATGAGTGTAATTTTTTGTTCAATATGGAGATCAACTTTCTTTATGTAAAACTAGATGATTTTTGTTAATTATATGTTTGAAAAATGTTAAGACCTGGGCAGTGCCTGTGGCTCAGTGGGTAGGGCGCCAGCCCCGTATACTGGGGGTGGCGGGTTTGAATCCAGCCCCAGCCAAACTGCAACAAAAAAAAATAGCTGGGCATTGTGGCGGGCGCCTGTAGTCCCAGCTACTCGGGAAGCTAAGGCAAGAGAATCACCTAAGCCCAGGAGTTGGAGGTTGCTGTGAGCTGTGACACCACGGCACTCTACCAAGGGTAATAATATGAGACTGTCCCTAAGAAAAGAAAGAAAAGAAGAATGTTAAAACCACTTCCCCCTTCTTTTCCCAGGTAATCAGACAGCTAAATGGAGTCTGAGCAGCTGTTTCACAGAGGCTACTACAGAAACAGCTACAACAGCATAACCAGCGCAAGCAGCGATGAAGAGCTGCTAGACGGAGCAGGTGTCATTATGGACTTTCAGACCTCTGAGGATGACAGCTTGCTAGACGGTGACACTGTAGTTGGTAAGTTTGGTATTACAACACAGTGTTTGTAGTCATGATTAGTGTGTTCTACTAATAAACATGTATGCATATTTGTTAGTATGTTTTGTTTTGTAAGAAACTGCCAAGCTATCTTCCAGGGTGGCTATACCATTTTTATCCCAACGACAATGAATGAGAGCTCCCTTTGCCCCACATTCTTGCCAGTATCTGGTATTGTTGGTGTTTTGGATTTTAGCCATTCTAGCAGGTGTGCAGTGGTATTTCATTCTTATTTTCTATTGAGTTTTGAATTTCAGTTACTCTTCAGCTGTAGAATTTCCTTTCAATTATGTTTTGTAGATTTCTATACTGTAGGAAGAGTTATACTATCTGCCTTTTTGAGTACATTATTCACTTGTTTAAAGTCCGTATGTTTGAGAATGCCACGTCTGAATCACCTGTAGGTCTGCTTCTGTTGCCTGTTTTTTGGTCTTTTGTCCCTGACTCCTGGTAGGGGTTTGTAATTTTTAATTGACTGCCGGATATTGTATACAAAAATTGTAGACTCTCCGGATGCTGTTATCTTCACCAAGAGTACATTTAATTTTTTTTCTGGCAGCAAGATAATGTAGGAGCAAATCACCTTGAACTCACCAAGGGCTGAGAGAATTTACATCATAGTTTCAGACTTTCTGGTCTGTTTTTGGATTACTTTATTTTTAGAACATAGTCCTTGAGAGTTTCAGCAGAAAGCATAGTATGTTCACCAGGAGCCTCCTTTTTGGTAGGCACTGAATTCAGTTTTTGCCTCCCTAGCGTTTTCAGACTGTAAACATCTGAGCTTATCATTGTAGTTTCTTAGCCAGTCCATCTTGCTGACTTTCGCAGCCTCTTGCTCCTGAAATTAGGAATCATAATTTTTTAGGATAAACGTGGCATGAATGAACTGTGCCTTTTTCTCTAGATCTTGGCCTGTTGGAAGTACATATTGCCTTGGTGGTTCTGAACTTCAGGTTTTGTCTTCCTGACCTTATGAGGCTACCCAAAGCCCCTAGTCTTCACTTTTTGGTGGGCCTCTAACTCTGCTTATGAACCAGCAAATGGCTGAAGAGCAAAAATACTTGAGACCACTGGGTTTTACCTCTCCCTATTTCACTTCCTGCAGAATCTTGGCACCTCAGGTTCTAGCTGCCATTAGATGTTCTTTCATTTTTTAAAAAATGTTGCATTATTAGTCATTTGCTGTGTTGATGGTTTTTTTTTCTAAGTTTAATGACAAAGTCATAAACCAGGAAAACACATTTTTTCATAATTTTAAACATCAGGTGAAATTAATGATGTACCTATTTTTTTTGTGTTTAAATAGCTTGTGGCCCTTTATGTAAAGCAGAAAATTAATTGAGGGAAGTAAAAAACCATAGGACAATCTAGCTCTTTGTGTCTTTCCACACTACCATCAAGTGATGACAATCAAATGCGTGGCTGTGATCAGTACAACTTAAGAATTCTTAGGGCTAGGCGCTGTAGCTCATGCCTATCCTAGCACTTTGGGAGGCCAAGACAGGTGGATTGCCTGAGCTCACAGGTTTGAGACCAGCCTGGGCAAGAGCGAGACCCATCTCTAAAAATAGCCGGGTATTATTAGTGCCTATAGTTGTAGCTACTCGGCAGGCTGAGGCAAGAGAATCGCTTGAGCCCAAGAGTTTGAGTTTGCAGTGAGCTATGATGCTGTGGCACTCTACTGAGGGCAAAAAAATTAGACTCTGTCTCCAAAAAAAAAAAAATAATAAAAATTATTCTTAAGTAGTACTGTCTTTAGTTGAAGTAAAAGAACTTGCTGAGACTGACTAATGGGGTGAAAACCATAGTCAGCCACCTGTTTAAGCAATTATTAGTTTAGTATTAGGCTTTATTAATTAGTTTAATATTTAGGCTCCTGTATCTTTTTTTTTATCATATCTAAAATGTTTACTTGTCAGCATCAAGGATGTGTCTTAGGTTTCTGATCATATGTAGAGTAAAAAGGAAATGTGAGAGGAATGCTAGAGAAGGCTCTCTCCTAAGTGTTTCAAGTTTGTAGATAACCTTTTTTATAAAAAAACAAAAACTTTGAAAATTCTAAAATGCAAATGTAAAGTGTTCCCATTTTTTTGAAAATCTTGGGTCTTCTGATAACTGAGAATGACATATAGAGGTGTTACATAGATGTTGTATTCTACTTTCTATATATATCATCTATATTCAGACTCAGTTTCTGAGCTATTACAAGAGATTCCATTATTTTCATTCAAGTATTTGTTGTTAGATTAAGTGTTACTCAAAATGTTTGAAATTTCATTCATCTCATATCCCTCCAGGGTATAATACCACGCAGGTGTGTTCATAAGTTCTGTCTATACAAAAAATTTCAGGAGAAAAGGCTTTGCAGAGTGACCATGGGACTTTTAAGGCTAGGACATGCCTAGAGTGAAGATGCATATCATAAAACGGGACCCAGCCTTTGGTCCTACAGACCAGAAGCTTGGCATCAGTATCCTGAAACTGATCTGTCTTTATTTATTTATTTATTTTTTTGTAGAGACAAGAGTTTCACTTTATGGCCATCGGTAGAGTGCCATGGTATCACACAGCTCACAGCAACCTCCAACTCCTGGGCTTAAGCGATTCTCTTGCCTCAGCCTCCAGAGTAGCTGGGACTACAGGCGTGCGCCACAACGCCCGTCTGTTTTTTTGTTGCAGTTCAGCCGGGACCGGGTTTGAACCCGCCACCCTCGGTATATGGGGCCGGCACCTTACCGACTGAGCCACAGGCGCCGCCCCTGATCTGTCTTTAAGAAGTGTGTCCACATTCACCAGGGTTTTAGATCTTGTTAGGTAAAACCATCAGTCAAATAGTGAGAAATGCACTAATACAGCAGTTTTCAACCTGTGGGTTGCGACCCCTTTGGACTGTATTAAAGGTTTGTGGCATTAGGAAGGTTCAGAACCACTACACTAATACTAAGAATCTACTAAGGTGGCTTGGTGCTTGTAGCACCAGCCACATACTCCAGAGCTGGTGGGTTCAAATCCAACCCAGGCCTGCCAAACAACAATGACAACTACAACCAAATATAGCCAGGCGCTGTGGCAGGCACCTGTAGTCCCAGCTACTTGGGAGGCTTAGGCAAGAGAATCACTTAAGCCCAGGAGTTGGAGGTTGCTGTGAGCTGTGACACCACAGCACTCTATCCAGGGCAACAGCTTGAGACTATCTCAAAAAAAAAAAAAAAAATCTAATGTGAGTCTGAATATAGATGTATATATATATATAGGAAGTAGAATACAACATCTATGTAACACCTCTGTTTATCTCCCCAAAACAGATATAAAATAGCTTATTAAGATAAAATTTAATAACTAACATAAGTATTTCACAAAGGTGAAGCATAGGGAAAAAATCTTGACATAAAATGTAGAAATGAGATCAATAAAAAATATTACCAGTGTACTTTACTACACATTGGCCCTTAAGGTTTTTAGCAGCAAGTGAATAAGAGAACCTGTTTAGTTAAATGATACAGTGTTTATAAGAGAAAAACTTAACTGGTTTCTTAGCAGATACCTCTATTACTAATAATAAAGTAATAGTTTATTAGGCCCAGGAGTTGGAGGTTGTTTCTGAGTGACATTTTAAAATGGTTACTATCTAATGTATTAAACAGTGATTTTTAGGACTATGCTTGAATATATTAGAATATCCATCGTTATCTCCTACTTGAATTATGAGACATAATTCCACAAGAGTACCACTGTTTTATGGTTAGGCATTGATTATTTATGGTGGTCTGGGAGGATTCATAGATGTATTTTAAGAGTGTCGTTGAACAGGTAGACTACTGGAATTTCAGGAAGCCATCCATGTATATATATATTTGCTGATGTTTGATACATAAGCAGGAATTTTAGAGTTACATTATACCAGACATATGTTATAATAGCATTTATTATTTAGCTAGCTGAAGCAGTAACACAGCCCAGGTAAACCTAAGACTGAATAGAAGCAACCAGAAGTCCTCTTAAAAAGTAAAGCCTGTGTCCATGGGCAAAGTTAGGAGTGTTCATTCAAAATAATTGTATCTACCAGAAGACAAAGAATAAACACAGGAGCAGAACTTGCATTCTATATAAGGCTGTGATAATTTTAGCTATGATAAATTTGAAAGGAGCCATCACAGATATTTTAAAAAAGTAAAACAAAAGCAAATGTTACAGAACCCCTAGTTTCTATGCAATGGCTTCTAACAAACAGCACCTTTTAGGAGGCATTTTGAGAAGAGGATCTCCTGGTCTAGAGGAATCACCTCAGAAGGTAGCTGTAAAATTTTGAACTCTCATCTTTTTTTTTTTATTAAATCATAGCTGTGTATATTGATATGATCATGGGGCATCATTCACTAGCTTCACAGACCGTTTACCAAGTTTCACATATACCCTTGTAAGATGCACCGCTGGTGTAATCCCACCAATCCCCTTCCCTCTACCGACCTCCCCCCACCCTCACCTCCCTTTCCCCCTTCCCCCTATTCTTAGGTTGTAACTGGGTTATATAGCTTTCATGTGATTGAACTCTGATCTTAAGTGAGCATGGCGGAGGTGGGGGGGGGGGTTGGTTTTTGTAATGACAGCTTTAAATGAAACGAGTTGCTTATTTCTGAATGTCATAAAAAATATATAGCGGACTATCGTATTACCTCCCTTTGAGGCTTTTTGTTTAAGCACAAAATCTTTGTGAGATAGGAAGTTTACTCTTAGATTTTTTTTTTTTGTAGAGACAGTGTTTCACTTTATGGCCCTCAGTAGAGTGCCATGGCGTCACACAGCTCACAGCAACCTCCAACTCCTGGGCCTAAGAGATTCTCTTGCCTCAGCCTCCTGAGTAGCTGGGATTACAGGTGCCCACCACAACACCCGGCTATTTTTTTGTTGCAGTTCTGCCAGGGCCGGGTTTGAACTTGCCACCCTTGGTTATGGGGCTGGCACCTTACCGACTGAGCCACAGGTGCTGCCCAGTTTACTCTTAGATTTATCTCTTTTGCATAGTGTCTACACACACTAGTTAAGTTAGTACCTTGATAAGTTTTTTCTGTCAAAAGCAGTGGTATCTTAATGGCTAGTTCCTTTAAGGAAGGAGAAGAGGAGGGTGGGGGGGGATTGGTGATTTGAAACACTATTCAACTCTTCAGCTGTTCTGTTTTTTAATCTTCATCAAAAGCTGCTGTAGATTTTAGGCAATTACTAATAGACTTAAGGTCTCTTGAGAAACCTTTGGCATGTTGTAACTTTCATGGTTAATGACTCACCTGACAGCACATAGGTAAATGGTACCTTTATATTATAAAAGCACACACCTGGTTTTAGAGTGTTGCTTCCATTTTCTTCATTAAAATAAAAAAGGACATTGTCTACATCCAAAAATTCCTTTTTACATCTCTCTGTATTAAATGCTTTTATCCCCTTTATATTTATCCTAAAGCCAAAAGGAAATAATGCTTTTGTCTTAGTAGTTGCCACTGGTGCTACAGAAGCTATATTGTAAGTGCTTTAAATTCCCAAACCAGTTCTGTCTGTTGTGCTTGGAGCTTAGTCATCATCCGATGTAGCAGGACCTGATTAAGGAGGCTGTCCCCCCTCCGAGCGCTGCCGGATCGTAGCCACTAGCAACCGGGCTGCCACCATTTCCCCGGTGACGTCACCGCGGCGGCCGGGCCGCTCTCGTCCTCGGCAAACATGGCATCTCCCGCGCCTGCCGCTGCGGGGCTGAACCGAGCGCCGTCGTCCTTCTAAGCTAGCGATCGTTTTTCCTCCTCCTTTTAAAAAACTCTATAACCATGGACGCTTCTTCCGATCCTTACTTGCCTTACGACGGGGGCGGAGACAGCATTCCTCTGAGGGAGTTACATAAAAGAGGTAATGCCGGGCTTTTGGCGTGCGGCCGAGCGGTCCTCCGGTCTACGCGGGTCTCTCCCCGGCTTCACGGCCACCCTGCGGCGTGGCGCGCGGGTCCCAGGGTGCGGGGACCGGCAACTCTGCCGCGCCGGCCTTCTGTGCCGATCAGTGCTGCTTCGGAGTGCGTCAGGTTCCGGCTCCATCTTCTGCGTGAAAATCCGCTTGCCATTTAGCTATGAAAACCAGTTAATCTGCTTTACGGCTAGCTGAAGTCATGCTGGTTGGCACCTAAAAAGTATTGTTTTTTTTCCTTCAGAAAACGGTTTCCTTTCATTTACACAGAGAAGTGTCTGTGTATCATTGTATTTCAGCTGTTGCCAAATTACCACGTAGCTTTTACACCACAAAGTAAATGTATAGTAAAACCTCCCCCTCCCTTTTAGAACATTTTAAAATGACAAAAAGATGAACAGATCTTAATATTGTCATTTAATAAGTATTTCAGCAGATTAACATACTACATTGTCTTTTACAGGTATTTTGTGTAATTTGATGTGAAAAACACAGGGTGCTTTTTAAGCATTAGAAAAAACTGATAGTAAGTTGTGAAAAACAGAAAAGCACCCGGTACACATGTAAATCTTTTGGTAGGCATGGCCTCAGTCTCCTTAAAACTATTGTTAATTGTTGCCCTTTTTTTCATTTTTCTTAAATTGATTATTCTAAAAATTGACTGGTTGACATTTATTCCAGAACAAAATTGAACTTAAAGAAAAATCTCTTAGATGACTTTCTTTATGAGCCATGTTTGAATTACTGCATATTGTAAACTCATTTTATGGTTTAACGCAAAGTAAATAAGGAAGTCATAATAGTTTTTAGCATAACTAGCCTATTATATTTAGAATCTACATTGTATTCTGGTATTTGATTCTTTATTCAGTGTCAGAAACTCTTTGTATTGTAAAACAGTATAAAACAAAGATTGTTTTAAAATTCATTTTGACCATAGTATCTTAATTTCACATCTTCAGTAAAATCTGGTTCATATTACTACCTCTAGCTCTGTTTTCTAAAAATAGCTGACATTTTACTATGGTTAATTTTATATGATATCATGGCTTGTCATAGGTCAGAAATGCTTTATTAAGATTTCAAAATGCGAACAGATCTGCTGTATTAAGCCTGTAGTTCTATTTTTCCAGCATTGAGGTTTCTGCTTTATGCCTACACAGGAGGCTGGTAGCTTAAATTTATCTTTAAGATTTTGTTTCAGTTTTTTAATTAATACATGTTTAATTGGTAGTATTTTATTACTGTTATTTGCATTTATTTTAATGCTGAATCTGTCTTGCACTCTTTCGTTTCTTCAGGGATATCTTTTCCTTCTGTGCAACCTTTTTAGATTTCATAAAAACTTCTCTTTCAGCGAGGGTCATCTCACTGTGGTGGGGGCTCCTGGGTGGGCTGAGTCACCCTGAGCGCTACATCTTGTTCACCTGGACATGCCCGAGGACCAGAGAGAATCTGTCTGAACCCTTAAGTTCAGCATTCCTCTCTGCATATATAAGCATATGCAGCAAAAATCCAGCACTATTTTTGGTCCTGACCCTATTTTCAGCCCACTGTTTGGTAGGGGCATGCCTTCCAGCTCCCCATTGTGACTTCAGAATGGTGTGCTGCTTCTGTGAAGGGATTACAGTCAGATGCTTGGGGCTTTCCTATGTGCGCTTCCTTGATGGGTGGGCAGCTTCCTGGGTGTTCTTGAAGTGAAATGAAGATTTGAAACTCTTACTTTTCATGATTTTGTGGGATTTTCTGGGTAAGTTTGAATAGTGAACCATTTTTACTTTCACCTTAGGCCTCTTGGGGAAGAGGCTAATTTGTCTTTTTGTAGTCCTTTTGAAAATTAATTAGGTCATAAAATGGATTTACTTTAGTTTCATACATTTTATACATTTATGAAATTAAATTTCATGAAATTTAGCAAATTTCATAGGTCTTTTTATTCATGTGATATACAGATCATCTCATATGCAGAGATAATTGATGAATGTGGAACTTGCTTCCAATTATACATATGCCTTAATACCCACTTTATCAACTCTACCTTCGGCCATGGCTTTTTATTTTGAGGTGGCAACAGAACAGAGAAGAAATGGCGAGTTAGGTAATGAACTCAGCATTGTTGCTGACAATTGTGTGTCTTTGGTCAGCTTCTTTGGGATTTGCTGTTAACTTCCAAGTCTTTGTAGTTTAGACAGTTAGACATGACTGGATGACTGAACAAATTTTAAAAGCACACACTTCATTACTCTCTTCATTTATCCAGCAGACATTAACTAACCACCCATTAAGAATATGCTTAATTAAGGAGGCTCTGCGTTTGCCATTACCTTTCAGTGCTGGGTTTCACTATTAGTTTATGACATTTAACTTTCCCTTGCCTTACCAGCATGACTGTGTCTTATCAGTAAGGTCCCAGAAGGAGGGAAAAGATACACTGGGGACTAAACTTCCTGCTCTTAATAAATAGAAGCAACTTGGTTGTTAGGAAATACTTAGTTAGAATTTTGGATTTCTGCCCTTTTTCTCCTATAATTTTTTTTTTTTTTTTTTTTGAGATAATCTGTGTCACCCTTGGTAGTGGTGCCGTGGCGTTACAGCTCACAGCAACCTCAAACTCTTGGGCTTAAGCAGTTCTCTTGCCTCAGCCTCCCAGTAGCTGGGACTACAGGCACCCACCACAATGCCTGGCTGTTTTTTTGTTAATGTTGTTGTTTAGCAGGCTCTGGCCGGGTTTGAACCTATGAGCCCTGGTGTATGTGACCCGCACCCTAATCACTGACCTATGGACAACTACTCTCCTATAATTTTTTTAAAAGATGTTTTATGCATGTCTTATGCATTGATTCTCTGCATGAAGTGACAAGAATCCCTACTCTCACAATCTTGGAAATTGACTCTGGACGTAATGAATAAGAGTCCTATTAGGTAACTACATGATTACTTGTTTTGTTTTTTTTTTGTTTGTTTGTTTGTTTTTGTAGAGGCAGAGTCTCACTTTACTGCCCTTGGTAGAGTGCCGTGGCATCACACGGCTCACAGCAACCTCCAGCTCTTGGACTTACGTGATTCTCTTGCCTCAGCCTCCCGAGCAGCTGGGACTACAGGCGCCCGCCACAACGCCCGGCTATTTTTTTTTTTTTGTTGTTGTTGTTGTTGCAGTTTGGCCGGGGCTGGGTTTGAACCTGCCACCCTCGGTATATAGGGCCGGCGCCCTACTTGCTGAGCCACAGGCACCGCCCCATGATTACTTTTTTCATGAGAAACTATTATTTGGATATTTTCCCTTGAGAGGAGAGTTAGGGTGCTGCTGATGTGGCTGAGATTTACTAGGATATTTGATTTAGGGTGCAGCAATCTTTTTTTTGTTTGTTTGTTTAGTTCAGCTGTTGAATGCTAGTGGGTGAGATTATATTTTCATTTATGGAAAAGCAGATAATTTCATTTATGTCAGTATTTCTCTAGTTCAGTTTCAGATTTTGATATGTTGGTCATGAAATCAATTGGGTTGTGACCAGTATTAAGAAAAAAAAATATCATACACCACACAGCAAGAGTATGTTTGCTAATCTTTGGTTTTGCTTAGGCACATATCTTAAATACTCTGTCACTGAAAAACGTTTCCTGCTATGGGCCAGAGTTGAAATAGTTTGAAAGCCAATTTAAGTATACACCTGGGGAGTGTTAGGTCAGCCTGGGGTAAAGGCTGGCTCCTGTGGCAGAAGATGACTGCGCCTTCCTGAGGGTGAGAACAGTGATGACTGTCTCAGACTGAATCATGAGGGTGAGTGCTGGGAGGAAGGCAATGCCTAGTGTGGCATCTTTTTTCCTGTAGTATTTTAAGTAGTATAGGAGCAAATGGGCTGGAACCAAAGACAAAAAGGGATGATGATGAAGGGCAGGGACAGGGTTTTATTCACTGTCCAAAACTGAAGTACATATGCCTGATATGATAGTGCTTTTGTTTTGTTTTGGCATCAGACAGGTAACACGCTGTTATAACAAGGCTTGTGGGAGCTGCATCCACATTACAAAGAAACCCAGCCATCATGAACTACAAAGAAATCTCCCCTAATAGTTCTTAACTTACTGAGAGAAAGATGTCTGTATGTAAAATAAACATGTAGGCCATGTGGGGGGGTCCCATGCCTTGTAATCCTAGCACTGAGGCAGGTGGATTGCTTGAACTCAGTACTGAGACTAGCCTGAAGAAGAGCAAGACCCGGTCTCTTAAAAAAAAAAAAAAAAAAGTAGCTGGGCATTGTGCTGGGCACCTGTAGTCCCAGCTACCAAGGAGGCTGAGGCAAGAGAATCACTTTGAGCCCAAGAGTTTGAGGTTGCTGTGAGCTGTGACGCTACGGCACTCTACCCAGGGTGACAAAGTGAGACTCTGTCTCAAAATAAATAAAATGTACATGTAAGTCAACCATAAAATTATTTTTCAGCACTCTTGCATACTGGTAGGAAATGAAAGTGGTGGAGTTTGAATTCCTGTTCCTCACTTAACTGTGTGACCTTGGGTATATTTCTTACTCTCTGTGCCTTGTTTCTTAGAGTTTTACAATGGAGATGGTTAACACCAACCTCACAGGGCTGTTGTAAGGATCGAATGACCTAACATATATATGTGACATACTAAGACTATGTCTGGCACATGGTACTCAGTAAATGTTAATTGTTCTTGTTATTAAAAATGAGCTAGATAATAGAGTCTGGCTTTTACATGGGAAGACTATTTTAATTCTGATGTAGTCCAATTAATCTATTTTTTCTTTTGTCACTTAAGCTTATGGTTTCATATCTAGAAACTACTGCCTAACCCATGATCACAAAAATTTACTCTGATATTTTGTTTTTTTGAGACAGTCTTACTATGTCACCCTGGGTAGAGTGCTATGGCATCACAACTCACAGCAACCTCAAACTCTTGGGCTTAAGAGATTCTCTTGCCTCAGCCTCCCAAGTAGCTGGGACTACAGGCACCTGTCACAACGCCTGGCTATTTATTTTTGTTGTTGCAGTTTAGCTGGCCTGGAGCCGGGTTCGAACCCGCCACCCTCAGTGTATGTGGCTGGTACCGTAACCACAGTGCTACGGGCACCGAACCTTACTCTTGATTATTTTCTTTTAAGGGTTTTATAGTTTCAACTCTTACAGTTACATATAGGATCCATTTTGAGTTAATTTTCTTGTATTGTTCAAGGTAGGAGTCCAAATTGATTCTTTCACAGGTAGATAGGCAGTTGTCCCTACATCATTTCATCATTTCTCTTCTTTTTTTGAGACAAGGTATCTTTCTGCCACCCTGGCTAGAATGCCATGGTGTCATCATAGCTCACAGTAATCTTAAACTCCTAGGGTTAAGCAATCCTCCTGCCCTGCCTCCCAAGTAGCTGGGACTACAGGCACCCCACCACGTCCAGTTAGTTTTTCTATTTTTGTAAAGATGAATTCTCTCTCTCTCTTACTCAGGCTCGTATCAGACTCCTCAAAGGATCCTCCCATCTCAGCCTCCCAGAGTGCTAGGATTTAGGCCTGAGCCACATGGCATTGGGTCCCACCATCATTTCTTGAAAAGACAATTCTTTCCCCATTGGAAAACTTTTTCTCTGAAGAATAATGAATAATCTTAAACTTAATTCTTCTACAGATAATTTTAAAAGTCTTTCTGTTTAGATTACAGATATTTGTATAGATTTCTATTTCCATAGATGTGCTTGAATTGTATGAAGTTCTGTGTCTGGAAAAACATAAACAATA
Source organism: Nycticebus coucang (assembly GCF_027406575.1). Classification (NCBI taxonomy): domain Eukaryota; kingdom Metazoa; phylum Chordata; class Mammalia; order Primates; family Lorisidae; genus Nycticebus; species Nycticebus coucang. Next base: position 107,097,641 of record NC_069780.1, on the reverse strand, counting down.
CAAAAAGTCTTAGTAAGGAAATTGTAAGCCAGTTTTAGTTGACTGATTAGATAATTTTTCCTACTTGCTGAAGTATTTCATTGTTGGGATTTGAACATGAAATATCCATTGTGGAAAATGTCATTGACTGTGCATTTCAGGAATTTGTTTCTATGTGGACCAGGCATTGCAAATTAAGGTATCTGTTAAAAACTTGTAGGATTTTTGCTCAGTATACAGTTGTAGAAGAACTCATTGCCCATGTTTGTAAGATGTTTTTCTCTGTCATATTGTTAGTCCTTTGATTAAAATTAATATCATATGAGCAATATAATGCAACCTGATAAAGTTTTAAACATCAAAATATTTGGGCAGAAATAATAGCTTGTGTTTATTGATTTCCTACTATTTGTCAAATAGTAGTAGTAGGTGTTTTATGTTTTACATTATTTATCTCTAATCTGCATGCCTACTCTAGAAGTGGGTGAGAAAACCAGGGTACTTGAAAAAGGTTAATAAGTAACTTGTGCTGGGGACAGAGCTATATATGTGGCCGGCTGGAATTTGACTCTAACAGGGGTTCTCAACCTGTGGGTCGCGACCCCTTTGGGGGTCAAACAACCCTTTCCCCTTTCACAGGGGTCACCTAAGACCATCGGAAAACACGTATTTCTGATGGTCTTAGGAACGGAGACATCACTCCTCATGTGTGGGGGTCACCACAACATGAGGAACTGTATTTAGAGTCACGGCATTAGGAAGGTTGAGAACCACTGCAGGATCATTCTGACCTCAGAGTGCATTAAGGTCATGGAATTTTTCTACGAGGTCACTCTGAAGGAAAATGATCTTTTTCCATTCCTTTTTGTTTCAGTAGATTATAGAATTGGGTAGTAGAACGGCAATCACCGACATTTGGTAGTCTCTCTCTAGAATAGTTTCTGATATTTTTTTTGTCTTGAATTTGGGAGCTACTAACTTTCAGATCACATTTTCTTATAATCCAAGATCCAGGGATCTAGGTAGCAGGAACTACTCTATATCCATTTGAAGGTTCAGTTAAAGTTGACTGGCTGTACCTATCTCTATGCTCAAGATCTACATTTCTGGCAGAGAGAGTTTGGTCTAACTTGGATCATGTACATTTTCTGTGGCTGAGGAGGGGAGGGTCCCTTGATTGATAACTTCACCAACATTGCGAAGGACAAAACTTTCCTTAATATAATTGGGTTCTATTACAGAAAAAAGGGAAAAGAGATACCAGGCGAGCAAAAGTAGAAAGGATCTGTTATATAAATAATAATCCTAACGTGAGGACAATTAATGTATAATATGGTTATTTTTAGTTTGGAAATATTGAGTATCTGGGAGTGGGGTTAGAGAGAGAGTTAAGAAAAAAAGACTTAAATTTTAGCTAATTGAATTAAGTATAATTATGGCTAAATTCCCTTGTTTACTCAGTTTCCTTTTTTTCTTTCCTTAGCAAGCCTCATGTGGTTAGGTAGATTGGCTTTTTTTTTTTTTTTTGTAGAGACAGAGTCTCACTTTATGGCCCTTTGTAGAGTGCCGTGGCCTCACACAGCTCACAGCAACCTCCAACTCCTGGGCTTAAGCGATTCTCTTGCCTCAGCCTCCCGAGCAGCTGGGACTGTAGGTGCCCGCTACAACGCCCGGCTATTTTTTGGTTGGTTTGGCCGGGGCCGGGTTTGAACCCGCCACCCTTGGTATAGGGGGCCGGCGCCGCCCTAGATTGGCTTTTCATTTGGCTTATTGCAGAAACTATTAGCCTTTTTACTTAAAGCCTTTGACACCCAGAAACTATCTCTTGGAACTCAGAAGTACCGGCTTTTAAAAAGGTTTTGTATTTTCAGTGTTTCAGAACCCTAAACATGAAGCTTAGAAGCGGTGATACTGGGTGTTGTTCTCTGTGTTCTGTTTTGTATTTCTTCTGTGACAAGTGGATGTCTCTGAATGAATTGGTGGGGAGAAAGTATGTGGAGGGGACAAGAAGTCATATGGGCTGCGGGGCCTTAGCTAATGTTTAGATGAACCTATGAGAGCAGAGTACAAAATGGAGGTTCGTTCTCTGCTTCCAGCAATTCTGCTCCCCAGAGAAAACCTTAACTGACATACTGCCTCGTATTTGGTCTTATTGTTTTCTCTATTTGTAATTATACATGTAAAGCATAATGTTTAAGCCAATAAATTTACAAAACAATTTGCATATTACAAATGCTTGTCTACAACTGGCTGTTTTTTAGACTGTAGTACATTGTAGCGCCTTTCTACCTTGGTGTAGGTTGACCCACCTCATTCTTTGTGACTGCTGCTTCATATTCCATTGCATAATTTAATTCATTGCATTTCTGTTGGTTTGAATTTTTCAGTATTAAAATAATGTTTTAGCCAGCTGCTTGGGAGGCTGAGGCAAGAGAATCGTGTAAGCCTAAGAGTTAGAGGTTGCTGTGAGCCGTGTGACGCCATGGCACTCTACCTGAGGGCGGTACAGTGAGACTCTGTCTCTACAAAAAAAAAAAATAAATAATAATAATAATGTTTTAGGTCTTTGTGAATGTGTTGAATCCATCCTTGGAAGTGCAGTAGGAACCTTGTGGTTTGATACATGTTTCCAGATTACCCCCTCAAAATGGTTGTTATCAGTCTTCCACTTCAAGTCCAGTAGTACGTACTGTTGATTATTATTTTTTTATTTTTTTTTGACACAGAGTCTCACTTTGTCATCCTTGTTAATGTGCTATGGTGTCACAGCTCACACCAATCTCAGACTCTTGGGCTTATGTGACTCTCTTGCCACGATATCCCAAGTAGCTGGCACCCCCAAGTAGCTGGGACTATAGGTGCCTGCCACAATGCCCAGCTATTTTTTTTTTTTTTTTTTAGAGACAAGGTCTTCCTCTGGCTCAGGCTGGTCTCAAACTCCTGAGGTCAAGCAAGTCACCGTGTCCAGGTTGATTATTGTATTTCTTACCCAGTTTGTTTTGTCCACCCAATCTCTTTTTCTGACACTACTTACTATCTTTTATAGACCATATTCACATCAGATATTTCTTCTTTTCAGAAATAAGTATAAGCATATTTAATGTGGAATACATAGCTATAGTTCTCGTCAGACCACAGACTAATTATTTCAAATTATAATTTAAAATTCATATTTTTAAGGAAAATTTCTTGGGTTAATCCCACCTAGTTTTAGGTACTACAGTCCCAAAAGTTCTTTGTAACAAATTATATATAGATAACACGACTAGAATTTTGTTTTATAGTGCTTCAGTATTAGAACTTTCTTTTGAAATTCTTTCTTTTGGATTGGGAACCCACAACTTGCACCTTGCAGTCAGGGTCAATGTTATTTTTTTATTGTCTTTGTATCTCCTACACTATATATAGAAGAGTCATGTAAAAGAATTCTTTTTTCTTTTTTCTTTTTCTTTTTTTTTTGAGACAGAGTCTCACTATGTCACCCTCGTAGAGTGCTGTGGCATCACAGCTCACAGCAACCTCAAACTCTTCGGCTTAAATGATTCTCTTGCTTCAGTCCCCCCAAGTAGTTGGGACTACAGGTACACGCCACAACACCCAGCTTTTTTTGTTGTTGTTGTCATTGCTGTTTAGCAGGCCCAGGCCAGGTTCGAACCTGCCAGCCTCTGTGTATGTGGACATTGCCTTAACCACTGAGCTATGGGTGCCAAGCCTAAAAAAATTCTTCATGTTTCCAGTTGGTTTGGTTTGTGCTGTACAGATTTGCGACCTGAAGTTGGCAGTTAGCAAACTGGCCTGTGACCTTCATCCTGCCCCTCAACCTATCTTGTAAATAAAGTTTTACTGGAACACATTCGACTCATTCATTTACATATTGTGGAGGATTCATTTTTGTGCTGCTGTGGAAGAGTTGAGTAGTTGTAACCATGTGACTTTGAAAGCCTAAAATGCTGTCTGGCTCTTTGTCGAACCTATTTTTTGATTATAAGCACTTTGCCATTAATATGTTTTTTGTTTTCTTTCTATAGCACATAGTAAGATGTTCTACCCACATTGAGCATAATATGTGAATTTATTCAAGGATTTACCCAAGTGTAACTACAGAAAAAAATTCCTAGAAGCGACCTTGCTGGGCTGAAGAGTATTTGTTTATATTATAGTCTGATAGCATCTCCCTTCCAAAGAGGTTGTTCTCATTTATCTTAAGCTATTAATTTTGTGATAGGGCCTCTTTCTCCATAACTTTGCCAACTGAGTGTTCATACTTTTTTTTATCTTTACTAATCTGATAGAGGAAAGTGATATTGTGGGTTTGATTTGTATTTTCTTGAATTGTCTTTTTGTGTCCTTCCTAGTACATTCCTTAATTCTGTTATAGTCAGGTCAGATACACAGTGCTCATGTGTCGAGGCTTATTTAACTCCGATGGAGCCAGCATGGTGTTTGAGGGTAAATGCAAATGGTGTGTATATTGGCTGAGAAAGAAGGAATTTCTTACAGGGCAAAGACAAAACCAAGGGTTTTTTTGTACTGGACAGAATCCATTTTTGTTTTGCCAGGTGAAAATAATCATTTTCAAGTTACCTTCTATAAGTCATTTCTAACGTTGCAGAGTTTCTCTCTAGTAGTAAAGAGCAAGTCCCATAAAGTTTTCTTCTGCAGAGCATCAGGTGCTATCAGGAGGCTTGTTGTCGATACTGGAGGACAGGTCATGATCTTTTTGCTTTAGTTCCAAGTTTTGTGTGATTTTTCTTCCATTTCTTCTATTTGGTTGAAATTATTTCAAGTGACACTAATTCTGTGTGACTTACCAATGAATTCGCAGGATGGCTTCCTCTCACACATGCCCCGCCCTCTGCCCTCAGGGACGCATTACACAATGACCAATGGGGGCGGCATCAACAGTTCCACACACTTGCTGGATCTTCTGGATGAGCCGATTCCAGGTGTTGGTACATACGATGATTTTCATACTATTGACTGGGTACGAGAGAAATGCAAAGACAGAGAAAGGCACAGAAGGGTAAGTGTTTCTAGTAGATTTTTGTTAATATAGTATATAATTATATCATGTACTTCTGCCAGTAATCTTAGACTGCCAAAATACATTACAGATTAAAATAAATTTACATATACGTCTACATTTCATATGGTGTATTTTATTTTATTTTAAGTATATTCATACCCCATATCTTTCCCAAAAAGATTTGAGGGAGCTTAAAAACAAATATTACAAGAAGACAAAACAGGAAGGAAAGGGAGAACTGAATGCAGCACAGGAGCTGGGGGAGCAGACCAAGTTCAGGCCAGGGAGGTCAGCATGGGTTTGGGCTTCTAGCAGCCCAGCAGTTAAGGCGAAAGAGGAAACCTGCTGTGCTGCCCAGGCTGGAGTGCCGTGGTGCAGTTGCAACTCAGACTCCTGGGCAGATCTTCCTGCCTCAGCCTCCCAGAGTACCAGATTTACAGGTGTGAGCCCCCGCACCCAGCCTCACAGAACTTACTTTTTAGAGATTATTATAATCCACTTAACTGCTAGGAGCAGGGAATGACAGACATTTCGAACCATATTGTCTTACTCTAATACTGTAAATGTTTTATTTGTACCAATTAAAGTTTGATTTTGATTCAGTTTAAAGCGGTCTAGGTCAGACTTCCTATGATTTGTGGACCCCTTGTGCTATTGAAACCACAAGAGGGTTTCAGCCTAGCTCCAGTTACTCATCCCACAAAGAGCACTTACTGAGATAATGCAGATTGCCAAGGAAGAAAGGAGTTTTTTGGTCTGAAAGAAGAATCAGCCTAAGATCTGTCCCTTTGACAAATGCATGGGGGCAGGTAGTAGTGTCCCTAACGAGGCCTGTGGAATGGAGAGTTGATATCAGGAACTCTGCCAGCACTTTTATTTTATTTTATTTATTTTTGAGACAGAATCTTACTTTGTTGCCCTCAGTAGAGTGCTGTGGCGTCATAGCTCACAGCAATCTCAAACTCCTGGGCTTAAGTGATTCTCTTGCCTCAGCCTCCTGAGTAGCTCGGGCTACAGCTTGCTACCACTGCCAGCTATTTTTAGAGATGAGGTCTCGCTCTGGCTCAGGTTGATCCTAAACCAGGGAGCTCAGGCAACCCACCTGCCTTGGCCTCCCAAGTGCTGGGATTACAGGCATGAGCCACCATGCCCAGTCTTCTGCCAGCGCCTTTAGAATCTCAGCTCTGTTTTGCAGAAATTCTGCTGTTTCTGGGAAATGTCACGTAGTTGGTTAAGGGAGAAGATGATAAAAAGGCATAGGGGTCACTGAAATCTGTTCAGAGAGCTAGTTCTTTTAATAAATCTTGAGGTTCTTATTAAAATAACGCTTTCTGTGGAGATGCCGGTCACCTGTTTTACAGATATACCAATTGTCTCGCATGGAAATTTTGTCTCAAATACACCTTTTCCATTATTTAGTTCAGAAAGTACTATTCTGTGTATGGTAACCAAGAAAAAATGCTAGATTCTAGAATTATGGCTTCTATTCATAGTTTTAAAAATGAGGCATAAACATTTCTAATTTCAGATCAACAGCAAAAAGAAAGAATCAGCATGGGAAATGACGAAAAGCTTATATGACGCATGGTCAGGATGGCTGGTTGTAACGCTGACGGGACTGGCATCAGGTAAAGGACATTGTAAAGCACTCCTTTAGTGAACAGAATTATCAGTAGTTCTCTCCTTTCCTCAAAAAAAATTTTTTTTCAGGTACAGTTGGGTTTTAAAAAGTGCTTTTTTCTGTCCTTTACAAAATCTTCCTAAATACAAGAATAGGAAGCAGGAGGCTTCCAGTTTGGTTGATCTTTCTGGACTCAGCTTCCTTATCTGTAAAATGAGTGATTTGGACTAGATGACAGTAAAGTGTCTTTTGATGTCAACAAACAGGGCGCTAATCTTTATTGAGTGCTTCCTATGCGTCATGTACTGTCCTAAAAACTCTACCCATATTTAGGTCTCATTCCAATCCAAAGGGACATGTGTCATTGTTACCACCATTTACAGACCCGGGGGCTGACATGCAGAGAGGTGTAGCCCTTGACTGAGGCCACACAGCTGGTGAGTGACCAGGCAGTATGTGACCCTGCACTGTCTCCAGGTCCTGCTCTTGTGGTCACCACGCTGCACACAAGGCCAAGGGGCCCCATGAGTGAGACTTTCAGAAACAGTAGTTGAGCGTCTAAAGACAAATGTTAAGGGGTGCTTTAATCACTTTGAACTTCCACTATGAAACATTACGTCCAGAAGAACATGAAGAATTAAAATTTTTGTGGAGAATGAAGGGGGTACTTTTCCCTCAAAGAACTTTAAGTGGCACACACGAGAATTCTGTGGCCTCTATGTATGTGATCCACTGATCTTTTTATATCTGAAGAAAGTATGACAAAGACTATAAATTTGTATGTTTTTAAAATTCCATTAGTAAAATAATCTCTTACACATATGGTATATGTGTAAATAATAATATGTGTAAAAATATAAATAGAAAATATAAAATAATAAAAATAATATGTGTAAAAATAATCTCTTACACATATTATTTACGAAAATACAATTCTCAGTGTTACGAGTGTCACTACTTATTTCTAATGGACACTTAAATTTTAATGAGATTAACATAATTTGTAAGCCTGTTGATTAAGTTTTGGATTGAAACATACTAGTTAAAACTCTGACCTTGAAGGCCAGATTTATGAACCTCTTGTCTTTTGAAGATATTTCAGTATCTTTTAAATATTTTTTTTCCTTTTTAGATCACAGTTAATTTAGATATGTAGTTTTAACTCTAAAGAATAGCAATTTTGTTTTAAAGAATAACTAGAGTTTTTAAAACTAATGTAAACATTTATATCTAAATTATAAAAATTTTAAATTCATATTATAGCCCCTAAATAACCCTTTATTTATAAGGCGTCCCCAGCTTTCTACTAATCTTTAGACTACATAGTTCTGAACTCCAAAAATGGACCTGTCTGTGGCCATCTCCACATGTGTTCACAGGGGCACTAGCAGGACTGATAGACATTGCTGCCGACTGGATGACTGACCTGAAGGAAGGCATCTGTCTCAGTGCGCTGTGGTATAACCATGAGCAGTGCTGCTGGGGATCTAATGAAACGACTTTTGAAGAGAGGGACAAATGTCCACAGTGGAAGACCTGGGCAGAATTAATCATAGGCCAAGCAGAGGTGAGTCTTGCTTTGTCTCAAGACAATTAATCACATATTGGATGATTATATTGCATTAAAGAAAAACAAGAAGAAATAGAATAGAATGGAAAATATTAGAATAAATTACAGCAAGAAAGAAGTTAAGTACAGTATTGTTTCAAGAAGCATTTGTGTTAATTACATAGTCGAATACAAGTCTCCTGGATTACTGTGCAAATATATTTATTTTGAGTCATAGTAGAAAAGAAGGGATAGTCATTGTGGTAGGATCTATGTAAAGTTAATATAAAGTCAAGTTATTAAAAGCATTTAATTTATATCACTGAGATTGGGAAGCATGGATTATGAAACTGAATTATAAAATAAGCCTTCTAAAGTGGAGAACTTGAAGAAATTCAGAGATTTTCCTCTGTGACATTGTAATGTTATTTTACTGCTCTTGTGTTCTGTAAAGAACATTCTAGAACTTAGATTTCTTTTTACATGATCTCATGGGTATATTTAAGAAATGTTGTTATAGCTGAATTTAGAGCTAAAAGGAATGAATTTGGGTAGTATGTGGTTTCTCAGCAAAGGTTGAAGTATTGCTGAGATGTCTTGGTAATAAGACTTCAGGGATCAGGAGAAAGCTAGGAAAAAGATTAAATGGAATTAAGAGTCTCCTTAGTATGTATAGGAATCAGTTTTTGGATTTTACTTAAATATTTTGTTCATTAAAGCTTTTATTAATGTGGAAATAAACCAGAGGTCTTTACATATTTTACCCAAATTTCTTATGTGGGAAACACTTGCATTGCTGGTGCACTGTAAATTAAATTCAGACTCTTGAACTATTTGCCTTTTAGGGTCCTGGTTCTTATATCATGAACTACATAATGTACATCTTCTGGGCATTGAGTTTTGCCTTTCTTGCAGTTTCCCTGGTAAAGGTATTTGCTCCATATGCCTGTGGCTCTGGAATTCCGGAGGTAAGCCCTGGAGTGTTTAGTCTTACTAAACAGTAATTATTATGATACTTTTTTGCCTTGAGGGAAAAGTAATTGGGGGGGAGAAGGTAATAGTGTGTTAATAATATGAAAAAGAAAATTTTAAAAGTAAAAGCTGATTGTAGACATCTTTGGAAAAATTCTTCCCCCTAGTAAATTGTTTTTGTTTGTTTGTTTGTTTTTGTTTTTTAGAAACAGAGTCTCACTTTGTCACCCTTGGTAGAGTGCTGTGGTGTCACAGCTCACAGCAACTTCTAGCTCTTGGGCTTAGGTGATTCTCTTGCCTCAGCCTCCCGAGTAGCTGGGACTACATGGTACATGCCACAATACCTGGCTATTTTTTTTGTTGTTGCAGTTTGGCCAGGGCCAGGTTCAAACCCGCTACCCTTAGTATATGGGGCCGGCGCCCTACTCACTGAGCCACAGGCACCACCCACCCCCTAATAATTTGATCACTTAACTATGGAAGTAGATTTTTTTTCCCCTCCCACCACTAATTTAGCACATGACCAAGCAGATTTTCAGAAGACTTGGTTAAACATCTAGATCCTGGAAAATCTATTTTGTGTTTTAAAGTTATTTGATGGATTATTTTAAAATTATCATTCTCTTTTTTAGGTATCTTTGATTAGATAAGTTAATGATTCTTGAATTTAACCGTTGTATGCTTTGAGAAAGCATCTGATCATAGTGGGTCAATATTATAAACTTTTGGGGGTTTATTTTTCAACAATAGTAATTTAAGGGAAAATTATATTTAGAAATAGTTAATGTAAAACTTAATGTAAACTCAGTTCTTTCCCTTTTTCATTTTTCTGTACTTAAATAAGTTAACAGCTTTTCCCTAACACATTTCTTTTTAAAACTAAATTGTAGGCTCGGCGTCTGTGGCTCAAGTGGCTAAGGCGCCAGCCACATACACCTGAGCTGGCGGGTTCGAATCCAGCCCAGGGCCCACCAAACAACAATGACGGCTGCAACCAAAAAAAAAAAAAAATAGCCAGGCGTTGTGGCGGGCGCCTGTAATCCCAGCTACTTGGGAGGCTGAAGCAAGAGAATCGCTTAAGCCCAGGAGTTGGAGGTTTCTGTGAGCTAAGATGCCATGGCACTCTACCCAGGGTGACAGCTTGAGGCTCTGTCTCAAAAAAAAAAAAAAAACTAAATTGTAATTTTTCTTTTATGGTGTTCTTTTTTTTTTTTTTTTTCTTTAATTGAGACAGTCTGTCACTCTGTTGCCCAGGCTAGAGTGCCCTGGCCTCAGTGTAGCTCGCAGCAAACTCCTGGGTTCAAGCAATGCTCTTGCCTCAGCCTCCTGAGTAGCTGGGACTACAGGTGCCTACCACCATGCCCAGCTAGTTTTTCTTTTTCTTTTTTTTTTTTTTTTTTTAAGACCAAGTCTCACTATGTCATCCTTGGTAGAGTGCATGGTATCACAGCTCACAGCAACCTCAAACTCTTGGGCTTAAATGATTCTCTTGCCTTAGCCTCCCAAGTAGCTGGGACTACAGGCGCCTGCCACAGTACCCAGCTATTTTTTTGTTGCAATTGTTGTTTGGCAGGTCCTGGGCCAGGTTTGAACCCTCTAGTCCCTGTGTATGTGGCTGGCGCCCTAGCCACTGAGCTACAGGCACCGAGCCTAGTTTTTATATATATATATATATTTTTTTTTTTTTTTGTAGCGACAGAGTTTCACTTTACTGCCCTCGGTAGAGTGCCGTGGCGTCACACGGCTCACAGCAACCTCCAGCTCTTGGGCTTAGAGTGCATGGTATCACAGCTCACAGCAACCTCAAACTCTTGGGCTTAAATGATTCTCTTGCCTCAGCCTCCCGAGCAGCTGGGACTACAGGCGCCCGCCACAACGCCCGGCTATTTTTTTGTTGTTGTTGTTGCAGTTCGGCTGGGGCTGGGTTTGAACCCGCCACCCTCGGCATTTGGGGCCGGCGCCCTACTCGTTGAGCCACAGGCGCTGCCCCAGTTTTTATATTTTTAATAGAGATGGGGGTCTCACTTTTGCTCAGGCTGCCCTCAAATTCCTGAGCTCAAACAGTCCACCCACCTCAGACTCCTAGAGTGCTAGGATTAGAGACATGAGCCACTGCATGTTTTATGGATAAAAATATCCATAATTACCTGAAAGAATTATTACAAATGCACTCTCCATTCCTAACCTTCTGAGTGAAGTTAGAATTTCTTCCATTTACTATAAACAAAAACATAACAAAATAGATTAAATGCAAAAGTAGATGTGAGAATATAGCTCTTTTATTTAAACAAAACATTTAAAAGATTTGTACTTATTTTTATAAGTATGAAGAATATCTTTAATAAAAAGCAGTATCTTGCAGTGTTTAGTTATTGTCATTTATCCTTCTTAACACAAGAAAGTACTACAGATAATTACAGTACTCTGAGAAGGCATTTTATTTCTGACACAGTGTCCAAAATGTATCTAAATATGCTGTGCTGATTTCTACAACAAATTTTCAAATTTGACTTTTCTTGGTTATGTAAAGAAAAGTTTTTGAAAACTATCAATTGTTCCATAATTTGTTAAAATTTGCAAGGTACTTTTAGAAGTTAAACAAAAGAATAACTCAGGTTCATTAAATTCTTTTTTGCAGTTTTGGCCGGGGATGGGTTTGAACTCGCCACCTCCAGCATATGGGGCCAGCACTCTACTCCTTTGAGCCATAAGTGCTGCCCGAGGTTCATTAAATTCTTAATGTTTCTTAAAAGAAATTAAGCTGCCTTAATCTTGTCCTTTGTAGATTAAAACTATTTTGAGTGGATTCATCATCAGAGGTTACTTGGGAAAATGGACTTTGATGATTAAAACCATCACATTAGTTCTGGCTGTGGCATCAGGTTTGAGTTTAGGAAAAGAAGGTCCACTGGTACACGTTGCTTGTTGCTGTGGAAATATCTTTTCCTACCTCTTTCCAAAGTACAGCACAAATGAAGCTAAAAAAAGGGAGGTAAGTGTCTTTTGTACTCATTTGATGGAAAAGTATCTGTTCATATAGACTGAAGAATTTCCTAGTTTATAGTCATTTTTTACTTTTTTGATAAATTGTATATTTAGATGAGAATTTTGTTTGAGATTAGTTTGTGTTTCTTTCTCTTTTCTGAATAATCTCTAAACCTCATTTGAGAGAAGCTTGAGATGGACTAGCTGGTGTCCATTTGAATTTCACAAGATCCTTCCATATATTTTCACTTTGAGTTACGTCTTTCCTCTTCAAAAGTGTTTACCAAGACATTGTTTTTACTCTCACTTTTCCATGCCAGTGTATCTCCAGGTTTAGAGGCAGCTGTGTTCCTCTTGCAGGCAGCAACAGTGTCTGTCACCAGTAGAGAGGTGGTTTCCAACATGTAGAAAGTTGCTGAGTGCTATGGGGAATGGCACTGAGTGAAATAGTTAAATATCAGTGGGACTATGGGTATTAGCTGGCTTCGTGCCAGTAGAAGGTGGGCGGTGACGCAGAAGAAGGGGTAGTGAGCGACTTTGCTGTCCGTCAACTTTGTTGTATGGGTCCTGGCTGATTCCACCTACTTAGGGAACACAGTGTGTGCTTTCAGGGGGTCTTAGCACTGACAGCAGCAGGGGTAGTGAAGATACATGGAAGCTCACCAGGTTGTCAGTTCTCTGGATATCTTGCTTGGATTTAGAATAATTACAGTGAAGCAGTTGTAAAGGCTGTAGAAATGATATCCTATTTAATAGTGAACACTCCCCTCCCCCTGCAGATCCTGGATACTTTCTTTTTTTTTTTTTTTTTTTTTTCTAGACAAGAATCTCATTATGTTGCCCTCAGTAGAGTGCTGTGGTGTCACAGCCCACAGCAACCTCAGACTCTTGGGCTTAAACAATTCTCTTGCCTCAGCCTCCTAAGTAACTGGGACTACAAGCACCCACCACAACACCCAGCTATTTTTTGTCGTGGTTGTCATTGTTGTTTGGCTATTTTTTGTTGTGGTCGTCATTGTTGTTTGGCTGGCCCAGGCCAGATTTGAACCCGCCTCAGTTTTATGTGGCTGGCACCGTAAACACTGTGCTATGGGCGCCGAGCTGGTACTGCTTTCTTCTCTTATCTGCTCACACACCTCTGAAAAGCTGCCTGTGCTCACTGCCTTCCCTTTCCCATACCTGGTCCATGTGTGCCTGGCACTGTGTGTCCAAATGTGTGAGCAACCTTGAGGCAGAGGAGAGAACGGACTTCTCAGAGAAAGGAGTGCCTACCTTTGCTGGGGAGGAGGGAGACATGAGACTTAAATTCTGAGGAGGCATTTGGAAAATTGAAGTAGCAGGAAGAATTTCATAAGAAATTATGAAATGACCCATATCTTCTTTGTAGGTGCTGTCAGCTGCCTCAGCTGCAGGTGTCTCTGTAGCGTTTGGTGCACCGATTGGAGGAGTTCTCTTTAGCCTGGAGGAGGTAGGTAACTTGTAAATTAAAAGTACATATAATTACCAATAAAAGCATATATATATATATATATATGTCTAAATATATTTAGACAGTCTCCAGCTGTCCCCCTGGGTAGAGTACCATGACGTCATAGCTCACAGCAACCTCCAACTCTTGGGCTCAAGTGATCCTCTTGCCTCAGTTTTTCTTTTTCTTTCTTTTTTTTCTGGAGACAAGAGTCTCAAGCTGTCTCCATTGGTAAAGTGCCATGGAGTCACAGCTCACAGCAACCCCAAACCCTTGGCCTTAAGCAATTCTCTTGTTTCAGTCTCCCAAGTAGTTGGGACTACAGGCACTCACCACAGTGCCCAGCTATTTTTTAGTTGTAGCTGTCATGATTGTTGTTTGGCAGGCCTGGGGTGGATTCGAAGCCGCCAGCTTTCCAGTGTATGTGGCTGGCACCCTTGCCGCTTGAGCTACGGGCTCCGAGCCTTGCCTTAGTTTTTCTATTTTTAGTAGAGATAGGGTCTCAATTTTGCTCAGACTGGTCTCAAACTCATGAGTTCAAGCAATCCACCTGCCTTGGCCTCCCAGAGTGCTAGGATTACAGGCATGAGCTACCACTCCCGACCCCAATAAAAGTATATTTAGCAACATTTCAGTTTTATAGTTGATCTGATTTGTAGAGACTTTGTTTTCATGTCTTCAAATTTATTTTTATAGTTATTTTTCACTCATTCTTACATAAAAAGTAATATACACTGTATGTTCCATACTTGGAGAAAAGTATTTTTTTTTTTTGTAGAGACAGAGTCTCACTGTACTGCCGCCCTCAGGTAGAGTGCCGTGGCGTCACACGGCTCACAGCAACCTCTAACTCTTGGGCTTACGCGATTCTCTTGCCTCAGCCTCCTGAGCAGCTGGGACTACAGGCGCCTGCCACAACGCCCGGCTATTTTATTTTTGTTGCAGTTTGGCCGGGGCTGGGTTTGAACCCGCCACCCTCGGCATATGGGGCGGGTGCCCTACTCACTGAGCCACAGGCGCCGCCCTGGAGAAAAGTATTTTTTAATCTATGTATAAATTTAGGAAATTATTTTAAATTTAACTTTTATATATATTTAAAAGTAATAAGATGTGAATTTGGCTTACTAGAAGACACTTAAAACTTACCCCTATTGCTTAAATTATAACCCATATTTCTGTTTTAAAAGTTTTCATCATATTCCTGAATTGTGTTTTAAAGTTTGTCTTGTGTGATTATTTCTGGTACAATTATTGATGTTTAACAAAATAATTGTGTCACTTCAATGGATTATTTTGTTTTTGTTTTTCTCATTGAGCTTAAAACTTTACTTTTTACAAGTTTATAAAAAACATGGCAATCGCTTCTCGGCCTTTTGGCTAAGATCAAGTGTTGTATAAAAAACATGGCAAGGAATGTTTTCAAATTTACATTTTCTTCCAGTTTGTATTAGAAGAGGCAGACTAAATAAGTGCATTTTTATAAGCTAACAGGAATTCGTGATGGTACCTCATTTTTTTTTTAACTATCATGATTGAATTGGACGTGAAACTCATCTTGGAAAAAAAGCAATGCTAGGTATATTATATACAGTAGAATCTCTGTAGGGTAAGGTGACCACCCAAGGAACTGTAACAAACTGGTTAACATAATGGAAGTGGTCAACATAAGGAACCAGCCCTACTGTATTGATACGTACATGTCCAGTCTCTGAAAATAAGGTCAACTTAAGGAGGTGGTCATTGTAGGGAAGTGATCAGCTATGGAGGTTCTACTATAATTATTAGATACTTATAATCAGTTGGTATTAATGAATTTATAGTGATAAAACACTGTCCTATTATAATAAAATTTATTATATGTAAATTATAGCTAGGTATGGTGGCTCAAGCCAATATACTTTTGATCTCTGCAACTAGGGAGGTTGAGGTGGGAGGAGAATCACTTGAGCCCAAGGGTTTGAGACCAGCCTGGTCAACATGAAGGGAAAAAAAAAAACTAGCTGAGTGTGTCAAACCCGTAGGCTGAGGCAGGAGAGCTCTTGAGCCCGGGAGTTAAAGGCTGCAGTGAGCTGTGATCCCACCACTGCACTCCAGCTGGGTAACAGAGTAAGACTCTCTCTAAAAATAATAAACTAAAAAAATCTAACTATGGCAAAATTTAGAGATATGATAATTTTACCATTCAAGTCATATATAAGAAACATCTCATAAAATTAAGGCATTAATTTTTCTTTTTCTTTTTCTTTTTCTTTTTTTAGGTTAGCTATTATTTTCCTCTCAAAACTTTATGGAGATCATTTTTTGCTGCTTTAGTGGCTGCATTTGTTTTGAGATCCATCAATCCATTTGGTAATAGCCGCCTGGTCCTTTTTTATGTGGAATATCATACACCATGGTACCTTTTCGAACTGTTCCCTTTTATCCTCCTAGGGGTTTTTGGAGGGCTTTGGGGCGCCTTTTTCATTAGGGCAAATATTGCCTGGTGTCGTCGCCGCAAGTCCACCAAGTTTGGGAAGTACCCTGTCCTGGAAGTCATCATGGTTGCGGCCATCACTGCCGTGGTTGCCTTTCCCAACCCTTACACCAGGCTCAACACCAGCGAACTGATCAAAGAGCTGTTCACAGACTGTGGCCCCCTGGAGTCCTCCTCCCTCTGTGACTACAGAAATGACATGAATGCCAGTAAAGTTGTTGATGATATTCCCGACCGGCCCGCAGGCATTGGCGTGTACTCAGCGATATGGCAGTTGTGCTTAGCACTCATATTTAAAATCATTATGACAGTCTTCACTTTTGGTATTAAGGTAAGAGCTAATGTGAGGTGGTATTCATATAGTTTTGGCATGTTAAAATTTATATGTGGGATGAGAAATGAAATTTTTATCTAAAGGTTTCATAAATACAGACTGAAAAGAATACTTATCTTTTTTTTTGAGACAGTGTCTCACTATGTTGCCCTCTGTAGAGTGTTGTGGCATCACAGCTCACAGCAACCTCAAACTCTTGGGCTTAAGCGATTCTCTTGCCTCAGCCTCCCAAGTAGCTAAGACTACAGGTGCCCGCCACAACACCCGGCTATTTTTTGGTTGTAGCTGTCGTTGTTTAGTAGACCCAGGCCCGTCTCGAACCCGCCAGCCTCGGTGTATATGGCCGGGGCCCTACTCACTGAGCTACAAAAGCCAGGCCAAGAGTACTTACCTTTTAATTTGAAGTAATGAAAAAGATAATTCCTTAAGATGTATTATTGAGCATATTGTTTGTTGCTATGTAACAAACTACCCCAAAATTTAGCGGCTTAACTTCTTATTTTGCTCTTGATACTGGGTCAGCAATTTGGGAAGGGCTCCGCAGGCCAGTTGTTGCTTGTGGTCTTTTGTGTAACCATTATCGGACATGGCTAAGGCTGCTTATCTCACAGATGTCATTTAGATGTCCAGCACCTGGGCAGAGAAGATGCAGACACTGAGGGGTCAGAACATCCTGGCTCCTGGAACCAATCGATGGGTCTTCCTCCCCACTCATTTTTCAAGCGTGGTGACCTCAAGGCAGTTGGATTTCTACCTTGTAGCTCAGGATGCCCAGATTGCGTGTCCCAACAAGAGGGCTGCTTATGACCTAGCCATGGAGGTCACACACATGACTTGTTCCACTCTGTTTCTGGAGGTGTCAGAGAGGCCACCCAGGCTCTGGATTGGGGACATGCTTTTGGTGGGATGCATGTCAGAGAATTCAGGATCACGTTCGAAAACCACTTGTGTTAGTTTCCTATTGCTGCTGCCATAAATTACTACAAAGGTGGTGGCTTAAAACCACACAAATTTACTACTTTGCATTTCTGGGGTCAGAAGTATGAAGCGGGTCTCACTGGGTTAATGTCAGGGTGTTTGTGTCGTGTCCTGGAGACTGTAGGAGGGCCTGGTTGTGCCTTTCTCAGTCCTTGGCTTACAGCCCTCCCCCTCCCCAGAACGGCAGGGGCTGGGCAGGTCTTCCTCTTATCTCTTCACTTTGATACTTTTTGAAGTCCATATTTAAAAAGCCCTTGTGATTACTTTCAGCTTGCCCATTTAATCCAGGAAAATTTCCTGTTTTAATCAGCTGATGAACAACCTTAATTCTATCTGGAACATTAATTCCTCCTTGCCCTGTAACCTAACACAGTCATAGATTCTGTAAATTAAGATAAAATCATGTTTGGTGGCTCAGGCCTTGTAGCCCCTACACTCTGGGAGGCTGAGGTAGATGGATCTTTTGAGGTTGGGAGTTCAAGACCAGCCTGAGCAAGGGTGAAACCAGAACCCTCTCCACTATAAATAGAAAAACTAACCAGGTGTGGTGGTGGTTGCCTGTTGTCCCAGCTACTGGACAGGACCTTGTCTCCAACAAAAAGGGGGCAGGAGGATGGCCGTTTATTTTGCCTGCTGGAAAGGACTCTGCAGACTCGGTTAAATTATTAAGCTTGTGAGTGCATGCCTTTTTCCATTAGGGATTCAAGGCAGGTATTTTGATGATTACCAAAATAACACAGACACACATAGTGAGCACACACTACTGGAAAAATGGCACCAACAGATGCTGTATGCAGGGTCTCCACAACCTCTAGTCTGGGAAAACACAGTATCTGAAGCACTATGAAGGAGAGCAGGAGAGCACAGGAACACGAGGGGTACAACACACTGCTCAGTTTTGGGGATAGCAGCGAGACTGCCCTCTTTATATTGCACTGCTGAAGACAAACAGTATCTAGTGTTTCTGTCACTTGTAGGAAGGACATAATCTTGGAATATAGTACAGTGCTACATACAGAATCAATTTAGTTTTTTTTTTTTGCAGTTTTTGGCCAGAGCTGGGTTTGAACCCACCACCTTCGGCATATGGGGCCAGCGCCCTACCCCTTTGAGCCACAGGCACCGCCCTCTATTTAGTTTTAATAAAAATACTTCATATTGTATTTTTCTTTCATTTCATAATGGACTAATGAAAATTTTATTAGGAAACCTCTAAGCTAAAGGGTAAATAACCCTTGAATTGCTTTCTCTTTGGCATAGAGAATATGGTTACTTTGTAAGTTACAAGATTTTGCTCATAATTTTATTTGTGCTGGAATTTTGTATGAGTAAAATGTGCAGAGAATCAGAAGTGTTTGAAACCAATCACAGAACGTAGGTTCTTGGCATGTCAGTGGAGGTCTCTGCTTTGTTGCAGGTCCCATCAGGCTTATTCATCCCCAGCATGGCTATTGGAGCGATAGCCGGGAGGATTGTGGGCATCGCAGTGGAGCAGCTTGCCTACTACCACCATGACTGGTTCATCTTCAAAGAGTGGTGTGAGGTCGGGGCTGACTGTATCACACCTGGCCTCTATGCCATGGTTGGCGCTGCTGCATGTTTAGGTAATGTGGCTGTGCCTGCTGGTGTGTCAAGTCTGAGAGATGAGCAGCAGGAGCATGTTCTTCCTTAGTGGGAAGAGAGGGCGGGGGTGGGGATGTTCTCACAGAAATGAACCTGTGGTTATATTAGGGATTAAACAGCAGAGTTGTTCGTTTTCTACGATGTCTGTTAATGTCAAACTTAATAGTGGTTAGCATGTTCTTAATATCACATAGTGCTTTGTGGCAAAAATTACCCCAGTACCACATAGGCTTCATCCTAGTCTCGTCTAAGGAGATCTTTGGGTTTTTCATTGTTGAAAATCTTGGCTCATCTGTAACAACTGTACTCAGTACCTAAGATTAACAGTATAGCAAAGTTTCAGAACAGCTTTGGGTTCTGCAGTGATTTATTATTAAAGTTATAGTAGAAGATTTATCAGTTTCTTTTGCCACCTAAGGTGCATTCATAGGAAAATTAGAAAAAGTAATTATTCATTTTAATGAAAAGAAAAGCAAGGGCCGTGCCTGTGGCTCAAAGGAGTGAGGCACTAGCACCATATGCTGGAGGTGATGGGTTCAAGCCCAGCCCTGGCCAAAACCTGAAGAAAAAAAAAAAAAAAAAAAGAAAAGAAAAATTACTATCTATGTTGTACTTAAGAGTCTTTTTGAGGACATGAAAGATATGTATTTTTATATTTAAAATGTTAGCTAAACTTTGGTTATAATATTAATAGTTGGCACTTTGTTTTTGTTCTGTGACTCAAAATTATATTATTATTGATCTTCAATGGTATAATATCAAATATAAGTGAAGAACAGAATCATTTTCACCAAAGTAGCAAGTATGAGCATCTACTTCTTCTGACACTGTGCTGGAGACGGTGAGTAAGGCAAAGAGAGGAATGAAACATGGGCCCATGTCAGGTGCAGTTGGCTGGGGATTGAGGGAGTGAGCAGTGTGTGGTGATTGTGGGCAGCGCAGCTCAGGGTGGAACATGGGCCTTATTTTAAAAGATGAGTAGAATTTTAAAAAGAGGGGACTTTGTTGAAGATTATAATGTGAAGACAAAGGAATTGGGATGGGAATAAATTTAGTACTTGAGGGGCTTTGAGGAAACTGGCTGTAAGCAGAGAGTACATTTGGGGGACTTTTGGGAAATGTAGTTGATTTGGTTAGGAGGAGGAGCAGATTTTGAAAAGACAATGAGCCTGATTTATGTCGAGATGAATTTGTACATTTGGAATTGGTCAGATTGGTGGCTTTCCTGTCCTGGCTTTGCAATTTTTAGCTTGATGACTTTAGGAAAAGTTCCTTTACTTCTTTAATTTTTAATTTTCTCATTTATAAACTGAGACAGCTGTTGATCTCCTGTGATTATTTTGAGGATTATATGAGATAAAATGCATATAAAGCTGTTAGCACAGTTCCTGGTAGATTAAGTGCTTAGTTTAAAAAAGAAAGCCTTTGTAAACTGACTGGGATGTGCCTGGCACAGAGTAGGTATGTGTTGTACTGTAGATCCTTTCTCCCTTCTATTCTTAGGTTAAAAAACAAAAGGGAAGAGTTTAAGCTTACTATGGTATGAACTGGCAGGCCTTAGTAGGTTTTTGAGCAAAGGAACAACATGGAGACAGTAGTGGGGACAGTAACACTTACGGGAAGACTGGCCTAGTGCTTGTAGAGGGGATCAGAGGTGATGGGCCAGAGCCAAGGTGGTGGTAAAGTATAGGAGCAAAGTCTTGAGATGGCAGTGTGAATACTGGGAAAGGGACCCATAGATAGATGTTTTGCAGGGGAAATCAGATAGGACCAGGTGACATGTTAGGATAAAGTAAACGTATGAGTCAGGGTCAGAGTCAGGGAAATTGGAATGAGCACCTCTTTGGGGAAGAAAAGGAGTTTGGTGTTAGGTTTGTGGTGTTTTCTCTGACAGTGGGTTGTTCAAAGTCTTTTTACAGCTGAAAAATGAGACAGAGCCAACAATAAGATATGGTATGCCTAATTTGGGACATGGAACAAAGGCAGCAGTAAGCAGAAAGCGGTGGATTAGGGAGGCACCACCATAGAGAAGATAGTTGATAGTGATGATTTGGGTAAATGATCAGACGGGTTTTCTATGGATGGATATTGCTTACCCGATTAGTGTAAATCACAAGGCGTCAAAATACTTGACTCAATTTGAAAAAATTTAGAGGAAAGAAATTTATTAAATTAGTATTTTATTCATACACAAATTTAATTTGTAATCTAGTAGCAAATAAGATAACTATGACATGCTTTACCAAATCAGAAATTAAGAGTTATTAATAATCTTTTATAAGGGTGAGATTATTATAATGTCTTTGCTATAGCAGTAAACCAAAATGGCAAAACTGTTTTAGTCATTCAGCTGTGAGTTTTTATATAAAGTAAACAGGTTTTGAAATGTTACTTTAATAGTCATCTTTATTATAAACAAAGATGGACTCTTCTGTAGATCTTATTAATAGTAGTGATTATCGTCCTAACAGAGGAGTAGTAATTCGGGATGATAATATTTTTCACTAAGTTCTGTTTAGGATTTTATTTTCAACTGCCTTGTGCAAAACTTCCAGTAACACACAGATGCTGCACTTCGTGACCAGTGGTGCTCATTTCTTTCAGGGGGGGTAACAAGGATGACTGTCTCCCTGGTGGTGATTGTTTTTGAGCTTACTGGAGGCTTGGAATACATTGTTCCCCTCATGGCTGCAGTAATGACCAGCAAATGGGTCGGCGATGCCTTTGGTAGGGAAGGCATTTATGAAGCTCACATCCGGTTAAATGGATACCCTTTCCTGGACGCAAAAGAAGAATTCACTCACACCACCCTCGCTGCCGATGTCATGAGACCTCGAAGGAATGACCCTCCCTTGGCTGTCCTGACACAGGACAATATGACAGTAGATGACATAGAAAACATGATTAATGAAACAAGCTACAACGGATTTCCTGTCATAATGTCAAAAGAATCTCAGAGATTAGTGGGATTTGCCCTCAGAAGAGACCTGACAATTGCAATAGGTACCTTTTTAAAATATACATATTTGACTTAGATTTCTGGAAGAAAGGAAAGCAATAAAATTTAATTAGTTGGGTTTGCAAGTATTTTATGTCTATCTTATAGTCTTATGTTCTCTAGGTAAGGAATTTAAGCTTCAATGGCTTTGTTTTTCTGCTAAACATAGTTTCATCTTTTCATTTGGCCTTGTTAGTTGGGCTTGGAGTCAGGGCTTCTCTCCCTGCTCAGGCAAGGCTTGTCATGTTGGTTATTCACAATAGTATATAATATGAGGCTGTGGCTAAATACAGTCCTGCATTTAATAAAGTTGGCTTTTTTTTTTGAGACAGAGTCTCACTTTGTCACCTTAGGTAGAGTGCCTTGGTGTCACAGCTCACAGCAGCCTCTAAAACCAGGGGTCCTCAAACTACGGCCCATGGGCCACATGCAGCCGTGTGATTGTATTTGTTCCCATTTTCAAAATAAGATATGTGCAGTGTGCATAGGAATTTGTTCATAGTTTTTGTTTTTTTTTTTAAGCTATAGTCTGGCCCTCCAGCGGTCTGAGGGACAGTGAACTAGCCCCCTGTTTTAAAAGTTTGAGGACCCCTGCTCTAAACTCTTGGGCTCAAGTGCTTCTCTTGCCTCAGTCTCCTGAGTAGCTGAGATTACAGGTGCCCAACACAACGCCTGCTGTTTTTAGAAATGGGTCTTGCTTTTGCTCA
The DNA here is from genome assembly GCF_027406575.1 of Nycticebus coucang. Taxonomy (NCBI): domain Eukaryota; kingdom Metazoa; phylum Chordata; class Mammalia; order Primates; family Lorisidae; genus Nycticebus; species Nycticebus coucang. The sequence goes on along the minus strand of NC_069780.1, from coordinate 107,074,928 downwards.
GGCTGGAGCCTGAGCTCAAAGGATCACCCGCCTCGGCCTCCCAGAGTGCTAGGATTACATGTGTCAGCTGCCACCAGTGCCTGGCCAAAGTTGGATGATTGGAATGTAAATTACTAAAAATTCCATTCTCATCAGTCTCAGGTTAACAAAGTTTTGGTTTCTCAGGCTTTAGAGTTAGGTTTACAATATTAGTTTATAATATCTCAGAAGGAGGAAGCTGAATGTCCATTTCATTTTCAAATTCTCTCCATTTCATGGGTTTTCTTCTCTGACCTGTGATCTCTTCTCTATCTTTGCCACTTCTGTCTAGCACTTCAAAGGTGGAAGTGGGCATGGGACAGCCACTCTTGGGCATAGCACAGTAGAAGGGGAGAGGTCAGCAGCCCAGAAAGTCAGTTTGTGTGCATTACGCACATAGCTTGTTCTTTCAATCCACTGTAATGCTGTGACTCATCTAGAAAATTACACTTTAACACCAGAAAAGAAAACCAGCTGATGCACAGGGACAGACTGTGAAACACGACCATAGAAACTCTTAGTCCTGCCCACAACCCAGAGAAAGTGACATTCAGCGCAGGTAGGCCTCCTCCTGAGACAGGCTCCCAGGATACACTGTTCTCCCAATTAGTTCCAGTTTCAAAATCCCACATTCCCAACATTCTTCCTGATCCTCTGAAGTTAGAAAACAGCTTCAGCCACAGTAAAGGAAATTGTGCAGTAATATAATTACACCCCAAAGCATCTTATTTACATGAAGGTGATTTGCAATAATTTAAGTATAAGAAATTGCCAAATAGCTTTTCATTTGATTCCTTTCTTAGTTAAGGAGAAGATAGGAAAAAATAAAATGACCAAAAGTCACATAATACATTTATTTTTTATCTTTGAATAAGCAGGTTGCCTATTGTAAAAAAATAGTCAAGGCTGGGCTAGGTGGTTCACTCCTGTAATCCCTGAGGCTAGGAGTTCAAGACCAGCCTGAGCAAGAACGAGACCGTGTCAATACTAAAAATAGAAAAACTAGCCAGGTGTAGTGTCAGGCACCTGTAGTCCCAGGCAGAAGGATCTAAAGATGTTGCTGTGAACTGTGATGGTTCCAACTGCACTCCACCCAGCGCAACCCAGTGAGACTCTGTCTCCAAAAAAAAAAAAAGGACAAACTACCTATTAAAAGTTTTTGGTCTCATCTCTTTTCAGAAAGTGCCAGAAAAAAACAAGAAGGCATCATTGGCAGTTCTCGGGTATGCTTTGCGCAGCACACCCCATCTCTCCCAGCAGAAAGCCCGCGGCCTCTGAAATTGCGAAGCATTCTTGATATGAGCCCCTTCACGGTGACAGACCACACACCGATGGAAATAGTGGTAGACATTTTCCGAAAGCTGGGCCTGAGGCAGTGCCTTGTAACTCACAATGGGTAAGTCTTGCCCCTTGGAAGGCAGTGTGCTCAGCAGGCTGGGCCTTTCTAGTGGCGTCTTTGTTAGTCAGCAGTTAGTGGGGAGAGTTAGCGCAGTGGAAGGGCATTGTGGGCTTTGTTGTAGACACAGCACCAATAGTCATACCTTACACTTGGCACAGAATGTGAAAGTGCCACCGGCCCACTCTTGGCCAAAACACATATCAAATTGGGAAAGGGGAGCTGAGACACACTCAGGTGAACAGTCCCAAAACTTAGAGCACTTCCTTTCTCTGGGTTCTACATGGGGTGGTACAGAAACCTATTTTCTTTCCATGAATATTTCATTTTTGGCACATGAATTTGTAGTGATAACTTTCTAGTTATTTTTACTCTTTCAGCCAATATTTGATTTACCATGTAGTGAAAGAAAAAAATGAATATATAGTAAAATGAAATTTGTAAATTAGCTAACGGTGTCCTTTAACAACTGCTTCATTTCCACCTTCTCTCTCTTTTTTTTTTTTTCCCTCCAGTTTTTGGCTGGGGCTGGGTTTGAACCCGCCACCTCCGGCATATAGCCGGCGCCCTACTCCTTTGAGCCACAGGCACCGCCCTCTTGTCTACCTTCTCCACAAATCTTATACATAAACTGCTAATGACAAACACCCATATACTTAAATTCATACATTGGTAATTTACTTTTCTGCTTTTTATATATAAACTGTCAGTGCTTCTTCATGACTGACAGATATCAGCAGCTGTGGAGACCCCAGCATAGTGCCTGGCACACTCCTCACCCTAACTCTCCTCTTTTCCTAGGCCTGAGATCTCTTTCCCTCTGTTCTTTCTTTAGGCCCTTTTATTTCCATTATTACAGTTCCTTGTTGAAATTCTTAAGAACATTGTTATCTGAAGGCAAATGTGTAGTAACAGAACAAACGCTTTTGTCATTTAACTTTGCAGGAACTCTGCAAAATAGGGTGTGATGTCCCCACTTCACAGGTGTAGTCACTGACGCTCAAGAAGAGCTAGTAATTTGCTGAAAATGATGTGAGTCACTGACTTACTCCCCAAATGTAAAACCCAGTCTCTAGCTACTGTCTTACATGGTAATTGGCTGGTAAGAGTATTATCTCTTTCTTTGTGATTTCTTAAACTACTACAGCAATTTTTTTGGCCAGTTTTTTAGATTGAATTAGGAATAGAAATATAAAGCTAGAAAATTTCATCCATCTTAAGTGTTTTTCTCTGTTAATCAATTTTAGAAATCAGAAGTAAATCATTAAAGGGATAAAGCTTTTAATTAAGGGCAAGGAGTTTAGAATAATCAAATATCACAGATTCTGATTGGAAAAGAGATGTATATAGTAAAAATATTATCGTTGCTGTTCTCTTATTTAACATTGTTAATTTTGTTTAATTTAAAAAATATTGGTACTGGGCGGCACCTGTGGCTCAGTGAGTAGGGCGCCGGCCCCATATATCAAGGGTGGTGGGTTCAAACCCGGCTCCAACCAAACTGCAACAAAAATTCCTGGGTGTTGTGGCGGGCACCTGTAGTCCCAGCTACTTGGGAGGCTGAGACAAGAGAATTGCTTAAGCCTAAGAGCTGGAGGTTGCTGTGAGCTATGACATCACGGCACTCTACTAAGGATGGCAAAGTGAAACTGTCTCTTAAAAAAAAAATTGGTACCAAACTTCACTATTTAAAAACTCTAAAGTACTTATTAAATGGGATGACTTTTCAATAAGCTTTGCTGGTCCTTGGACCCTTTTAATTATTAATGGCTCAATTGGATCCTAAGCTGAGTCATTATAAACTATTTGCTTCAAGTCGTTGTCTGTGCTGGGCATGGTTTGTTCTTTTACGTACTACCAAATATAAATGTTGTTTTCTAAATTATGATTAACTCGTTGTGGCGGGCGCCTGTAGTCCCAGCTACTCGGGAGGCTGAGGCAAGAGAATCGCTTAAGCCCAGGAGTTGGAGGTTGCTGTGAGCTGTGTGAGGCCACGGCACTCTACCGAGGGCCATAAAGTGAGACTCTGTCTCTACAAAAAAAAAAAATAAATTATGATTAACTGTGATCTCAAAGCTACTGTATGGGTTAATTTTCCTATTTCACTTTGTTAATTAATTCCCAGGTTTTTGGTAGCATAGATATCAGAAAGGAAAATGTTTAAACAGTATAAAAATAACAAAGTGAATAGAGGGCAGGGAGAATGGCTAATGAAAATTTTATCTATTGCTGCTCTGTTTATATGAATGGGGGGTGTTCTAAGGGGATATGTTTAATTGCCTTGATCATATTTTCCTTATTTCTATTTGTTAAGGAAAATAAATTGATGTTATTTATGGGAGGAAAAATCATTTGCGGAGGTGGCTCTTTGGACTTTTTCTTTCAAGTATGTAAGGAAGTACTCTCTTTCCACTCTGAGTTAAATGATTTAAAACCCAGAAAGAAATCACGTGTTCCAGGAGAGTATGAAGTTTTGCTGTCAACATCGGCTCGTTTATACAGGGCTCAGAGGTAGGAAATAGTCATTCAGGGGAAGAGACATAAGAAATCTAGAAGCTTAGATGCGAGGAGAAAAAAAATAGTGAGAGAGAGGAAAAGGGGGCTGTGAATTATAAAGATGCCAGTTACTTACTGATTTTCCACATTTTATATTTGAACTTAACAGAATTTCTGAAAATCTTTTAATCTTTGTGGAACTAATAGGTTAATAGGAGTTAGTCAAAAACATTTTGTGCCTTTATAAATTGGAAAGGTGTTGCATTAAATAAAACTGAGTTTTTTTTCCTGTGGAACTTATCTGAGCTTTTCAAATGTTGACATTCAGTAAATTCTAGGTAGGGGTAATAGGAAACACTTTTCCATACTTTGAAGATGCAGCCATCTTTCAGAGGCGTGGGGTTGGGAGAGCTTCCAGGGCTGGTGTTTCATGGAACATACTTTGGGAAATGCTGAGTTTTGCTCTGATAATACATCAGTATTTGTCAGCCCAAAAGGAAAAACAGTAAATAAGTCCTTGTACGAGTCACACTTCATATTTATTTTCCTTCAACTCCCTAAAATTAATAAGGCAGCACTGAACCTGGCTTACTGAGGAACTATGTGTGTTGATCCCTTATAGAGGCTATTACTTTATAAGTAAAGAAAGGTATTACTTTGTAACTCTAAACTTGCCACCTGATACTTATAAATTTGTAACTTTCCTTACCGTGTGTACCTCAGCATATTTGGCAGAATTTACTAATATAAATTATATTAATTGAGATTAATCATTTTATATAACTGAATAGAAAAGCGTGAGTTGGAATTAAAATGGTGTTACTGCATTTATTTAATTGCCAAGATTTTCACATTTCCTGATTCCAGCCATAAAATCAAATGAATCGATGGCTTTAAAAAAAAAAAAAACACATAACAGGGTGGCGCCTGTGGCTCAAGGAGTAGGGCGCTGGTCCCATATGCCAGAGGTGGCGGGTTCAAACCCAGCCCCGGCCAAAAATCACAAAAGAAAAAAAAACATAACGGCTTGGCACCTGTGGCTCAAGCGGCTAAGGCACCAGCCACGTATACCTGAGCTGGCGGGTTCGAATCCAGCCTGGGCCCGCCAAACAATGATGGCCGCAACCAAAAAATAGCCAGGCGTTGTGGCAGGAGCCTGTAGTCCCAGCTACTTGGGAGGCAGAGACAGGAGAATTGCTTGAGCCCAGGAGTTGGAGGTTGCTGTGAGCTGTGACGCTACAGCCCTCTACCCAGGGGGACAGCTTAAGTCTCTGTCTCAAAAAAACAAAAACAAAAACTCATAACTATTGAGTCATTGAAGATTTCTTTTCTTTCTTTCTTTTTTTTTTTTTTTTGTGAGACAGAGTGTCACTTTGTAGCCCTCGGCAGAGTGCTGTGGTTGTGGTGTCACAGCTCACAGCAACCTCAAACTCCTGGGCTTAAGCAATTCTCTTGCCTCAGCCTCCCAAAGTAACTGGGACTACAGGCGCCCTGCCACAACACTGAGCTATTTTTAGAGATAAAGTCTTGCTCTGGTTCAGGCTGGTCTGGAACCTGTGAGCTCAGGCAATCCACCCCCCACCTCGGCCTCCCAGAGTGCTAGGATTACACCATGCCCAGCCCCCGAAAGCTTATTTTCTATGGTACAGTTTCTGAGCTGTTTTGAAGGGGGAAGTTGCTTCCATGCTCTAAGAACTTTTCAGTTTATTCTTTTAAGGATCAGTACAATATTTAAAAAAATAATGAGAAAACATAAGTTAAAGAACCAATTTCTGCCTTTCCTCTTCTCTAAATTCACTGCTCACCCTGCCAGCTGTCATCCTAAGTAACAGAACGCTTTGAAGTCCCCTACTGACGGCTGAACATTGAAAGGCAGCTTAGCAGGAAAGTGGCTTAACCAGATCATCAGGAAATATGCAGTTACCCAGAAGAGCATTTTGGATAGGCCTTCAGAAATAAGATTAAAGTTTTTTAAAAGTTTTTGACTTTCACTTTATATGCCATATACTACTGTTGAATTCATTAATTTCCATTATAAATTTGGTAACCAGAAGTTTGTCTTCATAGTTAAAAGCAGCCTAATTAGTTTTAAGTGTGCTTCATTATGAGAAGTTATGTCCATCATTTTGTTTGATGTTACAATGATGACACGTTAACTGAGAAATAATTGTCCTGTGGGAAAAATGCATCAAGTAAAAGTTCTTTAGATCCCTGATCATAGTAGGTTTTACTAGTTTAAGAAGTGGCATTCACAGTCCCTGAAAATTTGGGAGTGTTTCTGTTGGTCAGCAGTATTTATTTTGTGTACATTGCCTTTAACTATAGTTGGAAATGATAGTAAAATCTAGGCGGTTTCTTAAGTCTTCCAGGCAGCTAAGTTTCCAAGGGGAAAGCAACTTCCCCCTTCACTGCCATCTCACTGCTAAGGTGACCAGGTACCCCTAATGTGCTATGACTTTTTGGGGACCAGAGCACTGAAGATGGGGCTCTGCCTGTCAAGACTATAGCTATGACTGGATATTATGCTGCTTTTGTACTTTGCTTTGTGGTCCTCTTCATACAGACTTTCATACTTTTGATTTTTAATTTAAAAAGAAAAGTAACCCACCAATATTTAAAAATAATATTGCATTACTTTTGAAGGTCAGTAGAATTTATGCAAAAGGGACCTGGAATTTTAAGTCATTTTTGTTTTTATTTTTCTAAAGTTCATGAGAAATATATTCTTGTCATTCATGTTTTTGTTTTCTCATTCTTTATCATTGTGATTGGAACCGCTTTTGATTTAATTTCTCACAGTTATCAGCATAATGATCTGTTTCAGGATTGTCTTGGGGATCATCACCAAGAAGAACATATTAGAGCATCTCGAGCAACTAAAGCAGCACGTCGAGCCCCTGGTGATTAGATATGTCAGAGCCACTCCTAGACTTCTAGCAGTCAGGAGGCATGAAACCTGTGAACTGTTCAGTGCCCTCCCAGACACCTGCTGAGCACAGGCCCACTGTGCTGCTGGTCACATTTGTGTCTGTGCCATTTGTAAGATAAATCTAGACAATTTGTACAATCCCACCCATAGAAAGCAAGCAGAAGATTACATCTCTCACCAAAATCATTAGTCATAACTTAAGGATTATAAACAGTTTGGTAGTTGAATAAGTGAATCTTACTTAACATTTTTAAGGGAACCTGACAGATCCTTCTCCGTAGTGGAGATGCTCTGGCTTCAGAAGACTCCCGACTGGTTAAACTGCCTGCCTGGTCACCCAATCTCTCTTTCTTATTGATATTCCCTAATCTCATGGTAGTCTGGTGGTAAATCTAAGCTCCTAAGTGATTGGAACCGAGCTTAGTGATGAGAATTGCTAACAGTTAAATGGATTTTTAATGGGCACATTGACTGGAGTGTAATGTCTGTATTTGTGATCGTAGCATCATTTCCTTCTCTGCTCTACCCTGCCTATCTTCAGAGTCCCGGCATGTGTCCTGCTGTTTCATTAGTAAACTGTACCTGGACCATTTGTGCCCATTTGTATGATGTCTATAGAATGCTGTAAGCAGCTTTTGGGGTCGAGTGTATTTTTTTAACTGGCTTTACGTCCTAGTGATTTCATGACTACAGATAAATTTTAAATTATCTTACTAGATAAAACAAAAATTGTCTGGCTTTAGCAATTAGTGCCTGAAATTATTTTGCCGTGCAGTGCCGAGCGTATATGGAAGCTGTCCCAGTTTGCTTCAGTCCACAACTGATTGTGTCTGTTGTACGCTAATATTTCACAAGTGTTTCATGCATCCTTTTTTAAAAACTACTAACCATAATAATATAGCTATTCATTCATTCTGCTTTCTGCTTCACCCCTAATAATCTTTAGGGCTGCTTCTTGATTTTCACCTGTCTTTTAATGTGAGCATTAACAACTAAGGCTTTCATAAAAGCACTGTACCTTAATTTTTTTTGGCCAAAGTCAAAATAGAAAAACATTGATAAGTGAACTAGAAACTTGGGTTGTCTTATAGATTTATTCCTAGGGTCCCGAAGTTCTATGTTGACCATTTTATATGCATTTTATCCCATTATATGTGCTTTCATGAAGATCCTGCATACAACTGGGCAATTCTTTAGTTATCTTTTAAAATTGGTCAATTTTGGTTAAACAATGAATTGAAGTATTGAGGAGATTTAGTCATCAGACATTTTACTGCTTTCTCGATGTGATGGGAAGGAATTTTCCTTCTCAAATGGAACCAACATCATTTCCTGGTCATATGTCCTCCCATTTTTCGTTACTTTTTTGTGGCGTGTGTCTCAGTGCAAAGGCAGCCACACCATCAGTGCCCATAATACTTCTTATACCAAAGGATGGTTACTGGTTATTATCTTTTGAAAACAAAATCAGGCTGCTTGCTTTGCTCTCTTCCTGTCTACACAGAGGGTTTAGCTATAGATTGAAGCTTCTCCCCCGCCCCCAATTTTAACGGCAGTCTTCTGTTTGTCTCTTCTAGGCGCCTCCTTGGCATTATAACAAAAAAAGATATCCTCCGGCATATGGCCCAGACGGCAAACCAAGACCCCGCTTCAATAATGTTCAACTGAATCCCATAGATGAGGAGAGAGAAGAGACAGAAGAGGAAGTTCATTTGTTGAATAGCACAACTCTTTAACCCAAGGGAGTCGTCCACAGTTTTCCTTCCCTTAAAAAAAAAAAAGGAAATATAAAAGCCAGGTTTTTGCAGCAAGTAATGCTGGTGGGATGGAGTTGTTTGGGGAGGGAAAGGAGAGAGAAGGAAAGAAGTAAGGTATTTCCCAGTGTCCAGTATTGAGAGCAGCGAGTCACCTCCTGGTGTTCTGCACAGGGGACCTGTGCCTGGCAGTGTGGGCCACGCCCAGAGACACTGCGCCCCAGAGAGCCGAGTCTGCACACTGGCCAGTCACCTAGCACCACAGCGACCAGGCTGGTCCACATCTCTGGAGGGATCACTTTGAATTGAGCCATCTATAAAACTGCAAGATCTTGCTCTTTTTTTTTATCAAAACTGTTCTGTTTAATTAATGAATTGTATATTTAAGCATTACCTTTTACATTCCAGAAGAGCCTTTCCCTTTCTCTCTCTCTCCCTCTCTGTAACAAAACCTTTTCAAATTGGTGTACCCTTTTGAGACAGTCCTTTCTCATATTGAGATGTACTGTGACTTTACAGAGGCACCATCACAAGAAGGGAGTGTTCCTTGTGCATTAGCCATGTGGTTGGTGCCACTACTAAATGCTTGGGACAGTGCCACGCCCCACAGCAAAGGCTGGTAAGGCAGGTGAAGTCTCGAGTGAAGCATGAACTCGATCTCTTCAGCTGTGTGCTGTATGATTTGGAATTAAAAACAATGAACCCTGATTCTCAAGGATAAAGTTTTAAGTCTCTCAGACATTAATGGATAATGTGACTTGGTCTGATGCAAATTTTCTATTTCTAAAACTACTATGATATATACAAGTGCTGTTCAGCATAATTAAACAAAATGCTGCTGCCTCAACAGTAAAGAGAAGGAAGTATTCTGTTTAGCTGGATCTGATAATTAAATGCATGTTAAAACACTGGAATTTTTTTTTCTTAAAATTAGATCAATCATTCTTTCCTTAAGGTATTTTATCGCTGACACTGAAGAAGAAATGTAATTCTTAACTTGCACTAATGTATATTTCTTTTCTTAAAAATTTACCATTCTTATTTATATTTTTATGGATTAAAATTTATAAAATACAGATCAGTTAATATTGCACTTAAATAATTTTACCTTTTTAATGTGACATTTATAGATTGATTCAGACTTACCAATGTGGAGATATGAACAAAGTTTACAATGGGAACAAGGGTTAAGAACAGGCTGTGGGTACTTTTCTGTGGCCACTATATGCACAGGCCTCTTCTCATCTCTCACTGCTGTCCCTGGAATATGTCTTCGACCTACTACCTGAAAATATGAAACACTACAAATTACTTTGCAGACTAAAACCAAAAGTTAAATCGTGTTAACCATTTAAACAAGAAAAGAAAATAATCGAAATGCAAAGATAGCCAATAAAATTTTATTCTGAACGAAGCCTTTGCCTCTGAGTAGGTCCCACATTTGAAGTGCTCAGTGATGGTTGAGTATCAGCACTGCACACTTTTTGCAGGATAAGTTAAAAATGCACTGGAATGTTTGGATTTTTTGTTTTTGGAAATGTCCGTTTTAATTATGTTCATAATTAGCAAAGGCAGCTTATTCAGCTGGCCTAAATATTCTGTGATGATTATCCATTTTTGGAAGGGAAATGAATTTTTGCAGACATTTTCTTAAACGTGACTGGCAATGAGCGTTTTGTTTTTGTTTTGTTTTGAGACAGAGTCTCACTTTGTCACCCTTGGTAGAGTTCTGTGGCATCACAGCTCACAGCAACCTCCATCTCTTGGGCTTAGGCAGTTCTCTGCCTCAGCCTCCCAAATAGCTGGAACTAAGGTGCCTGCCACAATGCCCAGCTTTTTTTTTTTGTTGCAGTTTGGTCAGGGCCAGGTTCGAACCCGCCACTCTCGGTATATGGGGCTGGCGCCCTTCTCACTGAGCCACAGGTGCTGCCCAGCAATGAGCAGTTTTTACATTTATCTATGTACCTATCACATAAATTCCTGAAGACTTCTAAGGTCATGAAGTCACGTAAGAATGACGATCGAAAGTTGAGCAAAGTGTTGGGAATTTCGTGAAACATTCTTAGCTGTGCTGTTGCCCTAAATTATAGTATTTTTATCCTCATTACTTCCCTCCTTTGTCAGACTTCACAGCCAAAAGCTTTCTTCAGGTTTTCTTCACAGCCTCTTCAGAGTGCTTTTGGCATCCAGAATGAAGCCTTTTGTAAACAGTAGTTCTGTCTCCTACTGTTCTTCCTCCTCAGCATGGCCGCTGAGCAACTTGTCCATTCATTTTGAGTTAGGAGCCTGCAGAGGAGAAGCCAGTTTCTTTCCAGATAGCTTCGCACATTAGGTGCCATATGGGTTTTATTTTCCACATTTCCCTTTTGGTTCCAGGTCTTATTGTCCTTGCCTGTCCTGCTTCAGAGACTTAACATTTCAGGGTGGATAGCAAAGCATTAACTTTTTTTTTTAATTTGGGTACATTTCTACCCCTGGTGTGTCTTACTGCTGAAATACAGGAAAGTGCCATGTTTTTGATGCACTCATTGGTTTTCTTTGGTGTAACTGTCTGTTCTAATTTTTCCTTTGATATGTTGAGGTGTGTCTGCTTTTCAGCCAAACAATGAAAGAGTGGAGGCCATGAAGCCATTGTGCCTGGCTGCTTGGCAAATTACTTGACCAGTAGAGTAAGTGTAGCGCCTTATTTGAGTACCCTTTTTGAGAAGGTATGATGAGAATGGGCAAGGGTGTCAGCATCTCTTTTTATTAATAATTGTTCTCAGTTTTGGTTCATGAGGAATGCTTAGTTTGTTAATCTGTGATGTTGCTTAGACATGTATTTATGTGTTTTTATTTATACTAGCGTAGTAAACCTGCATATCATTACAGTAAACATGATTACTGTGATGAGTTAATCAGAACACCTATTAAAATCTGTACGACAATGTGTGGTTTGGCCTTTAATTGTACCTGCAACAACTCTTCCTCTGCACTCCTGTCCCAAGGAACCCCCAAAAGGTACTGTCTGAAGCGCTTGTCTCAGCTCACAAAGCTGTGTACTTTGCAAGCAAGGAACAGCAGGAGAGCAGAGGCTACACGCAACATAGCTCGTGCACACAGTCCTTAAGAGCCCTGTGTATCAGTGAAAGTTGTGCTATTTGCGTGGTAAACCTTGCAAAACCTTACATGTTTTTTTAGAAATTGCCTTGGAAATTTACTAGTGGAACTGCATACAGGGAGTGGTAAGTAGAAAGGACAATACTTAAGTCCAGATTAGGTTCTTTATTATTTGTTCATCCACTGAGTTATCGAATACATAGGGTGTGCCAGGAACTGTTCTTTGTTCTGGAGTTTGCATTCCAATAGGGAAAGAAACAAATGTCAGACCATGGTAAGTGTGGACTAATCAGCAGCTTTCTAATGATCCCTGCTGTTATGATCACACAGTCATACGCAAATTCTCATTCTACTGATGTTCTTCTAATGAGAAAGAGTGAAGACAGGTGCACCCTCTTTTTGTGATCAGGGAAGGCCTCAAGGGTAAGGTAGCAGTTGAAGCAAAAGCCTGATAAGTGATGGAATGACCTTTATCTATGAGAAAAGCATCTGAGAATGTGCTGTGTACAGACACTAAGGTGCCAGGAGCACCTACCAGCTCACTGTGGCTGGACGTGGCTGAGAAGAGGGGAAGGAAGGAAGGAACAGATCTGGGTGTGGGTGCTCATTTTTCCACATAAAGCGGGCAGCCAGGAGAGCAGCAGCATGATATAGCCAACCCTCAGAGGGTAGGGCTGGGGTAGGGACACCAGCTGGCAGCTGTGGGTAGTGGCCGGGGTTCAGAGACTCAAGACATGACTGAACTTGATGGGGGGTGGTAACTGGAGTCTGGATGTCTAGAAAATGGTGTGAACAGTCCTCAGTAGTGGATGGAAGGTGGAGTGCTGAATATTTAGGGACACCTGGATGGTGACAGCAGGGTACTGGCTTGGTTAAGAACAGATTTGGGGCTGGGAGTGTATGTGGAGAATAGCTTAGTTTAGACATTAGACTTTAGATTTTCACATTTAGAGACTCTGGGGGAAAGGGGCTGGCCTGAGTGCCAAAGCCAGTGGGAGGCTGCTGGGGCTGACTGGACAAAAATCACAGGGCTGAGCACCCACATGCCTGTACTATTTGAAGGGACAGGGAGCTAGCAAAAGACTGTAGGTGGGGACCGGGGCCTCTAAGCCAAGGAACAAGCATCTCAGGGACGGTCAGCTGTGCTGGCGGGTGTGGAGGTGACGCAGGGCTGACCAGAGTGGGTCAGTGGGTGGTGACAAGCAAAAGCAAAATGAGAAAAAGGAATTAGAGGTGGCTATTAAAATTCCTACAAGATTGTCAGAAAAGGAAATGTGTTTTAAGATGAAGGATATCATAGCTTCTTTTGATAGAAATGTATGAGGAGAAAAATGATCTGAGAGAGATCAGATTTTAAGATGTAGGATAACGTTGCCTTTGTTGTTGCTAATGATGGAAGTATGTGAGAGGGAAGATTAACGATGTGAGGGAGGTCCTAGGGTAGGCAAGGGAGGATGGCAGGCCTTGTACAACATGGACACTGAACACATTCAGAGATGAGGACGGGCACAGCATCGCAGGCAGTTAGCAGGGGCTACGATTTTGTTGCATTCATTTTGATTGCTTGTATTTTCTCAATGAAACAATGCGGTGGGAGAAGATGTGGTGACCTTTGAGGAAAGGTGATGTGAAGCATTAAGATGGCATCCACCCCTACAGCTAAGTGAGGCCAGCCCTCATGGTCATGTCTTTTCTCCAGGTACCCAATACTTGGCAGATTCAAGTAAGGAATAGGCAGTTTTTACTTGGCTTGAGGCTCTAACAGAAAAAATGCAACAAATGGAGGGCAGTGGAGTTGCAGATGTAGGAGGGACTCCTGGTGAAGAGTGGAACCTAAGGGCTGGGTAAGAGGGAACCAAGCACACAGTGGGTGAAAACATGGTGACATCAAAGAATTGGAGAGTATTATTGGGTTGAAAATGCTTGGGGGGTAGTAAAAGAAAAGAGGGAAGGATGGGTGGTGATGTTTAGGTAGTAGGATACTTCAAATTTGGGATTAAAGAGGTTTTCATTATTGGTACTAACAACATACTAATCTGTGGACTCCTAGTCCAGATCATTGATAGAATAAATCAAGGACCTGAGGTTAGGGGTCTGGAGGGATCATCTACCCAGATATCATCTACACATTAATTAGGATAGGGGCTCGGCGCCTGTAGCTCAAAGGGCCAGGGCGCCAGCCACATACACTGGAGGTGGTGGGTTTGAGCCCAGCCCAGGCCTGCCAAACAGCAATGACAACTACAGCCAAAAAATAGCCAGGTGTTGTGGCAGGCGCCTGTAGTCCCAGCTACGTGGGAGGCTGAAGCAGGAGAATTGCTTAAGCCCAAAAGAGTTTGAGGCTGCTGTGAGCTGTGATGCCACAGCACTCTATGGAGGGCAACATAGTGAGACTGTCTCAAAAAAAAAAAAAAGAAAAAAAATTAGAAGTTTTGACACAGTGACATTAAGCAAGGTCCAAGTTTGAGCCAGTGCAAGGGTCCTACATCAGCACCTTTTGGGGGTCTCAAACTTTTTTCATTGGGCAGGTCATCCTGCAACATGTGTGCAAGCTATACAAATGCTCCGTCTGTTGAGCTCCTCATGGAAAGTCTCTCCTTTTAATTTTATGTTTTGTGGCTGACAGAACTCTGGAGAAATCCTATTCAACAACAGTTCTTAGGGCAAGTCGGGTCAATCTTGTGGGGAAAGCTTGAGCTTCCTGAGCCCAGTCCACAGGGTTTGCTACTTGGCAGTGTACAGTTTCCCCTTATATCAAGGTCATCAAGTTTGAGGAGGATCTGAGTCTGGTAGGACACAGCCACCCACAGATTTGTTCTAGAAGTCCAGTGAAATGACTTGCAATAGAAACTTTCCAGTCTAAATGCCACACTGATTTCTATGTATTATGCTAACGCTATGTATTAATACACTCACTGGTGAACTATAGACTCAGTCAAAAGAAGTATCCTAAAGAATATACCTAATGGGTCAACATGTGAGTTGCCTGGCAAAATGCTGCTTTGTTAGGTCTGGGACATAGCCCTGGCAAGTGAGTGTTGGTCAGGGTCTCAAGTTCCCTTCTCTGTTCCTCCTTACTCCCCACAAACCTAATCCTTAAAACTTTAGCTTTTAACTCAAAACTCAGAAATTTTTAGTTGCCCATTTGACAAATACGGACACAAGACTGTGGGAAGTTGTAGCTGTCCATAGCATTATAAAGTAACTTCCTGTGATGCATCAGAGAACTTGTCATCATTATATGACTTGGCTGTCGTTGATTTGCACATGAAAGAAGAACTTTTTTAGTAAATGTTTCTAATTTACTTTTTAAATTTATTCCTTAAAAACAAATCACAAGTTTAATACTAATGCTTTAAAATAACCATGTACCAAAGCCACCCCACTCATGCTGCAAGCTGGTCTATGTTCTCTTTACTTCTGTTTGCCAGGTGATCTTCAATAATTTCTGCAAACAGATTCCTCTTCAAAAGATTATATGCAAGAGGTAAAAGCTGGCCAGCAGCTTTATGAAAATACTGAAAAAGAACATTAAGCAGAGAATACATCAGCGGGCACTTATCTAACAAAGCCTACTTCCAAAATCAAGTGAATTTGGCATTCTATCCTTGAGACAATCTTGTAGCTATAAAAACCAATTAGAACTTTAAGCTTTCCTATTCCCCTCAAGTTTTATCCAATTTTTTCACCCCAAACTATGCCCACAAATATTTTCTTCTCTCTAGTACATTCACAGCAGTCAAAAGTTTAACTTAAGAACAGCTGTGCTGAACATGGTCTGCACATCACACTCACCCCTTTATCCTCAAATCCCTTCTCTATCTCAGCTCCATGATGCAGCTCCTCCACCCCAATCAGAGTCACAGGTTTATCCAGCTCTTTCAGACTATTACATGTATGCTACCCGAAAATAAAGACACTAAACAAAAGTTTATTAATAAGTCAACTAAAGAATGTGGTGTTTTTAGTTCTACTACCCTTGCCCCGAAAATAAGACATCCTCCGAAAATAAGACCTACTTACAGGAAAGATAAGACGTCCCTAGAAAATAAGACCTAGCGCATCTTTGGGAGCACACCTTAAAATAAGACACTGTCTTATTTTCAGGGAAACAGGGTAGTAGAACTAAAAACACCACATTCTTTAGTTGACTTATTAATAAACTTTTGTTTAGTGCTCGACGTAAGTCCTGTCCTAAACCTTCTCATGGCTTATACTATTTGACTCTCAAAACAACCAAGCCAGCTGTCCAGCCGGCTCACACCTCAAACGGCTCTCACCTCATGATGGGTCCTTTCTGGCAGGCTTGGCGCTACTCTGACTGCTTACTGACTATCATCCTGGTTGTGACACATTATTTTTACTGGTAAGTATTACTGGCAACCACATACAAGGTAGGCAGAGAAAGGCAGAATAATATGGCTTATAGCAGGTTGTTAAAGTGTAACACCCTAACAAGGGGGATCAACTTAATGTCCAGACTTATTAGAAATGCAAATTCTCAAGACCCACCAAACATTAAACCTGGGGGTAGGGGGAATCCCCAGCCTGTTTGTGGACAAGACGACACAGATGCTCACTGATATTGCACAGCCATTTCCCCAGACCTGCTAAAACAATTTGCATTTTAACAGTGTCTCCAAGTGATTCATTAGCACTGGGTAGTCAGGAACTGCTGGCCTGACTTAAAACACTGACTGGTAACCAGACTGCCAGTGTGAGCTGGTGAGATGCTTTGCTCCCTCTGACTTGGTTACTAAGTAGGCTAAATGCAGATGAAGTAGTCTGTGTGCGTACCATTTGCAGACACATTTCACAGGTAAAGACACAGACAGGGTTGGAAAAGCTGCCCGTCTACACAGCTGCAAGCTGGGGCGAAGTATGTTAAAGCCCCTGTTTTTAGTAAGGGTGTTTTTTTTTTTTTTTTTGTGGTTTTTGGCCGGGGCTGGGTTTGAACCCGCCACCTCTGGCATATGGGACCAGCGCCCTACTCCTTGAGCCACAGGTGCCGCCCCTAAAGCTCCTGTTTTATCTCAGCCTAAGTTCAAGGCAGCTACAGCAGGAGTAAGCAGGGCCTCAGATGTAAACAACCTTCTGATTTAGTAAGCAAATAGAACCATATCTTTTTAGTAATTTAACATCAACCACACTTAAAATACACAATAACAAATACCGCCTCCCACAACGAAAGGGAACTGGGGCCTACAGGAAGATCTGCAGGTATCACATATGCAGCAAACACTTGCGCCAACTGAAGGCAGGTCCCTATGCTGTGCCTCCTAAGTCTGGTCACTTTAATGTAAACCTAAAAGCAAATAATCTTGGTTATTCACCTTTGCCAGCATACAAGGTGAATTTCAAATAAATACTCCTAGAACAAATGCTTAAAAAAACACTTCAAAAAGTTCATCTTGAAATACAAGCTGAATCCATATCCTCCCTATGTTGGAACCTAGGGTGTAAGTGTGCATGCGTGTGAGAGACAGGCAGGAATGGAGACTTTCTCTACTCACATGGGAACCACAGCAGAAGAGGTCCATCCCCAGTTCCAGGCCCATGCCATAGTCACACTCATCATTTGCAAATTGCACAAAGGTCATCATTTCCTGGATGGGAGCAAAAGCTTTCAGTCTCTCCTCGTCACTGGCAGCCTCAACTATTTTCTTGCAAATTCTCTTGAGGTCACCTAAAAGAATTCAGAGATATAAAAAGATTACACAATTTAAAAATGATAACTGTCTTCTCAAAGACTAGCCAAGCATGGTGGCTCTCGCTTACAACTCTTGCACCCTGGGTTTAAGGATTCTGAGCAAGGCTGAGGCCACCATACTCCAGCCTAGATGACAAAGCAAGAGGAGAAAAAAAGGAAAAAGTTTATTAGCTTGTTTTTTCCTCGTATGAAAGTCATGACTTTCATACGAGGAAAAAACAAGCTAATAGACTTATCAGTAGTAACTGGTGCTACTTTGTGTACTAATCTGTAGCACTATAATTTAGAATATAAGTTTTATAATTTTTCTACTTAGGAATCAAGCATAAAAATGGCTTAACAAGAGTCTCTGTTAACAAACTATTTCATAATGGATTTAGTTGCAACTGTGATTTTATGTAAACTATCAGTTTCAGTAGGCTAGTGCAGTAGGCTAGGCCAAACTTAGCTTGCCCTGTTTTTCACTGCCTAACAATGTTCTTGCATTTTTAAATAGCTGAAAAATAAAACAAAAAAGCAAAACAATATGTAACATCAAAGGTTCCAAAATAGTTCAGAAAAAAATAACTAGGAAATAAGCTAAAATTCTTCAAGACAACTGACGTATTGGGCAGCGCCTATGGCTCAAGGAGTAGGGCAATGGCCCCATATACCAGGGGTGGTGGGTTTGAACCCAGCCCCGGCTAAAACTGCAAAAAAAAAATATATATATATATATAACCACCGTATTTTGGGCTCTATGCAGCAAGCACTGTCCTTTGAAATAAATATCATTAACCCCATGTGACAGATGATTCAACCCAGGCATGACTGACTCAAACCTTTATGGTCAGTACTTCACAGAAGGCTTACCTAAACACATCCCAACACATGGGAGGCATTACACGTTCACATAGGAAATGTGTTACCCACCATCCGTTTCAGGGAGCTCTCTGTACCCAACGTCATTTTTATCTATGGGAACAACCAAGCCTGCACCATGAAAGGTCTTTGTCACAACCTAAGTTTAAAGGAAAAAAATAAGACAATTTAATCATGGTGATAGACAAAACTCCCAAAGAACTCTCAACATTTTTGCCAAAACATAACAGACTGCACCAGTTACTTGGAAGTCTGTAACGTGATCTCTTGAGGGAGAACCCAGTGCACCTGTCACAGGAGGCAAAGCTCAAGCACCTCCCAAAGTGTAAGGATGCAGTGCCACAGGATGACTTGGGGAAAACTCTTGTTAACAGGGAGATGTGGGAACAGAACTCCTCCCACTTGCCCTGCTAAATGCAGACCTGGACAGTCAGGCTTATCTGCAAACTTCTCACAGGGAAGGAACTTTCCAGCTTTGTGGTGTGGCTCCTGGAGGCAGATCACATGGCCAGTGAGCTTGTAAGTGATACCCATAACACCCCCCTACCCCAGTCTACATTCTTCCCTTTAGTCATGCCAGAAACATTAGTTTCAGGTCTTTAACAAAACATGCACTTCAAGTATTCCAGTTCTGTATGCAGTCTATTGGAAACTCTCAAGATAGAAGGCTAAACTCTAAACATTAAAGTCCTCTTAGCCAAGTCTCAGCATCTTAGAACCCATTTTCAGCTGGGCACAGTGGCTCACACCTATAAATCCCAGCGCTTGGGAGGCTGAGGCAGGTGGATTGCCTGAGCTCATTAGTTCGAGACCAGTCTGAGCAAGAGCTAGACCCCCATCACTAAAAATAGCCAGGCAACATGGAGGGTAACTAGTCCCAGTTTCTCGGGAGGCTGAGGCAAGAGAATCACTTGAGCCCAAGAGTCTAAGGTTACTGTGAACTATGACACCAGAGCACTCTACTGGGGACAACAAAGTGAGACTCTGTTTCAAAAAAAAAAAAAAAAAAAGGCCCCATATACCGAGGGTGGCGGGTTCAAACCCGGCCCTGGTCAAACTGCAACAAAAAAGAAAATAGCTGGGCATTGTGGCGGGTGCCTGTAGTCCCAGCTACTTGGGAGGCTGAGGCAAGAAAATCACCTAAGCCCAGGAACTGGAGGTTGCTGTGAGTTGTGTGATGCCACAGCACTCTTCCGAGGGCGATTAAGTAAGACTTTGTCTCTACAAAAAAAAAACAAAAAACATTTTCACCAGAGGGGTCCACACGCCATTCCTTTATATCGGCTGCCAGAAACTACAGAGTATTTAACAGAAGTTTTCAGACAATGGCTCACCATTTGGGAGAAAACAAATGAAGTACCTGCCTTATATTTAACATTTATACCAAAATAATTTGTAATCGGATTTAAAGAATAAATGTATAAATACAACCATAAAACTACTAGAAGAAATGAAAGGCAAATTTTTTTTTTTTTTTAGAGACAGAGTCTCACTTTATCACCCTTAGTACAGTGCCATGGCATCACAGCTCACAGCAACTTCCAACTCCTGGGCCCAGGCGATTCTCTCACCTCATCAGCTTCCCGAGTAGCTGGGACTGCAGGCGCCCACCACAATGCCCAGCTATCTTTTTGTTGCAGTTTGGCTGGGGCTGAGTCTGAACCCGCCACCTTCAGTATATGGGGCTGATGCCCCACTCACTGAGCCACAGGCACAACACGAAAGGCAAATTTTTTTATAATTGTGTGTTGGAGAAAGAAAAGACTTTAGGGTTGACTGTATAAAAACAGGTCAAATCAAGAATAAAATGTGGAAAAATTAACTGATGAAAAATATTTGCAATGTGTATTACAGTAAAATAAAGATTAACGTCTTCAAACTAAAAGGAAGTCTTACAAATAACGGAAAATACTAACATACAAATTAAAACACAAGACTAATTCTAATCCTCAGAAAAATGGTCAAAGTTCAGGCAGTTTACAAAGAAACACAAATGGCCAAAAGTGAAAAACACAATCAAAGAAATGCTAGTGGCTCGGCACCCATAGCTCAAGCGGCTAAGGTGCCAGCCACATACACCAGAGCTGGCAGGTTTGAATCCAGCCCAGGCCTGCCAAACAACAATGACAACTACAACCAAAAAGTAGCTGGGCATTGTGGCAGGCGCCTGTAGTCCCAGCTACTTGGGAGGTGGAGGCAAGAGAATCACTTAAGCCCAGGAGTTGGAGGTTGCTGTGAGCTGTGATGTCACAGCACTCTACCCAGGGTGACAACTTGAGGCTCTGTCTCAAAATTAAAAAAAAAAAAAAAGAAAGAAATGTTAGTAAAAAAACAATGAAGAATCATTTTATGCCTATCAGCATGGAAAAGACTAAAAGGACTGAAAAATAACCCAAAAGACTAGAAACAAAAACTACACAGGCGCACACACAAACTGCAGGCCCTTGGCAAAGTGTGTGACTAAAGGTATAAAAGGTTGTCTGTGGCAGGGTTATCTTCTGTGTGAAGCTTCCACAGCCTAAACTTCAGCCACTCAAAATTCTGAGGTGGATTAAGTTTAGCAATATGACATAATAATCACAACATATGCGTAAATATAAAATGCAGATCACAAAACATTGATAACACAAAGAAAGCAAGCAGTGAGTGGTACGGCTGCTGACTTTTCTTCCCCAGTCAGGCTAAAATGACCTAACAACAAAAAGCATGGTATGTGTATTTTTACTTTTTCTTTTTGTAGTTTTTGGCCGGGGCTGGGTTTAAACCCGCCACCTCTGGCACATGGGGCCGGCACCCTACTCTTTTGAGCCACAGGTGCCACCTATTTTTACTTTTTATTACCATTTTTAGACACTGGCTCTGCCGTCCAGGCTGGAGTACAGTGGTGCGATCAGGCTCTTGGGCTCAGAGATCCTCCCACCTCTGCCTCCTGCGTGGCTGGGACTATAGGCACCATCACATCTATTAATCAATTTTAGATTAACTGTACTAACTGTCCCTAAAGAATTATCAATTATTAAGAAGTCATCAGAATTCTAATGTTATTATAAAGAACAGGATTTATAAACATAGGAAAACTCCCTACTAGGAGATATCCTGAGGCATCAGATCAGAGGTGGATGAAACAGATACCCTCATTTTATAGCATCATTTAACCAACACTTTTAAAAGTAAAATAAAAAATCTAGATACAGAGTGGAAAGAACGCTGAATATGGTAAGGTGTGAGATTAGGCCTTAAGTCTGTCACCTGAGACCTTGGACAGGACACACGCCTCCTGCACCCTCAGTGTCCAGATCTGTAAAACACACTAACTCCTACTCTGCAGAGTTGTTGTAGGGTTAGACAAGGGGGTAGCTCATGAGGACTCTGCATTCCACAGCATTTGAAAGCACTGTCTGCGTGCAAACCCGTGCTCTGCTGTGCCTGAATGGAGATGTCACTGCTCTCACATAGGACACAGCTACAAACTCAGACTACTGAAATGGAAGTTTTGAGAAATAGAAAAACATGAATTAAATGAGAACCATTGCAACAATATAAAAGAATAAACTTAGAAATGTAATAGAAAAGGCCGGGCAGGGTGGCTCATGCCTGTAATCCCAGCATTTGGAAGGTGGAGGAATGGATTGCTTCAGCTCACAGGTTTGAGACCAATCTGAGCCAGAGCAAGACCTCGTCTCTAAAAATAGCCAGGTGTTGTGGCAGGCGCCTGTAGTCAGTAGCTACTAGAGAGGCTGAGGCTAGAGAATCCCTTGAGCCCAAGAGTTTGAGGTTGCTGTGAGCCATGATGCAACAGCACTCTACCAAGGGTAATAAAGTAAGACTCGGTCGCCAAAAAAAAAAGAAAAGAAAATAATACACACACACACACATACATAATAGAAAAGTGAGGGGCGGTGCCTGTGACTGTGAGTAGGGCGCCAGCCCCATGTATCAAGGGTGGTGGGTTCAAACCAGGCCCTGGCCAAACTGCAACAAAACATAGCCGGGCGTTATGGCAGGCGCCTATAGTCCCAGCTACTAGGGAAGCTGAGGCAAGAGAATCACCTAAGCCCAAGAGCTAGAGGCTGCTGTGAGCTGTGACGCCACAGCACTCTACCAAGGGCAACAAAGTGAGACTCTGTCTCTAAAACAAAAGAAAAAAAGAAAAGCATCTGAAAGTATAATCATAAGAAAAAAATCATGGTGATCTTCTAATTTTTTTCTTCGTATTTGTTTTTACCAGATATTTCTTTTTTTTTTTTTTTTTTGGTTTATTTGGCCGGGGCTGGGTTTGAACCCGCCACCTCTGGCATATGGGACCGGCGCCCTACTCCTTGAGCCACAGGTGCCGCCCTTTACCAGATATTTCTATATAAAGAACAAACACTACAGAAACCTCATGGGGGAGGGATCCAGGATAAGCATATCTATGAAATTTAAACCCCAATCATATCTTATTTATGGTTATGGGGAAGAACTAAGGAAATCTCCAAAAAAATTAGTTGATGGTAGAAAACAAAACAAAACTCTGATTAAAAAATTTGCTAACAGCTATTATGTCCACAAAAGCACAGACTTTAGTCAAGACAAATAAGGCAAACACATTCAGAAGGAATACATTCAAACACTGGAAATGTACCCTTTATCCTAGTCATAAGGTGACACTACCTGTGATGACCAGAAAGGCAAAACAGCAATAAAATATCTTAAAGTTATTTAAAAGTGCCACATTGTAATGAGTTTCATGGTATGTTTTCAGAAATTATTTCTGGTCTTTTAGGACTAAAGAAGAATTTCAAAGACTGCAATTTAGAGCATAAAATTTATCAGAATATCACTCCTGCAAGCTGAACCAAGATCAAAATCTGAAACACGATATTCAACACTAAGGACACTGAGGTGCTTTCTTCCTGGTATTAGATCACGCAGGAGCAACACCCAGGTGAGCTCTCATTCCAGGGACAAATGCTTCTCCACAGACTGTGTCAGAATTCCTCCACAGAATTCTCATTTACCCCAAAGCAGAACTCTTCAGCTTATTAACTTACTCTGATATTGATAACTGAAAACCAGAAAGATCCAGAACCCGCAAAGCACCTTGCACTGTTACCAGACCTCAGCCATCAGATGTTAAATTTCTTTATGTACATATGTAAATATTATGTGCAGAGCTGCTTTCACTTTATGAAATGCTTGACACTGCAAGGTCACCAGAGTGGCAAAGGCTAGCAGGAGCTACATGGCACAGCAGGGACACCCAGTTACAAGATTCTACCAGTGCTCTAACTACTGGGGCCAGTAGCCCCTACTCCAGCACTACCCTCCCAGTAGCCCAGGCAGAGGACAGCCAGAAGAAGCCATCCAGCTCCCTCTCAGTGGGGCTGGAGAAAGGAAGGGTGAAGTACACATGGGAAGAAATTACAGAAAATAACCTACTGAACAGCAAACAGTAGAGACCAACACGATGAAATCATACTTTCTTATCTCTCTGTTTCATCTTCATGGTTTTCTGTTCCAGTGAATATCCCAGTTCTCTGGCTGTTTCTGTGAGTTTTTCATCTAAGGTTTTCAAGAGGTTAATTTTCTTTTTATCTGTTACTTCTTTAAGTTTTTTCATCAAAAATAATCTGAAAAAGAAGTAAAGGCCTTTATTATCTTGCAGGCCAATATTAAGTACACAGGCCTTTGGAAATTAAGGGAGCTAGGTTAAAAATGTCAAATTCCATGCAAGAAAAAGTCTCTAATTACCAACAGTTCTCTCAAAATGCCTAATAGTTTATTTAAAATGAGAGAAAACAGTATCATGAAAAAGCCGCCAGTCACAAAAACAGCAAACATATGATTAAAGTTTGTAACATCTCGGCGGCACCTGTGGCTCAGTGAGTAGGGCGCCGGCCCCATATGCCGAGGGTGGCGGGTTCAAACCCAGCCCCGGCCAAACTGCAACAACAAAAAAAAAATAGCCGGGCGTTGTGGCGGGCGCCTGTAGTCCCAGATGCTTGGGAGGCTGAGGCAAGAGAATCGCGTAAGCCCAAGAGTTAGAGGTTGCTGTGAGCTGTGTGAGGCCACGGCACTCTACCCGAGGGCGGTACAGTGAGACTCTGTCTCTACAAAAAAAAAAAAAAAAAGTTTGTAACATCTCTTAAATGTCTAAATCAAGATGAGATATTTAGAAAGCTAAGATTAATCAAGTTTTCAGTTATATCACTTGGTATTCAGAAATGGCATACTGCTTTGGAAAAAATCTGGCATAAGAAAGTACATCAAAAAGGACACTGTTATAAATCTTAAGATTTTTTTTTTTTTTTTTTTTTTGAGACAGAGTCTTGGTTTGTGTAGCCCTTTGCAGAGTGCCGGGGCATCACAGCTCACAGCCACCTGAAACTCTTGGGCGCAAGTGATCCTCTTGCCTCAGCCTCCCATGTATAATTGGGAGGCGCCCAACACCCAGCTATTTTTTAGAGATGGGGTCTTGCTCTTGTTTAGGCTGGTCTCGAACTCCTGAGCTCAAGCAATCCACTGATCTCAGCCTCTCAAAGTGTTGTTAGGATTATAGGCATGAGCCACTGCACCCAGCCTTAAGGGACTTTTTTGTAGTGTTTAAATTTGTGTTAGGAAAATTTCAAAACCATAAAAGAAAGGCATAGCTACTTTATAAGCTTATACAAAAGTAGGTTTTACAAAAATAATTTTATGTTTATCACAGACAAATTACAATTTCTGCCAGCAATGTAAAAGGCTAGAGTAAACCGCCAAGCTGGACACAGTGTCCCCCACTCTGGGGGTAGCCAGAACCAGACTCCCAGGAGGAAGCTCATGTCTGTCTATTCACCGTAACAACTTGTTGGGCTGGGCACCATGAAGAGCTTAGGTCCAATTTACCTATCAGGAAACAGAAGCAATACTATACAGTAGAGCCTCCCTACACTGACCATCTCAAGCTGACCTAATTTTCACAGACAGACGTGCACCACATGTACATGTCAGTACAGCAGGCCTAGTGCCTTATGGTGATCACTGCTGTGTGTCAACTGCCAGTCCCTTGCAAGGGTCAGCTTACAGAAGGTCTACTGTGTGCAGAACTAAGAACCTGTTGCCCACCCATGTTGTGCCTGTCCCTTGGACACACCAGCATGTACCATGTATATACACAGCATGGCCCAGTGATGCCTGAGGTCGCCTTAGTTTGAATCCTTCTCACTGCAGACTTGCACCATCAAATCACAGGGAATGAAAAGGTTTCTGAGGGAGATGTTTGGAGGCCACACACACACATGCTGCACCATCTGGAGTGCAGAGACTGCTTTCTCCGTTTCATGACAGCACAGCCTACATAGCCGCTGGCAAATGGCTCCACATCCTATCTGTGGTTGACACAGCAGACTGGCCAGCCTAGCCCCTCCCTATGGAACCAGCTGCTCCCCTCTCTGCTCTCCAGTTCAGGCTTTACCCAGACCTGCTGCCCCACACAGATGCATGGCAGAAGGGACATCACAGGGAGGCTGTGCTTCTGTCCTGCCACCAGTGAGCATAGCCACAGAGGTCTCAGCACCTGTCCTTGGCTACACTGGGTGGACAGGCAGGAGTAAGCATCCACTTTATTGGCACAGGTCATTGTCAAAGGTAAGGTGTTCCTAGAGCCACCTGTGATGGTGACTCCCCAGCTCTTCAATGGTGGCAGAGATGTTAAAACCCATTGGTGGGCCAGATGGGCTGCTACACTACTGTCCTTCCTGGGAGCTCAGCTGCCCCACCAGCCCTTCCAGGATTGATGAGCACCTGTTTCACTCTATCACATCCTTCTGTCTAACCCTGTGCAGTGAGCGCTTATAATGAACTCTTAATGATTTTGCCATGGGCCATCTGAGGCCAAGATTAAGTATTATTTTCATTAAATAAAATAGTTGTATAAGAGGTATATGTATTTTTTGATGAAGAGTGCCAAAATAGAAGTGTAGAAAACAAAAGTCATGGAAATGATCTCTAAAAATCTACAATTTTTGGCTTGCCTCAAATTCCATTTGTAACAGACCAATGGAGTACAAAAATTATAAACACAATGATAAGTAGAACTTAAATATTTCTTACTTGACTGCAGCAAACACATTATCTCCACTAGGAACAATCATACAACTTTTCTTTGCTTCATTTATACCAACATATTCAGGAAGTTCATCAGGAGAATCCCTGTTTAAACAAAAGATATTAAAAATTTAGCTGCCCATAATTTATATTACAGACCTAAAATATGTTTTTATTTTTTTATTGGAACAAATTTGCCAACTTTAAGCTCTAACTTTCTCAAGAATATCTATGACAAATCTTAGTTATATAGCAGAACCGAAAATTAAGATTCTTAGGACCTGGTTGCTTTTATACCCAAATATAAAGAAAGAGAGAACAAGCCCTGCCAAAGGAAGCAGGAAAAATTATACACACCATCATAATTTTAGAGTTTGTAGAAAAGTAAGAAAAACAGAAAAAGGACAGGATTCTTAACTATCAGAGGTTAAAAAAAAAAAATACTATTCATATATATAACCAAATCCTTTTTAGTTTAAAATTGAGGAAACAATTAGAGAGGCATTGCCAAAGCCTATTAAGTTCATGTCAAAGCCAGAGCAGAATCCACATAATCACTCCCAGCCTATGTGGGCTCTGCCATACCAGGATGCTGCCCTGGGTGTGCGTCACCTGGAGAGACAGCATCTCTCCCCAAGGGCCACCTCTATTTCTTCTCATCCAAAACATCCTGCGTGCATTCATTTAACTCTCATAATCCCTGAGTATGAGAGGGAACTGAGTCACAGAGAGCCACGGTCATTAATAACTGTCACAGGATCACACAAACAGCAGGACCAGTCCAACCCCAGAGCTCATGGAAGCACACAGATTAGGTCACAACAGTTGCTCTAAATTATCTTTCTTGGGCTAAAAGAGCTCTTCTGAACCTCAAAGGGAAAGAAGTTCATAACCTCAAAGAAAGGACCAGTGAGAGTAAAATCATCCCAGGGAAGGCTCTGATGGTAACAGCAAGAACAAATGGTTCATGTGTCCATGAAGAGGGGAAAACAAGGCCTTTCCCCAGACACATTTATACACACTAGCAGGACAGTACCTGTATTTTAGAGAACAAAAGATCCTTTACCTGAAATACCCCATGTGGTACTGAGTTTTATCATCTCCAATAATAATGGTCTGGAACTCAGGAGGATCATAGTAAAACCTCCAGTGAAGGTTAAAATTCAGGCCTGTTGATTTTTTCATTTTATGTTTTCCAGCAAGGATATCATAAGGACCCACTAACTGAAGTCCAAGGCTTGCAGAAAGTGAATCTATAAAGAAAACAAGCTTATTTAAGCAATACTTTCTGAAGACAGACAGGAAGTAATATACTTTTTTTCTTTGAGACAGTTTCTGACTCTGTCACCCTACGTAAAGTTTTGTGGCATTAGCGCATAGCAACCTCAAACTCCTGGGCTTTTGTGGCATTAGCTCACAGCAACCTCAAACTCCTGGGCTCAAATGATCCTTCTGCCT
Source organism: Nycticebus coucang (assembly GCF_027406575.1). Taxonomy (NCBI): domain Eukaryota; kingdom Metazoa; phylum Chordata; class Mammalia; order Primates; family Lorisidae; genus Nycticebus; species Nycticebus coucang. Next base: position 107,047,140 of record NC_069780.1, on the reverse strand, counting down.
CAGCCTCCTGATTAACTGGGACTACAGGTGCCCTCCACAATGCCTGGCTAATTTTTCTATTAGAGTCTGGGTTCTTGCTCTTGCTCAGGCTGGTCTCAAACTCCTGAGCTCAAGAGATCCTCCCCGCTCAGCCTCTCAGAGTGCTGGGATCACAGGTGTAAGCCACCACACTCTGCCTATTTTGCATGATTGATTTTAATAACATATGATATTCCATTGTAAAGAGATAGCTATTCATCTATTCTACCGACGAACACTTACTAATTTTTTTACTATTCTAAAAATGCTTCAGCAAACATCTTTGGTAGTAAGTATGTATACAGTCATGACTATTTTTTTAAGAAACCTATGCACAGCTGTCCTGTAATATCGCCAGAATTCAGAGCAGGCACCAACACACATTTCCACCAGTAGTCTGTGAGTGCATCTTAGTTTAAAAAATGTACACAACACAAAAGGGTAGAGTGAAAAGTAACTTCATGCAACCCATCATCAGTCCCCATGTACCTTCTCAGAGCAACCGCACAAGAGATACACAGGGCTGTGTGTGCCCTTGACTTTTTTTAAGTACTAATGGTAGGTAGCATACATACATATTCTTTTCACTTAAGATATTTCGGGCATCATACTTCATCATTTCCTAAAAATCTCCCTCAGTCTTTTCAAACTACGAATACTACTGAGTATGAGTAGATGTGTTATTGACAGGCATTTAAGCCATTTCCTGTTTTTTGTTTCAATAAATCTCCTTGAACGTAACTTTCTTCACCTGATCACAAGTTCTTAGAGAGCTGCTAAAAGACCACAATTCCTGTGATAGTCCAAGTGCTCCTTACTCTCCCAAAGAGAGCAACGACTTACCTTTGCCAGTGTAACAGGTGACAGTGGCATACTCTTACAGCCTTAACTTATATTTTTCTCACTGCATTTCTCTTATTAGAGACATCTTTAAAAATGTTCCCTGTTTATGAAATGTTTATGCCCTTGGCCCAGTCTCCTGGTAAGTGTTCTCTGGACTCACAGAACAACACTGCAGCAACTCACCAGCTGGCTTTTCAGCATCAAGCTCCTCACAGAACTTCCAGAAGTGATAGAAATCTTCAGGTAGAGAGAGCTTATAATGACTTTCTACTTCTTTCCGAAGGTCACTGGAGACATCAGCTTCACAGGATTTACTCTTCTTCACATCAACTGGTTTTTCACACTGAAAATTGGCACACAAAAGTTAGTTCTCCTAATCACCCTTAGTAACCTCAGTAACTTTCCTGGCCATGTTGTTACTGCTCATTCTTGTCCACCCAACTCAACGAGACACATGTTTTCTTCAAGACTCTCTAAGTGATGTTCCTGAGTAAAATCTGGGGATTCTTCCGGGCAACAGTTTATATAGTGGTTAAAAGAGACCCCCAGAAGTCTTTAAATTTACTTCTCTAAGATAAATAAAACATGGACAAGAAAGAGTAGAGAGCAGGAAAAGAGGAATAAAGGCAGGTTTTGGCCCCCTTTATTTAACAGGATGTTATCATGTCTTTTGTTTAAATTTGCTGATCACAACTGAAGCAAACTGTCAAAAAGAACTTGACTGGGATATTCAGTACGATCATCACTCAGTCGTCAACTTAAAAACAGATAACCTCTCTAGTATCTGGGAGGCCGAAGCAGGAGGATCCCATGAGCTCAGGAGTTCAAGACCAGCCTGAGCAAGAGCAAGACCCCATCTCTGCTAAAAACAGAAAAACTAGCTGGGCATGGTGATGGGTGTCTTGAGTCCCAGCTGTTCAGGAAGCTGAGGCAGGGGGATGGCTTGAGCCCAAGTGTTTGAGGTTGCTGTGAACTATAATGACAGGATACTTTACCCAGGGCGATGGAGTGAGATTCTGCCTCAAAACAAGACACCTCCCTTTTGATATTCCAAATAAGAGGAAAGGTCAGCAACAATGATGAGTATCAACAAGATCAGCAGGACAGCACTAAACCATACCATAAGTGTTCAACATTTTTACTTTTCCATTGCATACTAGAGGAAGAGTTTGGGGCCATACATTAAATACACAGACACTAACGAAGGCTGATGAGCAGATAAAGGTTTGTACATAATTTTTGACTCTGGACACCACGGATAAGCAAAACGGTCCTCAACTAATTCACATGTGGTCCACAGACTACAGGTTGGACATCCCCGCTTGAAAGTCTAGGCCAAAAATCCAGTTCAGAAAAGGCCTTTTAATGCCAAGATAAGTATTAGGGTATAATACTCATCTCTAGCACCTCTGCAATATAGTTTCGTTATGTAAGAATGTTGGGCTTTATAACATACACATATTGGATATTTATAACTCCCTATGAAGATGCTATACTTAGCTGAACGTAGTTGTCTTTAGTTTTCTAACTAGTAGTCTTTCTTTTTAGGAACCTAATCCTTTCTTTTTGGGTTAATTTCTTGTCCTCCTTATTCTTCCTATTTAGATCAGAGGTTCTCAACTGGGGGTGATTTTGAAGCCCAGGGGACATTTAGCAATAACTGGAGTCCTTTTTGGTTGCCACAAATCAGGACAATGAGGTGTTAGTGGCATCTACTGGAGTAAAGGCCAGGGATGCTACTCAGTGACCTGCAATGCAAAGGAAACCTCCCCTCCCCTGCCCCAACAGAACAAAGACCCATCTGGCCCCAAATGTCCACAGTGCTAAGGTTGACAAACTCCGACTAGATGTTTTTCATATTTTCCATTTTCCCAACAGGCTCAAGGGTATTGATTTTAGGTAACAGAGACTACAAAATGTACTTATGAACCAAATGACCCATACAAGAACATTTACAATGGCATGGATTCTAAAAGCAACAAACAAATGAAATACCTTCTGCGCAGAGAACTGAGTAAAGGAAAAGTTAGCCCTCCCTATATGCAGACTTCATATCTGAGAATATAAAGAAATCCACATCTAAGTGGGCCCTCATCGAAGGTCAGCCCATATTATTCCAGGGTCAAGTGTTTCCTTTTCTAATGAAAAACGAGGAAGGCTTCCAAACATAGTATTACATTTCATCGCACAAGGCCCATTTCAAGACTTGAATGTACATAGATTTTGGTATACTCGAGGGGTGGGGGCTGTCTTGGAATTATCCCCTCCATGTACCAAGGGATATGGACCAATCTTAATACACATATTTAATGAAGAAAAAAGTCCTCTAAGATTATATGCAGCATGATAGCTTCTCACAAAGTTCAAAAATAACAAAAAATCAGTATTGTTCAGGTATACACTCACAGGAGATAAAACTATTTTTAGCCATGCCTGTAATCCTAGCACTCTGGGAGGCCAAGGCAGGTAGACTGCCTGAGCTCACGCGTTTGAGACCAGCCTGAGACACAGCAAAAACCTATCTCCAAAAGTAGCTGGGCGTTGTGGCAGGTGCCTATAGTACCAGCTACTTGGGAGGCTGAGACAAAAGAATCGCTTGAGCCCTAGAGTTTGAGGTTACTGTGAGCTATGATGCCACAGCACTCTACCAAGGGCAGCAAAATGAGACCCTGTCTCAAAAAAAACCCACTATTTTTAAAAGGCAAGGGAAAACACAAAATTGAAGATGGTAGTGTCACTGAACAAACACAGGTGATAGGAAGAAGGCAGAGGTGGCTCACGCCTGTAATCCTACACTCTGAAAGGCCAAGGCGGGTGGATGGCTTGAGTTTAGAAATTCGAGACCAGCCTGAGCAAGACTGAGACCGCCGCCCACCCCCCCCACCCCCACCCCCCGTCTCCACTAAAAATAGAAAAACTAGCTGGGTGTCATGGGCGCCTGCAGTTCCAGCTACTTAGGAGGCTGAAGCAGGAGGATTGCTTGAGTCCAAGAGTTTGGAAGTTGCTGTGAGGTATGATGATGCCATGGCACTCTAGCCAGGGCAACAGAGTCTGACTCTGTCTCAAAAAAAAAAGGAAGCAGTAGTAGTAGGGCAGAACAGACAGGGAGATAAGGAGGAATAAATACGTAGAATCGTAGAGCGATTGTCAAATCTTGAGTTGGTCAACGGGTTCACAGGTGTTTGTTGTATTAACCTTAAATAAGGAAAAAGAGGACATACGAACTGACCAATGATCAAAGTTATTATGCCTCATTTCGAGTCATAAAAAAATTAAACAAAAATGCTGTAGAAATATGGATCCACAACTGAATGTTGTTAATATACCAAAGAGTAATACTAAAATTAAAAACTAATACTAATAGTAAAAATAAGTAATGCTTACTGAGCCCTTATGTACTATTGGCACTGTTCGAACACTTTCTATGAATTAACTCATTAATCAACTCCCTTATGAGCTACATACAAATATCTTCATTTTACAGATGAGAAAACTGAGGTTAACTTCTCCCATGTCCCTAACTAGGAAGTGGAAGAGAAGGGACTTAAATCCAGGTTTAAATCTGGCTCGAAGCACAGATTCTCAGACACTTCATTTTGCTGCTTCCAACCACAAACACAGAGCAGCAGGAGTGCATCAAACCCTGTCTTATCCTGTCTTCTGTTTTAGAACTGTCTTTGGTTAGGCTCTCACAGACTGGCTCCAAATTACGATGCTGGAAAAGCGTTAACCTGCCTTGCTGAAAGTCAGTTCTGCATAACTGTTAGGTTGCCTGAGTTGAGTCCAGACTCCACTGATTTCTAGCTGACACCTTGGGCAAGTTACTAAACCTCTGTGTGCCTTCTTTTCTCATCTACAAAAAAAGTATTATGTAGTACACATATGCTATCATAGAGTTGTCCAAGGAATAAGTTACTACAGGTAAAAATACACAAAACAATCCTAGCCCACAAGATAGAAACGCTGGCCATTATGGTTGGTTCTAATCATGCTAAAAAGAAGTGTGGTGGTGATAACCGAAGTTTTAGAGAAAAGTACTCAGGCTGTATTGTTAAGTTGGACAGGGTGAGATGTCGTTAGATGTCGTTATGTCGTTAGAATACCCCATACCTGGGCGGCGCCTGTGGCTCAGTCGGTAAGGCGCCGGCCCCATATACCGAGGGTGGCGGGCGCCTGTAGTCCCAGCTACTTGGGAGGCTGAGGCAAGAGAATCGCTTAAGCCCAGGAGTTGGAGGTTGCTGTGAGCTGTGTGAGGCCACGGCACTCTACCGAGGGCCATAAAGTGAGACTCTGTCTCTACCCACAGGTATGGGGTATTCTTCGTATGGAGTCACACGTGAGTCTCTGTGGACTCACCTACATTTTTGTCTTGTATTTCTAACGAAGCCTATCACTCCACCAAAGCACTCAAAGACAGATTTTTTTTTTCAGCTGTGTCTTAACCCGTAAGCTGCTTCAGCATCTCCAAACCCTTAACCACTGGAATTTGGGGCAGCTGTCCCCTCCAGAGGCTACATTTATCCTCTACCTTCGTGTTTCTAGAACGTACGACCCCATATGAACTATACCTACAGCCGTGGCCCTCTAATGACATCTCACCCTGTCCAACTTAATACAGTTATCACAGCGACACTTCTTCGCTGCCTGATTCCCCTTATTGCTACTCTGTGCTCACGGAACTTCTGAAATCGTGCGCATTTCTGTCGTCTGGTGACCAGAGCCCTTTGATTTTCCCAACTCCCGGGCTCCAGCCAGGCCCCCAAATCCCAACACTCTTTATGTCCGGGGACCTCTTATCTGTCTTCGCTGCCTTCACAAACCCTCTCCAAAAGCGACTTGCCTTAAGTATTCCTTAACAGCTTGGGACGCGTTAAGTCCTTCAGTGTGTACACAGCACTATTACAACCCGGAACAAAACAGGTGCGGTAAAACGCTCATTCGCTACTGCCCGGCCCGGCCCCAGCAGAGCCGGCAGCTGCCCAGACCACAGCTCCCGTGCACACAGCAGATGCTCAATAACCGCGGACGTACGGAACGTGCTGCTCCTTGGCACCCTGGCTGCCACCCAGAGCGCCCTATTGGCCCGCGCAGCCCTCCGGCCGGTACCTGCCGCCCCTGCCCGCCGAGCCTCCGTTTCCCGCCGCCACCGATCATCCCTCGGCCGCGGAGCCACAAAACGCCCCGCTCCATAGCTGCTTCCGGGCGTCGCCGACTGCTTCCGGTTCAAAAGCCGCTAATCCGAATACGCCTGCGCCTGCGTATTTTCTTTTTCCTTGATGGGCGGGAACCTGGCCTCAAGCCCAGGAGGCTCCCCCAGAGCCCCAAGTGCGGTCATATCTCCAAATCCAAACTCCACAAAACAAATCCCTGTACTAAAAAGGGTGCAGCACAGAAAGATGAAGCTTTTTTTGCCTCGTTTGTGCTTAAAAAATAACAATCTTGAAATCAGAAGGCTGCAGGTTCCCCACCCCTGGGAGTGAGGGCTTCGAGTGTACCAGTCTCCAGAAAAGAGTGGCCCTGGTACCTGAAATCGCCCTTCCAGACTGATGAAGGAGTGCAAGGGGAGAGCTAGAGTACAGCCCCCAAACTCACAAAATAATTATAATAATCAGCCACTGTCTCCTCATTTGCTTCTCTGTAACTGCTACTCTGGAGGTACACACTGGTGGTTGTAAGGATTCTTAACTTTCCTCTGTAGATAACATCACATTTGGAACCCTAAAGGTAGTTTCTGAGATATTTTCCGGCCCCACATTCAGCCAGATTGGCTAACCGGCTAGGCCAGTGTCCGTACCCAGAAACCCACTCAAGTGTAATCGTGACCCAGAAGCTGAGGCAACACGGAAGGACGATGTCCACACCCTTATAAGTTTGCCCCAGACTTAGCCAATTAGTGATGTCATTACTTAATCCCCTGCCTGTCGAACTACCCTTAAATACCCCGTCTCCCCAGGTCTCAGGGAAGCTGCTTTAAGAATTTCCTCCTCCCCCCTTAGCACTGTGCGGAATCAGCTCCTTCTCTGCTGCGACCCTGCTGCCTCTGGGTACTGGTTTCCTCTTGAGCAGCAGGCAGGGAACCTGGCTGGGCAGCAACTGCACACAGTGCCTGCGTAAGAGGAGGGTGCTGCAGGTGTGAAGGGTACAAAGGGACCAATCTTATTAGGGCCTCCTATGGAAGCTAAGAGAGATAAGAACACACTAGCCCGTCTTGGTGGCTCACGCCTGTAATCCTAGCACTCTGGGAGGCTGAGGTGGGTGGATTGCCTGAGCTCAGGAGTTCTAGACCAGCCTGTGCAAGATAGAGACCCCATCTCCAAAAATAGCTGGGTGCCTGTAGTCCCAGCTACTGGAGAGGCTGAGGCAAGTGAATCAATCACTTGAGCCCAGGAGTTTGGTGTTGCTCTAAGCTATGATGCCACTGCACTCTACCAAAGGCGACAAAGTCAGACTGTCTCAAAACAAACAAACAAACAAACGAACAACAACAACAACAAAAAAACACACCAGTGAGCTAGGACTAAGAAGCGTGGAGAGTTTGGTGAGAAGTGGGACCTTTCTTTTTATTTATTTATTTATTATTATTATTTTTTTTTTAGAGACTGAGTCTTACTTTGTTGCCCTCGGTAGAGTGCTGTAACGTCACAGCTCACAGCAACCTCCAACTCCTGGACTTAGGCGATTCTCTTGCCTCAGCCTCCTGGATAGCTGGGATTACAGGCACCCACCACAACGCCCAGCTATTTTTTGTTGCAATTTGGCTAGGGCCGGGTTCGAACTTGCCACCCTGGGTATATGGGGCCAGCATCCTACCCACTGAGCCACAGGTACTGCCCAGAAGTGGGACCTTTTTGGTATATCTATTTTCCCACTGCTGACATAGTTCCTAAATTCCAGGTCTTTCCCTTTGGTAAATGACCCCTATTAAATGGATGTTAGTGGCTTCGGGTGCTGTCTGCTTAATAAAGAGGTAAACTGTTCCTTCCATCTTCAGGCATTATTTCTCTTTCTGAGGAAATACAAATTTGTCATAGAGCTGCATCTTCCCAGGGCCCTTGGATGCAAAGTGCATTGTCATGGCCACAGCTGCTGCTTTATGTGATTTTTCTGCTTAGATCGGGGAAATTGGGTGGATTAAATTAGCCACAGGAGGGCTCCATTGCAGTTTCTGGAGAAAAAAAAAAATCTGCAGTTGTACTCTCCACCACCCCCCCCAGCCACACACACACACACCCCCCACCCCCGCACACAATCAGTCATCATCTCTGCAGTTTTCAGTGAATCACACCAGCTTATAAATGGGAACTAGGAAGCCAGCATGTGTAGCTCATCCATTTTAAAACTCCTAAGGAATTTTCTGAAAGTCATGAGTATATTTCTGTGGGAAATAGCCCAAAAATGAGACTTGAGATGATAAGCCTCGATTTAGCTATTTCATTTTTATCTTAAGCATTTAAAGATTCACAGCAACAGCTTATATTCAGGATATGCAATTACGGGTATCTAAGCATGAAAAATACCTTTACGGCTTTATATCATCCACTATTGTTCTCCCTGCCAACCAAAAAGGCTTTTTGTATGAACTAGTCTGATGGGCCAGATTGTTGGGGTACTAGCCCCCACACAACCCATGGGTACCCCCAGTGCTTGAAGGTAATGAGAGAATAAAAGATATATAGACAAAAAACAAAGTAGGAGTTAAAAAGAGTGGGACTAGGGGACCATCACAGCCCAGCATGAAGAACAGAACAGCGAAGGCCCTTTGTTCTGGTGAATTCTGTATTTATTACATACTTACCTCCAAATTAGCAAATGAATAGTCACAAAAATAGCACTATGCATCATCAATCTCACAGTACTTACAATTTCAGCTAAACTACTTTTTAACTAACTTTCGTAAGTATTTAACTTCACTCTAAGCTATTTATAAACTAAGGAAATGTGATGCAGTTCATAGATCAAAGAATACAACTTGGAAGCAGGATGTGAGAGCCAACAGCAGGATTGACCATGCACATCATTTCCAATGGAGGCAATTAAGTCTCCAGATCCCTGCAGGCAGGCAGACAGACTGAAGGAGCCATACCCTTATCAGGAGCAGGGTAGAAAGAGGTTGTTGCTCTTTTACAGAGAGCCTGTTGCACATATTGTTCCCAACACATCTAGCAAGAGCTCATTGCCTCCAGAGACCATTGTACAGGCTCTCTATAGGCGAAAGGCCAAGCCTCAGCAAGACATTTCTTGTCCTCATTCCAAGGCCTGTGCTGTTGTCCAGCAGACTTTTGGGGCTCCCAATACGCATTGTGGTCTCTCTGCATACATACTCTCTTCAGTATCCACATTTTCTGTCTTTCCTATATCCCATTTCTCACAAGCTACATCCTCTAATTTTTTATTAATAGAAACATTTAGGCTCAGTGCCTGTAACACACTTGTTATAGCACCAGCCACATGCACAGAGGCTGGCCGGTTCGAGCCTGGCCCAGGCCAGCTAAACAGCAATGACAACTGCAACAAGAAAATAGCCGGGCATTGTGGCAGGTGCCTGTAGTCTCAGGTACTTGGGAGGCTGAGGCAAGAGAATTGCTGAAGCCCAAGAGTTTGAGATTGCTGTGAGCTCTGACACCACAGCATTCTACCAAGGGTCACATAGTAAGACACTGTCTTAAAAAAAAAAAAAAACAGAAACATTTCTTTTATTATTATTATTATTATTAAATCATAGCTGTGTACATTAATGCGATCATGGGACACCATACACTGGTTTTATACACAGTTTGACACATTTTCATCACACTGGTTGACAAAGCCTTCCTGGCATTTTCTTAGTTATTGTGTTAAGACAATTACATTCTACATTTACTAAGTTTCACATGTACCCTTGTAATATGCACTGCAGGTGTAATCCCACCAATCACCCTCCCTCCGCCCATCCTTTCCCCTCCCTCTCCTCCCTCTCCCCCTTCAAGAAAGATGGAGACTTTACCTCTTTCATGTTTACATGGATGGAGCTGGAACATATTCTTCTTAGTAAAGTATCTCGAGAATGAAAGAAAAAGTATCCAATGTACTCAGCTCTGCTATGAAACTGATTTATGGCTTTCGTATGAAAGCTATAACCCAGTTATAACCTAAGAAACATTTCATAAAAAATCCAAATTATGTGCATACTTAGAAAGGGTTGCCTCTTCTGCCTACTCCTCTGGCCTCGTCCTCCCACATTTCCACCCACACCAGATGCTGCCTGTCTCTGCATCCATAACAGAGTTTCCTAAGATATGGCTGCAGGATCAATCTTGTCAGCACCTCCCTGTGAATCTCCTGGTGTGGCATTTCATGGGCTTTCCTTTCCTTTCTTCTTTTTTTTTCTTCTTGAGACAGAGTCTTCTTTTGTTGCCCTCAGTAGAGTGGTGTGCTATCGTAGCTCACAGCAACCTCAAACCCTTGGGCTCAAGTGATTCTGTTGCCTCTGCCTCCCAAGTAGCTGGGACTATAGTCGCCCTGCATGACGCCCAGCTATTTTTAGCGATGGAGTCTGCTGTTGCTCAGGCTGGCTTTTCTTTTCTTGAGATAGCGTCTCACTCTATTACCTAGGCTGAAGTGTGGTGGTGTCATCACAACTCGCTGCAGCCTCAAACTTCTCCTCAAGCTGGCTCAAGCTGTTCTCCTGCCTCAGCCTCAATTTGTGTAAATGGGACCACAAATGCATAGCACCACGCTAATTTTTTGTTTGTTTGTTTGTTTTTGTAGAAATAGAGTCTCACTACTACCCAGGTCTCAAACTCCTGACTTCAAGCCATCCCCCTACTTCAGCCTCCCAAAGTGCTAGGATTATAGGTGTGAGCCACAGCACCAGACCTCATGTGCTTTTTTTTTTTTTGTGGAGACAGAGTCTCACTTTACCACCCTCCGTGGAGTGCCATGACATCACACGGCTCACAGCAACCTCCAGCTCTTGGCTTTAGGTGATGCTTTTGCCTCAGCCTCCGGAGCAGCTGAGACTACAGGCGCCCGCCACAACACCTGGCTATTTTTTTGTTGTTGTTGCAGTTTGGCCGGGGCCGGGTTTGAACCTGCTACCCTCGGTATATGGGGCCAGCGCCCTACTCATTGAGCCACAGGTGCCACCCATGTGCTTTTTTTTTTTAGAGACAGAGTCTCACTTTGTCGCCCTCGGTAGAGTGCTGTGGCATCACAGCTCCCAGCAACCTCCAACTCTTGGACTTAGGCGATTCTCTTGCCTCAGCCTCCCAAGTATCTGGGACTACAGGCGCTGGCTACAATGCCTAGCTAGTTGCAATTTGGCCGGGGCCAGGTTCGAACCTGCCACTCTTGGTATATAGGGCTGGCGCCCTAAACACTGAGCCACAGGAGATGCTCCCCCCCCTTTTTTAACACCTGAAACAGTTGCTGCTCTTTATAGGGACCTAGTGGGATTTCAAAATTTTCTATTAAAAACAAACAAAAAGCCTGAAAAGAGAATACAAAATTTGAGACCCTGTCTATTCTGAGAAATTGTGAGAAACACATGGAAAATAATCTATTATTCTATGTCTGATGCTTTTGGAATTTCCTGTTGTTAAAGCAATCCCCAGGGGCGGTGCCTGTGGCTCAGCGGGTAGGGCACCGGCCCCATATGCCGAGGGTGGCGGGTTCAAACCCAGCCCCGGTCAAACTGCAACAAAAAAATAGCGGGGCGTTGTGGCGGGCGCCTGTAGTCCCAGCTGCTCGGGAGGCTGAGGCAAGAGAATCGCATAAGCCCAGGAGTTAGAGGTTGCTGTGAGCCGTGTGACGCCACGGCACTCTACCGAGGGCGATAAGGTGAGACTCTGTCTCTACAAAAAAAAAAAAAATAAATAAAAAAAAATAAAGCAATCCCCAGAAAAGTGTTTTTCAATCTTCTTTATCTCACAACACACTTCAACCTATCGTTAAACTTCCAAGGTACACTTAAATTATGCTGATCAAAAAAAGGGAAAAAAGAATATACTTACTGTGCTTTGAACTTCTTTTGAAAATAATTCAGTGAATGATCTTTAAAATTTTTCACAGAGCACCTAAGATCCTCTCATGGCACACCAGTGTGCCCTGACATCCTGGTTAAAAATCACCACCTTAGAGAAATTATTATACAATGGCAGGGCCAGACCAGGAGCCTTTGACACTCAAGAGATTTGAAGTTCTATCTCACTCTGTCTCCACTTTCCATGATTGCACTTGTTTGGCTTGTTTCTTTTTGATTTAGGTAAAAAGTAGTGATCTGAGAGTCACAGTTAGAAATACCGTCTCTGAATTAGAAGTGCCATAACCAGAATTACACTTTGAAACTCTGGAGCTTACCATGTCCATACCAAACCTGCAGGCAACAATATTCACCCCAGTCTCATTATTGTTCTTCTTCTCTACTATGGGAGCAAATACACAACACCTAACATGTTAAATAAACGTGCTGCAAATAAAACCAAATTCTGGATGGTAAGTTGCTTTTCAGACCATAAGAGGGAGCTGTTTGAACTCTTGTTAACTGTAAGGAAACAACTGAAAAAGAAATTTGGCAATCATCATGTTGGCCAGATGGACACCTATTTATACGATACTGACTCTGGAATTCCATTTATTTTTAAGCTACAAGAATTTTAATTTTTCTTATCTGCAATGTAATTTGCATTTTAAATAGCCTTATTGAAGTCAGAGAATTGTTTTTGCCTTGAAATCTAATTTTAAGTCTCACTTAACTAGTTTGGAAAAGTGACAAAGAGATGAAAACTCCTTTCAAACTAAATCTATTTCCTAAATACTTAGTAATAAACAGCCACACAGAGAAATAAGCTTTTCTTTAAAATAAATTACTGTTTCTTTCAATAACTTACGAGATTTTAGTATTTAAATGTGTTTAAAAGGAAGTGCACAAATTATGACTTGAGAAATCACTTCTTAAGAACACTGATGTTGGGTGGCGCCTGTGGCTCAAGGAGTAGGGCGCCGGTCCCATATGTCGGAGGTGGCGGGTTCAAACCCAGCCCCGGCTAAAAACCACACCCACACACACAAAAAAAGAACACTGAAGTCTAATTCTGGACATATTTGTACAACAGTTTTATGGTAGCTACACTGGCTGTCCCTTCTGGTCACCCTGAAAATGCAGTTCAATCATCTGAAAAAGCTGACCCAGGGGCAGAAACATGTTTTTGCACAGAGGGGCCAGTAAAAGTGGGAGTTTAGTGACTGACAGTAATACCAGCCATGACCTTCACAGCCTAAGTATGCAGGCCATGCACCATGCTTAAAGCACTTCCCATGGACTAGCTCAGTAATACCTTGCAACCTTTCAAGCAGTTGCTACTGCTATTGTTTTCATTTTAGAGATGAGAAAACAGTAAAGTTTAAGTGACTTACACAAATTCACAGAGGTATTAAGTGGAGCAGGGACAGGATTTGAACCCCCCTCTTGGGTGTATCTCCCTAAATGTAATTCTTCTTTCACGGTTGGCAAATCTGACTGTGGGTGAAATGCTTCTCTCCCTAAAAGGGTGAAATCTTTACATCTTTATCCTTATTTTGAAAATCAGGATTCAGCAAAGATTCTCTTCTCAAGAAATATTTTGTCCTAAGAAGTGAGAGGAAAGCTTTTGTAGTGGTAAATGGAAGCTATATCAAGAAGGACTGTCAGCAAATAGGAAATGTGGTAAAGACAGTGGCTTTCTGCTGACTCACTGGTGTGCAGTCAAGACTTATGGGAATGTAGACAAACTTATCTGAATCCTGAACCGACGTCATTTACAAAAGAGAATGCACCAAAATGTTCCAAGATGGATGACTTTTTAAAAATTCCTAAATTTTGCTATAGTGGTTTTAGAAGCTGTGCTTTGAGTAAATACTCAAACATGTCCTATGAACAGAAACCTAAATATCATCTTCCTTGCTCAGGGTGGGGCTGTGGCCCATCTGTTACAGAGAAAATAGGGGGTTTCAGAACCCTAATGATTGTCTCTTATCTTCCTGCATCTCCCTCTTTTCCCTACCCTCACCTCTATTCGTAACTGGGATCTTTAAATACTGAAAAGCATTACTGATGTTTTTAAATGCTTATCACATTGGGTTCAAACATTTGAATTTTAGAGGGACATATACATCCAAATCATAGCAGCAATACAGTAAATACTCAACAAATGTTAGCAACTATCGTTATTACGTTTTGATGTGTTCTCCATGTCTAAAATTAGGGATGATACTAGCTATTATTGCCACACTATTGCAGTAGAATTGCTGGAAAAGTGTGTGTCTTAGGAACTCTTTCTTCATTTTAAAGGATTATAGAGGTCTGAAGATACAGCACCTTGTCCTAACAACACTGATGATAGGTTTCTGAAAGGTCCCCAGAAAGAAATTAACAGAGGTTTTAGCATATAGCATTCTTCTCAACATCCTGACCACGTACACTTGTGACTGAACTCATAAATTTATTCTAAGATGATGAGTCCAGGAAGAGTAAGTGTTTTGGCCAAAGTCAAGCCACCCTGTGGTATATATCAAAACACAGGGCTTGGCACCCATGGCTCAGTGAGTAGGGTGCCAGCCACATACACAGAAGGTGGCAGGCTCGAGCCTGGCCCAGGCCTGCTAAACAACAATGACAACTGCAACCACAAAATGGCCGAGCATTGTGGTGGCCCCCTGTAGTCCCAACTACTTGTGAGGCTGACGCAAAAGAATTGCTTGAGCCCAAGAGTTTGAGGTTGCTGTGAGCTGTGACACCATGCCACTCTACCGAGGGCGACATAGTGAGACTCTGTCTCAAAAAAAAAAAAAGGCTTGGCACCTGTAGCTCAAGCGGCTAAGGCACTAGCCACATACACCTGAGCTGGCAGGTTCGAATCCAGCCTGGGCCCGCCAAACAACAATGACAGCTGGAACCAAAAAATAGCCAGGCGTTGTGGCGTGTGCCTGTAGTCCCAGCTACTTGGGAGGCTGAGGCAAGAGAATCGCTTTAGCCAAAGAGTTGGAGGTTGCTGTGAGCTGTGAAGCCACGGTGGCACTCTACCCAGGGCAACAGCTTGAGGCTCTGTCTCAAAAAAAAAAAAAAAAAATAGAACCTACTCCTTGAGTGGGTGAGATCTCAGGGCTCAAGGTATGGAGGGAAATAGACTCTTATTGCCTATGTGCCACCAACTGCCTAGAATCCCAGAAACTCTTAGTCTTAGATGACATGATGGTGGGAAAAGACAAAGCATTTCCTCGCTGGGGCAAGAGTAAGGCGGCCGGAACAACTCCCCAGACACTCTTCTCCGAGTTAGTGAATCTTCCCAAGAGACTCATTCATCCCCCCAAAAGACATGAGTCATAGGGAGAATAGGTATTCATACAGAGCCCCAGAGATGTCCGAGGGATAGCTGCATAGAAATTCAAGGTTTAGGGCCATGCCTGTGGCTCAGTGGGTAGGGCGCCAGCCCCATATACTGAGGGTGGCGGGTTCAAACCTGGCCCTGGCCGAATTGCAACAACAAAAAAAATAGCCAGGTGTTGTGGCAGGTGCCTGTAGTCCCAGCTACTTGAGAGGCTGAGGCAAGAGAATTGCCTAAGCCCAGGAGTTGGAGGTTGCTGTGAGCTGTGTGATGCCATGACACTCTATGGAGGGTGATAAAGTGAGACTCTGTCTCTAAGAAAGAAAAAAAAAAAAGAAATTCAAGGTTTAATAATTTTTCTTATCTATTAAGAGCTGAGCTGTTGAAGGTCTGTGGACACCAAAACATGCAGCTTCTGAAAGCAATATTGATAAGACCTTTCATCCTGTCTTCAATTTTCTAACGTAGAAATTATTAAAAACAGGACAGAAAGAAATGAAGTTGTTCTTTCTATACTATTACTTTGAAGATTGCTCTGTGGGGCTAAGAGAATGGAGCTGTAGATTTGCCTGTTTCAGATGAAGGCCAGAGGAGAAAGAAGCAGGCCCAGAGCCTACTCTTTGGACTCAGGTATTTCTTTTCTTTTTTTGAGACAGAGTCTCACTCTATCCCCTGGGTAGAGTGCTGCAGTGTCGTAGTGATACCAGAATTTCAGGTTCTTGGTCTCGGGTGATTTGAAGAATAAATCTGCGGACCACAGATCAGTGGTAAGACAATTTATTTACAGAAAAGAATACAATAACACTAAAGCTCCGGCAGGGAGAGAAAACCCAAGTTGGGAAAGAAAAGCTCTCTCTGTCTCTCTCCCTCTAGCAATAGAATATATAGGGTTCCTTCTATATGAGGCCAGGAAATGAATGCACACAGTGTCTCCACTGGGGTGAATGATAAGGAAATTTTGTTTACACAAACAATAACTATGTTGAACCACAAAACTAGCTACACTGTATCTCGTATATGCATCATCACTTTGTGTATATATATGTCCCCACCAAGTTCTGCTGAGGGAGTCTTCCAAAGAAGAAGTGTTAGCACCGGGGAAGGGACTGTGCCCAGTGCAAGAAGCCAGATCCACAATTTGTATGTTGTACGTGTATTAATGCATGTATGTGACATGCTGAAAAAGGCAGAACTGTAGAGGGTAACACCCCAGTTGGGGCACGGCTTAGGGATGGGAGGAAGCCCAACTCCTGGAGGAATTCTTTGGGTTTTGGGGTTGTTCTGTATCCTCTGCATGGCAAGAATCTACACCTGTGTTATAGTTCATAGAACTAAACATCAAAACAAAACAAAATACTTTATGTAAAATTAAAACATAAACAAGAAAAAAAGTTCATTTATGTTTAGATAATTTTCTGGAAATAATACTTTGTTGTTGTAGACAAATAATTCTTCAAAAATTGGTAATTTCTTTGTAGTATATATGGCAAGCAATATAATCCCAATGTTGTGTTAGAAATTTGCTTAATACAATGTTGATTATAATCATATTAAATGTAAACTTCAAATCAGATTTTGATTTTGTGATGTTTGAATGAAGGCAGTTTTTGAAGTCTGGTTGTTATAAACACTTTTCTATTAGTAGAGAATCTCAATGATAGCCGACTGTGTTTTCACAGAACTACTATAGCATATAATCTAAATCAAAGTTTCAAGCCTCATCACTGATGTGTTGAGGGTGGAAAGCAAAAGGCTTTGTTGTTTATTTTTTTATATTTAATTAATTAATTTATTGATTTATTCAAGTCAGAGTCTCACTATGTCGCCTTTGGTAGAGTGCTGTGGTAATCACAGCTCACAGCAACCTCAAACTCCTGGGCTTAAGCAATTCTCTTGCCTCAGCCTCCCAAGTAGCTGGGACTACAGGCACCTGCCACAACACCTGGCCATTTTCTGGTTGCACTTGTCATTGTTGTTTAGCAGGCCCAGGCTGGGCCCGAACCCTCCAGCTTTGGTGTATGTGGCCAGCGCCCTACTCACTGAGCTACAAGCACCAAGCCAGGGGTCTCGCTCTTGCTCAGGCTGGTCTTGACCTCCTGAGCTCAAGGGATCCTCCTGCCTTGGCCTCCCAGAGTGCCAGGATTAGAGGCATGAGCTACCAGACATTGGAGCAGTACAAGGGCCTTGAAATCTCAACAATCTAATTTTACTAATTTAAAAATAACTCTAACAACATATATTGTCATTTATAATCAGTGACAAACATTCATGAGAATGAAACTAAAAATACCAATGGCACATCCAAATTATTCATTCCATTCCATACCACATAGGATTTTATGAGGTTTTGGCTACAGCCCTTTGTCTCAAAGAGAAGTTAGGGTTTGCTCAGGGTGGAGGGGTCCCCTTCTCTGCTGGGAGCACCACTCCTATTACCGTGCAAACTGTAGGGACTTGAGTACAACACAATCCTGGAACCTGTTATTCTTTAGAGTTAAACACAGGTTTACTCCAAAAAGCAATGTGTTATTTTAAAAGAATCGTCAACCACTTTTTAAGTCAAAAACACATAGTGAGCTAGAGTAACTAGAAAGACACTTCAAGGAAAAATGGAATGAAATCATTCTGGAACTTATAATCTGTAATAGGACAGCCCCTCTTTTCCTGCTGAGCTATAATAAACAACAAAGCTGGCTTGGCGCCCATAGCACATTGGTTATGGCGCCAGCCACGTACACTGAGGCTGGCAGGTTCAAACCCAGCCTGGGTATGCTAAGCAACAATGACAACTGCAACAAAAAGTAGCTGGTCATTGTGGCAGGCACCTGTAGTCCCAGCCACATGGGAGCCTGAGGCAAGAGTTTGAGGTTGCTATGAGCTGTGATACCACAGCCCTCTACCAAGCGCAAGAAGTGAGACTCTGTCTCAGAAAAATAAAAATAAAATAAAAAATAAACAGCACATAAACCCATGATGCCATTCAAACTAATAAACCAATGAATGTTGATAAGAATATATAAGGCAGTTATGATGACAAAAGACTGATTTCCCTGAGTTAATCCTTCATGGTAACCTCCCCTCCCCCAGCAGCACTGCAGCAGAGACATCACAGTTCTCCTTGTCAACCACCAGCGCAGTGGCCCTGCTGTCATCACTGACATCCAGGTCAGTGTGTATTTTAGGCAGGGTGAGAAGGATTTTTCTACATCTCCCAGTGTCACCCCTAATTTCACCCTAGGTAATGGGGATTCAGAATCAGTGCAAAAAAGAAATATGTGAAACTTAGTAAATGTGGAATGTAAATGTCTTAGCACAATAACTAAGCAAATGCCAGGAAGGCTTTGTTAACCAGTGTGATGAAAATGTGTCAAATGGTCTATGAAACTAGTGTATGGTGCCCCATGATCACATTAGTGTACACAGCTATGATTTAATAAAATAAAATAAAATAAAGAAACATCCAGAGGCAGAAGACTATGGTTTTCAATTTTTTTTGAGACAGAGTCTTGCTTTGTCACCCTGGGTAGAGTGCCGTGACATCATAGCTCACAGCAAACTCAAACTCCTGGGCTCAAGTGATTCTTCTGCCTCAGCCTACCTAGTAGCAGGGACTATAAGGCACCTTCCACCATGCCCAAGTAGTCTTTTTCTATTTTTAGTAGAGATGGGTCTCACTCTTGCTCAGACTGGTCTGGAACTCCTGAGCTTAAGGAATCCTCCTGCCTCAGCCTATGAGAGTGCTGGGACTGTAGGCATGAGCCACTGTGCCCAGCTAGTTTTCACTGTTTATTTTATTTTATTTTTGAGACAGAGCCTCAAGCTGTCACCCTTGGTAGAGTGCCATGGCATTACAGCTCACAGCAATCTCCAACTCCTGGGCTTAAGAGATTCTCTTGCCTCTGCCTCCCAAGTAGGTGGGACTACAGGCGCCCACCACAGTGCCTGTCTATTTTTTGGTTGCAGCCATCATTGTTGTTTGGCGGGCCTATGCTGGATTCGAACCCACCAGCTCAGGTGTATGTGGCTGACGCCTTAGCCGCTTGAGCCACAGGCGCCGAGCCTTCACTGTTTATTTAATTTTGTTCTACTATGCTAAAACCATAGGTTGATTTGATGCTCTGGACCTTTCCTTTGATGGCATGATGAATGGCAGGGAGGCATAAGAAGAAAGACTGAGGCAGTACATTGCTCTGACCAGCGTGTTTTCAACTAATTTTTTGTTAAGAAGTTTTTGATGTATTTTCTTGGCTCTCATGTCTTTTTGAGAACTTTTTATACTGTAACTATCTAAGCAAATTACCACTTTATTTAAATTAAGCATCCTTAAAGAGATCAGTTTACTGTCTCCTAGATAAATTCCATGGAGCAATTATTACTTTAGAGGTTTCATAGAAACTACCTAGTTTGTTGGCCTTTAGGACTAATAATCCTATTCTAAGATGCAGCATCCAATTTATCTTGGGAAGCCTGCAGGTTGCAGGTTGAGTAAAAATCTGTTAGAGCAGCAGTTCTCAACCTGTGGGTCGCGACTCCTTTGGGGGTCAAATGACCCTTTCACAGGGTCTCCTAAGACCATTGGAAAATGTATTTTGGAAAACACATTTTTGCACACATGAAGTAGCAACAAAAATAATTTTATGGTTAGAGGTCACCACAACATGAGGAACTGTATGAAAGAGCATGGCATTAGGAAGGTTACTGTGTTAGAGGAATGAAAATGGCATAAATAAGATCATGTTTGAATTGTCATTATGAATATCTTTGCTGTGTAACACATTTGCATTTGAGGCTTTGAATTCTTTTTTTTTTTTTTTTTTTGCAGTTTTGGCTGGGGCTGGTTTTGAATCCGCCACCTCCAGCATATGGGACCAGCGCCCTACTCCTTTGAGCCACAGGCGATGCCCTGAGGCTTTGAATTCTTGAAAAACACTTTTTGTTTATAAAAACATTGCCTCTTCCTATATTTCTGTATCAAGACTTCTGAGGCAGTAGCTTTTTCTTTTGTCTTTTATTATTTTTCGTTGTTGTTGTTGAGACAGAGTCTCACCCTATCCCCTGAGCAGAGTGCAATGGTGTCATAGCTCACTGCAACCTCAGACCTGGGCTGTGGGCATCCTTCTGCCTCAGACTCCAAAAGCCGCTGCGATTACAGGCACTTGCCACAGTGCCCAGCTAGGTTTTTCATTTTTTTATGAGTTGGGGTCTCACTCTTGCTCAGACAAGTCTCAAATCCTGAGCTCAAGCATTTCTCCTGCTTCAGCCTCCTACAGTGCTAGGATTACAGGCATGAGCCACCGTGCCTGGCAAGTAGCTCTTTCTTTTGAGAGGATAGTGAAAACAGTCTTTATATTTCATGAAGAGTCTCTTCAATCCTGTGATCTCTTTCGTTTGGTTGAAGGCCTGCCATTGGAAGGAAGGTGTCATTGGTCATGATCAATGACCATCTTCAGTTAAAGTTATCTGGGTATCAATGGATCCATAGTGAGCCTTCACTCAGCAGCTATTTTCACTATTTCAGATAATGTTTTAAAAAAATCACTGGAGGGACAATCTGGAAGGTGTGACATTCAAATAAGAAGGCTACAAATCCAGGAAGGAAAAATCTGTGTGCCTGCCACACAAACTATCCCATTTGATGGCCATGAGTTCTTCACACTCGATGGATGGGTAGCTGGCGTGGTGACAGTGGATGGGGAGTGAGCAACATTCTCTCATGTTGCAGGGTGGAGTCTGTCCTGCACACGTGTGAAGCTCTTTTTTTTTTTTTTTTTGCAGTTTCTGGCCAGGGCTAGGTTTGAACCTGCCACCTCCGGTATATGGGGCTGGCACCCTACTCCTTTGAGCCACAGGCGCCACCCCACATGTGAAGTTCTTTTACCAGCCAAAGTCTTCTGGGAGGAACCAGATTTCTGAGAATGAATTGCCTCAGCTTTCTGGAATCAGTTTTGTGAGCAGGGAGCTCTCCAAGGTTCTGGCCTCTTCCACCTGCACTTACTGATGGTGTTGTACTGACCTCCTGTTGCTGTCTCCCTGCCCTGCTTGCCCTGATACTTGTTGTTCTGTCAGAAAGAAGCCAGCCCACCTGCCTGAGCCACACTCTGTCCTTACTGACCTGGTCCGACCTAGACCCCATCTGGACTTCCTATGCTCTAAGCCTTCCCTGTCAGGGCTGTGACACTGCTGTGACAATTGCCTCAGCTGCACCCTAGATCAATGGCTCCCAAACCATCAGGATTACTGGTGGAGCTTGATAAAATTACAGGAATCAGAATCTCTCAGTGTAGGGTCTAGGAATTTTGGGCTGACGGTCCTAGATTACTTTCCTGCTTTTCTTATCACATTTCCTGAGAGATGTGGATCTAATTCCTTTTGTTCTTTTCCAATGAATGGAAAGTAAATTGCATGTACATTGTAAACACATTTATGTTTACAATGGGCTGAGGTGGGTAGATTGCTTGAGCTCAGGAGTTGGAGACCAGCCTGAGCAAGAGTGAGACCCTGTCTCTATTGAAAATAGAAAAACTAGCTCAGCGTGGTGGCAGGTGCCTATAATACCAGTTAGTTGGGAGGCTAAGGCAGGAGGATTGCTGGAGCCCAGGAGTTTGAAGTTGCCGTGAGCTATGACGATGCCAGGGCACTCTACCCAGGGTGACAGATACAGGTGGTATCTAAAGTAGTTAAACTCACAGATAGTAGAATGGTGCTTGCCAGGACTGAGGAAAGAAATAAATAGGGAGAAGTTGGTCACTGGGTACAGAGTATCAGTTTTGCAAGATGTAAAAGTTCTGGAGCTCTCCTATACAATGCGAATGCAGCCAACACTGCTAAACTGTGTACTTAAAATGCACCCAAATGTACAACTTGACTTCAGAAATAACATTTTCTCTCATGTAATAATAATAATGCATGCCCTTACATAAAACAATTTGGAAGTGTGTGTGTGTATTGAGTGTAAAGAAGCAAACAAAATAAGCCATTTCAAAAATAATACTAAGTTCAATTTAAGTTTCTTCTATGTGTAAAATACCATTTTAAGTGCTTTGAAATTATATCTTCTTTTATGTTTACAATAAGCCTGAGAATTAGTATCATGATCCTGGGTTTACAGATAAAGAAACTGGAGCTTAGAGGCTGAGCATCCTGCCTGAGGCTACACAGTGATAAGTGGTGGGACGAGGATTTAAACCTAGAAATTTTGGGTTTATAACTCTGGGTTTCAGATTATAACTCTGAAGCTGGAGTTTATTTATTAAACTAAATATTAATTATTTTATTAATATTATTATTTATTCACTAAATATTATGTTGTAAGCATTTGCCCACATCCTAAAGTATTTCTATTAAATGTGACTATCTGATGGCTGCATGCTATTCTACTATAATAGCGGTTCTCAACCTATGGGTGGAGAACACTGTATTAAAGGGTTGTAGCATTAGGAAGGTTGAGAACCACTGTACTATAAGAATATACTTGTGAGCTGTGTGATGCCACGGCACTCTACCAAAGGCGACTAAGTGAGATTCTGTCTCTAAAAACAAAACAAAACAAAAAAAAACCATAGTTGATTTAATTGCTACTATTTTGCTGGTCTTTTGTTTCCTTTGTTGTTTATATTACATGTTCTTATGTTTTAAACTCCATTTCCAATTATTTGCTAAGCATAAATTCCTGGAAGTATACTAATTGGAACAAAGAATATTAATGTTGGCTGGGTGCAATGGTTCTGCCTATAATCCCAGCACTTTGGGAGGCTGAGGCAGGAGGATTGCTTGAACTCAGGAGTTTGAGGTTGCTGTGAGCTATGACACCACAGCACTCTTCCCAAGCAGAGTGAGACTGTCTTAAACAAACAAGCAAGCAAACCCCAAAGAAACAAAAAGACAAAACCCCCAAACCGCCTTGAGATTATCACCTAACACCAGTGAGAACAGCTGAGAGCATAAGTCCCAAACCTACAGATGCTGGCTCAGATGCAGAGAGAAGGAAACACTTTTACCCTGCTGGTGAGACCGTGGAAAACGAGTACAGCCTTATTTGGAAAGACGTTTGGTCTTCACCCATCACTGCCCACAACAAGAAACTAAGGTGCCCAGAGGCCATGCCAGGGACTCTTCTCCCCGCAGGGGAATGGCCAGCAGGTGGCAAAGTGGGCACAGTCATTGTTTAAAAGAATGAAAAGTCAGAGCCCGCCTTTGATTAGCAGAGCAAAACACTTTCAGTAAGTCTCTGGCAGCCGGGCCAGGTGGCTCATGTGTGTAATCCTAGCACTTTGGGAAGCTGAGGCAGGTGGACTGACTGAGCTGAGGCGTTCAAGACCAGCCTGACCAACAGCAAGACCCTGTCTCTTAAAAAAAAAAAATCACTGAGCATTGTGGTGGGCTCTTATATTCCCAGCTACTTGGAAAGCTGAGGCAAGAGGATCACTTGAGCCCAACAGTTTGAAGTTGCTGTGACCTATGACGCCACACCACTCTACTGAGGTCAGGCAACAAAGTGAGACTCTGTCTCAAAAAAGAAAAAAATATTTGTTTGTGTAATAAATATTCATTGGACCACAATTCCTGATCTGAAATTCTTGACACCAGGTGCATTTCAGATTTCAGATTTTTGCAGATTTTAGAATGGTAATATAGCACAGAGTATATAAAATGGGGGCCAAGGCAAAACCATGTGATAGAACTTAATATTTCTGTAGAAGAGCATATTTACAGTTACACTACGTTGTGAGGTAAATAAAAACTATAAACAGGCTTCTAACAGTTCAGGTCAGGTTTTGCTTTCAAACAATTTCAGGTCAGATCAGGTGTTGCTGCCAACTGTGCTGTGAAAACTGTCCTTTTTCAGAGCTTTTTGGGGTTTTGGAATTGTGAGTAAGGGGTTGTAAAACTGGAACATGTTTCTTTGAAAGAAACTTAATATGGTTTTGTTGAAGAAAAGAGTCTTATCAGAGAATATTATACTAAAATCTAAAGACAAATGGATTTAAATGTACTTTTTATTGAAAACATGAACCTTGGTCAGGTGTGGGGACTCATGCCTGCAATCCCAGCAATCTGGGAGTCTGAGGCAGGAGGATCCCTTAAGCTCTGGAGTTTGAGAACAGCTTGAGCAAGAGCGAGACCCCATCTCTACTACAAATAGAAAAACTAGCTGGGTGTGGTGGCGGATGCCTGTAGTCTCAGCTACTAGGGAGGCTGAGGCAGGAGGATCACTTAAGCCCAGGAGTTTGAGGTTGTTGTGAGCTATGACATTACCAAAGCACTCTACTCAGGGTGACAGAGTGAGACTCTGTCCCCCCCCAAAAGAACCTTGATAGGACATTATTATTTTTAACCCAAGGCAAAATAGGTTTATTAGATAGAATAAATGGTTTCTAATTCTGAAGCAGTTGTTTCTTGCAATCTTTACTATGGGGGAAATAGTGAAGGGCAGGGCAAGAGGCAACAATAGGAGAACAGAAGGAAGCAGCTAAAATCAGCACACGTGGAAACAGCCCAAGTGTTCCAGTGTCTGCTAATTAATTAAATTTGTGCTCTACCTGCAAACACTGCAGAATTGTTTCTCTTTCCTGTTATTTAACAGCGGGCATTCCTTACTTAATCTATGCAAAATGCATTTCTTTACAGCCAAAAACATGCAAACAAACAAACAAAAAGATACAGAAAGAACTGTCCTCTGTAAAAGGTAAAGGACAATATTCTCTCAATAAAATTTAAGTCTCATTGCCTCTGCCCCCATGGCATCCAGAGTTTTAGCAGTGGGTGAAACCCTCCTTAAAACTGTTAAGAGAAATGTATGAATTAAATATTTCTACATGCACGAGCACATGGCAGACATACACGTGCAGAGACACACATACGTCTACTCATTGTTCAGGGTATCAAGTTCACTTCTGCAGAACTTCATGTAAAATATCTTTGAGCTCAATAGCCAGGCGTTGTGGCAGGTGCCTGTAGTTCCAGCTACTCGGGAGGCGGAGGCAAGAGAATGACTTGAGCCCAAGAGTTTGAGGCTGCTGTGAGCTATAATGGCATGGTACTCTACCAAGGGTGACAAAGTGAGACTCTGCCTAAAAAAAAAAAACCATTTTTGAGCTCATGTGTGTTTAGAAAATAGTTTTAATTTTTCATAGACATAGAAGTATAGTTTGCCTCTGAGAACTGACTTTCATAATATAGGAGAAAGTAGTAAGATTGGATACCCGAGAAGGGTGAGGTCTAGGAGAACAGGTCTTCTCAAGGAGACCCCAAGGATACACCTGTGGGGTCCTCTCCATGGTGACTCAGCTCTTGGGAATTTGTAAACTTAACTTCCTGGAACTTGGACATTTCCAAGTTCTGTGAAATCCTGTAGTTCTGTAGGGGCTGGAATAGCATCTCCTGCTTGATTCGAACTGGCCAATGAGAAGGGTTCCTGTGGGTTGGAACTTTTTAACTGTCGATAAAAAGGGAAAGACCAAGCTAGTTGGGGAGTGCGGCCATTTGGAATTCTTCTATGCCGTAAGCTCCCAGCTGGTGAATAAAGCCCTTCCTCTTATAAATGTGGTGTTTGGGTGCTCTTTCTCTCCATTGCACCTCGTCTTCCTGCAACAGTAGCAACTTCTGTGTTGGTTAAATTTATCTTTCTTTAAAATAAACCTCTGTGGGCGGCGCCTGTGGCTCAGTGAGTAGGGCGCCAGCCCCATATGCCGAGGGTGGCGGGTTCAAACCCAGCCCTGGCCAAACTGCAACCAAAAAATAGCCGGGCGTTGTGGCGGGCGCCTATAGTCCCAGCTGCTCGGGAGGCTGAGGCAAGAGAATCGCGTAAGCCCAAGAGTTAAGAGGTTGCTGTGAGCCGTGTGACGCCACGGCACTCTACCCGAGGGCGGTACAGTGAGACTCTCTCTACAAAAAAAAAAAAAAAAAAAAGAGAAATTAAACAAATAAAAAAAAATAATAAAATAAAATAAAATAAACCTCTGTGACACAGGTAAAATAGAACACAAGAATAGAGATATTGATAGTGGTTTTTAATTCCCAAAGAGAGGAAATTACCTAACTGATCAAACGTAGATGACTGGTTGGTTAACTATTGTTAAGTATTTGCAATGTTATATTATGTAGACACAAGAAAGAATGAAGATCAGTAGGAGCCCCAATGGAATATTTTCTAGCTATATTAAAATGAAAAAAGAAAAAAAAACCAAGTGCAAAAGGGAATATATGAAATCCTAATCAAACTAACACTACTTCAGTGCTTTAGATATTAAAAGAAACCTTGTTGTTTTTATTTAAATTAGCAAGATGCTAGCTACATATGCTCTTTCATCTTAAAGACCGGCAAGCATACAAAGCCTGAAATGTGGCCTTGATAAACCTTTGCCAGTCTCCTACTCTGTGACACTATGATCAGAAACTCTGCACAATGCACTTGAGACATCCTGTAAATCAAGTAGTTACCACAAAGCAAAGCTCTCTCCCATCACTCCTTGTTAAGAAAGTGCTCCTCAAATAAACTGTTTCCCCCACATCACATTTTGAACAAGTAATTTACATAAAAGAGGCAAGTCATATCTGGTACCTTGTCTTACAAGAAAACGATGCCTTGTGTGGACATGAGTGGAAGCAGTTACCACCATAGGTGGTAACATCATTTAAGGGAAAGAGACTCAAGGGAAACTTATACTGTCATTATTTATTTGAGACAGAGTCTCAAGCTGTCATGAGTGCCATGGCACATATAGCTCATAGAAACCTCCAACTCTTGGGCTTAAGCGATTCTCTTGCCTCAGCCTCCCAAGTAGTTGGGACTACAGGTGCCCACCACAACTCCCGGCTATTTTTTTGGTTGCGATTGTCATTGTTGTTTGGTAGGCCTGGGCTGGGTTTGAACCACTGGCTCTGGTGTATGTGACTGGCGCCCTAGCCCCTGAGCTACGGGCATGGAACTGGTACTGTCAGCTTTTGTGACCAAATAACGGTGTCCTTTCTCAGTCATTAAAATGTTAAATTTTTGGGCAGCGCCTGTGGCTCAGTGAGTAGGGCACCACCCCCATATACCGAGGGTGGCAGGAGGGAACCCCGTCTCGGCCAAACCGCAACAACAACAACAACAACAACAACAACAAAAAGTTAAATTTTCCATTAGCTAAGTCACTGGATTAGTGATTCTTGATAGTCTTACACTTTATAAAAATGCTTAATCTATATTATATTAAATATTTTGTTACATTAAATTTTTTTATGTTTTTAATTTTAAAATATTGTTTAAGGCTGAGCATAGTGATTCACGCCTGTGAACCTAGTACTCTGGGAGGCCAAGGCAAGTGGACTGCTGGAGGTCAGGAGTTCAAGATCAGCCTGAGCAAGAGCATAAACCTGTCTCTACTAAAAATAGAAAAACTTGCCGGGCATGGTGGCTCATGCCTGTAATCCTAGCACTCTAGGAGGCCAAGGCAAGTGGATTGCCTAAGCTCTTTAAGTTTGAGACCAGCCGGAGCCAGCTGTTATGGTGGGCTACTTGGGAGGCTGAAGCAGAAGGATCCCTTGAGCCTAGGAGTTTGAAGTTGCTCTGAGCTTGGCTGAGGTCATGGGACTTTATCCAGGGCCTCAGAGTAAGACTGTGTCTCAAAAAAATAAACAAACAAGAGTGGTGCCTTTGGCTCAGTGAGGAGGGCGCCAGCCCCATATACTGGTGGCCGGTTCAAACATGGCCCCTACCAAGCTGCAACAAAAAAATAGTCAGGTGTTGTGGTGGGTGCCTATAGTCCCAGCTACTTGGGAGGCTGAGGCAAGAGAATCAGTTGAGCCCAAGAGCTGGAGGTTGCTGTGAGCTGTGACACCATAGCACTCTACCGAGGGGGACAAAATGAGATTCTGTCTCTAAAAAAATTAAAAAATATAAATAAATAAATAAACAAACCAAAGAAACTTCAGCATGCCTCACTCAAAATATGTCTACTTTTGATGAAATTATCAGTTAAATGCAAGGTGAAGAAGGGTATCAATCCTAATAGCTAGTGTGAACATCTACTTATTTTACACACGAGGAAATACTGTAGATTGAGGTCTGCTGGCTCCTTATAAACAGTGTCCTTAATTACCTGAAGGCTTTACATTCTTCTGCCCTGTGACTGGTCCTTGAATTTCTTGTAATGATTAGCTTGAGTGGAAAAACAGGAAAAGGCAGCAGTGTCACCTCTGGAAGCCACTTGGGAGAGCCTGGAGTTCCAATCAGCTGGGCAGCTCATTAGACATTTAATCCCTTCTCTGCTGGTATTTCCTGTAACCGGAGTTTGGAGACAGCTTCCTATAAGAGAAAGGCTTCCGAACTTCCTCCCTACCTTCCATCTGGAAGCCTGGTGCCCTCTCCATATCCCTGGTATCCTTAACAGAACCAACCTCACTGAACTAGCAATTTTAACATGTGTTTAGAGACTGTTCTAAAAGGATCTCCTCCTATAAATGCGGTATTTTGGGAGGCCGCTTGGGGCAAAGAAGGTAAATTAGGAAAGAAGGAAGCCATGGTGTGCTAAGTACTCAATCGCCACCTTCTGAGAATCTACTGCTTTTTAAGCCTGATTAAGAAAAAGGAATGAGAAGGGACCCTTCAGGCTCATCTGCAGAAGTATCCACTCTTTTTTTTTTTTTTTTTTTGTAGAGACAGAGTCTCACTTTATCGCCCTCGGTAGAGTGCCATGGCATCACACAGCTCACAGCAACCTCCAACTCCTGGGCTGAAGCGATTCTCTTGCCTCAGCCTCCCGAGTAGCTGGGACTACAGGCGCCCGCCACAACGCCCAGCTATTTTTTGGTTGCAGTTCAGCCGGGGCCGGGTTTGAACCCGCCACCCTCCGTATATGGGGCCGGCGCCTTACCGACTGAGCCACAGGCGCTGCCCAGAAGTACCCACTCTTGCTCAGATGACCAACCAGGGCTTTGCTTGAGTCCCCAAATCACCCAATGTGTCTTTTTTAATTTTCTCTTGAGACAGAGTCTCGCTGTCATCCTGGATTGAGTGCCATGGTGTCATCACAGCTCACAGCAACCTCAAACTTGGGCTTAAGCGATTCTCCTGCTGCAGCTTCCCCAGTAGCTGGGACTACAGGCGCCCACTATCACCCTGGGCTAGTTTTTCTATTTTTACTAGAGATCTCTCCTGCTCAGGTTGGTCTGCAACTCCTGAGCTCAACACAGCTTAGTGTACTCTCAACATTGTACAGTAGAGTCTTGAAGGTGACCTAGGACAGCATTAAGGCTCTGCTGTACCTGTGAGGCTGGTCCGTGGGTGAGAGGGTCCTGTCCCTCCTTCTGCAGTTGGCAGCTGGCTCTGATGGGCAGAGGGGCAGGATGTTCCCTGCCCCCATGTGAGCAGTCACTGTATCAAGGTGGGCTGCCCGGAGATGGGGGCCGGCCTTGTCCTCCTTCCCCAGGAGAGCCACATTATAGCTCTCTACCTAACAGCTGAGATACACAGAGAGTGCCAAAAATGTGCACACATTTTAGAAAGGAAGAAACTACATATAAATTGTAATACTCGGCCAGCGCCGTGGCTCAAGCCTGTGTTCCCAGCACTCTGGGAGACTGAAGCGGGAGGATTCCTTGAACTCAGGAGTTTGAGACCAGCCTGTAAGTTTCATTCAGCACCTGCTGTGTCTAAACCACAGACAACCTGGGTAACACCGTCCCACACCACATACAACCCGGGTGACACCTCCGCACATGGGCACACACCCCGGCTGACTACTCCCCACACCTGCACGCACCCCGGTGACGTCAAACCCACACCATCACGCACCCCGGCTGACGCCTCCCCACACCAGCACGCACCCTACGTCGAACTCACACCATCACGCACGCCGGGTGACGTCGAACCCACACCGCACGCACCCGGGTGACGTCGAATCCACACCATCATGCACACCGGGTGACGTCTCGCACCCCGGGTGAGAAGGAGCCCCTCTCCTTAGACTAGGTCCACAGCTCCAAGTTGCCCACTAACAGTAAACTCCCCCGGGATCTTAGGTGGAGCTTTTCCGTGTCGCCACAGAACCCACGGACAAGGACCCAGGCACAACAGAGAATCCATCACAGAGAACTAGGCCGAGCAACAGCTGGAACTCTACAGAGGACAAATGCCCCTGATGATACCTCAGGCCGTGCGCCCGGAATGTCCAGGACGGGAAGGAGAATCTTCTGGAACGGCGGGCTAGTCCCGTGTCGCTGGGAGCCACCAACGAGATCTGAATTCAAATCAGGTCCCCAGTTCCACTCAGCCTCGCGATTCCCACCCCATGGGCACCTCAGAGCCAACAGTATCAGCAGGAACATCCGAAACCCCACCATGGGCGGAATGGGGCCCCGACTCACGGCCAACGCGCTCCCTCAGCCTTGCCTTCTCCTCAGCGCCGGCCGCGGTTAGCAGCGTCCACCTAGCGCAGTCGCTCAGAAGCAGCCACCGGCCGCTCTGAGGCCCCGACCACGTGCGCCTGTGCCTCAGAAACAATGGGTGGCCATTACCCAAAGTTCTCCAGACTACGTCAGAAAAACACCAGCAAATGGTTTTTAAGAAGAAAGAAAGGGAAATTTATTATTTTCCCGGCAAAGGAGGAAAAATGGCGAGAAGATGTTCATCTGAAAACACCAGTTTTTCCTCCTAGCTGGAGATAGGAGTGCAGCAGAGTCGGCCATAACATTTCCGGTATTTTTGTTCCTTGCTATACGTCTTTCGTTTTTTTTTTTTTGTAGAGACAGAGTCTCACTGTACCGCCCTCGGTAGAGTGCCATGGCGTCACACGGCTCACAGCAACCTCTAACTCTTGGGCTTACGCGATTCTCTTGCCTCAGCCTCCCGAGTAGCTGGGACTACAGGCGCCCGCCACAACGCCCGGCTATTTCGTTTTTTTTTAATAACTGATTTTCCACCAAAGAAACAAGTCATTTTAGACATGCTTTCTGTATGCTTTATCTATATGCTTTTACTGTGCCTACTAGTGGGGTTCTTCCTTTTTTGTTTTCTTTGGACAGAGTCTCACTCTGTACCCTGGGTAGAGTGCCCTGGCATCATCACAGCTCATAGCAACCTCAAAACTCCTGGGCACAAGCAATCCTCTTGCCTCAGCCTCCAGAGTAGGTGGGACTACAGGAGCCCACCACCAGGCCTGGCTAGTTTTTCTACTTTTAGTAGAGATGGAGTCTCACTTTTGGTCAGGCTGGTCTCCAACTCCTGAGCTCAAGCATTCCTCCCACCTTGGCCTCCCAAAGTGCTGGATTATATGTATGAGCCACCTTGCTGGCCAAATTCAGGCTTTTCAAGAGCACACGGAGGGCAAGTCTGCTCTGGGGCCTGAGTGTTAGTCTCTTTGCCTTGCAAACAATCATCCATTTCTAGCCAAATAGTTATTTCAGGCAGAGAATTATAAAAAAGAAAACCTACAGAAGACCTTGAGATGTGTTTATGGAACCGGTTACAGGGGTTATGTGAAGTTGGCCAAACCCATCTTGAAAAGCCATTCTCCCAGACTAGTGTCTCAGGTGGACATAATTCAGGTGCTGCAGGCTGTCCCTGCACTGGCCCAATTACAGATCCGCCTGGGAGAAATATGCTGACACTCTGAAAAGAAGAGCCTTCAGGAGAGTCCCATATGAAACCACATCTGTGATGTCCTGATGAGAACATTTTGGTGGTCCTTGATGGAAACCAGTTCCCTCTCATCCCACCCCCCTCCCTAAGTCCCTAACCAACATCCTTTAGATCAGGCATCCTCAAACTAAGGCCCACGGGCCACATGAAAGCAGTGTGAATTGTATTTGTTCCCGTTTTGTTTTTTACTTCAAAATAAGATATGTGCAGTGTGCATAGGAATTTGTTCATAGTTTGGTTTTTTTTTTAAACTATAGTCCGGCCCTCCAACGGTCTGAGGGACAGTGAAGTGGCCCCCTGTTTAAAAAGTTTGAGGACCCCTGCTTTAGATCTTAGCCCACTTGCAGCTAGGTGTCAAAACACACAATGCCACCTTGGTCATACTTTGGTCCTGAGTGTTCTGACTGCTCCTTTCTTCAGTTTTTACCTGTCAGGTAAGGGCCTGGAACCAGCCTGCATGGAACCTGTTTCCCTCAGACCCCTCTTTGTTTGTGGCTTCCCCTTCTTCTGAGATGCTGCTCCTGTTCAGTGTCGTCCAAAATGTGTCTTCAGATGGGTGTGGGAACACTGAAGCAAAGCATGGCACCTTAGAAAAGAGAACAGCAGAAGCCAAGAGGACCACCCTCACCACTCCCCTGCCCTCCTTCCCTGGAGTAGGCATACAGCTGGGGAAGATTACTCTCTGCCCTTACAGTCCTCTCCCCTGCAGACACTCAGTTGGCAGGTGTCTTGCCCTGTACCCAGGGGGAAGGGATGTCACACAGAGCTGTGGAGAGGAATCTGAACAAACAGGCCTTGCTGAATTCTCCCCAGTTTATCACCATTACATACCCCTTTGTCCTTTGATTAGTGCATGGCTGTCCATAAAAATGTGCCAATCTTCATTTCCCTGGGTCTTCATTTTTTAAAGGCTCCTGTCACATAAAACCTACACGAAATAAATTCATCTGCATTCCTCTTGTTAATCTTTGGCCATTAGAGTCCGGGCCACAACCCCCTCACATTGGAGGAGGGAAAGATACCACCTTTTCTCCACTGCCCCCAACCCTGCCTCCTCAGAGGGAGGCAGGATCCAGCAGAGTTAGTCTCATACTCAGTTTTGAACATTTAAGGATTTTAATGCTGATTTGTCCAAGGACACTTCTGCCTTCATTTCTTAGCAAATAAACCTATTTTGAGCTACTAAAAAGAAAGTAAGTTTCTTCAGAGCTAGTCACTTAGAAGGTGGGGCATTCCCTCCCTTGTCAAACAGGTCACAGAACTTCAGGCTTCCCAGTTGTCCTCTTTGATTTTTCCAGGGGCTTGGAAGAGAGTAAAGTTGCAGCAGCTGAGAGCTCAGCACTTAGAGCTGCAAATCAGCAGCCTTTGTCCTTTGCCCAGTAAGCAGGCAAGGCTGTGACCTTCACTTTACACTCAAAGCCAGAATGTAAGAAAATAAAATTGTTTTTTAAAAAGGCTGAGACATAGTGGTTCGCACCTGTGATCCCAGCACTCTGGTAAACTAAGGCAGGAGGATCCCTTGAGCTCAGGAGTTGGAGCAAGAGCAAGACCCTGTCTCTACTTCTAAACAGAAAAACTAGCTGAACATGGTGGCAGGTGCCTATAGTTCCAGCTACTTGAGAGGCTGAGGCAGGAGGATGGCTTGAGCTCAGGAGGTTGAGGTTGTAGTGAGTGAGGCTGATGCCATGGCACTCTACCCAGGGTGACAGAGGGATAGTCTGTCTCAAAAACCCGAAACAATTCTCCTCCCCCCATAAAAAAACAATAGAGCTTTAAGGGCAAATTTCCATGAGGGCAGCTGTTGGCTTATGTGGCTTCTTGAAATGTTATTCACAGAATTAGACATTTGACAAGTGACACAAGCAGTTTGCATGTGAACACTGAATCCAAGACCCCACTCAAACCCCACAGAGTAAATGAAGCCAGAATCGAAGCTTCTGTGTGGCAATTGGCGGAGCTGGTACAGATCTTCCCATCAGACACACAGAGGAGCAAGTGAGCAGCAGCCTAAACATGTCACCAGGAACTCACAGCTGTAGATTGGAGCCAAACCGGGCTGCCCCCCGGCAGAGAAAACTTGGTGTGAACATACATTTCACTTATCTCTGTGAGCATATATTGCACATTTATATATAGTCAACTAAAGCTGGCATTGAAAAGAAAAACTGCTTTCTTGGCTTACTCAAACTGCGTAGTGTTTGTCAAAGGAAGAACGTGCAAGTCTCTGCTAGCTGAAAGGTGTGTGCAGATCTCATGAATGATTCTGTTGGGAATCGTACAGTCCAGCTGCTGGCTTGGCCCATAAGCCAGAGGCCAGCTCTTCGTTACACTCTGTGCTAACTTAGCAGGAATGACTTCAAGGAGGGTTTTATGTACAGGCATGATTTAGAGGCCAGCTAAGAAAGAAGAGATTACTTCAAGCTAGCCCACATTAGGCAATCATCTCTCTAAGCGATGGGGTGCTGGTGAGGCCAGGGCAGTGAGTCTGTGGAGACTAGTGCACAAAATGTGTGGGCAGGTAGGGCGGCGCCTGTGGCTCAAAGGGATAGGGTGCTGGTCCCATATGCCGGAGGTGGTGGGTTCAAACCCAGCCCTGGCCAAAAACTGCAAAATATGTGGGAGGGTAAGCAAGTGCTGCTCATCCACCACATGTATTAGTTAGAACTCATAGGGTTTGAGGAAGTGAGCCAAAAAATGTCTGATGATTATAAATATAAATTATGTAACAACATTATTACAAAAATCTAATATTACTTGATGGCTACATCCTCTAAGAAAAACTGATTCAACAAACATCTAGAATCTGCCATGTGTCTTGCAGTCCTATTGAGCGGGACAAATAAAAATTAATTTGCAATGTGATTGTGGCTATAATGTTGGTCTGTACATTGTCTTCTGGAGTGAGTTACTTCTACTATGCAATAAATTAGCCCAGGACTTACCAGCATAAAGCAATTACTTTATTATTTTTGTAGATTCAATGGGTTAGGAATATAAAGAGAGCATAGAAAAAGGAGAGAAGGGGTGCAATAAAATTGTTTTTTTAAAAAGGCTGAGACACGTCTGCCATCCCAGCACTTTGGGAGGCTGAAGCAGGAGGATCCCTTGAGCGCAGGAGTTTGATGAGCTATGACAACACCAGGACACTCAAGCCAGGGTGACAGAGTCAGATTCTGTCTCAAAAAATAAATACGTAAATAAAATAAAAAAGGAAAAAAAAATCCTAATTTTGTTTTAAGTCATTTTGAGTT
Source organism: Nycticebus coucang (assembly GCF_027406575.1). Taxonomy (NCBI): domain Eukaryota; kingdom Metazoa; phylum Chordata; class Mammalia; order Primates; family Lorisidae; genus Nycticebus; species Nycticebus coucang. Next base: position 107,012,068 of record NC_069780.1, on the reverse strand, counting down.
GGATGTTCTACTGACAGCCAAACCCAGAGCATTCCAACTAAGCCATTTTGTTGCTAATAACTTGCTCAACGTGTCTTTATAATTCTGTTCTCTTCACGATTTGGGGACTTCTGAACAACAGTGAGACTTTCTAGTAATTACCATGTCAAGTTAGTGAAAATGATGAGTTTCTATTCCCAACAGAAGACTAATAATTCTATTTTTAAGTGCTGGAGACTTCAGTGTCTTTGCATTTCATTTTTAATATATAAATTTCCATCACATGTTCCCCTGAATCAGTTCTTAACAGTCCTGCCATGGGAGGGCCCACAGGGAGAAGATATTTAAAAATCTCCAATGTTCTAAGAGAAAGTATTTCTGCCAAATTATATGTTTACATACATATATGTCACTCTTAACAAGCTAAAATGCATTTATTTAAAAAGCACATTAATAACTTATACTGTTCAAAATATATTTTATGTTCTTCTATTTCTGCTAATGGCACCATTATTTCTCAGTCATCCAAGCATCAACAATCTTGTTTCTGAGACACAGTCTCACTTTGTCACTCTGCCTAGAGTGCCGTGGAGTCATAGCTCACATCAACCTCAAACTCCTGGGCTGAAGTGATCCTCCTGCCTCAGCTTCCCAAGCAGCTGGGGCTACAGGGGCCCACCAGAATGCCCAGCTAGTTTTTTCTATTTTTACTTATGTTGGTTTGCCAGTTTTTCTTTTTTTTTGGCTGGGTGTTGGTGGAAAGAGTCTCACTTTCTTGCCCCTGGTAGAGTGCTATGGCATCATAGCTCACAGCAACTTCAAACTCTTGGGGCCAAGAGATCCTCTTGCTTCAGCCTCCCAAGTTGCTAGGACTATAGTCACCTAACACAATGCCCAGCTATTTTTTTTTTTTTTTTTTAGAAATGCGTCTCACTCTTGCTCAGGCTAGTCTCGAACTCTTGAGCTCAAGTAATCCACCCAGTTTGGCTCCTCAAGTGTTGAGATTACAGGCATGAGCCACTGTGCCTGGCCCTAGTTTTTATATTTTTAGTAGAAAAATAGCTCAAGCTGTTCTCAAACTCAACAATCTTCCCAGCTTTGCCACCTAGAGTGCTGGGATTACAGGCATGAGCCAGCACACCTGGCCTTTGTTTTTCTTAAGAAATGCTGCAGATTCAAAAGGTAGGAAGGGATAAGAACAGTAACTACAAAGAGCAGATCCTACAATGACACACACACTCCAGGACACCTGTGCACACCTTTTATTAAAGCAACAATCAAAATACAGGATGTGTCACAATTTTTTTTCTCTGTTTTTGCTATTAGTCATTTGTTTACATCTTCAAATTATTTTTAGAAAGTGAACATTTTATTGTTCACAAAAATCACCAGGTTGGCATTTCTTTTTTTTTTGTTGTTGCTGTTGTTGCAGTTTGGCCAGGGTCGGGTTAGAACCCACCACCCTCGGTATATGGGGCCGGTGCCCTACCCACTGAGCCACAGGCACCGCCCCAGTTTGGTCTTGTTTTCCAATCTTAATGAAGGATATTGGGAACTACTGAAATACAAGATGTTGAGTGTGGGCATCCTCTGTGACAAGTTAGTAGCTCTGGGGTGTGTGCAAGAGACATTTGGAGGCTTCTATTATTGGTTATATTAAAATAATTGATGCCAGAATATTCTTAGAGCTATTTACTTTCCATTTTTACATTCTCTAGTTTTGAGTTGATGTAGTATTCTCTTAAAAAAAAAATCCCAGTTCCCCATAATCATATCATTGTATACAGTTATGATTTAATAAAAAAAAAAAAATCCCAGTTAAGGATTATTATCAACCCTATGTGACATTTTCTTTTAGTTTTTTTTCTTTCAGTTTCTGGCTAGGGCTAGGTTTGAACCCGCCACCTCCAGTATATGGGGCCACCGCCCTACTCCTTTAAGCCACAGGCACTGCCCGACATTTTCTTGTATAATGGATACATGCTCACTTGCTTTGGAAAATACAATAAAAAATTATTTGGTTTGATTTTTTCACCCCTCCACATTGATTTGTCTAATTTGAATCTGGTTAGTCACTGAAGAAACTCTAATAAATACATTGGGAAAATGAACTTTGTTATCTGCTGAAAGGTTTTTAAAGTGAATAGGTGAATATAAAAATGACCAATAACTTGACCATAACAGAAGTGCAAAATGTATGTGTGGTGAGATTTCATAGATATTTAAAGAGTACTAAATGCTTTATTTATTTTAGGGGGTGGGATCTCACTTTGTCAACTAGGTTGGAGAGCAGTGGTGTGCTCACAGCTCAATGCAACCTTGAATGTCTGGGCTCAGGCAATCCTCCCACCTCAGCCTCACAAGTAGCTGGGACTACAGTACTGGGACTACAGTAGTGGGTACCACTACTTCACCTGGCTAATTTTAAAACATATTTAGTAGAGAAAGGGTCTCACTATGTTGCCAGGCTGGTCTTAAACTCTTGGGCTCAAGCAATCTTCTCACCTTGGCCTCCCAAAGTACCAGGATCACAGGCATGAGGCACTGCGCTCAGCCTAATAACTTAGTTTAAAAAGCAAGGAGAGAAACAGGAATTACTTAAGGGATTGCCAAAAGGATATGAGACAGTAGCTAATCTGTTCTGAGAAAACACAGAATCTGAAATTCGACTTAAATGCTCCATTTTCTTATCAAATTAAACACTGAAAGGAAATTCCACTTAAGAGAACCATAGGGAGTTTTAGCACACGCACAACACTGCATTTCCAACAGCAAATTAAAAGATGCCTGATATGCCTTTCCAACTATTTCTTCCAGTGGCTGGGAGGGTGTTTTAAAGTCAGGCTGAGCTGGGTGAGGTAGCTCACACCTGTAATCCCAACACTCTGGAAGGCCGAGGCAGGTGGATTGCTTACGTTCAGGAGTTCAAGACCAGCCTGAGCAAGAGCAAGACCCTGTCTCTACTAAAAATAGAAAACCTAGTTGAGAGTGGTGGTGGTCGCCTGTAGTCCCAGTTACTTGGGAGGCTGAGGCAGGAGCATCACTTGAGCCCAGGAGTTTGAGGCTGCTGTGAGCTATGAAACCATAGCTCTCTATGGATGGCGACAAAGTGAGACTCTCTCAAAAATTAAAAAAAATAAAAAGTAAAAACCACATTATGAGTCCATTAAAAAATTTACGTAGCCATAAGTTCAGTTAAATTCTATTGTTTTGTTATCTCAAATTTGCCTTTCTGTTCAGACAACACAAACTTGTGCTTATTAAAAGGAAACAATAAAAAAGGTAAAGGAGAGGGTAGCGCCTGTGGCTCAAAGGAGTGGGGTGCTGGCCCCATATGCCGGAGGTGGGGGGTTCAAACCCAGCCCCGGCCAAAACTGCAAAAAAAAAAAAAAAAAAAAATGGTAAAGAATGAGAGAGGATTCCAGGATCCATAGTGAGGGACACCAAATCTTCTAGCCTTAGTTGTGGAAAAGGAATGCTTGTAAGCATCCAAGACAAATTGCTCTGGATGTGATGACATGGCACAGTAATGCTTGAGACATGGGTGAGACATTCAGCTATTTTTACAGCAGTTTCTTTACGTTATAGATCGTATATATCAAATTTGGTTCCTAGAGATTTCAGTCAAGTATTAGTATTTCTTTTTGCCAAGTATGATATACAAAAAGATGAGGATAGTAGATGTGCCCTAAAGATATGAAAATATAATCTATAAACCAAAACCATTATAAATTAGATTTTTCCATATAAAATTTTGTTTTCCCCATTTAGAATAAATACTATCCAAGTTCAAAAATCACCTAAGTGAATTAATTATGCATACATATGTGAATTATTTTTTGGACTCTCAAGAAAAAAATTGCTAGAGATATTACCAGCATGACTTAGAAAGCAGAACTCCACCTTGAGAATGAGTTCATAAGACTCAGGGGACGTAGCTGGGCATTAGCAGCCAGCTTTCAAAACTGCTCCAGCACGCTCAGTGCTCAAGGAGCACCCACGGTCAGTCACATGACTGAATTTCCATGAGGTGGGCAGTTCACTTTATCTCTGAAAATCCAACCAAGAGTCATGAGGTGTCTGCACCTCCCGGTCTAGCAGGAGGGACTCTTTGATTTTGTAAAGATGCTGGGGGCAGGATAGGACAGGAAGCGTGCAGATTTTCCACAAGTAGAAATCATCATTGTGAGTCAACCTCCCTGTAGGGTGGGTGTTATCAGGGTCATTCTAATGCCTTGACAAGGGAGAATGTTTTCGAAATCCGTTATCATCTCCCCCCACCATAGTCTAAAGAAGCAAAAATCAACCTGGAAACATTCTTTGGTCACACATTCCTGCTCATTTCATCAACAGTAGCCAGATTTTCCCTCGTGGATATGTAGATGGAACCGGCACCTTCTGCTGTTTCTGCAGAGGTCTGCACTCTGGTTTGAGTGAAATGAGAACCAAATAGCATGGGGGAAAGCTCACACATCAAAAACAATGAGCTTAAGTCCCCATTTTTGCTTTGGTGTAGAAACCCCTGCTAAAAATGTGTGGACCTGCGTTAACAAAAAAAAATGCTGTGCTCTAAGAGCTAGATATAAAACTGTCCTACTACAACCCAAACATGTAATATCCCAGTCTGGACAGCCCAGACAGGACTCCTGGTTTCTCCTGATGGTTCACTGCTGATTTCTTTGCGGGTTCACTCAAGACACGTCGGACTAGATGCGAAGATGTTCCTTTTCACGAGCTGTCTGATGGAACTGGTCTGTCATCTGAAGTGTCACCTTCCATACTCTCTCCCTACTATAAATAAACCGGGCAAGGTCACTTTAAGGCCATGTACTCCACACCTGTTTGCTGCAATGGTTGAACAGCAGAAGCACCCAGGCTCATGTTCTCTCAGGTTTGCTCCAGGTTTATCATGAAGATTGCAGACTTTCTGTAAAACTGTAACGTTTGACGAGAAGAGATCTTGCAGACCCTCAGGTGCTATCTGTGTATTTTCATAGATGAAGCACAAGATTAAACTTCAGAGAGAGGCAGGGAGTTGTCCAAGGCCACTTCCACGGACGGTGAAAGGGTGCGGGTTATACTTATGCATCTACACTCTCATCAACAATGTGTCCACGCAACCTTGGACGTAACCACCCCATCGGCGACACTGAGCTTCCTGTCTTCCTTGCTTGTAAGTGAAAAGGAAGTGATGTCATTCACCCTCACCAAGACTACCTCTTACTGCAGGAGAGGTCCTAATGACTTCCTGGAGGAGAAGACCCACAACCTCTATCTGAGTAAGGAACACAGCATGAATTGTGGGAATTGGAGATGAGAGAAAACCCTCTGAGAGACTTTGAGAACAAGCAAGGATGTCATGTGAGCTGGTTCTGAGAGAGGGTGAAACTGCTGAAGTGGCCCTTGGCCCTCACCCAACCCACCCTGTATTACAGACAAGGACACAGAGGCCTAGCCTTGCCCCCAAACAGGCAGCTGGGCACTGGCACAGTTGGGCCAGGCACTAACTTTCAGGTGACCAGTTCTATCTTCTTTCCAACACATCCTGCTGGCTCAAATGCACCTGCTTTCTGGGGGCTGGATAGTCATTCAGTAGTTTTGGCATGAAATCTGATGGTGCAATTCTCTGAACCGTCATCCTGGCCTGCAGTCACAGGGGCATATCACAGACCCTATGTCTGCTGCCCTAAGTAGGGTGTGGGCACTGCCCAACAGCAAATGGTCCTTGCAGGCCCGTCTGGGAGTCAGAATTCTATACCTTACAGGAGCCCAACAAATGCCTCTGTCTCTGGAAGCAGTAAATTTTCTGGGTAAAGAATCAGCCTTTGCTTGGAGGATGATCCTACATTAACAGCGATTTTCATGAGTGGCATGGGGGCAAACAACCCTCACCATTCCCCTTCTACGCTTCAGCTGAGTTCACCAAAATACTCCCACATAAACAGGCACATGCATTTTTATACAACCATTAAAGTGCTCTTCCAGGGCAAAGTTTTTCTCAGTTTCACAGTAGCAGCTTCACTGGAAATAAATGGAAAAAAAAAAAAAGCACTCTGTGAAAATAGGTGGGGGGATGGAAGTCACAGCCAGCCTAGTAACCACCCGGGGCCATTGCAAGGGACTTGCAGGCGCCGTCCTGGTTCTGGTGACTAGTATTAGACTGGGGCCTCTGAAGTAAAAGTTCTAGAGAAAAACAGGGACAAAAAGGGCTAAACCAGAAAGAGCTACAAGTATTAATATAATAACTAGTCCAAGATAAAGGAACAGTGAAAGTGATTAAAACTGAGAAGAAAGTGCAGCAAAACCATGTACGTGCATTTATCGTAGCAGACCTGTAATTTTAAAAAGGAAAAGCAGTGCAGTGAGCGTTGGACAGGGCTCTTGAACTTGGGGTATCTTACAACAGAGTCCTCTTTGCCAAGAGGATGTTGCTGATTAAGATATGTGGCCGTGAGCAGCCTCTGCAATTCACACCACACAGATGGACACCTTCCATGTGGTATTACCAATTTTGTGCCGTGATGTTTCCCCTGGCCTCTCTCACAGGAAGGTCCACTCACAGCTGCATGCAGGTGTCCCCTGTCCAAATGGCACCACTCCAACCTATGGGTGAGTCTCCTGGTAAGGCTTAGCGGCTAGAGTGACTACATCTGTATGTATCTCAAGGAGCAGCCCCTGATTTACTTGATATGCATAGCTTTTCAGGGTTGATATTAGACATGGCTTTCATAAATAATGCAGGTGTTTTTGTCACATGTCACTGTGGGCTCTGTGGAGTTGGGGTGAGCAGGTGGCAGTGCCCTGCCTGGGAACTCCACAGGGGTTGGTTCCTCAGATGTCAGCTCTGTGGACGTCACTTCAGTAGAAGGCTCTGCAGTGTCGGGGGACTGTTCGGCTGATGGCCCCGTGTCCTCTTCATCTCTGACTTCTAACTGCACACCCTCCTGGTCATCTGCAGGCTCTTTTTTGGATGGCGGGTGAACGGACACCTTGATGGCGATCTGCTGAGGCTGCTCGTGCAGTGACGAGGCGTCTGAGTCGGCAGCAGGTGAGTCACTGCGCTGCAGAGCATTGGGGATGGTGTATACCTCGTGCCTGTCAGTGGCCTCCTGGCCCTCCGGGGCGTGCCTCACAAAGCTCTGCCCTGGCTCCTCCAGGCCCACCACCTCCATAATCTCCTCCATTACCGTCCTGCAGTTCATGATGAGGGGTGGCAGAGGCACGCTCCGGGCCAGCTCCTCGATGTAGCGGGCAAACTCCATGGTTTTAAACTGGGTGACTTTGGCCAGCTCCAGGGTCTTGGCTGAGGTGATGATGGGGATGCGCTTGGCAATCTCGAAGGCCTTCTGCAGCTTCTCTGCGCCCTCTGTCCTGAAGAATTCATTGATCGCCTTCTCCGTCTTCTTCAGGTGGCTGCTCATCATACACAGGCGAGTGACGTTGAGGACCATGACGATGGTAAAGGCCACGAGGCACACGACCATGTAGTAGACGCCCATGTCCCCTGAGGTGAAGACAACACGCAGGGTCACTGTGTTGTTCACTGTGCCGTGGGCGTTGGAGGCGACACACGTGTATTTACCACGGTCTGAGAAAGACACCTTGGTGATGTTCAGGAGGCCACCAGCCTGCATGTGCCATTTTCCTGTTGGGAGGGAAAGATGAGAGTTCAGCCAGAGATGTGAGGTTCCCAGCACTGCACTTCGCCCATGTTTCTAGGGACACTTGAGGCTGGTGACAGCAGACATGCACTAATGGGCCCACCGCATGCCAGGCAGGGAAATGTGGGCACTGCCCAAATTGCAGGAGGCAATGCATAGGAGGCACTAACACCAGACCTGCTGTCCAGGATGAGGAAACTGAGGCACGGTCATGGGTTTGTAACCAGTGTAACTGGACGACTCAAAGGCTCAGAGGCTGTGCTTTCAGCCACCAAACTATACTGTGTGAATCTGCGTCTCAGTGAGACATGACAGAGGTCATGTCTGACCCATACCAGTCATACCAGAGGATTCCTCAGCTGGAGCCCTGGATTCTCTGACCTGTCTGGGGGCCTGACCACCTCGAACACATGGGCACCTGGGTTTCTCATATCTGAGACTGAAATTATCTTTGTATGACCTTATTTAATTAAGATATAACTTATGCCATTAATTCTGAGACTCTACTATGCATTGTCTATACTATTTAAAGCGACAAGCTAACAATATGTATATTCAGAGGCTGAATATGAATTTACATTGATTTGTTTTAGCTCTTGATAATAAATTACAGATCCATCAAATTGAAAATAAGCATGGCACAAAGAAGAACGAATGTTGATAAAAGTGATTTTTCTTCCCTTATTGCCCTGGGAGTGAGGATCTGAAGCCAGTGAAATGTGGATTGATCCTAGGTCTCCTGCCCACCTGCAAGGCAGAGCCCTCTGTGAACAAGGACCCTTGTCTAGCCTCAAGGACCTGAGTCTGCACCTTTCTGAGACCCTGCCACCTCCCGAGACTGCCCCACAGAGGGTCCATCTCAGGTTTTGGGGTGTTCTAAGGGGCCAGGAGTTACTTTTCTGTGAAAGCACCAGAGTTAGGTGGCACCTGTGGCTCAAAGGGGTAGGGCGCCAGCCCCATATGCTGGAGGTGGTGGGTTCAAACCTAGCCCCGGCCAAAAAACTGCAAAAAAATAAAGCACCTGAGTTCTCTAAGCCAATAAGAGAAAACCCTCCAGAGGGCTGGGGCAACTTAACTCATAGTTTCCTTTGAAGCATCTGTTACTATGCTGTACTATTACTGTTCGCTCTCCTCCTGGCCATGAGTTTTAATTCTAATAAAAAGTATATTTCAAGGGCTGACTGTGGTGGCTCACACCTGTAATTCTAGCATTCTGGGAGGCTGAGGCTAGTGGATCTCCTGCACTCAGGTGTTCAAGACCAGCCTGAGCAAAAGTGAGACCCCATCTCTAAAAATACAGCCGGGAATTGTGGTGGGTGCCTATAGTCCCAGCTACTAGAGAGGCTGAGACAAGGGAGAGGATTGCTTTGAGCCCAAGAGTTTGAGGTTGCTGTGAGCTATGACTTCATGGCACCCTACCAAGGATGACAAAGTGAAACTGTGTCTCAAAAAAGGTCTATTTCCCCAAAGCAACTTTTTCTTTATTTTGGACAGTCTCAGTATGTGCCCTGGCTAGAGTGCTGTGAATTTGTCATAGATCACAGCAACCTCAAGCTTTTGGGCTCAAGATCCTCCTGCCTCTGCCTCCCAGAGTTCTGGGATTGCAGATGTAAGCCACTGTGCCCTGCTTTTCTTTAAGTATTTCAAGAATCTAAGAAGCTGGCTCAGCACCTATAGCACAGTGGTTACGGTGCTAGTCACATACACCGAAGTTGGTGGGTTCGAAACCAGCCCAGGCCAGCTCAAACAATGACAACAGCAACAAAAATTATCCAGGTGTTGTGGCAGGCGCTTGTAGTCCCAGCTACTTGGGAGGCTGAGGCAAGATAATTGCGTAAGCCCAAGAGTTTGAGGTTGCTGTGAGCTGTGACGCCATGGCACTCTACCGAGGGTGACATAGTAGGACTCTGTCTCAAAAAAAAAAAAAAAAAAAAAAGGAATCTCAGAAGCACCAGGTGTGATGACTCACTTCTGTAATCGCAGCACTCTGGGAGGCAAGGCAGGATCAGAGCTTGAGCTCAGGAGTTCCAGACCAGCCTAAGCAAGAGCGAGACTCTGTCTGTACTAAATATAAAAAAATTAGCTGGGCATGGTGGCAAGAATCTATAGTCCCAGCTATCAGGAGGCTGAGGCAGGAGGATCACTTGAGCCTAGGAATTTAGAGGTTGCTTGTGAGGTATGTTGATGCTATGGCATACTACCCAGGGCGACAGTGAGACTGTTTTAAAAAAATAAAAAAAGTAACCCACAACCTATACTTCAGATTTTAGCCTAGGTTGCCTGGAAAAACCTTAATGAATGTAAGAAAAGTAAGGCCATGAAAAAAGTCTCTTTATGATAGTGTTCCCTCCTGGGGATGTAGTCCCAGCACTTTCCTCTGTAAGAGGCTGTGACCTTGGTGGGTCCTATGAAGAACAGTGGTTGAGTGGAACTGCTATGCTCCCTGTAGGGGCAGGTGCACAGGGCATGGCATAACATCACAGTAAGGGGATTAAGTCAGGCAGACCCCCAGCAAAGACAGAGACCATGGACAGCACCAGGTTGCTGCAATCCATCAACAGCAGCAAGAGATTCTGTGGCACAAGGGTGACTGTGACTCGGTGCTAAGACAACATGTGACAGCATCAGAGCTGTCACTTCTGACCAAATTCCTGCCATACAAAAATGAGTGGCATCGACACATCATGGCACTGGAGGACCACAGGGAAAGTAACGGCATGGCCTGCAAAGGTTCTGTGATTATAGCTTCTGCCGAAATTCTAAACTCTTCCAGCTTCTGGGGGATCACTAAACATTAAAAATTAACATCACACATAAACACTTAAGCTCCGAGAATTTCTTTCAAATTACTTATTTGAGGAAAAAGGCTTTTTCCTGAAAGACCTCTTTCTGTGAATGTGTCCGTGCAAACACAGTGATGTGTGGTTTGTCTGTATTCTCAAAGAATGGCAGAGATTAACACCCTACTTGTGACCTGTTGTTAGATACTTAGACTCTCACACTTCACACACATGATTTTCTGGGAGGAGAGTTCAATTTGCCAAAACAAGTATGTTATTTTCTTGAAACTGACTTAAAAATATTCCTGTGATGAAGAGTTCCAATACATGTTTATGCAAACATAAATGCAATACATTCCCTTGACTCAGCACCACACTGAACTGGCACTCACCAAATAGACACAAAATGTGTGCATGTGTGTTTGCAGCTAGAACACAAAATACAGACTTAGCTCAGCTTTCAGCCCAGGAATGTGGGGATGGAAGAATTCCGCTGCTCATAATCTGCTATTTTGGATTAAAAGGTATTCACATATGAAAAGACCCTACTGTCTTTTTATTTCCTGGAAAAAGAAATATTTGTTCCTCTAGCTAATTTGAACTGGTAATCTTAATTTTTGTAAAAAAGTGCCAATCCAGCCTGAGCAAGAGCAAGACCCAGGCTCTACTAAAAATAGAAAAACTGAGGCAAGACAATTGCTTGGGCTCAAGAATTTGAGGTTCCTGTGAGCTATGACACCACGGGACTCTAGCCAGGGCACAGAGTGAGATTCTGTCTCAAAAAAAAAAAAAAAAAAGAAAGAAAGAAAAGACAGGAAACTAAAAATAACCTCTCATTGTCACACTTACTATAAGGATTAGAAATAATATGTGTAACTTGGTGCCAGGGCTCCCTAAATGGCAACAGTTGTTAATAAAAGTTGCATTAATGTTGCTAATTTGGCTGTAGCAGTAAGTCCCATCACAGCCCTAGCTCCAGCAACTTTGTGTGATTTCTCATACTGTATTCAATTGCCTTGACATTTAAACTTCTAGCCCATTGGCCTGAAAACTGAAATTTCTGTCCTTGTTATGACTTAATATGGGCATGTCCCCTGAAAGAAAGAAGGTTAAGACTGGTTTGTCTCACAGGGCACTCCAGCACCCCAAGTCCAATACTGTTGGACTGCTTCTGCACTGCCTGGTTGTCAGCTATAAGGCCTTGTGCATTAGGCCAAGCTGCTCCTGCTCTGAACTTACTATTATTATGCATCATAATTACAAAAGCTGAGCTGGGACATCAAGCATCAGCATCACAAGTTCTTTTTAAAGATCAAAAGTACATCTTCCCTAGGAGGTCTAAAACAGCTAGCTAATTTATGAGCAGGACTGCTGACAGGATGAGGGTGCTGAACTCTGACAGAGCAGCCCTCTGTGCCCAGCAGTCTCCATGGGCCACCAGCCTGGGATTTGCCCACACGCTGCTGCCTCTAGACTGGCTGAGCAGCCAGTTAAGAGGAAGCCAAGCAGGCAGATGCCTCTCGGCTTTAGCTCAGTGCCCTTCCTCCTCATGTCAGAATGGAGAAGCAAGGTGCTGGCCAGGCAGCCTGCCTGTGCTCACTGGGCCTTTCCATTAGGTCACTGAGCTTGTCTCTCCAAAGCAGTAAGGCACCACTCTGGGTCAATACTCAAAATGCTGCGACTGAAATTCAGGCCCTGTACTCTGCTGTCCCATAGATTTCCTTCTCCCTAGGACCCGGGGGTCCAGTCCCTAGTCCTGACTCCTCAGCACCCCAAGATAACCTCTGCATCAGGGTCCATGTGAAAGGTGGGTCCAGGTCTGCAGCCTTTGGTCCCCTCAACACCCCAGCAGCATCTAGCCCCACAGGAAGACCTGGCCAGTATGGACAGGGCAGGTGTGTCTCTGTCACCATAGTTACTGCCTCCCCAGTGTGACGTCACTGCCAAGTGACCTGCAATCAGGAAGAAGGGAGGCCAGCTGTGGGTTGGGAGTGCTCCTCTCTCATCTTTCCACTGTCAGTAGTGAAGGTTCTGGGCATAGCCCCTTAGGGATAGCAGAGTTCTAGGCAGGTCTTAAAAAAAGGGTATTTGCGCCATAATGTCTTCATGATACCTTCTGATTTAAACTGTCTGTGGTCCCCCAGTCCTACTTGGTGGGGAGGTCCACTGTGCAAGTTCAGCATGATTCATCATCTGTAATACTGTCTCTGCACGACCTTGAAGGGCTCATTGAAAGCACCATAGAGGACAGTGGCCTGCAGCCCAAGCCTTCGGGTGCAGCTGGGGGCCTGGAGCATGTAGCTCACCCACCAGAGGATCCCCCTAAGGGAAGAGGTCATTAGCCTCTGCTCGTTTTCCAGAGCAGTTAAGATAAAATGAGGCAAAGATATTAAAAATGTAGGTTCTCCTGGAGCAGCTCTGTCCCACAGAGAGAGCTGTTGGCTTGCGGGGAGAGGGGGGGAGTGAGAGGAGCAAGAAGCTGCTCCATGAGAACTACAGTCTCTTCACTGTCTGGCCACCTCCATCTACAGTGAAGGCCCAGCAGAGAGGATTAACTCCTTCCAGTTGACCAGATCAGGCTTGGGTTCCCAGACAAGTACTTCTCATACGGAAAACAAGAAATGTACTGATCCCTGGCAAGAACCAGTCCTCTTGACCTAGAGTCAAAGGAAGCTGGGTGCTTCAGAAGGTAAGACACCCACTGATTTTGGCCAGAAACTCATTCATTAAAGACCAGGCTCTCCTACGGCACTGGGTCACACCTCATCACTATAACACATCCTCCCTCCTTCTCAGCCCATCTGGAAACTTTGGGACACAGCTTGAGACTGAGAACTTGCACAGACTTTTTTTTTTTTTTTTTTTTGTAGAGACAGAGTCTCACTTTACCACCCTCGGTAGAGTGCCACGGCGTCACACGGCTCACAGCAACCTCCAGCTCTTGGGCTTATGTGATTCTCTTGCCTCAGCCTCCCGAGCAGCTGGGACTACAGGCGCCCGCCACAACGCCCAGCTATTTTTTTTGTTGTTGCAGTTTGGCTGGGGCCGTGTTTGAACCCACCACCCTTGGCATATGGGGCCGGCGCCCTACTCACTGAGCCACAGGCGCCGCCCCGCACAGACTTTTTAAAGACATGTGATCTTTACACCAAAGTCAATGAATTAAACTGATACAAACAACCACTCTGTTCATCCGAGCCCTGTCCATGAAAGAAAACAGAACTCTCTTATAATGGAATAGATATTCAGGAAAAATCTGCTTTGCATTCGTCTCTATGATGTCTTTAATATGCAATACATCACTGATATTACCAAATTCCGAAAGGCCCCTTAAAAGACTTCCATGTTTGCCTTTTGTCATCTGAATTAGTGAGTGAAAAAATGAATTACCACCTCGAACCCTTAAGGATATGTATGGTCTCTGTTACCTTACAAAAATGAGACAAAATGAGATTTGTAAGTGACTCAGGTGAGAATCACTAACACTCCGGGTGCTGGCTGCAGAGCCCCCCATCTGACATGGTCTGAATGCCTACCTCCTCCCCACTCCTTCTCTGACTCCTCTTCTTCTAGCAGCTTGCCACCAGAGTGGTACCACCAGAAGTGCGGGTCAGGGACGCCGTAGACACTGCAGTTAATCAAGGCACTGCTCCCCTCCCTGGCGATAACGTGGTCAGTCCTGGCAATGACAACAGGCATGGAGCCTGGGACCACGGCCGTGCTGTTCAAAGTGCTGTTGGTCACATTCGCAGCTGTAGCCAGAGTGGATGCTAGGACCAAAAAGGGCACAGAAGGTGGAAAGCGCATAGTTGGATGGCTCTCAGACAGAGCCATCGCTTCTGTTTGCTCTGTAAGGCAAAGGAGGGACGGTCTGCAATGGGGTTGGTGCCTGGTGACACAGTTCAGAGGCCACAGCATAGCCCCATCCTGGATCCAGACAGGTAACACTCGATTAAGAACCTGTTTACAAAACAAAATAATACATATATATGTTAGAATAAAAACTGTGAAAATTTATTTTTGAAAATAAAGAAATGTATTGGCCAGTGCGGTGGCTTACACCTGTAATTCAAGCACTCTGGGAGGCAAAGGTACGGATCCCTTGAGCTCAGAAGCTTTGAGACCAGCCTAAGCAAGAGCCAGACCCCATCTCTACAAAAAATAGAAAAACTAGCTGGATGTGGTGGTGGGCACCTATAGTCCCAGCTACTAGTGAGGTTGAGGCAGGAGGAACGCTTAGGTCCAAGAGTTTGAGGTTGCTGTGAGCTATGATACTACAGCACTCTACCCAGGGTGATAGAGTGAGACTCTGTCTCACAAAATAAATAAATAAATAAAGCAGTGCATTAACACTAACAAATTATCATTGTTTTAGTAAGAATTCCTTCTATCTCATATGTTGCCCTTTCAGTTCAGAATTAAAAAGAAAAAATATTGGCTCGGCACCTGTGGCTCAAGCGGCTAAGGCGCCAGCCACATACACCCGAGCTGGCAGGTTCGAATTCAGCCTGGGCCCGCCAAACAACAATGACAGCTGCAACCAAAAAATAGCTGGGTGTTTTGGTGGGTGCCTGTAGTCCCAGCTACTTGGAAGGAGGCAGGAGGATCACTTCAGCCCAGGAGTTGGTAGGTTGCTGTGAGCTGTGATGCCACAGCACTCTACCCAGGGCGACAGCTTGAGAATGTGTCTCAAAAAAAAAAAAAAAGAAAAAGAAAGAAAGAAAAGAAATATTATGTGCAGGGCACCCCACCAGCGCTTAGGGATGTGAAACCCACAGGCAGGCTGACTCGCCAATGGTCTCAGTGTGTTCTCTGGGTGCTGTGGCTTGAAGGCAGGTAGGAAGAAGGGGGGGGCGGTTAGACAGCATGGGTGACACCTACAGCGATGTCTGTTGACTGCCCACCTAGTATCCATTTCTTCGCCTACCCCCATGCTCAGAGGTTCTATCCTTTCCACTTCTAAGTGGTTCTATCCTTGCCACACCAAACACCTGACACTCCTCCCTGGCAGACAGCCTGGCATTTCTTAGTCCTGTGTTGAGCAGACTTATCCTCAGTCATAGGGACAGGTCCTGGATGGTGGGAACTCTCACACATAATTCTGCAGGATTTCCCTAGCACCAGGCACCCCTGATATCACTTGTACATCTGCCCTGTGAAGCTTAGTTTAGCTGGGATCTAAAGGTAATTGTTTAAGTGAGTTACAACCTGTGGCCGGAAGAACATAAGATACCCCTTGACTTTGGACGTTGATGAAATGTTCTGCAAATTCAGTTTTTGCAGCTTGTCATATTGGGATCTAATAGCCAGCATCACACAAAGTTTAGTTAGTGACAATTTAATGCTCAGGAAGACACCTGAGGCACTCATGAGTAAATCATAAGTAATAATTGGGCAGCTTAAAATCCAGTCCTTCTGAACGCAAGAACAAAAATCAAAGATTTCAAAACCAGCCTTTAACAAAAGCAATAACAGACAAATTGTTAAGCTTTATGTGTCAGCTTGTGTCTTTTGGGAAAACTTTATCAGACTTATTTTCTCTAAGTAGGACAAAAGAGAACATTTAACAAGCCTCAGATGTTCTTTCTTTAATTTGACCATTTCCCCACATCCCAACCATTGTATTTTATCTAAAAGTGATTAATAAGGTAAAATGCTTTGAGTTTTTTTTTTTTATTGTTTCTCTACCTATAATCGACAAGACTATTGCCTGTGTATTTCTGGAGCTGGAAGGAAAAGGGCCTCTTGTGTAAGGGTGTTTAGAACTAAATGAATATACATTGTTTTTTCTTGGCAGTGTTAATGCAGGCATTGCCTTCTTTGAGGAATAATTTGCATAGTTACACAATGGGATTTTGTTGCAACCCGTCCTGAGAGCTGCCTCTATTTTCAGTTGTGTGGGAATGACCATCCCGGCGCCAAAGCAGCCTTCTGGAAGAAAAGACATTCCTGCTCAGCTATTTCGGGAAGCTGAGGCAAGGGAATTGCCTAAGCCCAGGAGTTGGAGGTTGCCGTGAGCTGTGTGACGTCCAACCTGGTATGAATTGGAGAGAGGGACAAAAATACTCATTAAAGTATAAATGCTAACTTTTAGAAACGGGTTAGCCAACTGAAGCCTTTTTAGTTATTAATATATTTCTGCAACCTCCTTTCCCATCTATTTTACTGCATTGAAAATATCTAGGATCATAAACAAAAATTAAAAATGTTTTGTAATTTTTAAGAAAAATTATGGCAATAAAAATTCAACTGGCCCATTGTGTATCACCTAACATCTTTCAAAATCAATTTATAGTGAGACTTTGGGTAGTTAAGGTTATCTCTGAATACAGACTATGAGAATCTAAAGTTAAGGACCAACAAATACATGGATCAAGAACATTGCTGCCAGCTGGGTGAGGTGGCTCACACCTGTATCCCAGCACTCTGGAAGGTCAAGGCAGGTGGATCTCTTGAGCTCAGGAGTTTGAGACCAGCTTGAGCAAGAGACCCTGTTGCCGGGGGGCGCCTGTGGCTCAGTGAGTAGGGCGCCGGCCCCATATGCCGAGGGTGGTGGGTTCAAACCCAGCCCCGGCCAAACTGCAACAACAACAAAAAAATAGCCGGGCGTTGTGGCGGGCGCCTGTAGTCCCAGCTGCTCGGGAGGCTGAGGCAAGAGAATCGCGTAAGCCCAAGAGTTAGAGGTTGCTGTGAGCCGTGTGACGCCACAGCACTCTACCGGAGGGCGGTACAGTGAGACTCTGTCTCTACAAAAAAAAAAAAAAAAAAAGAGACCCTGTTGCTAACAAAGATGGAAAAACTAGTCAGGCTTGGTGGCGGGCACATATAGTCCCAGCTACTCCGGAGGCTGAGGCAAGAGGATCACTTGCACCTAGGAGTTTGAGGTTGTTGTGAGCTATGATACCACAGCACTCTACTCAGGGTGATAGAATGAGACTCTGTCTCAAAAGAGAAAGTTCCTACGGCAATTACTGCAGTCCTGAATTAAATCATTTAAGCAATAAATAAATCAACTACATTTTATCTCAGTGTCCAAAGTCATTCTGGACAAAGTCACACGGCTGTCCTTCCTCGCCCCTTCTTCCCCATGTACTGGGGTCTGTTTATGTAGAGATGCTCGATGCTTCTCACTTCACAAAGGACACCCAAATGAGACACGGAGATGGCAAAGGCAAGTGTGATCATCGCAACAAAGCATGAAAGGGCGCTGCTTTTAGGAGCACCCAGAGGGGATCAGTTCAATTCAATCAATTACACACGAACTGAGAAATGACCCTGTGCCCCACACGGCGGTGGCAGAAAGGGATGGGTAAGACTCCACCTTGCCACTGACCACCCAGGGTCCAGCAGGGGAATGAGTGAGGTCAGCCAGCAGCTTTAAGGTAGGGTGACAACTGTCCCAACAGAGGGGCATCACGGACACACAGGAGAAGTGACCTAAGTCATGTGGAAAAGGCAGGAGGAATTCCTGGCAGAAGTGACAAATTCCTTGTCCCTAAGTGACGAGAGAAGCAGGCAGATCTGCTGAAGTGGAGCTGTGTCTTTGGGGAGTATTCTCTACGCGGAAAACGCGGTATTATTGTGAGAGGAAATGCAACAGCCCACCTAATTTATATTTCAGAATGGGGAACCGCCCTCACTCACTCCCCTACTGTGGTGGTTTGATTGAGGCCATTCAGTCACAACACAGCTACTTGATCTCCCAGTGTTTCTTCTTTCATCACAAGAAAACTTCATCTAGACGCTGGAGAGGGTGACCAAGTCGCTTTTCCTCTTTCCTATTTTACTGGCCTATCATCATACAGTGGGACTGCACCGTTTCTCTGTGTCCTGCCAGTGAAGTGTTTGCACTGGCTCTTTGAGAGCCAGATCTCAGAAAGGAAAGACAGGCAGAGAGGGGATCTCGTAATTCACACTCTGCTGGATTAAATTCTTAAGAGCATGACCATAACTTCCCAGCACTTACGATTTCCCAAATACTGCCACAGGCACCGTCCCCTCCCGGCCTCAGTCTGAGGCAGGGCCAACGTGTGCAATCTGCCTACAGGACAGGGCAGGAATCGGGGTCCAGGCTGGAACACACAGGTGACTGCCTAAAGGCCACATATCTAAACCATCATATCATTATTTTAGAATTCTGTACTTAAGAGCAAAGCTTTTCAGAATTTAGTTGGCTCTTAATAATCTTCTAGCTTACTTTAGTGCACATCTTAAGGTCAGTCTTTGACCAAAGTTATGTGTTTTTCAATGTGACAATATGGTAAATTATCCAAATTAAACAAAACCACCAGATAAAAGTTGAAAATAGGGATTCAATAGTTCACACATACAATTTTTTCTTTTGTGAGACAGAATCTCACTCTGTCACCCTCAGTAGAGTGCTGTGGCATCATCATAGCTCACAGCAACCTCAAACTCCTGGACTCAAGTGGCCCTCCTGCCTCAGCCTCCTATATAGCTGGGACCACAGGTGCCTGCCACAAGGCCCAGCTAGTTTTTCTATTTTTAGTAGAAATGGGGTCTGGCTCTTGCTCAGGCTGGTCTTGAACTCCTGAGCTTTAGCCATCCATCTCCCAGAGTGCTGGGCATGAACCACGCCTGGTCCCTCATATAATTTGTTGTTGTTGTTGCAGTTTTGTTTTGTTTTGGCCAGGGCTGGGTTCGAACCTGCCACCCTCGGTACATGGGACCAGCGCCCTACTCCCTGAACCACAGGAGCTGCCCCCTCATATAATTTTTGAAGGAATGGACTTTGCTTTCCTCTCAGCTCGTGCTGGGAGAACCCCTGCCAGGCTGAGCACACTCCCCAGAGTTTGCAGTGAGTGCTCAGCTTGGCAGTAGGCTTTTCCTATGTGATAAAAACAATTAGGAGCCAGTCATATCGGTTAAACTGAACACAAAGTATTTATGAAGCTACTCTTATCAGGTTAGTAACCATTACTGAAGAGATTTTAAAAAGTTTAAGACCAGGTCTTTACTCCAAAGATGCTTAGAGTCTTGGTGATACCTACATTCAAAGTAATAAATAATTATGCACTAAACTAGGTGAATGCCACAGAAATTCAGAGGAGGGCAGACTGGAAAGGTCACAGAATGTTCCCTGGTGTTGGCCAGAATCTGAAGGATAAATAAAGGAGATAAGATAGTTTTCTCTACAGGAGAAATGACTTAGTTCAGATAAGTAAAGGTAAAAATAAACATGGCACACTAATAAAAATCCGTGTTACCATATGTTTTTGCAAAGTTCATACTGTGGAGGTGCTGTGTGTGCCATCTCAAGGACCCTGCGGTGTCAGGGCACTCCCCCAAAAATCCGACTCACAAGGACTTTGGGGCAGGAAAGACCCATTACTTAGGAGGCAAAAACATCCCAGTGAGAGAGACAGCAGCCAAAACTTAGAGGCAGGGATGAGACACACCACTGCAGGTCCCGGGTTCAGATGCACAGGGACACACTCAGTCCCCACGAAGGTGAGAGGGAGTCAGAGCCCCGCAGGTCCCGGGTTCAGATGCACAGGGACGCACTCAGTCCCCATGAAGGTGAGAGGGAGTCAGAGCCCCACAGGTCCCGGATTCAGATGCACAGGGATGCACTCAGTCCCCACGAAGGTGAGAGGGAGTCAGAGCCCTGCAGGTCCCGGGTTCAGATGCACAGGGACACACTCAGTCCCCACGAAGGTGAGAGGGAGTCAGAGTCCTGCAGGTCCTTGGGTATAGGGGCAAAGGGAAATGTTCAGCCCCACAAAGGCAAAGGACTTGTAATATTCAAATGTTTTTTGGGAATAAAACTTCAAGTTCCTCAAGAGTGTTTTGAAAAGGAGAAAACCAGAGTACCTTTAGGAGGTCTAATGAGAACTAGACCCAGACACCAAAGAATTGAGGGCTGTCCAAACCATGAAGAAAAACAAATACCTTTGGACTTGGGGCTGCCTGCAGAGCGGTGCACAGACGGCAGGGAGAGGGGCTCAGAGAGGCAGTCAGCTATTTATAGGAGAGCACTCAGGTTACTGGAAGTTTAAACACTGACAGCCATCCTAAGGTTTCACAGGCCTAAAAGGACATCTTAGGTAAAACTGGGGGCAAACACTAACACCATCTTCACTCCAACACCTTCCCTTGCTAAGGGCCAGGGAAAACGGGGTTTTCATTTTGGAGCAGTCATGAGCATCTACCTATCTCCTTGCTGGACAGCCTGGTCTTCACCAGGGAGAACTAACTATCTGAATTAGCTCCAGCCTGTGCCCCAGGTGGGTGGGCCTGTCAATGGATAATTCCAGAACACCTTGCTCCAGGCCATATTATTTCCTCAAGAAGCAAACATTCCCTTTATGCTCTTCCTCCCACCATCAGCAAACTCCAACCCTCAGTGAAAGGAAAGGGTTGGGATTATATTTAAATATCTGCTCAGGACACTTTCCTCTTTCTGGCTGATTATAAAGAGTGCATTTCAGCCCAGTCTCCAAGTGAGTTATGGTCTCAGCACAGAATTAAGAAAGTTCCTCCCTACTCCCTGCCCCCCCCCCCCACTTATTTTCTTTCATTCTGTGACAGAAGCACTGGGAGCCATCAGGGAATTAATTCTATCTTTCTTTTCTGCCTCTTGCAAAGTCTGTACCCTGTGATGATCCGGTCTCAACTCTTTCCCTCACTCTGGGCTCTGCTGGCTTTAAGACCTTCTGGCTAAGTGTAGGTGGGAAGTGAGTCACTCTGCCCACAAGCCCTCAGGACAGGACACCTTCGCATTTCTGCAGTACCTGACATGGACACAGGAGTTGTCCCAAATGCCTCCTTTCCTTCTGTTCCCAGATAAACAAATCCATCACCCAGTCCTAGTGATCTCGCTCCCAGACACCTGGCAAATTTGGTGCTTGTCACCTCCAGAGGGTCTTCTCAACCAGACTCCTTGCTCTTCCCCCTGGCTCTGCTCCTGCTGGCCTCCAACCCACAAGCCACTTTGTTACTAAAGTCAGCTGACTGTTTTAAAAAGATCTGATCTAGGACATATCCCATTAGGACTTATCCCACATCTACAACTGTCCATAGTGCAAACAGGAGCCCTCCCCGAGGTCTGACTCCCCTCCGCCTATTTAAGCACATCTTTGGGGGCTCTCCATGGCACTGCTATGCCCTGCTGACAACCCACATCTGCCAAGCCCCCACTGGGTTTTGATGTCTGGGTCCAAAAGCCCTCTTGGACACCTATTGGAGCCCAGACACTCTTTCCACTGATAACATTTCCTCATAACTTCATATTTTCACTGTAATTGTCTTTTTACCACCAGATGATAAGATCTCAGCTTGTCAGTATTTGTTGAGAGAATCAACATGTTAATGAAGGAACAGGAAGGGCAGGAGGCCTTGAGAGAGGCTGGACAGGGTGTATGGGGATGCAGTCATGAGGAAAAGCAGACCACCCTGAGAGAACACCATGGACCTAGCTCAGAACTCGGGGAAGCAGAGGACAAATTCTCCCACAAAGAGCAATAAAGAAGCATGGGCTCTGATTCAAGCAGAAGACACAGAAAGATAAATAAATACATGAAACAAAGTATCTTTAAAAAAAAAGGGAGCAGATTTGAGAGGTAGGTGGTTTACACTGAGCTAGTTAGAATGGCATTGTGGGAAGCAACACCTCCATCTCCATAGAAGGATTTTTTGGGGAACAAAAATCTTATGAAGTAAAGCTAATGGAAGCCACACAATACAGTTTTGTGTCTATTCAGGTAAATTTGAACCAAGTCTTACCATTGTTTCAGGTATTTGTATTTACCGTTTCCAGTATAAGCCCTGGGCTTCCTTCAGCACACTGAAAAATATGCTTTTCTCCTACCAATTTTTCCTCACATATAATTCAGTTCAATTCGGAGCCCCCTGGAACACTAAGGCAGCGGATTTCTCTTCATTTTAGGTTTCCTAGATACACAGAGATGTCAACTCAACCAGAGGATGAATTTTTTTTTGAGACAAAGTCTCACTCTATCACCCTGGGTAAAGTGCTGTGGCATTATCATAGCTCACAGCAACCTCAAAATCCTGGACTCAAGAGATCCACCTGCCTTGGCCTCCCAGAGTGCTGGGATTACAAGTGCAAGCCACCATGCCAGGCCCTGGGGATGAATTTTTACAGGGCTGATATTGAGGCCTTGGACCTAGAAGGGGCTAACTCAATCTGTTAGGAAAGGATGACTGCATTTTTCTTACATTTAAATTGGGAGGTTAGGTCATCTATAGCTGTCACCCACTCTCCACCCGCCAATACAGTGCCCACAGATAATTGGTGGTGGCCACTTCTCAGTTGAAATAGGAGAAACCAACAGGCCCATGTGAAATCTCAACATTCTCAAGTGAATCACGTTGAATTTGAGCGGTCCGGCTCTCTGCCCATGTGTACAGGCAGTGGGACAGGTGACTACTGCTAGGGACAACCAGCAGAGACAAAGCCAATAAAATGTGACTTGACCCTTCTGCTTTACTTTCTCTATCACAAATTATGAATAAAAGTCTCCTCAAGCTGTTAGCTGCACATATACGAACACACATACAGTCCTGTCATCTGAGAGCAATTCAGATAGCTGAGAATTATAACACTGGCTCCAGGCCCCTGTGGGCCATGCAACACCTCTGGTCAGCTCCCCTGAATTTCACAAAGCTGCCCTATGAAATTCAGGGCTATGTGTTGCTGTTTTTTTCTTTTTTTTTTTTAAGCTGCCCTGTGAAATTTGGGGCTGCATGTTGCTTTTTTTTTTTTTTTTTTAAGTAAAATAAATATAGCAGCAGTCCATTCATTTTATGCTGCTATTTAAAAATTCTTAGCTGGTCCCATTGTTTATCTATAATAGGATAAAACCCAAACTTCTTAGTCATGACATGGAGCTCGTTACCATGAAAAGGCGACTCAATTTGCCTCTCCCTATCCTGTTTCCCACCACACCAAATCTTTCTCTGTGTGTTGGGCGCTCCTATAATCTCTATAACCCGTTAACACAAACTCTGTGACTTTACACAAATTTGTTATCTGGCAGTTCGGTGGCATAGAAGTTCAACGTGTCTTAACGAGCTAAAACCAAGGCATTGGTTGGGTTCTGCTCCTTCTGGAGGCTCCAGAGGAGAATGTTTCCTGGCCTTTGACAGCTTAAGAGGCTTCCTGTATTCCTCACGTCCTGGCCCCTGACCATCTAAAAGTCAGCGACAGCCAGTTGCGTCTTTCTCACAGGGTATCACTCTGACATGTTGTAGGAACCCTTGGAAGTACTCTGGGCCCACCCAGATAATCCAGACTGCAAAGTTCAAGGTAGACATCTCTGGGGGTGACTGACTGTTCTACCTGTCATAACAGTGTTTCTTCCACCTGGAGAGTCCCTTCTCTGCTTGGAAGACTTTTTTTTTTTTTATTTTTGGCCGGGGCTGGGCCTGAACCCGCCACCTCTGGCATATGGGACCGGTGCCCCACCTGTTGAGCCACAGGCGCCGCCCTGCTTGGAAGACTTTTACCAATTCCTCAGGCATTCCTTAAGATCCTACAGAAATGTCACCACTGGCATGAGTCCCTCTTCCCCAGTCCCTTCTGTCCCACCACCTTCTCATCTCTTTGGTTCCAAGTGCACACATCTCTAGAGCACTTATCTTGTACTGTAATTTATTTGTCCTCAAGCGTATCTCTCCAGCTAGACTGTGACTCACTGTGTCTTATTCACTTTTGCAGCCTTGGAGGCCTAACTGTAAAAGTTTGTGGTGGGAAAAGAATTAAAGTGATATTTTAATGAATAAAGACCTCAGGTGGAGGCAAAGGCAAGACTAATAAATTCACAGGGCTTCTTTCTGGAGCGTAACTTAACAAACTATTTGTGACAGTGCTTAACTGGTTACCATCACATAACTAACCAAACACCTTGTAGTTATCTTTTAGCCATTCCAGGGAGCTGTTAGAGCAAACTTGAAACCAACCATTTCCACCTTAAGGCTATTTCTAACTTTACTGTGATATGCCATGGCTTATAAAATCTAGTCACCTGGGCTTGGCTACAAAAGTTAGAAGCCAAGTTTGTCTAGTGATATTATCTGCGTAATTTCTGAATTCCAAAAATAAATAAATAAATTACACTTTCCTAACAACTCTGACTGGGCTGTGTTGGAGTTTAAAACCAAGTTGGCTTCAATACTTATTTGGTATTTCAGTAGCTGGAATATCTTGCATTTAAAAAATAGAACTAAAAAGTCCAAATTAAGCAAAATTTAAATAGCCTCGAGTATTTAAACTGCAATCCAAAAAAGGAGTTGAATAAATTAAGGACACATGAATGGGGGGGGGGGCAGGATCTAATTTTAAAGGCCCTAGTTTGCTATGAATGTCTCAAGTCACTAACAATACCACGTCTTATAGGAACTTAAAACACATGAAAATACAAATCCCGTGCCTATCAGCTGAGTGTCAGAAACCCAACAGTTAAGTACTAAACAGAAGAAATTATCACCTGTTTTTTATAACTTGAATATAAAGTCTACTTTGTTATTTTTTTCTTGATTAACAATAATAAAAGACCCTTTTCAAACTAACTCCTATTGGCTTTGTTAGCTTTAGGTTAGGGAATACGGAATTTTTGAAAGCAAGGGTAGGGTGTACATAAGATTTTGGTTAAATTTCATCGTCTTGCCTACCACTGAGAAAATATTTAGAATTTTTGGATCAACAAGTGGGCCAATTGATTGGTGCTAAACCTCACATTCACAAAAGGTAAGCTGAGGACTAGCTGCTACCTCTAGATCAGAAGAGCCCACAGCAAAGGGCAGCCTGTACCCTCACGTGGGAGTGAGGCCTAAGAACTTGAGGCCTGCTGAACAGGACAAACCACGTATACACTGCAGGTGTTCGTGGCAGATGGTAAACTTGACACATTTTTATAGAAAAGGGAAACACAGTTACTCAATATTTGTGTTTTGTGATGGGGTTTTCAAGCTTCTAAATGGATTTATGTATATACATATATATTTGTGTGTGTGTATATATATACACATTTTGTTTTTGGTGCCCTGGTGTCATTATAGCCCACAGCAACCTCAAACTCCTGGGTTCAAGTGATCCTCCTGCCTCAGACTCCCCAGTAGCTGGGACAACAGCTACTTTTAGTAAAGATGGGGTCTCACTCCTGCTTGGCCTCCCAGAGTACTAGAATTATAGGACTGAGCATATACCGGAGGTCGCAGGTTCAAACCCAGCCCTGGCCAAAAAACTGCAAAAAAAAAAAAAAAAAAGTATTTAGAAATACATTTTGTAACAATGAACATCACCAATGAGACTATGTGGCTAAAAGAGAGGACTGCAGGTCTAAATGCAAAAAGATGGTAACCCTGTTGCTGCTACTGTTGTCTGGATGGTTCAAGTCTTTCCTGTTACTAAATCTGTTACCTGTAAACATGGTCCTAGAGAACTCTGGGAAATCACACAGTGCCTGGAATCACAGGTGGGGCAATTTCAGTCTTAAAGGCTGTTTCCGACCCAATGCAAAGTCAATGCCTTTCTGAAGTCTACCAAGGTCTTCAAAACTGCAAACAAGAAGTTTTGTAAATAAGCTTAATAAATAAAACAACTGAGCCCACTGAGCCCACTAAATGGCACTTACAGAAAACAGGCTTGAGAACTTAGCTTCAGTTTGCAGGTTGAAGTAGTCCTCAACTAGAACAAGGATTAATTGTCTTGTTCCCCATTAGATCCAACAATCCTAGAAGTGTTAATGGTACCAAACGTTTTAGGAAGAAACAACAGAAGAAACACAGCAGGACCCACAAATTCCATTTTCTGTGTAAGTAAAATGTCAGAACTACATTGTTCTAACATCTGCTCTCTTGAAATGTTTTTCCATCCTGCACTTCATCCTCAACAATTTTACTATGTTCAGCATAGTAGCAACTGAAAAAAAAAGTGTTTCATCTAGAAACAAAAGTGAGAAAACTACAAAAAAAAAATCGCGGTTTTGTAATGCTGGGTTCCAGGTTTTTGATACAAAGTTAGGATAATGCAAAAAAAAAGATTGCCACAGTAACCAAACTTTTCAGTTACTAAGTCTTAAAAACGATGACAATTCGACCGTCATAGATGGTTTTCCACACTGTGAGCAAATATCGTCCCTGCAACCTTCTTCCTTTTTTTTTTTGCTAACTAACTTTATAAATCTTGCAACGTGCGAGTCAAGATTTCTTTGGTGATTAGGCTTAAAATAAATTGGTCCTGTAATTCCTTCTTTTTTTTTCTTTTAACGCCGACAAGGCCCGTTTCCCCATTTGGCGCTGGGAAGCAATTCGTGTCAACTTGCGGTGCAGTCAAATGCGACAAACTCCTCCAGTTCCAGCCGCGATGCCTGGCGCCCCCGCAGCACCGGGACGCGGCACCCTCCGGACACCGAACCCGCAGGCTCGGCCTCCCGCGGCGGCCACTACACCCTGCTTCCCCTCGGGAGGAAACTGAGGCACGGCCCACCGGGAGAACCCGCTCCCGGCGAAGGCCCCGCCGCTCTCCGCCGCCCCTTCCCCTGGGAGGCAAGTGGGCAGCGCGCAGTGGACACCGCGTCCTCCATGGGAAGGCCACCGCATGGTCCCCAGCCCTCCGACCCCGCCTCGCAAAGATCTCAGAGCCTCCAAAGACCCCAAGGAGCCGCAGCCGGGAACTGACGGCGCCTCCCCGCGCTTAGCCCTCGCCGGCCGAGCGCCGAAAGTTCCGCGGCTAGGGCGGCAATGTGGCCTCCCACCAGGTGCGCGGCCACGCGTCCCGCGCTATCCCCGCGCTCCTGCCTCTCACCTGACGCCGCCGCGCAGCTCAGGCGGCCGCCGCGCGCCCCCCGCCATGGCCGGCCCGAAGCTGCCCCGCGCCCCGCTCCGCAGCGCTTGCCACTAGCCGGCTGCCTCCGCCAGCGCCTCGCAGCTTTGCGGGCTGCGCCGCGGGCGAGCAGAGTGCGGAGCTCCCGCCCACCGCAGCGGCGGCTGGGCCGAGCATGCCCAGTCGGCGCCGGAGGATCCGGGCCGGGTACTGCCGGTTTTTTGCAGCAGCAGCGGGCGGA
The DNA here is from genome assembly GCF_027406575.1 of Nycticebus coucang. NCBI lineage: Eukaryota > Metazoa > Chordata > Mammalia > Primates > Lorisidae > Nycticebus > Nycticebus coucang. Next base: position 106,984,600 of record NC_069780.1, on the reverse strand, counting down.
GTCGGGCGACAGCGGAGACGGGGAGGAGCCTGCGGGGGTCGAGGCGGAGCCCGGGAGGGGCCTGCGGAGGAGGCGGGGCAACAGCGGAGCAGGAAGGGGCGGGGAGGGGCGGAGCTGGGGCGGGGCCCGGTGCCCTGACATGGCCCCCGGCCTGACGGTAGCGGGACTGTCACTGTGCGCCGTATCCGGCTCCCTCCGCATCATTGAGACTCGCGTCACGGGGCACAGACGGGGCTCCCCAGGCAGCTCCCGCGCCGCACACCCAACCGTGTCTGTGCATCTGCCGCGTCCCCAACAGGGGCCGCCCGGCTTGCGCGCCCTTGGTCTCAAGCGTCGAGAACGCAAAGCTCAAGACAGAAGCGCCGGAAGACACACGGCTAGACGTCCGCGGGCCTTCTGCCTGACGGGTTCCAGAAAATTTTATTTCTTATTATTTCAGTTTCTAGACTCTCTATAATGAACATTAAGTTGATATTTTGATAAGAAAAAATAAGATTATTCTAAAATTAGTTTTCAAATATCTGCAGAAGTTCCATTGCATAACCTTGCAATGCGAACGTTTTCTTCCCCCTACCTTTTATTCATTTTTTTTTAAGAAGTGAGAGAAACCCTGTTTCCGTGGCGAGGCCAGACTTCCCCACTCCTCAGCAACTGAAGCCTCGGTCTCGGCTCCTCTTCCCGCCCACCTCCTACCGCCAGGCTCCTCCTTCCACTCGCCTCCATCCCGCCCCCTTGTGCCCCTCCTCGGCTCCCGGCCCCTAATTCCGCCTGCTCCTCCTCTCGCCCTGCGTCCGCCCCCCACCCCGCTCCTCCGTTACCGAGTCGACTCCACCTCCTCCCCGCTCCCCTCTCGGTCTCCACCTCCGCTTCCTCCAGCCCCAGCTCCTCCTCCTCTCCTTCCGCTCAGTCCCTTCCCCTTCTCCCCCACCCTCGGTCCTCCTCCACTTGGCACCACCTCCGCCCACGGCCACACCCCGCCTACTTCTTCCTGACGCCTCTGCTCCTACTCATCCTCCACCCCGGCTCCTCCCCTGGGCTCTCGCTCCGCCCCACACCCTCCCCCCTTCCTTCTCCACCCGCTTCCACCTCCACCCAGTCTCCGTCCCCGCCCCCTTCTCTGGCCCCCTGCTAGTTGGAGTCCTAGGCTTCTCCATCACCAGCTTCTCCTCCTACGACTCCTCCGCTCCCGGGCCCTCCTCTGCCCAGCATCTCTTCCCGGGCTTCCCAGGACTTCCTCCATCCCAGTTCCTTTACGCCAATCTTCCGGCCACGCCACACCTCCTTCTTCCCTTCATCCCAGGATCTTCATTCGCCCCCGACTTCCCCGCCTCCTGCCCCCTATACTCTTCCTCATGCCCTCTTCGCCCCCACTTCACTCCTCCTACGCCCCGCCTCCTCTCCTGGCTCCTTCGCCTCTGGCTCCGCCTCCTACACTACTCCCCGCTCTTCCTCGGCCACCTCTTCAGTGCCTCCCCTGCCTCCTCTGCCCAGCTTCCTCCCCGGGCTTCTACTCCTAGCTGCTCTTGGCCCGCCCTCCGGCCATTGCCTGCCTCGCTCCAGAAACGTCCTCCGTCTTCATCCCTATCCTCCTTCTTACTCCCCACCCTCCTCCTCCTGGCTCCTCCCCCTTCTCTTCCTCAGTTCTCCTGCCTCCTCTTCCCCGCTGCACCGCCTCTCCTCCCCTCTGCACCGCCTCCTCCTTCTTTCTGCCCCACTTGTCTTCTGCCCTTCTTCCTCCCCTACGCCCCACCGCCTCCTCTCTGCCCCGCCTCGCTTCCTCCCCTCTGCACCGCCTCCTTCTCCTCTCTGCCCTGCCTCTCTTCCCCTCTGTACCGCCACCTCCTCCTCCCTGCCCCGCCTCTCCTCCCCTCTGCCCCGCCTCCTCCCGTCTGCCCCGCCTCCTCCTCCTCCTCCTCTCTGCCCCGCCTCTTCTCCCCGCCCTGCACCGCCTCCTCCACTCTGTACCGCCTCCTCCTCCTCTCTTATCCGCCTCTCTTCTCCCCACTGCCCCGCCTCCTCTGGGCTCCTCCCCCGTCTCATCTCAGCCAGCCCCTGCCACGCCCCTCCCGCCCTCCACTCCGCACCGCCCTCTTTTTAGATTGTGGCAATAACCCGGACCGGTGGACCATTCGCACTGCCGCGTCTGGTGGTTCCCGCAGCGAGTCTGAGCATGTTCCGCGCCGGCTCAGGATTGCTGTCCAGGAGAGAGGCGGTTCGGAGCGACTCCCAGTCGCTCTCTTCTGCGTCCCTGGCGCCCCGAGTGGAGTAGTGCCTGCGCCCGGCGTTCGAGGTCATACCTGCAGAAGTGGGACGGGAGCCACTGAGCATGCTCCGGGCGAGCGGGACCGGCGCCTGGCGCCGGGTGCCCGCGAGCGCTCGTCACGACGTCCACGCTCCCGGGCCGGGGATGCGCGACGCCGGCAAGTGGGCGGCCACCCCGCGCTGAGGCCGAGTGGCGGCGGGTGCGTGGCCTCCGACTGATGAATGAGTCAGAGCCAGGTGTCCAAATCATTTCTTAACTGGAGTCTTCTGGCATCTCGAATTACACCACACTTTAGTCAAAGTATTTTTCGGCCTTTCAAGAAAACCCTTTTTAAAAAATATTTTTTAAAAATAAAGTAGTTGATAAACGTTATTTATAAGTGCAGCAGAGCCCTAACTTTTTGCCTCTTTTATTGAATAGTAAATCTCTGTTTCCGCTCTCAAATTATCCTTCAGTATTAATTATATTCCCTTCTCTCTCCTCTCCTGGCTCCCTTTGAAATTCTTGAGAACCTGCACACGCGCTCCTGCTGCACCAGACACACTACAGGACGCGTGGGGAATTTGCTTTTAATCCTCCTTGCAGAAGAGAAGACTGAAATGGAGAAAAGTCACAGGAGAAAGATTTTACAGATTTGAACTTAGTAAACTCAGAGAGCCTCTCAGTGAATGAATTATAAATGAATGATAAACATTTAAAGTTCATAAAAAATTCTCGAGGTGTAGCGCAGTGGCTCACGCCTTAATCCTAGCCCTCTGGGAGGCCGAGGCGGTGGATTCCTTGAGCTCAGGAGTTCAGGACCAGACTGAGCAAGAGCTAGACCTCGTCTCTAAAAATAGCTGGGCGTTGTGGCGGGCTCCTGTAAATCCCAGCTACTTGGAAGGCTGAGGCAAGAGGATCACTTGAGCTCAAGAGTCTGAGGTTGCTTGAACTATGACTCCACAGCACTCTACTGAAGGTGACAAAATGAGACTGTGTCTCAAAAAAGAAAAAAAAAATTCTTGAGAGTTGTAAACAGATAGAAAAAAAAAAACACCAAAACCCCCAGAACACAGTCACTCCATGTCCCACCTGCTGGATGGTCACACTCCTTACAGTAATGATTTGACCAGTGCACTGTTAGCTTCAGGATCAGAAAGTGGTTTTTTTGTTTTGTTTTTTTTGTGGCAGTTTTTGGCTGGGGGCCGGGTTTGAACCCGCCACCTCTGGTATATGGGACTGGCGCCCTACTCCTTGAGCCACAGGTGCTGCCCCAGAAAGTTGTGAGCCTGATGTTCTTGTTTTATTGGTCTGTCACTGAGAGGAGCTCAGCAGTATGTGTAATCAATCCACAGAGTCCATTGTTCCCTCCCACTGTTTCTGTCCACAGCATAGTTATAACCTTCCTACTACTGCTCACTCCTTACAATGGCTTTTGTTTTGTTTCCTTTTCCTGTTGAAAGCCTGACACCCCAGGAGGGCAGAGTAGCCATTTAGCAGTTGACATCATTATTACAGTTCTGTCAGCCACACTTCCTGCTGGGGTCACCTGAGACTGACTGCAGGGACTGGTCAGCAGCTTCAGAAGCACCTGCAGGAGACACACCCACCCAACTTGGGTAGAATGCTCCAGGACTGGTAGCCTCTAAGAGTAGGGGGGCGGGGGGCGGGGGGCATGAATCCTGCCCCCTGTGTCTGAGAAAGTTCTACTTCACAGGAAGGACAGAGAAGGTCAGGCCACAGCCCCACGTAGCCCCTCTACCGGGTTCTTTGGTGGAGAGGTTCACAGCAGTGAGAAGGGTCTCTGCTCTCCCGGTGTGTCCTTGCTCAGTGGCCGTGGCTTCTGTGAGAGTTGGCAGAGGATAGAAGGGTCACCCGCAAAAGTAGCTGCTTGTTTCTTGTGTGCTGGACCCACAAGGCTCTTCCATGGTCACCAGACAAGCCAGGTGCCATTCCTCAGGCCTCTCTGCTCAATTCTGCCTCCTTCTGTAGGCAGGTAATGGGGTATTGGCAAGTCTGACATCCTACCTGTTCTGGAAGAGGATAGCACCAGGTTCATGACCCTACGTAAGGTTTTAGCCTTTCCTAGGAGTTAGAAAGTGCACAGCTGGAAAGCAGGTTGGGCAGAGAGTGATAGGAGATTGACATTTCTCTCCAGGCTTGTGACAGCAGAGCCCCTTGGAGATGCTGCATTTGTCTGTGCCAGGAGCATGTTCTCCTTCCTCTCACTGGGGTTGGTCACAGTGGAGATATTGGTCCTTTGGAGGTGTGTCTGCATGTGTATGGCTTAACCACTCCACCTGGAGGAGACAAGGGGATCAAAAGACATGCCTGCTATATTTTGTTGCAGTTGTCATTTTGTTTAGCTGGCCCAGGCTGGGTTCAAACCCACCAGCCTGGGTGTGTGTGGCCGGTGCTGTAACCACTGTGCTATAGGTGCCGAGCCTCTTACCATTTCTTCTAAAAAGATGTTCATGTGGCTGTCACCATCCAACTTTCCTGGCCACAAATGAGATATCCATCTTTCATCTCTTTGCCAATTTTTTTTTGTTGTTATTTATTTATTTATTTTTTTGAGACAGAGTCTCACTGTGTCACTCTTGGTAGAGTGCTGTGGTGTCACAGTTCACAGCAACCTGCAACACACGGGCAGGCCCCTTCTCTTTTTTTTTTTTGTAGAGACAGAGTCTCACCTTATGGCCCTCGGCAGAGTGCCGTGGCCTCACACAGCCCACAGCAACCTCCAACTCCTGGGCTCAAGCGATTCTCTTGCCTCAGCCTCCCGAGTAGCTGGGACTACAGGCACCCGCCACAACGCCCGGCCATTTTTTGGTTGCAGTTTGGCTGGGGCCGGGTTTGAACCCGCCACCCTCGGTATATGGGGCCGGCGCCCCACCGACTGAGCCACAGGCGCCTCCCCGGGCAGGCCCCTTCTCTGAGACCCACCAAAGCCTTTCCCCCCTGGACAGTTTGACAGCCTCCTCCCACCCTCCAGGGCTCCGATCCAGACAGTAACTCAGATTTAGTGACATGGATTGTTGGCGGGAGACAGCTGCACCCAGAGCTTTGCTTCCTGTATGTAGAGCTGGGGTTTCTTGGCAAGTGCCTGGGGACTTGCATAGGAAGGTTAGAAGAAGGATCCTCTGGGTGAAAGATGTAAACAATAGCCCTGTAGACCCTGGCTAGGGAGATGCTGAGGGGTTCCCTTTGTAAGGGATTTTTTTTCTTCTTCTTCTTATTTTTTTTTATTAAATCATAGCTGTGTACATTAGTATGATCATGGGGCACCATACGCTTGGTGGGATTTTTTTTTTTTCTTGAGACAGAGTCTCACTCTGTGACCCTGGGTAGAATGCTGTGGCGTCATAGCTCACAGCAACCTCAAACTCTTGGGCTCGGGCAATCCTTCTCCTTCAGCCTCCTGAGTAGCTGGGGGTACAGGTACCTAGCACCATCCCCAGCTAGTTTTTCTCTTTTTAGTAGACATGAAGTCTCACTCTTTTTTTTTTTTTTTTTTGTAGAGACAGAGTCTCACTGTACTGCCCTCAGGTAGAGTGCCGTGGCGTCACACGGCTCACAGCAACCTCTAACTCTTGGGCTTAGGCGATTCTCTTGCCTCAGCCTCCCGAGCAGCTGGGACTACAGGCGCCTGCCACAACGCCCAGCTATTTGAAGTCTCACTCTTGCTTAGGCTGGTCTCGAACCCCTGAGCTCACAATCCCTTTGTAAAGAATTTGACTTGGCTGGTGTTTTGCCCTGGATTCTAGAAAGGTCATATCTTATACACAGCTTGGAGCTTTGTTCTTCTAATTCATAATTTCCTCAAGAGGGACAGGATGGAGAAGTTTAGAGTTTGGGTGGCTGAGTAACCAAGCAAGCAAAGAAACAAATGTGGGAAAATAAACATTGAAGGGTGAAGTCAATACACCCTCCAGCAGTGTAGCCCAGCAGGTGGACTCTTTGCTCCCAGCCTGACAGGGAGGACACACCTGGCCACTCCACTTACCTTAAAGTGGTGCTTAGAACAGAGGGCTCCCAAGCTCTGGGGCCTCCTGCAGTTTTGCTGTGTTCTCAGCAGAAATACTCAAAAGACTTCACTTTACATCAAGATCCAAAGCAAACTCGTGGGTTGATTGTAATTTTCTGTCCTGATGATTTTCATGCCTCTCTCTTAAGTGGTTACTAGGATTAAAGAGAAGGAAAGGAAATTCTATATCTCATCTTTTCATCTTCTGGATAAATGTGACAATGAAAGTCCTGTTGTGGACATGGGCTCCAGGGCAGGCAAAGGCTGAGGAGAGGCCCCATGGTGTGGCCAAGGCAGGGAGGGAAGAGGCCAGGGATGGCAGGTGCACAGATGTCTTGAGGAGACTTACAGAGGGGAGAAGGGGGAGAATAAGATGCCAGCTGGGCAGCAGGTGGAGAGGTGGCTTTCATCTGGCAGGCTAAGAAGGCCTGCTTTAGGAGGGTGTTTTTCTCAGGGCCTCCCCCGTTAGGTGAGGCTTTGATGGCACAGGGAACAGGTTTTCCAGAGCCCAGGCCTCCCCCTGAGGGGCATAACAGTGGGAACTCAAAGGCCCAGACACGTGCAAGGGGGTTGTCACAATAGGAAAGTGGGTGTGATGCTGAAATTTCCTTTGCATGATGTCACAATTTTGACATGATCCAACCCTAGAAATGAAGTTTCCTAACAAATGAAAACTTGTTCTCTGTCACAAAAGGTGCTGTCAGCATGAGGCGGGCCCTCTCTTCCCCCAGATAGCAAATGCAGCTTCTACTTGTAGTTGCAGGAATGGTTGGTTTTGTTCTTTCCATCATGGATGAGTATGCTATGAGTAGTTTTTCTTTATTTCTTTCTTTATTATTATTATTACTGTTTTTTGTAGAGACAGAGTCTCACTTTATTGCCCTCGGTAGAGTGCCGTGGCGTCACACAGCTCACAGCAACCTCCAACTCCTGGGCTTAGGCGATTCTCTTGACTCAGCCTCCCAAGTAGCTGGGACCACAGGCACCCACTACAATGCCTAGCTATTTTTTTGTTGCAATTTGGCTGGCAGGTTCGAACCCGCCACCCTCGGCATATGGGGCTGGCGCCCTACCCAGTAAGCCACAAGTGCCACCCAGTTTTTCTTTATTTATGGATCATGTTGTATTGTAACCGCGATTATCTGGCTGAGTAAATAGATTTTTTAAAATTTGGCCTACACATATACAGGGTCTGACAATAAGTTAGGTCATCTCAGAAAGGTGGTCCTGTGCTTGCTTCAGCAGCACATATACTAAAATTGGAATGATACAGAGAAGATTAGCATGGCCCCTGTGCAAGGATGACACGCAAATTCGTGAAGCGTTCCATATTTTTATGTTTTTTTAAACTGTTACAATAGGGAAAACCTCTATTTTTAGTTAGGCACTATATTTACATGGAAAAAGATCTCATTTAATCCTCACATGGTGGTGTGAATTATGTACTGTTATTAACCTCATTGTATAGATAAGAAAACTGATTCTCAGAGAAGATAAGCAACTTATTAACACCAATATTTTCCTCCCTAATTCTTACCACCTCCACCCTTGATAAGAACAGAAAAAGAGGAGGGCTACAGCTGGGACTGGATCTTAGTATTTGATTATTTAAAATGATGATTTCTGAGTCTCAAACCCAATTATTCTCTTGTATAATAAAATTTCTTCCCATAAAAAAAAAAAAGAAAGGTGGTCCTTTCCTTTGGGAGCTACGCACCCACAGCAGTGCCTAGTCCACCCTTTCAGAGCAATTTTGGGACTCTTTCTGCAGCTTCTTTTTTTTGGGGGGGTGGGGTGGGGTCTTTTAAAATCTAATATATCATGGTTTTGTAAATTCTGTTGAATTCCATGCTGGACAGTGGTGTTAGGGCTTTGTGCCACAGCACAGTGGAGGCAGGCATTCTAAGTTAAGATCAGATCAGTTTTGATCTTAACTTATAATTAAATTTGGTTGGTCTAAGATGCCATTCACACTTTGGCCTCCAGTCTTTGTGGCACTGGTTCTTCTTTTCCTTCTGTTGACATGCTGCAGCTCTGTCACACACGTATGAGTCAGCCAGCAGAAAGACAACCATTCATCCCTGTGAGGTCTGAGAGAGAGCAAACAACAACAATGACAACCTTAAAATAAAAACACAAACAAAAAGACAAAACCACTAATAAGTCCAGGATGAATGTATGGTTAAATGTATGAATAATTGTGAACTGGTGTCATTGTCATCGTCACTGCTCATGGGCTCTGTCTTACAGTAGGTAAGCATATCTGCTATCCATGTCAGTGAGCATCCCTTGTTGCCTTATTTCCTTCATTTCGTTTTGTTTCATTTCATTACTTTATTTTATCGAGACAGAATCTCATTTTGTTGTCCTGGGTAGAGTGTTGTGGTGTCATCATAGCTCATAGCAACCTCAAACTCCTGGGCTCAAATGATCCTCCTGCCTCAGCTTCCCGAGTAGCTGGAACTACAGGAGCCTGCCACAATACCTGCTGGTTTTTCTATTTTTAGTAGAGATGGGATCTCACTCTTGCTCAGGCGGTCTCGAATTCCCAAGCTTCAGGAATCTTGGGCTATTGCATGAATATTACATTCAATTGGCCAGGTACAGTGGCTCATGTCTGTAATACCAGCACTCTGGGAGGCAGAGGCAGGTGGATCGCCTGAGCTCAGGAGTTGGAGACCAGCCTGAGTGAAAATTAGACCCCCGTCTCTACTAAAAATAGAAAAACTTGAGGCAGGAAGATTGCTTGAATCCAGGAGTTTGGAGGTTGCTGTGAGCTATGGCACCACAGCATTCAACCTAGGGCGACAGACTCTGTCCCAAAAAAAAAAAAACAAAAAAAAAAACAAAAAAAAAAATTACATTTAATTACATTAAAGGCCCAGTGTTGCTTATTGCCCTTGGGAACCCACTGGACCCTTATTCTGAGGATACCTGAAAGGCAGAACAGCCAAAGGCCACTCTGCAAGTGTGTCCATCTTAAAAGAGACCAACCTGTTGTCTGCTGGGAAATATACTCCTCCTTACCCGATTTGCATCTGACAGTGTGGGGCTGTTTGCATTTGGCTCTTTCCATTCTCAAGGTCTTCATCCGGCTTCCTGTCTCTTATCTTTGCTCGTGTTTATGCAACCACTGTCTCTTTTTCTTGAGAGTGTTATTTGCTTTTCTTCTATGATGTCACGTGTGGGGAGACTGACGAGGAAACTGGTAGGGAGCAAGGAGCCAATGTCATTCCTGGGAGAGTCCAAGAGACTTAGGAGGGGCCAGCCCTGCTGTTACTCCCAATTCCCAGAATAGTCTCGAAGTCCACCATCTTACATGAGGTAATCAGTCTGGCTCAGATGTGAGTTTTGTTTGAACTGCAGTTGTTGACTGGCCTGAGTCATTGAAAACGTGATCCCATAGGCAAGTCTGGAACACAGCAGTTAGATCATTCAGGGTATCTGGCTTTTTGAGGCACACTGAGTGCATCTTTGTCACATCTGTGAGATCTACCTGCAGGATGCATTTAATTGCTAAGAAACCATGTTGAGAGAGCAGCACAGCCAGCTTCAAGGAGGGTGCACTGTTCACCTATGGTCAGGACGTCTGGCCTGCTTCATGCTTCCACTGGTTCCTGGCTCCTGTTCTCCACAACCAGGGTTGAAGGTAAGGGAAGAGTGTGGTGGTCACTTGCTAATGCACTTAGATACCCCACGACCTCCTGGCCCCTAGGGGTGTTGGGGCCGAGAGGCTCTCCGGTCCTCTCATTGTCTCAGAGCCTGGTTCCCCTTTTAGCTGCCCCTGGGTCTGGAGGTGAGTTAGAGCAATAAGCTCCTGGACAGAGGCCTGGGCAGGAAACAGGAACTTAGAAGGGGGTGTGTACATTTATTTCATATGATTTGTCGGCTAATAGCAACTTTTTAATGCAATCAGTGTCTTTAAGAGCATATTGAGAGTTTGGTGGAGAGAATGTTTTTAGTTTGTTGCAGTAACTGTCAGACTGTACCATCCTGAACATTAGGATGACTGTATATCACCACTAGATCTAGGAAGTGGTGAATTAGGAAATGTATGAGCTTCAGTATGATTTGCTTTTAATGTTACTGTAGAAAATTAGCCACATAATTTGTGCATTTTAGAATGGATTAGATGCAATACTTTGGACCAGTGAAACTGATATTGTGAATAAGTGGGAAAACCAAATCTAACACATACATTTTAATTTATTATAAAATAAACATGCCTGATTTGTCTAACAATTTAGGAACGTTGCATAATTTGCTGTGACAGTTCATTTATAAAATAACTAGCATGTCTGTCTTAAAAAAAAAAGAGCCATAAAACAAATTGGAGAGTGACTCTCATCCCATGGTTTATTGAAACATTAAACACGATGAAAGCATCTTCAGTGACAGGATTGCAGCATGGAAAAATACCAGCAACAATAACAATAAAATGAATTTTACATTTTTAATCAGTCTGAGGACTTTTTATGGACACAAAATAAGTGACTTTATATTTATCTGGTACAACATTAAAATTGTTTTGTTCTGCAAATTGCATTTAATGTCTACTGCCTACCTTTCCAAACTAGGGTTAAGAAAGACCCTGGAGGAGAAAGGACACATACCATGTGCATCCAGGTATTATCCTGCAGAGAAAGGTACTTGCTAAATGCCTATCAATGAAAATAGAAAACTCAGTGATTTACATAGTTTTTAAATAAACTGGTCAAATGAACTGTCTTTATTTATATAAATTTACCGTAATTACCAAGTGGAGTTTGCCATTTTGTTTTCGATAGGGTGTGCCACAGTTTGCATTTCCCTCCACAACTCACACTGACCTTTAGTTATCATTGTGAGGGTATTGAGAGGTGAAACTATTAAGAGGTGATCTGCCCTGGAATGGATTAACATTCTCACATGAGTGGGTTTGTTATAAAGGTGAGTTTGGCCCTGTCTTGCTCTTCTGCTGTGGGTTGATGCAACACACAGGCCCTCCCCAGATGCCAGTGTCCTGCCCCAGGTCCCTGTCTCCAGAACCATGAGCCAAACAGACTCTTTAAAGGTTACCCAGCCTGGGGTGGCACCTGTGGCTCAACGGAGTAGGGCGCCGGCCCCATATGCCTAAGGTGGTGGGTTCAAACCCAGCCCCAGCCAAAAACTGGGTTCTTTGAGACAGAGTCTCATTCTGTCACCCAGGCTAGAGTGCTGTGGCATCATAACTCACAGCAACCTCACTCCTGGACTCAAACGATCCCCCTGCCTCAGCCTCTCAAGTAGCTGGGACTATAGGCACCTGCCACCATGCCTGGCTAGTTTTTCTATTTTAGTAGAGATGGGGTCTCACCATTGCTCAGGCTGGTCTCAAACTCCTGAGCTAAGGGATCCACCTGCTTCAGCCTCCCATAGTGCTGGGATTACAGGTGTGAGCACCATGCCCGGCCTGAAAATTAACTTTACTATTTCTCTCTCTCCTTTTTTTTTTTGAGACAGAGTCTCACTTTGTCACCCTTGGTAGAGTTTCCTGGTGTCATAGCTCACAGCAACCTCATACTCTTGGGCTCCATTCTCTTGCCTTAGCCTCCTGAGTAGCTGGGACTATAGGTGCCCACCACAATGCCCAGCTATTTTTAGAAACAGGCTCTCACTCTTAATCAGGCTGGTCTCCAACCAGTGAGCTCAGGCAATGCACCCACCTCTGCCTCCCAGAGTGCTGGGATTATAGGTGTGAGCCACTGTGCCCAGCTCAAACTTTACTATTTCCCTAGGGTGAATGAAAACGTAAACATTTTAAAAATGAATAAGACTTTAGGAGTTTGTACCATACAAGTCTCAGATAGGAAGACAAAATATATATTCAGCTTAATTGCAAAATCAGTATTTAGATATATTTCCCACCATGACTTTGCCTAGTCTTCTTAGTCTGCCAAGACACATCTTGATGATGAGTTGACTTAATAACTACAAATATTGTTTGGTATTCTTCCAGGTAATTAACTGGATGAACAGGTTTAGTTAACATTGCCCTGAGGCAGGAGGATCTCTTGAACCCAGGAGTTTGAGGTTGCTGTGAGCTATGATGCCATGACACTTTACTCAGGGTGACAGAGTGAAACTGTCTCAAAAAACAAAAACAAAAACAAAAAACAAAAAACAAAACATTGCTCACAAAACTTCAGGTCATAGTTTGATTAAATAATATTGTATTTATAATTTCTTCTAAGTGTGAGTTATCTTACAACTCCACGTGAGGTTGGAACCAAACATCTCCAGTAGCCCTCCTGCTGGCGTTTAAAGACCAGTGTGGGGAGAGGCTGCCACCTGCAGGTCAACCCTTGCTGCTTTGCTTTCCATTTCTGATCACTGTGGTTTCCTGACAGCCTGGGGTGAGATGTGCTTTGGACAATCCATTATACCAACTCTGGAACTAGGTTGTCACAGATTGCTGAAGCTTGACCATCCTGACAACTGTCATTTCCACAAGGCTTCATTTCTGTTCTTACCCTCTGATGACTATTGGTGACTTTGTGGCTGCATATTTCCCAGCCTTGGGGTTGCCCAGGCTTACTTTCTCTGCAGCTGTGAGCCAGCCTGTCTACAAGTGAGAGCCTACATGTTGCTGAACCTGCTGCTTGGCCACATTCCTCTGCCCCTTCTTTCTCTGACCACTGCATCACAAGCATGCTGGTAATGTCCCTTTGACCCTTTCTCAGCCCTGGCCTGAAGCTGCCCCCCATTTTGTGGCCAGCCCTTTGCCTACCTAGTCTTGGGTCATGCATCACTCTGGTTATCCTTAGCTTGTCTGCAAAGTGACATAGACTTGAAGTATGACTCTAGGGGACAGACAACATGAGTTTGAGTCTTCCCTTTACTCCTGATCACCTGTGTTACAACCTCCCCAAACCTCAGTCTCATTTGTAAAATGGGACGCTTTTGCTTTCAGCCGTGTCATGGTTCCTGCATGCAAAGCACTTGGCTTCATTTTCTTGGTTTTGAGACAGAGTCTCTGTCACTCTGGCTAGAGTGCTGTGGTATCATAGCTCACAGCGACCTCAAACTCCTGCGCTCAAGTGATCCTCCTGCCTTAGCCTCCTGAGTAGCTGGGACTGCAGACACTGTCACTACACCCAGCTAACTCAGCTTCCCTCTTGTTACTCATAAGCCTCATGCATATATGACTCTACTACACACATCTGCCTTCAGTAGTTAGATTCACCAAGATAGATAGGACTTTCTCCCTTATCTTTATTGCCAAATTCATTTGTAATCTTCATTTTCTTCCTTCATGTATTTTGAAGACCTCCTTGATTGGAAAGTTGGGCTTTGCAACCTGGGGCTCAGAATCCAGTATCTGACCACTAGCATGACAGAAATTGTCTGCAGTCTGCAGAGAAATGCTCCTGAGTCCTCTGAACACTTGAAGTTTACCCAGCTTCACTTGTCTTTTACTGAGTCTGTGCTCTTTAAACTGGACTTTGTGTCTGCAGGAGAGGAGTAATAATTATGACTACTTCAGTAAGCAAGAGCAAGGAGGCAGTTAGTTCGGTAAGTGTGAATTGAGACTACAGGAGGGACCTTGAGAAGTACTGGGGATATAATACCCTGTTTCCCTGAAAATAAGACAGTGTCTTATTTTAAGGTGTGCTCCCAAAGATGCGCTAGGTCTTATTTTCAGGGGATGTCTTATCTTTCCTGTAAGTAGGTCTTATTTTCGGAGGATGTCTTATTTTCGAGGAAACAGGGTAACACCAGGAAAAGAGCTCGTGCCCAGAGGTAGTTCACAAAAATATCTCATGCGTTTTAATCCCAAGTGTCCTGGCTGTTTATTACCTAGTGTCACATTTGGATCTCTCAAGATTTCTTTTTTACCCTTCTTGGTCTTATGGGCTCTTTGAATTGTTGGAACTTCTCCTGTTTGCTTTTGCTGAGTTGACAGGAAGGCCCACTGGGTGGGTCTCTGGCCATCCTGAACAAGCTCTGTTCAGAGTGCAAATTATGCATTTGGGGAGCATGCTCATCTTTCTAAACACAGCAATTGGCAAGTTCTCGCTATGTGGGAGGTGTTCTATGAAGATGTATTTTCATCATGAAAAGAGTTTTCTATTCAGGTGCCATTTAATTTCAACATACTCAGTGAGATTAAGCGAGATGGTGGGCAAGAGGGAGACTCAGCCCACCAGCACTGACATCCCCCCTCTTTCCTAAACACTGGGGAAAGTAAAAACAAGAAGGATGAAGTAATGGGGCAAAGATTAGTTAAAAACAGGATTAGGCCTCTTTGGTGGCACCACTGGCACCTTAGGGTCCTGTTGACTCCATTGTTCTAAAAAAATATTTTTCTTGCTGAACTAGTTGACTAGTAACTGTTATTAACCGTAAGTGCCATAAATTTGCTTCTGTACATATCGATTGTATTGTTTTTTAGCCTGCATAAGTCACCCTATAAAAATTTTGTTCCCAAGCTGTTCATCACTGCTCTTCAGACCTTAGAAGGCAGTCAGGCTGGCCAGTCTTAAAAAAAGCTCCAAATTGGCTTCTTCGATTTGTCTGGTGGTCTCATCTCGCATACCATAACACTAAGTTTGGGAAGGGCAGAGACGATGTACGTAATTTGGTATTCTTGGGAGGAAGGTGGTGAATGAGGTCTGGAAACTAAGACTGACTCAGGAAATGGCATCTGTACTTCATGTTTTTTAGGCCTGGAACTCAGCATCAGCCTCAGGTCAGGCTGGCAGTTGAAGCACTTAGGGAAGGATGTTTGTAACAACTTATTTTTACTTACAGAAGAGCTGCATCCCCTTATCCACTATTCAGTAAAAATGTGTATGGGACAAACCTGGTCTATAACCTCATGGCCTAGAGAGATTTTTTTTTTTGAGACAGAGTCTCACTGTGTCACCTCAGTAGTGCCATTGCATCACAGCTCACAGCAACCTCAAACTCTTGGGCGTAAGTGATTCCCAGAGAGATATTAACATTTTTATATACAGCACCAGGTACTTTACAGTGAACACAGCCGTGTGAAATTCTTTCTCTCCATCCTAAATCCACTCCAAATTCATATAACCACCACAGACTGAGTCGCCAGCGACCTCTGCATTGCACAATCCATTGTGCCAACTCTGGATCCCTCCTGGCTTCCAGAGCTCCACACCCTAGCTCTTTCCACCTGCTGGTTCTTCCTCAACCTGCTTCCACTATCCTTTCCCACAAGGGCTACCCCAGCAGCTTTAGAAGGGGAGGTCTGGGCCTGGGCCGCTGTCCTGACTTGTGAGGCTGGTGTAGCTACTCCAGAACTTTAGTTGTTGGAAGAATTAACATTTCACCCAGCTGTCTAGGGAAACCACAGAACCATGACGGAGATATTTGCATGCCCAGGGGATAGTGTAAATGGCAGTGACATAAGCTTCCTAAGTCTTCCCAGGAACTTATAACTTTAATATTGCTGACTCTTAGACCATCATGGCAATTTGTTAGATGCTGACAGAAACAAAATACGACCTTGTGTGGGTATGAGTGTGCTCAGCACCTCACCAGGGCAGGAAGATGAATGTGGATGATGATTGGGGGGCAGGGGAGGGAGGAAGGTACTCAGTGCTTTTATGTTTTTTTTTTTTTTGCAGTTATTGGCTGAGGCCGGGTTTGCAACCGCCACCTCTGGTATATGGGGCCGGCGCCCTATTCCTTTGAGCCATAGGCGCTGCCCATCAGTGCTTTTATTTTATTCCTTATACTTTCTGGATTGCTTGAAAATTCTAGAATGAGCATATATTATTTTAGTAATGAGATGGGGAAAATATTAAAGATTTTAAAAAGAAAGAAAATAATTAAAAAAAACCCCTGAATACCCCAAAGGTTGCTGAACATTTAAATTACATAATTGATAAGAATGTGTTTTAAAAAATCATGTATTAGGAAAACATACGGTAGTAAATTTTCCTAAAAAACCCCCACAATCTCTCGTCCCTACTTAGAATTAACAGGTCTGATGCCGTTAGGTAAGTTTAGCTTCAGAATTTTATTTTAAAGGGATTTCTGTGGCATAACATAATGTCTATGGTATTCTTTATTTTTTTTTTTGAGACAGAGTCTCACTATGTCGCCCTCGGTTACAGTGCTGTAGCATCACAGCTCACAGCAACCTTAAACTCTTAGGCTTAAGTGATTCTCTTGCTTCAGCCTCCTGAGTAGCTGGGACTACAGGCGCCTGCCACAACACTTGGCTACTTTTTGGTTGGAATTGCCATTGTTGTTTAGCAGGTCCAGGCTGGGCTCGAACCCACCAGCCTCGGTGTATGTGGCTGGTACTCTACTCACTGAGCTACGGGCACCAAGCCATCTATGGTATTCTTAATAAAAATCATTTATAATGGTCAAATCACAACAGTTTTTGTTCTCATTAAATTTTTCTAAAAATAGAAAAAGTACCCATTATATACCATTTTGAACTTAATTATTTCCTTAAATTTTCAAAATAATATGGCATAAAATATTATTTTCAAAGAAAATTTATGGGAAATTATAAAGCAACTACAGAGTTCTTTACAATAAGATCCAAGATAAAAATAAATTTTGTAGATTGAAAATCAATCAAAATTCATAACAGACTCATATTTTGGCAATCTGATGATTTAAAGGCACTTTAAAAGTTGTCTCATTGAACTACTACAGATACGTATGAGGAAATCTGATCTGTAAGTCTAACACCAATGATCATGTCTTCCTGCAAAAACATTGAAATAATTTATTGGAAAAATCCATGAACAGTATGATCAGTTTGATTCTTTTTCATAAATATTCTTTTATAAGTTGGGCTAATATCTTGAAGGCCTAAAATAGAAAAAAGATAAGAATTACTTAAATTAGAATTTTACTTTGGAAAAGCCTGTTCTAACTTTTAACAATTCAAAGTGTCTGCTTGAGGTTGAGATGAGGCAATGAAAAGTAAAGTTTTTTTTTTTTTTTTTTTTTGTAGAGACAGAGTCTCACTTTACCGTCCTCAGTAGAGGGCCATGACGTCACAGGACTCACAGCAACCTCCAGCTCTTGGGCTTTCATGATTCTCCTGCCTCAGCCTCCCGAGCAGCTGGGACTACAAGCTCCTGCCACAACGCCTGGCTATTTTTTGGTTGCAGTTCAGCCAGGGCTGGGTTTGAACCTGCCACCCTCGGTATATGTGGCCGGCGCCCTACTCACTGAGCCACAGGTGCCACCCAAAAAAAGTAAAGTTTAACATCAGCTTTATGTGGGCAGGATGCTGTCAACGGCACTAAAATATCCAGATGGAAGTACGTCAGATTCCCAGAGTTTTCTTTTTGCTTTTATAGCCCTCAAGATGGTCATTTTCTATTTTACTCAAAATATAAATTATTTTAAATTTTCATAGAATCTCTCACTGCACATATATTCTCTGTAGTTTCAATAATCAACTCTATTTTTGTAAAAGCAGAGGATACTCATAAAAAGTGTATTTAGTTAAAGGTCAATAAAGATGACCCCACAAACGTCCACCTCCAAGGATGAACACCAACTCCACCCTTCTTGTTTGGTTTTCCAGATACACAGTCCTTAGGATGTTGTTGTGCATAAAGCTAGATTGTGCTTCATTTCAGAGAATCATTCTACTCGACCCTGCTGACACCTTCTTCTTCAGAAAGGGAGACTGAGGCTGTCTGGATTTGGCTCACGAAAATCCAAGGAGGGAAACAGTTTCCTTGTCACATGCTGGTAATCTCCCAGCATTCTTCTTAAATTCTGAGAGATTATTCAGCAAGACAAACTTTAATTCCACCGTAGACTCAACTGTCTACAGGAGTCTAGGAACAAAGTAAAATGGGCCTTAGAGTAGCAGTTCCTGACGGGTTAATCAGTACCTGACTTTTAGAAACTTAAGTTTCAAAGACATGAAGTGATGCTCTATTTCAGAGTGGACCAGGGCACTCTGGAGACTGTGTACTCACCATATCCATCTGTTCTGGAGAGGCTGAAGAGAAGGATACTCTCACATAAGGGCTGGGAGCTGAGCTATTGTTGTAGAAACCGTTTCCAGGAAGCAGTAATATCTAAGAGATTGTGTGGGAAATGAGTAATGTACTATTAAAGGAAAACTAAAAGAAAATACAAATAAACCTAATCTGAGTGACGAAGGATGAAAAATTGTGTATATGTGTATCATACAGTGACACAACTAAATACCTAGAAGCTGGAAAATATTTGCAATTACATGGCAAATGCCATCTCCTCCAAATATGTAAGGAAGCCCCAGAAACGCAGAAGAGAAACACTCAAATTCTAGCTGTAATGCACAAAAGAAACCTTACTAAAGACATAGAAATAATCACAAATGTTTAACCTAACTAGAACAGTAACATAAATTCAAATAATGAGATATCACTTTTAAGTCACTGACTTTGAAAGTGAGTTTTAAGCTGGGACCTGACAGGTAAGTAATTGTTAGCCAGGGGAAAGTGGGAGCAGTATCTGAGAGAGAAGGCCCCGAGATGGGAAGAAAACAGGTGCAAAGACCTGAAGGGAGGTAAATAATTCAATGCAAAAGGTCACGGAATAAAAACACCAATCTCTGAACTGGGTGCTGAGAACACAGACTTCAAGATCTGTTTCAAGACAGATCAGGGATGGCCCCGAGGCAGTGACAGCTCAGACAGCAAACTCTGCAGTCCTCTCCTGGGCATTCAAACACCTGGTTCCCCAGTTCCTCTACAGTTTAGACATGGCCACATGAGCACAAGCGCTATGTGCTGCTTCTGGGCCTGGCCCACAAAGATCTCCCCTGTGTGACACAGCAGCTCCCTCCATGCTGTAGCCACCCTGGTGTCCATATGTTGAAGATGAACAGCAACAAGAGGGGAGGGACGAGGCCTCTAAATCCGGTTAGGGTAGAGCTGTATGCAGGTCTCATCTTTGAATTTTACAAGAGTCAGAAACAAACTTGTACTGTGTTAAATCTCTTGAGATTTTGCAGTTCATCTTTCATGATGGTCACCACTGCCTGGTATAATCATGGTCATCAAATGCTTCTGCTTTTGATGGTAGCTGCTTGTTATATGGTCAGACCTGGCCACTGTCTAAATCAGCATGGAGTGGGAGTGAGATGCTCTGCGGTGCTCTGGGGACAAGATTCATAGGCAGGAGACAGGTTTCTTAGTCCTCACTGATAATGAATGAACACCATCACTTCTCCCACAACCATGGAAAAGTCTCAGGACGTACTAGAAGGAGCCATAAAAGGAGAGGCGTGGTCATAATCTCTTTGCAAGATGAACAATACCTGGGTTAAGGAAGTGGCTATGAAATTGGAGATCATTTAGAAAAAATAAAGGAACATACAACAGGATATTCAGAATAAATGGAGAGAGCAGGAAACAGTCAGCAGAAGGTGAAGTCTGTGTTCTCAGCACCCAGTTCAGAGATCTGGATGGGGAGCCACTCAACAAATGTCTTTGGTGAAAATGGTACTGATAGAAAAGCAAAGACTGTACCAAATTGACTTATACCAGGATTTATTTATTTATATATTTATTTTTGAGATAGAGTCTCACTCTGTTGCCCTGGATAGAGTGCTGTGGCATCATTATAGCTCACAGCAACCTCAAACTCCTGGCCTCAAGCAATCCTCCTGCCTCAGTTTTTCTATTTTTAGTAAAGACGGAGTCTCGCTCTTGCTCAGGCTGGTCTTGAACCCCTAAGCTCAAGTGATCCACCTGCCTCAGCCTTGCAGAGTATGCGCATCATACGCGTGAGCCACTGTGCCTGGCCTATCCTAGGATGTATTTATTTGTAATAAGTTAGATAACTATTTCTTAAGTGCCTACTGTGTAGTGGGACTAGGACTAGAACAACTGCGGAGTCAAGAGCCTTGCACTCAAGTAAGAAGCCAACAGAGGAAATAACCCCCAGGCTGCTAGGCCAGGGCTGCAGTGTGGGTGGCTGTCCCCAGATCTGACTCCCAGAGCACCTTGTCTCTGGGGCTGCAGTGATGGCGGCTGTCTTCAGCTTTGACTCCCAGAGCACCTTGTCTCCGGGACTGCAGTGACGGCGGCTTTCTTAGGTCTGACTCCCAGAGCACCTTGTCTCCAGACCTGACTTCAGAGCACCCACACTGGGCTGCAGTGAGGGTGGCTGTCTTCAGATCTGACTCCCAGAGCACCTTGTCTCCAGACCTGACTCCAGAGCACCCACACTGGGCTGCAGTGAGGGTGGCTGTCTTCAGATCTGACTCCCAGAGCACCTTGTCTTCAGACCTGATTCCAGAGCACCCACGCTGGGCTGCCGTGTGGGCGGCTGTCTTCAGATCTAACTCCCAGAGCACCTTGTCTTCAGACTTGACTCCAGAGCACTCACACTGGGCTGCAGTGAGGGTGGCTGTCTCCAGACCTGACTCCAGAGCACTCACACTGTGCTGCCGTGTTGGCGGCTGTCTCCAGACCTGACTCCAGAGCACCCACAGTGGGCTGCAGCGAGGGCGGCTGTCTTCAGATCTGACTCCCAGAGCACCTTGTCTTCAGACCTGACTCCAGAGCACCCACACTGGGCTGCCGTGTGGGCGGCTGTCTCCAGATTTGACTCTAGAGCACCTTGTCCCTGGGGCATCCACAGCACGTTGCCATCATCAGTTCAATCTGTTCTCTAGTATTTACTGCTTCAAACCAGTGATTCCAGAAAGAAACCTCAGTGTTTATAAAAGATTGACAAACAGAATGGAATTAATTACTGTAGAAGGTATAATTTATTTGGTAAACTGGAAAGCTATGCAGAAAAATATTCAAAGTTTTCAGCTTAATCAATGCCCCCAAATGAAATCTAGGTAGACTTATAATTTTATAAATACAAAAGGAGGAAGAGAGGAAACCTAGGAAACATTCTCATGAGCTAATTATCAGGACACAAACTTTTCCGGGTAATTTTAACTATGTAAAATAATTACATGCCAAAACACTAGAAGAACATATACAAGCATTTCTAGAAAATATACCTCTAATGGTCACAAACTAGGTGGTAAAATTATGGGCTATTTAAAAAATTTTCAATGTGCTTTTATGCATTTTCTGAGTTTCCTATCATCAGTATACTTTCATACCTAGGAAAAGAAAATCCCTCCATTTTAGGTAATAACAGCTAGTACTGCAGAGCATTTACTGAGAGCCAGGTTAGTCTAAGTGCTCTGCACAGTGGGCTCATGTGACCAGCACAGCACCCTATGTGGGAGGGATTCTTTCTGTGTCTGTATTTTAGGCAGAGCCCCAGGAGGGAAATTCAACCGAGGCTGCACCCCCAGTAGGGGCTGGAGTTAGTGTGGACTAACAGCTTTAGGAATGATTGCACTTCTACTGATTGATGGCAGCTGAATTATGTGACCCCAAAATGTATGAGATGATGTATCTAATCACTGGCACATTATGAGTTGGATGTTGTGCAACAGAAACATCCCTTGGCTTGGTGCCGTAACTCAGTGGTTAGGTCCACATATACTGGAGCTGATGGGTTTGAACCCGGCCCTGGTCTGCTAAACAACAATGACAACTATAACAAAAAAATAGCCAGGCATTGCGGCTGGGGCCTGTAGTCCCAGCTACTCGGGAGGCTGAGGCAAGAGAATCGCTTAAGCCCAGGAGTTGGAGGTTGCTGTGAGCTGTGTGAGGTCATGGCACTCTACCAAGGGCCATAAAGTGAGACTCTGTCTCTACAAAAAAAAAAAAAAAAAAAAAAAAGAGAACTGCTTAAGCCCAAGAGTTTGAGGTTGCTGTGAGCTATGACGCTAAAGCACTCTACCGAGGGCAACATAGTCAAACTCTGTCTCAAAAACAACAACAACAACAACAACAAAAAAACAAAAAAAATCTCTTTCCATGTTATTGGAGTAAAAAATTAAAGACAAAGTGTAACTTTTCTCAAGGCTTCACCATCCCACCTTTGGCTTTACCTCTTTCTTGATGGCTTTTTCTTCAATCAGTTCTGTTACATCAGAAATGCCTTTAATTTTAATCCACAAAAACATCCCGGCAGTAGGAACGTGCCATTCTGCCAAACCTGTGAACAAAAGCAGAGGACAGACATCGTCTGAAGGAAAGCATCTTGGATGCCAGCATGGATGCCATTAGATAACCCAAGCACAGTAATATCAGCCAGTGTTTCCAAAAAGTTCAAAAAGGGACAGCACTTTTACGAACAATTCTAGGAACCCCGAAAATTGATGTTCTGTGTTTTATTTCCAGGAGTCAGTGTGGGTGATGGAGGGGTGAGAGGTGGGGACATTGTCACTGTTGTGGCACACATGTGACGGGGCAAGCACATTTGTGATGGGGGTGGGAACATGTGTGATGAGGCCAGACAAACAAGGCTGTTTCAATTTTAGAAGAAGCTTCTTTAATTCTTTCTCGAATCTCTCAGTGTCTCAATAAATCTTATCAGTTACATAATAGTTTAGAAGTCACAAGGATTAGAATTTTTATCAGAATGCAATCAATTAAGCAAAGTTGTTATTCTTGCCTCAGGAATTCCAGAAGCATTTACAGGCTTTCTGTTTGGTTGAATATCAGAACAGAGAAATCAAGAAGAAAGCATAATTTGATTTCACTATCTTTTTTTTTTTTTCCACATGCAAAGACAAATCACTACTATCTTTTTTAAAAAATAAAATTTGTTCTTGTTTCAAACATTTTCCTTAGGACTACTCTCTCTGCAAGAGGTAGAATGGTACCTTTTAATTTTTTTTTATTTGGAGACTCTCATTCTGGAGTCCAGCTGCAATGGCATCATTTTAATTCACTGTAGTCTCAAACTCCTGGGCTCAAGTGATCCTGCTGCTGCAGCCGCCCAAATATCTGGGACTACAGGTGCATACCATCATGCCTGCCTAATTTTAAAAAAGTTTTCATAGAGACAGAGTTGCTCTGTTGCTTAAGCTGGTCTTGAGGATCCTCCTGGCTGGGCCTCCCACAGTGTCAGGGCTACAGGTATAAGTCACTTAGCCTAGGCTAGAATAGTACTCTTATCAAAAAGTAAGTCTATTCTGGCTAGGGACCCATAGCACAGTGGCTATGGCGCCAGCCACGAACACTGAAGTTGGTGGGTTTGAACCCAGCCTGGGCCAGCTAACTAACAAGGACAACTGCAACAAAAAATAGCTGGGCGTTGTGGCAGGCGCCTATAGTCCCAGCTACTTGGGAGGCTGAGGCAAGAGCATCACTTGCACCCAAGAGTTTGAGGTTGCTGTGACACCATGGCACTCTACCAAGGGTGACAGTAAAACTCTGTCTCCAAAAAAAAAAAAAGTAAGTCTATTCTACAAAGACTTTATAGGGAACAAGATATGACAGAAATAAGGAATTAGTATGTTTGGTTTACTATTATTTATAACAAAGGCAATTTAATAACATAATTAAAGCCATTTAATTAATTTGACCTTGTTCTCTAACAAAAAATAAATAAATAAATCCTACAATCAAATTAGCAATCAATACTATTAGATAGAAAAAGCAGGTCAGTAATTAGAAGGCAAATATGTTGAAAGGACAGAGACTATATCACCTTCACACAGTTTAGTCAGAAAAGGAGTATTGGCTTGTTTGATAAATCCTCTTCTATTCGAAGCAAATTTTGAAATGAGTCTAAAAGTTTTAGCTATGGATGTTATTTATGTCTAAGTAAGTTATTGCTAGTTGATTTTCAGATAATTTTTTTTTAAAACGGCCAATTCTTTGTAGCAGAGAAGGGTACACGAGAAATAGGCAGACTTGCACCAGGGTCTGCAGAATCTGATTTCTGGGATCATTCACAGGGTAGCATTTCCTAGGTAAGCACACTCCTGGAATGCAGACTGCTGGTAGCATGCAGTTCATCACCTACTCAAATGGGTGCTGTTCTTATTCAGGCAAGTGTGTGCCCCACTCACCACTGAGCCACCTGTCTGCAGCTGCCAACACTGCATCTCGCTGGCTCCTGTAGAAATCAATAACCCTGTAAGAGAAAACAGTGGAAAGGATGTGCTCAGTGTACTGATTGCAGAAAAAAAAAAAAAAGCTCTGGAGTCCAGGTTGTAAGAGTTTGTTTTCTGTCTTAATTGTAATAAAATGTTGACTGGAGATCAGAGTGTATTTGCTTGACTTGTGTGGTGACAAAACTTTTCTGTTTTTCTTCCTTCTTGTAGAATAACTTCAAAGTGAAAAATAATAAAGGAAAGTCCATTTCTATGCAAAATATGGAAGTAGGAGAAAGTAGCAGGATCAATCTTTGTGACTAGTTGTCTATGACAATGGTTATCATCTGCAGGGCAGGAGAACACTTAGAATCAAAGAAAATGCCACTGAAATGAGGAATTACTGAGCTGGGAATGAGGACATCCTGTCTCTCTGACTTATAAATGACTCAGGAGGCAACACATTTCACATAACTAAAGTAATGCATCCCTTGCACCAATATAATCTTTACTTAGGAAAATTATGTTTTCACTCATCTTTGCTTGAGTGAAATCCTATGCTACGTACATGCCCCTCACAGGTGATTATCAAATAGGTATGTGCATGTACAGTTTACCCTGTAAATCAATTAAATGGTGAGTTACATTGTGAACCCTAAGCTGGTGGGAATTTTGGATCACCTTAGGTGTGGGCAGACACTGCTTTCAAACCGTAACTTGGAAGCTCCTGAAAAGACTTTCTAGGTAAAGAACTAATAAAACTAATTGGCTTTTAGGGCGGTGCCTGTGGCTCAAAGGAGTAGGGCATTGGCCCCATATACTGAAGATGGTGGGTTCAAACCCAGCTCTGGCCAAAAATCTGCAAACCCCTCCTCCCCCCAAAAACAAAAAACTAATTGGCCTTTGACTTCTAAGAGACTGTTCCTACTGTCTTCCTCAGGATTAGGAAGGATGAATAAAAAACCAACATTCTGGGTCATCTGCACCATGTCCATGGAGCTCTTATTTTGTTCCTAAGTATTTTACTGAATGTTTCAGTACCTGTGCACATGAGCCAGGAAGCCTTCTTGTCCCCACCGGTGTAGAAGCTGGGATACCATAAGCTAAAGTAAATAAAACAATGACAGAAGTCATAGTTCATTCCCTAAAAATGTGATTTTTGCCAAATGTAAAAGCAAACCACTCTTGATCACACGTAAACCACTATAAGAAGATACAACAAGCTGAACCTAGCTTATATAGTTAGATTTATCATAATAATAATCATCATAATAATTATAACAGTAAAAATCATATAGTACTTGATATGTACCAATACTTACAGTATATTAAGATATACTTTAGCTAATTCACACTTCACAAATTTCTATTTTACTGATGAGAAAATCAGAGGGGTCAAGTCAACTTTCTGTAAGTCACACAGTCAAGTCTTAGAGCCTGGGTTCCATGTGCAAGCTGGCTCGGGACCCAGGCTGTCAATTATAACATTATATTGCCTCTCTCCATATAACAACACATGGTACCTATATAAAGTCATAAAATATATCTGGAGACATATCTAAAATAGAAGTTCTAGATGTTATTTATTGTTTATTCTAATCTGATTACAAAAAATCTATTTCCAAAATTGTTCTTACCTGGTTAAAAGTGCTGGGGTGTAATGATGACACTTCTGTGTGAAGAACAACTCTCTGTATCAAGGGTCTTGGACCAGTTAAAAACCCAATTCTCAGCCTACACACAGGCACAAGGCACAAGGCACATCAGCAATCGATACGTGTCACTTTCCTGTCTTTGTCAGGAAGTGGGCTGCAACCAAAAACCTAACACAGCTGACTAATTCTTATTTCAGATACAGATTTAAATCGCAGGGTACATTTATTCAAAACAAATGTGCTCTTTCATATACGATACCAAAATCCCGACCGGTCCTGCTACAACCTTTGACTAATGAATAATATCTTTGACTACTGGAGATGAATGAGAGAGAACAGGCCTATGTGAACATCAACCATTGTCATGAAAAGAACTGTGTGGACCAAAAGATGCTGGGGTGTGGTCTCTGGCTCTTTAGAGGCCAGCCTCATGTTAGGTGATTCTTACCCAGAAGAAAGGACTTTCGAAAAAGAGTCAGCTCTGATGACACGCCCATCGACATCCATGGACAGAAATGTTGGTACCCAGGACTTAAAATGGAAAACAAAAACAAAAACAAGAACCTTTGGAGTGAGAACTGTTAGTCAACACATGATCACATTGCACAGAGAGTGGGGGTGTCATTTGTGGGAAAGGCACAGGTATGCTCTTACCTTTCCTTCAGCCTGCAACACAGGACAAGAAACACATTCTCTGAAGGCATCCGCTTCTCTTCATGACTTTTCCACCAAGCACACACACAAAGTCTTCTTTATTTGCTCTAGATGCCATTATTATAAATTTAGAGAAACCTCAAAAAGGCCCACCTTGCTACGAAGGTTGAAATCCGGGATCAACAGATTTACAGGAAGAAGTCAAGAAAAACTAGTTTTTTTTTTTTTTTAATTGCAGTTTTTGGCGGGGCCAGGTTTGAACCCACCACCTCTGGTACATGGGGCCGGCACCCCACTCCTTGAGCCACAGGTGCTGCCCAAGAAAAACTAGTTTTGACGAGACCAAAATGAGAGGGGCTGGCAGCATTCACAGTTGTTCAGAGAGAAAGCACTGATCCTTGGGACCAACAGACACAAGAGGAGGAGGAAGGTGTGAAATGGAGTCAGTGTGAAATGCTGATGCTAATAGAGAACTTCAAAAGAAGGCACAAAGGAGATCAGGGCTTATGGGCGAGAGTGGGAGAGTGAGTGCAGAAGTGATGATGCTCTGGCAACCCAGACAGGGAAGTCAAGAGTTGAAAGCCGAGGTGGGTGGATTGCTTGAGCTCAGGTGTTTGAGACCAGCCTGACCAAGAGCAAGACCTTGTCTCTACTAAAAACAGAACAACTAGCCAGGTATGGTGGCAGGTGCCTGTAGTTCCAGCTACTAGGGAGGCTGAGGAAGGAGGATCACCTGAGCCCTGGAGTTTGAGGTTGTTGTGAGCTATGACGATGCCATGGCACTCTACCCAGGGTGACAGAGTGAGACTCTGCCTTAAAGAAAGGAAAAAAAAAAAAAATGCTTGTGTTTCTCAGTTATGTTTGAAGGGGGAACTGAATCCAAGCATATGTTCTTTGTGCCCTGAGAGAAAGAAAGTGATGAGTTTTGAGGAACTGGGCATTAGGTGTCTTATTGCTACTGTGTATTGTCTGTTTGAAAATAGTAATAGTGAGAAGTAGCACACACACGTATATATATGTATGTATACATGTGTGGGTGCACACAAGATGCAGGGAAAATGAACCTAAAAGTCTGTTATTTTGCAGGTAGGATCCAGCACATACAAGACAGGGTAGCAAACATGTGGCATGCTGCCTGGGATACCTTTGCCTGTATATAAAAGGGACATCACTCACTGAGCGCAGACCTCTTCTGCTTCAGCTCTTTCCCAAAAGTATTAAGGGGGCACAATGTTTTGTGTGCATGGATGCTGGCTATAATGCTTATGTCAGAGTTTTTGCTCTGCCTGTCACCAGAGTAATATTGATTGTATCCAACCAGTAAGTTTTTGTCCCCCCCCCAACATCTGCTTCTTGATTGTCCACGTCCTTTATATCCTGTTGTGCCTGTGCAACCCATCGATTAGCTCCCACTTATTAGTGAGAACATGTGGTGTTTGGTTTTCCATTCCTGAGATGCTTCACTCAGGATAATGGTCTTCAGTTCCATACAAGTTGATGTAGACGCAATTATTTCATACCTTTCTAGGGTTGAATAGTGCCCCATGGTGTATATAAATCCACTGTGGAACTGCTGGGCACTCAGATTGATTCCACAATGTTGCAGCTGTAAATTATGCTGTGATGAACTCTCAAGTACAAGTATCTTCTTCTATGAAATGACTTCTTTTCCTCTGGGTAAATACCCAGTAGTGGGATTGCTTGATTGAATAGTAGGTCTACAGTTCTTTGAGGAATGTCTATACTGTTTTCCATGGAGACTGTACTAATTTGCAGTACCACCAACAGTGTAAATGTTTCTTTCTCTCTGCACCCACATCAGCATCTGTTGTTTGTTGACTTATTAATAATGTCCGTCCTTATAGGGGTGAAGTGCTATCTCACTGTGATTTTAATTTGCATTTTCCGGAGGATCAGTGACATTGAGCATTTTTTTCATGTTACTTGTCCATTTGCCTATCATTTTAGGAAAAACTTCCGTTCTATTGTTTTTTTTTGACAGTCTCACTATGTTGCCCTTGGTAGAGTGCCATGGTGTCACAGCTCACAGCGACCTCAAACTCTTGGGCTTAAGTGATTCTCTTGGCTCAGCCTCCTGAGTAGCTGGGACTATAGGTACCTGCTACAACACCTGGCTATTTTTTGTTTGCAGTTGTCATTATGGTTTAGCAGGCGCTGGCCAGGCTCGAACCTGTGGTGTACATGGCCAGCGCCCTACTCACTGAGCTACAGGTGCCAAGACAAACTTTTGTTCTTGTCTCTGGCCTACTTTAAAAAAAAAAAAAGTTAGTTTTCTTCTTACTGATTTGATTTCATTGTAGATTCTTAATATTAGCCCTTTATCAGATATATAGTTTGTGAACATTTTCTATAAGTTGTCTATTTGCTGTTGATTATTCCCTTTGCTTATGCAGAAGCTTTGTAAGTTAATCAAGTTGCATTTATCTATTTTTGCTGTTGCTATAACTGCTTTTGGGGTCATAAATTCTTTGCTTATGTCTAGAACAGTTTTTCCTACATTTTCTTCCAGAAATTTTATGGTTTCATGACTTAACATTTAAATCTGTTATCCATCTTGAATTTGTTAAGTGTTGAGAAATCTTTTTTCATTCTTCTCAATGTGGCTATCCATTTTTCCCAGCACAATTTATTGAACAGAACTTCTTTTCCCCAGTGTATGCTGTTGTCTGTTTTGTTGAAAATTATTGGGTTGTAGGTAGATGGTTTGATATCTGGGCTCTCTGTCCTGATCCTTTGGTCTACATCTCTACTTTCATAGCAGTACCATGCTGTTTTGGTTACTGTAACCTTGTAGTATAATTTGAAGTCTAGGCAGGAGAGCAAGACCTTGTCTAAAAAAAAAAAAATGTCTATTTTATTTGATATGAGAAGGACTATACACTCGTTTGCTTTTTGTTTCCATTTGTATGAAATTCTTGTTCTCATATATTTTCCATGAGTCTGTGAGTCCTCGTGGTTTAGATGTGTTTCTTGAAGACAAAAAACACTCGGCTGTTTTCATCACCCATTCAATGTCTGTTACTTGGAGCATTCAGACTGTTCATGTTGACTGTTGGTAAATGCTGTTCCATTCATTCATCATGTTGGAATAACTGTTTGTCTTATTCTCCCTTTAGTGCTATTGCTTCATTAAAGTTATGAGCTGTAAGTTTTAGGTGTTTTCACACTGGTAGCATCTATTATGCTGTTGCATGTACAATGCACTGCTGCACATTTCTTATAAGCAGGTCTAGTAGTTACAAATTTCTTGGTGTTTGCTTATCTGGAAAAGACCTTATTTCTCCATCACTTATGAAACTTAGTTTTGCAGGTTACAAAACTCTTGGTTGGCAGATGTTCTACTTACGAAGATTAAAAATTCCCCTGGCCAGTAAGGTTCCCACTGAGCAGTCTGGTGTTACCCTGACAGCTTTCTCTTTGTACACTGGTTGCTGCTTTGGCCTTGCAGCTTATAGATTTCTGTCCCTCCTTTGACTTTGGCTGGGCTGATGAACTATTTGCTTTCAATCATCCTGGTGTTAGATGAACATGTTGTATCTGGATTTCTGAATCTCTGGCTACACCAGGGAAATTTCCCCCAGTAATCCTCCTGGATAAGTATTCCACTCTTTTCCATTTTTACCTCTGTGATATCTATACTTTATGTACTGCCTCATTTCACACATGTTCACATTTCTCTGTGTGATCAATCATGCTTCTTCATTCATTTTTCCAAATCTTTGACTGACTGGGTTAGTTTGAAAGTCCTATCTTCAAACTCTGAGGCTCTTTCTTCTGCTTGGTCTACCCTATTGTTCAAGCTTACTGCTGTATTTTGTAATTCTCTAAATGACTCTTTTACTTTCTTAAGTTCTGTTATATCCTTTTTCATGTTGTCTCTCTCTTTAGTGAGTTTTTATTCATGCTTTCAAATATTGTTTTGATTTGTGTTGGTTTTCAATCTTATCTTCAACTCCATTTATCTTGTTTGCCATCCATATTTTGAATTCTGACATTTTTGACAATTTCCTTTTCATTGAGATCCACTGCTGTGGATCTACTGTGATCATTTGGGTGTGCTGGATGGTCTTGTTTTTTCATGTTACCAAAATTTATTTTTAGTTTAGGGTGGCACCTGTGACTCAAAGGAGTAGGGTGCTGGCCCCATATACCAGAGGTGGTGGGTTCAAACCCAGCTCCAGAAAAAAAAATCCCCCAAAAAACTGCAAAAAAAAAAAAAAAAAAATTTTTTTTTTTTTTGTTGTTGTTTCTTCTCATCTGAGATCTTTTCTCTCAGCTCAGGGCTGACAGGTTTGCAGTACACCTGTTCTTCTCTGCTGGGAACTCTCCTACTTAGAGAGGAGAGGCTCCCTAGATGATGCTTTCATACCCTGCTTCAGAGGACAGACCTGCCGGGTGGGGGTGGATTCACTGAGTGCTTGCAATGCAGCTATCTCCTAGTACCCTCTTGATCCAACATGGTGCTGGGGTATGTTTGTATAGATAGCTGCCTGGTCCTCAGACAGGCACTGTGGGAGCTGCTCTGCCCAGGTCTCCCTGCGGTAGTGTTAAGTGGCCACTTGGTGAGGCTAACTAGGCTGCAGCCATAGGTGTCAAGGCTGCAGTAGTTGCTCCATCTAGTCTAGGTTTAAAGGTGGTACAGTGAGGGGCAGCTTGTCACTAGCAGCCTGTGGTGGTGAACTAGCCCGTAGCATGGCCCTGTGTGCTGGTGCAAGAGGTTGGCCTGCCTGCTGAAGTGTGGGCTTGTGGCTCATTCTGCTGGTTGGCTCTGGGGTTGGTGGGGGTGTAGCCAACATGCTGGCCAGCTCACATGATTAAGGTGTGTGGCCGATGGCCTTGCAGGGAGGTGGCACTCAGCTGGCCCACAGACTGGGAAGCATAATGACTGGGATCGTGGGGCATGGTCTGCCATCAGGCACATGACCTGCAGACACTTGGGTCTCCCCTGGAGAGCGAGTTTGCAGAGCAGAGTACCCCTCCAAGGCAGCATGTGCCAGGCTGGGCTTATTCTCCTGGCTTGGGGAGCTATGGGGCTGGGCCACTGGATGGCTAGTGCTCTCCCCTCACACAGGCTCCGCCAAGTCCACTACTAAGGGATCCCTTGAGCTTCTTCATTCAAATCCCCAGGTTGGGGTGCAGCTGGCTCCAGTCACAGGCCTGTGGAAACGTCGTCTCCCCCTGTTCCCTCCCACCTGGTAACTGATGATGTTGGGGTAGGCACAATGATCTCAGTCTCCACTAAGCTTGCTCTCCAATGCAACCCCACTATGTGGTTCCCCAGCAGTAAGCTAATCAATAGGAAGACTTGTGGCGGTGGGGGACCTCACAGCTCAAGTCACAGTGTCTGCGTGGGGAGCAGGGGCCCTGGGCTCTGTCCATCATCCCTGCCTAGATGCAGGGTGTCCCCAGGTACTTTCCCATCTTGGTGAGTACAACTCTCTGTGTCCACCTCCTTCGCTGAGAGCGGCCTGTACTTCAGCTAGAGCACAGCTTCCTAATCCTTCTCCATGCTCCAGATGCTGTAGTTGAATCCAAGATGAAACCCACTTCTCATGCTGGGTATAATACTGATAGAGCTATGAGCCAGGGTGTGTAGCTCAAGAAGCTCAAGAAGTCCTGCCTCTGTCTCTCCAATAGCACTGCCCAGAGACCCGCTACTATTTTGAAGCTAAGCAATGTCTAGAAAGAGCAATAACACATAAGTTGAAAGGCACTAATCCCTTGATAAAATTGGAAGACTAAAAATTGAAGTGGGAGCATATTGACCTTAATTCAACCAGTTTCAATGTAAAGGGATTAGCTCTGACTCAGCAGCCAGGCCAACATCCAGCACAGTGCAGGCTTTCAACAACTTACAGTGACATGAGCTCACACCATCACTTACCTTGTTATACTGGAGAAAATAGTAAGGATCATCTTCTATTATGAGGAAATCATATTTTCTTGCAAGCTAAAAAGAGTTAAAGTGATACATTTATTTCTTAAAGTAATGTATATCTTAAGAATTATACAAAATTGAAATCATTTGAAATTGTAATTCTTAAATAGTATCGTAACTGCATTCATTCATTCATTCATTAAAGAATTAAGCATTTGTTGTCCTAGTCCATGAAAATAAAGAGATAAACAAGGCATCAAAGGCTCCTGTTCTCATGGAACTTAGCAGGAGAGACAGAACAGACACAACCTGCAGAGGCAGAGCAGAAGACATTTGGTGGGCGTTTTAAAGTGCTGGGGACAGCACTCTAACAGGGGACACCTGGGAGAGAGGGAGATAGCAACTATTTCAGGCTGAATCATGGGGAAGCCCTTCCTGACCAGGCTACAGCAGAGTTCAAGATAACAGGAAGAATTCAGCTGTGCAAATACCAGGGAAGAAAAATCTGGACTGAATGGCCCCAGGTGAGCAAACATTTTGGCAGGTTTAAGGGCTACAATAACCAGTGTGGCTACCCCAAGAAGATTAAGATGTAAGTCTGAGAGTAGACTGACCAGTCTCACTGCTTTAAAAGGCAGAGGGAAACTCGACTTCACTGAACTACCAGGAAGAAGCCACTGGAGGGCTATACACAGGCTCCTAGCCTGCTGTCCACAGCCATGCCAGCAGAGGGTGCTACTGGCTTTATGAGGGGACTGATTAGAGACCAGCATGAAGGGGTAGGGAGATGGTGCTGTAGAAGCCCAGTGAGGGTGGGTGGTCGCTTGGAAGGTGGGGACAATGATGGGGTGGAGAAAGATGGAAGGATTTGGGCAACTTGGTGGCATGTCCCAGGATGAACTAGATGTAGGGGAGGGGAGGAGAAGGGATAGACAGCAATAAAGGAGAACCCCTCATGATCACACTGTTTGCAGGGCTGGAGAATGTGAGTGGGTGTGGATCAGAGGTTTGGGATGGGGAAAACTGTGTTGAGTGTGAAATGCCCATGAGACGTCTGCACGCAGCTACCAAGGAGAAAGTTTGGCACAGAAGTGTGGAGCTCAAGGAAGAGGCAGGGGTCAGGCAGCATGCTGCTCTTCATTTCCAGAGTGGGATTCATGGCCACAGAACTGGACTAGGCAGTGTAGGGCAGGTATGTAAACCCAGAAGAGAACTCAGGACAGTGCCAAGGAGAGTACAAAATAAGAATAAGACAACATTTTGAATCTTCACATTTTCCAAGTGAGTTTAAGTGGTTAGTATCTTTCTTACTGCACATGACTAAGTCCTATATAATTTAACAGGGATCCGTATTTAGAAAGTTGTTTGTAGGAAGATGTTAATGTGTACAGGCACATGAAAGAGGCTTTCCAAAAGCCACATTGCTCTTTTTTTTCAAAGATTTCTGTAGAGCTCAATATGTCTGTTACTTTACAATATGACATGTTTACAGTGAAAATGACATGTTTACAGTGAAAAACTAGGTATTGTAAATACCTCAAACAGATTTTACAAAAGAATATGCCTCTTATTTATAAAGAATTCTTTGTAACCTGAATGACATGGAGTAGGAAGCAGAAGAGACAAGTTAACAACACAAATATAAAATAATAAAATCAAACGTGGGGTCAAATATTAAATAATTTAATAAAATTTAATATCAGGCCAATAATTGCTTTTTTTAAATAAGTCATCAATTAAAAAAAAAAAAAGGAAAAAAACCCCTCATAATTAATGAAAGGGCAATGATTTATTATTATGTGTAAACTGGCAAACATTTCCCTGATAAGGAAGAGAATGTACACACTACACTTACAAAAGTCAGCGAGAAACAGAAACACAACTCCATTAACACACTTTTAAAATACCTCATAGATTTCCTTTTTACGGTCACTTGTTAATGAGTTTCCAGTAGGATTG
This sequence comes from Nycticebus coucang, assembly GCF_027406575.1. Taxonomy (NCBI): domain Eukaryota; kingdom Metazoa; phylum Chordata; class Mammalia; order Primates; family Lorisidae; genus Nycticebus; species Nycticebus coucang. Next base: position 106,950,241 of record NC_069780.1, on the reverse strand, counting down.
TTGCCATTTGGGATAGTATAGAGAAATTTGGGGGTGTTTTTCTCAGGGCTCTTTGAATCTTCTGGTTTCCACTTGGAAAGTATTTCTCTGAGGGAGTCTGGGATCATTCCATGCTCGTCACTGGCGACACTGATGATGTTGCAGCCCAGTGGTTTCAGCTGTTAGGCAAAAAAAGCACCATGGTGACAAAATCCAAGTGCCACTCTTTTTTTTAAAAAAAATTACTAACAAAGAAAGTGACCATTTACACTCTTAAATATTTAACCTGCAAGGTCCTGAGGGCTGAGATTATACACACACTTTAATTCTATTGTTCCCTTGGGGTAGATTATGTTATTGATCAAAAATCACTCCTGCCCTCTCCACAGGGAGCATTACACTCCGTTTCCCATTACGTCAGGTCCAGCTGTGAGTCTGGCTGTAGCCAGTCAATTCTGGGCAGAAGTGTGATGCATGCTCCTTCCAAGCAGAAGCTCCAACATTCAGTCCATGCAGAGGGGCACAAGGGAGCTGTATGTGCAGTCTGGTTATTCTTGTATGACTGAGGCTTACAGAAAAAAATGTTTTTAAAATTAAAGAAATGCAAGCCAAAACCACAGTGAAATACTACTTCATATATGCTTGGAGGAATATAAGTAAAAAAGACAGAAAATAGTAAGTATTGCTGAACATGTAAACAAATTAGGGCCCCTATACTTTAAAAAAAGAAATGCATGAAGCAGAGGGTACAGTGCACATATTTTGCATGTATCATTTAAGATGCTCCTATTTACAGATGAATGATGCTATTTTATTTTTCAGTGGACAACTAATTCTAATGGTACAACGACTTCTTATCTATCATGAGAGATGCCTTTTATAAAAACCGTGTACTCACAATGTGAAGTGTTCCTCCATAAGTAGGTTCATTTAGGAGAATATTATCTCCGGGGTTAAGGATCATTTCAAAGACCTAACAAAAGAAGCACAGGTTAGCTTGCTACTAAACATAGGTTAGTATTGTTTTTATGCTCAGAACTCCTTTTTAAGGATTCACATAATTTTAGAGTAGGAGTTGGCAAGTTTTCAGTAAAGGGCCAAATAATAAATATTTTGTAGGTCACAGTGTCTCTTTTGCAACCACTCATCCCTGCCTCTGTAGTGAGCAAGCAGCCATGGACAACACATAAGTGAACGGTTGACCAGGTTCCAATAAAACTTTACTTACAAACTTAGGTGAAGAGGGGATCTGGCTTTCAAGCCATAGTTTTTCAACCTGTTTCTTGGGTAAGGTGAAAAAGAAATAATCAGTTTGGCTCCTAAAATTCATTTATTCCTTTTGTTGCTTCTTTCACAATTTATTAAATATATACCATAAGCCAGGGTTTTGGAAGGTACTAGAGATAAAATAATGAGTAAAATGACATGGCTCATACTCTCATAGGACTACCAGTCCATGGGAGAGTTAGACGCTAATCAAATAATTACCCAATAAATGTACCATTAAAAAATGTGAGTGATATTAAGTATAGAAGCATAAGGCTGTAAGAGCTCATTGTAGAAGATCTGGGCATTCAGGGACTTCAGGGAAGGCTTCCCTCAGGAAGTGATATTTTGGTGTCAGTGGTGACAATAGTTATATTTTGAAAAACTGATAGAATTCTGTGCCTTGAAGTAGAGTGCAAAGAGGAGAGTGGAGTGAAGTAAGACAGAGGTAGATAGAGGTAGCTAGGGTGCTTTAGCCATGTGGCAAGTAAGAATTTTAACAAGGGGATAGTTGAGGGAATCACATTGTCAGATATGCATTTTGAAAAGATCAATCTGGCTGCAGTGTGAAAAGAATAAAAGAAGGGCAAGAATGCGCATGGAAGGTTTGGGGAGTTATTGCATGATCCTGGGGACGTTTGACAAGGGTCATTTGAACAAGAATAGTGATGGGGGAATTGTAGAGAACTGACAAGTATTTAGGAAATGAAAGAAAACAGCCCATTATTATGGACTGAAGAGGAGTGAGGAAGAGGAGGTATCAGAAATGTGCCTTGATTTCTGGCCATTGAACTAGTTAGATGGTGCAGGCATCACTGCCAGTCACTGAAATTCAGAAACAAAAGGTGGTCCATATCCAAGAAAGGTGATGATCAGCTGTTCTGTGTGAAGAGCCTCTGAGACTTGTAGTGATAGTGTCACATGGCTAAGTGAGAGATGACTATATTCAGTAACATATTTGATACTACATGTTGGCTACCTTTCCCTTTCTGTCTTACCTTACAAAGACCATCTTGGCTGCCAATCGTGACACATATATCCATTTGTCCTTCACTGGGGGGATAATGGACGGTGGGAGGATTATGCAATTTTACTTGTAACTGTTTTAGCCAGGACAAAAGCTCTGGAATTCTAAAGCATAAAATGTACAGTAAAAATCATAGCAATAATAGGCAGAAAATAAGGGGTAGTTTTACACCAAGCACTTTATGCATCTGATTAAACAAATTCTCAAATGCTTTCTGCAAGTATTAATATTTCCATTTAAAAGACAGGCAAAAGATTCAGAGATTAGTAAATTTATATAAAGTCAGTCAGAGATTCTCATAGAGACCATCATTTAATCACTGAACTATGAATCTGTATCTTTTGCATTCCAAATCTGAAGTCTTTACCTTAGGTCATTCACTGCATTAATAATTCTTTGTTCCTTTTAGGATGATTTCTATGGCTACGTAGGAGCTCAGGCTCAGTAAAATCTTTTGTCACTGAAATAAGACTATGTACCTGTTACATATTATACAATTAACACATTTCTTTTCAAGTTTTTTTTTTTTTTTTGTAGAGACAGAGTCTCACTTTATAGCCCTCGGTAGAGTGCCGTGGCCTCACACAGCTCACAGCAACCTCCAACTCCTGGGCTTAAGCGATTCTCTTGACTCAGCCTCCCGAGTAGCTGGGACTACAGGTGCCTGCCACAACGCCCGGCTATTTTTTGGTTGCAGTTTGGCCGGGGCCGGGTTTGAACCCGCCACCCTCGGTATATGGGGCCGGCGCCTTACCGACTGAGCCACAGGCGCCGCCCACAATGAACACATTTCAATATCTTTTCCAATCTCAGAGTAAAGAAAGTTTTAAGCCCAAGATTTTGAGGTTGCTGTGAACCGTGATGCCGCAGCACTCTACTGAGGGCAACATAGTGAGACTGTGTCTCAGAAAAAAAAAAAAAAGAAAGTTTATAGTATATATTTCAATTTGCCTTTAAGAAATTAAAGACATTGGGGCTTGGCACCTGTAGCACAGTGGTTATGGCACCAGCCACATATACCAAAGTTGGCAGGTTTGAAGCCAGCCAGGGCCAGTGAAAACAATGACAATTGCAACAAAAAATAGCGGGGCATTGTGGCAGGTGCCTGTAGTCCCAGCTACTTGGGAGGCTGAGGCAAGAGAATCGTTTAAACCCAAGAGTTGGAGGTTGCTGGGAGCTGTGATGCCATGGCACTCTACTGAGGGCGACATAGTGAGATTCTGTCCCCCCTCAAAAAAAGGAAAAGAAAAAAAAGAAATTAAAGACATTGGAAAGTATGAAGGCAATGTATGTGCCTAGCTGTTTGTTTAGAAAAGGAACATAGACATTAAAAAATTGCCTGGGGATCCACTACTTCCTGGATCGCCCATTTCCTTTCTCCCAATTGTGCTTCTTCACCTAGCTATCTTCTTGTGTTTCAGGCTCTGTGCTCAAATGGGTCTTCCTTCCAGAAATCTTCTCTGACTCTTCCTGTCACTTAAAGTTGAGAAGCCATTATTGTGGAGTGTTAAGCAGTCAATATCCTTCCCTCTTGTGTTTAATTATTCTTGGAAAACTCTTTCCAAAACTTTCCTAGCCTTTGAACATCCAGTTAAAAAAGGTACAAGTCAACCTTATCAATGGGCCTTAGAATATTTCTTATGAAAATGAGCCAGTAAAATGAATGTTATCTATCAATACCTACCCAGCAGTCTGAGAATACTGAAGTGCTCTCTTCATAACCTCTTCTCCAAACTGGATGGTTGTTCCATCTTCCATAGTGATAATGGCAGTCTTAAAGGGGAACATTCTTGGATTTGGTAACCCACCAGCCAAAGAAATGATTGATTTTGGTGCCTTAACCAATTTATCAGCTACAATAAACACAGAAGAGAAGAAACATTTTCACTGAAGATTGCTATAAAGGAGATAGTTAAGTATGCATTAAAATTAATAAAACTATAAAGTTAAACAGTTTTTAGTGATAGAATACACTGTGGTCTAAATGTTAGTGCCCCTCCCCCAACTGATACCCTGGAACCTAATACCCAATATGGTAGTATTAAGAGGTGTGGCCTTCAGGAGGGAATTAGGTCATGAGGGTCTCTTCTTCATGAACAGCATTAGCCCTTATAAAGCAGATAGACATGAGGGATCACCCTTGACCCCTTTAGCCTGTGAGGACCCAAGTTTCTCCTACTACCCTGCCAGTAAGTGGCAAGAAGGCTCTGCCAACACCAAAGAATGTGCTTAGCTTTCTCAGCCTCCCCAACTGAGAAATAATTCTGATTCTGTATGAATTACCCGAATTCATGGTATTTTGTTATAAGCTATAGCAGCCAGAATGGACTAGGACAGAAGACTAGTCTAAAATAAACATATAGAAAAACTTTACTCTGAGCCTGCTCTCCGGCCAAGGCACTAAAGAATGGAGATGGGCCAGGCACAGTGGTGCAAGCCCAGCGGTCTGGGAGGCCGAGGCAGGGGGATCCCTTGAGAGTTCAGGAGTCTGAGACCAGCCTGAGCAAGAGTGAGACCTTGTCTCTAAAAATAGCCAGGCAGAGGACGGCGCCTGTGGCTCAAAGGAATAGGGCGCCGGCCCCATATGCTGGAGGTGGCGGGTTCAAACCCAGCCCCGGCCATAAACTGCAAAAAAAGAAAAAAGAAAAAAAATAGCCAGGCGACGGTAGCTCAGTGAGTAGGGCGCCAGCCACATAAACTGAGGCTGCCGGGTTCCAGCCCAGCCCTGCTAAACAACAATGACAACTGCAACAACAACAACAACAACAACAAAAAAATAGCCTGGGCTTGGAGCCTGTAGCTCAAGCGGCTAAGGCGCCAGCCACATACACCAGAGCTGGCGGGTTCGAATCCAGCCTGGGCCTGCTTACAACCAAAAAATAGCTGGGCATTGTGGCGGGCGCCTGTGGCCCCAGCTACTGGGGGGCTGAGGCAAGAGAATTGCTTAAGCCCAAGCGTTGGAGGTTGTTGTGAGCTGTGATGCCACAGCACCCTACCCAGGTGACAGGTTAAGATTCTGTCACCCTGAAAAAAAAAAAGTGTAAAACTAGCCTGGTGTTTTGTGGGTTCCTGTAGTCCCAGCAACTCGGGAGGTTGAGGCAGAAGGATCACTCGAGCTCAGGAGTTCGAGGTCGCTGTAAGCAAGGCTGCGGCCACTGCGCTCAGCCTGGGGCAAGAGAGTGCGGCTCTGTTTCCAAAAAAATCAAAGAATGGAGATGACCAAGGAGAAGACACAGGGCTCGGGACAACAGCGGACCCTCCTCTTCCCCGGCGTGTCCCCGGCACAGCCCGCCCAGGCTGCCCCGTCTCACCCATGGCCCGGATGGGAGAACACGTCCTGGCCGCGCTGGTCGCTGTGAGGAACCGCGAGTAGTTCATGTCTGCGGCCGCCCGGAGCGAAACTCCTTCAGCGTCTGCCTAGAAAAACACGACCGCCGGCCGGTCCGCAGCCTCAGAGCCCCGCCGCGCCCCGCCCCCGCCGCGCCGCGCCCCGCCCTCTGAGCGCTGGCTGAGTGCACTAGCCGTCCGGGTTCATCACCCTCACCGTAGGGGCCTGCGGGTGCGGCATGGCCGGGAGGACCTGGCAGTCAGTGGTCCTGGACCCCTGCCTAAACAAACTCGGCTGGATCCCGGACCTGGCGGCGAAGAGCAACCCCAGCGCCAAGTCCGTGTTGGGCGCCGGCGCTAACCCAGGAGGCGCTTCCGGTGCAGACAGGAAGTCGCAGCCCTCCTGGAGGCCCAAGGTTTTTCCCGCTTTGGGCGCTGTTGGGGGCAGACCCGCATCTTTGTACTGTAGAACTGCGGGGCCTCCCTCGGTGGGGGGCAGTGTAGCCCCGGCGGGCACAAGCCTCACCGCGTCACCTCCCGATCTGTGCTGTTCGGGCGTCGGTGGGAGTCTTCCCTGCCAGAGCACCTTCCGACCTTTTCTTATGAAAAATTGGGGTGAAGGTGCACCCCCAAACCTTTTTGCATCGCACACCTTGCCCTCTTTTCTTACCAAATCATGTCTTCCCCCTTTACCGCGGTTTAACGCCGCGTGCGGGGGGCTCTGTGTAAGCATTGAGGGGGAGAAGGCTCTAGACACCCAAATCTCTTTAAGTCTTTAAAGGAAATAGAGTCATTTATTATATGAAATTCCTAACTGGATTAAGTCACTCAGTAAAAATTGACTGAGTGTGGAAGTGGGTGAGATTTGACACACCCATTGCCAGGTGACTCAAACATAAAAATAGGCAAGTCTAGGGGGGCCTTTGCTCTTTTCTTGGTCCTGAAGCAAAAGGATGAGGTAACCTCTTTATGCCAGCAGCTAAATAACAAAAGGGAGTATCACTAGTAAAGCTGCAAGAAACCCAAGAGGGATTATAATTCTGGATTCAGACACTTCAGGTGGTTTAAATCCTACCTCTTGAGTTGATATGAAGCTGATAAGCAGTCATTTTCTTACATTTACTCATGCACAAGTACTTAATGGTAAAAAGTAAATATGGCATACCATTAATACAGTGAAAAAATAATATGTTCAGAGTGACCAAGCAGCGCTGGAATACTTGGATCACCTGTTAAACAAAAATGTTAAAACAGGGCGGCGCCTGTGGCTCAGTCGGTAAGGCGCCAGCCCCAGATACCGAGGGTGGCGGGTTCAAACCCGGCCCCGGCCAAACTGCAACCAAAAAACAGCCGGGCGTTGTGGCGGGCGCCTGTAGTCCCAGCTGCTCGCGAGGCTGAGGCAAGAGAATTGCTTAAGCCCAGGAGTTGGAGGTTTCTGTGAGCTGTGTGAGGCCACGGCACTCTACAGAGGGCCGTAAAGTGAGACTCTGTCTCTACAAAAAAAAAAAAAAAAAAAAAGTTAAAACAACAGACAACGGCAGGCGTTCAGTCTCTACTTAGGAAGGCGTTTTTGATTAAAAGGTTACTGTATACTGTATTTTTTTTTTTTTATGAAAATAAACAACAGAAGCAGATGAGGGATCAGGAAGTGAGCCTCTAGGAATGAAGAGGTATTCTGCTTGGTGGCTTTTTAAAATGTTGCCTCTAGGCTGGGCATGGTGGCTCACACCTGCAATCCTAGCACTCTGGGAGGCCTATGGTTGTCTGAGCTCAGGAGTTCTGGAACAACCTGAGCAAGAGATAGCAGGTGTCTGTAGTCTCAGCTACTTGAGAGGCTGAGGCAGGAGGATCACTTGAACCCAAGAGTTTGAGGTTGCTGTGAGCTATGATGACACCACTCTGTGCCTGGGCAACAGAGTAAGACTTGAGAGAAAAAAAAAAGGAATAAAATTCTGCACTCAATTATTCCTAACCCTTTCTTATAGAATCTATGGGCATGGTCTGTGGGAAGAGAGAGAACATATCTCTAGACTGAAGGACATGGGCTGCCCCATTAGACATTTAAAATGCAATGTTGTTTATCCAGTATAACACCATTCTTGTGCTATGTATATTGGTTATAGGATAATTTAATATCTTTGATAATTACTAAATCTATGGATTTTTTTTTTTACGTGTGTGTCTGTTCACGTGTAATTTTCCTATTTTACTTCCAGACACTGAGAAATAGTACCACTCAGCACTGTGTATCATGTATACAGTGTCTTCATTTGTCATGGCTTTTCTCAAGCATTTCTTTCTTTTTTTAAGTTCTTCTCTTAATAATTACTGTACTGCCCGCATCTTTTCACATGTGGCTTGATGATGCCTGTTGAGGCCAGTGAAGGGTAGTCTCTCTCAGCTTTGGGCCCCTGACTCCAGGATGCCAGCAAAGCATGGAGTCAGCAGATGCCTGGTTGCCAAGCCAGTCAGCCACGGAGATAACTGGACTCCACCCTAGTCTGTCCACATCAAGGGCTGTAATGGTTACACAGTGGCCCTGAAGAATAGTCTGTACTGTTCTAGGCAGTCTTTACTCTCATTCCTTTTTCACCTCCTCCCACCCTTCGCATTCTGAGTTTCTAAAGTCAACTGTATCACTCCATACAACCTATATAGTCATTGTTTATCTCCACATATTAAGTGAGTACACGAGGTAATTCTTTTTTCACTTCTCAATATGTGTACTTCACTCAGAATAACACACTCCAGTTCCATCCAAGGTTGCTGGAAATCACGTTGGTTCATTTTTTCATGCTTGCATAGTATGTCATGGTATATTTAAAACATTTATATCTTTGCAGTTGTGAATTATGCTACAATAAACATGTGAATGCAGGTGCCTTTTTATATAATGACTTGTTTTTCTGTAAGTAGATACAAAGTATTGGGATTACTGGATTGAATGGTAGATCTATTTATAGTTCTTTGAGGAATCTCCATACTGTTTTCTTTCTTTCTTTTTTGAAAACTATTAAAATTTGCTTTAATAAAATTTGGGGAAAAATAACACACTTTTAGTAAATGACAAGAAACATTTTTATAGTAGTAGTAGGCTTTTATTTTTAGTATCTATTATGCCATGAATTCACTGGGAAGATGTTCCAGTAGCTCAGGGAGGTGCCTTGCCATTGAATGTGACAAAGCGTTGCATTTATTATGCCATGAATTCATGGGGAACAGGTTCCAGCACCTTATAGCACTGTTACATGGGGTCTTTTGGTTATCCTGTGTGCTATGCTGGACACCTATTATGCCATGAATTCATGGGGAATAAATAGGTTCCAGCACCTACTATCATGGTTTCATTGGTTCTCCTGTGTGCTATGTTATATGCCTATTATGCCATGAATTCATAGGGAATGGGTTCCAGCAATTCAGGCTCCTTTCTGTTGGTTCTCACAAAATGTGCTTCTCTGGGTGGAGCAGGCCAGCACTTCATTTGAACCCAGGTACCTTTCTCTTTGGCTTCCTTCTTTTTCTGATCATTTTCTTTTTTTTTTTTTTTTTTTTTTAGAGACAGAGTCTCACTTTATGGCCCTCGGTAGAGTGCTGTGGCCTCACACAGCTCACAGCAACCTCCAACTCCTGGGCTTAAGCGATTCTCTTGCCTCAGCCTCCCGAGTAGCTGGGACTACAGGCGCCCGCCACAACGCCCGGCTATTTTTTGGTTGCAGTTTGGCCGGGGCTGGGTTTGAACCCGCCACCCTCGGTATATGGGGCCGGCGCCTTACCGACTGAGCCACAGGCGCCGCCCTTTCTGATCATTTTCCTTCACGCATTTCAGGAAGCTGTCTTGGCTCTTAGAGTGCTTAATATGCTCAATATGAACATTAATCTTCTTGGTGAGAATCTTGGCCTTGTTTGTTTACAACAATGCCAACAGCATGCTGGGTGACACTGTAGACTCTTCCAGTTTTGCCATGGTAATATCTGTGGGGCATGCATTTTTGAACAGTACCCATTCCCTTGATCTACAAGATCACCTTTCTTGTGATCGCATATATGTGGCCAAAGGAACAACTCCATGATTTCTAAAGGGCCTAGAGAACATGTATCAGGTGCCTCTCCTCTTTCCTTTGTGTTTGTCATTTTGGTGAATTATTGGAAGATGGCTTCTCCAGCCAAAAGGCTTTTTTTTTTCTTTGAGACAGTTTCACTCTATCACCCAAGGTAGAGTGCCCCTGGTGTCATCATAGCTCACAGCAACCTCAAACTTCTGGGCTCAAGAGCTCTCCTGCCTCAACCTCCCAAGTAGCTGGGACTATAGGCACCTGTCACCACACCTGGCTAATTTTTCTATTTTTAGTAGAGATGGGGTCTTACTCTTGCTCAGGCTGGTCTCAAACTCCTGAGCTCAAGGAATCCACCCACCTTGGCCTCCCAGAGTGCTAGAACCATACTGTTTTCTACAGAGGTTGTACTAGTTTACATTTCTACCAACAATGTATAAGTGTTCCCTTTTCACCACATCTTCCCACCACATTTATTGCTTTTTCACATTTTAGTAATGGCCATTCTGACAGGGGTAGGGTGGTATTTCATTGTGGTTTTGATTTGCAGTTCCCTGATGACTAGCAACGTTGAACATTTTTTCCTATATTTGTGGGCCATTTGTATATCTTCTGAAAAATGTCTGTTCATGTCTTCTGTCCCCTTCTTAATGAGAGTAAGATTAATGTTTTTTCTTGCTGATTTGTTTGAATTCTTTGTAGATTCTAGATAGATTGTTTGTAGTCCATTATTGGATAGATAGATAGTGAATATTTTCTCACATTCTGTAGGTTGTCTATTTACTCTATTAATAATTTCTTTTGTTGTGTAGAAACACTTTAGTTTGATTAAGTCCCATTTATTTATTTTTGTTTTTGTTGTATTTGCTTTTTGGGTCTTATTCATGTCTTCTTTGCCGAGGCCAATGTCCGGAAACTTTTTTTTTTTTAAGGTTTTCTTCTAGAATTTTCAAGATTTCAGGTCTTAATTTAAATCTGTAGTCCATCTTGATCAAGTTAATTTTTGTATATAGTGAGAGGTATGGATTCAGTTTCATTTTTTTGTATGTGGCTCTCTGATTTTTTCCAGCACCATTTATTGAATGAGTACACCTTTTGCCTTTCCTGTCTGCTTTGTCAAAGATCAGTTGGTTGTAGGTTTAAGCTTTTATTTCTGATTCTCTATGCTGTTCCATTGATCTATGTGTCTACTTCTATACCCATAGAAGTAACGCAATTTGGGTTACTTTAGACATACAGTATAATTTTAAGTTGGGAATGTGATGCCTCCAGCGGTTTTCTTTTTGCTTAGGATTACTTGGTCATTAAGGCTATTTTTAGATCACATATGAAATTTACTATCGTTTCTTCTAATTCTGTGAAATAGGACGTTGGTGTTTTGATGGGAATTGCACTGAATCTGCAAGTCATGTTGGACAATATGGATATTTTAATAATATCAATGCTTCCAATCCATGAGTATGGGATGTTTCTCCATTTGGTTGTATTATCTATAATTTCTTTCATAGTGTTTTATAGCTGTCTGGATAGAGCTCTTCCACATCTTCGTTGTGAATCAAATAAACATCCCATTCCATATTGCTAGGGATTATTCCATAATGTTAGTTATATTCCTAGGTATATTTTTTGCAGCAATTATAAATGTTATTGAGTACTTGATTTGATTCTCAGGTTGGATGTTATTAGTGTACAGAAATGTTACTAAAAAAAAACAAACAAAATAAAAAGAAATGGTACTAATTTACGTACACTAATTTTTAACCTGAGACTTTACTGAATTTATTTCTCAATTCTAGAAGTCTTTTGGAGGAATATTGAGGGTTTTCTAGGCATAAAATAATACCATTTGTAATAGGGAGAGTTTGACCTCTTCTTCTTTTTTTATTTGGATGCCTTTTATTTTTTTCTCTTACTTAATTGCTCTGGCTAGGACTTCCAATACTATGTTGAACAGAAGTGGTGTACACCATAAGTCCCAGCTAATTTTTCTATTTTGAGTACAGATGGGGGTATCACTCTTGTTCAGGCTGGTGTCAAACTCCTGAGCTCAAGGGATCCTCCCACCTTGGCCTCCCAGAGTGCTGGGATTACAGGCATGAGCCACTTCGCCTGGTCCTTATACTTGTATTCTTAAAAATTTTGGTCAAGGAAGCTAGGAATGGAATATTCACACTTCACTGATTTCCTTTTACTGCACATTTGCTTCCATTTGCTTTCAAACACTCACTCTCCCTCTTATCACCTTATTTGGCCTTAGTTTTAAAATGTGAAATCTTCAGAGAGGAAGTAGTGCATGAAAAGGTAATCCCTAGCAATATGGAATGGGATGAAAATTTAGTCCATCAGTTTCTATTACTTTTCTTTCTTTTTTTTTTTAGGTTTTAAAATCAATTATGTTCATAAATTTCTTTTTCTTTTTTTTTTTATTTATTGTTGGGGATTCATTGAGGGTACAATAAGCCAGGTTACACTGATTGCAATTGTTAGGTAAAGTCCCTCTTGCAATCATGTCTTGCCCCCATAAAGTGTGACACACACCAAGGCCCCACCCCCTCCCTCCGTTCCTCTTTCTGCTTCCCTCCCCATAACCTTAATTGTCATTAATTGTCCTCATATCAAAATTGAGTACATAGGATTCATGCTTCTCCATTCTTGTGATGCTTTACTAAGAATAATGTCTTCCACTTCCATCCAGGTTAATACGAAGGATGTAAAGTCTCCATTTTTTTTTAATGACTGAATAGTATTCCATGGTATACATATACCACAGCTTGTTAATCCATTCCTGGGTCGGTGGGCATTTAGGCTGTTTCCACATTTTGGCGATTGTAAATTGAGCTGCCATAAACAGTCTAGTACAAGTGTCCTTATGATAAAAGGATTCTTTTCCTTCTGGGTAGATGCCCAGTAATGGGATTGCAGGATCAAATGGGAGGTCTAGCTTGAGTGCTTTGAGGTTTCTCCACACTTCCTTCCAGAAAGGTTGTACTAGTTTGCAGTCCCACCAGCAGTGTAAAAGTGTTCCCTTCTCTCCACATCCACGCCAGCATCTGCAGTATTGAGATTTTGTGATGTGAGCCATTCTCACTGGGGTTAGATGATATCTCAGGGTTGTTTTGATTTGCATTTCTCTAATATATAGAGATGATGAACATTTTTTCATGTGTTTGCTAGCCATTTGTCTGTCATCTTTAGAGAAGGTTCTATTCATGTCTCTTGCCGATTGATATATGGGATTGTTGGCTTTTTTCATGTGGATTAATTTGAGTTCTCTATAGATCCTAGTTATCAAGCTTTCGTCTGATTGAAAATATGCAAATATCCTTTCCCATTGTGTAGATTGTCTCTTTGCTTCGGTTGTTGTCTCCTTAGCTGTACAGAAGCTTTTCAGTTTAATGAAGTCCCATTTGTTTATTTTTGTTGTTGTTGCAATTGCCATGGCAGTCTTCTTCATGAAGTCTTTCCCCAGGCCAATATCTTCCAATGTTTTTCCTATGCTTTCTTTGAGGATTTTTATTGTTTCATGCCTTAAATTTAAGTCCTTTATCCATCTTGAATCAATTTTTGTGAGTGGGGAAAGGTGTGGGTCCAGTTTCAGTCTTTTACATGTAGACATCCAGTTCTCCCAACACCATTTATTGAATAGGGAGTCTTTCCCCCAAGGTAAGTTCTTGTTTGGTTTATCGAAGATTAGGTGGTTGTAAGATGTTAGTTTAATTTCTTGGTTTTCAATTCGATTCCAAGTGTCTATGTCTCTGTTTTTGTGCCAGTACCATGCTGTCTTGAGCACTATGGCTTTGTAGTACAGACTAAAATCTGGTATGCTGATGCCCCCAGCTTTATTTTTATTACTAAGAACTGCCTTAGCTATACAGGGTTTTTTCTGGTTCCATACAAAACACAGAATCATTTTTTCCAAATCTTGAAAGTACGATGTTGGTATTTTGATAGGAATGGCATTGAATAGGTAGATTGCTTTGGGAAGTATAGACATTTTAACAATGTTGATTCTTCCCATCCATGAGCATGGTATGTTCTTCCATTTGTTAATATCCTCTGCTATTTCCTTTCTGAGGATTTCATAGTTTGCTTTATAGAGGTCCTTCACCTCCTTCATTAGGTATATTCCTAGGTATTTCATTTTCTTTGAAACTATGGTGAAGGGAGTTGTGTCCTTAATTAGCTTCTCATCTTGACTGTTATTGGTGTATACAAAGGCTACTGACTTGTGAACATTGATTTTATATCCTGAAATATTACTGTATTTTTTGATGACTTCTATGAGTCTTTTGGTTGAGTCTTTGGGGTTCTCTAAGTATAAGATCATGTCTTATAAAAGGAGGGAGAGTTTGACCTCCTCTGCTCCCATTTGGATTCCCTTTATTTCCTTGTCTTGCCTAATTGTATTGGCTAGAACTTCCAGCACTACGTTGAATAGTAAAGGTGACAGAGGACAACCTTGTCTGGTTCCAGTTCTAAGAGGAAAAGCTTTCAGTTTTACTCTATGCAGTAAAATATTGGCTGTGGGTTTGTCATAGATAGCTTCAATCAGTTTTAGAAATGTGCCACCTATGCCTATACTCTTCAGTGTTCTAATTAGAAAAGGATGCTGGATTTTATCAAATGCTTTTTCTGCATGTATTGAGAGGATCATGTGATCTTTATTTTTGCCTCTGTTAATATGGTGGATAACGTTTATGGACTTGCGTATGTTAAACCAGCCTTGCATCCGTGGGATGAAGCCTACTTGATCATGATGAATGACTTTTTTGATGATAAGCTGTAATCTATTGGCTAGGATTTTGTTGAGAATTTTTGCATCTATATTCATGAGTGAGATTGGTCTGAAATTCTCCTTTTTGTTTGGGTCTTTTCCTGGTTTTGGTATCAGGGTGATGTTTGCTTCATAGAATGTGTTGGGGAAGATTCCTTCTTCCTGAATTTTTTGGAATAATTTCTGCAGTACAGGAATAAGCTCTTCCTTGAAGGTTTGATAGAATTCTGGAGTGAAGCCATCTGGACCAGGGCATTTTTTGGTTGGAAGCTTTTTTATTGTTTCTTTGATCTCAGTGCTTGAAATTCAGGAGCTCTATTTCTTCTTGGCTGAGTCTAGGGAGAGGGTGTGATTCCAAACATTGATCCATTTCCTTCACATTGTCAAATTTCTGGGCATGCAGTTTCTGGTAGTATTCAGAGATGATCTCTTGTATCTCTGTGGGATCAGTTATTTCCCCTTTATCATTTCTGATTGAGGTTACTAGAGATTTTACTTTTCTATTCCTTGTTAGTCTGGCCAATGGTTTATCTATTTTATTTATTTTTTCAAAAAACCAACTGCTTGTTTCATTAATTTTCTGAATGATTCTTTTGTTTTCAATGTCATTGATCTCTGATTTGATTTTGGATATTTCTTTTCTTCTACTGAGTTTAGGCTTAGATTGTTCTTCTTTTTCCAATTCCATAAGATCTCTTGTGAGATTGTTGATGTGCTCTCTTTCTGTTTTTTGAATGTAGGCATCTAAAGCGATGAATTTTCCTCTCAAACCTGCTTTTGCAGTATCCCACAGGTTTTTGTAACTTGTGTCTTCATTGTTGTTATGCTCAAGGAAGTTAATGATTTCCTGTTTTATTTCTTCCTGCACCCATCTGTTATTCAACAGAAGATTGTTTAATTTCCATGCCTTTGTGTGGGGTTGAGCATTTTTGTTAGAGTTGAGTTCCACCTTTAGTGCCTTATGGTCTGAGAAGGTACAAGGTAAAATTTCAATTCTTTTGATTCTGTTGATATTTGTTTTGTGTCCCAGGATATGATCAATTTTGGAGAATGTTCCATGGGGTGATGAGAAGAATGTATATTCTTTATCTTTGGGGTGGAGTGTTCTATATGCGTCTATCAAGCACAGTTGTTCTAGGGTCTCATTTAAATCTCTTATATCTTTGTTTAATTTCTGTTTACAGGATCTGTCCAACTCTGTAAGAGGAGTGTTAAATTCCCCTGTTATTATGGTATTATCAGATATCATATTGCTCAGACTGAGTAAGGTCTGTTTCAAGAATCTGGGAGCATTTAAATTGGGTGCATAGATATTTAGAATTGAAACATCTTCTTGTTGTATTTTTCCCTTGACCAATATAAAGTGACCATCTTTGTCTTTTTTGACTTTAGTTGCTTTAAATCCACATGTATCTGAAAATAAGATTGCAACTCCTCTTTTCTTCTGAATTCCATTTGCCTGAAAAATTGTCTTCCAACCCTTGACTCATAGCTTTAATTTGTCTTTTGAAGCTAGGTGTGTTTCTTGCAGACAGCAAATGGATGGCTTGTGTTTTTTAATCCAGTATGTCTCTTCAGTGGGGAATTCAAGCCATTAACATTTATTGAGATAATTGATAAGTGTGGTAGTATTCTATTTGTCTTATTTTGTGAGAGTCCATTGCTTATTTTTATCTTTTGCATCAGTGTGGAGGTTAGGTTCTGTCCTTTAGTTTATGAGTTCTTACTTTGCTGCTGATCCATTGTGGTGGTCAGTGTGCAGAATAGGTTGAAGTATTTCCTGTAGAGCTGGTCTTGTTGTGGCGAATTTCCTCAATGTTTGTATATCCGTAAATGATTTGATTTCTCCGTCAATTTTGAAGCTTACCTTAGCAGGGTACAGAATTCTGGGCTGGAAATTGTTCTGTTTAAGTAGATTAAAGGTAGATGACCATTGTCTTCTTGCTTGGAAAGTTTCATTAGAGAAGTCTGCGGTCATTCTGATGGATTTGCCCCTGTAGGTCAACTGGCGCTTACTCCTGGCCGCTTGCAGAATCTTTTCTTTTGTCTTGACTTTGGACAGGTTCATCACAATGTGTCTTGGAGAAGCTCAGTTAGAGTTGCGGCGACCTGGGGTCTGATATCCCTCTGAAAGCAGTGTGTCAGAATCTTTGGTGGTATTTGGGAAATTTTGTTTTATAATATTCTCTAGTATGGCTTCCATTCCTCTGGGGCATTCTTCTTCCCCTTCTGGAATTCCTATAACTCGTATGTTGGAACACTTCATAAAGTCCCATAATTCTGACAGTGAACATTCTGCTTTCTCTGTCTTCTTTTCTGCCTCTTTTACTATCTGAGTTATCTCAAGAACTTTGTCTTCTACCTCTGAAATTCTTTCTTCTGCCTGGTGTAACCTGTTGCTGATACTTTCCATTGCATCTTTAAGTTCCCTAATTGACTGTTTCCGTTCCTTCAGCTCTGCTATATCCTTTTTATATTCTTCATATCGTTCACCTCTTATTTGATTCTGTTTTTGGATTTCCTTTTGGTTATTTTCCACTTTATTAGCAGTTTCCTTCATTGTTTCCATCATTTCTTTCATTGTTTTCAACATGTGTATTCTAAATTCCCTTTCTGTCATTCCTAACATTTCTGTATAGGTGGACTCCTCTGCAGTAGCTACCTCATGGTCCCTTGGCAAGGTTGTTCTGGACTGGTTCTTCATGTTGCCTGGAGTTTTCTGCTGATTCTTCCTCATGAGTGATTTCTTTTATCTGTTTCCTTGCCCTAATTTTTCTTTCACTTCCTCTTGCTCTTTAAGTTCTCATGCCTGTGGAAGTTGTGGGCGGGTTTAGACGGATTGAACACACGCGACCACTTGCTGTTTTCCCACTGTTTTCGTCCTCCTCTTGGGGTCCAGAAGTCTCTCGCTGACTCCCTGTATCCTCACAGGGGTGATGATAGGCAGATCCCACCAGCCAGAGATGCCTGGAGTCCTATCTCCCCAGACTCACGGTGCCCAGATGCAAGGTAGCTGTTACTTGGCCGCCATTGTGCTCCACCTCTTCAGTTTCTATTACTTTTCTATGAATTCTTCACATCCCTTGTGCCTCCTGGTCTAATTATAAAGTCATATGATGTTAATTATTCTCTGTATTCATCCTATTATCTTTCAGTCTTGCTAGTTTCCTGAGTTTAACGCTCTCATTACCCCTATTTGTAAACAGTGACAAGCAAAAATCCTGTTCTGACTCATTGGCACTTGAGTAACAAATCATTCCTAGGGTAATGTAAAAGACAGTTGAATATTACCAATTATTTTATATTCCTTGGTAAGGGAAAGCAGCAGAAGATCAACATATTTGTGCATATTAACAGAAAACTTTAGGGTGATTTTTCCAAAAGAAACTATGTGCTAAATTTCAGGCAGCATCAGAGACACTGCCTGATATAATCTCTGGAAGGGCATTATAAAAGCTTCAGACACTTCTGATCCAGTAATATCAGCATTAGTATCACAAGTACAGCATAGAGAGGTTGTGAGATCTGTTTGGAAATGAAACCTCAAATACTGGGAGGAAGTAAACCACAAACAATCTGGAAAATTTAATGGGAAAAACCACTCAATCTTAATTACAACTTTGCAAACATTCTATATTTAATGTAGAATATAATGATGACATGAACTTGATGTATATTGTATTTTCATGAGGAATCCATGAAATTAATGCAAAGGCAAGCAGATTGCTGTCTGTAATAGGATCATTTATCCTTAGAAACAGAATATAGTTGCTGAATATTATTTTCTGAAGAACAGATTAATGGTGTCATCTGAAGGCACCATACAACATTTAAGTATTTTCTGCATTTATCACTTAACATGCCTTTCCTTACCACTGTTGTCAAAGGATTAGGAAAGGAATAAACCCACGAAGACACTTGGTGAACACCTGAATCTCTCTAGTTTCCTCTAGATGGCAGCCAAGGCATAGAAATTTAAAAACTGTTTTTGCTAAAAGCCTCATCGGGATTTTTGGTTATGATCCTCAAATGATGGTGATGGGAATATTAAACCCAGGAAAATGAAGTAAGTGTGATGGGACAGGATAAATACTGTGTGAACTGTGCACATTTTAAGGCTGTCTATTGGCACACAAAGGCAAGGGACATGACCAGTCTGTAGAGAATGTTCTCTTCACAGGCATCATCTTATCTCTGAAGAGTATATATTGAGGAATTGAGGCCGATTGAGCTTATATGTGTGAATAATGAATGTTTAGGATCATACAGATGTAAATTTGGGGCAAGAAGAGTCCAGACACATTTTATGTCTCCTATATTTCATTCCTAGTCTTCTCTGTCCAGGGAACCTCCACTCATTTTAACAATATGATTTACTACTACTACTACTACTACTACTACTACTACTACTACTACTACTACTATTACTACTATTAATATTGTTTGAGACAGAGTCTCACTCTATCACCCAGGCTACAGTGCCATGGCATCATCACAGCTCACAGCAACCTTAAATTCCTGGGCTCCAGTGATCCTCCTGCCTCAGCCTCCTCAGTAGCTGGGACTACAGGCACCCCAAACCACGCCTGGCTAGTTTTTCTATTCTTAGTAGAGACGAGGTCCTGCTCAGCCCAGTCTCAAGCTCCCAAGCTCAATGGATCCTTTTGTCTTGGCCTCCCAGAGTTGTGAGCTGGTATTACAGTTGTGAGCCCCTTCACTTGACCTTAAAAATGTGATTAAAAGGAAAGTGTCATCAATGCCATGTCATTTTTGGAGCTCTAGTGCAAGCCTGGTTTGAGTCCAGGTAAACTTAAATGAATTTTGTATTTGGTGTTCCTTAAAAGCCAAAGTAATCAATGTTTTTGGACAATAGTCTTTAGTTTGCCCATTTAAAATAAGTTTTGATTGTGAATCTTGAGGAAAATTGATCACACAGTGCATATTCATTCAGTACTTGAAAAATATTTTTTTGACTGCTTGCTATGCATTGAACATTATGTGTGGGATTTAGCTAGACACTAATGACCTCATGAACATCCACTCTGCCAGGACAGATAAAGGTGGAGTGAAATAAGGACTCTGTTTTTTGCTTCATGATTCCAAGAGAGAATGGAGAGGAATTCAGTAGATGTAATAAGATTTTCCATTAAGGTCTTCATCCAGGAATAGGATTTTTTTTTCTTGAGATAAAGTCTTACTCTGTCACCCTGGGTAGAGTGCTGTGGTATCATAGCTCACAGCAACCTCAAACTCCTGGGCTCAAGCGATCCTCCTGCCTCAGCCTCCCAAGTAGCTGGGATCACAGGTGCCTGCCACCACGCCTGACTAGATTTTCTATTTTTAGTAGAGACAGGTTCTCTCAGCCTTTGTTACCCTCTACTCTGCAGTCTCTAACCTTTTAAGTTTATGGAGCCTTCTGGAGATCTGAGAAGGTTATGGGGGAAATGCATATTCCTCACATTTTGCTTGCAGTTTTGGTGGAAACACTGACCCTGAAATGTCTAAAATGAAACTGCTTGATGAATGAAATTATAAAAACAGTGTTACAGGCATCCCCTTGATGTGAGAACTGTGGGTCCTTTCACTCAGTCCCTCTCTCTTCAGTCTACTTCTTCCCTCTTTAAGCATCCTTGGTTTTCTCCTTTATCAACCTTAACCTCTTCCTCTCCCCTCCAGGTCTGTGTTTGAAAGGATTTTGGCCATAGTTCAACAGTTATGATGTCACAAGGTTTGTTTCTCTCAGGGTAGCAATAAACCTATGAAATATGCCTGGGTCAGTATTTCTCCAAATGAGTTGTTTTATCTGTAACTTACACCCAGCAATAGAAATTCAGTGAATGCAGAGACAAAGGTTATAATCTCTTGGGAGAATATTTGAATAGCCAGATGTCACCACTGTGAACCACCTTTGGGCTGTGCACAAGTATCACCCTGCCACCCGATTTCCTGCTCCTACCCAAACTACCTGGATTGGGTTTCTTGTCAGCCACAGCAAATATAGGAGAAACCATTATGTTCTGTAAATATGATTGCTGCATCCTGTAGGAGTTGAAACTTGCTCGGCATCCCAGCCTTGGGAATTTTTTCCAGAATCAATGAAGGGCTTCCTTAGCTTTGTCTTTTTACCTGGGCACTTTGGTGCTTTGCGTCCTGCTCACATGCTTTGTAATGTAATCTCAAGACACAGCTATTGTTTCAGAGATTTCATTCATGTCAGCAGCAATTAAAAAGTCCTTTGTTGTCCATACATGCTTCCCAGCTTGCCTGGAACAGGTTTTCAAACAATGATTCCCCCAGCTTGAGAAAAAGCATCTTTATTGTGCATGGCAGAAAGGGTGTGCTGTGTTCATTCTCAATTTTGCCCCATGATTTACAGCAGGCACACCTGTGCTTCTCCTTGACAATAATGTTTTAAATACAAAAAATCCTCAGTCATCATTTTGCCACGTAGAGATATGACCTCTTGTAGCAACAAGTTAGAGCAGAGTTAGTAAATGCAATGAAAAGCCAAACATCTGATTGGTATCACTGTGTTACTCTTGTTTTGCTTTTATATATTAAAGGAATACATCCTGGGACTTGTACCTCAATAGCCCGATTTGGCCTCTCTTTCAGGTGGAGATATGTACTACAGGACAGTGTCTCAAGGGCTCCCACTATGTGTTTCAGTTTACAGATACGTGAAGAATGAAGAATTGAAAGAGACACATGTGATCTGATTCTAGAGTAGTGATTTTCAACTTGTGTGCTGTGGCACAACAGTGTGCTGTGAGAGGAGCTTAGGTGTGCCATGAAAAATTTTAAAGACCATTACTTAAATTATTTTCAAAAGAAATTCAAAGCTCAGTAAGTATATTCTTTTTTTACTCTTTCTTTTTTTTTTGGATCAAAATAATTTAAGTGTGCTGTAGAAGTTAAAGTATAGATTCAAGTGTGCCGTGAGATTAAAAAAAGAGGTTGAAAAACTGCCCTAGAGCATATAAAAAGTAGTTTCTTCCTCCATCTCAAGAATGAATGATAATTGCCAAGACGTGGAAGCAAACCAAGTGCCCATCAACTCAGGAATGGGTTAACAGACTGTGGTCTATGTACACCATGGGATACTATTTAGCCATAAGAAAAGATGGAGACTTTACATCTTTTGTGTTTACCTGGATGGAGTTGAAACACACTCTTTTTAGTAAAGTATCACAAGAATAGAAAAACAAGTATCCAAGATACTCAATACTAATATGAAACCAATATATAAACAACTACATGTTCACATGAAAGAAAAACACAAGAGCAGTCTCATGAGGAGGAGGGGAGCAGAGGAGGAGGGAGGGTGACTGCTGGGATCTCACCTAACATGCACAGTGTAAGGGTGCTCAGCACACCCCCTGGGCAAAGGGCTCAACTACAACTTGAACTTTACCTTAGAAATGAAAACAATGTAACCTAAACATTTGTACTCTTCTGTTAACCTGAAATTAAAAGAATCTAATAAAAAAAAAAAAAGAGTGAATGAGTTTATTCCTTGTGGAGGATTAGAGAAAGTGTGAATTGCATGCATTATTTTATCTAACCTTTTCATCTGTACAGTAGCATTTCCTGTGTATTAAATGCCTGCCATGAACGCTTAACAATTTTGGTGTCATTAATACATCCTTGTATCTTTCAGATTGTTACACATACTTTATTTCCCATTTGTGTGTGTGAACGTTACTAGAAAGATATTCAAATAATAAGCTCTTTCTGCTTTTTTGCCTGCTTCCTAGACTTCTTTCTGCTTTCGTAAAAAAGGATGGGATGAAAGTGGGAACAAGGAGCTGAGGAAATTGCTAGTTTATGATAAGTTAAAATGCCAAGTCATTGTAAGGGCAAGGGGAACTGTCTTCTTTTTTAAATAATCAGAATGAGCAGCTGACATCCCAAATGAGATAGTAGCTTACCTACTTGACAAGGAGCTTTATATTTTAGCAAATGTATAAAAAAGGCTAGGTTTTGATAGCAGCTGTAGCTCAGTGGGTAGGGCGCTGGCCACATACACCCAAGCTGGTGGGTTCAAACCTGGCCCAGGCTTGCCAAACAATAATGACAATTACAAAAACAATAAAAAATAGCCAGATGTTGTGGCAGGCGCCTGTAGTCCCAGCTACTTGGGAAGCTGAGGCAAGAAAATTGCTATGCCCAAGGGATTGAGGTTGCTGTGAGCTGTGATGCCATGGCACTCTACTGAGGATGGCATAGTGAGGCTCTGTCTCAAAAAAAAAAAAAGTATAGAGTCTACCATCTAGGGAACACACAGATGTAGAACAGAATGAAATATTTCTAGCTCAAGTTCCATATTCTATAGATTCTATGAAGTCAAATTAGAAAACATGACCAAAGCATCCTAGGTATTGGCTTTGTTTTACAGATTTATTGCATATCATAAAATTCACCCACTTGATGTGTACAGGTTGGTGATTTTTTTTAGTTCATTTGCAGAGTTGTATAACTAACACCACACTTTAGAACGTGTCAGCACTCTGTAAAGGAATCCTGTGCATGTCAGCAGGAATCCTGTGCATGTGCCCTCCCCCACTCAACTGCCTGCCTCCACCCCCAGCCCAAGGTGGTACTGATTTATTCTCTGTCTTTATGGATTTGCTCACTCTGGATATTAATTTATAGTTAAACATAATGAAAATGCATATAAATGGAATAACTCAGCATGTGGTCTGTTGTGACTGGCTTCTTTCACTTGGCATAATGTTATAAAGTTCATCTGTGTTGTAGTGTTTATCAGTACTTCCTCCTTTTTATTGCCAAACAATATTCCATTGTATGGACGTACCACACTTTGTTTCTCTTTTTATCAGTGGATGGCCACTTAGGTTATTTCCATCTTTTTGGCTATTGAGAATAATGCTGCTAGCTGAGTGTGGTGGCTCACTCTTGTAATCCCAGCACTCTGGGAGGCCAAGGCAGGAGGATTCCTTGAGCTCAGGAGTTCAAGATCAGCCTGAGCAAGAGCAAGATCCAGGCTCTTCTAAACAGAGAAAAACTAGCCAGGCATGGTGGTGGGCACCTATAGTCCCAGCTACTCATGTGGCTGAGGCAGGAGGATTGCTCAAGCCAAGGATTTTGAGGTTGCTGGGAACTATAAGGCCACAGGACCTTACTCAGGATGACAGAATGAGACTCTGTCTCAAAAACAAAAACAAAACCAAAAAAGAATAATGCTGCTATAAGCATTATGTGCACATGCATTTTAATTTTTCATTGGTACATTCCTGGGAGTGAAATTGTTGAATCACATGTTTAATATTTTGAGGGACTGCTGAATTGTTTTCTACTAGTTTGTTTTTTAAAACAAGTCAGGATATTATACAAACAACTCACAAGAACCAGGGCAACTTTTAGTTGACTTTTAAATTATTTAATCATAGATTTGCACAAGTTGGAGTATATTAATTTATAGTTAAACATTATGAAGATGCATAAAAATTTTCTCATAGTCAAAATAAAATCATCAAAAGCAAAAACCATTCTTTTCTACCTTGTAAATAATTTGCCTGGTCTACATTTAAACAGGCTAGCACATAACACACTTTTGATTGGCAGTGTTAACAATTTGGCTGCGTTAATGTTAGTGGATGTTTTCACATTGCATTTCTAGACATAGAAAATGGCAACATGCTTCTGATAAAGATATTGGCAAGTAAGATATTGGTGTTAAGCTATTGGCAAAGTAAAAAAACAATCATCATGGCTTGGGGCCCGTAGCTCAGTGAGTAGGGCGCTAGCCACATATACTGAGGCTGGAAGGTTCGAGCCCTGCCTGGGCCTGCTAAACAACAATGACAACTTCAACCAAAAAACACCTGGGCGTTGTGGTGGGTGCTTATAGTCCTAGCTACTTGGGAGGCTGAGACAAAAGAATTGCTTAAAGCCAAGAGTTTGAGGTTGCTATGAGCTGTGACACCAGGGCACTCTACTGAGGGTGACAAAGTGAGACTCTGTCTCTAAAAAAAAAAAAAAAGAAAGAAATAAAAAGAACGAACAGCATGAGAGAACAGTGCCATTGAAAGAAAGGATTCATTTTTCTTTTTTTTGAGACAGAGTCTTATTCTGTCCCCTGGGTAGAATGCTGTGGGGTCATCATTGCAACCTCAAACTCTTGGGCTCAAGTGATCCTCCTGCCTTAGCTTTCTGAGTAGCCGGGACTATAGCATCCACTCCCACACCAGGGCAGTTTTTCTATTTTTAGTAGAGATGGGATCTTGCTCTTGCTCAAGGTGGCCTCCAACTCCTGAGTTCAAGGATTTTCCTGCATCAGCCTCCCAGAGTGCTGAGATTACAGGTGTGAGCCATGGCACCCTCCAAAGATTCATTCTAACGCTAAAATTGTCTAAATACCTGCTGTGTGAGGGTTTGGCATCAGGACACACATGTTTATGTGTAAACAAAGTGGAATGAAATTATTCGATTTTTCATATGTATTCATTTTTATTAAGGCATGTTGGAAACCATTCTTTCTAACTTTGTACTGTGTAAAATATCCAAAATGCCAACTTTAGGTCTGGGACCCACATCTTGTTCCAAGCTCTGCCACGATCAGTAAGATATTACTCTGCATCTTGGAACTCCACTTTCATCTATTATCTACCTACCTGCTTTAAGAGGATGGGGTTATGCAAGAACAAATGAGATGGTATGTAGGATGCAGTGTTTGGTAAGCTGTGAAGCTATAAGAGGTAAGGCATTTCTGTGGGCTTAGTAGGACTGTGCTCATTATAGTTGACCAAAGGGATATTTTATTTTAAGATTAATATGAGGGTATGAATGTTTAGGTTACATTGTTTTTGTTTCTAAGGTAAAGTTCAAATTGTAGTCAAGCCTTTCACCAGGGGTGGGAGGGTGGGTGGGTGCCGAACATCCTTACATTGTACACATTAGTTGAGATCCCACCAATCACCCTCCTCAAAGGGATAGTTTAAATGTTCGGACTGATATTTATTATTTTCTCCACTCCTACCTATGATTATCATGGTCGAAAGCACTAAAAAGCACATTTCTCAGCTAATAGGCACAAATAAAAATATAAAATTGGGAAGAAATGACAAAATTTCTTGGTTATTACATTAAATGTGAAAAGCTCACCCTGAAAGGATTTTTGGAGTATGTCTGGAAAACAGCATGAAGCATGGAAATTACAGACAAATTGAATTTATATTTTGCGTAATTTCAGATTGCAGTTCTTTCTTTTCTCACAAACACTTGAAGCCCACTGCATTCCTAACACAACCTCTTGGAGCTGTTTTTGGATTTTTGTGGGTAAAAATAACAGGTAAAGGAAGAGATCACCTGTATGTCTATTTTATTTTCTTATTATTTTTTTGAGACAGAGTCTCACTGTGTGCCCTGGGTAGAATGTTGTGGTGTCATAGCTCACAGGAACCTCAAACTCTTAGGCTCAAGCAATCCTCCTGCCTCAGCCTCCTGAGTAGCTGGGACTACAGGCACCTGCCATCACGCCTGGCTAGTTTTTCTATTTTTTAATACAGATAGGTCTCGCTCTTGCTCAGGCTGGTCTCAAACTCCTGAGCTAAGCAATCCTCCTGCCTTGGCCTCCCAGAGTGCTGAGATTATAGGTCTGAGCCACCTTGTCCAGCCCTGTGTGGTTATTTTAAGTAAAACACATGTAACACATTTCCTAGGCTAACCTCTTGTCCCATCAATACCAAAATATTCTGTGCCCTTAAAAACTGTTTTTCTGAATTCTGGGAAAATGACCGACTGGTAGCAACCCTCAGCAGAGGCTTCTGACCACAGGGAGAAAAACTGGATGGAATCAGACTCTGTGAAGCCAAAGGTGGGGAGCTGAGCCAAAAGTTTGGCAAGCTGTAACTCCAAGGAAGAGCATGCAAGAAAACAATTACAAGTACAAAGCCTATTGACTAGAGGATGGGAGACCCCTCCCCCAAGCAGGAGGCCAGCTGCAGGCTATCTGCAAATGAGCAGGGAACAAAAGACTTCTCATTTTACCTTGATGGAGAGAGCTGTTAAACACCAGGTCTCTTTTTCCAGGGAGGTCCCACTTGTGAACCTAGACTCCACTCCGCCAGGCATAAAATTGAACAAATATTTTCCCCAACAAGTCTAAACTCCCATTCCACCCTTCCCCTCTTGAATGGTGATCTAAAGTTCTGCCCCCTGCAGAGTGCAGAGTGTTTGGTCTTTTCCTGAGAGATCTGGGCATCGTGTGGACCACCAACCATCAGGATGGAATCTGTGACTACTAGGGAAGAAAGAGGGCGTGGGAAGAAAGGGATGCTTGGTGGGAGAAGGAGCAGTCCCCTGGTTGTGACTATGACTGGCCAGTGGTGCTGTTGACCCTCAGTTCAGGCTGTGTCTGTGAGATGGGGTGTAGAACCCCCAACTCTGATGGCACCCACAGCGGGAAAGTGTTGCCCCATGTGGACTGAGTTCATCAGGCAGGGCTGGTCTCCAGCCACTGCTGGGCCTGCCAGCAGAGGCTTACCAGGTGTGGACTGAGCCTTGAGGGCAAGGGCATGGTCCCATGACTCCAACAGAACTCTAAAGCAGAGGCTTGCTGGGTGTGAACCAAGACCTGAGGGCAAGGGCATGGTCCCTTGTCTCCAGCGGGGCTGGTGAGCAGAGGCTTACCGGGTGATGACTGAGACCTGTAGACATGGTGTGGTACCCTGACTCCAACAGAACCTTTGAGCAGATTCTTGCCAGGCAGTGGACTGAGACTGGCAGGTGGGGGCATGGTCCCCTGACTCCAACTGTTCTGGTAAGGAGAGACTAGTGGGGTATGGACTGAGACCTGTGGGTGGGGGCATGGCCCCTGGCTCCAACTGGGCCTGTGAGCAGAGAAGCAGACAACAGTGTGGACTGAGACTGGCGAGCAGGGGTATAGATCCCTAGCTCCAATTGTGCTTTTGGAGACTCTTGAATCCCTCTCTGTTGAGCAGGGTTTGCACTGCCTGAGACAATTTAATTGGAACTTGTGTCTGGGTCTGTCCACTTTGAAGTTCTGCAGTGGAAAAGAACTGAAGTGGGGGCTGGGCACCACAGCTGTTTGTATCTCTTCACCACTGAGATTTAAACCTAATGCCGTGGCTTCTTATGATAGGGTAGAGGTTGGCTGATATAAAACCAGAGCTAGCTTGCACTATCTTACCAAGTAGGTCCTCAGAGTCTCCAGCCAAAACTCTGAAAGGGACCTTTGTAAGGCTGTAGGAGATAAGCCACAATTACAAAGCCTAGCGCTTTGGTAAGGGGCTATCTCTATTACCTGGAAACCCCAATTCAATCTCAGTTCTAATAACCAAACAGTGGAAAATAAACCTGGTGTGGACCCAACAGAAGAACTCTGGCAACGTGAATAACCAGAGAAGATCAACCCCCCCAAGAAATGACAAAGGAGATACAACTGAAGATGCCATGCATAGACAAATGGCTGCAATGTCAGAAATAAAATTCAGAATATGGATGGCAAATAAGATAAATAGAATGGAAGAAAAGATAGAAATTGAATTCCAAAGATTGTCTCAAGAAATTAATGAATTCAAAGACAAAGTCACCAAAGATATGGACATAATGAGAAAGGAGATAGCAGAGCTCAAGGAAATGAAAAGGTTAATTGAGGAGCTCCAAAATACAGTAGAATCCCTCAGTAATAGAGTTGACCAGGCAGAAGAAAGGATCTCTGAAACTGAAGACAAAGCTTCTGAACGTTCCCAAATGCTCAAAGAGGCAGACAAATGGAGAGCAAAAGCTGATCATTCTCTGAGAGTTGTGGGATCACTCCAAAAGATCAAATATTCATCTTATAGGAATTCCCAAAGGAGAAGAGGATGGTCCTAAAGGTGCAGATTGTCTACTCCAAGAGATTAGGAGGAGAATTTCCTAAGCATTGCAAGAGATATAGAACTTCAGATAGTAGACAGTTTCTGAACCCCAGTAAAACTCAGTCCAAATAAAGCATCTCCTAGACACATTGAGATTAACTCTGCCAAAGTTAGGAAGGAGGAGAAAATTCTGTAAGCAGCCAGATGTAAGAAAAGCATCACCTACAAAGGGAGAAGTATCAGAATGACTGAAGATCTCTCAGCCAAAATGTTTCAAGCCAGAAGAGGATGGTCATCAACCTCCAATCTCCTAAATCAAAACAACTTTCAGCCCAGGATCCTGTATCTAGCTAAACTGAGTTTCATTTGTGATGGAAAAATCAAATACTTTAATGACATACAAACATTGAAGAAATTTGCCATAACTAAATCAGCTCTTCAGGATGTTCTCAGACTCATCCTCCACAATGACCAGTGCAAAGCTCTATCTCCAAAGTAAACTCACCCAGAAATTTTTTTAAAAAACCCAACTTCCACAGTGGCGAAAGGATTAAAAATGTCCACTGGACATCCAAAAAACATGACACCCAAAGCACAACCAGGCTTATCAATTTTCTCAATTAATGTGAATGGTTTAAATTGTCCTCTACAGAGGCATAGGCTGGCTGACTGGATACATAAACTGAGACCAGATATCTGCTGTATACAAAAATCTCATCTTACCTTAAAGGATAAAAATAGACTCAGGGTGAAGGGAGGAGTTGTATAATACAGGCAAATGGAAACCAGAAAAAAGCAGGGGTTGCAATTTTAGTTGCAGATATAAGTGACTTTAAACCAATAAAGATACAGAAAGATAAGGATGGTCACTATACATTTGTCAAGAGAAACACCCAGCATGAAGAGATTTCAATAATTAACATTTATGCACCCTACCAGAATGTTCCTCAATTCATAAAGCAGTGGATATGAACAACTTGATATGTTCCTGCACTATAATAGTTGGAGGTTTTAACACCCCTTGACAGTTTTGGATAGAAGAAATTAAACAAAGAAATATTATATTTAAACCTGACCCTAGAACAAATGGACTTTACAGAACTCTATAGAACATTTCACCCTAATAAAACAGAATATACATTCTTCACATCAGCCCATGGATCATCCTCCAAAATAGATCATATCCTAGGACATAAGTCTAACCTCAGAAAATTTAAAAGAATAGATGTCACAAACCAGTGCTGCAAAGGGGAGTGGAATTGGTGGGGAATGAGGAAAATACAGCATAAGAGAAGGCATGGAAATGAAAGGTGGGATCGGGAGGTCTGACTGAGGTGATGGCTGCAGCCAGCACCAAAGCACAAAATCAGCTTTATTTTATAGTATCTGTACAGGGTTGTCCAGGGGAAGTAGCATAGACAATATGGGGAAATAGCATAAACAGAAGACATAGTTTTCATCTTACAGTACAATAGGAAAACGTAAATGACTTTAACAAAGACAAATAATCTTGTTAATGGTTTCTACTCAACTTTGTTAACATATGACAAGAAGCAAGAAGGGAAAGATCATGAAGATCCCAGCATAGTTAACAAAGGAAGAACTATGCAACTTAGTGGTTACTACTTAACTTTGTTAGCATATGACAAGGAGAAAGAAGGGAGAGATCTCAAGGATCTCTGCATAGTTAACTAGACAAAGAAAGGGCTACATGACTTCTGGCAGAGGGAGCATGAAGAAAGGAGTATGGTTGTTTTGGGAATGGAGGAGAAGCAGTTGGGGGTTCATTCTCTGAATGTTCCCCAGGCTGTGAGAGCCCTGCCAGTCTCACAGCCTGCTCTTCACATTTCCTCCTTTTCTGTTTAGAAGCCTTAATTCATGTATGGAGGTTTTTCATTTGTCTACGACTATGCTGAGGACTGGGAATAAACAAAACAAAAATAACATTAAAATTCCTAATATAATTAATGTTATTATAAGATGTTCAATTTTTTCTAAAGGATTAAAAGACTATAATTTATCAAAAATATCTTTAGCAAGTTGAGTAGGACCATAAACATTCAGATGAGCTTTATGCATAGTTTGAATTTCTAGATGAAGTTTTGCTATATGAAGGCTGTATCATTATGGGACCATATTCCTTGTAAATGGACCAAATTCCTTTTTTACTTTGTCCCAATTCCATTGAGATTCATTATAGAGTTTAGGAGTAACACAAATCCATTGGAACTGAGCATGCCAACATAAAGGCAATCGAGTCTTCAAACTTTGAACTTCATCACCTATTAGAGTTACTACTTGTCCCAAAGCATTAAGTTTAGTTTCCATTCTTTTATCTATTTCTTCTTGAAGAAATAAGGCTAAAGAGGTATTTTGAGCCAATGTATTCACAAAATGGGCTGTTTGGATAGATTGAGTGAGAGCAATAGCTGACATAACAGTGCTGGCTACTATGGCAATTAATGCTGTGATGCTTGCCATGATCAAACCTTTGACTCTTTTCTTATGGGTTATAGCATGGTGTAAATACTTATTAAGTTCAATTGAAGTTTGTGTGCCTGATTCATCATCCCATGGCTGAGTTAAATTTACAGGTAACATAACGAAAGATGGCTGTTCAATTACAGTTATAGATAGCATCAAATGATTAATATGGTTAACACAATTAGGTAAATTACAATTTAAGCAATTTAAAGAGAGTCCATGTTCAGTTTTGGTTATAGAAGTATTATCAACTAGTAAAAGTCTGGGAGGTGAAACACAAGTCATAACACGAAGTTTGAGAGTCATTTTGCCTTACTTCATTGGTGGGTTCCTGAACTTCCAATGGCTGAAGGGCTGCTGTAAGGCACCAGAGATCTTTCTGGATAACTCTTGATTCTGTTGTTAGAATATTTGGAACCCATCATCTGGCAGTCACATGATTATTAATATTATAAGAGAATGGTGATCTCAAGCCAGGGGGCCAAATCAAGATGAATGGGAGGGGTGTTATAGGAAGGTAGTCCAACTGGCATAGGGGTAGATGATGTTTCTTCATTTTAGCAAATCCCCATTTCACAATTTTTTGAAATTGAGTGAAATTTAGTGCTGGTTGAAAAGAGAATGATAGACCAAAAGCTATTTTCAATTCTCTGTGGAGAGTTACACATCCAGGTCTGGGGAGTAAGATGAAACAAATGGGCACAGAGGCTGCCATTCCAGTATAATTGAAAATGGCCCACTGGGGTGTAAGATGATCACTAGAAGTACCTCCTAACAAGGTAGAGCTATTAGATAAAATATTTATATCAGGGTCACTCCGTTGGACTGGACGTGGAAGGGGTGGATCTAGGCCCAGTATGTATCAGGTGTTACAGTACTTCCATAAGCAGAGACAATCTCTATCATTGCTAGAAAAAGTTTCTCTGGAGTGACTGGCCTTCCACAGCATTGCACGATGTCACTCCACTCATAACTTAGCTTCTTTATTTGGCCCCATGTTGGGGGTTTCGCTGTCTGAGATGTTTTGGTTTGGCAGCAAGCTGTTTTGGGAGTCAGTTTCAGCTTCTTCATCTGCAAGAAAAGAGCTTGTTCTTGGTCCATGTTTGATTAGCCATTCAGGAAGCCAATGAGGGTTATCAGCGGTTTTGGGAAAAACACAAACATGTCCTCTTTCCCATATTAACACAGGATCAGGCCATCTACAGCAAACCCACAGCCAATATCATATTGAATGGTATGAAATTGAAAACATTTCCACTCAGATCAGAAACAAGGCAAGGATGCCCACTGTCTCCACTGCTGTTCAACATAGTAATGGAAGTCTTAGCCATAGCAATCAGGCAAGAGAAGGTGATCAAATGTATCCAAATAGGGTCAGAGGAGATCAAACTCTTACTCTTCGCTGATGATATGATCCCGTACCTGGAAAATCCCAGGGACTCAACTTCAAAACTCTTAGAAGAGGACAATAGAAGGAATACAGCAGGATACAAAATCAATACTTACAAATCAGTTGCTTTTATATATGCCAAGAATAGTCAAGCTGAAAATATAGTTAAGGGCTCTATTCCTTTCACAAGAGTGCCAATGGAGATGAAATATCTGGGAATTTACCTAACAAAGGATGCGAAAGATCTCTATAAAGAGAACTATGAAACTCTGAGAAAAAAATAGCTGAAGATGTTAACAAATGTAAAAAGATACCATGCTTATGGCTGGGAAGAATCAACATTGTTAAAATGTCCGTACTACCCAAAGCAATATACAGATTTACTGCAATCCCTATTAAAGCACCGTTGCAATACTTTAAAGAACTTGAAAAAATAGTACTTCATTTTATACGGAATTAGAAAAATCCTCAAATAGCAAATACATTACTGAGAAATAAGAACAAATCAGGAGATATCATGTTACCAGCCTTCAGGCTATACTATAAATCTATAATAATCAAAACAGCATGGTACTGGCATAAAAGCAGGGAGATAGATTTATGGAACAGAATAAAGAACCAAGAGATGAACCCAGCTACTTATTGTCATCTGATCTTTGACAAGACTATCAAAAATATTCAGTGGGGGAAAGATTTAACAAATGGTGCTGGGTGAACTGGCTGGAGACCTGTAGAAGTCTGAAACTGGATCTGCATCTCTCACCATTAACAAAAACTGATTCTCACTGGATAAAAGACTTAAACTTAAGACATGAAACTATAAAAATACTAGAAAAGAGTGCAGGGAAAACACTTGAAGAAATCGGCCTAGGAGAATATTTTATTTTTTTATTTATATTTTTTTTTTATTGTTGGGGATTCATTGAGGGTACAATAAGCCAGGTTACACTGATTGCAATTGTTAGATAAAGTCCCTCTTGCAATCATGTCTTGCCCCCATAAAGTGTTGACACACACCAAGGCCCCACCCACCTCCCTCCTTCCCTCTTTCTGTTTCCCCCCCCATAACCATAATTGTCATTAATTGTCCTCATATCAAAATTGAGTACATAGGATTCATGCTTCTCCATTCTTGTGATGCTTTACTAAGAATAATGTCTTCCACGTTCATCCAGGTTAATACGAAGGATGTAAAGTCTCCATTTTTTTTAATGGCTGAATAGTATTCCATGGTATACATATACCACAGCTTGTTAATCCATTCCTGGGTTGGTGGGCATTTAGGCTGTTTCCACATTTTGGCGATTGTAAATTGAGCTGCAATAAACAGTCTAGTACAAGTGTCCTTATGATAAAAGGATTTCTTTCCTTCTGGGTAGATGCCCAGTAATGGGATTGCAGGATCAAATGGGAGGTCTAGGTTGAGTGCTTTGAGGTTTCTCCATACTTCCTTCCAGAAAGGTTGTACTAGTTTGCAGTCCCACCAGCAGTGTAAAAGTGTTCCCTTCTCTCCACATCCACGCGCCAGCATCTGCAGTTTTGAGATTTTGTGATGTGGGCCATTCTCACTGGGGTTAGATGATATCTCAGGGTTGTTTTGATTTGCATTTCTCTAATATATAGAGATGATGAACATTTTTTCATGTGTTTGTTAGCCATTCGTCTGTCGTCTTTAGAGAAAGTTCTATTCATGTCTCTTGCCCATTGATATAAGGGATTGTTGGCTTTTTTCATGTGGATTAATTTGAGTTCTCTATAGATCCTAGTTATCAAGCTTTTGTCTGATTGAAAATATGCAAATATCCTTTCCCATTGTGTAGGTTGTCTCTTTGCTTTGGTTATTGTCTCCTTAGCTGTACAGAAGCTTTTCAGTTTAATGAAGTCCCATTTGTTTATTTTTGTTGTTGCAATTGCCATGGCAGTCTTCTTCATGAAGTCTTTCCCCAGGCCAAGATCTTCCAGTGTTTTTCCTATGCTTTCTTTGAGGATTTTTATTGTTTCATGCCTTAAGTTTAAGTCCTTTATCCATCTTGAATCAATTTTTGTGAGTGGGGAAAGGTGTGGGTCCAGTTTCAGTCTTTTACATGTAGACATCCAGTTCTCCCAACACCATTTACTGAATAGGGAGTCTTTCCCCCAAGGTATGTTCTTGTTTGGTTTATCGAAGATTAGGTGTTTGTAATATGTTAGCTTCATTTCTTGGTTTTCAATTCGATTCCAAGTGTCTATGTCTCTGTTTTTGTGCCAGTACCATGCTGGCTTGACCACTATGGCTTTGTAGTACAAACTAAAATCTGGTATGCTGATGCCCCCAGCTTTATTTATTTATTTATTTTTTATTGTTGGGGATTCATTGAGGGTACAATAAGCCAGTTACACTGATTGCAATTGTTAGGTAAAGTCCCTCTTGCAATCATATCTTGCCCCCATAAAGTGTGACACACACTAAGGCCCCACCCCCCTCCCTCCATCCCTCTTTCTGCTTCCCCCCCCATAACCTTAATTGTCATTAATTGTCCTCATATCAAGATTGAGTACATAGGATTCATGCTTCTCCATTCTTGTGATGCTTTACTAAGAATAACGTCTTCCACTTCCATCCAGGTTAATACGAAGGATGTAAAGACTCCATTTTTTTTAATGGCTGAATAGTATTCCATGGTATACATATACCACAGCTTGTTAATCCATTCCTGGGTTGGTGGGCATTTAGGCTGTTTCCACATTTTGGCGATTGTAAATTGAGCTGCAATAAACAGTCTAGTACAAGTATCCTTATGATAAAAGGATTTTTTTCCTTCTGGGTAGATGCCCAGTAATGGGATTGCAGGATCGAATGGGAGGTCTAGGTTGAGTGCTTTGAGGTTTCTCCATACTTCCTTCCAGAAAGGTTGTACTAGTTTGCAGTCCCACCAGCAGTGTAAAAGTGTTCCCTTCTCTCCACATCCACGCCAGCATCTGCAGTTTTGAGATTTTGTGATGTGGGCCATTCTCACTGGGGTTAGATGATATCTCAGGGATGTTTTGATTTGCATTTCTCTAATATATAGAGATGATGAACATTTTTTCATGTGTTTGTTAGCCATTCGTCTGTCGTCTTTAGAGAAAGTTCTATTCATGTCTCTTGCCCATTGATATAAGGGATTGTTGGCTTTTTTCATGTGGATTAATTTGAGTTCTCTATAGAGCCTGGTTATCAAGCTTTTGTCTGATTGAAAATATGCAAATATCCTTTCCCATTGTGTAGGTTGTCTCTTTGCTTTGGTTATTGTCTCCTTAGCTGTACAGAAGCTTTTCAGTTTAATGAAGTCCCATTTGTTTATTTTTGTTGTTGCAATGCCATGGCAGTCTTCTTCATGAAGTCTTCCCCCAGGCCAATATCTTCCAGTGTTTTTCCTATGCTTTCTTTGAGGATTTTTATTGTTTCATGCCTTAAGTTTAAGTCCTTTATCCATCTTGAATCAATTTTTGTGAGTGGGGAAAGGTGTGGGTCCAGTTTCAGTCTTTTACATGTAGACATCCAGTTCTCCCAACACCATTTATTGAATAGGGAGTCTTTCCCCCAAGGTAAGTTCTTGTTTGGTTTATCGAAGATTAGGTGGTTGTAAGATGTTAGTTTCATTTCTTGGTGTTCAATTCAATTCCAAGTGTCTATGTCTCTGTTTTTGTGCCAGTACCATGCTGTCTTAACCACTATGGCTTTGTAGTACGGACTAAAATCTGGTATGCTGATGCCCCCAGCTTTTTTTTTGTTACTAAGAACTGCCTTAGCTATACGGGTTTTTTTCCGGTTCCATACAAAACGCAGAATCATTTTTTCCAAATCTTGAAAGTACGATGTAGGTACTTTGATAGGAATGGCATTGAATAGGTAGATTGCTTTGGGAAGTGTAGACATTTTAACAATGTTGATTCTTCCCATCCATGAGCATGGTATGTTCTTCCATTTGTTAATATACTCTGCTATTTCCTTTCTGAGGATTTCATAGTTTTCTTTATAGAGGTCCTTCACCTCCTTCGTTAGGTATATTCCTAGGTATTTCATTTTCTTTGAGACTATGGTGAAGGGAGTTGTGTCCTTAATTAGCTTCTCATCTTGACTGTTATTGGTGTACACAAAGGCTACTGACTTGTGGACATTGATTTCATATCCTGAAACATTACTGTATTTTTTGATGACTTCTAGGAGTCTTGTGGTTGAGTCTTTGGGGTTCTCTAAGTATAAGATCATGTCATCAGCAAAGAGGGAGAGTTTGACCTCCTCTGCTCCCATTTGGATTCCCTTTATTTCCTTGTCTTGCCTAATTGTATTGGCTAGAACTTCCAGCACTACGTTGAATGGTAAAGGTGACAGAGGACAACCTTGTCTGGTTCCAGTTCTAAGAGGAAAAGCTTTCAGTTTTAGTCCATTCAGTAAAATATTGGCGGTGGGTTTGTAATAGATAGCTTCCATCAGTTTTAGAAATGTGCCACCTATGCCTATACTCTTCAGTGTTCTAATTAGAAAAGGATGCTGGATTTTATCAAATGCTTTTTCTGCATGTATTGAGAGGATCATGTGATCTTTATTTTTCCCTCTGTTAATATGGTGGATAACGTTTATAGACTTGTGTATGTTAAACCAACCTTGCATCCCTGGGATGAAGCCTACTTGATCATGATGAATGACTTTTTTGATAATAAGCTGTAATCTATTGGCTAGGATTTTGTTGAGAATTTTTCCATCTATATTCATGAGTGAGATTGGTCTGAAATTCTCCTTTTTGTTTGGGTCTTTTCCTGGTTTTGGTATCAGGGTGATGTTTGCTTCATAAAATGTGTTGGGGAAGGTTCCTTCTTCCTCAATTTTTTGGAATAAATTCTGCAGTACAGGAATAAGCTCTTCCTTGAAGGTTTGATAGAATTCTGGAGTGAAGCCATCTGGACCAGGGCATTTTTTGGTTGGAAGCTTTTGTATTGTTTCTTTGATCTCAGTGCTTGAAATTGGTCTGCTCAGGAGCTCTATTTTTTCCTGGATGAGTCTAGGGAGAGGGTGTGATTCCAAATATTGATCCATTTCTTTCACATTGTCAAATTTCTGGGCATAGAGTTTCTGGTAGTATTCAGAGATGATCTCTTGTATCTCTGTGGGATCAGTTGTTATTTCCCCTTTATCATTTCTGATTGAGGTTACTAGAGATTTCACTTTTCTATTCCTCGTTAGTGTGGCCAATGGTTTATCTATTTTATTTATTTTTTCAAAAAACCAACTCCTTGTTTCATTAATTTTCTGAATGATTCTTTTGTTTTCAATTTCATTGATCTCTGATTTGATTTTGGATATTTCTTTTCTTCTACTGAGTTTGGGCTTAGATTGTTCTTCTTTTTCCAATTCCATAAGATCTCTTGTGAGATTGTTGATGTGCTCTCTTTCTGTTTTTCGAATGTAGGCATCTAAAGCAATGAATTTTCCTCTCAAAACTGCTTTTGCAGTATCCCACAGGTTTTGGTAGCTTGTGTCATTGTTGTTATGCTCAAGGAAGTTAATGATTTCCTGTTTTATTTCTTCCTTCACCCATCTGTTATTGAAAAGAAGATTGTTTAGTTTCCATGCCTTTGGGTGGGGTCGAGCATTTTTGTTAGAGTTGAGTTCCACCTTTACTGCCTTATGGTCTGAGAAGATACAAGGTAAAATTTCAATACTTTTGATTCTGTTGATATTTGTTTTGTGTCCCAAGATATGATCAATTTTGGAGAATGTTCCATGGGGTGATGAGAAGAATGTATATTCTTTATCTTTGGGATGGAGTATTCTATATGCGTCTATGAAGCACAGTTGTTCTAGGGTCTCATTTAAGTCTCTTATATCCTTGTTTAATTTCTGTTTAGAGGATCTGTCCAGCTCTGTAAGAGGAGTGTTAAGGTCCCCTGTTATTATGGTATTATCAGATATCATATTGCTCAGACTGAGTAAGGTCTGTTTCAAGAATCTGGGAGCATTTAAATTGGGTGCATAGATATTTAGAATTGAAATGTCTTCTTGTTGTATTTTTCCCTTGACCAATATAAAGTGACCATCTTTGTCTTTTTTGACTTTAGTTGCTTTAAATCCACATGTATCTGAAAATAAGATTGCAACTCCTCTTTTCTTCTCAATTCCATTTGCCTGAAAAATTGTCTTCCAACCCTTGACTCGGAGCTTTAATTTGTCTTTTGAAGCCAGGTGTGTTTCTTGCAGACAGCAAATGGATGGCTTGTGTTTTTTAATCCAGTCAACCAATCTATGTCTCTTCAGTGGGGAATTCAAGCCATTAATATTTATTGAGATAATTGATAAGTGTGGTAGTATTCTGTTCGTGTTATTTGGTGAGAGTCCATTGCTTAGTTTTATCTTTTGCATCAGTGTGGAGGTTTGGTTCTGTCCTTTAATTTCTGAGTTCTTACTTTGCTGTTGATGCATTGTGGTGGTCAGTGTGCAGAACACATTGAAGCATTTCCTGTAGAGCTGGTCTTGTTGTGGCGAATTTCCTCAATGTTTGTATATCTGTAAATGATTTGATTTCTTCGTCAATTTTGAAGCTTAGCTTAGCAGGGTACAGAATTCTGGGCTGAAAATTGTTCTGTTTAAGTAGATTAAAGGTAGATGACCATTGTCTTCTTGCTTGGAAAATTTCATTGGAGAAGTCTGCGGTCACTCTGATGGATTTGCCCCTGTAGGTCAACTGGCGCTTACTCCTGGCCGCTTGCAGAATCTTTTCTTTTGTCTTGACTTTGGACAGGTTCATCACAATGTGTCTTGGAAAAGCTCGGTTAGAGTTGAGGCGACCTGGGGTCCGATAGCCCTCTGAAAGCAGTGTGTCAGAATCTTTGGTGATGTTTGGGAAATTTTGTTTTATAATATTCTCTAGTATGGCTTCCATTCCTCTGGGGCATTCTTCTTCCCCTTCTGGAATTCCTATAACTCGTATGTTGGAACACTTCATAAAGTCCCATAATTCTGACAGTGAACATTCTGCTTTCTCTGTCTTCTTTTCTGCCTCTTTTACTATCTGAGTTATCTCAAAAACTTTGTCTTGTATCTGAAATTCTTTCTTCTGCATGGTCTAACCTGTTGCTGATACTTTCCATTGCATCTTTAAGTTTCCTGATCGACTGTTTCATTTCCTTCAGCTCTGCTATATCCTTTTTATATTCTTCATATCGTTCATCTCTGATTTGATTCTTTTTTTGGATTTCCTTTTGGGTATTTTCCACTTTATTAGCAGTTTCCTTCATTGTTTCCATCATTTCTTTCATTGTTTTCAACATGTGTATTCTAAATTCCCTTTCTGTCATTCCTAACATTTCTGTGTAGGTGGAATCCTCTGCAGTAGCTACCTCATGGTCCCTTGGCGGGGTTGTTCTGGACTGGTTCTTCATGTTGCCTGGAGTTTTCTGCTGATTCTTCCTCATGGGTGATTTCTTTTATCTGTTTCCTTGCCCTAATTTTCCTTTCACTTCCTCTTGCTCTTTAAGTTCTTGTGCCTGTGGACTAAGGGTTACAGGACCAGAAGTGTGAGAAGGTTTAAGAGCAAAAAAGGGATGAAAGAAAGGAGGACCGAGTGATAAGGAAAAAAAAAAAAGAAAAATAGAGAAAGGAGAGGGAGTGGGTAAAAGGAATATTGACAAAAAGAAGAGAGGCACAGAAAGAGGGAGACAGAGCAATATAGGTGTACAGTAGGGTACTTTGATACAATGTTAAAAAAAACCCACCTTCTGGGGGTGCCCAGTTGGGTGGTTCCCTTGAGGTCAGCAGCTCTTTGCTAACCTGATCAGACACAGTACCCCACCTCCACCAAATAGAGAGGAAAGACAAAAATGCTATAAATCAAACCAAAACAAGCAAACAGAAAACTTTACGGGATAAAATTGGCTGGAAAAACCAAATAATAGTGGTAGAAACACTAACAAAAATGAAGTTCTAATTATTGAAATAGGCTGCAATGGGAAATTATAATTAAAGTAGAAAAATTGAGAAAGAAAAAGGAGCTGCATGGAAAAGGTTGAACTTAAAAAACAAAACAACAATCCACAACATCAAAATAAAAAAAAAAACAACCAAACCAAGAAAAAAAACACAACCAAAAACAAAGCAGTATGTATATGTTATTGAATATTGTCTGGGCAACACGTGGTCTTCTGGGGTATGAGATGTTAATCACAGTTCTGATACGACTGGAGGCTGCTAGTTTCTGAAACCCCAGCAGGTAGACACCCTAAATCTCTCTTCAGCCCACTTAAAAGGCACTTTGAACTTGTTCACTTACTGAGCAGAAGCTTTCTCAGGGAAGTGCTTGTCGCTGGAATCACTGCTGAAGTGGCTATCCACTTATCCTGTGTGTCAAAACTGGTCTCCCTCTGCCCCTGAGGGTTAGGGCTGCAAGGCGGCTCAGTCCCCGCCCTTAGGCTACTTGGTCGCTGGGTTATCAGCTCCCACCCAATTCCAGCTCTGGGACCCTGAGGGCGGAGCTTGCCGGGGCAGATCGCTCACAATGTCTGCCTGTGACCCAGAGCCAAACACTATTAGCTCCGTCTGGCTCAGCGGCTCAGACTGGGGCCCTAGACAAAGGCCAAAATTCTCCGCACTCCCGCTCAGGCTCTCCCCAAGGCAGTTCAGCTGAGTGCCAAGTCCAAAGACACCAAAACAGTTCACAGGTAAGGCCTTTCTGGTTTGCAGTCTCGCTGCTACTGAACTTACAGTTGCGGGCGGGTTTAGACGGATTGAACACACGCGACCACTTGCCGGTTTTCCACTGTTTTAGTCCTCCTCTTGGGGTCCCGAAGTCTCTCGCTGACTCTCTGTATCCTCTCAGGGGTGATGATAGGCAGATCCCACCAGCCAGAGATGCCTGGAGTCCTATCTCCCCAGACTCCCGGTGCCCAGATACATGGAAGCTGTTACTCGGCTGCCATCTTGCTCCGCCTCCTCTGGTAACACCTCAAGGTCAGAAGCAGCCCTGTGGCCTTTACATTTCAAGCCTCAGGGTGCTGGAAGACAGAGGTGTGTCTCAGGATGGACCTTTGAAGGAAGAGATCTGGAGCGAAGGTGACCTGTGTCACAGCAGGTGTGCCTGCGGCACCTTGGGTACCCCCTGAGCTTTGTGAATCTGGGAGACCGGACGATGCACCACTTTGTAAGCAGACTCTGAATCTCAGGAGAATATTTTATGAGTAGGACCCCCCTCCCCCACTGGCAATTGAAGCAACACCAAAAATACATTACTGGGATCTGATCAAATTAAAAAGCTTTTGCACAGCCAAGAGCACAGTAAGTAAAGCAAACAATCTTCAGAATGGGAGATTTTTGCAGGTTATGCTTCTGACAAAGGATTGATAACTAGAATCTACAGAGAACTCAAACTAATCAATAAGAAAAGGACAAATAACCACTTTTCTATGTGGGCAGAAGACTTGAACAGAAACTTCTCCAATGAACACAGGCACATGGCCAAAAAACAGATGAAAAAATGCTCATCATCCTTAATCATCAGACAAATGCCAATCAAAACCAGTTTGAGATATCATCTAACTCCAGTAAGTTTAGCCCACATCACAAAATCCCAAAACTACAGATGTTTGTGTGGATGTGGAGAGAAGGGAACACTTCTTACACTGCTGGTGGGAATGCAAGCTAATACAACCTTTTTGGAAAGAAGTTTGGAGAACACTCAAGGAACTAAAAGTTGAGCTACTGTTTGATCCTGCAATTCCCTTACTAGGTATATACCCAAATGATCAAAAATTATTGTATTATTGTATAAAGGTATTTGTACCAGGATGTTTATTGCAGCCAAATTCATAATAGCTAACACATGGATACAGCCCAAGTGCCCATTGACCCATGAATGGATTAACAAATGTGGTATATGTACACCATAGAATACTATGCAGCCATAAAATGGATGGAGACTTCACATCTTTTGTTTACCTGGACGCAGCTGGAACATATTCTTCTTAGTAAAGTATCTCAAGAATGGGAAAAAAAGTGTCCAATGTACTCAATACTACTACGAAATCAATATATGATCATCTACACATTCATATGAATGGCAAAATATAACTATAGTGCAGAAAGTAGAAGGGATGAGGAGAGAGAGGGGAGGGGGTTATGGGAGGAGGGAAGGTATGTGGGGGGACCTCACCAAATGTGCAAAATGCAATGGTACATTTCAAAACTATTAAGAAATGAGTATAATTTTGATGGATGTGTTACTTAGTTCAATGTAAGCATTTCACATTATATATCAAAGCAGTACACTGAACCCCATAAGTGCATCAATGTACAAAGTTATGATTTAATTAAAAAATTTTTTTCCAGGAGCATGATGGTGGACAGGACGGACATGTAGCCCACCTCTCCCAAGCCACCAGGTGAGAGGAAAGGTGGTCTGGACCTTCCCTGTGTGTGGATTATTGGAGTGGACAGACAGCTGGAGACACCCAGTGAACTGGTGGATTGCTATATATGAGGGGTAATTTAAAATCACAGACTCTGTAGAGATTCTTCCCTGATCAGCCGTGCTGGCCAGCAGGCCCCTCCCCTACAGAGGTCAGCAGCTTGTAAATGCTGACAAAATCCAATTGACAAATAATTATTCCTGAACTGAGGGAGGCATCCAAAAGGAGAGCCACTCAAAACCACAGGGAGCTGGGAAAACTGTTGGACAATTCAAGGGAAGGGATCCTGCCCAGGAAACAGACATTTTGAACTACCCAAAAGGGCGGGCACCTTTCCCCCAGGTGTTGGAGGGGGCTGGCGGTTCAGGCTGTGCAGCGAACTGGCGGGTGCCCATCCAAAAGGGAAACTCTGAACCATAAAACTCAGAATAAGTCCCCCGAGTGCTCCAACCACGGGAACCGGCTTGAAGCCTAGGACCTGGCTTTGGCTTCTGGAGCCACGAAGCTACTGAAGCCATGGACCGGCTTTGGCTGCTGAAGCCCGGGAACCAGCTACAGGAGATAGAGCTGCGAG
The DNA here is from genome assembly GCF_027406575.1 of Nycticebus coucang. Taxonomy (NCBI): domain Eukaryota; kingdom Metazoa; phylum Chordata; class Mammalia; order Primates; family Lorisidae; genus Nycticebus; species Nycticebus coucang. The sequence continues at coordinate 106,907,108 of NC_069780.1, read as the reverse complement.
CTCGCCAACAACTGCGCGAACTCAGCACCGCTCCCCTTATTGCCGATTGAAGTCGCCAGTTTGCGGGGGAAACTGGGAACAGAGTGGAGGGATTTAGGAAGCGTGGACACCTGCACTGAGTGGGAAGGTCAGTCGCAAGTGCTGTCTGGAAAAGAACAGCCGAGGTTGCACAATTCTTAGGCGAAAAACTTTTACGGAAACTCCAAAATGGCCATCGGCCATGGAAGGTGGTTACCATGGTAACGGTATAAACTGTAAATCAGGTATAAGTCTCAGAACCACTCACAGTGCCACCTGGTGTCCAGAAAGTATATTGCAGTATGAATATATTCCTACGAAAGTTGATCCCTACAGCAGACATATAGATATTTATAGGTATATTTCTACACACAAGAATATTTTTGTAGTTGGTGCCTTTTTTTTGTCTTGTTTTGTTTTGTTTTTTTTTGGTTTTCATGGTTTTCTTTTTTTGTTTTGTTTTTGTCTGTTTTTTCCTCACCATTTCCTTAGAGGAGATTTCGATAACTTTTTTTTTTTTTTTTTTGCACTCTATGTTTTATTTTTTTTTTTTTATTTTTTTTTTCATTTGAAAACCTTTTTTTTTTTTTTTTCATAAATCATTTGACACATTTTTATCACAGTGGTTAACATAGCCTTTCCGGCGTTATCTCAGTTACTGTGCCAAAACATTTATATTCTACATTTACCAAGTTTCGCAAATACCCCTGTAATATGCACCACAGGTGTGATCCCACCGATTCCCCTCCCTCTACCCACCCACCCCCTTTCCCACTTCCCCCTATTGTTAAGTTGTAGCTGGGTTATAGCTTTCATGTGAGAGCCCCAAATTAGTTTCATAGTAGGGCTATGTACATTGGGTATTTTTTCTTCCATTCTTGGGATACTTTACTAAGAAGAATATGTTCCAGCTCCATCCATGTAAACATGAAAGAGGTAAAGTCTCCATCTTTCTTTAAGGCTGCATAGTATTCCATGGTGTACATATACCACAATTTATTAATCCATTCGTGGATCGATGGGCACTTGGGCTTTTTCCATGACTTAGCAATTATGAATTGGGCTGCAATAAACATTCTGGTACAAATATCTTTGTTATGTTGTGATTTTTGGTCTTCTGGGTATATGCCCAGCAGAGGAATTACAGGATTGAATGGCAGATCTATTTTTAGATCTCTGAGTGTTCTCCATATATCTTTCCAAAAGGAATGTATTAATTTGCATTCCCACCAGCAGTGCAGAAGTGTTCCCTTTTCTCCGCATCCACGCCAACATCTCTGGTCTTGAGATTTTGTGATATAGGCTAGTCTCATTGGAGTTAGATGATATCTCAAAGTAGTTTTGATTTGCATTTCTCTGATGATTAAAGATGATGAGCATTTTTTCATATGTCTGAAGGCCGTGCGCCTGTCTTCTTCAGAGAAGTTTCTCTTCAAATCCCTTGCCCAGCCTGCGATGGGATCCCTTGTTTTTTTCTTGCTGATGCGTTTGAGTTCTCTGTGGATTCTGGTTATTAAACCTTCGTCAGAGTTATACCCTGCAAATATCTTCTCCCATTCTGAGGGCTGTCTGCTTGCTCTGCTTACTGTGTTCTTAGCTGTGCAGAAGCTTTTTAGTTTGATCAAGTCCCAGGAGTGTATTTTTGAAGCTGCTTCAATTGCCCGGGGGGTTCTCCTCATGAAATACTCACCCAGACCAATTTCTTCAAGGGTTTTCCCTGCATTCTCCTCTAGTATTTTTATAGTTTCATGTCTTAAGTTTAAATCTTTAATCCAATGAGAGTCTATCTTAGTTAATGGTGAAAGGTGTGGGTCCAATTTCAGTCTTCTGCAGGTTGCCAGCCAGTTCACACAGCACCATTTGTTAAATAGGGAATCTTTTCCCCACTGAATGTTTTTAATTGGCTTGTCAAAAATCAAATAGCGGTAAGTAGCTGGATTCATCTCTTGGTTCTCTATTCTATTCCAGATATCTACTTCTCTGTTTTTGTGCCAATACCATGCTGTTTTGATCACTATCGATTTGTAGTAAAGTCTGAGGTCTGGTAGTGTGATTCCTCCTGTTTTGTTTTTATTTCTGAGTAATGTCTTGGCTATTCGAGGTTTTTTCTGATTCCATATAAAAGGAAGTAATGTTTTTTCAAGATCTTTAAAATATGACAGTGGAGCTTTAATAGGGAGTGCGTTGAAATTATATATTGCTTTGGGTAGTATGGACATTTTGATAATGTTGATTCTTCCTAGCCATGAGCATGGTATGTTTTTCCATTTGTTAACATTTTCAGCTATTTCTTTTCTTAGAGTTTCATAGTTCTCTTTATAGAGATCTTTCACGTCTTTTGTTAGGTAAATTCCCAAATATTTCATCTTCTTTGGCACTACCGTGAATGGGATAGAGTCCTTAACTGCTTTTTCAATTTGACTGTTGTTGGTGTACATAAAGGCTACCGATTTATGAATGTTGATTTTGTAACCTGAGACACTGCTGTATTCCTTGATCACTTCTAGGAGTTTTGTAGTAGAGTCCCTAGTGTTTTCCAGATACACAATCATATCATCTGCGAAGAGTGAGAGTTTGATCTCTTCTGACCCTATATGGATACCCTTGATCGCCTTTTCTTCCCTAATTGCGGTGGCTAAAACTTCCATTACAATGTTGAAAAGCAATGGAGACAATGGGCAGCCTTGTCTGGTTCCTGATCTGAGTGGAAATGATTCCAATTTAACTCCATTCAATATGATATTGGCTGTGGGTTTGCTGTAGATAGCCTCTATCAGTTTAAGAAAAGTCCCTTCTAGACCAATTTTCTTGAGTGTTCTGATCATGAAGGGATGCTGGATATTATCAAAAGCTTTTTCTGCATCAATTGAGAGAATCATATGGTCTTTGTTTTTTAATTTGTTTATGTGCTGAATTACATTTATAGATTTACGTATATTGAACCAGCCTTGAGATCCTGGGATAAAACCAACTTGGTCATGATGTATAATTTGTTTGATGTGTTGCTGGATTCTGTTTGTTAGGATCTTGTTGAATATTTTTGCATCTATATTCATTAGTGATATTGGTCTATAATTTTCTTTTCTTGTTGGGTCTTTTCCTGGTTTGGGGATCAGGGTGATATTTGCTTCATAGAACGTGTTGGGTAGTCTTCCTTCTTTTTCTACATTTTGGAACAGGTTGAGTAATATAGGTACTAATTCCTCTTTAAAGGTTTGGTAGAATTCTGACGTGAAACCATCTGGTCCCGGGCTTTTCTTTTTAGGGAGGTTTTGTATAGTTGATGCTATTTCTGAACTTGATATGGGTCTGTTCAACATTTCCACGTGATTCTGGTTAAGTCTTGGAAGGTGGCGTGCTTCCAAGTATCGGTCTATTTCCTTCATATTTTCATATTTGTGAGAATAAAGTTTCTTGTAATATTCATTAAGGATTTTTTGGATTTCTGATGAGTCTGTGGTTATTTTGTCTTTGTTGTTTCTGATTGATGATATTAGAGATTTTACTCTTTTTTTCCTGATTAGGTTGGCCAGAGGTTTATCTATTTTATTGACCTTTTCAAAAAACCAGCTTTTTGATTTATTGATCTGTTGTATTATTCTTTTGTTTTCAATTTCATTTAATTCTGCTCTAATTTTGGTTATTTCTTTTCTTCTACTGGGTTTGGGGTTGGAATGTTCTTCCTTTTCCAGTTGCGTGAGATGTCCCATTAAGTTGTTAACTTCCTCTCTTTCCGTTCTCTTGAGGAAGGCTTGCAGTGCTATAAATTTCCCTCTTAGAACTGCCTTTGCAGTGTCCCAGAGGTTCTGATAGCTTGTGTCTTCATTGTCATTTTGTTCCAAAAAATTGGTGATTTCTTTCTTAATCTCATCTCTGACCCAGCTATCATTCAGCATAAGGTTATTTAACTTCCATGTTTTTGTATGGGTATGCAGATTCCTGTTGTTACTCAATTCAAGTTTTATTCCATGATGGTCCGAGAAGATGCATGGAATAATTTCTATTCCTTTAAATTTACTGAGGTTAGACTTGTGACCTAAAATGTGATCAATTTTGGAGTAAGTTCCGTGGGCTGATGAGAAGTATGTGTATTCAGTTTTGTTGGGATGAAATGTTCTGTAGATGTCTGCTAAATCTAAATATTGGATGGTTAGGTTTAAATCTAAGATTTCTTTGCTCAGCTTCTTTCTGGAGGATCGATCCAACACTGCCAAGGGAGTGTTGAAATCTCCAACGATTATGGAGCTGGAGGAAATCAAGTTACTCATGTCTGTTAGAGTTTCTCTTATAAATTGAGGTGCATTCTGGTTGGGTGCATAGATATTAATAATTGAGATCTCGTCATATTGAGTATTACCCTTAACAAATATGAAGTGACCATTCTTGTCCTTCCTTACTTTTGATGGTTTAAAGCCTACTGTATCTGCAAATAAAATTGCAACACCTGCTTTTTTCTGATTACCATTTGCCTGAAATATGGATGACCATCCTTTCACCCTGAGTCTGTATTTGTCTTTTAAGTTGAGATGTGACTCTCGTATGCAACAAATATCTGGCTTAAGTTTTTGTATCCAGTCAGCTAACCTATGCCTCTTTAGAGGACAGTTTAAGCCATTCGCATTTATGGAGAGTAAGGATAAGTCTGGTGGAATTTTGGGTATCGAGTTTTTCAAAGGTCCAGTGGACATTTTTAATCCTTTCGCCAGTGTGGAAGTTGGAGTTGATCCGAAGTTTCTGAGTGAGTTTACTTTTGTGGTATAGGATTGGGTTGGTCATTGTGGAGGATAGGTCTGAGAACATCCTGAAGAGCTGGTTTACTTATGGCAAATTTTTTCAACATATGAATGTCATTGAAGTATTTAATTTCTCCATCATAGATGAAACTCAGTTTAGCTGGATACAAGATCCTGGGTTGAAAGTTTTTTTGCTTTAGGAAATTAAAAGTTGATGACCAGCCTCTTCTTGCTTGAAAAGTTTCAGCAGAGAGATCTGCAGTTATTCTAATATTCTTACCTTTGTACGTTATAGTTTTCTTTCGCCGGGCTGCTTTGAGAATCTTCTCTTTCATGTTAACTTTAGTGAAGCTAATTATGATATGTCTGGGAGATGGCTTATTGGGGTTGAATCGTGCTGGGGTTCTGAAGCTGTCTGCTATCTGAATTTCAGATTCTCTAGGCATGTCTGGAAAATTTTCTTTCATAATTTCATGTAGAAGGGCCTCTGTGCCCTTGGCTGCAACTTCATCAGTCTCCGAAATTCCTATAACCCTTATGTTATTTTTTTTCGAATTATCTGAGAGCTCTCTGAGTGAGTGATCCGTTTTTGCTCTCCATTTCTCTTCCTCTTTGAGAGATTGGGAGCGTTCGAAGACTTTATCTTCAATGTCAGAAATGCTATCTTCTGCTTGCTCCATTCTGTTACTGAGGGATTCTACTGTATTTTTCATATCTTTGAGGGCTGTAAGTTCTTGTTTCAGTGTGTCTAAGTCTTTGGTGGTTTTGTCTTTAAATTCATTAAATTCTTGAGACAGTTTTTGAATTTCTCCTCGAATTCCTAATTCCATTTTATTAATCTTGTCTGCAAACCAAATTCTGAATTCGACTTCTGACATCTCAGCCAGTTGTTTATGAATGGGATCTTCAATCACATCTGCCATATCTTTTCTTGGGGGGGTTGATCTATTCTGGTTATTCATGTTACCAGAGTTTTTCCGCTGATTCCGCCCCATAGTTTACTCCCTTTGGTTTTTCCCCTGGGGTTTTATCGAGGGCCCGTACAGTGTTGTGGCCTGAGAAACTGGGGCCCTGTCTGGTGTGGTGGAGCAAAGTGGTTCTGTCTTGTTTTCAGCTGGTTTCTGTTTGATCCTATTGCAACTTCTACTCTGGCTTGAAGTCTCAGCTGTGTGGAAAAATCAGCAATTAAGTCACCCCGCCTGCCCACCTCTGGCCCCAGTTGGAAAAGGAGAATCAAACCTTCCTACAATCGCACACCCAGGGCACCACCTGAAAAGAGTCCTCAGTCTATTAGCCCAGTTCAAAAGGTCCGAATCAACTGTCTCAATCGGCACTTGTCTCAGGTGGAAGGGTTCAAGAGGTCTCTGGGAACTGGATCACAGGGGCCTGGTGACTCCTCTGAGACAGCTCACCCCAGTGCAGCGTGGAGTCAGGAGGAGCCACCCCGCAAACAGAGCAGTCTGGGAAGGTCGACGTCTCCTTCCCCACTTTGCCCCTCCGTCGGACCCAGTCACTGGTATCTCTGCAGATGGCTAACCCAGTTGCCTGCAGTGAACAGACACTCCAGGGGTTTGCACCTGCCTGAATCGCGAGGAAGTCTGCCAGGCCCCCGCAGACTGCCGCTATCTAGCAGGAGGAGATGGGGCCTGACATCTTTGAGTGTTTGATGCAGGTGATGGGAAGGAGGTGTTCACTCAGGCTTAGCCCCGTCCCTGATGGATGCTGCTAACAGAACAGAACAGAACAGACAACTTTGTGAGGTTCTGTCTGTGTTCCTGTCGTTGCCTACAGGAGACAGGCTGTTTTGAGTTCAAACGTCTTTGCTGCTGGAGAATTGCGTCTGAACACCTCTCTGGGTCGGCCCCGCCCTGGAGGCTTCTGGGTTTGTGAGCCGTGTCACCGGTGGCCTCCTCTGGTTGCCCAGGGAGACAGGGGGTGTGGCCTCAGAATATCCAGAAGTGAGCGTTCTGCCGTTAAAGAAAAAACGGCTGTTGATCTACCTCCAGGGAACTGCTGCTCTGGTGTGGGCACTCAGGCGACCCTTTTCTCCTCTGTCCCGCGCCCCAGAGTCAGCACTGAGCGGCCGCAGTTTGTGCTGGGTCCACACCCCTTAAGAGATCCCCCAAGAATCAGAACTCTTGGGGGATGGGCCCCCAGACCCGGATTGGGAGTGGGGCGGGGGGAAGCTAGAGTTTCATTCAGTTTCACGCAATACTACGGTCCGGGGAGGGCTCCTGCACTGCACCGCAGGGAAGTGCCGCCAAGGCTTGATTTCCCCTCAGCGGAGTGCCCTCTCCTCGCTCACGTGTCCCAGAGTCAGCGCTGACCTGACACAGCTCAGGCACTGTGCACTCCCCTCGAGAAATCACCCAAGGAGCCGAACTCTTGGGGGATAGGCCCTCAGACCCCGAGTGAGAGTAGGGGTTCTCAGCTCTCAGCGGGGAGGCCAGAGTCTTATTCAGTCTTGGGCCCCGTATGCCCGGGGAGGGTTGGTGTACTGCACCGCAGGGAAGTTCCGAGGCGTGACTCCCCCTCAGCCCGGTGCCCTCTCCTCACTTGCGCGCCTCAGAGTCAATGCTGACCAGTCGCAACTCGGGGACTGTCTACTCCCCTTGAGAAATCACCCAAGGATCCGAAGTCCTGGGGGACAGGCCTCCAGACCTCAGTGGGTGGGAGGGGAGCGCCGGGGATTCAGGGTTGCCGGCAAAGGATTCCCAAAGTTTTATTCAGCCCTATGTCCGGCAGGAGAACGCCACGGCACCCCAGTAGGGGAGGTAGGTCTAGTTTTTAGAAGGTCTCTCCCGTGGAGTGTAGTGGGAGGGGCTTTAATTTCTGCCCGCTTGTTCAATTGTGGGGCTCTTGAGCCGGTCTCATGGGGGAGGGGGACTCCCGTCCGCTTGGTGGTGGATTTTGTACCTTTTGTTTGCATCCTTGTGATCACAACTTGCCTCAGCGTTGTTGATGTGCGTTCTTCAGCCTTCTCTCTTGGTGAGGCTCAAGTCCACCAGGATACTTACTAAATTCCTGTCCCTTAACTCTCCTTCTGGACGGGAGCCTTTGTTGAAAGCTGGCTTCAGTCCGCCATCTTGTCTCCCCCTCTCGATAACTTTTTATTATTACTTTTTATATAGATATATTTTTTATTTCTATGTCTTCTAATTTTAATTTCTTCTTTCTTCTCATTTAACATTCCTTCTAACACCACTTTTTTCTCTCTTTTTTTTCCTTTCTTTCAATAATTTTACAATTATGACTATTTTTTATTGCAGTTGTTCTTTTTTTTTTTTTTAGGATATAAGAGTATAACATTTATTTTATCTTAGAAAGAGAAACGGAGTTAGAGAGGTGAAGAGAATGTTGAAAGAGGGAGAAAAAAGTGAGTGGAGAGATGTGGAGGCATTCCAAAGAAGGAAAGGAGGTTGGCCCGCCCTGAGGTCCAAGGGGACAGCTGAATTTAAGGAGGATGAAGAGAAAAAAGTAATTGCAGCCAAATTCACAAGGTATTGTGAATTCAAATGTATCCTGGCTAGAGCTCATGTTCATAGTCCATTGTTCCTCTGGGACATTCAGGAGCCTTGCACGCTGGCATGGGCCACACTCACCTTGAGACTAAGGGAATAAATTCTGAAAGACAGAGAGCTAAAGAGAAAGAATTTTACATTCTGGACTCCTCCTTGGTTTGAGGATCCTTTTCCTACAATTTGATTGGAATCTCCAGGGACACAAAGGTCTCCGTTTCCCATGCCTGCAGTCATGAAGCATTTGGCCACCATATTGAGGAGTGATGCCAATCTAAGAGGAAGAAAAGCCCCACGGCACCAGGGGCATGTGGAAATTTACAGTGTTGAAATCCCTGCAGTGGGGCTTCCAAAATACAGATTAAGATTCTCAAGCAATCTCTATGTATAGGTGCAGAAAAAGGGTTATCAGCAGAGTCACAAATCATTTCCCTGGTTGCAGTCCATTGCTCTGAAGCAACAGGTGTGATTTCCTCGCTCTCCAGGGCTGTCCAAAGGATGAAAGTCCTGCAAGGGCTGCCACTGTCTGTGACCATAAATGTTGCCGTAGTTGTGGAATCTGCGTGCTGGGGCTAAGTATGCTACATCTCACTTGCTGCCAAACCTCTCATTTTATCTCTTAACTTCTGCAAAATTCAAAGGCGTTGGCTACCATAAGTATATCAGGTAGCAGTTCTTGGGAGGGCTTGTGTTTTCTTTTCTTTTTTTTTTTTATTGTTGGGGATTCTTTGAGGGTACAACAAGCCAGTTACACTGATTGCAATTGTTAGGTAAAGTCCCTCTTGCAATCATGTCTTGCCCCCATTGCAGTTGTTCTTATATTGCTGCTGTCGTGGCTGTTGCCTGTATGTTTATGTGTTTCCGGCTGTCTCTGTATCTCTGGGCCCATGTGCCTGGTAACCTTTGTATCTGTTTATTTGTTCATTTGGTCTCAAGGAGCTTGGTGTTACGACCTGCAACTCTGAGCTCCTAACACTCCTCTCCACTCTCATTCTGTGATCTGGAGACCTGCCCTCCCAGGAGTCCAGATTCTTGGGTGAACTCTGAAGAGGTGTAGACAGGACCTGGACTGCAGCTGGCCAGTGCTGACTCTGTAGCAAAGCAGTGAGAAGATGACGGTTGGCTGAGACGGAATTACACTGGAGCGGTGGTGCCCCGAGGTACAGAGCAACAGCCGTCTTCAGCAATAACAAGGCCCATCCCCAGATATCCCATAGCCTCTCCTCCTGTCTTTCTGGGCAACCAGATGAGGCTGAGCATCTTTTCAGATGGCAACCACCATGGAACAGACCTGGGACTGAAACACAGGCCCTGTGAGTAAAGGGTTTTCCTGAGACGGTACCGACCTGGGTGGAACACGGGGACTAGAAAACACACCCACAGAGCCGGGAAACTCCCAGGGTGGGGCTGATCCAGAGTACCGCTCTACTGAGCCTAAGACGCACCTGGCCCTTAGGGGATCACCAGCCTATAGACAAAGGAGGCCAAGAGGCTACAGTCAACAACTGATCGTGCTGGAAATACAAATCTGCAGGACTAAAGACAGGGCCTGAGGCACAAGTTCTGGGAACTCAAATCAGCCTCTCCTCTACAGAGGAATCTGGAAAGGTCAGAAACAAACTCCCACAGGGTTGTTCCCTTCACCCAGTAACATAAACTAAGGGTGGGGCTGGCACTGAGTGACCACCTCCAGCCTCCAACAAGTGCCCGAGGTTGACAGGCCACACCACTCCCTGCTGGATAAAGACAGAGAATAGCGGCCTAGTCGAGCAGACACAGACTACCCTGTGACTTAGGCAGGTGCAAACCTCTGGAGTATCTGCTTACTGCAGACAACTGACAGTGTCACAGCCCTGTGGGGCTAGCAGCGACTGGGTGTGACAGAGCTACAAGGTGGGGAAGGAGGCATCAATCTTCCCAGACTGATCTATTTACTGGTGGCTCTTCCTGACTCCAGGCAGCACTGGAGCAAGCCATTTTAGAGCAGTCACCAGACCCCTGTGATCCAGTTCCCAGGGACCTCTTGAACTCTCCCACCCGAGGCAGCTGCTACTGAGACAATTGACTTGGACCTTTTGAACTGAGTCACTCACCTGGGGACTATCCAGGTGGTGCCCTGGGTGTGTGGTTGTAGGAAGGTTTGATTTTCCTTTTCCATTTGTTGCCTGTGGTGGGGGGGGCGACTTAATTGCTGGTATTTCTCCACAGCTGAGACTTCAACCCAGAGTAACTGTTTCACTAGGGTCACATAGAAACCAGCTGAAAACAAGTCAGAACCACTTAGCCCCTCTACACCAAACAGGGCCCCAGTTTCTCAGGCCACAGCACTGTACGGGTTCTCAACAAAACACCAGAGGAAAATCAAAGGGAGTAAAACAATCATGGGGTGGAATCAGTGGAAAAACTCTGGTAACATGAATAACCAGAATAGATCAACCCCCCCAAGGAAAGATACGGCAGATGTAATTGAAGATCCCATTCACAAACAACTGGCTGAGATGTCAGAAATTGAATTCAGAATTTGGATGGCAAACAAGATTAACAAAATGGAATTATGAATTCGTGGAGAAATTCAAAAGCTGTCTCAAGAATTTAACGAATTTAAAGAAAAAACCACCAAAGACTTAGATACACTGAAACAAGAATTTTCAGCCCTCAAAGATATGAAAAATACAGTAGAATCCCTTAGCAACAGAATGGACCAAGCAGAAAAAAGGATCTCTGACATTGAAGATAAAGCCTTTGAACGCTCCCAATCTCTCAAAGAGGAAGAGAAATGGAGAGCAAAAATGGATCACTCACTCAGAGAGCTCTGGGATAACTTGAAGAAGGCAAATATCCGACATATAGGAATTCCTGAAACAGATGAAATGGCCTCACTGGGCGCAGAGGCCCTTCTGCATGAAATTATGAAAGAGAATTTTCCAGACATGCCTAGAGAACCTGAAATTCAGATAGCAGATAGCTTCAGAACCCCAGCACGACTCAACCCCAATAAGACATCCCCCAGGCATATCATAATTAACTTCACTAAAGTTAATATGAAGGAGAAAATTCTCAAAGCGACCAGGCGAAAGAAATCTATTACCTTCAAAGGGAAGAACATTAGAATGACTGCACATCTCTCTGCTGAAACTTTTCAAGCCAGAAGAGGGTGGTCATCAGCGTTTAATCTCCTCAAGCAAAATAACTTTCAACCTCGGGTCTTGTACCCAGCTAAACTGAGTTTCATTTACGACAGAGAAATTAAATACTTTAATGACATACATATGCTAAAGAAATTTGCCATAACCAAACGAACTCTTCAGGATATTCTCAGACCTATCCTCCATAATAACCAACCCAATCCTCTACTACAAAAGCAAACTCACTCGCTTCTGATCAAACTCCAACTTCCACAATGGCAAAAGGATTAAAAATGCCCACTGGACTTTCGAAAAACTCAATACCCCAAATTTCACCAAACTTATCAATACTCTCCAATACTGTGAATGGCTTAAACTGTCCTATAAAGAGACATAGGTTAGCTGACTGGATACAAAAACTCAGGCCACACATTTGTTGCATACAAGAGTCACATCTTAACTTAAAAGACAAATACAGACTCAGGGTGAAACGATGGTCATCCATATTTCAGGCAAATGGTAACCAGAAAAAAGCAGGAGTTGCAATTTTATTTGCGGACACAATAGGCTTTAAACCAACAAAAGTAAGGAAGGACAAAAATGGTCACTTCATATTTGTTAAGCGTAAGACTCAATATGATGAGATTTCAATTATTAATATCTATGGACCCAACCAGAATGCACCTCAATTTATAAGAGAAACTCTAACAGACATGAGCAACTTGATTTCCTCCAACTCTGTAATAGTCGGAGATTTTAACAGTCCTTTGGCAGTGATGGATTGATCCTCCAACAAAAAGCTGAGTAAAGAAATTCTAGATTTAAATCTAACCATCCAGCATTTAGATCTAGCAGACATCTACAGAACATTTCATCCCAACAAAACTGAATACACATACTTCTCATCAGTCCATGGAACTTACTCCAGAATCGATCACATCTTAGGTCAAAAGTCTAACCTCAGTAAATTTAAAGGAATAGAAATTATTCCATGCATCTTCTCAGACCATCATGGAATAAAACTTGAGATGAGTAACAACAGGAATCTGCATACACATACAAAAACATGGAAGTTAAATAACCTTGTGCTGAATAATAGCTGGGTCAGAGATGAGATCAAGAAGGAAATTGCCAAATTTCTGGAACAAAATGACAATGAAGACACGAACTATGAGAACCTCTGGGACACCACAAAGGCAGTTCTAAGAGGGAAATTTATAGCACTGCAAGCCTTCCTCAGGAGAACGGAAAGAGAGGAAGTAAGCAACTTAATGGGACATCTCAAGAGACTGGAAATGGAAGAACACTCCAACCCCAAATCCAGTAAAAGAAAAGAAATAACCAAAATCAGAGCAGAACTAAATGAAATTGAAAACAAAAGAATAATACAACAGATCAATAAATCAAAAAGCTGGTTTTTGGAGGCAGAGCAAGATGGCAGCCGAGTAACAGCTTTCTTGCATCTGGGCACCTTGAGTCTGGGGAGATAGAACTCCGGGCATCTCTGGCTGGTGGGATCTGCCTATCATCACCCCTGTGCGGATACAGGGAGAGACTTCTGGACCCCAAGAGGAGGACTAAAACAGTGGAAAACCGGCAAGTGGCCGTGTGTGTTCAATCCGTCTAAACCCGCCTGCAACGGTAAGTTCAGTAGCAGCAAGACTGCAAACCAGAAAGGCCTTACCTGTGAACTGTTTTGGTGTCTTTGTACTTGGCACTCAGTTGAACTGCCTCAGAGAGAGCCTGAGAGGGAGTGCGGAGAACTTTGGCCGTTGACTAGGGCCCCAGTCTGAGCCACTGAGCCAGATGGAGCTAATGGTGTCTGGCGGTGGGTCACAGGGAGCCATTGTGAGCGATCTGCCTCTGCAAGCTCCGCCCTCAGGGTCGCAGAGCTAGATTTGGGTGGGAGCTGGTAACTCAGTGACCAAGTAGCCTAAGGGCGGGGTCTGAGCTAACTTGCAGCCCGAACCCTCAGGGGCAGAGTGAGACCAGTTTTGGCACACTGGGTAAGTGGATAGCCACTTCAGCAGTGATTCCAGCGACAAGCACTTTCCTGGGAAAGCTTCTGCTCAGCAAGTGAACAAGTTCAAAGTGCCTTTTAAGTGGGCTGAAGAGAGATTTAGGGTGTCTACCTGCTGGGGTTTGAGAAATCAGCAACCTCCAGTCGGATCAGAACTGTGATTAACATCTCATACCCCAGAAGACCACGTGTTGCCCAGACAATATTCAATAACATACACATAGTGCGTTGTTTTTGGTTGTGTTTTTTTTTTTTTTTGGTTTGGTTTTTTTTTTTTGTTTATTTTGATGTTGTTGATGTTGTTTTGTTTTATAAGTTCAACCTTTTCCATACAGATCCTTTTTCTTTCTCAATTTTTCTAGTTTAATTATAATTTCCCATTGCTGTCTTTTCCAATAATTAGAACTTCATTTTTGCTAGTGTTTCTACTGCTATTATTCGGTTTTTCACCCAATTTTATCCCGTAAAGTTTTCTGTTTGCTTGTTTTGGTTTGATTTATAGCATTTTTGTCTTTCCTCTCTACTGGGTGAAGGTGGGGTACTGTGTCTGATCAGGTTAGCAAAGATCTGCTGACCTCAAGGGAACCACCCAAATGGAAACCCCCAGAAGGTGGTTTTTTTAAAGGTTGTGTCAAAGTACCCTACTGTACACTATATTGTTCTGTCTCCCTCTTTCTGTGTCTCTCTTCTTTCTGTCAATATTCCTTTTACCCATCCCCTCTCCTTTCTCTATTTTTTTTTCTTATCACTTATTCCTCCTTTCTTTCATCCCTATTTTGCTCTTCAACCTTCTCAAACCTCTGGTCCTGTAACCCTTAGTCCACAGGCACGAGAACTTAAAGAGCAAGAGGAAGTGAAAGGAAAATTAGGGCAAGGAAACAGATAACAGATACCACTCATGAGGAAGAATCAGCAGAAAACTCCAGGCAACATGAAGAATCAGTCCAGAACAACCCCGCCAAGGGACCATGAGGTAGCTACTGCAGATGATTCCACCTATGAAGAAATGTTAGGAATGACAGAAAGGGAATTTAGAATACACATGTTGAAAACAATGAAAGAAATGATGGAAACAATGAAGGAAACTGCTAATAAAGTGGAAAATAACCAAAAGGAATTTCAAAAACAGAATCAAATAAGAGATGAACGATATGAAGAATATACAAAGGATATAGCAGAGCTAAAGGAACTGAAACAGTCAATTAGGGAACTTAAAGATGCAATGGAAAGTATCAGCAACAGGTTAGACCATGCAGAAGAAAGAATTTCAGAGGTAGAAGACAAAGTTCTGGAGATAACTCAGATACTAAAAGAGGCAGAAAAGAAGAGAGAGAAAGCAGAACATTCACTGTCGGAATTATGGGACTTTATGAAGCGTTCCAACATACGAATTATAGGAATCCCAGAAGGGGAAGAAGAATGCCCCAGAGGAATGGAAGCCATATTAGAGAATATTATAAAAGAAAATTTCCCAAATATCACCAAAGATTCTGACACACTGCTTTCAGAGGGCTATCGGACCCCAGGTCGCCTCAACTCTAACCGAGCTTCTCCCAGACACATTGTGATGAACCTGTCCAAATCAAGACAAAAGAAAAGATTCTACAGGCTGCCAGGAGTAAGCGCCAGTTGACCTACAGGGGAAATCTATCAGAGTGACTGCAGACTTCTCTAATGAAATTTTCCAAGCAAGAAGACAATGGTCATCTACCTTTAATCTACTTAAACAGAACAATTTCCAGCCCAGAATTCGGTACCCCTCTAAGCTAAGCTTCAAAATTGACAGAGAAATCAAATCATTTAAGGATATACAAACATTGAGAAAATTCGCCACAACAAGACTAGCTCTACAGGAAATACTTCAACCTGTTCTGCACACTGACCACCACAATGGATCAGCATCAAAGTAAGAACTCAGAAATTAAAGGACAGAACCTAACCTCCACACTGATGCAAAAGATAAAACTAATAATGGACTCTCACCAAATAAGACGAATAGAATACTAGCACACTTATCAATTATGTCAATAAATGTTAATGGCTTGAATTCCCCACTGAGGAGACATAGATTGGCTGACTGAATCAAAAAACACAAGCCATCCATTTGCCGTCTGCAAGAAACACACCTGGCTTCAAAAGACAAATTAAAGCTCCGAGTCAAGGGTTGGAAGACAATTTTTCAGGCAAATGGAATTGAGAAGAAAAGAGGAGTTGCAATCTTATTTCCAGATATATGTGGATTTAAAGCAACTAAAGTGAAAAAAGACAAAGATGGTCACTTTATATTTGTCAAGGGAAAAATACAACAAGAAGACATTTCAATTCTAAATATCTATGCACCCAATTTAAATGCTCCCAGATTCTTGAAACAGACCTTAGTCAGTCTGAGCAATATGATATCTGATAATACCATAATAACAGGGGACTTTAACACTCCTCTTACAGAGCTGGACAGATCCTCTAAACAGAAATTAAACAAAGATATAAGAGATTTAAATGAGACCCTAGAACAACTGTGCTTGACAGAAGCATATAGAACACTCCACCCCAAAGATAAAGAATATACATTCTTCTCATCACCCCATGGAATATTCTCCAAAACTGATCATATCCTGGGACACAAAACAAATATCAACAGAATCAAAAGAATTGAAATTTTACCTTGTATCGTCTCAGACCATAAGGCACTAAAGGTGGAACTCAACTCTAACAAAAATGCTCGACCCCACCCAAAGGCATGGAAATTAAACAATCTTCTGTTGAATAGGCAGGAAGAAATAAAACAGGAAATCATTAACTTCCCTGAGCATAACAAAAATGAAGACAGAAGCTACTGAAACCTGTGGCATACTGCAAAAGCGGTTTTGAGAGGAAAATTCATCGCTTTAGATGCCTACATTCGAAAAACAGAAAGAGACCACAACAACAATCTTACAAGAGACCTTATGAAATTGGAAAAAGAAGAAAAATGTAAGCCTAAACTCAGTAGAAGAAAAGAAATATCCAATATCAAATCAGAGATCAATGAAATTGAAAACAAAAGAATCATTCAGAAAATTAATGAAACAAGGAGTTGGTTTTTTGCAAAAATATATAAAATAGATAAAAAATTGGCCAGACTAATGAGGAATAGAAAAGTAAAATCTCTAGTAACCTCAATCAGAAATGAGAACGGGGAAATAACAACTGATCCCAAAGAGATACAAGAGATCATCTCTGAATACTACGAGAAACTCCGTGCCCAGAAATTTGACAATGTGAAGGAAATGGATCAATATTTGGAATCACACCCTCTCCCTAGACGTAGCCAGGAAGAAATAGAGCTCCTGAACAGACCAATTTCAAGCACTGAGATCAAAGAAACAATAAAAAAGCTTCCAACCAAAAAATGCCCTGGTCCAGATGGCTTCACTCCATAATTCTATCAAACCTTCAAAGAAGAACTTATTCCTGTACTGCAGAAATTATTCCAAGAAATTGAGGAAGAAGGAATCTTCCCCACCACATTCTATGAAGCAAACATCACCCTGATACCAAAACCAGGAAAAGACCCAAACAAAAAGGAGAATTTCAGACCAATCTCACTCATGAATATAGATGCAAAAATCCTCAACAAAATACTGGCCAATACATTACAGCTTATCATGAAAAAAGTCTTTCATCATGATCAAGTAGGCTTCATCTCAGGGATGCAAGGTTGGTTTAACATACAGAAGTCCATAAAGGTTATCCACCATATTAACAGAGGGAAAAATAAAGATCACATGATCCTCTCAATAGATGCAGAAAAAGCATTTGATAAAATCCAGCATCCTTTTCTAATTAGAACACTGAAGAGTATAGGCATAGGTGGCACATTTCTAAAACTGATTGAAGCTATCTATGACAAACCCACAGCCAATATTTTACTGAATGGAGTAAAACCAAAAGCTTTTTTCCTCTTAGAACTGGAACCAGACAAGGTTGTCCTCTGTCACCTTTACTATTCAACGTAGTGCTGGAAGTTCTAGCCAATACAATTAGGCAAGACAAGGAAATAAAGGGAATCCAAATGAGAGCAGAGGAGGTCAAACTCTCCCTCCTTTTATAAGACATGATCTTATACTTAGAGAACCCCAAAGACTCAACCACAAGACTCCTAGAAGTCATCAAAAAATACAGTAATATTTCAGGATATAAAACCAATGGCCACAAGTCAGCAGCCTTTGTATATACCAATAACAGTCAAGATGAGAAGTTAATTAAGGACACAACTCCCTTCACCATAGTCTCAAAGAAAATGAAATAACTAGGAATATACCTAACGAAGGAGGTGAAGGACCTCTATAAAGAAAACTATGAACTCCTCAGAAAGGAAATAGCAGAGGATATTAACAAATGGAAGAACATACCATGCTCATGGATGGGAAGAATCAACATTGCTAAAATGTCTGTACTTCCCAAAGCAATCTACCTATTCAATGCCATTCCTATCAAAATACCAACATCGTACTTTCAAGATTTGGAAAAAATGATTCTGTGTTTTGTATGGAACTTGAAAAAACCCCTTATAGCTAAGGCAGTTCTTAGTAACAAAAATAAAGCTGGGGGCATCAGCATACCAGATTTTAGTCTGTACTACAAAGCCATAGTGGTCAAGACAGCATGGTACTGGCACAAAAACAGAGACATAGACACTTGGAATCGAATTGAAAACCAAGAAATGAATCTAACATCTTACAACCACCTAATCTTCGATAAACCAAACAAGAACATACCTTGGGGGAAAGACTCCCTGTTCAATAAATGGTGTTGGGAGAACTGGATGTCTACATGTAAAAGACTGAAACTGGACCCACACCTTTCCCCACTCACAAAAATTGATTCAAGATGGATAAAGGACTTAAATTTAAGGCACGAAACAATAAAAATCCTCCAAGAAAGCATAGGAAAAGCACTGGAAGATATTGGCCTGGGGAAAGACTTCATGAAGAAGACTGCCATGGCAATTGTAACAACAACAAAAATAAACAAATGGGACTTCATTAAGCTGAAAAACTTCTGTACAGCTAAGGAGACAATCACCAGTGCAAAGAGACAACCTACACAATGGGAAAGCATATTTGCATATTTTAATCAGACAAAAGCTTGATAACTAGGATCTATAGAGAACTCAAATTAATCCACATGAAAAAAGCCAACAATCCCATATATCAATCGGCAAGAGACATGAATAGAACTTTCTGTAAAGATGACAGATGAATGGCTAACAAACACATGAAAAAATGTTCATCATCTCTATATATTAGAGAAATGCAAATCAAAACAACCCTGAGATATCATCTAACCCCAGTGAGAATGGCCCACATCTCAAAATCTCAATACTGTAGATGCTGGTGTGGATGTGGAGAGAAGGGAACACTTTTACACTGCTGGTGGGACTGCAAACTAGTACAACCTTTCTGGAAGGAAGTATGGAGAAACCTGAAAGCACTCAAGCTAGACCTCCCATTTGATCCTGCAATCCCATTACTGGGCATCTACCCAGAAGGAAAGAAATCCTTTTATCATAAGGACACTTGTACTAGACTGTTTATTGCAGCTCAATTTACAATCGCCAAAATGTGGAAACAGCGTAAATGCCCACCAACCCAGGAATGGATTAACAAGCTGTGGTATATGTATACCATGGAATACTATTCAGCCATTAAAAAATATGGAGACTTTACATCCTTCGTAGTAACTTGGATGGAAGTGGAAGACATTATTCTTAGTAAAGCATCACAAGAATGGAGAAGCATGAATCCTATGTATTCAATTTTGATATGAGGACAATTAATGACAATTAAGGTTATGGGGGGGAAGCAGAAAGAGGTACGGAGGGAGGGGGGTGGGGCCTTGGTGTGTGTCACACTTTATGGGGGCAAGACATGATTGCAACAGTATTTTTAGCTAAGAATTGCAATCAGTGTAACCTGGCTTATTGTACCCTCAATGAATCCCCAACAATAAAAAAAAAAAAAAAAGCTGGTTTTTTGAAAAGGTCAACAAAATAGATAAATTTTTGGCCAGCCTTATCAGGAAAAAAAGAATAAAATCTCTAATCTCATCAATCAGAAATAACAAAGAGGAAATAAGAACAGACTCCTCAGAAATCCAAAAAATCCTTAATGAATATTACAAGAAACTTTACTCTCAGAAATACGAAAATCTGAAGGAAATCGACCATTACTTGGAAGCACGTCACCTTCCAAGACTTAACCAAAATCAAGTGTAAATGTTGAACAGTCTCATATGAAGTTCGGAAATAACATCAACCATACAAAATCTCCCAAAAAGGAAAGCCTGGGACCAGATGGTTTTACATCAGAATTCTACCAAACCTTTAAAGAGGAATTAGTACCTATATTACTCAACCTGTTCGAAAAGGTAGAAAAAGAAAGAAGACTACCCAACACATTCTATGAAGCAAACATCACCCTGATCCGCAAACCAGTAAAAGATTCAACAAGAAAAGAAATTATAGAGCAATATCACTAATGAATATAGATGCAAAATTATTCAACAAGATTCTAACAAACAGAATCCAGCAACATATCAAACAAATCATACATCATGAACAAGTCAGTTTTATCCCAGGGTCTCAAGGCTGGTTCAATATACATAAATGTATAAATATAATTCAGCACATAAACAAATTAAAAAACAAAGACCATATGATTCTCTCAATTGATGCAGAAAAATGTTTTGATAACATCCAACATCCCTTCATGATCAGAACACTTAAGAAAATTGGTATAGAAGGGACATTTCTTAAACTGATAGAGGCCATCTACAGCAAACCCACAGCCAATATCATATTGAATGGAGTTAAATTGGAATCATTTCCACTCAGATCAGGAACCAGACAAGGCTGCCCATTGTCTCCATTGCTCTTTAACATTGTAATGGAAGTTTTAGCTACCACAATTAGGGAAGAAAAGTGATCAAGGGTATCCACATAGGGTCAGAAGAGATCAAACTTTCGCTCTTCACAGATGATATGATTGTATATCTGGAAAATACTAGGGACTCTACTACAAAACTCTTAGAAGTGAGCAAGGAATACAGCAGTGTCTCAGGTTACAAAATCAACATTCATAAATCGGTAGCCTTTATATATACCAACAATAGTCAAGTTGAAAAAACAATTAAGGACTCTATCCCTTTCACAGTAGTGCCAAAGAAGATGAAATACTTGGGAGTTTATCTAACAAAGGACGTGAAAGATCTATATAAGAGAACTATGAAACTCTAAGAAAAGAGATAGCTGAGAATGTTAACAAATGGAAAAATATACCATGCTCATGGTTGGGAAGAATCAACATTGTTAAAATGTCCATACTACCCAAAGCAATATATAATTTCAACGCAATCCCCATTAAAGCTGCACTGTCATACTTTAAAGATCTTGAAAAAATAATACTTTGTTTTGTATGGAATCAGAAAAAAACTCAAATAGCCAAGACATTACTCAAAAATAAAAACACAGCAGGGGGAATCATGCTACCAGACCTCAGACTATACTACAAATTGATAGTGATCAAAACAGCATGGTACCGGCACAAAAGCAGAGAAGTAGATGTCTGGAACAGAATAGAGAACCAAGAGATGAATCCAGCTACTTACCGTTATTTAATCTTTGACAAGCCAATTAAAAACATTCAGTGGGGAAAAGATTCCGTATTTAACAAATGATGCTGGGTGAACTGGCTGGCAACCTGTAGAAGACTGAAACTGGACCCACACCTCTCACCATTAACCAAGATAGACTCTCACTGGATTAAAGATTTAAACCTAAGACATGAAACTATAAAAATACTAGAAGAGAGTGCAGGGAAAACCCTTGAAGAAATTGGGTTGGGTGAGTTTTTTATGAGAAGGACCCCCCGGGCAATTGAAGCTGCTTCAAAAATACACTATTGGGACTTGATCAAACTAAAAAGCTTCCGCACAGCCAAGAACACAGTAAGTAAAGCAAGCAAGCAGCCCTCAGAATGGGTGAAGGTATTTGCAGGTTATGTCTCCGACAAAGGTTTAATAACCAGAATCCACGGAGAACTCAAACGCATTAGCAAGACAAGACAAGAAGAGAACAAGGGATCCCATCGCAGGCTGGGCAAGGGACTTGAAGAGAAACTTCTCTGAAGAAGACAGGCGCATGGCCTTCAGACATATGAAAAAATACTCATCATCTTTAATCATCAGAGAAATGCAAATCAAAACTACTTTGAGATATCATCTAACTCCCGTGAGACTAGCTTATATCACAAAATCCCAAGACCAGAGATGTTGGCGTGGATGTGGAGAAAAGGGAACACTTTTGCACTGCTGGTGGGAATGCAAATTAATACATTCCCTTTGGAAAGATATATGGAGAACACTTAGACATCTAAAAATAGATCTGCCATTCAATCCTGTAATCCCTCTACTGGGCATATACCCAGAAGACCAAAAATCACATCATAACAAAGATATTTGTCTCAGAATATTTATTGCAGCCCTATTCATAATTGCTAAGTCATGGAAAAAGCCCAAGTGCCCATCGATCCACTAATGGATTAATAAATTGTGGTATATGTACACCATGGAATATTATGCAGCCTTAAAAAAAGATGGAGACTTTACCTCTTTCATGTTTACATGGGTGGA
The DNA here is from genome assembly GCF_027406575.1 of Nycticebus coucang. Taxonomy (NCBI): domain Eukaryota; kingdom Metazoa; phylum Chordata; class Mammalia; order Primates; family Lorisidae; genus Nycticebus; species Nycticebus coucang. Next base: position 106,885,024 of record NC_069780.1, on the reverse strand, counting down.
GCTGGAACATATTCTTCTCAGTAAAGTGTCTCAAGAATGGAAGAAAAAGTACCCAATGTACTCACCCTTATTATGAAACTAATGTAGGACCTTCACATGAAATCTATAACCCAGTTACAACCTAAGAATAGGGAGAAGGGGGAAAGTGAGGGGAGGGAGGTGGAGAGAGGGGGATTAATGGGATTACACCTGCGGTCCATCTTACAAGGGTATATGTGAATCCTAGTAAATGTGGAATGTAAAGGTCTTAGCAAAATAACTAAGATAATGCTACAAAAGGTATGTTAACTAGTGTGATGAAAATGTGTCAAACGATCTATGTACCAAGTGTATGGTGCCCCATGATCATATTAATGTACACAGCTATGATTTAAGAAAAATAAATAAATAAATAAATAAAAATTTTTTTCCATGTTCCATTTTTTAAAAAAGGGGTGAGATGAGATAAAGATCTATTACTAAAATTTATGTCAATTAGCAACTTAAAAGCAATGCTGGGAATATGGCCTCGGAGTGCCATTTCTTTTCCACTTCTACTCAATGATCAATATATTTGTAGTTTCATTAAATGCCTTTGGGATGACTGAAAGTGTTCTTAAAGTAAACATTTGCTCTAAAACAACATGTTAAAAAGAGAGGTATAGGCTCTCCTTAAACAACATGTTTAAGAGAGAGGTATAGGCTTTTCCATGATGGAAGATTGCAAACATAAGATAAGGAACAGGAAATTTTAGTAAAATTATATCAACAGAATAAATAATCAGCAGCTAGTTTAAATTTTCCTACTGTCTAATTTTAATGAGGCCAGCAGCTGCTCTGTCACTTAGCACACAACCATCAATATCTCAAGACAACACAGAACTTTGTTCTTTGTGATTTCTTTCCCTTACTTGGAAAGAAAAAAAAGAGAGGGAATTCAGCAGGTGATATTTCTGAAGAAAAATGACTAATATTACGAACATCTTCAATTATTCGCCTTGCTTCATTTAACTTCCTCTTTCCTCCACGTTCTCATTATTAAAAAATAATTCACCACTGAATTATAGAAAAATACTTTTACTTAAAGCAGAAGTGAAGCAAGGCTAGACATGAGTCAATAAACAATTACCAGCCTCTCAAATCATCAAAAAGATGCCACCTCTGACATATGACCTGTGCTGCTCTCAGCACCAGCGTGTAGAGAAAGCAGAAAGGGTGATATTTTCTCCTGTCTAGAACTGATGGTCCCTGTTATCTCAACCTCAGGGAGAATATTTCTTTGAACCCAAACATATTCTTTGCTGAAGGATATACTGAAGGTGCACATGGGCATCATTTCCCAGGAAAATGCCAGAAACTCTCATCATGTCTTGGCAAACAGCCTGACATTAGGGCATCCAAGCTGCGGCAGCCTGGCCCATGGTTTTCTCTTGGTGTTGTCTCAACAGGGACCGTGTAACAGGGATGGAGGTTTTGGAGGAGAGTGAGCCTCAGTCAGACCTGGCTGCCACGAACAGTGTGGCCTTGGCAAGTCTCTGTGGGCCAGTCAGTGGATTTCTTAAAGCCGTTTTTTCATTTACAACTTGTAAGTGTATGCACCTTCAAGTAAAAGGATTTGTGTGTATAAAAAATGGCCAAAAACCATATTTTATTTATTTATTTATTTTTTTTTTTATTAAATCATAACTGTATACATTGATATGATCATGGGGCATCATACACTCGCTTCATAAACCATTTGACACATTTTTATCACAGTGGTTAACACAGCCTTTCCAGCGTTATCTCAGTTACTGTGCCAAAATATTTACATTCTACATTTACCAAGTTTCGCAAATACCCCTGTAATACGCACCACAGGTGTGATTCCACCGATCCCCCTCCCTCTACCCATCCCCCCTTTCCCACTTCCCCCTATTGTTAAGTTGTAGCTGGGTTATAGCTTTCATGTGAGAGTCCCAAATTAGTTTCATAGTAGGGCTGTGTACATTGGGTACTTTTTCTTCCATTCTTGGGATACTTTACTAAGAAGAATATGTTCCAGCTCCATCCATGTAAACATGAAAGAGGTAAAGTCTCCATCTTTCTTTAAGGCTGCATAGTATTCCATGGTATACATATACCACAATTTATTAATCCATTCGTGGATCGATGGGCACTTGGGCTTTTTCCATGACTTAGCTATTATGAATTGGGCTGCAATAAACATTCTGGTACAAATATCTTTGTTATGTTGTGATTTTTGGTCTTCTGGGTATATGCCCAGCAGAGGAATTACAGGATTGAATGGCAGATCTATTTTGAGATCTCTGAGTGTTCTCCATATATCTTTCCAAAAGGAATGTATTAATTTGTATTCCCACCAGCAGTGCAGAAGTGTTCCCTTTTCTCCGCATCCACGCCAACATCTCTGGTCTTGAGATTTTGTGATATAGGCTAGTCTCATTGGAGTTAGATGATATCTCAAAGTAGTTTTGATTTGCATTTCTCTGATGATTAAAGATGATGAGCATTTTTTTCATATGTCTGAAGGCCGTGCGCCTGTCTTCTTCAGAGAAGTTTCTCTTCAAATCCCTTGCCCAGCCTGCGATGGGATCCCTTGTTTTTTTCTTGCTGATGCGTTTGAGTTCTCTGTGGATTCTGGTTATTAAACCTTTGTCAGAGATATACCCTGCAAATATCTTCTCCCATTCTGAGGGCTGTCTGCTTGCTCTGCTTACTGTGTTCTTAGCTGTGCAGAAACTTTTTAGTTTGATCAAGTCCCAGGAGTGTATTTTTGAAGCTGCTTCAATTGCCCGGGGGGTTCTCCTCATGAAATACTCACCCAGACCAATTTCTTCAAGGGTTTTCCCTGCATTCTCCTCTAGTATTTTTATAGTTTCATGTCTTATGTTTAAATCTTTAATCCAATGAGAGTCTATCTTAGTTAATGGTGAAAGGTGTGGGTCCAATTTCAGTCTTCTACAGGTTGCCAGCCAGTTCACCCAGCACCATTTGTTAAATAGGGAATCTTTTCCCCACTGAATGTTTTTAATTGGCTTGTTAAAAATCAAATAGCGGTAAGTAGCTGGATTCATCTCTTGGTTCTCTATTCTGTTCCAGATATCTACTTCTCTGTTTTTGTGCCAATACCATGCTGCTTTGATCACCTATCGATTTGTAGTAAAGTCTGAGGTCTGGTAGTGTGATTCCTCCTGTTTTGTTTTTATTTCTGAGTAATGTCTTGGCTATTCGAGGTTTTTTCTGATTCCATATAAAACGAAGTAATGTTTTTTCAAGATCTTTAAAATATGACAGTGGAGCTTTAATAGGGAGTGCGTTGAAATTATATATTGCTTTGGGTAGTATGGACATTTTGATAATGTTGATTCTTCCCAGCCATGAGCATGGTATGTTTTTCCATTTGTTAACATTTTCAGCTATTTCTTTTCTTAGAGTTTCATAGTTCTCTTTATAGAGATCTTTCACGTCTTTTGTTAGGTAAATTCCCAAATATTTCATCTTCTTTGGCACTACTGTGAATGGGATAGAGTCCTTAACTGCTTTTTCAATTTGACTGTTGTTGGTGTATATAAAGGCTACTGATTTATGAATGTTGATTTTGTAACCTGAGACGCTGGTGTATTCCTTGATCACTTCTAAGAGTTTTGTAGTAGAGTCCCTAGTGTTTTCCAAATACACAATCATATCATCTGCGAAGAGCGAGAGTTTGGTCTCTTCTGACCCTATATGGATACCCTTGATTGCCTTTTCTTCCCTAATTGCGGTGGCTAAAACTTCCATTACAATGTTGAAAAGCAATGGAGACAATGGGCAGCCTTGTCTGGTTCCTGATCTGAGTGGAAATGATTCCAATTTAACTCCATTCAATATGATATTGGCTGTGGGTTTGCTGTAGATAGCCTCTATCAGTTTAAGAAAAGTCCCTTCTAGACCAATTTTCTTGAGTGTTCTGATCATGAAGGGATGCTGGATATTATCAAAAGCTTTTTCTGCATCAATTGAGAGAATCATATGGTCTTTGTTTTTTAATTTGTTTATGTGCTGAATTACATTTATAGATTTACGTATATTGAACCGGCCTTGAGACCCTGGGATAAAACCAACTTGGTCATGATGTATAATTTGTTTGATGTGTTGCTGGATTCTGTTTGTTAGGATCTTGTTGAATATTTTTGCATCTATATTCATTAGTGATATTGGTCTATAATTTTCTTTTCTTGTTGGGTCTTTTCCTGGTTTGGGGATCAGGGTGATGTTTGCTTCATAGAACGTGTTGGGTAGTCTTCCTTCTTTTTCTACATTTTGGAACAGGTTGAGTAATATAGGTACTAATTCCTCTTTAAAGGTTTGGTAGAATTCTGACGTGAAACCATCTGGTCCCGGGCTTTTCTTTTTAGGGAGGTTTTGTATAGTTGATGCTATTTCTGAACTTGATATGGGTCTGTTCAACATTTCCACTTGATTCTGGTTAAGTCTTGGAAGGTGACGTGCTTCCAAGTATTGGTCTATTTCCTTCAGATTTTCATATTTCTGAGAGTAAAGTTTCTTGTAATATTCATTAAGGATTTTTTGGATTTCTGATGAGTCTGTGGTTATTTCGTCTTTGTTGTTTCTGATTGATGATATTAGAGATTTTACTCTTTTTTTCCTGATTAGGTTGGCCAGAGGTTTATCTATTTTATTGACCTTTTCAAAAAACCAGCTTTTTGATTTATTGATCTGTTGTATTATTCTTTTGTTTTCAATTTCATTTAATTCTGCTCTAATTTTGGTTATTTCTTTTCTTCTACTGGGTTTGGGGTTGGAATGTTCTTCCTTTTCCAGTTGCGTGAGATGTCCCATTAAGTTGTTAACTTCCTCTCTTTCCGTTCTCTTGAGGAAGGCTTGCAGTGCTATAAATTTACCTCTTAGAACTGCCTTTGCGGTGTCCCAGAGGTTCTGATAGTTTGTGTCTTCATTGTCGTTTTGTTCCAAAAAATTGGCGATTTCTTTCTTAATCTCATCTCTGACCCAGCTATCATTCAGCATAAGGTTATTTAACTTCCATGTTTTTGTATGGGTATGCAGATTCCTGTTGTTACTCAATTCAAGTTTTATTCGAAGATGGTCCGAGAAGATGCATGGAATAATTTCTATTCCTTTAAATTTACTGAGGTTAGACTTGTGACCTAAAATGTGGTCAATTTTGGAGTGAGTTCCGTGGGCTGATGAGAAGTATGTGTATTCAGTTTTGTTGGGATGAAATGTTCTGTAGATGTCTGCTAAATCTAAATACTGGATGGTTATATTTAAATCTAAGATTTCTTTGCTCAGCTTCTTTCTGGAGGATCGATCCAACACTGCCAAGGGAGTGTTGAAATTTCTGACGATTATGGAGCTGGAGGAAATCAAGTTACTCATGTCTGTTAGAGTTTCTCTTATAAATTGAGGTGCATTCTGGTTGGGTGCATAGATATTAATAATTGAGATCTCATCATATTGAGTATTACCCTTAACAAATATGAAGTGACCATTCTTGTCCTTCCTTACTTTTGATGGTTTAAAGCCTACTGTATCTGCAAATAAAATTGCAACACCTGCTTTTTTCTGATTACCATTTGCCTGAAATATGGATGACCATCCTTTCACCCTGAGTCTGTATTTGTCTTTTAAGTTGAGATGTGACTCTCGTATGCAACAAATATCTGGCTTGAGTTTTTGTATCCAGTCAGCTTACCTGTGCCTCTTTAGAGGACAGTTTAAGCCATTCACATTGATGGAGAGTATTGATAAGTCTGGTGGAATTTTGGGTATCGAGTTTTTCAAAGGTCCAGTGGACATTTTTAATCCTTTTGCCAGTGTGGAAGTTGGAGTTTGATCCGAAGTTTCTGAGTGAGTTTACTTTTGTGGTATAGGATTGGGTTGGTCATTGTGGAGGATAGGTCTGAGAACATCCTGAAGAGCTGGTTTACTTATGGCAAATTTTTTCAACATATTAATGTCATTGAAGTGTTTAATTTCTCCATCATAAATGAAACTCAGTTTAGCTGGATACAAGATCCTGGGTTGAAAGTTTTTTTGCTTTAGGAGATTAAAAGTTGATGACCGGCCTCTTCTTGCTTGAATAGTTTCAGCAGAGAGATCTGCAGTTATTCTAATATTCTTACCTTAGTACGTTATAGTTTTCTTTCGCTGGGCTGCTTTGAGAATCTTCTCTTTCATGTTAACTTTAGTGAAGCTAATTATGATATGTCTGGGGGATGACTTATTGGGGTTGATTCGTGCTGGGGTTCTGAAGCTGTCTGCTATCTGAATTTCAGATTCTCTAGGCATGTCTGGAAAATTTTCTTTCATAATTTCATGCAGAAGGGCCTCTGTGCCCTCGGAGGCCACTTCATCGTTCTCAGAAATTCCTATAATCCTTATGTTGCTTTTTTTCGAATTATCTGAGAGTTCTCTGAGTGAGTGATCCGTTTTTGCTCTCCATTTCTCTTCCTCTTTGAGAGATTGGGAGCATTCGAAGACTTTATCTTCAATGTCAGAAATCCTTTCTTCTGCTTGCTCCATTCTGTTACTGAGGGATTCTACTGTATTTTTCATATCTTTGAGGGCTGTAAGTTCTTGTTTCAGTGTGTCTAAGTCTTTGGTGGTTTTGTCTTTAAATTCGTTAAATTCTTGAGAAAATTTTTGAATTTCTCCTCGAATTCCTAATTCCATTTTATTAATCTTGTCTGCAATCCAAATTCTGAATTCGATTTCTGACATCTCAGCCAGTTGTTTATGAATGGGATCTTCAATCACATCTGCCGTATCTTTTCTTGGGGGGGTTGATCTATTCTGTTTATTCATGTTACCAGAGTTTTTCCGCTGATTCCGCCCCATGGTTATTTTACTCCCTTTGGTTTTTCCCCTGGGGTTTTATCAAGGGCCCGTACAGTGTTGTGGCCTGAGAAACTGGGGCCCTGTCTGGTGTGGTGGAGCAAAGTGGTTCTGTCTTGTTTTCGGCTGGTTTCTGTTCGATCCTATTGCAACTTCTACTCTGGCTTGAAGTCTCAGCTGTGTGGGAAAATCAGCAATTAAGTCACCCCGCCTGCCCACCTCTGGCCCCAGTTGGAAAAGGAGAATCAAACCTTCCTACAATCGCACACCCAGGGCACAGCCTGAAAAGTCCTCAGTCTATTAGCCCAGTTCAAAAGGTCCAAATCAACTGTCTCAATCGGCACTTGTCTCGGGTGGGAGACTTCAAGAGGTCTCTGGGAACTGGATCACAGGGGCCTGGTGACTCCTCTGACACGGCTCACCCCAGTGCAGCGTGGAGTTAGGAGGAGCCACCCAGCAAACAGAGCAGTCTAGGAAGGTTGACGTCTCCTTCCCCACTTTGCCCCTCCGTCGGACTCAGTCACTGGTATCTTTGCAGATGGCTAACCCAGTTGCCTGCAGTGAACAGGCACTCCAGGGGTTTGCACCTGCCTGAATCGCAAGGAAGTCTGCCAGGCCCCTGCAGACTGCTGCTATCTAGCATGAGGAGATGGGGCCTGTCATCTTTGAGTGTTTGATGCAGGTGATGGGAAGGAGGTGTTCACTCAGGCTTAGCCCCGTCCCTGATGGATGCTGCTAACAGAACAGACAACTTTGCGGGGTTCTGTCTCTGTTCCTGTCGTTGCCTACAGAAGACGGGCTGTTTTGAATTCAAACGTCTTTGCTGCTGGAGATTTGCGTCCGAACACCTCTCTGGGTCGGCCCCGTCCTGGAAGCTTCCCGGGTTTGTGAGCCGTGTCAGGAAATCCCCCGCTCACTGGTGGCCTCCTCTGGTTGCCCAGGGAGACAGGGCGTGTGGCCTCAGAATACCCAGAAGTGAGCGTTCTGCCGTTAAAGAAAAAACGGCTGTTGATCTACCTCCAGGGAACTGCTGCTCTGGTGTGGGCACTCAGGTGACCCTTTTCTCCTCTGTCCCGCGCCCCAGAGTCAGCACTGAGCAGCCGCAGTTTGTGCTGGGTCCACATCCCTCAAGAGATCCCCCAAGAATCAGAACTCTTGGGGGATGGGCCCCCAGACCCCGATTGGGAGTGGGGGTGGGGGGAAGCTAAAGTTTCATTCAGTTTTACGCAACACTACGGCCCGGGGAGGGCTCCTGCACTGTACCGCAGGGAAGTGCCACCAAGGCTTGATTTCCCCTCAGCAGAGTGCCCTCTCCTCGCTCACGTGTCCCAGAGTCAGCGCTGACCTGACGCAGCTCAGGCACTGTGCACTCCCCTTGAGAAATCACCCAAGGATCCGAACTCCTGGGGGATAGGCCCTCAGACCCCGAGTGAGAGTAGGGGCTCTCAGCTCTCAGCGGGGAAGCTAGAGTCTTATTCAGTCTTGTGCCCCGTAATGTTGCCCGGGGAGGGTTGCTGTACTGCACCGCAGGGAAGTGCCGCGAGGCGTGACTCCCCCTCAGCCCAGTGCCCTCTCCTCACTCGCGCGCCTCAGAGTCAGTGCTGACCATTCGCAACTCGGGGACTGTCCACTCCTCTTGAGAAATCACCCAAGGATCCGAACTCCTGGGGGACAGGCCTCCAAACCTCAGTGGGTGGGAGGGGAGCACCGGGAGGGTTGCCGGCGAAGGATTCCCAAAGTTTTATTCAGTTTTATGCCTGGCAGGAGAACGCCACGACACCCCAGTAGGGGAGGTAGGTCCAGTTTTTAGAAGGTCTCTCCCGTGGAGTGTAGTGGGAGGGCCTTTAATTTCTGCCCGCTTGTTTAATTGTGGGGCTCTTGAGCCGGTCTCATGGGGGAGGGGGACTCCCGTCCGCTTGGTGGTGGATTTTGTACCTTTTGTTTGCGTCCTTGTGATCACAACTTGCCTCCACGGTGTTGATGTGCGTTCTTCAACCTTCTCTCTTGGTGAGGCTCAAGTCCACCAGGATACTTACTAAATTCCTGTCCCTTAACTCTCCTTCTGGACGGGAGCCTTTGTTGAAAGCTGGCTTCAGTCCACCATCTTGTCTCTCCAAAAACCATATTTTAAAAGTCCATGTCACTAATCATCAAAGAAAAGTGAATGACAGGCCAGATGTGGTGGCTTAGGCTGCAGTCTCAGGACTCTGGGAGGCTGAGGCAGGTGGATCCTTTGATCTCAGGAGTTCCAAACAAGCTTGAGCAAGAGAAAAACCCTGTATCTACTAAAAATAGCCAGTGGTGGCAGTAGTACCAGCTATTCAGAGAGGCTGAGGCAGGAAGATCACTTGAGCCCAGGAGTTTGAAGTTGCTGTGAGCTATGATGTCAGGGTGACAGAGTAAGACTGCCTAAAAAAAAAAAATTGTGTATATAACAAATGGCCAAGAAACATATTAAGAAGTACATGTCACTAATATCATGGAAATGCAAAGTATAATCACAATGACATACCACCTTACCCCAATCAGAATGGCCATAATTAAAATGTCAAAAATCAATTAAGGTTGGCATGGATGACAAAGGAACACTTATATCCTGTCGTTGGGAATGGAAGTCAGTACAATCCCTGTGGAAAACTATATGGAGATTCCTCAAGAACTAAAAACAGATGTACCATTCAATTCCGCAATGCATTGGTGGGGATCTAATCAGAGGAAAAGAAATCTTTATATCAAAAAGACCCCTGCGTTTACAGGTTTGTCACAATACAACTCACGACAGCAAAGAGATGGGGGTCCCCATCACTGAGAAATGGATAAAGAAATGAGGTGTGTACACGTGTGTGTGTGTAAACACCAGAGAGCATTGCTCAGTGATAAGAAAGGATGGAATAATGTCTTCTGCAGCAAAGTTGGTAGACCTGAGGGCCATTTTGCTAAGTGAAGTAATGCAGAAATGGAAAAGAAATACTATAGGTATGCAGGACAAGAAGAGTGAGTATGCAGGATATAAAAGCCAACCAGAACACAGAGTGTGGGCATGCATGACACAGAGAGCGGGCAGGCAGGACGCAGAGCGGGGGCACGCAGGAGGTAAAGAGTGGGCACGCAGGAGGTAGAGAGTGGGCACGCAGGATGCAGAGCGTGGACACGCAGGAGGTAGAGAGTGGGCACGCAGGACGCAGAGGTGGGCACGCAGGAGGTAGAGAGTGGGCACACAGGATGCAGAGCGTGGGCAAGCAGAAGGTAGAGAGTGGGCACACACAGGATGTAAGAGTGGCACACAGGAGGCAGAGTGGCAAGCAGGATGTAAGAGTAGTACAGCTGATCCATGTAACCATAATCTATCAACCCTTAACTCTAGGAAAAGAAACATAAATAAATACTATGTAGACACATAAAAGCATACTTGATATTTAGCACGTGCCTCGCGCGGTGACACTGCTGGATTTCTTTCCTTCCTACTTCCCGCCTATAGACTCCTGAGTGATTTGAGCACTCTGATCATGCCCCAGGGCTATCCTGGGCACCTCGTGTCCTGTGGTGACTGATTTTGGTACATGACTTTGGTTTTGGCCAATGACATGCAAGGAGGGTTCCTATAGGGCCTCTGGGAGAGACTGTCCCCAGAGGGTGGGAGGAAGAGGCGACTTTGCGGCTGCGTCTCATTGCAAACGTGAGGGCTCCTTGGGCCAGGAACCCTGCGCGCGCGTGTCACAACGCTGCTGGGGCAGACGCTGCGCAGCGCCGGCCTCGTCAGTCGCTGCCATTTCTCCTTGTCCCTGTGGCCACCGCAGAGGAAAGCATGACCCTCCCGGGCGTGTCCTGCCGCCCCATGCCAGGTGGGGGGACCCGCGAGCTCTGGCGGGTCGACAAGTCTCATCTGCGTTTCCGCTTCTCAGTACCAAGATAGACGCTGTTCCCTTTCTGGGAGGTGTTGAGGGAGGCCTCGTTTTAAGGCACATCTTGGAAACCGGCTTGGGTTGTTTTCCAAGTGCGGACGTGGGAATTCTTTCTCTTTTCTCTAGGCCCTAGGTGCAGCGCCAGGATTATCCACTGGAGCTTCCGAAAGTGAAATATACTCCTCTGAAGAGGCACCGTCTGTGTCCCCGTGCCTGTGGACTGCTGCCACTCTTGTGGGCCATGTCCTGCCCCTGCCCCAGCCCTGGCTTCAGAAGGCCACTCCGACTTCCAGCATGGACTGCTGGCTTATTCCTCATGGAAATAAATTGGAGCTGGCTGCTGAATCCCTAAATTCCCAATCGATCATGTGACTGCAGTTCAGCACTCCCCATGGGTCCCTAAAAGAGATACAGTGCTGAGAAGAGTGTGGCAGAGGACTCCTCTCTGTGACAAGGAGGGGCTTTGGCCCCACTCCTGCCTTGCCCCCGCAGGTGACCCCGGCCTGAGCTGCAGATGGATGAGCCCTGACTCCTCACAGCGGATGTCAGGGGCTTCTCGGTTAGGAGGAGCCATCCTTGTGGGAAGCCCACCAGAGCAAACCCACAGCAGGCATGACCCCCACGGAAAGACACTTCCCCAAGAAGGGGAAGAACATGGAAAGCATCAAGTGATACACTATGGTGGACTGACTGGAAACGAGCCCTAAAGGGATCTGTTAGGGATGATAAAAATGTCCTCAAAGTGGATTGGGGTGATGGCTGGACACAGCTGCAAAATTATTTAAAATATTTAACTTTGACAGCAAAGTAGGATAATTGTTACAGAATACAAATTCTACCTTAAGGCACCTCACTTCTTTGGTTTTCTCCCCCAAACATGTTATTGCCCCAATCTAATGTCAAGAAAACATAGATAAATGTCGATTGAGGGACATTCTACAAAATATTTGTCCAGTACTTCTCCAAACTGTGAAGGTCATCAAAAACAAGGAAAGCAGGAGAAACCATCATAACCAAGAAGAGTCTAAGGGACACGACCCCTAAATGTCATGTGGGATCCTTAGTGGTATGCTGGAATAGAAAAAGGATATCTGGCAGAAACAAACTGGGGACCTGAAATAAAGGACTTTTAGTTAGTAATAATGCTTACTTAGTAACAATTCGCTCATTCACTGCAACCAATGTGCCATACGAATATAAAATATTAATAATACGCAAAGCTGGGTGTAGGGTATGAGAATTCTCTGTCTTTGCAATAATTCTGTAGTTCTAAAACAGTTCTAAAATAAAAAAAGGTTATTTAAAAAAGTAAAAGGTGATAGACTGATTAAAAACAACTTTCAATATATTGCACCAGACTATGTTAAACAGGTAAGGAAGATGTCATTCAAGGATTCTGCAGTAGGGAAGAGGGACCACAGATCTGTCCGGTGGGATTTGGCCTAAACAAACCAGGAGTGTGGGCATTTCGCTGGCTGGGAGGGGGGATCAGAAGCCACTTGTCTTTGCTGACTGGCCATTACCCATAGGAAAAGTAAACTTTCAGCCCTGTCTTTATGACAAAAGGTGGTTTTATAATTTAGAGCAAGGTTCCCCTAGGAGGTTAGACTCCTGCCTAACCACACATCCTGGGAGACCAGGCACAGATTTTCCAGATGACTGCATTTCAAAGGAATGACTCTCAGGACCTCAAAGACAGTCCTGGGTTATAAAACCTGAAAGACTCTTTTAAAAAGATCTACATCTCAAAGGGGCAGAGAAGAAATTTACAATTGCTGGTTTTCTAAAGTAAATGATATGGTGGGGGGGGGTGGAGTTCGAGTCCTGAGGGCAAGAAGCTTACCTCAAGTTTATAGTCAAGCTGAGGGGAACCCTGCTGCCCTCTTGATTACAAACACACCAACACAAGGAAATAATTGGCCTCCAAAACAGAAGCAAAAACAGAGAGAAAAGAGGACAAAAGTGTTAACTGCTTGAAAATTTAAACAATTAAATTTTGCAGAAAGACGTGTTAAAGTATTGCATTTTAAAAATAAGGATTAAAAATCTCAGCATACAATAGTCATCTTTTACACCAAACAATAAGGATAGGCAAATTTATGAAGTTGTAGAGATCGCCAGAATGAAGGGGGAGGATAGAAATATGGTACAGAGCACGAATTTATTCTTTTCTGGACCCTTCAAGTTCCCACAAGCTGTAAACACAAAATTGTGCTGAAAAGTACTGCACAGAAACCAAATTCTATTACTAAGAAAACTTTGGCAGCAAAAACTTTCAGTTTATATTATGTCACCTGATTTTTCACAGTATTTGATACCAAAAAAGAAATAAGACAAGCAACTCCAACTCATTTTTCCCTGTTCAGGGAATAATTTGGACAGAATACATTTTATAGACATTTGGGATAAACGTAGTTTTTAAAAAATGGGAAACTATAGAAGAAAGCTTGAGCTTTATGTTAGGCATTTATAGACTTGTAGATAAATTATCAAATAAAGACTTTGATATTTTTTATTATACTTGTGACTTGCTCAAGTGTGAGTAAAAAGGCTCGTATTAGGTTTCAGAAGTCATTTTTTTTTTTTGATTACTAATCGCGTATTGAAAGCAGTAAGAGGTTCCACTACACCAAATAGACCAGTTCTGAGGTTTTCCCCAAGATAAATTTAACAGCTCCAGCTTCTTCGGTGTTTATCAAAATACAAGAGAAAAGAGTAGAGGTCATCTTTTTCGATGGCAAATTGGACCCTTGCAGGCTGAGGGAGAGAAAGCTACTTCACACATGGGGGGTGCTCCTGGGGCCAGGGCCCAGATGCCCAGCTTGCCCACACTCCTGCTGGTGAGGCCCCAGACATCCCACCGTGTCTGAGCAGGCATAAGCACGGAGAATGCTGACCATATGAATGAGTGGGGTCCTGTGTCCCCTGAGCGGGCGAGAGGACAGCTAGGGGCTCTCAGCCGGGCCCCCAGGAGCTGACAGAGCATGGGGACAAGCAAGGCTATGGAATGCAGGGTGCCCCAGCGACAAGCAACTCAGAGGGTCTCTACAGTGACCATGCAGAATTGATGAAGGTCTGCAAGCCACTGCCTCATGTCCCCAAGGGGAACGGCCAATGGCTGGCATTCAGGCTGTTGCTGCAAACCTATACTAAGCAGTTGGAGTCTCCCTTCTGTGTGTTCAAGTGTTCCTGTCTTGGATTTTAGCTATTTAAAAAATGCACTGAGTATGGGTTAAAAACCAACCACCAGCATAAATCTCAACACAACCCTCCAGATAGGAAGGCCCAGCTCCCACAGTGGCTCCTGATGGCCAGGTGCCTGCAGCCCTAAACCCCTCTCAGCACAGAACAGTGAGTTCCTTTTTACAATAAAAAAAGTTGAGTAATATTGCATAGGAGTACCAGAAACTGCCTCATTGGAAACAAAAACCATTTATATTAAATAAAAAACCTGGTTGCAGGTTGCGTCTGCCACATTTACAGCATGGTGCGATGCACACTGTGACCAAACCATGGAGACAGCTTCTGGCACTCATACCAAAGAGTCGCACGTTTGCCACAGGAGAGTGAAGCGGAGGGTGGAGTGGGGGGCCAGGGTGTGTCGCGTTCACTTCTGGTTCTGGAGCTGACTGGACAGCCTGTCTAGTCCTTTATAGAGCCCATCCTCTGGTGGCGCAGGTGGCCTGAATGTACCAGTTCCTGTGGCGAAGGGAGTGCAGCCCCAGCTTGTTTGTGATCTGGGCTGCATTCATGGCGTTGGACAGGTCCTGCTTGTTGGCAAACACCAAGAGAACTGCGTCCCTGAGCTCATCCTCAGCCAGCATCCGCATGAGCTCCTCATGGACCTCGTTTACATGCTCTCGGTCATTGCTGTCCACCACGAAGATCAGGCCTTGTGTGTTCTGGAAATAGTGGCGCCACAGAGGCCGGATCTTGTCCTGGCCGCCCACGTCCCACACAGTGAAGCTGATGTTCTTGTACTCCACAGTCTCCACGTTAAAGCCTATGGTGGGAATGGTGGTCACGATCTCACCCAGCTTCAGCTCGTATAGGATTGTCGTCTTCCCTGCAGTGTTCAGCCCCACCATGAGGATGCACATTTCTTTTTGCCAAAAAGGCCCTTGAAGAGGTTGGCAAAGATGTTCCCCATGTTTGTGGATGGGCGGCAGCAACACTGGCTGGGGACACCTCAGCCGCTGCAGCTCGAAGCCAGGCGTTGGTTTTGCTCCCATAAGATGGCAGCTCTCTACAAGTCATTTTTAATTAAAATACTTTGGTTACACTTTCATACCTCATCTCTGTCATGTTATTTCACTTTAATATTCTTTCTTTTACTTTGATTTTTGAACTAAAGAAAAGTAATAAACTAAGAAAAGTAATAAAAAATAGATTACAATAGGATAAAAGGTAATCAAAAAGTAATCAAGAATTTCTAATAAAAACATCCATAGTAACCTTGTTGCTATAAAATATGAGGGTTTTTTTTTTTTAAAGATAGCATACAGGTGGAAACCAGAGATTAAGACAATTTTACAATGTCAACTTGCCAACTCAGTGTTAAAAATTTAATAACCCAAAATGCCAAAGTTGACAGTTATCAGAAAACTTGTTTGTTGAGTCAGCCTTGGGTAGTAAAAGAGACCTCAGGATGAGAAAGCTAGTTTAAAAGGTGGGTGGGTGGGGACTGGGGCTGAAGTGTGTTTGTAGTTTGGATGAAATGCTCTAAAATACAGAGAAATACATGAATGAAAGAAGCTCATTCAGGTAGGGGAATCCAGAAGCAATCAGGACCAGACATCTAGTCAACAAAGTTGGGAGTGGGGTGAGGAATTCCTACAAATACCCAGGTGGGAAAGAAAGAATGGTGATGGGTTCCTAATTAGTCTCAGGGCTCTGAGATACGGGAACATAAACCATGAGGAGCAGGTATCAGACCCCAGAGACTGAGGTGAGAAAGAGCATCTTTCACTCAGAGGCAAAGGCTCTTTATTCCCTACCTGGGGTGACATGAAGTTCAGACTCTGGACAGACTGAATTCACAGGTGGAAACAAGTATGTCTAGCTGAGTAGTATCAGTGAGTATTCAGTGGCAAAAGCCAGAAAATCCAGGCAGTCTATATTTCTTATGTGTCTAGATAAGATAAGCTTTCTTTTGGGATAAAATGTCATATTCCACGAGTTCATATATAGGCATTAGTGGAGGTTAAAACAGCAGAAACATTTTAACAATGGGAAAACAAAAACTTGCAATAGCAAAATCCTGAAGACAGAAAGACAAAATTGGGCATTCCCTGTTTAGGTGCCTTTGTGGATTTAATAAATACATGATGTCCCAAAGGTTGCTGTGCATACATAGGGAAAATGGGAAATTGTAGCTAAATGTAATTTTATTTACAAAATATTAATTACAGAAGATAAGTTGGTAGATATGGAGACTTTAGAGGAGAATTTTGGGGCACCCTGTAGAATCGTTCTTCTCCAAGGTGGCACAGAAACCAGAACCCCTTTCCCCCCAAGCCAACCATAAAACACAAACATTTATTTTTTAAATTTCAGATTAATATATGGGCACAAGTGATTAGGTTACAATGTTTGCATTTGTTAGGTAGAGTCCCTCTTGTAGTTGTGTCCTGCACCCAGGAAGTGTGCCAGTACCCTAACATTGTGCCCATTAGGTGGGAGCTTACCAGTCCCCCTTCCCCTCTTTCCTCTTCCCTCCTCTTCCCTTCCCCCATCTTGAATTGAACTGAATTTTTCCCTTGTGTGAGCATGTATTAGATCGTCTGCTGTTTCATATTAGTATCTGGACACTTGCTTTTCCATTCTTGGGCTACTTTATTAAGAAGAATGTGTTTCAACTCCATCCAGGTTAACACAAAAGATGTAAAGTATCCGTCTTTATTTAAGGCTGAATAGTATTCCATGGTGTATGTACACTACAGTTTATTAATCCATTCATGTGTTCATGGGCACATAGGCTGCTTCCACATCTTGGCAATTATAAATTGAGCTATGGTAAACAATCTAGTGCAAATGTCCTTATGATAACATGATTTTTTCCCTTTTGGGTAGAAGACTCGTAATAGGATTGTGGGATCAAATGGAAGGTCTACTTTGAGTTCTTTGAAGATTCTCCATACTTCTTTCCAAAGAGGCTGTATTAGTTTGCAGTCCCACCAACAGTATAAAAGTGTTCCCTTTTCTGTGCATCCATACCAGCATCTGCAGCTTTAAGACTTTGTGAAGTTGGCTGTTCTCACTGGGGTTAGGTGATATCTTGGGGTGGTTTTGATTTGCATTTCTCTGATAATTAGAGACAATGAGCATTTTTTTCATAAAAATGTAAAAATATTACTCAAACATTTCCTCCCCTTTTCTAGCCTTAAAGACATTATCTGGCCAACTTGGCTTGACTATAGTTCACAAGATCTCCTGGCCCCCCATTCCAGAGAGGGCCTTGCCCCACACCAGAAGGAAGAATGCTGCTCCAAAAGACCAAGAAGAGTCCAGACAGACAGGCCTCAGTGGGCTTCTCTGTTCAGTGGGTCAGCACCAGATCACGTCCTTTTTGTCTTATCATATTTCTACATGGCTGTCCTAAGCACAAAAATGGATAAGTCCCCCTGCATCTTTGGGTCTTCATCCTTGAAGTTCACATGTGTACATGTTAAATAAACTTGTAAGTCATTTTTTCCCCAGATAATCTGCCTTTGGAGAGTTGACTTCTCAGTGAAACTTCAGAGAGAGAACTGACAAAAAGCTGTCACACTGGCCCGTAGATTGATGCCAGTTTGTTAATAGGCATCCTATAGATGTAGACATTTGATATTTGATTATAGATCTGTCTACAAGTACTGGCATCTAGCTTCTGTTCTCTAGGTAACCCCCCACTATGTCAGAGATTACTTGCAAAGTGTCTGGAAGAAGTAAAGATGCTATGTGTACATATTTTGTTCTAATCTGATAGTGTAACCACCAGATAAAAGAAAATGATGAGCTAAAGGCATCAATTGGTGTTCACAAATCTGCAAGTAATTACCATTTCTCCCCAGGGAAGGGTGGATTGCAATTAGTAGGATACTGAGGACCCAGAACAAAACAGAGATGGAACTTGAGAGTGAAAAAAGAGGAGTAAATAGGAGCAACAAAAAGTAACTCACCAGGCCAGGCATGGTGAATGCCATGATGTCGTGCCACAGGTGGCTCAGGCCTATAATCCCAGCACTCTAGGAAGCCGAGGTGGGAGGATCCCTTGAGCTCAGGAGTTCAAGACCAGCCTGAGCAAGAGTAAGACTCTGTTTCTACTAAAAATAAAAGAACTAGCCAGGTATGGTGATGGGCACCCGAACTCCCAGTTCCTTGGGAGGCTTGAGGCAGGAGGATCACTTAAGCATAGGAGTTGGAGGTTGCTTTGAGCTATGACAACACCATGGCACTATACCCAGGGCAGCAGATTGAGACTATGTCTCAAAAAAAAAAAAATACTGCTTTGTTTTTGGTTTTGTTTTATTTTGTTGTTTGTTTTTAGTTTCAACATTTTCCCTATAGATTTTTCTTTTTTTCTTTTATTTCTTCATTTTTCTAGTTTAAATATAATTTTCCATTGTTGCCTTTTTCAACAATTACAACCTCATTTTTGCTAGTGTTTCTACCCCTATTTTTGGTTTCCCCCCCCAATTTTATTCCGTAAAGTTTTATGTTTGCTTGTTTTGTTTTGATTTATAGCATTTTTTTTTCATTCTTCTGTACTTGGTGGAGGTAGGGTACTGTGTCTCAACAGACTGGCAAAGAGCTGCTGACCTCAAGGGAATCACTCAACTCAGCACCCCAAGAGGTTGGGAGTTTTTAAGGTTGGGTCACAGTATCCTACTGTACACCTATATTGCTCCTGTCTCCCTCTTTCTGTGCCTCTCTTCTTTTTGTCAATATTGCCTTTTATCCACCCCCTCCATTCTCTTTTTTCTTTTCTTTTTTCCTTTCTTGCTCTTCAATCTTCTCATCCATCTGGTCCTGTACCCAAAGGACTCATTGAAACCCTAGTCCACAGGCATAACAATGTAAAGAGCAAGAGGTAGTGAAAGGAAAATTAGGGCAAGGAAAAAGATAAAAGAAGGCACTCATGAGGAAGAATCAGCAGAAAAATCCTGGCAACATGAAAAACCAGCCCAGAGCAACACCCCTAAGGGACCATGAGGTAGCTACTCCAGAGGATTCCACCTATAAAGAAATGTTAGAAATGACAGAAGGGGAATTTAAAATACAGATGATGAAAACAATGAAGGAAATTGCTAAGAAAGTGGAAAAGATCCAAAATGAAATCCAAAACCAGAATCAAATAATAGATGAACAATATGAAGAATATAGAAAGGATATAGCAGAGCTGAAGGAATTGAAGCAGTCAACTAGGGAACTTAAAGATGCAATAGAAAGTATCAACAACAGATTAGAGCATGCAGAAGAAAGAATCTCAGAGGTAGAGGACAAAGCTCTTGAGATAGCTCAGATAGTTAAAGAGGCAGAAAAGAAGAGAGGGAAAGCAGAATGTTCAATGACAGAATTATGGGACTTTATGAAGCATTCAAACATACGAGTTATAGGTATTTCAGAAGGGGAAGAAGAATGCCCCAGAGGAATGGAAGCCATACTAGAGAATATTATAAATGAAAATTTCCCAAATATCACCAAAGATTCTGACACACTCTTTTCAGAGGGATACTGGACTCCTGGTTGCCTCAACTCTAACCAAGCTTCTTCAAGACACTCTCATTGTGATGAGCCTATCCAAAGTCAAGACAAAAGAAAAGATTCTGTAAGCTGTCAAGAGTAAGTGCCAGTTGATCTACAGGGGCAAATTCATCAGGGTGATTGCACACTTCTCTAATGAAACTTTCCAAGCAAGAAGACAATGATCATCTACCTTTAATCTACTTAAATAGAACAATACCAGCCTAGAATTCTATATCCTGCTAAGCCAAGCTTTAGAATTGATGGAGAAATAAAATCATTTTTTTTTATTAAATCATAGCTGTGTACATTAATGTGATCATGGGGCACCATACACTGGTTTTATAGACCGTTTGACACATTTTCATCACACTAGTTAACATAGCCTTCCTGGCATTTTCTTAGTTATTGTGTTAAGACATTTATATTCTACATTTACTAAGTTTCACATATACCCTTGTAGATGCACTGCAGGTGTAATTAAATCACTTTTTGATATACAAACATCGAGGAAATTGCCACAACGAGATCAGCTCTATAGGAAATACTTCAACCTTTTCTACAAACTGACCATCACAATGAATCAACAGCAAAGTAAGAACTCAGCAATTAAAGGACAGAACCTAGCTTCCACACTGATGCAAAAGATAAAACTAAGCAATGGACTCTCACAAAACAAGATGAATAAAACACTACTACACTTATCAATTATCTCAATAAATGTTAATGGCTTAGGAATTCCCACTGAAGAGGCATAGATTGGCTGACTGAATTAAAAAACACAAGCCATCCATTTGCTGTCTGCAGGAAACACACCTAGCTTCAAAAGACAAATTAAAACCCTGACTTAAGCTTGGAAGACAATTTTTCAGGCAAACAGAATTCAGAAGAAAAGAGGAGTTGCAATCTTATTTTCAGATACATGTGGATTTAAAGCAACTAAAGTAAAAACCGACAAAGATAGGGTGGTATCTGTGGCTCAACAGAGTAGGGTGCCAGCCCCACATGCCG
The DNA here is from genome assembly GCF_027406575.1 of Nycticebus coucang. Lineage (NCBI taxonomy): Eukaryota > Metazoa > Chordata > Mammalia > Primates > Lorisidae > Nycticebus > Nycticebus coucang. The sequence continues at coordinate 106,864,547 of NC_069780.1, read as the reverse complement.
AAGGAGGTGGGTTCAAGACCAGCCCTGGCCAAAAACTGCCACAAAAAAAAAAAAAAAAAAAGAGAGACAAAGATGGTCACTTTATATTGGTCAAGGGAAAAATACAACAAGGAGCTGTTTCAATTCTAAATATTTATGCACCCAACTTGAATGCTCCCAGATTCTTGAAACAGACCCTACTTACCCAGTCTGAGCAATATGATTTACTATAATACCGTAATAACAGGGGACTTTAACACTCCTCTTACAGAGCTGGACAGAGCCTCTACAGAAATTAAACAAAGATATAAGGGACTTAAATGAAACCCTAGAACAACTATGCTTGATAGACGCATATAGAACACTCCATCCCAAAGTTAAAGAATATACATTCTTCTCATTGGCCAATGGAACATTCTCCAAAATTGGTCATATCCTAGGATACAAAACAAACTTCAACAGAATCAAAAGAATTGAAATTTTACCTTGTATCTTCTCAGACCACTAGGCACTAAAAGTGGAACTCAACTCCAACAAAAATGTTCAACCCCACACAAAGACATGGAAATTATACAACCTTCTGTTGAATGACAGTTGGGTGTAGGAAGAAATAAAAGAGGAAATCATTAAGTTCCTTGAGCATAACAACAATGAAGACAAAAGCTACCAAAACCTGTGGGATACTGCAAAAGCAGTTTTGAGAGGAAAATTTATTGCTTTAGATGCCTACTTTTGAAAAACAGAAAGAGAGTGCATCAACAAAGACACAAGCCATCTTATGGAATTGGAAAAAGAAGAACAATCTCAGCCTAAACCCAGCAGAAGAAAAGAAATATCCAAAATTAAATCAGACATCAATGAAATTGAAAACAAAAGAATCATTCAGAAAATCAATGAAACAAGGAGGTGGTTTTTTAAAAAAATAAATAGGTAAACCTTTGGCCAGACTAACTAGAAATAGAAAAGTAAAATCTCTAGTAACCTCAATCAGAAATGATAAAGGGGAAATTACAACTGATGCCACAGAGATACAAGTGATCAACTCTGAATACTACCAGAAACTCTATGCCCAGAAATTTGATAATGTGAAGCAAATGGATCAATATTTGGAATCACATCCTCTCCCTAGACTTAGCCAGGAAGAAACAGAGCTCCCAAACAGACCAATTTGAAGCACTGAGATTAAAGAAACAATAAAAAAATCTCCCAACAAAAAAATGCCCTGGTCCAGATGGCTTCACAGCAGAATTCCATCAAACCTTCAAGGAAGAGCTTATTCCCACACTGCAGAAATTATTCCAAAAAAATTGAGGAGGAATTGAACACGTTCTATGAAGCCAACATCACTCTGATACCAAAACCAGGAAAAGATCCAACTAAAAAGGAGAATTTAAGACAAATTTCACTAATGAATACAGATGCAAAAATTCTCAACAAAATCCTAGTGAATAGATTACAGCTTATCATTAAAAAAGTCATACCTCATGATCAAGTAGGTTTCATCCCAGGGATGCAAGGCTGGTTTAACATATGCAAGTCCATAAATGTTATCCACCATATTAACAGAAGCAAAACCAAAGACCATATGATCCTCTCAATAGATGCAGAAAAAGCATTCAATAAAATCCAGCATCCTTTTCTTTCTTTTTTTTTTTTGTAGAGACAGAGTCTCACTTTCTGGCCCTCGGTAGAGTGCCGTGGCCTCACACAGCTCACAGCTCACAGCAACCTCCAACTCCTGGGCTTAAGTGATTCTCTTGCCTCAGCCTCCTGAGTAGCTGGGACTACAGGCACCCGCCACAATGCCCGGCTATTTTTTGGTTGCAGTTTGGCCAGGGCCGGGTTTGAACCCGCCACCCTCGGTATTTGGGGCTGGCGCCTTACCGACTGAGCCATAGGCACCGCCCCAGCATCCTTTTCTAATTAGAACACTGAAGAGTATAGGCATAGATGGCACATTTCTTAAACTGATTGAAGCTATCTATGACAAACCCAGTTAATATTTTACTGAATGGAGTAAAACTGAAAGCTTTTCCTCTTAGAACTGGAACCAGACAAGTTTGTCCTCTGTCACCTTTACTATTCAACATAGTGCTGGAAGTTCTAGCCAATACAATTAGGCAAGACAAGGAAATAAAGGGAATCCAGATGGGAGTAGAGGAGGTCAAACTCTCACTCTTTGCTGATGACATGATCTTATACTTAGAGAACCCCAAAGACTCAATCACAAGACTCCTGGAAGTCATCAAAAACACAATGTCTCAGGATATAAAATCAACGTCCACAAGTCAGTTGCCTTTGTTTATGGCAATAACAGTCAAGAGGAGAGAGTAATTAAGGACACAACTCCCTTCATCATAGCTTCAAAGAAAATGAAATACTTAGGAATATACCTAACCAAGGAAGTGAAGGACCTCTATAAAGAAAATTATGAAATCCTCAGAAAGGAAATAGCAGAGGATATTAACAAATGGAAGAACATGCCGTGCTCATGGCTGGGAAGAATCAACATTGTTAAAATGTCTATACTTCCAAAATTAAACTAAAAAGCTTCTATACACCTAAGGAGACAACAGCCAAAGCAAATAGACAACCTACACAATGGGAAAGGATATTTGCATATTTTGGATCAGACAAAAGCTTGATAACTAGGATCTATAAAGAACTCAAATTAATCCACATGAAAAAAGCCAACAATCCCATATATCAATGGGCAGGAGACATGAATAGAACCTTCTCTAAAGAAGACAGATGAATGGCTAACAAACATATGAAAAAATTCTCATCATCCCTAATTATTAGAGAAATGCAAATCAAAACCACCCTGAGATACCCTCTAACTCCAGTGAGAATGGCCCACATCACAAAATCTCAAAACTGTAGATGCTGGCATGGATGTGGAGAGAAGGGAACACTTTTACACTGCTGGTGGGACTGCAAACTAATACAATCTCTTTGGAAGGAATTATGGAGAACCCTCAAAGCATTCAAACTAGATCTCCCATTTGATCCTGCAATTCCATTATTACTGGGCATCGACCCAGAAGAAAAAAAATCCTTTTATCGTAAGGACACTTGCACTAGACTGTGTATTACAGCTCAATTTACAATTGCCAAAATGTGGAAACAGCCTAAATGCCCACCAACCCATGGATGGATTAACAAGCTGTGGTGTATGTACACCATGGAATACTATTCAGCCACTAAAAAAGATGGAGACTTTACATCCTTTGTATTAACCTGGATGGAGGTGGAACACATTATTCTTAGTAAAGCATCACAAGAATGGAGAAACATGAATCCTATCTACTTAATTTTGATATGAGGACAATTAATGACAATTAATGACATGGTAGGGATGGGGGAAGGGGAGAGCAGAGACAGCAAGAAGGAGGTAGGGTTGGGGAAAGGAAGAGCAGAGAGAGGGAAGGAGGGAGGCGGGTGGGGCCTTGGTGTGTTCCACACCTTTTGGGGGCAAGACACGATTGTAAGAGGGACTTTACCTAACAAATGCAATCAGTGTAATCTGTTTTCTCGTACCCTCAATGACTCCCCCAACAATAAATTAAAAAAATAAAAAAAAAAAAGAAAAATAAAGAAATTGCTACTATGCAATTCTCCTATCTTTATTGCCACTTACTTATTCCCTTCCGCATGGACAAACAAAACTTTACACATGAAGAATGTTTTGTCCTGAGATGCCAATCACATCCAAAATTGCCTGGGAAAATTACACTTTTCCATAAATTACCATTTTGTAGGAATCATGAAGGTAATTTTTTTCTTTTTGAGACAGAGTCTCACTCTGTCACACTGGATAGAGTGCCATGGCATCATAGCTCACAGCAACTTCAAACTCCTGGTCTCAAGTGATCCTCCTGCCTCAGCCTCCCAAGTAGTTGGGACTAGAGGCACCCGCCAAAATGCCTGGGTAGTTCTTTTTTTTTTTTCTTTTTTTAAGTAGAGAAAGGGTCTTGCACTTGTTCAGGCCGGTTTTGAACTCTTGAGCTCAAGTAATCCTCTCTTCTCAGCCTCCCAGAGTGTTGGGATTACAGGTATGAGCTACCATGCTCAGCTAATGAAGATAATTTTTAACAAGAATGTAAACATAAAAGTTCAGCTTGCTGTTAGACAAACACATACATGCACACACACATACTCAAGCAATTTTCTTATCTCTAAACACAAATAATAAAACAGTTGAGGTTAATCTTTTGAGAACTTTAATCAAATAACAAGACACTTTTTAGCAATAGAGCAATGTTCATATTGTTGAAAGCAACAAAGCCTTCAATTGGGTGTTTATCTTTCTCTTTTTAAAACCAAAGCCAATAAAAATGAAATAATAAAGAAACAAACATTTAATGGCCTATGGGTAATGACACCCTGCTAAGATATCAGTTTAGTATCCTGCAGTTTAAACAGCTGCCATTTGTCTGATAATTGCTTATGTTATTTCCCATCTTTGCATCAAAGCAGAACACTATATTTGCATTTTGACCTGCTTTGTTTTTGCAAGCAAAATTGACACATAAGAATTGTTGAAACAACCTTTCCAATTATCTTCACTAGTTGGAAAGCAGAAAAGAAGTTCAAAGAAAACTCAACATCATAAAAAGAGATTTGTTGTCTGTATAACTTAATTTTCCATCTTACCTCCAGAAAAAAAAAATAACTCACCTTCTTGCATGTGCAGAGGGATAATTATCTCCATTCTCCCATCCAATCTCGGATTTCCATATTTGCTTTCAGTTTGCACAGTTAATCACTCTGCCCCAAATCATTCTCATTTTTACACCTTTTAGAAGATCTGGTGGCCCAGACTTTGGCCCAGTGGTATGTCCCTGGAAGATACATTCCCTCAAGTGTAGAAATCAAGAAGAGAGATTTCTGGGGAGGCGGAGCAAGATGGCAGCCGAGTAACAGCTTCCTTGCATCTGGGCACCGTGAATCTGGGGAGATAGGACTCCAGGCATCTCTGACTGGTGGGAACTGCCTAGCATCACTCCTATGAGGATACAGGGAGTCAGTGAGAGACTTCTGGACCCCAAGAGGAGGACTAAAACAGTGGAAAACCGGCAAGTGGTCGCGTGTGTTCAATCCGTCTAAACCCGCCCACAACTGTAAGTTCAGTAGCAGCGAGACTGCAAACCAGAAAGGCCTTACCTGTGAACTGTTTTGATGTCCTTGGACTTGGCACTGAGTTGAACTGCCCTGGGGAAGGCCTGAGCGGGAGTGCGGAGAACTTTGGCCGTTGTCTAGGGCCCCAGCCTGAGCCTCTGAGCCAGATGGAGCTAATACTGTTTGGCGGTGGGTCACACGGAACCATTGCCAGTGATCTGCCCCGGCAAGCTCCGCCCTCAGGGTCACAGAGCTAGAAACGGGTGGGAGCTTGTAACCCAGCAACCAAGTAGCCTAAGGGTGAGGTCTGAGCCGCCTTGCAGCCCTAACACTCAGGGGCAGAGTGAGACCGGTTTTGGCACACTGGGTAAGTGGATAGCCACTTCAGCAGTGATTCCAGCGAGAAAGCTGGGAAAGCTTCTGCTCAGCAAGTTCACAAGTTCAAAGTGTCTTTTAAGTGGGCTGAAGAGAGATTTAGGGTGTCTACCTGCTGGGGTTTGAGAAATCAGCAGCCTCCAGTCGTATCAGAACTGTGACTAACATCTCATACCCCAGAAGACCACGTGTTGCCCAGACAATATTCAATAACATACAAACTGCTTTGTTTTTGGTTGTGTATTTTTTTCTTTTTTTGTTTTGTTTGATAGGTTTTTTTTTTGTTTGTTTATTTTGACATTGTTGATGTTCTTTTGTTTTTTAATTTCAATCTTTTTCATACAGATCCCTTTTTCTTTCTCAATTTTTCTAGTTTAATTATAATTTCCCATTGCTGCCTTTCTTAATAACTACAACTTCATTTTTGCTAGTGTTTCTACCCCTATCAGTTGGTTTTTCACCCAATTGTATCCCTGTAAAGTTTTCTGTTTGCTTGTTTTGGTTTGATTTATAGCATTTTTGTCTTTCCTCTCTACTTGGTGGAGGTGGGGTACTGTGTCTGATGAGGTTAGCAAAGAGCGGCTGATCTCAAGGGAACCACCCAACTGGGCACCCCCAGAAGGTGGGGTTTTTTAAGGTTGTGTCAAAGTACCCTACTGTACACCTATATTGCCCTGTCTCCCTCTTTCTGTACCTCTCTTCTTTTTGTCAATATTCCTTATCCCCACCCCCTCTCCTTTCTCTATCTTTCTTTTTTTTCTTATCACTCGGTCCTCCTTTCTTTCATCCCTTCTTTGCTCCTCAACCTTCTCACCCTTCTGGTCCTGTAACCCTTAGTCCACAGGCACAAGAACTTAAAGAGCAAGAGGAAGTGAAAGGAAAATTAGGGCAAGGAAACAGATAAAAGAAATCACTCATGAGGAAGAATCAGCAGAAAACTCCAGGCAACATGAAGAACCAGTCCAGAACAACCCCGCCAAGGGACCATGAGGTAGCTACTGCAGAAGATTCCACCTATACAGAAATGTTAGGAATGACAGAAAGGGAATTTAGAATACACATGTTGAAAACAATGAAAGAAATGATGGAAACAATGAAGGAAACTGCTAATAAAGTGGAAAATAACCAAAAGGAAATACAAAAACAGAATCAAATCAGAGATGAACGATATGAAGAATATAAAAAGGATATAGCAGAGCTGAAGGAAATGAAACAGTCAATCAGGGAACTTAAAGATGCAATGGAAAGTATCAGCAACAGGTTAGACCATGCAGAAGAAAGAATTTCAGAGGTAGAAGACAAAGTTCTTGAGATAACTCAGATAGTAAAAGAGGCAGAAAAGAAGAGAGAGAAAGCAGAACGTTCACTGTCAGAATTATGGGACTTTATGAAGCGTTCCAACATACGAGTTATAGGAATTCCAGAAGGGGACGAAGAATGCCCCAGAGGAATGGAAGCCATACTAGAGAATATTATAAAAGAAAATTTCCCAAACATCACCAAAGATTCTGACACACCGCTTTCAGAGGGATATCGGACCCCAGGTCGCCTCAACTCTAACCGAGCTTCTCCAAGACACATTGTGATGAACCTGTCCAAAGTCAAGACAAAAGAAAAGATTCTGCAAGCTGCCAGGAGTAAGCGCCAGTTGACCTACAGGGGCAAATCCATCAGAGTGACCGCAGACTTCTCCAATGAAACTTTCCAAGCAAGAAGACAATGGTCATCTACCTTTAATCTACTTAAACAGAACAATTTTCAGCCCAGAATTCTGTACCCTGCTAAGCTAAGCTTCAAAATTGACGGAGAAATCAAATCATTTACGGATATACAAGCATTGAAGAAATTCGCCACAACAAGACCGGCTCTACAGGAAATACTTCAACCTGTTCTGCACACTGACCACCACAATGGATCAGCAGCAAAGTAAGAACTCAGAAATCAAAGGACAGAACCTAACCTCCACACTGATGCAAAAGATAAAACTAAGCAATGGACTCTCACCAAATAAGATGAATAGAATACTACCACACTTATCAATTATCTCCATAAATGTTAATGGCTTGAATTCCCCACTGAAGAGACATAGATTGGCTGACTGGATTAAAAAACACAAGCCATCCATTTGCTGTCTGCAAGAAACACACCTGGCTTCAAAAGACAAATTAAAGCTCCGAGTCAAGGGTTGGAAGACAATTTTTCAGGCAAATGGAATTCAGAAGAAAAGAGGAGTTGCAATCTTATTTTCAGATACATGTGGATTTAAAGCAACTAAAGTCAAAAAAGACAAAGATGGTCACTTTATATTGGTCAAGGGAAAACTACAACAAGAAGACATTTCAATTCTAAATATCTATGCACCCAATTTAAATGCTCCCAGATTCTTGAAGCAGACCTTACTCAGTCTGAGCAATATGATATCTGATAATACCATCATAACAGGGGACTTTAACACACCTCTTACAGAGCTGGACAGATCCTCTAAACAGAAATTAAACAAAGATATAAGAGATTTAAATGAGACCCTAGAACAACTGTGCTTGATAGACGCATATAGAACACTCTACCCCAAAGACGAAGAATACACATTCTTCTCAGCACCCCATGGAACATTCTCCAAAATTGATCATATCCTGGCACACAAAACAAACATCAACAGAATCAAAAGAATTGAAATTTTACCTTGTATCTTTTCAGACCATAAGGCACTAAAGGTGGAACTCAACTCTAACAAAAATGCTTGACCCCACCCAAAGGCATGGAAATTAAACAATCTTCTGTTGAATAACAGATGGGTGCAGGAAGAAATAAAACAGGAAATCATTAACTTCCTTGAGCATAACAACTATGAAGACAGAAGCTACCAAAACCTGTGGGATACTGCAAAAGCAGTTTTGAGAGGAAAATTCATCGCTTTAGATGCCTACATTCAAAAAACAGAAAGAGAGCACATCAACAATCTCACAAGAGATCTTATGGAATTGGAAAAAGAAGAACAATCTAAGCCTAAACTCAGTAGAAGAAAAGAAATATCCAAAATCAAATCAGAGATCAATGAAATTGAAAACAAAAGAATCATTCAGCAAATTAATGAAACAAGGAGTTGGTTTTTTGAAAAAATAAATAAAATAGATAAACCATTGGCCAGACTAACTAGAAATAGAAAAGTAAAATCTCTATTAACCTCAATTAGAAACGATAAAAGGGAAATAACAACTGATCCCACAGAGATACAAGAGATCATATCTGAGTACTACCAGAAACTCTATGCCCAGAAATTTGACAATGTGAAGGAAATGGATCAATATTTGGAATCACACCCTCTCCCTGGACTTAGCCAGGAAGAAATAGACCTCCTGAACAGACCAATTTCAAGCACTGAGATCAAAGAAACAATACAAAAGCTTCCAACTGAAAAATGCCCTGGTCCAGATGGCTTCACTCCAGAATTCTATCAAACCTTCAAGGAAGAGCTTATTCCTGTACTGCAGAAATTATTCCAAAAAACTGAGGAAGAAGGAATCTTCCCCAACACATTCTATGAAGCAAACATCAACCTGATACCAAAACCAGGAAAAGACCCAAACAAAAAGGAGAATTTCAGACCAATCTCACTCATGAATATAGATGTAAAAATTCTCAACAAAATCCTAGCCAATAGATTACAGCTTATCATCAAAAAAGTCATTCATCATGATCAAGTAGGCTTCATCCCAGGGATGCAAGGCTGGTTTAACATACGCAAGTCCATAAACGTTATCCACCATATTAACAGAGGCAAAAATAAAGATCACATGATCCTCTCAATAGATGCAGAAAAAGCATTTGATAAAATCCAGCATCCTTTTCTAATTAGAACACTGAAGAGTATAGGCATAGGTGGCACATTTCTAAAACTGATTGAAGCTATCTATGACAAACCCACAGCCAATATTTTACTGAATGGAGTAAAACTGAAAGCTTTTCCTCTTAGAACTGGAACCAGACAAGGTTGTCCTCTGTCACCTTTACTATTCAACATAGTGCTGGAAGTTCTAGCCAATACAATTAGGCAAGACAAGGAAATAAAGGGAATCCAAATGGGAGCAGAGGAGGTCAAACTCTCCCTCTTTGCTGACGACATGATCTTATACTTAGAGAACCCCAAAGACTCAACCACAAGACTCCTAGAAGTCATCAAAAAATACAGTAATGTTTCAGGATATAAAATCAATGTCCACAAGTCAGTAGCCTTTGTATACACCAATAACAGTCAAGATGAGAAGCTAATTAAGGACACAACTCCCTTCACCATAGTTTTAAAGAAAATGAAATACCTAGGAATATACCTTATGAAGGAGGTGAAGGACCTCTATAAAGAAAACTATGAACTCCTCAGAAAGGAAATAGCAGAGGATATTAACAAATGGAAGAACATACCATGCTCATGGATGGGAAGAATCAACATTGTTTAAATGTCTATACTTCCCAAAGGAATCTACCTATTCAATGCCATTCCTATCAAAGTACCTACATCGTACTTTCAAGATTTGGAAAAAATGATTCTGCATTTTGTATGGAACCGGAAAAAACCCCGTATAGCTAAGGCAGTTCTTAGTAACAAAAATAAAGCTGGGGGCATCAGCATACCAGATTTTAGTCTGTACTACAAAGCCATAGTGGTTAAGACAGCATGGTACTGGCACAAAAACAGAGACATAGACACTTGGAATCGAATTGAACACCAAGAAATGAAACTAACATCTTACAACCACCTAATCTTCGATAAACCAAATAAGAACTTACCTTGGGGGAAAGACTCCCTATTCAATAAATGGTGTTGGGAGAACTGGATGTCTACATGTAAAAGACTGAAACTGGACCCACACCTTTCCCCACTCACAAAAATTGACTCAAGATGGATAAAGGACTTAAATTTAAGGCATGAAACAATAAAAATCCTCAAAGAAAGCATAGGAAAAACACTGGAAGATATTGGCCTGGGGGAAGACTTCATGAAGAAGACTGCCATGGCAATTGCAACAACAACTAAAATAAACAAATGGGACTTCATTAAACTGAAAAGCTTCTGTACAGCTAAGGAGACAATAACCAAAGCAAAGAGACAACCCACACAATGGGAAAGGATATTTGCATATTTTCAATCAGACAAAAGCTTGATAACCAGGCTCTATAGAGAACTCAAACTAATCCACACGATAAAAGCCAACAATCCCTTATATCAATGGGCAAGAGACATGAATAGAACTTTCTCTAAAGACGACAGATGAATGGCTAACAAACACATGAAAAAATGTTCATCATCTCTATATATTAGAGAAATGCAAATCAAAACATCCCTGAGATATCACCTAACCCCAGTGAGAATGGCCCACATCACAAAATCTCAAAACTGCAGATGCTGGCGTGGATGTGGAGAGAAGGGAACACTTTTACACTGCTGGTGGGACTGCAAACTAGTACAACCCTTCTGGAAGGAAGTATGGAGAAACCTCAAAGCACTCAACCTAGACCTCCCATTTGATTCTGCAATCCCATTACTGGGCATCTACCCAGAAGGGAAAAAATCCTTTTATCATAAGGACACTTGTACTAGACTGTTTATTGCAGCTCAATTTACAATTGCCAAAATGTGGAAAGAGCCTAAATGCCCACCATCCCAGGAATGGATTAACAAGCTGTGGTATATGTATACCATGGAATACTATTCAGCCATTAAAAAAAATGGAGACTTTACATCCTTCGTATTAACCTGGATGAACGTGGAAGACATTATTCTTAGTAAAGCATCACAAGAATGGAGAAGCATGAATCCTATGTACTCAATTTTGATATGAGGACAATTAATGACAATTAAGGTTATGGGGGGGGAAGCAGAAAGAGGGATGGAGGGAGGGTGGTGGGGCCTTGGTGTGTGTCACACTTTATGGGGGCAAGACATGATTGCAAGAGGGACTTTACCTAACAATTGTAATCAGTGTAACTGGCTTATTGTACCCTCAATGAATCCCCAACAATAAAAAAAAAAAAAAAAAAGAAATCAAGAAGAGAGAATATATATGCTCATTGCCTAAGGACACTTCTTCATGGCAATCAAGAATTGTTTTCCTATTACTTTTTTACTTAATGTTTATTATTATACATAGTCATTAACATAGCATGAGACATGGTTAACATCATCGACTTTCATCCCTACTAAAATCACATTATTCTGCACATGCAGAAAAGTAGGACTCATCAAACTTCCATTTCCTCAGAAATTCCTGTAGTTTTATAAAATTCATGCAAAAAGCAAATAGGCCAATCGATATTGGGCTTTTCCAGCAACTCACAGGTGGCGCTACTATAACCTGCCATCTGGGTGTCTTAAAGGCAGCAGAGAAAGCTGCATAAAAATGGCGATTTTCAGACACTTTCTCAGTGTGCTTCCCACCCACTCATGGGCCTGCCTCACCTCTGGTGGCCTCATGTCCATCAGCCTTGGCTCCTGCTCTGCCCTCCTAGCTGGCGGCTGGGCTGATTGGACTCTGCTCACCTGCTCACTCTCATATCTGACCAGGTGTTTTCAGGGCAGCAAAGGTACCTGGTGGTATTGGACTGTTTGATATCTCGAGTCATCCCACCCCCAGAATCTTTCATTTCTCTTCCTCCAGCCAACATGAAGCCACTCTTCTGAAGTGGGAGCTGGAATCTCACGTTTCCGATGAAGTTTCCCCTGACTGGCCTTCCTTCTGAGCACGTGCCCTTCTGTCCACCCTCAGCAGTGAGATGGGCTCTTCCTGTTCCAGTGCCCATCTTGCCACCCTGCAAGTCTAGGGTCACCTATTGTTTCTCCCACTAGGCAGTGGGTGTGGGTGGGAAAATAACATAGCTTATTCAGCTTTATATCCTTGATCCTTTAAAGGCTCAACCACCTGTTGAATTAAACTAAAAAACACATCCCCATTGGCACCCCCAGCCTCAACAAGATGCACATCCACACCATGGGACCCACCTCCTTCCCCTCCTTGGGCCAGTTAGTTCAGTTTTTAGATCTCATTATACTTTGTTCTTTTCAAGGTGGTCTATAGATACTCCCTTCATAAACATAAAAAAGAGGAAATAGTGCCAGAGTTAGTATGTTCTATAGAATTAATAAGTCCCGAATCATTTAAACTCATCTTTTTTTTTTTTTTTTTAACAAATATTTATATAAATATTTTGGGACCTGTTAAGACTTTCCCAAGATTGATGTCACTAAGAGTCCTTCCTGTACTTTCTTGTAGATTTCTTTTATAGTTTTGTGCCTTAGGTTTAAAAACATCATGATAATTTTTTGTAACACATACACACGCGCACACACACACATACACACACGGCGTCCATAAAGTTCATATGCAATTTGAAATGGTTTAAAATTTAAAATTTCACACAAACTTTTAGGGATACCCTGTATGTACCCTGGAATGTTATTCAGCCATAAAAAGATGGAGGTTTTGTATCCTTTGTTACAACTTAGATCAGTTATTCTCAACCTGTGGGTTGCGACCCCTTTTTTCCATTTGTAGCAATGCAGCAATTAGGAAGGTTGAGACCCACTGACTTAGATGAATTTAAAGAACACAATCCTGAGCAAAGTATCACAACAATGACAAGGCAGGCATTACATGTACTCAATATTAACTTGAAACTTGTAGATTAACAACAACATGTTCACATGAAAGAAAAATTCAACTGAATCCAAGAAGCCAGGAGCAAGAAGGGGGGCCAGTGGATTCCTTCCCAGTGGGAACACAGGAGTGTGATGGACACAACTACAACTTAGACTTTGCCTTATAAATGCAAGCAATGTGGCCTAATTGTATGTACCCTCATATTAATTGGATGTAAAAAATTAAAAAAAAAAAAAAGACTGGCTGGTACAGGATCTATAATTCTAGCACTCTGGGAGGCCGAGGTGGGTGGATTGCTTGAGCTCAGGAGTTGAAGACTAGCTTGAGCAAGAGGAGACCCTGATGTCTCTTCTAAAAATAGAAAAACTAGCCAGGTGTGGTGGCACATGCCTGTAGTCCCAGCTACTTGGGAGGCTGAGGCAGGAGGATCACTTGAGCCCAGGAATTTGAGGTTGTTGTGAGCTGTGATGATGCCACGGCACTCTACCCAGGATGACAGAGTGAGACTGTCACAACAATAAGCTACTGATTTTCTGGGATCAGGCATGCCTGTGTGCGTGTACACACACGCACACACACACACAAAGACTTACAATTGTAATCACCACTGTAACCAGTAAAAAGGCAGACAATTAGTAAGATATAAAATAGAATAGTTTAGTTTTTATGACAAGTCAACCTGGCTATTTTATTTTCTCAATTTGATTTCAGCATTTATTCCGTTTGAAGCATTATGTCCAAATACACTCTGCTATTCATGTCCAGATATCTTTTTACCTGCTCTGCTGGCTCTGTTATGGGAAACAATGAAAGAACAAAGAAATAGGGAGATGTTTTGTTATGTCTTTGTAGTACAGTACATTTTACAGAATCTAAAAATCTGAAGAAATTTCTTCAAGTGACTTATCCAAGTCTCGCCCATCCAATGCCTGGACTGAGATGGTCTCTGAGGCCATGTTTGGACACAGCCAATGACAAGGGTGCCTTTTTCTGGGAGGCCCTGCTCCTGGCTGCCGGATGGCTCAGATACTTTCAAAATCACCAATATTGGGATGAAGCTGACCTGTGCTGACTCCCACATTGGACCTAATATATAAAGTCATCAATCACACACCACTTTGGTCCTCTTTTTCCAGACAAATTTTCTGCACAATAAGAATTCAGATCCTTCCCCATTTTGGTTAATCTCTCCTTCTTTCTCTTTCTAGACATTATCTATTTTTATTTATTGGAGTGATTGGTTAAAATTTGTTTTCAATATGGTTCCAAGGACCTAGAGTTTTCTTACACAATTGTCCACTTGGCCTAAACCTTTGGAACCTGGCTTATACAGTTACAAGGAAATTGTTGGAATAAAAATTAAAAGACAAGGATTTCTAGATTAAACTTTAAAAATGGATAACTCAAGACATTCATGATTCATACTTTAGTATTTACTTACTTCTTTCCCTTTCCTCAGCTATGACTTTTCATGGTTTAGTCTTAATTTTTAAACAGTGTTTTAGTTTCAGAATGAAATTTGCTTGTTGGCCAACAATAAGCTACTGATTTTCTGGGATCAGGGATGCAGGAATGTGCACCATGACCTGAGCCCTGCCTTTAGAGACTCATTAACCCCGCTGAACTAGTGTAACCCTCCTCTCCCTGTCTTCCCCTTCCCTTTCTTCCTCCCTCCCTTCTTTCTTCCCATTTTTCATTCTTAGTTCCCTTAAATAATTCAAACAATCAGTAGGCTTTGAGGATGTCTGGTACCACTAGATAGCTTCTGACTATTAGCAAGCCTGGATAGCAGTTTCCTCTCTGTGTGTTAACAGACACAACTGACATTTTTTCACTTCACAAACACCTCAAGGTGAGAAAACTAACCTTTGCCACCTTTCTATTGATAAAATGCTCTGCTAGAGGTTCAAATCATGAAAATACAGAGCTGGGTTAACCAGGAAATCCAGGAGAGTTCCTACAGCAGGTGGATGGCAATACTTTCAAGGAAGAAGTGAGAGAGACAAAGACCCAGGGAAAAAGACTCGGGGTGGACAGAGCTCACGAGGAAGGGGATTGAGTTTCAGAGTAAATGAGACCTGCGTGGTATAATACTCGGGTTTTGGAAACCAAACATTCTACCTACTATCAGGAATTTAGGGCACATTGGCCCCTCTTCAGTATAGGGGGAAATTTTGACATTAATCAGAGAAATAAACCACAATTTCCACAATGTTGGCAAGTAAATAACTTCTAAGATAACTGACTTTTAAAAACAGATAGTAATGAACATGCTTATTACTCACCGTCCTGGACAGCATGATGTCCATATCTTATACTGTTGAATCAACAGAAAGAAATTCAGACAGACTTTGATATCTCATCTTCCTGCAGCATAATGTCCTGTGAGTTGAGATTTAGTGGTATACGTTTACTTTTACAGAGGATAAAATAAGAAAAACATAAATTTGAAAAATGTCTCTTTAAAACGGGACCATTGAAGACTCGCCTACTATACAATTTATTGACTTACACAAGAATGCATATTCCAAAAATGTCAACTTCCACACACACATTTAGGCATTTTATATGGCCAGGTAAAGAGAAGTATTAATCTTCCTCCTCACCCCCATATATAGCTCTTGTAAGCTAACTGCAGTATCCAACTGCAGGAAAGCATGGGATAAAATTTTATAACTTGCTAATTTTTAATAAGTTGATGCTTCCTTTATTTTTATTATTATTATTTTTCTTTTCTTTTTTCTTTTTCTTTTGTGAGACAGAATCTCACTCTGTTGCCCTGGGTAGAGTGCTTTGGCATCATCATAGCTCACAGCAACCTCAAACTCCTGGGCTCAAGTGATCCTCCTGCCTCAGCCTCCTGGGTAGCTGGGAATATAGGCACCTGCCACCATGTCCAGCTAATTTTTCTGTTTTAGTAGATACAGGGTCTTGCTCTTGCTCAGGCTGGTCTTGAACTCCTGAGCCCAAAAGATTCTCCTACTTTGCCTCCCAGAGTGCTGGGATGATAGGCATGAGCCACCATGCCTGGCCAGTTTTATGTTTTTTTTTTTTTACCTTTTTTAAAATTAATATTAAATCATAGCTGTGTACATTAATGCGATCATGGGGCACCATACATTGGTTTTATAAACAGTTTGACATATTTTCATCACACTGTTTAATATAGCCTTCCTGGTGTTTTCTTAGTTATTGTGTTAAGACATTTCTATTCTACATTTACTAAGTTTCACATGTATCCTTGTAAGATGCACCGCAGGTGTAATCCCACCAATTACTCTTCCTCCACCCATCTTCCCCCCTCCCTCTCCTCCTTCTCCCCATTCCCCATATTCTTAGGTTATACCTGGGTTATAGCTTTCATATAAAAGCCAAAAATTAGTTTCATAGTAGGGCTGAGTACATTGGATACTTTTTCTTCCATTCTTGAGATACTTTACTAAGAAGAATATGTTCCAGCTCCATCCATGTAAACATGAATGAGGTAAAGTCTCCATCTTTCTTTAAAGCTGCATAATATTCCATGGTGTACATACATTACAGTTTATTAATCCATTTGTGGATTGATGGGCACTTGGGCTTTTTCTATGACTTAGCAATTGTGAATTGGGCTGCAATAAACATTCTGGTGCAAATACCTTTGTTGTAATGTGATTTTTGGTCTTCTGGGTATATACCTAGAAGAGGAATTATAGGATTGAATGGCAGGTCTATTTTTAGATCTCTAAGTGTTCTCCAAACATCTTTCCAAAAGGAATGTATTAATTTGCATTCCCACCAGCAGTGTAGAAGTGTTCCCTTTTCTCCACATCCATGCCAACATCTCTGGTCTTGGGATTTTGTGATATGGGCTAATCTTACTGGAGTTAGATGGTATCTCAAGGTAGTTTTGATTTGCATTTCTCTGATGATTAAAGATGATGAGCATTTTTTTCATATGCCTGTAGGCCGTGTGCCTGTCTTCTTCAGAGAAGTTTCTCTTCAAGTCCCTTGCCCAGCCTGCGATGGGATCACTAGTTCTTTTCTTGCTTATATGTTTGAGTTCTCTGTGGATTCTGGTTATTAAACCTTTTTCAGAGACATAACCTGCAAATATCTTCTCCCATTCTAAAGGCTGTTTGCTTACTTTACTTACTGTGTTCTTGGCTGTGTAGAAGCTGTTTAGTTTGATCAGGTCCCAGTAGTGTATTTTTGAAGCTGCTTCAATTGCTTGGGGGGTCCTCTTCATAAGATACTTGCCCACACCGATTTCTTCAAGGGTTTCCCCTGCACTCTCTTCTAGTATTTTTATAGTCTCCTGTCTTAAGTTTAAATCTTTAATCCAGTGAGAGTCTATCTTAGTTAATGGTGAAAGGTGTGGGTCCAGTTTCAGTCTTCTGCAGGTTGCCAGCCAGTTCACCCAGCACCATTTGTTAAGTAGGGAATCTTTTCCCCACTGAATGTTTTTAATTGGCTTGTCAAAGATCAGATAACGGTAAGTAGCTGGATTCATCTCTTGGTTCTCTATTCTGTTCCAGACATCTACTTCTCTGTTTTTGTGCCAGTACCATGCTGTTTTGATCACTATCGATTTATAGTATAGTCTGAGGTCTGGTAGTGTAAATTAAAAAACAAAGACCATATGATTCTCTCAATTGATGCAGAAAAAGCTTTTGATAATATCCAGCATCCCTTCATGATCAGAACACTGAAGAAAATTGGTATAGAAAGGACATTTCTTAAACTGATAGAGGCCATCTACAGTAAACCCACAGCCAATATCATATTGAATGGAGTTAAACTGAAATCATTTCCACTCAGAACAGGAACTAGACAAGGCTGCCCATTGTCTCCACTGCTCTTTAACATTGTGATGGAAGTTTTAGCCATCACAATTAGGGAAGAAAAGGCGATCAAGTACCCTTATAGGGTCAGAAGAGATCAAACTTTTGCTCTTCGCAGATGATATGATTGTATATCTGGAAAACACTAGGGATTCTACTACAAAACTCTTAGAAGGGGTCAAGGAATACACCAGCGTCTCAGGTTACAAAATCAACATTCATAAATCAGTACCCTTTATATATAACAACAATAGTCAAGCTGAAAAAACAGTTAAGGACTCTATTCCATTCACAGTAGTGCCAAAGAGTTTACCTAACAAAAGATGTGAAAGATCTCTATGAAGAGAACTATGAAACTCTAAGAAAAGAAATAGCTGAAAATGTTAACAAATGGAAAAACATACCATGCTCATGGCTGGGAAGAATCAACGTTGTTAAAATGTCCATACTACCCAAAGCAATATGCAATTTTAATGCAATCCCCATTAAAGCCCCACTGTCAAACTTTAAAGATCTTGAAAAAATAATACTTAGTTTTATATGGAATAATAAAAAAAAATACCTCGAATAGCCAAGACATTACTCAGAAATAAAAACAAAGCAGAAGGAATTACACTTTTATGATTTTAATGTAAACTTTTTTTTTTTTTGAGACAGTCTCATTTGGTTACTCTTGGGAGTGCCATGGCATCTTAGCTCACAGCAACCTAAACTCTTGTGTTCAAGTGATCCTCTTGCCTCAGCCTCCCAAGTAGCTGGGGCTACAGGCTACCACCACAATGCCCAGCTGTTTTTAGAGATGAGGTCTTGCTTTGGCTCAGGCTGGTCTCGAACCTGTGAGCTCAGGCAATCCACCTGCCTGGGCCTCCCAAAATCTGGGATTACAGGCATGAGCCACTGAGCCCAGCTTGGTATAAAAATTATTTGAGGAGCTTGATGAATTATACAAAGGGATTACAAAGGTAGTTAAATAATGAACACATAGATCAAGAAATGGAATCAGACCAGCAGCTCAGAAGCCTTCAATATGACTCTCTCAGACATAATCACTGGCATCTACCACAGTAAAGTTAATACAACAAAAAAGAATTAAATTATAGTATGCTCTTCACCCATTTTCCAATGGTCATTCACTGTGGTGAAATTCTGTATCCTTTAATGCATAGGAACTTCAAATGAAAGTTTCAATGCTTTGAGGAAGTGAGTTAAGATCTCTTTTGAATTCTTTAATTCCCTCGTACAATTTGTCCTTTAACCTTAAATGTATCTGGGTTTCTTTTCCCTTTCTCTTTTTTTTTAAATTTATTTTTACTCTTTTCTGGGAGGATATGCAGAGAAATTGAAAAGCCAGAGCAACATAAAAGGAAAGGTGATGCTGAAGAAAAAAAAAGACAAATACACTTTTAAGTGTGAAATTTACTCCACATCCTTCAACAAGGGGGACTTTTCACGGAACAGATAAATTGGGTTTCCTGTGGTGCTGGGTGCCGGAGTTCACAAGAATGGCTTTGTACTGGAAAGGGGTATAGTTTGCTTCCTTGATATTTCCTTCCTGCCTTTGCCATGCATTTCTGTGTAGCTTTTCAACAACAAATTCACGTCATTTTTGTAGAAGAAAAAATGTCTGCCCATGACATGTCAGTGGAGGAACCAGCATAGCTGGAATTTGTTCTCCCTTTGCATAGCAAGTATTATGGATTCAAATCTTAAATAATAAAGGAACACAAATGTTGAAATATAGGTTAGTGAAAAACTTATTGAGTATATGCTCTTTTTTTCCCCTTTTGGTCAACAAAACACTGTACTGTGCACTGATCTGAGTGCTTTCCAAGGGTCATGATGAGGAGAAAGGAAAGGATTTTTTGAGACAGAGTCTTAGGGTAATGTGTTGTGGCATCATCATAACTCACTGAAACCTCAAACTCCTGGGCTCCAGTGATCCTCCTGCCTCAGCCTCCCGAGTACCTGCGGCTACAGGTGCCCACCACAACGCTGGGCTAACTTTTCTATTTTCAGCAGAGACGAGGTCTCACTCTTGCTGAGGCTGTTCTCAAATTCCTGAGCTCAAGGGATCCGCCCACCCTCACATCCCAGAGTGCTAGGATTACAGGCATGAGCCACCGTGCCTGGCCTCCAAGGATTATTTTATTTCTTACTACAACCCCTTGGGTTATATCCTACTATTATTGTATCTAAAACATGATGCCTACCATATAACTCAGTGATTTCACTACTGTATACACATCCAAGGAAAATGAAACCAGAGGTGAAAGAGACACCTGCACTACCACACTTACTGTGGCATTATTCATAACAGGAATCAACCTGTGTCCATCGACAGGTGAAGAAAGAATATATGGTATATAAACATAACAGAATTCCAGCCACCCTTAAAAGGAAGGAAAGTCTGCATTTTCCATAACTCAGATGACCCTGCTGGGTATAATGCCAATGGAAATAAGTCAGGCTACAGAAAGAGAAAAGCCACATGATTGAAATTACTCAGGTAACCTAACATGCCATCTGCATGAAGCGGAGAGGAGAGTGGTGGTGGCCAGAGGCTGGAGCAGTGGGGGAGGAGGCCGATTATAGATGGAAGGGCCTGGCTTTGTGGGGGCAAGTCTGCAAGCAGATACTTGTATATCTCAGGAATTTCCTGATTACTCCCTAAGATGGATGACTTCCTCCGCATGGTCTGTTAAAGGTCAAGCATTCAACTTGCTTTCACCCCCAGAGTTCTGTTTTGTTGTTTTAATTATCTGGTGTAAGAATGATTTTAGATAAATGGTTATAGGTTAATCAGTAGACTGTAATAGACAGTAATAGACCTGGATAATGATATTTTAATCACAAAATTATTGATTAATAGTGTGTACATGCAGTGTTGCCTGTATAAGTTGTGGTAAAATAAAGAACATTGCTACATGACAGAGAGAGCTGTGGTCTTCCTTCTTAGACTTTTCATTGCAGGTCTCATTCTCTGTGATGCTGCCAATGGTCAATTCACACAGCAGCTGATTGTATTCTTTGATGTTGACAAATATACAAAATTTTAAGAGGACATGATAAATAATTTTAAGAGACAGATTCAGCCATAAAAAAGGATGAAGACTTTACATCTTTCTTATTAGCTTGGGTGGGGTTGGAGAACATTCTCCTTAGTAAAGTATCACAACAATGGAAAAGCAAGTATCCAATGTACTCAATATTAATATGAAACCAGTAGATGGTTTCACCTACATGAGAGAAAAACACAATTAAAATCAAATCAAATGAGGGTGGGGTGGGGTGGGTAGGAAGGAGATTGATAAGCTCTCACCTAATGGAATTATGTAGGGGAACATGGCACACCCCACTGGGTGAAGGGCTCAGCTACAACTTGGATTTTACATAACAAATGCCTCCAAAAATAACCTAATCATTTATACTGACATATTAATTTGAAATTAAAAAAAAGAAAGGTGGACACTACATCCTTTGTATTTACCTGGATGGATTTGGAGAACATTCTCCTAAGTAAAGTATCTTAAGGATGGAAGAGCAGCATCCAGTGTACTCAATACTAATATGAAAGTAGTAGATGAACAACTACAAATCTATACAAGAGGAAAACACAATTAAATTCAAGAAGGGAGGAGGGGGAGGGGAAGGGGGATGAGGAAGGGGGAATGGGTGAGCTCCCATCTAATAGGCACAATGTGAGGGTTCATGGCACAGGTCCTGGGGGCGGGACACCAGCACAACAGGGTCTCCACCAAACAAATGCAAACATTGTAACCTAATTGTTTGTATCTTCTCCTTAATCTGAAATAAAAAAGAGAGAGAGATAGTACAACACCATAACTATAGTTAATAACTATGTATAATATACTTGAAAACTGTGAAAAGAGTAGATTTTAAGTGTTCTCACCAGTGAAAAGGATGTGTGAGGTGATTCATGTGGTGTTTGGCTTGGTTTAGCCATTTCACAAAGTGCATATCCATGTCACAAAACGTCATGCTGTGCACCATAACTGTAAACACTTTTTTGTCAATTTAGATGAATAAATACATACATATGATTGCTAATTCTCACCTGATGTAGTTTTCTATCTCACATAAGAATTAATATTATAAAAGTATAAACCTCCATGAATGTATTGGAGTATGTAATTTTGCAGATAATAAGAAGTACATGTCTTAGTAGATTTTTCCCATCTTGCTATCAGAAGTTAATTATAGAACCCAGCTGTGGAAAAGTCCCATTTTTACAGAGGCTGACAGAGGTCCAGTAACTTGTACCAAGTTTGTACCAGTGAATAGAAAAAGCAAGATTTAAGTGAGACTACAGAGCCTGTGACTTTTACTTAAAATTTTTTTTCCCAAAGAGTTATTTTTAATTATTATGGGTACATAATAGCTATATATCTTTATAGGGCACATGTGGTATTTTGACACAGACATTAAATGTGAATTAATCAAATGAGCATCACCTGAGGCATTTTACATTTCTTTGTGTTGGGAACATTGTAATTCCACTCTGTTATTTTAAAGTATACCCTAACTTAATTTTGATTATAGTCACTTTGTTGTGCTATATTAAATACTGTTCATTCTATCTATCTTTTTGCACCCATTAATGATCCCCACTTTATTGTCCTCTCCCTGCTACCCTTCCACCCTCTGGTAATCATGAGATAAGTTGTTTCTGATATTTTTCTCCCATGTGTGAGTGAGAACATGTGAGATTTGTCTTTCTGTGCTTGGCTCATTTCACTTAAGACAATGGACTTCACTTCCATCCGTGTTGTTGCAAATGGCAGGATTTCATTTATTGTGGCTGCATAATCTCCCGTTGTGTATAAATACCACACTTTCATGATCCATTCTCCCATAGCTATTAAGAATAGCCATTAAAGAATAGAAGCATTCATTCATTTGTGAAGGACAGAAAGGGGACTTTGTCAAGAAGGGGCTATTGCAGCAGGTGTGGGGACCACAGCAATGGAGTCTCATGGTGGGAGAGAGGTTGAATCAACTCCAGATACATCAAGGAAGAGTGAAAATTTATAGACAAGGAACAAAGTGGGGCCAGTGGATGGAAAGTCATTAAGAAAAACCATCAAGAATTAGGGGGGATTCTGTCTAAATCAACCTGACAAATTTCTTGCTAAAGGCAGGACAGGGTGATCAGACATTAGTTGGTGGATGCTGGAGAATGAGGAATCATTTAAATATTTTGGGTTGGGAATTCTAGCTAAAGAGACTTGATAGGGCTCTTGCCAAAATTGGGCACTGCAGGGATGAATACAGAAGCCCAAATGTCAGGGCCTTGTTGGGAAGTGAGCTCAGAGGAGGCCAACTAGCTTTCTCTCACAGAGAGCTTTTTCATCACCTCCAGGCTTGTCTGCAGCCGTTTCCAACACTTCTGTCCTATGGACACAGAATTAGGCTCCTTATCCTTGGATCCTGAATTTTTAAAAATGTGTTTTAGGCTTTTCATCAAGTATTTTAGGGAGAGATATGAGTTTTAGAGAGTTATAAGAAAACTAATACCAGGGGAGAGCAAGATGAGGGCCAAGTAACAGCTTCCTTGCATCTGGGCACTGTGAGTCTGGGGGGATAAGACTCCAGGCATCTCTGGCTGGTGGGATCTGCCTATAATCATTCCTTTGAGGATACAGGGAGTCAGCGAGAGACTTCTGGACCCCAAGAGGAGGACAAAAACAGTAGAAAACTGGCAAGTAATAGCGTGTGTTCCATTGGTCTAATCCTGCCGACAGCTGTAAGTGCAGTAGCAGTGAGACTGCAAACAGGAAAGGCCTTACCTGTGAACTGTTTTGGTGTTTTTGGACTTGGCACTCAGTTGAACTGCCTTGGGGAGAGCTTGAGTGGGAGTGTGGAGAACTTTGGGTGTTGTCTGGGACCACAGACTGAGCCGCTGAACCAGACAGATGGAGCTAATAGTTTTTGGCTGTGGGCTACAGGGAGCCATTGTGAGAGAACTGCCCCAACAAGGTCCGCCCTAGGGGTTGCAGAGAAAGGATCGGGTGGGAACTAGTAACCTAGTGACTGAGCAGCCTAAAGGCTGGGTCTGAGCCGCCTTATAGCCCTAACCCTCAGGGGCAGGGTGAGACCGGTTTTGGCACACTGGGTAAGTGGATAGCCAATTCACCAGTGATTCCAGCGACAAGCACTTTCCTGGGAAAGCTTCTGCTTAGCAAGTTTAGAAGCTTAAAGTGCCTTTTAAGAGGGCTGAAGAGAGACTTAGGGTGTCTACCCTGTGGGGTTTGAGAAATCAGCGGAGGCCTCCAGTCGTATCAGCATTGTAATTAACATCTCATACCCCAGAAGAGCACCTGTTGCCCAGACAATATTCAACAAGATATATATGTATACTGCTTTGTTTTTTTTTGTTTTTTTTTTGTTTGTTTTTGGTTTATTTTGATGTTGTTGTTTTGTTTTTTAATTTCAACCTTTTCTGTACAGATTTTTTTCTTTTCTTTCTCCAATTTTCTAGTATAAATACAATTTCCCATTGCTGCCTTTTTCAATAACTAGAACTTCATTTTTGCTAGTGTTTCTACCCCTATTATTTGGGTTTTCACTCAATTTTATCCCTTAAAGTTTTCTGCTTACTTGTTTTGGTTTGATTTATAGCATTTTTGTCTTTTTCTCTACTTGGTGGAGGTGGGGTATTGTGTCTGATCAGGTTAGCAAAGATTTGCTGACATCAAGGGAACCACCAACCAGGCGCCCCTAGAGATTGGGGTTTTTTAATGTTGTGCCAAAGTACCCTACTGCACACCTATTTTGCTCTGTCTCTCTCTTTCTGTGTCTCTCTTCTTTTTGTCAATATTCCTTTTACCCACCCCCTCTCCTTTCTCTATTTTCTTTTTGTTCTTTCCTTCTTTCTTTCATACCTCTTGCTTTTCAACCGTCTCACCCTTTGGGTCCTATACCAAAAGGACTCATCGAAACCTTAGTCCACAGGCATGGGAACTCAAAGAGCAAGGGGAACTGAAAGGAAAATTAGGGCAAGGAAACAGATAAAAGAAATCACTCATGAGGAAGAATTAGCAGAAAACTCTAGGCAACATGAAGAACCAGTCCAGAACAACCTCTCCAAGGGACCATGAGGTAGCTACTGCAGAGGATTCCACCAATAAAGAAATGTTAGGAATGACAGAAAGGGAATTTAGAATAACACATGATGAAAACAATGAAGGAAATGATGGAAACAATGAAGGAAACTGCAAATAAAGTGGAAAATAACCAAAAGGAAATCCAAAAACAGAATCAAATAAGAGATGAATGATATGAAGACTATAGAAAGGATATAGCAGAGCTGAAGGAACTGAAGCAGTCAATTAGGGAACTTAAAGATGCAATGGAAAGTATCAGCAACAGGTTAGACCATGCAGAAGAAAGAATTTCAGAGGTAGAAGACAAAATTCTTGAGATAACTCAGATTGTAAAAGAGGCAGAAAAGAAGAGAGAGAAAGCAGAATGTTCACTGTCAGAATTATGGGACCTTATGAAGTGTTCCAACATACGAGTTATAGGAATCCCAGAAGGGGAGAAGAATGCCCTAGAGGAATGGAAGCCATACTAGAGAATATTATAAAAGAAAATTTCCCAAATATCACCAAAGATTCTGACACACTACTTTCAGAGGGATATCAGACTCCAGGTCACCTCAACTCTAACCAAGCTTCTCCAAGACACATTGTGATGAACCTGTCCAAAGTCAAGACAAAAGAAAAGATTCTGCAAGCTGCCAGAAGTAAGCACCAGTTGACCTACAGGGGCAAATCCATCAGAGTGACTGCAGACTTCTCTAATGAAACTTTCCAAGCAAGAAGACAATGGTCATCTACCTTTAATCTACTTAAATAGAACAATTTCCAGCCCAGAATTCTGTATCCTACTAAGCTAAGCTTTAAAATTGACGGAGAAATCAAATCATTTATGGATATACAAACATTGAGGAAATTCGCCACAACAAGACCCCAGCTCTACAGGAAATACTTTAACCTGTTCTACACACTGACCAGCAAAGTAATGGATCAGCAGCAAAGTAAAAACTCAGAAATTAAAGGACAAAACCTAACCTCCACACTGATGCAAAAGATAAAACTAAGCAATGGACTATCACAAAATAAGATGAATAGAACACTACCATGCTTATCAATTATCTCAATAAATGTTAATGGCTTGAATTCCCCACTTATGAAGATTAGAACAGAGACACAGATTGGCTGACCGGATTAAAAAACACAAGCCATCCATTTGCTGTCTGCAAGAAACACACCTGGCTTCAAAAGACAAATTAAAGCTATGAGTCAAGGGTTGGAAGACAATTTTTCAGGCAAATGGAATTCAGAAGAAAAGAGGAGTTGCAATCTTATTTTCAGATACATGCGGATTTAAAGCAACTAAAGTCAAAAAATACAAAGATGGTCACTTTATATTGGTCAAGGGAAAAATACAACAAGAAGACATTTCAATTCTAAATATTTATGCACCCAATTTAAATGCGCCCAGATTCTTGAAACAGAACTTACTGAGTCTGAGCAATATGATATCTGGTAATACCATAATAACAGGGGACTTTAACACTCCTCTTACAGAGTTGGACAGATCCTCTAAACAGAAATTAAACAAAGATATAAGAGATTTAAATGAGACCCTAGAACAACTGTGCTTGATAGATGCATATAGAACACTCCACCCCAAAGATAAAGAATATACATTCTTCTCATCACCCCATGGAACATTCTCCAAAACTGATCATATCCTGGGATACAAAACAAATATCAACAGGATCAAAAGAATTGAAATCTTACCTTGTATCTTCTCAGATCATAAGGCACTAAGGGTGGAACTCAACTCTAACAAAAACATTCGACCCCACACAAAGGTATGGAAATTAAACAATCTTCTGTGGAATAACAGATGGGTGCAGGAAGAAATAAAACAGGAAATCATTAACTTCCTTCAGCATAACAACAATGAAGACATAAGCTACCAAAACCTGTGGGATACTGCAAAAGCAGTTTTGAGAAAAAAATTTATTGCTTTAGATGCCTACATTCGAAAAACAGAAAGAGAGCGCATCAACAAACTCACAAGCCATCTTATGGAGTTGGAAAAAGAACAATCTAAGCCTAAACTCAGTAGAAGAAAAGAAATCTCCAAAATCAAATCAGAGATCAATGATATTGAAAACAAAAGAATCATTCAGAAAATTAATGAAACAAGGAGTTGGTTTTTTGAAAAAATTAATGAAATAGACAAGCCATTGGCCAGGCTAACAAGAAATAGAAAAGTAAAATCTCTAGTAACCTCAATCACAAATGATAAAGGGGAAATAACAACTGATCCCACAGAGATACAAGAGATCATCTCTGAATACTACCAGAAACTCTATGCCCAGAAATTTGTGAAGGAAATGGATCAATATTTGGAATCACACCCTCTCCCTAGACTTAGCCAGGAAGAAATAGAGCTCCTGAACAGACCAATTTCAAGCACTGAGATCAAAGAAACAATAAAAAATCTTCCAACCAAAAAATGCCCTAGTCCAGATGGCTTCACTCCAGAATGCTATCAAACCTTCAAGGAAGAGCTCATTCCTGTATTGCAGAAATTATTCCAAAAAATTGAGGAAGAAGAAATCTTCCCCAACATATTCTATGAAGCAAACATCACCCTGATACCAAAACCAGGAAAAGACCCAAACAAAAAGGAGAATTTCAGACCAATATCACACATGAATAGAGATGCAAAAATTCTCAACAAAATCCTAGCCAATAGATTACAGCTTATCATCAAAAAAGTCATTCATCATGATCAAATAGGTTTCATCCCAGGAATGCAAGGCTGGTTTAACATACACAAGTCCATAAACATTATCCACCATATTAACAGAGGCAAAAATAAAGATCATATGATCCTCTCAATAGATGCAGAAAAAGCATTTGGGATAATCCAGCATCCTTTTCTAATTAGAACACTGAAGAGTACAGGCATAGGTGCCACATTTCTAAAACTGATTGAAGCTATCTATGACAAACCCACAGCTAGTATTTTACTGAATGGAGTAAAACTGAAAGCTTTTCCTCTTAAAACTGGAACCAGACAAGGTTACCCTCTGTCACCTTTACTATTCAACATAGTGCTGGAAGTTCTCGCCAATACAATTAGGCAAGACAAAGAAATAAAGGGCATCCAAATGGGAGCAGAGGAAGTCAAACTCTCCCTCTTTGCTGATGACATGATCTTATACTTAGAGAACCCCAAAGACTCAACCACAAGACTCCTAGAAGTCATCAAAAAATACAGTAATATTTCAGGATATAAAATCAATGTCCACAAGTCAGTAGCCTTTGTATACGCCAATAACAGTCAAGATGAGAAGCTAATTAAGGACACAACTCCCTTCACCATAGTTTCAAAGAAAATGAAATACCTAGGAATATACCTAACGAAGGAGGTGAAGGACCTCTATAAAAAAAATTATGAAATCTTCAGAAAGGAAATAGCAGAGGATTTTAACAAATGGAAGAACACACCATGCTCATGGATGGGCAGAATCAGCATTGTTAAAATGTCTATACTTCCCAAAGGAATCTACCTATTCAATGGCATTCCTATCAAAATACCAACATCGTACTTTCAAGATTTGGAAAAAATGATTCTGTGTTTTGTATGGAACCAGAACAAACCCCGTATAGCTAAGACAGTTCTTAGTAATAAAAAGAAAGCTGGGGGCATCAGCATACCAGATTTTAGTCTGTACTACAAAGCCATAGTGCTCAAGACAGCATGGTACTGGCAAAAAATAAGACATAGACACTTGGAATCGAATTGAAAACCAAGAAATGAAACTAACATCTTACAACCACCTAATCTTCGATAAACCAAACAAGAACATAACTTGGGGGAAAGACTCCCTATTCAATAAATGGTGTTGGGAGAACTGGATACCCACATGTAAAAGACTGAAACTGGACCCTCACCTTTCCCCACTCACAAAAATTGATTCAAGATGGATAAAGGACTTTAAATTTAAGGCATGAAACAATAAAAATCCTCAAAGAAAGCTTAGGAAAAACATTGGAAGATATTGGCCTGGGGAAAGACTTCATGAAGAAGACTGCCATGCCAATTGCAATAACAATAAAAATAAACAAATGGGACTTCATTAAACTGAAAAGCTTCTGTACAGCCAAGGAGACAACAACCAAAGCAAAGAGACAACCTACACAATGGGAAAGGATATTTGCATATTTTGAATCAGACAAAAGCTTGATAACTAGGATCTATAGAGAACTCAAATTAATCCACATGAAAAAAGCCAACAATCCCATATATCAATGGGCAGGAGACATGAATAGAACCTTCTCTAAAGAAGACAGATGAATGGCTAACAAACATATGAAAAAATGCTCATTATCCCTAATTATTAGAAAAATGTAAATCAAAACCACCCTGAGATACTATCTAACTCCAGCGAGAATGGTCCACATCACAAAATCTCAAAATTGCAGATACTGTCATGGATGTGGAGAGAAGGGAACACTTTTACACTGCTGGTGGGACTGCAAACTAGTACAACCTTTCTGGAAGGAAGTATGGAGAAACCTGAAAGCACTCAAGCTAGACCTCCCATTTGATCCTGCAATCCCATTACTGGGCATCTACCCAGAAGGAAAAAAAATCCTTTTATCATAAGGACACTTGTACTAGACTGTTTATTGCAGATCAATGTACAATCGCCAAAATGTGGAAACAGCCCTAATGCCCACCAACCCAAGAATGGATTAACAAGGTGTTGTGTATGTATACCATGGAATACTATTCAGCTATTAAAAAAAATGAAGACTTTACATCCTTCGTATTAACCTGGATGGAAGTGGAAGACATTATTCTTAGTAAAGCATCACAAGAATGGAGAAGCATGAATCCTAAGTACTCAATTTTGATATGAGGACAATTAATGATGATTAAGGTCATGGGGGGAGAGGAAAAGCAGAGAGAGGGAAGGAGGGAGAGGGTTGGGGCCTTGGTGTGTGCCACACCTTCTGGGGGAAGACATGATTGCAAGAGGGACTTTGCCTAACAATTGCAATCAGTGTATCCTGGCTTATTGTACCCTCAATGAATCCCCAACAATAATAATCATAAAAAAATTATGCCTAGGACAATTTCTCACTAAGAAAAAGAAGAAAAAGAAAACTAATACCATGTAGACAATATCACCCCTTTCCCACCAATCAACCAGAACTTCTAACTTAGTAGAGAATGCCATTTACATGTATAAAAACTTATGGTCACCAGTGTTTCTGAAACATGCCAAGAGTATAACTGTTATTGAGTAAGTCCATATAACCAGGCTATCATCAACATAAAAAGACTTTTTTAGGAGGCATCTAATGGTAATATTGCAGTGACATCATTTGAAATATTATGCTGTTCCTACCAGATTGATTTTAAAGATTGCAAAGTAGAAAGCCGTTCCCAGCAGACTCCTCAGCCATTTTGCAGTTTGATATATATAAGATTGCAGACAGATAGTCAAGTATGTACATTTTATGCAGCATATGTGGATAAAAAAAATCACACTGAACACAGAGGGAGATGAGCACATTGCAGGACCCATTGGTTTTATTTCTTTTTAGTTCTCGTTGGACGATGTGTTCCCTTAGTATCATAAGGGTAGGACATGCAGCTGAGAGACCGTATGTTACCAAATAAAATAAAGCTATTAATTTCTTTGCCTCTGTCAATGAGCCAAAACCATGAAGATGAATTGTCATTGTAAACATTTGCTAATATCAGCTCTAACATTTATGAAAATGTGTGAGGAGGCAAGTCTAAACACCAGAATCCTCAATCTCGCCAGGGGCCCCAGCCGAATCCTCCACACTGAGGCTTCTTCTATCTCACAAATTCTAACATGACAAGTTTAACTCAAGGAGAAACCACCACCACAACAATTACATCCATTATTGCTGTTTACTTTATGTACAGATCTGATTCAGGCAAGAAGAACAAGTTCTGTTGATGTGCACACATCTACCTCCCTTCCTGCCTTATAACAACCCCCCGTGTTGCTATATCTCAGAAGCCTGCTAAAGTTTACAGCTCTTTCACTAAACATGGTGATAAATATTTGGTACCACATTGTAAATAGCCTGCAAATTATAATTTTACCTTCTCTGCATAATTGTAATTAACCCCCTTGGGAATACAGGATGGCCTTTTGTCAACTTCCTATTCCTTATTACTTTCAAATGAAGCAATACACATTTTTAATATTAAGGATGCTGAGGGAAGAGTTTTTAAACCACCAATGTGAAGAGGCGAAAAATAGCAGGGGAACTGGCTCCTGTGTCACGCTCCAGGATGGATACCTCTCTGAGGGTGTGTTCTGAGAAGCCTGCCTGTTTTCCAGTGACTAAGCTCTCCCTTACCTCTACATCTTTTCCATTCCTGATTCTATATGCCAACAAAATTGAAGGCTTAGTGAGAGAGGCTGATCCAATGCAATTAAAGCTATAAGAGCTGAAGACTTCTTGTTGTGAAATCCTCATACCCAGTTAATAGTTGTGAGCCAAGAAAGAGCAAATAAAGACCATCCCCCCCTTGCCCATATTCATCAGCCAGTCCCCAAAATGGGACAGCATGAACACTCATCTCATCACTGCACAGATGCCTCCTGGGGCACCATCGTCTCTCACATACTTCTTCCACTTACTCAGAAGGAAGATGGGGATACAGAGGCAACTCCCTTCACAAGAAAAAAATACCACTTGTCATTCATGCCTCCATGTCACAACTCATTTACTTTGTGGTTGGCTGTAGTGACAATATAAGGCTTTTAGTTATCATGAGCTTCTGTCTGCTGTTAATTCAGTTGTTTGCACAAGGCCGTCATTGTCATAAGCCATCCTCACAGTTTCCAGAGGGCTATAGTGCACAGAACTCCCCTGATATCTGCACAGTCATTATCCCCTGGTCAGAGTCCCTGCCCAGGCCCATCCAAAGCTCCAGTCAGTTGTACTAATCTCCTCAGATGCACTTTGTAGGTCCCAGAGCAAGTTCCAGGCACCTAGCTTCTTTTTAAAAATTTAATTAATTATTTATTATTTTTTTGAGATAGAGTCTTGCTCTGTTGCCCTGGCTACAGTGCCGTGGCATCATAGCTCACAGCAACCTCCAACTCCTGGGCTCAAGTGATCCTCCCACCTCCGCCTTCCAGAGTATTGGGATAACAGTTGCCGGCCACCATACCTGGCTAGTTTTTCTGTTTTTAGCAGAGATGTGTTCTCACTCTTGCTCAGGCTGGTCTGGAATTCTTGAGGTAAAGGGATTCACCTGCCTTGGCCTCTCAAAGTGCTGGGATTACAGGTGTGAGACACCTTGCCCCACCATAAATTCTATTCATTACAAAACAACTGGTTAATTAAATAGAGGGGAAAAGGCATCAATTTATCTAGTTGCTTATCATGGTGACATAGAGGGATGAGAATATGATGACCAGGAGACCGTGATTCATAGAGTGCTTATCACATGCTGAAACCTGGGACCCATTTTCCACCATGTTATCCTGTTTAATCCTCAAATAATTCTGTAAAGTAGAGATCCCTTCATGCTTGTTGTAGAAGTAAGACTCAGGAAGGCTGAAATACTCACTTACTCCTGCATAACTAATCAAGAATAGAAATGAATAATTTTTAAAAACAGGTACCGTGGTTCCAAAATTTTGCACCCGAAAGCAGTACTTATCAAAGAACGGAGAGCACATGTTAGTATTTTAGAAGCACTGAGGGAAACTCTGATGGCATTTTCTTGGCACAGGATTCTGTCTGCCTGTCATGTCAGTACTGGTACACAATTCCTAACATGCCCCCATCTGAAGGAGCTGATTCAACTAAACCCAGCCTCCTCTAGACAAGAGAAAAGCTGCCTAAATATAGGACATCGCTGAGATAAGGGGAGTAATTAGTGAGCTCTCTCCTCAGTGTGACTGCACGGAGTACATGAATGAGCAATCTGAATGAAACTGATTGGGATTCTTGGGAACTCTGACAGCACATAATGAAAAATATGCGTAGAATCAAAGAAACATATTACCTTTCTCAAACTGATGCTTCCCTGCATAGCTTGTTTTCCTCTTCCCAAAATAGCTCAGGAAGACTGCTCCTGCCCAAGGCAGGAAGATGGAGAAGTGGACCCCAACCTGGCAAACTCTTCTTCCTCCCTTGTGATTGAGGGTCTCATCTGCTCCTGCTCTAGAACCGATTCTTCAAATATTATAGAGAGAGTGATGTATATATACCATGAAGAGCTGTTTTGTCATTAACTGTCAGGTGAAAAGTGGTCAATAATGGTGCAGCATAATTCCTTTTGCATTTTAGAAAGACCTCCCTCAGGCTGGACATGGTAGCTCACATCTGTAATCCCAGCACTCTGGGAGGCTAAGGAGGCAGGATCCCTTGAGCTCAGGAGTTCTAGATCAGCCTGAGCAAGAGTGAGACTCCCTCTCTACTAAAATAGAAAAACTAGTGAGCTGTAGTCCCAGCTACTTGAGAAGCTGAGTCAGGAGGATCTCTTGAGCTTGGGAGTTGAGGCTGCTGTGAAATGTGATGATACAAGGCACTCTACCCAGGGTGACAGAGTGAAACTTTAAGTCCTCTTTGGAGAGTAGTTCCCAGAATCTGGCATGCACAGATCTTATTAATCTACATGTAGTGCTTTTCCCTTCTTGCTCACCAAACCCAATTTGTATGATGTCAACCATATAAGGAAGTAACATGATATTCTGCAGAATTTTAAGATGATCATGCTTCCTGAAGACTATATTGTAAGGGAATTTTGGTATAAGACAATGAACTTGTACTGCTTTCCTTCCTGTGTAAACAAACAAACAAAGAAACCCCAACATATTTTTGACACTTTTAATCGAGGACTAAGAAAAATGTATTCATCAGCTGAAATGCCACATACAAAATACCAGAGTCTGTGTTGATCTCTTATGGTAAAGATTGTACATTTGTTAGAACATTACAGTTGGCCTTCTGTTGGCCTTCTGGTGACCATAGTGATACTTAGCAATGAAGGGTGTAGCACTTTTTCTAGGATGAGTTCATGAACTTAATTGTTCAACCTCACCTATCTCAGTAATGCTGTTTAAAAATAAAAAAGAAAACACAAATCAAAATCACCCTGAGATATCACCTAACCCCAGTGAGAATGGCCCACATCACAAATTTCAAATGTCTGTACAGATGCTGGCATGGATGTGGAGAGAAGGGAACACTTTTACATTGTTGATGGGACTGGGAACTAATATAGCTGCTTTGGAAAGACATATAGAGAGTCTTCAAAGAACTCAAAGTAGACCTTCTATTTGATCCCACAAATAGGCACCTACCCAGAAGAAAAAAAAATAAGTTTATCACAAGGACAATTTGTACTAGAATGTTTATCTCAGCTCAATTTACAATTGCCAAGATGTGAAAACAACCTAAATGCCAATCAACCCAGGAATGGATTAACAAACTATGATATAGGTATACCATGGAATACTATTCAGCCTTAAAAAAAGATGGAAACTTTACATCTTTTGTGTTAACCTGGATGGAGTTGAAACACATTCTACTTAGTAAAGTATCACAAGAATGGAAAAGCAAGTGTCCAACATACTCAATACTAATATGAAGCCGGTAGATGATCTAACATACGCCCATACAAGAGAAAAACACAATTCAATTCAAGTTGTGGGGAGGGGGCGAGAGGGTAGGGAGAGTGGAGGAGGGAGGGGGATTGGTGAGCTCCCACCTAATGGGCACAATGTAAGTGTTCACGGCACACCTCCTGGGTGCAGGATTCAACTACAAAGTTTGTGCTTACTTAACAAGTGCAAACACTGTAACCTAATGGCTTGTACCATTAGGTTATCATTTTTTCTGAAATAAAAAAAAAGTCTCTTCCTCTTTTAAAAAATATGTATAAAGAGGGAGCAAGATGGTGGCTGAGTAACAGCTTCTTTGCAACTGGGCATGGTGAGATTGGAGAGAGAAGACTCCAGGCATCTCTGGCTTGTGGGCTTTATCCAGAAACATCCCTGTGGGGATGCAGGGAGGCAGTGAGACAGTGAGAGACTTCTGAGCCCCCAGGAGGAGGATAAAAGCCGTGGAGAACTGGCAAGTGATTGCGTTTGTTTGGTTATTCAGTTTGAGGCTGTGGCTAACACAGCTATAATTAAAATAGCAGTGAGATTGCAAACAGGGAAGGCCTTACCTATGGGCTGTTTTGTTTTTTTGGACTTGGGCACTCAGTTGAACTATCTTGGGAGAAATTGAGCAAGAGGGCAGATGACTTTAAGCATTGTCTAGGGCCCCAGACTGAGCTGCTGAGCTGGAATTGAGCTAATATTGTTCGGTTGTAGGCCTTGTGGGCAGGCATTGTGGGAGAACTGCCCCTGCAGGTCATACCTTCAGGGTGGCAGAACTAGGCTTGGGCTGGGAGACCTTGGGCAAGTGATCTAGTGACTGAGTAGCGCCAAAGGCCAGGACTGAGATGCTAGGGAAGAGTGGAGATTTCAGAGCCACCTTGCAGCCTTGGACCTCAGGGGCATAGAGTGAGACTGGTTTTGGCTCACTGGATAAGTGGGCAGCCACTTCAGGAGAGATCCCAGCGATCAGTTCTTTCCTTGGAAAACTTCTTCTTAGCCATAGTTAATGTTTCAAGTGTCTTTTAAGCAGGCTGAAGAGAGATTTAGGCTCTCACCCTGTGGGGTTTGAGAAATCAGCGGAGGCCTCCAGTCTCGATCTCATACAATTGTATCAGCATTATGATTAACATCTCATACCCCAGAAGATCACCTGTTGCCCAGACAATATTCAGCAATATATATATACTGCTTTGTTTTTGGGGTTTTCTTTCTTTTTTCTTTTTCTTTAATTTCAACATTTTCCCTCTAGATTTTTCTTTTTTCTATCTTCATTTTTTCCAGTTTAAATATAATTTTCCATTCTTGCCTTCTTTAATAATAAGAACTTAATTTTTGCTAGTGTTTGCCCCTATTATTTGGTTCCCCCCCAATTTTATTCCATTAAAGTTTTCTTTTTGTTTGTTTTGGTTTGATTTATAGTATTTTTGTCTTATTTTTGCCAGCCTGTTCAGACACA
This sequence comes from Nycticebus coucang, assembly GCF_027406575.1. Taxonomy (NCBI): domain Eukaryota; kingdom Metazoa; phylum Chordata; class Mammalia; order Primates; family Lorisidae; genus Nycticebus; species Nycticebus coucang. The sequence goes on along the minus strand of NC_069780.1, from coordinate 106,828,415 downwards.
GGGCAACTGTGTCTGAACAGGCTGGCAAAGAGCCCCCACTGACCTCAAGAGAACCACCCAACCAGGCACCCCCAGAGATTAGAGGTTTTAAGGTTGGGTCAAAGTACCCTACTGTACACCTATATTGCTCCTGTCCCCCTCTTTCAGTGTCTCTCTTCTTTTTGTCTATATTCCCTTTTACTCACCCCCTCTGCTTTCTCTTTTTTCTTTCTTTCTTTCTTTATTAATCTTTTTCCCCTTCTTGCTTTTCAATCTTCTCATCCTTTTGATTCTATACCCAAAGAACTTATTGAAACCTTAGGCCAGAGGCACAGTAACTTAAAAAGCAAGAGGAACTTAAAGGAAAATTAGGGCAAGGAAACAGATAAAAGAAAACACTTGTGAGGAAGAATCAGCAGAAAAATCCTGGCAACATGAAAAACCAGCCCAGAGCAACACCCCTAAGGGACCATGAGGTAGCTACTCCAGAGGATTCCACCTATAAAGAAATGTTAGAAATGACAGAAGGGGAATTTAAAATACAGATGATGAAAACAATGAAGGAAATTGCTAAGAAAGTGGAAAAGATCCAAAATGAAATCCAAAACCAGAATCAAATAATAGATGAACAATATGAAGAATATAGAAAGGATATAGCAGAGCTGAAGGAATTGAAGCAGTCAACTAGGGAACTTAAAGATGCAATAGAAAGTATCAACAACAGATTAGAGCATGCAGAAGAAAGAATCTCAGAGGTAGAGGACAAAGCTCTTGAGATAGCTCAGATAGTTAAAGAGGCAGAAAAGAAGAGAGAGAAAGCAGAACATTCACTGAAAGAATTATGTGACTTTATGAAACATTCAAACATATGAGTTATAGGTATCCCAGAAGGGGAAGAAGAATGCCCCAGAGGAATGTAAGCCATACTAGAGAATATTATAAATTTTATTTCCCAAATATCACCAAAGATTCTGACACACTCCTTTCAGAAGGGTATTGGATCCAGGTCACCTCAACTCTAATAGAGCTTCTCCAAGACACACTGTGATGAACCTGTCCAAAGTCAAGAAAAAAGAAAAGATTTTGCAAGCTGCCAGGAGCTGCCAATTGACCTACAGGGGTAAATTCATCAGGGTGACTGCAGACTTCTCTAATGAAACTTTGCAAGCAAGAAGACAATGGCCATCTACCTTTAATCTACTTAAACAGAAAAATTTCCAGCCCAGAATTCTATATCCTGCTAAGCTAAACCTTAAAATTCATGGAGAAATCAAATCTTTTACTGACAAGCAAACATTGAGGAAATTTGCCACAACAAAACCAGCTCTAAAGGAAATACTTCAACCTGTTCTACACACTGACCATCACAATGGACCACCAGCAAAGTAAAGGACTGAACCCAGCTTCCACAATGATGCAAAAGCCAAAAGTAAGCAATGGACTTTCACAAAATAAGATGAATAGAAGGCTATCACACTTATCGATTATCTCAATAAATGTCAATGGCTTGGGAATTCCCCACTGAAGAGGCATAGACTGGCTGATTGGATTAAAAAACACAAGCCATCCAATGAATCCCCAACAATAAAAAAAAAAAAAAAAGAGGAAAAAAAAAAATAAAAAACACAAGCCATCCATCTTCTGTCTGCAGAAAACACACTTAGCCTTAAAAGACAAATTAAAACTCCAAGTTAAGGGTTGGAAGACAATTTTTTAGGCAAACAGAATTCAGAAGAAAAAAGGAGTTGCAATCTTATTTTCAGATACATGTGGATTTAAAGAAACTAAAGTCAAAAAAGACAAAGATGGACACTTTATATTGGTCAAGAGAAAAATACAACAAGAAGACATTTCAATTCTAAATATTTATGCACCCAACTTAAATGCTCCCAGATTCTCGAAACAGACCTTAATTAGTCTGAGCAATATGGGTATATTATAACACCATAAAAACAGGGGACTTTAATACTTTTCTTACAGAGCTGGACAGTTCCTCTAAACAGAAATTAAACAAAAATATAAGGGGCTTAAATGAAACCCTTGAACAACTGTGTTTGACAGATGCGTATAGAACACTCCAACCCAAAGCTAAAGAATATACATTCTTCTCATTGGCCAATGGAACATTCTTCAAAATTGATTATATCCTAGAACACAAAACAAACCTCAATGGAATGAAAAGAACTGAAAGTTTTCCTTGTATCTTCTCAGACCACAAGGCACTAAAGGTGAAACTCAACTCCAACAAAAATGTTCAACCCCACACAAAGACATGGAAATTAAACAACCTTCTGTTGAATGCAGATTGTGTGCAGGAAGAAACAAAAGAGGAAATAATTAACTTCCTTGAGCATAACAACAATGAAGACACAAGCTACCAAAATCTTTGGGATACTGCAAAAACAGTTTTGAGAGGAAAATTTATCGCTTTAGATATGTGTCAAATGGTCTATGAAGCTAGTGTATGGTGCCCCATGATCATATCAATGTACACAGCTATGATTTAATAAAAAATAAATAATAAAAAAAATAACATGAAAAAAATAAAAACCAGAAAGAGAGAGCATCAACAAACTCACAAGCCATCTTATGGAATTGGAAAAAGAAGAACAATCTCAGCCTAACCCAGCAGAAGAAAAGAAATACCCAAAATTAAATCAGACATCAATGAAATTGAAAACAAAAGAATCATTCAGAAAATTGATAAAACAAGGAGTTGGTTTTTTAAAAAATAAATAAAATAGATACCTTTGGCCAGACTAACTAGAAACAGAAATGTAAAATCTCTAGTAACCTCAATCAGAAATGATAAAGGGGAAATAACAACATTGCCACAGAGATACAAGGGATTATCTCTGAGTACTACAGAAACTCTATGCCCAGAATTTTGATAATGTGAAGCAAATGGATCAATATTTGGAATCACACCCTCTCTCTAGACATAGCCAGGAAGAAATAGAGCTCCTGAATAGCCAATTTCAAGCACTGAGATCAATGAAACTATAAAAAATCTCCCAACACAAAAAAAGCCCTGGTCTGGATGGCTTCACACCAGAATTCTATCAAACTTTCAAAAAAGAGCTTATTCCCATACTGTAGAAATTATTCCAAAAAATTGAGGTGGAAGGAATCATTCCCAGCATGTTCTATAAAGCAAGCATCACCCTGATACCAAAACCAGGAAAAGATCCAACTAAAAAGGAGAATTTCAGACCAATTTCACTAATGAATATAGATACAAAAATTCTCAACAAAATCCTAGCCAATAGATTACAGCTTATCATCAAAAAAGTCATACCTCATGATCAAGTAGATTTCATCCCAGGGATGCAAAGCTGGTTTAACATACACAACTCCATAAATGTTATTCACCGTATCAACAGAAGCAAAAACAAAGACCATATGATCCTCTCAATAGGCACAGAAAAAGCATTTGATATAATCCAGCATCCTTTTCTGATTAGAACATTAAAGAGTATAGGCATAGTAAAGAGAATGGTACATTTCTTAAACTGTTTGAAGCTATCTATGACAAACACAGAGCTGATATTTTACTGAATGGAGTAAAACTGAAAGCTTTCCCTCTTAGAACTGGAACCAGACAAGGTTGTCCTCTGTCACCATTATTATTCAACATAGTACTGGAAGTTCTAGCCAATACAATTAGGAAAGACAAGGAAATAAAGTGCATCCAAATCGGAGCAGAGGAGGTCAAACTCTCCCTCTTTGCTGACAATATGATCTTATACTTAGAGAACCCCAAAGACTCAATGTCCACAAGTCAGTAGCCTTTGTATACACCAATAACAGTCAAGATGAGAGGCTAATTAAGGGTTCAACCCTCTTCACCATACCTTCAAAGGAAATCAAATACCTAGGAATATACCTAACAAAAGAGGTATATAAAGAAAATTTTTATAAAGAAAATTATGAAACCCTAAGAAAGGAAATAGCAGAGGATATTAACAAATGGAAGAACATACCATGCTCATGGCTGGGAAGAATCAACATTGTTAAAATGTCTATACTTCCCAAAGCAATCTACAGATTCAAAGCTATCTCTATTAAAACACATTGGTTTAATACTTTCATACTTTCAAGACCGGGAAAAAATGATTCTTCATTTTCTATGGAACCAGAAAATACCCCACATAGCTAAGGTAGTTCTTAGGAATAAAAACAAAGCTGGGGGCATCAGACTACCAGACTTTAGGCTATACTACAAAGCCATAGTGGTCAAGTCAGCATGGTACTGGCACAAAAAAAGAGACATAGACATTTAGAATCGAATAGAAAACCAGGGAATGAAACTAACATCATACAATCACCTAATCTTCGATTAACCAAAAAAGAACATACACTGGGGGAAAGAATGCCTATTCAATAAATGTTGCTGGGAGAACAGAATATCCACATGTAAAAGACTGAAACTGGACCTGCACCTTTCTCCTCTCACAAAAATTGATTCAAGGTGGATAAAGGACTTAAATTTAAGGCACAAAACAATAAAAATCCTCAAAGAAAGAATAGGAAAAACACTGGAAGATGGGGAAAGACTTTATGAGGAAGACTGCCATGGCGATAGCAACAACAGTAATTATAAACAAATGGGATTTAATTAAACTGAAAAGCTTCTGTACAGCCAAGGAGACAACAACCAAAACCGATAGACAACCTACACAATGGGAAAGGATATTTGCATATTTTGGATCAGACAAAAGGTTGATAACTAGGATCTATAGAGAACTCAAATTAATCCACGTGAAAAAAGCCAACAATCCCATATATCAATGGGCAAGAGAGATCAATAGAACCTTCTGTAAAGAAGACAGATGAATGACTAACAAACATATGAAAAAATGCTCATCATCCCTAATTATTAGAGAAATGCAAACCAAAACCATCCTGAGATACCATCTAACCCCAGTGAGAATGGCCCACATCACAAAAATCTCAAAGCTACAGATGCTGGCATGGATGTGGAGAGAAGGGAACACTTTTACACTGCTGGTGGGACTGCAAACTAATACAACGTTTTTGGAAGACATATGGAGAATCCTCAAGAACTCAAGCTAGGCCTCCCATTTAATTCTGCAATCCCATTACTGGGTGTCCTTTTTCTAATGAAAAATGTCCTTTTATCATAAGGACACTTGCACTAGACTGTTTATTGCAGCTCAATTTACAATTGCCAAAATGTGGAAATAGTCTAAATGCCTACTAACCCAGGGAGGGATTAAGAAGTTGTGGTGTATGCATACCATGGAATACTATTCAGCCACTAAAAAAGATGGAGACTTTACATCCTTTGTATTAACCTGGAAGGAAGTGGAACAACTTATTCTTAGTAAAGCACCACGAGAATGGAGAAGCATGAATCCTATGTATTCAATTTTGATATAAGGACAATTAATGACCTAGTACACAGTGGGGGTGGGGGAAGGGAAGAGCAGAGAGAGAGAGAAGGATGGAGGAGGGTGAGAGAAAGGAAGAGCAGAGAGAGGGAAGGAGGGGGGGTCTCGGTGTGTGACACACCTTTTGGGGGCAAGACACAATAGTAAGAGGGACTTTACCTAACAAATACAATCAGTGTAACCTGGTTTCTCATACCGTCAATGACTCCTCAACAATAAAAAGAAAATGTGTATATATTTACACTTACTTTTCAAGAATGATTTTGTTGAATAGAAAATCAATTTCAGATTTCTTAGGAGGCCTCAAAAGAATTGCCAAGCATTCATGGGTGCATAAACCAGTGATAGATGGACCTCATCCTTTGCACTAGAGCAGAGAAGTGGAAGAGAACCTAAAAATTTTATTTTATTTTTTTCTCTTTATTTATTTATTTATTTATTTTTATTTTATTTTATTTTTTTTGAGGTTCAAAATTTTTTTTTGTGAATAAATATATTTCATTTATGATGTATGATCTAAACATATACAGCTTATGATCTAGATACATTCAATTTCTGGAAAACATTCTGGACGGATATATATTAATAAGTTTATTTATTTTTTTAAAAACCATACATCCTTTTTATTGTTAAGTCATAAAGAGGTATCAAAATTAAACATTACAGGGTAATGTAAAATAAAACATTAAAACATTAATTAAAATAAAACATAAAAAATAAATAAAATAAATAAAATAAAATAAAACATTAATTAATTAAAATAAAACATTACAGGGTAAGACTTAACAAAACTACTCGGAGCAGCAAAGGAAGTGAAAATGGGACTAGGCGCAGGGCAATCTGAATTAATGAACACGGGAAGGACAAGGCTGGGGGAGAACAGTGAGCATGTGCTGAAGTTACTAGGTGGAGAGGATCTGGTGGAAATTTGATCTAGACAAACACCTAGGAAAGGAAAGAATGGGATGAGAGTTCTAAACCCCACTACGTGCTTAAGAGTCATCCTCGCCATTAGCGCCATCTCTGTCATCCTCTCCCACCTCAGGCTGTTTCATCATCTCTGATCAGCTCCAGCTGGTCGACCCCAAACTTCGTTATCATCAGCATCCAGCAGGTCCCTCCTCAGCAGAGTCATCTGCACCCCTCAGACTCCATCTCCACATTAGTCTCATCTTTCCTCAGGGAGCTGCCGCTCTGCCCTCTTCCCACTCGTCATCCTTCGTCTCTACTGCTGCTTGTTTGCTCTGCTCCTTTTCTGTTTTTTCCATGTTTTCCAGTAAAGAATCCACTTTTTGTTTTATCTGGGTCAATTCCTTCTCAATGGCCCGAAGGTCATCTCCTTTCAACTTTCCACACCTGGAAGAAGAACCTCGCTGTCCACTCTTAGAATTGAAGCCACTTTGCCCCCTTCGTGAGGTGCTTCCTGATATACTCTGGGCTTTGAGGGCTCCACAGCCCGAGCTATAGGAGGAGGAGGAGGAGCACGCGCTGGGCAACTGTACATCCTGTCAGAATAACCCTGTCGAAAATCATAGTCCAAGTCAAAGAGGAGCTGAGTAGAGGGGACGGAGAAGGGTGTTCTGGTCCTGACTCATATATCTCCGCTGCAGATCGTTTCACACCTGCTTTTCCTCCACTCACTTTAGGTTCTGCAGCCAGATTAATATCTAAAACTTGGCCAGCAATCGTTCTGCCATCCTCTCCTGCTGCAACAGCCAGGGCATTTCTCTCATTAACATACTGAGCAAAGGCAAAGCCCTTGTGAACAAAGCAACGCACAATTTTGCCATTATTTTGAGAAAATCAGCTCCACATCAGACTTCTTGACCACGAGAGTATTGAGATTCCCAGGGAATACACGGGAGTTCATGGAGTGAGGGTCTGTCTTGTTGGTAACATTGCTAGCCATTCCATTTGATGATAAGGTTCTTCACAAAGCCAAAAAATGTAACTGAAGATCAAAACAATCTCACAGGAGAGGGGAGGGAGAAGAGATTCCACTCTGAGTCTCCTACTCCTGGATTCTACTTTTTTTTAATTTTAATTTTTATTTTTTATTAAATCATAGCTGTGTACATTGATATGATCATGGGGCATCATTCACTAGCTTTACAGACCGTTTACCAAGTTTCACATATACCCTTGTAAGATGCACCGCTGGTGTAATCCCACTAATCCCCTTCCCTCTACCCTCCTCCCCCCTCTCTCCCCTCCCTTTCCCCCTTCCCCCTATTCTTAGGTTGTAACTGGGTTATAGCTTTCATATGAAAACCCTAAATTAGTTTTATAGTAGGGCTGAGTACATTGGGTACTTTTTCTTCCATTCTTGAGATACTTTACTAAGAAGAATATGTTCCAGCTCCATCCATGTAAACATGAAAGAGGTAAAGTCTCCATCTTTCTTTAAGGCTGCATAATATTCCATGGTGTACATATACCACAATTTATTAATCCATTCGTGGATCGATGGGCACTTGGGCTTCTTCCATGACTTAGCAATTATGAATTGGGCGGCAATAAACATTCTGGTACAAATATCTTTGTTATGATGTGATTTTTGGTCTTCTGGGTATATGCCCAGTAGAGGGATTACAGGATTGAATGGCAGGTCTATTTTTAGATCTCTAAGTGTTCTCCATATCTCTTTCCAAAAGGAATGTATTAATTTGCATTCCCACCAGCAGTGCGAAAGTTCCCTTTTCTCCACATCTGCGCCAACATCTCTGGTCTTGGGATTTTGTGATATAGGCTAGTCTCACTGGAGTTAGATGGTATCTCAAAGTAGTTTTGATTTGCATTTCTCTGATGATTAAAGATGAACATTTTTTCATGTCTGAAGGCCACGTGCCTGTCTTCTTCAGAGAAGTTTCTCTTCAAATCCCTTGCCCAGCCTGCAATGGGATCCCTTGTTCTATTCTTGCTAATGCGTTTGAGTTCTCTGTGGATTCTGGTTATTAAACCTTTGTCAGAGACATAACCTGCAAATATCTTCTCCCATTCTGAGGCTGTTTGCTTGCTTTACTTACTGTGTTCTTGGCTGTGCAGAAGCTTTTTAGTTTGATCAAGTCCCAGTAGTGTATTTTTGAAGCTGCTTCAATTGCCCGGGGGTTCCTCCTCAGAAAATACTCGCCCAGACCGATTTCTTCAAGGGTTTTCCCTGCACTCTCCTCTTGTATCTTTATAGTTTCATGTCTTAAGTTTAAATCTTTGATCCAATGAGGGTCTATCTTAGTTAATGGTGAAAGGTGTGGGTCCAGTTTCAGTCTTCTGCAGGTTGCCAGCCAGTTCACCCACCACCATTTGTTAAATAGAGAATCTTTTCCCCACTGAATGTTTTTAATTGGCTTGTCAAAGACTAAGTAACGGTAAGTAGCTGGATTCATCTCTTGGTTCTCTATTCTGTTCCAGACATCTACTTCTCTGTTTTTGTGCCAATAACATGGTGTTTTGATCACTATCAATTTGTAGCATAGTCTGAGGTCTGGTAGTGTAATTCCTCCTTCTTTGTTTTTATTTCTGAGTAATGTCTTGGCTATTTGAGGTTTTTTCTGATTCCATATAAAACGAAGTATTGTTTTTTTCAAGATCTTTAAAGTATAACAGTGGAGCTTTAATAGGGATTGCATTCAAATTATACATTGCTTTGGGTAGTATGGACATTTTAACAATGTTGATTCTTCTCAGCCATGAGCATGGTATGTTTTTCCATTTGTTAATATTTTCAGCTATTTCTTTTCTTAGAGTTTCATAGTTCTCTATATAGAGATCTTTCACGTCCTTTGTTAGATAAATTCCCAAATATGGGCCTGTTCAACACTTCCACTGGATTCTGGCTAAGTCTTGGAAGGTGACGTGCTTCCAAGTATTGGACAATTTCCTTGAGATTATCATATTTCTGAAAATAAATTTTCTTGTAATATTCATTAAGGATTTTTTTAATTTCTGAGGAGTCTGTTGTTATTTCATCTTTGTCATTTCTGTTTGATGAGACTAGAGATTTTACTCTTTTTTTTTCTGGTTAGGTTAGCCAAAGGTTTATCTATTTTATTGACCTTTTCAAAAAACCAGCTTTTTGATTTATTGATCTGTTGTATAATTCTTTTTTTTCAATTTCATTTAATTGCGCTCTAATTGGTTATTTCTTTTCTTCTACTGGGTTTGGGGTTGGAATGTTCTTCCTTTTCCAGTTGCTTGAGATGTCCCATTAAATTGTTAACTTCCTCTCTTTCCATTCTCTTGAGGAAGGCTTGCAGTGCTATAAATTTCCCACTTAGAACTGCCTTTGCAGTCTCCCAGAGGTTCTGTTAATTCATGTCTTCATTGTAGTTTTGTTTCACAAATTTGGCAATTTCCTTCTTAATCTCATCTCTGACCCAGCAATCATTCAGCATAAGGTTATTTAACTTCCATGTTTTTGTATGAGTATGCAGATTCCTGTTGTTACTGAGTTCAACTTTTATTTCATGGTGGTCCGAGAAGATGCGAAGAATAATTTCTATTCCTTTAAATTTACTGAGGTTAGACTTGTGACCTAAGATGTGATCGATTTTGGAGTAAGTTCCATGTGCTGATGAGAAGTATGTGTATTCAGTTTTCTTGGGATGAAATGTTCCATAGATGTCTGCTAAATCCAAATGTTGGATGTTTAGGTTTAAATCTAAGATTTCTTTGCTCAGCTCCTTGCTGGAGGATTGATCCAACACTGCCAAAGGAGTGTTGAAATCTCCGACTATTATGGAGCTGGAGGAAATCAAGTTGCTCATGTCTGTTAGAATTTCTCTTAAAAATTGAGGTGCATTGTGTTTGGATGCATAGATATTAATAATTGAAATCTCATCATATTGAGTATCACCCTTAACAAATATGAAGTGACCATTCTTGTCCTTCCTTACTTTTGTTGATTTAAAGCCTATTGTATCTGCAAATAAAATTGCAACACCTGCTTTTTTCTGATTGCCATCATTTGCCTGAAATATGGATAACCATCCTTTCACCCTGAGTCTGTATTTGTCTTTTAAGTTAAGATGTGACTCTTGTATGCAACAAATATCTGGCCTGAGTTTTTGTATCCAGTCAGCTAACCTATGCTTCTTTAGAGGACAGTTTAAGCCGTTCACATTAATGGAGAATATTGGTAAGTCTGGGGAAGTTTTGGGTATCGAGTTTTTCAAAAGTCCTGTGGACATTTTTAATCCTTTCACCAGTGTGGAAGTTGGAGTTTGATCTGAAGTTTCTGAGTGAGTTTACTTTTGTGGTATAGGATTGTATTGGTCATTATGGAGGATAGGTATGATAATATCCTGAAGAGCTGGTGTGGTTATGGCAAATTTCTTCAACATATGAATGTCATTGAAGTATTTAATTTCTCCATCATAAATGAAACTCAGTTTAGCTGGATACAAGATCCGGGTTTGAAAGTTATTTTGCTTTAGGAGATTAAAAGTCAGTGACCACCCTCTTCTGGCTTGAAAAGTTTCAGCAGAGAGATCTGCAGTCATTCTAATATTCTTCCCTTTGAAGGTAATGGTTTTCTTTCTTCTGGCAGCTTTGAGGATTTTCTCCTCCATATTAACTTTAGTGAAGTTAATTATGATATGCCTGGGGGATATCTTATTGGGGTTGAGTTGTGCTGGGGTTCTGAAGCTGTCCGCTATCTGAATTTCAGAATCTCTAGGCATGTCTGGAAAATTCTCTTTCATAATTTCATGCAGAAGGGTCTCTGTGCCCAGCGAGGCCATTTCATCTCTTTCTGGAACTCCTGTGATTCGGATATTCGCCTTCTTCGAATTATCCCAGAGCTCTCTGAGAGAATGATCCATTTTTGCTCTCCATTTCTCTTCCTCTTTGAGAGTTTGGGAGCGTTCAAAGGCTTTATCTTTGATGTCAGAAATCCTTTCTTCTGCTTGCTCCATTCTGTTGCTGAGGGATTCTACTGTATTTTTCATATCTTTGAGGGCTGCAAAGTCTTGCTTCAGTGTGTCTAAGTGTTTGGTGGTTTTGTCTTTAAATTCGTTAAATTCTTGAGACAACTTTTGAATTTCTCCTCGAATTCCTAATTCCACTTTGTTAATCTTGTCTCAATCCAAATTCTGAATTCTATTTCTGACATCTCAGCCAGTTGTTTATGAATGGGATGTTCAATTGCATCTGCCATATCTTTCCTTGGGGGGGTTGATCTATTCTGGTTATTCATGTTACCAGAGTTTTTCCGCTGATTCCACCCCATGGTTGTTTTACTCTAGCTGATTTTTTCCCCTGGGGCTTTGTCGAGGGCCTGTACAGTGTTGTAGCCTGAGAAACTGGGGCCCTGTCTGGTGTGGTGGGGCTAAGTGGTTCTGTCTTATTTTCAGCTGGTTTCTGTTCCACCGTAGTGAAACAGATACTCTGGATTGAAGTCTCAGCTGTGGAGAAATATCAGCAATTAAGTCACCCCACCCCCCCACTGGCAAACAATTGGAAAAGAAAAATCAAACCTTCCTACCACTGTGCACCCAGGGCACCACCTGATTTGTCCTCAGGCGATTGGTTCAGTTCAAAAAATCCAAATCAATTGTCTCAGTCTGCACTTGTCTTGCATGAGAGAGTTTAAGAGTTCTCTGGGAACTGGATCACAGGGGTCTGGTGACTACTCTCGTGTGGCTTGCTCCAGTGCCGTGTGGAGTCAGGAGGAGCCACCCAGCCAATAGATCAGTCTGGGAAGGTTGATGCCTCCTTCCCCACTTTGCACCGCTGTCACACCCAGTCACTGATAGCCCTGCAGTTGGCTGATCCAGTTGCCTATAGTGAATTGTTACTCCAGGAGTTTGTATCTGCCTGAATCACAAGGAAGTCTGCTGGGCCGCTGCGCTCTACCTCTCTCTAGCAGGAGGAGGTGAGGCCTGACAACCTTGGGTGCTTGATGAAGGTTGGGGGGTTTTCACTCAGGTCCAGTCTCGCCCCTGATTAATGTTACTGACAGAACAGAACAGAACAACTCTGCGGTTCCCCTGCAGAAGAGAAGCTGAATTGAGTTCCAAATTAGCTTGTCTTTGCTCTTGTATTGTCTATAGGTTGACAATCCCCTGAGGGCCAGGTGCGTCTTAGATTTAGTAAAGCGGACCTCTGGGTCAGCCCCGCCCTTGGAGTTTCCCCGGTTTGCAAGTTGGAATAGCCTCAGGCAAATCCTATACTCAGAGTCTCTGGTTGCCCCGGGAGACAGGGGGTGTGGCTTCAGAATATTCAGTAGTAAGCCGTATTGCTAGCAAAAGAGGGCTGCTGTTTTATGGCTCAGGCAACCGCTACTCCGGTGTAGCTCCCTTCTGGCCAACCATCCTCTCTCCACTCCTGTACCCCAGAGTCTGCACCAGCTGCAGCCCGGTACTTTCTACACCCCTTGAGCAATCGCCCAAGAGTCTGGACCCCTGGGGACAGGCTCTAGACCTTGGAGCGAGAGCAGAGGGGAGTGCGGGGAGTGCTGGGAGCCTGGGGTTGTGGGCAGAGAACACACACAGCTTTACATAGTTTTATGCCTGGCCATATTGTCACCAAATGATGGCTGTCATACTGTGCCTCAGTGAACTGCCACTCCAGTGCAGTCCCCTCTCCGCAGACTGGGACTGGCCTCCAGACCTCAGTGTGAGTGAAGGGGAGTGCTGGGAGCTCAGAATTCCAGGTAGAGACTATATACAGTTTATACAGTTTTATGCCTGGCAGGAGGATGCTGTGGCACCCTAGTAGGTGAGGTAGGTCCAGTTTTTAGAGGGTCTCTCCTGTGGAGTGTAGTGGGAGGACCTTTGAACTCTGCCCAATTGTTTGTGGGGCACTCTGAGCTGTTCTAATGGGGGAGGGGACTCCCGTCCGCTTGGTGATGGATTTTATACCTTTTGTTTGTATCCTTGTGGTTGCAGCTTGCCTCAGAGGGGTTGACGTGCGTTCTTCAACCTTCTCTCTTAGTGCAGCTCAAATCCACCAGGTTACTTGCTGAATTTTTATCCTTTAACTCTCTTACTCTAAAAATTTTAAAACCAGGTCTTAAATAACATTGAGAAAGGAAATGCAGATTATGCACTTATGAAAATTCGAAGCTGTTTTTTTGTGTAGTAGGGAATAGTCGAGCCAAGGAAGGCAGTGGCTTGTCTTAACAACGGTCCAGGGGAGTTTAATTTACTCTCTAGTCAGCTCTGAAGCTATTTCCTACAAGAGGGCTGGAAACAAGATTTCTAAATAATCTTCAAGTGTTCAAGTAAGTGTTGTTACCAATTTTCTCTATATCCAACAAATTTAAGTGACTGGCGATATTGGCAGAATTACACTCAAAAATCCTTGACCATTCTTGGAGAAACTGTAGAAATCACAAGTAATCAGAATTTAGTTTTTTCCCTGCAAGCCTCTCGTGATATGTAACAGTTTTATCTGGCTTTCTATATTAAAGCCATATGCCTTTTCAACTTTTGAAGAGATACTGCTACAAGACAACAATAATAGCATTTTTAATAAATTGCAGAACACAACTTGACCTGCTGCAAAGAGTTGAGACAAAAAAGTGAGGACCTCATGCTTTAGGACATGGCTTCTGTATTCTCTTTCATGTCAAGTACCAACTATTTTTAATTACAAGATGGCATAGAAAAAGCAAATACCACTGCTATGAACATGTTATTTTTTCCCCTACTAGCTTTTCTAATAATCACAAAGGAACAGACTGAATAGTAACACCATGAGTTTTCTTAACCTATTATATTTATGATAATTCTAAACCGCATTTAATAACCTCTTAATTTTCTCCTCAAGTTTTCAGAATGGAGATAAAAATTCTAATTATAATTTCTATAAGCAAAACTAAGGGCATAACTTTAAAAATTGCAAAAGGAGTTCAAGCTCAGTGGCTGTGGCCTATAATCCTAGCACTCTGGGAGGCCAAGGCAGGTGGATCACTTGAGCTTAGGAGTTTCAGACCAGCCTGAGTAAGAGTGAGACCCTATCTCTATTAAAAGTAGAAAAACTATCTGGGACTAGTGGCAGGTGGGTGTAGTCTCAGCTACTTGGGAGGCTGAGACAGGAGGATCACTTGAGCCTAAGGCTTTGATGTTGCTGTGAGCTATGATTATGCCATGGCACTCTACCCAGGGCTCAGAGTGTGACTTTGTCTAAAAAAAGAGAAAAAAGTTGCAAAAGGAGAAAAAGAATGCCTTCAAATTGGAAACATAAAGATAGTGTGGGCTCGGTGCCTGTAGCTCATTGGCTAGGGTGCTAGGCACATACACCAACGCTGGTGGGTTTGAACCCAGCCCAGAGTTGCCAAACAACAATGAGAACTACAACCAAAAAGTAGCTGGGCATTGTGGGAGGTGCTTGTGGTCCTAGCTACTTGAGGCAAGAGAATCACTTAAGCCCAAGAGTTTGAGGTTGCTGTGAGCTGTGATGCCACAACACTCTATAGAGGGTGACATAGTGAGACTCTGTCTCCAAAAAAAAAAAAAAAAAAAAAAGATAGTGTGATGTGGATGTCACCTCTTAGGTGACAAACCAATTCTTGCATAAACTAATTACTCCAAATTGTCATGGAGTAGACAAACCACCAAGTTAGATAACCTGATATTTTGCATGTTGGCCAATTGGCCATATTTTACTCATAAAACTAAACCTTAGCACATTTGCATATACTTCACTCAATAATGTTTCTTATAAAGGGAAAACAAGCTTTTTTTTGCTTTGGCTTAATAGTACTTTCTAATATGAAGGCAAGTAAAATTAGGAAAAAAGATACTGGTGTCAATAAAAGACAAACATGAAAATTTTTCTGTTCACTGAGAGTTTTAACTGAGGACTCCAAAATTCATAAGTATCTCCACATTCTAAAGACAGCTGTCAGACCTACAGCTGTAAGACTTACCAAAATAGTCATATAACAAAATGGTTGTCTACTTTGAGTCCGCCCTTCCTAAAAAAGGGAGAGTCTGAGAAAAGGATTTGTACTGAGCTAGTTCATTTACTAATCTATCCCAGAAGGCTGGAACAAAGAAATAGGAAAATTAAGAGGGAAGGTGGAAAGCGAACTAACACATGAGGCATTTTTGCAGTTATTACCTTGAATACCTACATTCCAAGGAGCCTCTGAGGACGTTGAATGTCTACCAGGACTATCCACCCCAAAGAGGGGAGCTGGGCATTTATCTCCTGCTTCACTCATAACTTGGAACATCAATGGCAGTGCACTTTTGGACTGAACCTACAAGTGAGCAGGGAATGCCTGCTATTTACAGAACGGTGGATGTTGGCAATGGGAGGCTGTCTCACACTCAGTTCTGTCCACTCCAGCCAGGGCTGAAATAAGAAATTCACTGAAGGACTGAGATGCAGTGTACCAAAAGACAAGGATGGAATGAATGTTCATGTCCCTCTGATGCTCTCAACAGTGAGAGTAAAAGAAGGGGCTTTGGAAGTAATCAGTTAAGGGGGATGAAAGCTTCACAGGTTGGATTAGTGTCCTGGGGACCCTGGAGAACTCTGTAGCCCTCTTTCTGCCAAGTGAAAAAAGAAAACTGCCATCTGACCACACCAGCACCTCGATCCGGGACTTCTGAGAAGCAGAAATGTGAAAAATAAACTTCTGCTATTTATTTTATTTTTAAATTTCAGATTAATACCATAGTACAAATGATTAGATTACATTGTTTGCTTTTCTTTCTTTCTTTTTTTTTTTTTTTTTGTAGAGACAGAGTCTCACTGTACCGCCCTCAGGTAGAGTGCCATGGTGTCACACGCTCACAGCAACCTCTAACTCTTGGGCTTACGCGATTCTCCTGCCTCAGCCTCCCAAGCAGCTGGGACTACAGGCGCCCGCCACAACGCCCACCTTTTTTTTTTGTTGTTGCAGTTTGGCCGGGGCTGGGTTTGAACCCGCCACCCTCGCCATATGGGGCTGGCGCCCTACTCACTGAGCCACAGGCGCGCCCCCATTGTTTGCTTTTCTTAGGTAAAGTTCAAGTTGTAGTTGAGCACTTTACCCCGGGGTGTGCTGTATACCCTCACATTGTGCCTGTTAGATGAGATCTCACCAATCACCCTCCCTGTCCCCTTGTCCCTTTTCCTCCTCTCCCTCTCCTCATGTTTTTCTCTCATGTGGGCATGTAGTTGTTTTTATATTGGTTTCACATTAAAATGCTCATTCTAGAGAACCCTCAATGACTAAATTTGATCTTTCATTTGATCCCACAATCCCATTACTAGGCATCTACCCAGAAGAAGAAAAAATCATTTTATCACAAGGACATTTGCACTAGATTGTTTATTGCTGCTCAATTCACAATCACCAAGATGTGGAAACAACTCAAGTGCCCATCAACCCATGAATGGATTAACAAGCTGTGGTATATATATACCATGGAATACTATTGAGCCATAAAACTATGGAGACTACATCTTTTGTGTTCACCTGGATGGAGTTGAAACACTTTCTTCTTAGAAAACTATCATAAGAATGGAAAAGCAAATATTTAATGTACTCAATACTAATATGAAGCCAGTAGACAATCTAATACACACAAGAGAAAAACTCAGTTCAATTGAAGTTGGGGGTAGGAGAGAGAAGGGAGGGAGACTGATGTGCTCGCACCTAATGGGCACAATGTAAGGGCACATTGCACACCTCCTGGATGAGTGATGCTACAACAACAAGGACTTTACCTAACAAATACAAACATTGTAACCTAGTCATTTGTACTCTCATCTTAGTTTGAAATTTTGAAAAATGTCCATATTAGCCAAAGTGATCTGCAGAGTTAATGTGATCCCCATCAAAGCACCAATGTCATACTCTGAAGAACTTGAACTGCTATTTATAAGCCTCTGAGTTTTTGTGCTATAGCAATGTGAATTAAGACAAAACAGAAAAAAAAGTCCTCCACTTTGATCTGTCCCACTCCTACCCTTCTTTTTTATTTATTTTTTATTTTTATTTGAGGATTCTCCAAACTTCTTTTTATTTATTTATTTATTTTTTATGATTAAATCATAGCTGCGTACATTAATACAATCATGGGGCACCATACACTGGTTTTATATACCATTTGACATATTTTTATCACACTGGTTAACATAGCCTTCCTGGCTTTTTCTTAGTTATTGTGTTAAGACATTTATATTCTACATTTGGTAAGTTTCACATGTACCCTTGTAAGATGCGGCATAGGTGTGGTCCCACCCATTACCCTCCCTCCACCCCTTCTCCTCCCTCCCTTCCCCTCCCTTTCCCCCTTCCCCATATTCTTAGGTTATAATTGGGTTATAGCTTTCATATGAAAGCTATAAATTAGTTTCATAGTAGGGCTGAGAACATTGGATACTTTTTCTTCCATTCTTGAGATACTTTACTAAGAAGAATATGTTCCAGCTCCATCCATGTAAACATGAAAAGAGGTAAAGTCTCCATCTTTCTTTAAGGCTGCATAATATTCCATGGTGTACATATATCACAATTTATTAATCCATTCCTGGGTCAATGGGCAATTGGTCTTTTTCCATGACTTAAC
This sequence comes from Nycticebus coucang, assembly GCF_027406575.1. Lineage (NCBI taxonomy): Eukaryota > Metazoa > Chordata > Mammalia > Primates > Lorisidae > Nycticebus > Nycticebus coucang. The sequence continues at coordinate 106,810,513 of NC_069780.1, read as the reverse complement.
AATTGTGAATTGGGCTGCAATAAACATTCTGGTACAAATATCTTTGCTATAATGTGATGTTTGGTTTTCTGGATATATAACTAGTAGAGGAATTGTAGGATCGAATGGCAGGTCTATTTTTAGATCTCTAAGTGTTCGTTAAACATCTTTCCAAAAGGAACGTATTAGTTTGCATTCCCACCAGCAGTGTAGTGTTCTCCTTTCCCCACATCTTCTCCCATTCTGAGGGCTGTTTGCTTGCTTTACTTACCTGTGCTCTTGGCTGTGCAGAAGCTTTTTAGTTTGATCAGGTCCCAGTAGTGTATTTTTGAAGCTGCTTCAATTGCCTGGAGGGTCCTCCTGTGCAGAAGCTTTTTAGTTTGATCAGGTCCCAGTAGTGTATTTTTGAAGCTGCTTCAATTGCCTGGAGGGTCCTCCTCTTAAAATATTCTCCCAGGTCGATTCCTTCAAGAGTTTTTCCTGCACTTTCTTCTAGAATTTTTATAGTTTCATGTCTTAAGTTTAAATCTTTAATCCAGTGAGAGTCTATCTTGGTTAATGGTGAAAGGCATGGGTCCAATTTCAGTCTTCTACAGGTTGCCCCCCAGTTCACCCACCACCATTTGTTAAATAGGGAATCTTTTCCCCACTGAATGTTTTTAATTGGCTGTCAAAGATCAAATAATGGTAAGTAGATGGGTTCATCTCTTGGTTCTCTATTCTGTTCCATACATCTACCTCTCTGTTTTTGTGCCAGTACCATGCTGTTTTGATCACTATTGATTTATAGTATAGTCTGAGGTCTGGTAGCATGATTCCTCCTGCTTTGTTTTTCTTTCTTTCTTTTTTTTTTTTTCACCAAACACTGGTTTTATATACCATTTGACAAATTTTCATCACACTGGTTAACATAGCCTTCCTGGCATTTTCTTAGTTGTTGTGTTAAGACATTTATAGTCTACATTTAGTAAGTTTCACACGTACCCTTGTAAGATGCCCCGTAGGTGTGGTCTCACCAAGTACCCTCCCTCCACACATTTTCCTTCCTCCCCTCCCCTCCCTTTCCACTTTCCCCATATTCTTAGGTTATAGTTGGGTTATAGCTTTCATATGAAAGCTATAAATTAGTTTCATAGTAGGGCTGAGTACATTGGATACATTTTCTTCCATTCTTGAGATACTGTACTAAGAAGAATATGTTCCAGCTCCATCCATGTAAACATGAAAGAGGTAAAGTCTCCATCTTTCTTTAAGGCTGCATAATATTCCATGGTGTACATACACCACAATTTATTAATACATTCGTGGATCAGTGGGCACTTGGGCTTTTTCCATGACTTAGTAATTGTGAATTGGGCTGCAATAAACATTCTGGTACAAATATCTTTGTCATAATGTGATTATTTTTATTTCTGAATAATGTCTTGGCTATTTGAGGTTTTTTCTGATTCCATATAAAACGAAGTATTATTTTTTTGAGATCTTTAAAGTATGACAGTGGAGCTTTAGTAGGGATTGCATTAAAATTGTACATTGCTTTGGGTAGTATGGACATTTTAACAATGTTGATTCTTCCCAGGCATGAGCATGGTATGTTTTTCCATTTGTTAACATTTTCAGCAATTTCTTTTCTTAGAGTTTCATAGTTCTCTTTATAGAGATCTTTCACGTCCTTTGTTAGATAAGTTCCTAAATATTTCATCTTCTTTGCACTACTGTGAATGGAATAGAGTCCCTGACTGTTTTTCCAGCTTGACTATTGTTGGTATATATAAAGGCTACCGATTTATGAATGTTGATTTTGTAACCTGAGACGCTGCTGTATTTCTTGACCCCTTCTAAGAGTTTTGTAGTAGAATCCCTGGTGTTTTCCAGATTTACAATCTTATCATCTGTGAAGAATGAAAGTTTCATCTCTTCTGACCCTATATGAAAACCCTTGATCACCTTTTCTTCCCTAATTGCAATGGCTAAAACTTTCATTACAAAGTTAAAGAGCAGTGGAGACAATGGGCGACCTTGCCTCGTTCCTGATTGGAGTGGAAATGACTTCAATTAAACTCCATTCAATACGATATTGGCTGTGGGTTTGCTGTAGATGGACTCTTATCAGTTTAAGAAATGTCTCTTGTATACCATTTTTTTAAAGTATTGTGATCATGAAGGGATGCTGAATATTATGAAAAGTTTTTTCTGCATCATTTGAGAGAATCATATGGTCTTTGTTTTTTAATTTGGTTATGTGCTGAACTATATTTATAGATTTTTGTATTTTGAACCAGCCTTGAGACACTTGGATAAAACTGACTTGGTCATGATGTATAATTTGTTTGATGTGTTGCTGGAATCTGTTTGTTAGGATCTTGTTTAATATTTTTGGATCAATATTCATTAGTGATATTGGTCTATAATTTTCTTTTCTTGTTGGGTCTTTTCCTGGTTTGGGGATCAGGGTGATGTTTGCTTCATAGAACATGTTGGGTAGTATTCATTCATTTCCTGTATTTTGGAAAAGGTTCAGTAATATAGGTACTAGTTCCTCTTTAAAGGTTTGGTAGAATTCTGACACGAAGCCGTCTGGTCCCAGGCTTTTCTTTTCAGGAAGATTTTGTATGGTTAATGCTATTTCAGAACTTGATATAGGTCTGCTCAACATTTCCCCTTTTTCTGGCTAAGTCTTGGATGGTGACATACTTCCAAGTATTGACCAATTTCCTTCAGATTTTCATATTTCTGAGGATAAAGTTTCTTGTAATATTCATTAAGGATTTTTTTAATTTCTGAGGAGTCTGTTGTTATTTCATCTTTGTCATTTCTGATTGATGAAATTAGAGATTTTACTCTTTTTTCCTGGTTAGGTTAGCCAAAGGTTTATCTATTTTATTGACTGTTTCAAAAAAACGAACTTTTTGATTTATTGATCTGTTGTATTATTCTTTTGTTTTCAATTTCATTTAATTCTGCTCTAATTTTGGTTATTTCTTTTCTTCTACTGGGTTTGGGGTTGGAATGTTCTTCCTTTTCTAGTTGCTTGAGATGTCCCATTAAGTTGTTAACTTTCTCTCTTTCCATTCTCTTAAGGAAGGCTTGCAGTGCTATAAATTTCCCTGTTAGGACTGCCTTTGCAGTATCCCAGAGGTTCTGATAATTCATGTCTTCCTTGTCATTTTGTTTCAAAAATTTGGTAATTTCCTTCTTAAGCTCATCTATGACCAGGCTATCATTCAGCATAAGGTTATTTAACTTCCATGTTTTTGCATGAGTATGCAGATTCCTGTTGTTACTTAGTTCAACTTTTATTCCATGGTGGTCCAAGAAGATGAAAGGAATAATTTCTTTTTATTTATTTATTTATTAAATCATAGCTGTGTACATTAGTATGATCATGGGGCACCATACTCTTGGTTCATAGACCATTTGACACATTTTCATCAGACTAGTTAACATAGATTTCGTGGCATTTTTTTAGTTATTTTGCTAAGAACTTTACATTCTACATTTACTAGGATTCACATATTCCCTTGTAAGATGCACCACAGGTGTAATCCCATTAATCCTCCTCCCTCCACCTCCTTCCCCACTCCCTCCCCTCATTTTCCCCTTCTCCCTATTCTTAGGTTGTAACTGGGTTATAGCTTTCATGTGAAGGTCCTACATTGGTTTCATAATAAGGGTGAGTACATTGGGTACTTTTTCTTCCATTCTTGAGACACTTTACTAAGAAGAATATGTTCCAGCTCCATCCATGTAAACATGAAAGAGGTAAAGTCTCCATCTTTTTTTAAGGCTGCATAGTATTCCATGGTGTACATATACCACAATTTATTAATCTATTTGTGGATCGATGGGCACTTGGGCTTTTTCCATGACTTAGCAATTATGAATAGGGCTGCAATAAATATTCTAATACAAATATCTTTGTTAAGATGTGATTTTTGGTCTTCTGGGTATATGCCCAGTAAAGGGATTACAGGATTGAATGGCAGATCTATTTTTAGATCTCTGAGTGTTCTCCATATCTCTTTCCAAAAGGAATGTATTAATTTGCATTCCCACCAGCAGTGCAAAAGTATTCCCTTTTCTCCACATCCAGGCCAACATCTCTGGTCTTGGAATTTTGTGATGTAGGCTAGTCTCACTGGTGTTAGATGATATCTCAAAGTAGTTTTGATTTGCATTTCTCTGATGATGAGCATTTTTTCATATGTCTGAAGGCTGTGCGCCTGTCTTCAGAGAAGTTTCTCTTCAAGTCCTTTGCTCAGCCTCCGATGGGATCCCTTGTTCTTTTCTTGCTAATGCATTTGAGTTCTCTGTGGATTCTGGTTATTAAACCTTTGTCAGAGACATAACCTGCAAATATCTTTTCCCATTCTGAGGGCTGTTTGCTTGCTTTACTTACTGTGTTCTTGGCTGTGCAGAAGTTTTTAGTTTGATCAAGTCCCAATAATGTATTTTGGAAGCAGCTTCAATTGCCTGGGGGGTCCTTCTCATGAAAAACTCACCCAACCCAATTTCTTCAAGGGTTTTCCCTGCACTCTCTTCTAGTATTTTTATAGTTTCATGTCTTAGGTTTAAATCTTTAATCCAGTGAGAATCTATCTTGGTTAATGGTGAGAGGTGTGGGTCCAGTTTCAGTATTCTACAGGTTGCCAGCCAGTTCACCCACCACCATTTGTTTAATAGGGAATATTTTCCCCACTGAATGTTTTTAATTGGCCTGTCAAAGATTGAATAATGGCAATTAGTTGGATTCATCTCTTGGTTCTCTATTCTGTTCCAGACGTCTACTTCTCTGTTTTTGTGCCAGTACCATGCTGTTTTGATCATTATCGATTTGTAGTATAGTCTGAGGTCTGGTAGCGTGATTCCTCCTGCTTTGTTTTTATTTTTGAGTAATGTCTTGCTATTCAAGGTTTTTTCTGATTCCATATAAAATGAAGTATTGTTTTTTCAAGATCTTTAAAGTATGGCAGTGGAGCTTTAATGGGGATTGCATTGAAATTATATATTGCTTTGTGTAGTATGGACTTTTTTTTTTTAATTGTTGGGGATTCATTGAGGGTACAATAAGCCAGGTTACACTGATTGCAATTGTTAGGTAAAGACCCTCTTGCAATCATGTCTTGCCCCCATAAAGTGTGACACACACCGAGGCCCCACTCCCCTCCCTCCGTCCCTCTTTCTGCTCCCCCCCATAACCTTAACTGTCATTAAATGTCCTCATATCAAAATTGAGTACATAGGATTCATGCTTCTCCATTCTTGTGATGCTTTACTAAGAATAATGTCTTCCACTTCCATCCAGGTTAATACGAAGGATGTAAAGTCTCCATCTTTTTTAATGGCTGAATAGTATTCCATGTTATACATATACCACAGCTTGTTAATCCATTCCTGGGTTGGTGGGCATTTAGGCTGTTTCCACATTTTGGCGATTGTAAATTGAGCTGCAATAAACAGTCTAGTACAAGTGTCCTTATGATAAAAGGATTTTTTTCCTTCTGGGTAGATGCCCCGTAATGGGATTGCAGGATCAAATGGGAGGTCTAGCTTGAGTGCTTTGAGGTTTGGACATTTTAAGAATGTTGATTCTTCCCAACCATGAGCATGGTATATTTTTCCATTTGTTAACATTCTCAGCTATCTCTTTTCTTAGAGTTTCATAGTTCTCTTTATATAGATCTTTCACGTCCTTTGTTAGATAAACTCCCAAGTATTTCATCTTCTTTGGCAGTACTGTGAATGGGATAGAGTCCTTAATTTTTTTTTCTACTTGACTATTGTTGGTATATATAAAGGCTACCGATTTACGAATGTTGATTTTGTAACCTGAGACACTGCTGTATTCCTTGCTCACTTCTAAGAGTTTTGTAGTAGAGTCCCTAGTATTTTCCAGATATACAATCATATCATCTGTGAAGAGCGAAAGTTTGATCTCTTCTGACCCTATGTGGATACCCTTGATCGTCTTTTCTTCCCTAATTGTGGTGGCTAAAACTTCCATTACAATGTTAAAGAGCAATGGAGACAATGGGCAGCCTTGTCTGGTTCCAGATCTGAGTGGAAATGATTCCAATTTAACTGCATTCAATATGATATTGGCTGTGGGTTTGCTGTAGATGGCCTCTATCAGTTTAAGAAATGTCCCTTCTATACCAATTTTCTTAAGTGTTCTAATCATGAAGGTATGTTGGATGTTATCAAAAGCTTTTTCTGCATCGATTGAGAGAATCATATGGTCTTTGTTTTTTAATTTGTCTATGTGCTGAATTACATTTATAGATTTACGTATATTGAACCAGCCTTGAAACCCTGGGATAAAACCGACTTGGTCATGATGTATGATTTGTTTGATATGTTGCTGGATTCTGTTTGTTAGAATCTTGTTGAATATTTTTCATCTATATTCATTAGTGATATTGGTCTATAATTTTCTTTTCTTGTTGGGTCTTTTCCTGGTTTGGGGATCAGGGGGATGTTTGTTTCATGGAATGTGTTTGGTAGTCTTCCTTCTTTTTGTACGTTTTGGAACAGGTTGAATAGTATAGGTACTAATTCCTCTTTAAAGGTTTGGTAGAATTCTGACGTAAGACCATCTGGTCCCGGGCTTTTCTTTTTGGGAAGATTTTGTATGGTTGATGTTATTTCCGAACTTGATATGGGCCTGTTCAACATTTCCACTTGATTTTGGTTAAGTCTTGGAAGGTGACGTGCTTCCACGTAATGGTCAATTTCCCTCAGATTTTCGTATTTCTGAGAATAAAGTTTCTTGTAATATTCATTAAAGATTTTTTATTTATTTATTATTTATTCATTAAGTCTGTTGTTATTTCGTCTTTGTTATTTCTGATTGATGAGATTAGAGATTTTACTCTTTTTTTCCTGATTAGGTTGGCCAAAGGTTTATCTATTTTTTTTACCTTTTCAAAAAACCAGCTTTTTGATTTATTGACCTGTTGTATTATTCTTTTGTTTTGAATTTCATTTAGTTCTGCTCTGATTTTGGTTATTTCTTTTCTTCTACTGGTTTTGGGGTTGGTGTGTTCTTCCATTTCCAGTCTCTTGAGATTACCATTAAGTTGCTTACTTCCTCTCTTTCCGTTCTCCTGAGGAAGGCTTGCAGTGCTATAAATTTCCCTCTTAGAACTGCCTTTGCGGAGTCCCAGAGGTTCTGATAGTTCATGTCTTCATTGTCGGTTTGTTCCAGAAATTTGGCAATTTCCTTCTTGATCTCATCTCTGACCCAGCTATCATTCAGCATAAGGTTATTTAACTCCCATGTTTTTGTATGAGCATGCAGATTCCTGTTGTTACTCATGTCAAGTTTTATTCCATGATGGTCCGAGAAGATGCATTGAATAATTTCTATTCCTTTAAATTTACTGAGGTTAGACTGGTGACCTAAGATGTGATCGATTTTGGAGTAAGATCCGTGGGCTGATGAGAAGTATGTGTATTCAGTTTTGTTGGGATGAAATGTTCTGTAGATGTCTGCTAAATCTAAATGCTGGTTAGTTAGGTTTAAATCTAGAATTTCTTTACTCAGCTTTTTGTGGAGGATTGATCCATCGCTGCCAAAGGAGTGTTAAAATCTGCAAGTATTATAGAGTTGGAGGAAATCAAGTTGCTCATGTCTGTTAGAGTTTCTCTTATAAATTGTGGTGCATTCTTGTTGGGTGCATAGATATTAATAATTGAAATTTCATCATATTGAGTCTTACCCTTAACAAATATGAAGTGACCATTTTTGTCCTTCCTTACTTTTGTTGGTTTAAAGCCTATTGTATCCGCAAATAAAATTACAACACCTGCTTTTTTCTGGTTACAATTTGCCTGAAATATGGATGACCATCCTTTCACCCTGAGTCTGTATTTGTCTTTTAAGTTAAGATGTGACTCTTGTATGCAACAAATGTCTGGCCTGAGTTTTTGTATCCATTCAGCTAACCTATGTCTCTTTAGAGGGCAGTTTAAGCCATTCACAGTAATGGAGAGTATTCATAAGTTTGGTGAAATTTTGGGTATTGAGTTTTTCGAAAGTCCAATGGGCATTTTTAATCCTTTTGCCATTGTGGAAGTTGGAGTTTGATCAGAAGTTTCTCAGTGAGTTTACTTTTGTAGTAGAGGCTTGGGTTGGTTATTATGGAGGATAGGTCTGAGAATATCCTGAAGAGCTGGTTTGGTTATGGCAAATTTCTTTAGCATATGAATGTCATTAAAGTATTTAATTTCTCCATCATAAATGAAACTCAGTTTAACTGGGTACAAGATCCAGGGTTGAAGGTTATTTTGCTTGAGGAGATTAAACGTTGATGACCACCCTCTTCTGGTTTGAAAAATTTCAGCAGAGAGATGTGCAGTCATTCTAATGTTCTTCCTTTTTAAGGTAATAGGAATAATTTCTATTCCTTTAAATTTACTGATGTTAGACTTGTGGACTAAGATGTGATCCATTTTCGAGTATGTTCCATGTGCTGATGAGAAGATTGTGTTTCAGTTTTGTTGTTAAGTAATGTTCTTTTTATTTATTTATTTATTTTTTACTAAATCATAGCTGTGTACATTATTATGATTATGGGACACCATACACTTGGTTCATAGATTATTTGACACATTTTCATCACACTAGTTCACATAGCTTTCGTAGCATTTTCTTAGTTATTTTGCTAAGACCTTTACATTCCACATTTACTAGGAGTCACATATACCTAGGTGGAGGGAGGGGGATTAATGGGATTACACCTGCAGTGCATCTTACAAGGATGAAATGTTCTGTAGATGTCTGTTAAAGCCAATTGTTGAATGGTTAAGTTTAAATCTAAAATTTCTTTGCTCACCTTCTTATTGGAGGATCTATCTAACACTGCCAAAGAAGTGTTAAAATCTCTGACTATTATGGAGCTGGAAGAAATCAAGTTGCTCATGTCTGTTAGAGTTTCTCTTATAAATTGAGGTGCATTCTGGTTGGGTGCATAAATATTAATAATTGAAATCTCATTTTTACCCTTACAAATATGATGTGACCATTCTTATCCTTTCTTATTTTTGTTGGTTTAAAGCCTATTGTATTTGCAAATAGAATTGCAACACCTGCTTTTTTATGATTTACATTTGCCTGAAATATAGACAACCATCTCTTCACCCTGAGTCTATATTTATCTTTTAAGGTACGATGAGATTCTTATATGCAGCAGATATCTGGCCTGAGTTTTTGTATCCAGTCAGACAACCTGTCCCTCTTAAGAGAACAATTTAAGCCATTCACATTAATGGAGAATTTTGATATGCCTGGTAGAATTTTGGGTATTGAGTTTTTCAAGAGTCCAGTGGACATTTTAAATCCTTTCATCACAGTGGAAGTTGGAGTTTGATCAAAAGTTTCTGAGTGAGTTTACTTTTGTGGTGGAGGATTGTGCTGGTCATTATGGAAGATAGGTCTGAGAATGTCCTGGAGAGCTGGTTTAGTTATGGCAAATTTCAATATGTGAATGTCATTAAAGTATTTAATTTCTCCATCATAAATGAAACTCTGTTTAGCTGGATACAGGATCCTGGGTTGAACGTTATTTTGTTTTAGGAGATTAAAATTCAATGACCACCTTCTTCTGGCTTAAAAGTTTTCAGCAGAGAGATCTGCAGTCATTCTCATATTCTTCCGTTTGTAGGTTATGGTTTTCTTACATCTGGCTGCTTTCAGAATTTTCTCCTTCATATTAACTTTAGTGAAGTTAATTATGATGTGCCTGGGGGATGTCTTATTTGGATTGAATCATGCTGTTGTTCTGAAACTGCCTGCTATCTGAATTTCAGAATCTCTCAGCATGTCTGGAAAATTCTCTTTCATAATTTCATGGAGAAGAGCCTCTGTGCCTTGTGAAGGCACTCTGTCACTTGCAGGAATTTCTAAGATGTGAATACTAGTTTTCTTCGAATTATCCCAGAGCTCTTTGAGAGAATGATCCATTTTTGCTCTCCATTTCTCTTCCTCTTTGAGAGTTTTGGAGCATTAAAAAGTTTTGTCTTCAATGTCAGAAATCCTTTCTTCTGCTTGCTCCCCTCTATTACTGAGGGATTCAACTATATTTTTCAGATCTTTGAGGGCTGCAAATTCTTGTCTCAATGTGTCAAAATCCTTGGTGATTTTTGTCTTTAAATTTGTTGAATTCTTCAGACAACTTTTGAATTGCTCCTGGAATTTCTAATTCCAACTTTTCCTCCATTCTATTAATCTCATAAACCACCTCAAATAATAAATGAGAATGAGACCCATCTAGCAATTTCTGAGTCACCTGGGGTTTATGGCATCTTTAGCCCTGGTGGGAAAACCTGCCACACCCTGAGTGCTGTTTATCCTGAGTCCTGAAAGGAGCTAGGATGTTCCTTTGTGTTCCACCTATCCCGCCCGTGGTGTAAAATCCTGTTTCTGGTCTCTTCTGTTTTTCAGAGCTTTTCAGATGTTGGGTGTCCGACTAGCTTTCTCCTAGTCCACCTTCCCAAGGGAGCCAGGGTCCCAGGGTGACAGCCCAAGAATGGCAGTGGCCTGGGATCTCCCTTGGGGGAGGGGGACCCAAGCCTGTCTCAGCAATGGACTCCACGGCCCCAGCACTGCTTGTAATTGCCAGAGTTGATTTTATTTTATTTGGTTTAGGTTTTGCATTAAATGAGTTACTGCAAGAAGATGAGGCAGAGAAAATCCATCTTTTCCCAGTGTTTTTACAACATTGATCCCTGATGTTTATCGTCAGGAAGTCCAGGTTAAAACTTGAACACTTTCCTCTCCTCTGAAGTCTCCTATTCCCAAGAGCACCGGACTGCCCATTTAGTTGTTTGCTTTGCTCCTGTAGCTGCTCAGAGGGGCAGAGTCTGGGCACCCACAAAGCACCTGTTTGTTTCTTGCTTGGTAGCCTCTCCACATGGCTGGATGCCACCAGGATGCTGCCTTAGTTAACTAGATAGACCCAGCACTTCAAACCAACAAGCTTCCAGCATGCTCTCTTTGACATGAACAGGGTGATTTGCAAGTGAGGCAGGAGGTACAGAAAGAAAGACTAGGTCAAGAGAGCTGCTTCAGCCTGTGGGTGAGTCCAGCATGTACCCTGCTAGTCAGCTTTGCCTCGCAGTCACTATAGATCTATGGAGAAGCTGTTATCTGGCACTGGGAAGTACTGTAAGTTTTCTTTTCCCCCATGGCCATTCATTACCAGGAAGAAAAACCACCTCCTTATTTGAAGCTCCTTTTTCTCCATCATGGCCCATTGCCCATGACTGATGTTGCTTTAAGTAAAGCAGCTAAAGCCCTTAACTGCAGAAAGCCATGGCACAGCGCAGGAATGCCATGGAGGAGGCAGGAACTGCCAGGTGACTACAGGTGCCTTCTGGAAACTTTCCCCTGCCAACTTTTTAATATCTTGCTCTACAAGGCCCTGCTGTAAGCCACAGAGATTTACAACTCATTACACCAAATGTCCAGGAATTACAAATTGTGGTCTTATATCCCCTAAATATTGCATAATGCTATTTGTGCCCATCTACCTTTAAAGAGTTAAGATTATGCGAAAGGAGAAGAATATTCGAGTAATAAACACATTATTTTCTATTTCATTCATCATACCGCCCATTAAATAATTTTTTTTTTGAGACAGAGTCTCACTTTACCACACTTAGTAGAGTACCATGGCCTCATAGCTCACAGCAACTTCAAACTCTTGAGCTTAAATAATCCGCTTGCTTCAGTCTCCTGAGTAGCTGGGACTAAAGGCACCAGCAACAATGCCCAGCTATTTTTAGAGATGGGGTCTCACTCTGGCTTAGGCATGTCTTGAACTCCTGAGCTTTGACAATCCACCAGCCTTGGCCTCCCAGAGTGCTAGGATTATAGACGTGAGCCACTGTGCCCAGCCTACCATTAAATGATTTCTTAAAAAACAAAACAAAAGTAACAGCATCATTTTATACTTAAATAGCTTTTGTGATATGGTTCTAACTATTCTTAAAATAATTAGAATATGCTTTGCTAGTTCTCTGGGCAGCTATATTCTTTTAACAATAAATATGGTTTTTTATGCAGGACATTCTGTGAAATTTTATTTTTTGAGACAGAGTCTCACTGTCACCCTGGGTAGAGTGCTGTGGTGTCATCATAACGTGTAGCAACCTCAAACTCCTGGACTCAGATGATCCACTTGCTTCAGATACCAGAGTAGCAGGGACTGCAGGCACCTGCTACCATGCCCAGCTAGTTTTTCTATTTTTAGTAGTGACGGGGTCCTCGCTTGCTCAGCCTGGTGTCAAACTCCAGGATCACTCAAATGATCCTCCCACTTTGGTCTCCCAGAGTGCTGAGATTACAGGTGTGAGCCATTTGGTCGTGCTTCATTCTGCAAATTTTATCTTAAATATGGTAATAGCTTCCATTACAACAAAGCTACTATTTCTCTGGACAAACTTGAATTTCATATGAAGATAGAACCAATGAAAGATGAAAAGCACTTGGCAATTTGCTGACATTTATCCAGCTAGACTTCATTTATCAGAGGGGCACCTAGCATCTCCCATTAGTTCCATTGCCACAATTACAAGGGATACAAAGATAGTGGCACAAAGAGAGGACAATAACTCAAAGGGGTGTTTATTTAAAACTTAGCCTAAGATGTGTGAAGTAAACCCATAAATAGATAGCTCACTCTACAGTTAGTACATTTAATAATTTCACATGATATATGCATGATGGTTTTGACCTCCAACATAATTTAGTGCCTTGAGCTGAGATTAAATGCAGAATATTAATCTTTTTCTCTGGTCGTTAAGCCAAACAAAAGATCCATCTAATCCATTTAAATAAAACCTGTATCATGTAATAATATTAAAGGGAATAAAATATTAATTTAGGCCCCTGGTAGGACATTGGCCAGTGAACATCAGCAAGGTGCTTTTATTACTCTGACAATCTGTCTTTGTACTGAAACTCAGACTTATAGCAACATCTTAGAATTATTTTTCAGGCTAGAAGAATAGTTAAGAATTTTTCATATCTTTGAGGAAAGTCATGAGATCTTTGAGAAAGTATTGAGGTTGCACAATAGATCCATTCTCATTGTGTGAATTTAAAGAGATTTCAAACTATGAATGCCATGGATCAATTGCAATAAAAAAGGAGACTTTAAAAGGAAAAGGAAGGCTGAGTGCAATGGCTCACATCTATAATCTTAGCACTCTGGGAGGCCGAGGCAGGAAGATCTCTTAGCTCAGGAGTTCAAAAGCAGACTGAACAAGAACAAGACCCCATTTTTACTAAAAATAGGAAAACTAGCGAGGTGTGGTGGTGGATACCTGTAGTCCTAGCTACTTAGGAGGCTGAGGCAGAAAGATCACTTGAGCCCAGGAGTTTGAGGTTGCTGTGAGCTAGGCTCAGGTCACAACACTCTAGTGAAGGTGATAGAGTGACCTTCACTTATTTTTATGTCTCAAAAATAAAAATTAAAACAAAAAAAGGGGAAGGGCGGCACCTGTGGCTCAAAGGAGTAGGGTGCTTGCCCCATATGCTGGAGGTGGTGGGTTCAAACCCAGCCCCGGCCAGAAACTGCAAAAAAAAAAAAAAAGAGAGAGAAAAGAAAGACACTAATTAATTAGGTCAGACTTCCTGAGCTGTCCCAATAATAAAAGTACATCTTGGAGGCGGAGCATGATGGCGGACTGGACGGACGTGTAGCCCACTTCTCCCAAGTCATCAGGTGAGAGAAAGAAGGGTCTGGCCCTTTCCCGTGCATGGATTATTGGTGTGGACAGACAGCTGGAGGCACTCAGTGAATTGGCAGATTGCTGTATATAAGGTGTAATTTAAAACCACAGACTGTATTGTAGAGATTTTTCCCTGCTTGGCCATGCTGGCTGGCAGGCCCCTCCCTTATGAAGGACAGCAGCTTGCAAATACTGGCAAAACCCAATTGAGGAAAATTTATTCCTGAGCTGAGGGTGGCACCTGAAAGGAGAGCCACTCAAACTCAGGGGAGCAGGGCAACCTGATGGAAAACTGAGGGGAAGGGATCCTGCCCAGGAAACAGATATTTCAGCAGCCGTGCAAGCCAGCAGCAGCACCCTCCCCCACAGCCTATGGCAGTCACCAGTCTGCAGGAGAACGTGGGAGCAGAGTGGAAAGATTTGGGAAGCAGTGGACTCCTGCACTGAGTGGGGAGGTCAGATAGGAGTGCAGTCTGGAACAGAGCAGCTGAGGTTGCACAATAGTTAGGTGACAAACTTTTACAAAAACTCCAAAATGGCCATCAGCTAGATAGGGTGGTTATCATGGTAACGGTATAAACTGTGAATCAGGTATAAGCCTGAGAACCACTCACAGCGCCACCTGGTGTCCAGAAAGTATATTGCATTATAAATATATTCCTAGGAAAGTTGATCCCTACATCATACATATACATGTATATTTCTACATATATACAAGAATAATATTTTTGTGTTTGGTGCCTTTTTTTTTCTTTTCTCTTTTTTTGGTTCTATTTTTTCTCACAATTTCCATGGAGAAGCTATTGTTAATTTATTATTTTTTTATAGATATATTTTTTATTTCTATTTTTCTTTTTTAACTATTTTATGAACACCACTTTTTTCTTTTTTTTCAATTATTTCATGATCATCCCTATTTTTATTGTAGTTGTTTTTTGTTGTTATTGTTGTGGATGTCTTCTGTATGTCTATGTGTCTCCATCTGTTTGTGCATCTATGGGCTCGTGTGTCTGGTAGCCTTTGTATCTGTTTATTTGCTCATTTGGTCTCAATGAGCTTGGTGTTACAACCTGCAATTCTGAGCTCCCAGCACTCCCCTTCACTCTCACTCTGAGGTCTGGAGCCCTGCCCCCCAGGAGTCCAGATTCTTGGGTGATTTCTCGAGAGGTGTAGACAGGAGCTGGACTGCAACTGGACAGTGCTGATTCTGCAGCATGGGAGTGAGGAGATGATGGTCGGCTGAGAGGGAATCACACCGGAGCGGCAGTGCCCTGAGGTGCAGAGCAGCAGCTGTCCTTAGCAATGACAAGGCCCACCCCCGGATATCCCGAAGCCACTCCCCCTGTCTCCCTGGGAAAACAGAGGAGGCCGGGCATCTTCTCAGATGGTAACCACCATAAAACAGATCTGGGACTAAAACACAGGTCCTGTGAGTAAAGGGTTTGCCTAAGGTGGTACTGGCCTGGGTGGAATGCGGGGACTAGAAAATGCACGTGCAGATCTGGGAAAGTCTCAGGGTGGGGCTGACCCAGAGGACCACTTTACTGAGCCTAAGATGCACCTGGCCCTCAGGGGGTCATCAGCCTATAGACAAAGGAGAACAGGAGGCTAGAGCTGACAGCTAACTGTGCTGTGAATACAAACATGCAGGAGTGAAGACAGGACCTGAGGCACAGGTTCTGGGAGCTCAAATCAGCCCCTCTTCTGCAGAGGAATTTAGCAGGGACAGAAACAAACTCCCACAGGGTTGTTCTGCTCTGCCAGTAACATCAATCAAGGGCGGGGCTGGAACTGAGTGAACATCCCCCAGCCTCCATCAAGCGCCCAAGGTTGACAGGCCTCACCGCCCCCTGCTGGATAGAGGCAGAGAACAGCAGCCTGGCTGAGCAGATACAGACTTCCTTTTGATTTAGGAAGGTGCAAACCTCTAGAGTATCTGCTCACTGGAGACAACTGACTGGGTCACAGTCCTGCGGGGCTAGCAGTAACTGGGTGTGACAGAGCTGCAAGGTGGGGAAGGAGGCATCAACCTTCCCAGACTAATCTATTTGCTGGGTGGGTCCTCCGGACTTCATGGAGCACCAGAGCAAGTCATATTTGAATTGTCACCAGACCCCTGCATTCCAGTTGCCAGAGACCTTTTAAACTCTCCCACCTGAGACAGGTGCTGACTGAGACAATTGATATGGACCTTTTGAATTGAGCCAATCACCTGAGGACTATTCAAGTCGTGCCCTGGGTGCATGGTTGTAGGAAGGTTGATTTTCCCTTTCCAATTGTTGCCTGTGGGGGGAGGGGTGACTTAATTGATGGTATTTATCCACAGCTGATACTTCAACCCAGAGTAACTGTTTCACTAGGGATGAACAGAGACCAGCTGAAAACAACAGAACCACTTAGCCCAACCACATCAAATAGGTCCCCAACATCTCAAGCTGAAGCCCTGCACGGGTCCTTGACAAGGCTCCAGGGGAAAAATCAAACAGTGTAAAGTAATCATGGGGCTCAATCAGTGGAAAAACTCTGGTAACATAAATAACCAGAATAGATGAACAGCCTCAAGGAAAGATATGGCAGATGTAACTGAAGATCCCATTCATAAACAGCTGGCTGAGATGTCAGAAATCGAATTCAGAATTTGGATTGCGAACAACATTAACAGAATGGAGGAAAATTTGGAATTAGAAATCCGAAGAGCAATTCAAAAGTCAGAATTACAAATTCGAGGAGGAATTCAAAAATTGTCTCAAGAATTTAATGAATTTAATGACAAAACCACCAAAGATTTTGCTGCACTGAAGAGAGAATTTGCAGCCCTCAAAGATCTGAAAAACACAGTAGAATCCCTCAGTAACAGAGTGGAGCAAGCAGAAGAAAGGATTTCTGACATTGAAGACAAGGCATTTGAACACTCCCAAATTCTCAAAGAAGAAGAGAAATGGAGAGCACAAATGGATTGTTCTCTCAGAGAGCTCTGGGATAATTCGAGGAAGGCTACTATCCACCTCATTGGAACCCTGAAAGTGATGAAGTGGCCTCTCAAGGCACAGAGGCCCTTCCCCATGAAATTATGAAAGAAAAATGTCCAGATATGCCAAGAGATTCTGAAATCCAGACAGCACAGTTTCAGAACCCCAGCACGACTCAATCCAAATAAGACATCCCCCAGGCATATCATAATTAACTTCACTAGTGTCAATATGAAGGAGAAACTTCTGAAAGCAGCTAGATGCAAGAAATCTATTGCATACCTACAAAGGGAAGAATATTAGAATGACTGCAGATCTCTCTGCTGAAAACTTTCAAGCCAGAAGAGGGTGGTCATCGACTTTTAATCTCCTAAAGCAAAATAACTTTCAACCCCGGATCTTGTATCCAGCTAAAATGAGTTTCATTTATGATGGAGAAATTAAATACTTCAATGACATTCATATGTTGAAGAAATTTGCCATAACCAAACCAGTTCTCCAGGATATCCTCAGACCTATCCTCCATAATGGCCACCTTAATTCTCTACCACAAAAGTAAATTCACTCATAAACTTTTGATCAAACTCCAACATCCACAATGGAAAAAGGATTAAAATTGTCCACTGGACTTTTGAAAAACTCGATACCCAAAATTTTACCAGACATATCAATATTCTACATTAATGTGCATGGTTTAAACTGTCCTCTAAAGAGGCACAGGTTAGCTGACTGGATACAAAAACTCAGGCCAGATATTTGCTATATAGAAGAGTCACATCTTACCTTAAAAGATAAATATAGACTCAGGGTGAAAAATGGTTGTCCATATTTCAGGCAAATGATAATCAGAAAAAAGCAGGT
The DNA here is from genome assembly GCF_027406575.1 of Nycticebus coucang. Lineage (NCBI taxonomy): Eukaryota > Metazoa > Chordata > Mammalia > Primates > Lorisidae > Nycticebus > Nycticebus coucang. The sequence goes on along the minus strand of NC_069780.1, from coordinate 106,792,967 downwards.
TTTGGATTCTATTTGCTGACACAATAGGCTTTAAACCAACAAAAGTAATGAAAGATAAGAATGGTCACTACATATTTGTTAAGGGTAATACTCAATATGATGAAATTTCAATTATTAATATTTATGCACCCAACCAGAATGCACCTCAATTTATAAGAGAAACTCTAACAGACATGAGCAACTTGATTTCCTCCAGGTCCATAATAGTCAGAGATTTCAACACTCCTTTGGCAGTGTTGGATAGATCCTCCAATAAGAAGCCAAGCAAAGATATTTTAGATTTAAACCTAACCATCCAACATTTGCATTTATCAGAAATCTACAGAACATTTCATCCCAACACAACTGAATACACATATTTCTCCTCAGCCCATGGAACACACTCCAAAATTGATCACATCTTAGGTAACAAGTCTAACCTCAGTAAATTTAAAGGAATATAAATTATTCCTTGCATCCTCTCGGACCACCATGGAATAAAACTTGAACTCAGTAACAACAGGAATCTGCACACTCATACAAAAACATGGAAGTTAAATAACTTTATGCTGAATGATAGCTGCATCAGAGATAAGATTAAGAAGGAAATCGCCAAATTTTTGCAACAGAATGACAATGAAGACATGAACTATCAGAACCTCTGGGATACCGCAAAGGAAGTCCTAACAGGGAAATTTATAGCACTGCAAGCCTTCCTCAAGAGAATGGAAAGAGAGGAAGTTAACAACTTAATGGGACATCTCAAGCAACTGGAAAATGAAGAGCATTCCAACCCCAAACCCAGTAGAAGAAAAGAAATAACCAAAGTTAGAGCAGAATTAAATGAAATTGAAAACAAAAGAATTATACAACAGATCAATAAATCAAAAAGTTGGTTTTTTGCAAAGGTCAGTAAAATAGATAACCTTTGGCTAACCTAACTAGGAAAAAAATAGTAAAATCTCTAATCTCATCAATCAGAAATGACAAAGACGAAATAACAACAAACTCCTCAGAAATCCAAAAAATCCTTAATGAATATTACAAGAAACTGTATTCTCAGAAAGATGAAAATCTGAAGGAAATTGACCGATACTTGGAAGCATGTCACCTTCCAAGACTTAGCCAGGATGAAGTGGAAATGTTGAACATGCCAATATCAAGTTCTGAAATAGTATCAACCATATGAGATCTCCCTACAAAGAAAAGCCCAGGACCAGATGGCTTCACATGAGAATTCTACCAAACTTTAAAGAGGAACTACTACCTATATTACTCAACCTGTTCCAAAATGTTGAAAAAGAAGGAAGACTACCCAACGCGTTCTATGAAGCAAACATCACCCTGATCCCCAAACCAGGAAAAGACCCACCAAGAAAAGAAAATTCTGGACCAACATCACTAATGAATATAGATGCAAAAATATTCAACAAGATTGTAACAAACAGAATCCAGAAACATATCAAACAAATTATACATCATGACCAAGTCAGTTTTATCCCGGAGTCTCAAGGCTGGTTTAATATATGTAAATCCATAAGTATAATTCAGCACATAAACAAAGTAAAAAACAAAGACCATATGATTCTCTCAATTGATGCAGAAAAAGCTTTTGATAATATCCAGCATCCCTTTATGATCAGAACACTTAAGAAAATTGGTATAGAAGGGACATTTTTTAAACTGATAGAGTCCATCTACAGCAAACCCACAGCCAATATCATATTGAATAAAGTTAAACTGAAATAATTTCCACTCAGATCATGAACTAGACAAGGCTGCCCATTGTCTCCACTGCTCTTTAACATTGTAATGGAAGTTTTAGCGATTGCAATTAGGGAAGAAAAGGCGATCAAGGGTATCCACATAGGGTCAGAAGAGATCAAACTTTCGCTCTTTGCAGATGATATGACTGTATATCTGGAAAACACCAGGGATTCTACTACAAAACTTTTAGAAGTGATCCAGGAATACAGCTGTGTCTCAGGTTACAAAATCAACATTCATAAATTGGTAGCCTTTATATATGTCAACAATAGTCAAGCTGAAAAAATAGTTAAGGACTCTATTCCATTCACAGTAGTTCTAAAGAAGATGAAATATTTGGGAGTTTACCTAACAAAAGACGTGAAAGATCTCTATAAAGAGAACTATGAAACTCTAAGAAAAGAAATAGCTGAAAATGTTAACAAATGGAAAAACATACCATGCTCATGGCTGGGAAGAATCAACATTGTTTAAATGTCCATACTACCCAAAGCAATATATAATTTTAATGCAATCCCTATTAAAGCCCCATTTTCATACTTTAAAGATCTTGAAAAAATAATACTTAGTTTTATATGGAATAAAAAAAACCTCTAATAGCCAAGAAATAAAACACATAGCCTCAGAAATGGAATTAATGCTACCATACCTCAGACTACATTATAAATCGATAGTGGTCAAAATAGCATGGTACTGGCACAAAAACAGAGAAGTAGATGTCTGGAACAGAAAAGAGAACCAAGAGATGAATCCAGCTACTTACTGGTATCTGATCTTTGACAGCCAACTAATAGCATTCAGTGGGGAAAAGATTCCCTATTTAACAAATGGTGCTGGGTGAAGTGGCTGGCAACCTGTAGAAGACTGAAACTGGACCCACACCTTTCACCATTAACTAAGATAGACTCACTGGATTAAAGATTTAAACTTAAGAGATGAGAGTATAAAAGTACTGGAAGAGAGTGCAGGGAAAACCCTTGAAGAAATCAGTCTGGGCAAGTATTTTATGAAGAGGACCCCCTGGGCAATTGAAGCAGCTTCAAAAATACACTACTGGGACCTGATCAAACTAAAAAGCTTCTGCACAGCCAAGAACACAGTAAGTAAAGCAAGCAAACAGCCCTCAGAATGGGAGAAGATATTTGCAGGTTATGTCTCTGAAAAAGGTTTAATAAGCAGAATACACGGAGAATTCAAACGTATAAGCAAGAGAAGAACTAGTGATCCCATCACAGGCTGGGCAAGGGACTTGAAGAGAAACTTCTCTGAAGAAGACAGGGGCATGTCCTATAGACATATGAAAAATGCTCATCATCTTTAATCATCAGAGAAATGCAAATCAAAACTACCTTGAGATTCCATCTAACTCCAGTAAGATTAGCCCATATGACAAAATTCCAAGACCAGATATGTTGGCGAGGATGTGGAGAAAAGGGAACACTTCTGCACTGCTGGTGGGAATGCAAATTAATACATTCCTTCTGGAAAGATGTTTGGAGAACACTTAGAGATCTAAAAATAGACCTGCCATTCAATCCTATAATTCCTCTACTAGCTATATATCCAGAAGACCAAAAATCACATTACAACAAAGATATTTGTACCAGAATGTTTATTGCAGCCCAATTCACAATTGCTAAGTCATGGTAAAAGCCCAAGTGCCCATCGATCCACGAATGGATTAATAAATTGTGGTATATGTACACCATGGAATATTATGCAGCCTTAAAAAAAGATGGAGACTTTACCTCTTTCATGTTTTCATGGATGGAGCTGCAACATATTCTTCTTACTGAAGTATCTCAAGAATGGAAGAAAAAGTATCCAATGTACTCAGCCCTACTATGAAACTAATTTTTGGCTTTCATATGAAAGCTATAACCCAGTTATAACCTAATAATATGGGGAATGGGGAGAGGGAAGGGAGGGAGTCAGAGGAAGGGCGGAGGGAGGGTGATAGGTGGGATTACAGCTGTAGTGCATCTTACAAGGGCACATGTGAACTTAGTAAATGTAGAATATAATTGTCTTAACACAATAACTAAGAAAATGCCAGGAAGGCTATGTTAACCAGTGTGATGAAAAATGTGTCAAAGTGTTTATAAAACCAATGTATGCTAGTGAATGATGCCCCTTGAATATATCAATGTACACAGCTATGATTTAATAAAAGAACAAACAAACCCCAATGTATGGTGACCCATGATCGCATTAATGTACACATCTATGATTTAATATTAATAAATAAAAATCACATCTTAAGCCAACATATTATGCACATGCCACATTGAGTGTACTTCATCTGCACTCCTTCTCCCAGAAACATTCTTATTTTTATCTCTGAATATTGTGTTTCTCTGGATTGTTTTCTTCAGAGAGCAAGCCCATTAAAATTATTATTATATTAAAATTTATTTTATATAAAATTTATACTTTATGTATACATTTTATATATAAAATTATTACATTAAAATTTATTTTAATGGGTTTGCTCTCTGAAGAATGAGGTATATTAAGTATATATTCTTTTTTTTTTCCAGTTCAAGGATTTTATTTATTTATTTTTTTTATTAAATCATAGCTGTGTACATTAATGTGATCATGGGGCACCGTACACTGGTTCTATAGATCACATGACACATTTTCATCACACTGGTTAACATGGCCTTCCTGGCATTTTCTTAGTTATTGTGTTAAGGCATTTACTTGAGTATATATTCTTAAATACGACATCCTTTTAAAGACAATTGCTCTACAAAACTGTATTTATTCCACGTAGATAATAGATTCAGGAGCATGGAGGTTACAGATGGTGACAGTGGGAGAAACAAATACTTCTCACATCTACTCTGCCATCTTCAGGTAGTTGCTTTATGGACACGCAAATCCAAGAGTCATTCATTTTACCAAACCAGAACTCTGCATACATTATTATTTTTAAAACAGGGTTTAACACTCCAAACATAATCTTTAACACTAACCAGGTTATTTTTCCACCTAGATTGGTGAGAACACAAGCCCAAAGTACCACCGTCTTGCTTCCCCACCCTGCACCCCCACAGAGTGGTGTGTTCTCTCTCAGTGGAGCTTCCACTGACTTCAAAGAATCTTCTGTGTGAGGGTTTAAGTCTTAGGGAGAAACAGAAATCAGGCCACAGGAAAAGAACCTTTTAAAATTCCAATCAAAACTTCTGAGTACTCCAAACCAGGCAATAGTCAGATCAGAAGGGAACTCAGGTCAGAATTGAATCCAGGGAGCTGCCCTGCCCCTTGAAAGGGGGACAGCACAGCCAGGACACAAGGACAAAACTGGGGACCTCAGCTCCTTTCTCAGGTGGACTTGGAGTCACTTCATCAGACGCCTTGGACACCATACCAATGTCTCAAGGGACAATGTAATTTTTTAGGCCCAGAGGCCATTTGTTTCAATGAGCCCAAGGTCAGCCAAATTCTTTATCTCTGCATGTACTGCATCTATCCATGTTTTACTTTCTTCAAAATAAACTCCCTGAATTAACTGATTTGACTTATATTCACAATAAGGGAAAGGCCTTTCTAATTAAATTAGAAGGAAATGTTGTTTTTATTTCACAATCACTTGTACCTGAGACTTGGGAGAGGTCAGCACTGTTTCTTAAAAGCCTTTGCCACCTTCGCTAAGTGACTACATGGCCAACAGTCATTGCTGTGAGGTGTCCCTTCTTTCTCAAAGCCCTGTGAGAGAGGGCATGATTAACTCAAGAGCAAAGACAAAGAAAGATGGGCTGTTTACACAGTTTACCTAAATGAAACCAGAAAATGATAAAATAATATAAAAAAATTTTCTGTCCCTAAAGGGCCAATATGACCTCTCTTGGAGCAAAGGCAGATGCACAAGTTTGCTTGTGACCATCCTGCTGGGCTGGCATTCTACGGACAGACCTGTGTATATCAGTAGTACAATGCAGCTCCTCTTATGCACAGATTTCCAGGCAGCGATTGTTGGTACATGGGCTCTGAGATTACTGATAAATAATCTAGGCTCAGAACGTCCTAGTGGGTATCACACCACAAAATATCTGATGATTTGAGGTGCTTTTCAGGAGTCTTATCCATCAGCTCATAAATACACATTAGGAAACACATTACTCTCTGTGCTGTGAGGACAAGGCTGCAGCCACATAGCTATGTATTCATGAACTCATAGTTAGAGGTGGTAGAGGGATAGAAGTGCCCAGTAAAATGTGGAGTGTTCAGTTAAATTTGAATCATCCAGTTACTCTTTATCACTCTTTAGCCTGTTACTCCATTGGGGGAGTTTTATTTTGTTTTATGTTATTTATTTATTTTGAGACAGAGTCTCACTCTGTCACCCTGGCTAGAGTCCCTTGGCATCATCATAGCTAACAGCAACCTCAAACTCCTGAACTCAAGTGATCCTCCTGCCTCAGCCTCCTGAGTAGCTGGGACTACAGGCATCTGCCACCACACCCTGCTAGTTTTTCTAGTAGAGATGGGGTCTCTCCCTTGTTGGCCTGAAACTCCTGAGCTCAGGCAATCCACCCACCTCAGCCTCCCAGATTGCTGGGATTACAAGTGTAAGCTACTGTGTCCACTCCACTGGGGGAATTTTAAATGCATACTAATTAGAGTCTATTTTGTTTTAAGCAAGCTGGTATTTTCGTAATCAGAATTAGCTTCATGGCTCAGTGCCCGTAGCATAGTGGTTACAGTGCCAACCACATACACCTAGGGTGGTGGGTTCAAACCCATTCTGGGCCAGCTAAACCACAATGACAACTGCAACAAAAAATAGCCAGGGGCAGCACCTGTGGCTCAGTTAGTAGGGTGCTGGCCCCATATGCTGAGGGTGGGAGGTTCAAACCCAGCCCCAGCCAAACTGCAACAACAACAACAACAAAATAGCCGGGCGTTGTGGTGGGCGCCTGTAGTCCCAGCTGCTTGGGAGGCTGAGGCAAGAGAATCGTGTAAGCCCAAGAGTTAGAGGTTGCTGTGAGCCATGTGACGCCATGGCATTCTACCCAAGGGCGGTACAGTGAGACTCTGTCTCTACAAAAAAACAAAACAAAACAAAAAATAGCCAGGTGTTGTGGCAGGTGCCTGTAGTCCCAGCTACTTGGGAGGCCAAGGTGGTGGATTGCCTAAAGCTCACAAGTTGGAGACCAGCCTGAGAAAGAGCAAGACCCCATCTCTAAAAATAGCCGGGCATTGTGGTGAGCACATGTAGTCTCAGCTACTTGGGAGCCTGAGGCAAGAGGATCCCTTGAGCTCGAGAGTTTGATGTTGCTGTGAGCTGTGATGTCACAGCACTCTGCCAAGGACAACATAATGAAACTCTGTCTCAAAAAAGAATTTTTTTCTCATCTAATTTTTCACCATCACCTCCTGTGATTTTTCTTTCTTTGTTTTTTAAATTTTATTTTATTATTAAATCATAGCAGTGGACCTCTGTAAGAGCTGCAGCGCAACACGTGATCAGCACCTGCCTGGATCTACAGAAGAGCTGCACTGTGACCTGTGACCCATGATCGGCACCTGCCCGGACTGGGTAAGAGCTGTGCCATGACCCACGACTCATGCCTTCCTGGACTTCCGTACGACAGGCGCCAGCCCGAACCCCGGTAACAGCTGCGCTGTGACCTGTGACCTGTGCCTGCCCAAACTTCTGTAGGAGCAGAGTGGTGACCCGCAACCCACACCCCACCATGCCCGCTGGACCTCCGCATGCCCTGACCAGGAACTGCGGGAGCTGCTCAACCCTGCATCCACCCTCCAGTACCCTCCCTGCCTCCACACATGCCCATTCATCTGGCCAGGGACACTGGTAGCTGTGTGCCCTCTGGAGCCCTCCCTGCCTCTGCGGGGAGCCCTCCTCCTGGCCAGAGACTGTGGGTGCCTTAGGTCCTCTGTGCCAAAGTCACTGGGCACAAGGCACTCCCAGAACCGTGTGCACCACCCCCTGCCCTGTTGCTGGATCTGGGTGTGTCACACTCCTGAGCTGCTCCCACAACCAGAACTCCCCTGCTGGGGCAGCCCCATAGGAGCTACACAGGGTTACTCCCTACGAAGATCCAGCAACAGTAGAGTTATCCTGCTTGGGTCTAATCTTGGAGAGACACCTCTCCAACTCTGAGGATGGCCAGAGGCAATGGTGAAAAACAATTATGAGGTGAAATCATTGGAAATGCTCTGGCAATATGAATAATCAGAGTAGATCAACTTCCCCAAGGAACAATGGGGGCAGACACAGCACAAGATCCCATGCACAAAAAAATAGCTGAGATGTCAGAAATGGAATTCAGAATCTGGATAGCAGACAAGATCAAATTAGAATTCCAAGCAGTAACCCAAAAAATGTCTCAAGAATTCAACAAATTCAAGGACCAAATGAGCAAAGATTTTGACACATTGAGAAAAGAAGATGCAGCCCTCAAAGATCTGAGAAACAGTAGAATCCCTCAGTAACAGAATGGAGCAAGCAAAAGAAAGGATTTCTGACATTGAAGACAAAGCTTTTGAAAGCTCCCAAACTCTCAAAGAGGAAGAGAAATGGAGGTCAAAAACAGATCACTCTCTCAGAGAGCTCTGGGATAATTCGAAGAAAACTAATATTCATCTTATAGGGATCCCCAAAAGTGAGGAAGTGGCTTCACAAGGCACAGAGTTTCTTCTCCATGAGATTATGAAAAAGAACTTTCCAGACATGCCAAGAGATTCTGAAATTCAGATAGCAGACAGTTTCAGAACTCCAGCACGAATCAACCCAAATAAGACATCCCCCAGACACATCATAATCAATTTCACTAAAGTTAATATGAAGGAGAAAATTCTGAAACCAGCCAGACGAAAGAAAACCATTACCTACAAGGGGAAGAATGTTAGGATAACTGCAGATCTCTCTGCTGAAGCCTTTCAAGCTAGAAGAGGATGATCATCAACTTTTAATCTCCTAAAAGAAAATAACTTTCAACCAAGGATCCTGTACCCAGCTAAACTGAGTTTCATTTATAATGGAGAAATTAAATACTTCAATGACATTCACATGTTGAAATAATTTGCCATAACTAAGCCAGCTCTCCAGGATATTCTCAGACCTATCCTACATAAAGACCAGCACAATTGTCCACCACAAAAGTAAACCCACCCAGAAAATTTTGATCAAATTCCAACTTCCACAGTCGAAAAAGGATTAAAAATGTCCACCGGACTCTTGAAAGGCTTATCAATATTCTCAATTAATATGAATGGTTTAAATTGTCCTCTAAAGAGGCACAGGTTGGCTGACTGGATACAAAAACTCAAGCCAGATACCTGCTGCATACAAGAATCACATCTTACATTAGAAGACAAATATAGACTCAAGGTGAAGGGATGGTCATCTATACCCCAGGCAAATGGAAAGCAGAAAAAGCAGGCGTTGCAATCCTATTCGCAGATGCAATAGGCTTTAAACCAACCGAAATTAGGAAAAATGAGGATGGACACTTCATATTTGTTAAAGAGAATACTCAATATGATGAGACTTCAATTATTAATATTTATGCACACAACCAGAACATACCTCAATTTATAAGAGAAACTCTAACAGACATAAGCAACTTGATTTCCTCCAGTTCCATAGTAGTTGGAGATTTTAACAACCCTTAAGCAGTGCTGGATAGATCCTCCAAAAAGAAGCTAAGCAAGGACATTTTAGATTTAAACTTATGCATTCAACATCTGGATGTAACAGACATCTACAGAACACTTCAGCCCAACAAAACTGAATACACATTTTTTCTCATGAGCCCACGGAACATACTCCAAAATCAGCCACATCCTAGGCCACAAATCTAACTTCAGAAAATTAAAAAAAAAATAGAAATTATTCCTTGCATCTTCTTGTACCATCTTGGAATAAAAGTTGAAATCAATAACAACAGGAATCTGCATACCCATACAAAAACATGGACGCTAAATAACCTTATGCTGAAGGATAGATGGGTTATAGATGAGATTAAGAAGGAAATCATCAAATTTTTGGAAAAAACAACCTTGAAGACATGAATTATCAGAACCTCTAGGATACTGCAAAGGCAGTCCTAAGAGGGAAATTTTTAACACTGCAAGCTTTCCTCAAGAAAATGGAAAGAGAGGAAGTTAATAACTTACTGGGACATCTCAAGAAAATGGAGAAGGAAGAACATTCCAACTACAAACCCAGCAGAAAAAAAGAAATTACCAAAATCAGAGCAGAATTAAATGAAATGGAAAACAAAAAAAATTATACAACAGATCGATAAATCTAAAAGTTGGTTTTTTGAAAAGATTAATAAAATAGATAAACCTTTGGCCAACCTAACCAGGAAAAAAAGAGTAAAATCTCTAATTTCATCAATCAGAAATGGTAAAGATGAAATGACAACAGACCCCTCAGAAATTCAAAAAATCCTTAATGAATATTACAAGAAACTTTACAGGAATATGAAAATCTGAAAGAAATTGACCAATATTTGGAAGCTACCTACCAAGACTTAGCCAGAATGAAGTGGAAATGTTGAACAGGCCTATATCAAGTTCTGAAATAGTATCAAGTATACAAAATCTTCCTAAAAAGAAAAGCCCAGGCTTTACGTCAGAATTCTACCAAACCTTTAAAGAAGAACTAGTACCTATATTATAAACCTCTTCCAAAATATAGAAAAAGAAGGAATACTACCCAACACATTCTACGAAGCAAATATCACCTTGATCCCTAAACCAGGGAAAGATCCAACAAGAAAAGAAAATTATAGACCAATGTCACTAATGAATATTGATGCAAAAATACTCAATAAAATCCTAACAAACAGAATCCAACAACACATCAAAAAAATTATACACCACAACCAAGTGGGATTTATCCCAGGGTCTCAAGGCTGGTTCAATATACGTAAATCTAAAAATGTAATTCAGCACATAAACAAACTTAAAAATAACGACCATATGATTCTCTCAATTGACTCAGAAAAAGCTTTTGACAATATCCAGCATCCCTTCATGATCAGGACACTTAAGAAAATTGATATAGTAGTGACATTTCTTATACTAATAGGGGCCATCTATAGCAAACCCACAGCCAATATCATCTTGAATGGAGTTAAATTGACATCATTTCCACTTAGATCAGAAACCAGGCAACGTTGCCCATTGTCTCCATTGCTCTTTAACATTAATGGAAGTTTTAGCCATCACAATTAGGGAAGAAAAGGCGATCAAGGGTATCCACATAGGGTCAGAAGAGATCAAACCTTCATTCTTTGTAGATGATATGATTGTATATCTGGAAAACACTAGGGATTCTACTACAAAACTTTCAGAAGTGATCAAGGAATACAGCAAGGTCTCAGGCTACAAAATCAACAACCATAAATCTGTACCCTTTATATATACCAACAATAGCCAAGCCAAAAAAAAAAACAGTCAAGGACTCTATTCCTTTCACAGTAGTGCCAAAGAAGATGAAATATTTGGGAGTTTATCTAACAAGGGACATGAAAAATCTCTATAAAGAGAACTATGAAACTTTAAGAAAAGAAATAGCTGAAGATGTTAACAAATGGAAAAACATACCATGCTCATGGCTGGGAAGAATCAACATTGTTAAAATGTCTATATTACCCAAAGCAATATATAATTTTAAGGCAATTCCTATTAAAGCTCCATTGTCATATTTTAAAGATCTTGAAAAAAGAATACTTCGTTTTATATGGAATAAAAAAAACCTCTAATAGCCAAGAAATAAAACACATAGCCTCAGAAATGGAATTAACGCTACCATACCTCAGAAAAGACCTTGAATAGCCAAAACATTACTCAGCAATAAAAACCAAGCTGGAGGAATCACACTACCAGACCTGACACTGTACTATAAATCGATAGTGATCAAAACAGCATGGTACTGGCACAAAAACAGAGAAGTAGATGTCTGGAACAGAATAGAGAACCAAGAGATGAACCCAGCTACTTACCGTTATTTGATCAAAATATTCACTCAGGCCAATTTGTTCAAGAGTTTTCCCTGCACTTTCTTCAAGTATTTTTATAATTTCATGTCTTAAGTTAAAATCTTTTATCCAGTGAGAGTCTATTTTAGTTAATGGTGAAAGGTGTGGGTCCAGTTTCAGTCTTTTACAGATCGCCAGTCATTTCACCCAGCACCATTTGTTAAATAGGGAATCTTTTACCCACTGAATGTTTTTAATTGGCTTGTCAAAGATCAAACTACATTGAGATATCACCTAACCCCAGTAAGAGTAGCCCAGATAAGAAAATCCCAAAACCAGAGATGTTGGCATGGATGTGGTGAAAAGGGAACACTTCTATAATGCTGGTGGGAATGCACACTAATACATTCCTTCTGGAATGATGTTTGGAGAATACTTAGAGATCTGAAAATAGACCTGCCATTTGATCGTATAATTCCTTTACTAGGTATATACCCAGAAGACCCAAAATCACAATACAATGAAGACATTTGTACCAGAATGTTTATTGCAGCCCAATTCATAATTGCTAAGTCATGGAAGAAGCCCAAGTGCCCATTGACCCACAAATGGACCAGCATATTGTGGAATATTATGCAGCCTTAAAGAAAGATGGAGACTTTACCTCTCTCATGTTTACATGGATGGAACTGGAACATATTCTTCTTAGGAAAGTATCTCATGAATGGAAGAAAAAGTACCCAATGTACTCAGCCCTATTATGAAGCTAATTTATAGCTTTCATATGAAGGCTATAAACCAACTATAGCACAAACATATGGGAAAAGGGCCAAGGGAGGGGAAGGGAGTGGGGAGGTTATGGTGGAGGGAGGGTAATGGGTGGAGCCACACCTACAGTGCATCTTAGAATGTGTACAGGAGAAACCTACTAAATGCAGAATACGAATGTCTACATACAATAACTAAGAAAATGCCATGAAGGCTACGTTGAACAGTTTGATGAAAATATTTCAGATTGTATATAAAACCAGCACATTGTACCCCGTGATTGCACTAATATACACAGCTATGATTTAACAATAAAAAAAAATCATAGCTGTGTACATTAATGCGATCATGGGGCACCATTCACATGTACCCTTGTAAGATGCACCATAGGTGTAATCCCACCAATCACCCTCCCTCTGCTCATCCTCCCCCTCCCTCCCCTCCCTCTCCCCCTTCCCCATATTCTTAGGTTATAACTTTCATATGAAAGCCATAAATTAGTTTCATATTAGGGATGAGTACATAGGGTACTTTTTCTTCCATTCTTTTTTTTTAATTATTAAATCATAGCTGTGTACACTAATGTGATCATCGGGCACCATACACTGGTTTCATAGACCGTTTGACATATTTTCATCACACTGGTTAACATAGCCTTCCTGGCATTCTCCTAGTTATTGTGTTAAGACATTTACATTCTACATTTACTAAGTTTTACATATGCTTTGTAAGATGCACCGCAGGTGTATTTTATTCCATTCTTGAGACACTTTACTAAGAAGAATATGTTCCACCTACATCCATGTAAACATAAAGAGGTAAAGTCTCCATCTTTCTTTAAGGCTGCATAATATTCCATGGTGTACATATACCACAATTGATTAATCCATTCGTGGATCAATGGGCACTTGGACTTTTTCCATGATTTAGCAATTATGAATTGGGCTGCAACAAACATTCTGGTACAAATATCTTTGTTATAATGTGATTTTTGGTCTTCTGGGTATATACGTAGTAGAGGAATTATAGGATTGAATGGCAGATCTAGTTTTACATCTCTCTGTGTTTTCCAAACATCTTTCCAAAAAGAATGTATTAATTTGCATTCTTACCAGCAGTGTAGAAGTGTTACTTTTTTCTCCACATCCACGTCAACATCTCTGGTCTTGGGATTTTGTGATATGGGCTAAATTTTTTGGAGTTAGATGATATCTCAAAGTAGTTTTGATTTGCATTTCTCTTATGATTAAGGGTGATGAGCATCTTTTCATATGTCTGTAGGCTGTGCTCCTGTCTTCCTCAGAGAAGTTTCTCTTCAAGTCCCTTGCCCAGCCTGCGATGGGATAACTTGTTCTTTTCTTGCTTATACGTTTGAGTTCTCTGTGGATTCTGGTTATTAAACCTTTGTGGGAGACATAACCTGCAAATATGTTCTCCCATTCTGAGGGCTGTCTGCTTGCTTTACTTACTGTGTTCTTGGCTGTGCAGAAGCTTTTTAGTTTGATCAGGTCCCAGTAGTGTATTTTTGAAGCTGCTTCAATTGCCCCAGGGTTCCTCCTCAGGAAATATTCACCCAGACTCCTGTGATTTTTCTTTTCACTCCACGTGGTGGTCTTGGGCTGGCTTTACAGGAATGACAGTCTTCTCCAAAAGAGAATGCTTGCCTCAAAGTTTTACAGCTGGCCGTCTTTCTAAGAAACATAGAACTTACAACTGATCCATAATTCTTTTTGATAATAAAATGCCTGTTTTATACAATGCCTTTTTCTCATCTCTCAATACTACCTGTTAACAGAAGGTCACAATCTGGCTCCATTTCCCTGTGTACTTTTGCAAGGTAGTATAGTTCCAAAAAGAAAAGCTTAACTTAAATGTCAAGATACAAATTCAATCCTTCCTGACTATAAACTGTTGAGCATTTCCTGAGATTCATGGATTATGCTTTAGAAGCCTGAATAGTACCAACATTCCTTTGAACTAATGAGAATATGTATCAAAAATTTAGGAAAATTTATGAGAAAACCAAATGAAATTTATGAGAAAACCAACTAACTGCACAAAGGGACTGCAAAGTCTTAACTCAAAAGTCTTTGAATCTGGACATTTTAAAGTTTCTTATGATAACCTGGAGAAAGATGGCGGCCGAGTAACAGCTTCTGTGCAGCTGGGTGCAGTGAAAGTGGTAAGGGAAGGCTCCAGGCATCTCTGGCTGGTGGATTTTGCCCCGAGGCTTCCCTTTGTTGACACAGAAAGCTGGTGAGAGACTTCTGGACACCATGAGGAGGACAGAAGCGGTGGAAAATTGGCAAGTGGTAGGTGCGTTTGTTCGGTTGTAGGCTGCCCACAGCTGTACCCATAGCAACAGTGAGACTGAAAGCAGGAAAAGTCTTACCTGTGGGTTGTTTTGGTTTTCTTTTTCTTTCTTTATTTTTTTTGGGTAGTACCAACATTTTTTTTTTTTATTGTTGGGGATTCATTGAGGGTAAAATAAAGCAGATTACACTGATGGCATTTGTTAGGCAAAGTTCCTCTTGCAATCTTGTCTTGCCCCCAAAAGGTGTGGCACACATCAAGACCCCACCCACCTCCTTTCTTCCTTCTTCCTGCTCTTCTTTTCCCTACCCATCCCTCCTTCTTTCTCTCACTGCTTTCCCCTTCCCTCACCCCCACCATGACCTTAATTGTCATTAATTGTCCTCATATCAAAATTGAGTATATAGGATTCATTTTTCTCCATTCTTGTTCCTTTTTAGTTCTTAAACTGTCCCAAGTTTGGTGAGTGGAAGACCTTTTAAGTTGGCTCCTGTGTCCTTTTGAGATATCCCTAACAGTTTCTTAGCACTTCTTCCTTTATAAGCACAAGAAAATGTTCACTTTTTAATTTTCTCTCTCTAGAGCTAGAAATAGCCATTTCTCCAATAGGTGGTTTCTTTTGTTAAAAAATGAAGATATTGGTGATAGGGATGTCATGGGTGCTAATGTCCTTTTTTGGTGACAGAGCGAAGCATCTGTACCAGCAGATATGTCTGGAGTTCAGGGTGGTACCTCCAGCTGCAGTCTAGTACCACAGGTTCTTCCTTTTTCTTTTTTATTATTAAATCATAGCTGTGTACATTAATGCGATCATGGGGCACCATACCCTTGTTTTATAGACCATTTGACACATTTTCATCACACTGGTTAACATAGCCTTCCTGGCATTTTCTTAGTTATTGTGTTAAGACATTTATATTATACATTTACTAAGTTTCACATGTACCCTTGTAAGATGCACTGCAGGTGTAAACCCACCAATCACCCTCCCTCTGCCCATTTGCCCCCCTTCCATCCCTCTCCCCCTTTGCCCGATTCTTAGGTTACAATTGGGTTATAGTTTTCATGTGAAAGCCAAAAATTAGTTTCATAGTAGGGCTGAGTACATTGGATACTTTTTATTCCTATCTTGAGATAATTTATTAAGAAGAATATGTTCTAGCTCCATTAATGTAAACATGAAAGAGGCAAAGTCTCCATCTTTCTTTAAGGCTGCATAATATTCCATGGTGTACATATACCACAATTGATTAATCCATTCGTGGATCAATGGGCACTTGGGCTTTTTCCATGACTTAGCAATTACGAATTGGGCTGCAGTAAACATTCTGGTACAAATATCATTGTTATGATGTGATTTTTGGTCTTCTGGGTATATACCCAGTAGAGAAATTATAGGATTGAAGGCAGATCTATTTTTAGATCTCTAAGTGTTCCCCAAACATCTTTCCAAAAGGAATGTATTAATTTGCATTCCCACCAGCAGTATAGAAGTTTTCCCTTTTCTCCACATTCACACCAACTTCTCTGGTCTTGAGATTTTGTGATATGGGCTAATCTTACTGTAGTTAAATGATATCTCAAAGTAGTATTGATTTGCATTTCTCTGATGATTAAAGACAATGAGCATTTTTTCATATGTCTGCAGGCTGTGCACCTGTCTTCCTCAGAGAAGTTTCTCTTCAAGTCCCTTGCCCAGCCTGCGATGGGATCACTTGTTCTTTTATTGCTTATACATTTGAGTTCTCTGTGGATTCTGGTTATTAAACCTTTGTGGGAGACATAACCTACAAATATCTTCTCCCATTCTGAGGGCTGTTTGCTTGCTTTACTTTCTGTGTTCCTGGCTGTGCAGAAGCTGTTTAGTTTGATCAGGTCCCAGTAGTGTATTTTTGAAGCTGCTTCAGTTGCCCAGGGGTTCCTCCTCATAAAATACTCGCCCAGACCGATTTCTTCAAGGGTTTTCCCTGCACTGTCTTCTAGTATTTTTATAGTTTCGTGTCTTAAGTTTAAATCTTTTGTCCAGTGAGAGTCTATCTTAGTTAATGGTGAAAGGTGTGGGTCCAGTTTCAGTCTTCTGCAGGTTGCCAGCCAGTTCACCCAGCACCATTTTTTAAATAGGGAATCTTTTACCCACTGAATGTTTTTAATTGACTTGTCAAAGATCAGATAATGGTAAGTAGCTGGATTCATCTCTTGGTTCTCTTTTCTGTTCAAGACATCTACTTCTCTGTTTTTGTGCCAGTAGCATGCTGTTTTGGTCACTATCGATTTATAGTATAGTCCGAGGTCTGGTAGTGTGATTCCTCCTGCTTTGTTTTTATTAATGAGCAATGTCTTGGTTATTCAAGGTTTTTTTCTGATTCCATATAAAGAGAAGTATTATTTTTTCAAGATCTTTAAAATATGATAGTGGAACTTTAATAGGGATTGCATTAAAAGTGTATATTGCTTTGGGTAGTATGGACATTTTAACAATGTTAATTCTTCCCAGCCATTGTATGTTTTTCCATTTGTTAATATTTTCAGCTATTTCTTTTCTTAGAGTTTCATAGTTCTCTTTATAGAGATCTTTCCCATCGTTTGTTAGATAAACTCCCAAATATTTCATCGTCTTTGGCAGTACTGTGAATGGAATAGAGTCCTTAACTGTTTTTTTCAGCTTGACTATTTTGGGTATATATACAGGCTACCGATTTATGAATGTTCAGTTTGTAATCTGAGACGCTGCTATATTTCTTGATCCCTTCTAAAAGTTTTGTAGTAGAATCTCTGGTGTTTTCCAGGTATACAAGTATATCATCTGTGAAGAGCGAAAGTTTGATCTCTTCTGACCCTATATGGATACCCTTGATCGCTTTTTCTTTCCTAATTGCTATGACTAAAACTTCCATTACAATGTTAAAGAGCAATGGAGACAATGGGCAGCCTTGTCTGGTTCCTGATCTGATTGGAAATGAGTTCAATATAACTCCATTCAATGCAATATTGACTGTGGGTTTGCTGTAGATGGCCTCTATCAGTTTAAGAAATGTCCCTTCTATACCAATTTTCTTAAGTGTTCTGATCATGAAGAGATGCTGGATATTATCAAAGCTTATTCTGCATCAATTGAAAGAATCATATGATCTTTGTTTTTTAATTTGTTTATGTGCTGAATTATACTTGTAGATTTACGTATATTGAACCAGCCATGAGATCCTGGGATAAAACCGACTTGGTCATGATTTATAATTTGCTTGATGTGTTGCTGGATTCTGTTTGTTAGGATGTTGTTGAGTATTTTTGATTCTATATTCATTAGTGATATTGGTCTATAATTTTCTTTTCTTCTTGGGTATTTTTCTGGTTTGGGGATCAGGGTGATGTTTGCTTCATAGAACATGTTGGGTAGTATTCCTTCTTTTTGTACATTTTGGAACAGGTTGAGTAATATAGGTACTAGTTCCTCTTTAAAGGTTTGGTAGAATTCTCATGTGAAGCCATCTGGTCCTGGGCTTTTTTTTTTTAGGGAGATTTTGTATGGTCAATGCTATTTCAGAACTTGATATGGGCTTGTTCAACATTTCTGCTTGATTCTGGCTAAGTCTTGGAAGGTGATGTGCTTCCAGTTATTGGTTAATTTCCTTCAGATTTTCATAATTCTGAGAATAACGTTTCTTGTAATATTCATTAAGAATTTTTTTTAATTTCTGAGGAGTCTGTTGTTATTTCATCTTTGTCATTTCTGATTGATGAGATTAGAGATTTTACTCTTTTTTCCTGGTTAGGTTAGCCAAAGGTTTATCTGTTTTATTGACATTTTCAAAAAACAACTTTTTGATTTATTGATCTGTTGTATAATTCTTTTGTTTTCTATTTCATTTAATTCTGCTCTAATTTTGGTTATTTATTTTCTTCTAGTGTGTTTGGGGTTGGAATGTTCTTCCTTTTCCAGTTGCTTGAGATGTCCCATTAAGTTGTTAGCTTCCTCTCTTTCCGTTCTCTTGAGGAAGGCTTGCAGTGCTATAAATTTCCCTCTTAGGACTGCCTTTGTGGTATCCCAGAGGTTCTGATAATTTATGTCTTCATTGTCATTTTGTTCCAAAAATTTGGCAATTTCCTTTCTTTCTTTCTTTTTTTTTGTTGCAGTTTGGCCATGGCTGGGTTTGAACTCATCACCCGTGGCATATGGGACCAGCGCCCTACTCACTGAGCCATAGGCACTGCCTGGCAATTTCCTTCTTAATCTCATCTCTGACCCAGCTATCATTCAGCATAAGGTTATTTAACTTTCATGTTTTTGTGTGAGTATGCAGATTCCTGTTGTTATTGAGTTCAACTTTTACTCTAGCGTGGTCTGAGAAGATGCAAAGAATAATTTCTATTCCTTTAAATTTACTGAGGACAGACTTGTGACTGAAGATGTGATCAATTCTGGAGTATGTTCCGTGGGCTGATGAGAAGTATGTGTATTCACTTTTTTGGGATGAGATGTTTTGTAGATGTCTGCTAAATCCAAATGTTGGATGGTTAGGTTTAAATCTAATATATCTTTGCTCAGCTTCTTATTGGAGGATCTATCTAACACTGCCAAAGGAATGTTGAAATCTCCGACTATTATCAAGCTGGAGGAAATAAATTTGCTCATGTCTGTTAAAGTTTCTCTTGTAAATTGAGGTGCATTCTGGTTGGGTGCATAGATATTAATAATTGAAATCTCATCATATTGAGTATTACCCTGAAGAAATATGAAGTGACCGTTCTTATCCTTCCTTACTTTTGTTGGCTTAAAGCCTATTGTGTCTGCAAATAGAATTGCAACACCTAGAGAGAGAACAAGATGGTGGCAGAGTAACAGCTTCTTTGCATCTGGGCACTGTGAGTCTGGGGAGATAAGACTCCAGGCATCTCTGGCTGGTGGGATATGCCTATAATCATCCCTTCGAGGATACAGGGAGTCAGCAAGACACTTCTGGACCCCATGAGGAGGACAAAAACAGTGGAAAACTGGCAAGTGGTCGCGTGTGTTCAATCAGCCTAATCCCGCTGACAGCTGTAAGTACAGTAGCAGCGAGACTACAAACCGGAACAGCCTTACCTGTGAACTGTTTTGATGTTTTTGGACTTGGCACTCAGTTGAACTGCCTTGGGGAAAGCTTGAGCAGGAGTGTGGAGAACTTTGGGCATTGTCTAGGGCCCCAGACTGAGCTGCTGAGCCAGTGGAGTAATAGTGTTTGGTGGTGGGCCACAGGGAGCCTTTGGGAGAGAACTGCCCCAGCAAGGTCTGCCCTCAGGGTTGTAGAGCAAGGATCAGGTGGGAGCTAGTAACCTAGTGACTGAGCAGCCTAAAGTGAAGACTGAGCCGCCTACAGCCCTAACCCTCAGGGGCAGAGTGACAATGGTTTTGGCACACTGGGTAAGTAGATAGCCATTTCATCAGTGATTCCAGCAACAAGCACTTTCCTGGGAAAGCTTCTGCTTAGCAAGTTTAGAAGTTTAAAGTGCCTTTTAAGAGGGCTGAAGAGAGATTTAGGATGTCTACCCTGTGGGGTTTGAGAAATCAGCAGAGGCCTCTGGTCATATCAGCATTGTGATTAACATCTCATACCCCAGAAGACCACCTGTTGCCCAGACAATATTCAAAAAGATATATATACTGCTTTGTTTTTTTCTTTTTGTTTGTTTGTTTTTTATTTATTTTGATGTTGCTATTGTTGTTTTGCTTTTTAATTTCAACTTTTTTGGTACAGATTTTTTTCTTTCTCAATTTTTCTGGTTTAAATACAATTTCTCATTGCTGCCTTTTCCAATAACAAGAACTTCATTTTTGCTCGTTTTTCTACCCCTACTATTTGTTTTTTCACCCAATTTTATCCTGTAAAGTTTTCCGTTTGCTTGTTTTGGTTTGATTTACAGCATTTTTGTCTTCCTGTCTGCTTGGTGGAGGTAGGTTACTGTTTCTGCTCAGGTTAGCAAAGAACTGCTGAGTTGAAGGGAACCTCCCAACTGGACACCCCCAGAGGTTGGGTTTTTTTAAGGTTGTGTCAAAGTACCCTACTGTACACCTATATTGCTCTGTCTTCCTCTTTCTTTTCTTTTTTTTTTTTTTTTTTAGCGGTTTCTAAGCATTTATTGATTGAACTCTTTTGTGGAAGAATACAATGATGTGCAAGGCAAAGAACCCAGAATGTTCTCATAAATCTAAGGAGTAGGTATGTATATTCCATGCAGCTACAAAACACTTATCCCAAAGCAGACTGTACAATAGGGTTCAGGTGGAGATGACAAAAGGAATCTATGGGTTTGACAGAGCATTCAAAGTATGTCTTTTCTCTCCAATTTGTCTTTCTCTCACTTCCTTTGTGCATTTTTGGAATATTCCCATCTTGTTTCATCAACTTTTGGTTTTCTGATTCAAATAAAATGACAACACTAATTTACTAAGTAAGCATCATGAGTTCTTGGACTTTGTGACCTTTAACCATCATAGTGCAGCGCCTGACACGTAAGAGCGGCCTATATATAATGTAAATGTTATTTGTGTCCTTACTTCTCCTTTCTTTTTTTCCCCCTTTATTCTTTTTTTTTTTAATTAAATCATAGCTGTGTACATCAATATGATCATGGGACACCATACACTTGTTTCATAGAATATTTGACACATTTACATCTCATTAGTTGACATAGCCCTCCTGGCATTTTCCTAGTTACTTTGTCAAGACATTTACATTCCACATTTGCCAAGGCTCACATGTACCTTTGTAAGATGCACCACATGTGTGATCCTTTCAATCCTCCTCCCTCTACCCACCTCTCCCCACCCTCCCCACGCCTTCCCCCTTCTCCCTGTTCTTAGGTTGTAACTTGGTTATAGCTTTCATGTGAAGGTCCTAAGTTAGTTTTATAGTAGGAGTGAATACATTGGATATTTTTTCTTCCATTCTTAAGACACTTTACTGAGAAGAATATGTTCCAGCTCCATCCATGTAAACATGAAGGAGGTGAGGTCTCCATCTTTCTTCAAGGCTGCATAGCATTCCATGGTGTACATATACCACAATTTGTTAATCCATTCGTGGATCGATGGGCACTTGGGTTTCTTCCATGACTTACCAATTATGAATAGGGCTGCAATAAAGATTCTGGTACAAATATGTTTGTTATGATGTGGTTTTTGGTCTTCTGGGTATATGCTCAGCAGAGGAATTACAGGATTGAATGGGAGATCTATTTTTAGATCTCTAAGTGTTCTCCATATCTCTTTCCAAAAGGAATGTATTAGTTTGCATTTCCACCAGCAGTGCAAAAGTGTTCCCTTTTCTCCACATCCACGCCAACATCTCTGGTCTTGAGATTTTGTGATATAGGCTAGTCTCACTGGAGTTAGATGATATCTCAAAGTAGTTTTGATTTGCATTTCTCTGATGATTAAAGATGATGAGCATTTTTTTATATGTCTGAAGGCCGCTCACCTGTCTTCTTTGGAGAAGTTTCTTTTCAATTCTCTTGCCCAGCCTGTGATGGGATCCCTTGTTCTTTTCTTGCTAATACGTTTGAGTTCTCTGTGGATTCTGGTTATTAAACCTTTGTCAGAGACATAACCAGCAAATATCTTCTCCCATTCTGTGGGCTGTTTGCTTGCTTTACTTACTGTGTTCTTGGCTGTGCAGAAAGTTTTTAGTTTGATCAAGTCCCAAAAGTGTATTTTTGAAGCTGCTTCAATCGCCCGGGGGGTCCTTCTCATAAAAAACTCACCCAACCCAATTTCTTCAAGGGTTTTCCCTGCACTCTCTTCTAGTATTTTTATAGTTTCATGTTTTAAGTTTAGGTCTTTAATCCAGTAAGTCTATCTTGGTTAGTGGTGAAAGGTGTGGATCCAGTTTCAGTCTTTTACAGATCGCCAGTCATTTCACCCAGCACCATTTGTTAAATAGGGAATCTTTTCCCCACTGGATGTTTTTCATGGCTTGTCAAAGATTAAATAACGGTAAGTAGCTGGGTTCATCTCTTGGTTCTCTACTCTGTTCCAGACATCTACTTCTCTGTTTTTGTGCCATTACCATGCTGTTTTGATCACTATCGATTTGTAGTGTAGTCTGAGGTCTGGTAGCTTAATTCCTCCTGCTTTGTTTTTATTTTTGAGTAATGTCGTGGCTATTCGAGGTTTTTTCTGATTCCATATAAAACGAAGTATTGTTTTTTCAAGATCTTTAAAGTATGACAGTAGGACTTTAATAGGGATTGCATCAAAGGTATATATTGCTTTGGGTAGTATGGACATTTTAACAATGTTGATTCTTCCCAGCCATGAGCATGGTATGTTTTTCCATTTATTAAAATTCTCAGCTATCTCTTTTCTTAGAGTTTCATAGTTCTCTTTATATAGATCTTTCACATCCTTTGTTATATAAACTCCCAAATATTTCATCTTTTTTGGCATTACTGTGAATGGGATAGAGTCCCTTAATTGTATTTTCAACTTGACTGTTGTTGGTATATATACAGGCTATTGATTTATGAATGTTGATTTTGTAACCTGAGACGTTGCTGTACTCCTTGATCACTTCTCAGAGTTTTGTAGTAGAGTCCCTGGTGTTTTCCAGATATAAAATCATATCATCTGCGAAGAGTGAAAGTTTGATCTCTTCTGACCCTATGTGGATGCCCTTGATCGCCTTTTCCTTCCTAATTGTGGTGGCTAAAACTTCCATTACAATGTTAAAAAGCAATGGGGACAATGAGCAGCGTTGTCTGGTTCCAGATCTAAGTGGAAATGATTCCAATTTAACTCCGTTCAATATGATATTGGCTGTCAGTTTGCTGTATATGGCCTCTATCAGTTTAAGAAATGTCCCTTCTATACCAATTTTCTTAAGTGTTCTGATCATGAAGGGATGTTGGATGTTATCAAAAGCTTTTTCTGCATCGATTGAGAGGATTATATGATCTTTGTTTTTTACTTTGTTTATGTGCTGAATTACATTTATAGATTTGCGTATATTGAACCAGCCTTGAGACCCATGATGTATGATTTGTTTGATATGTTGCTGGATTCTGTTTGTTAGGATCTTGTTGAATATTTTTGCGTCTATATTCATTAGTGGTATTGGTCTATAATTTTCTTTTTTTGTTGCGTCTTTTCCTGGTTTGGGGATCAGGGTGATGTTTGCTTCATAGAACGTGTTGGGGAGTCTTCCTTCTTTTTCTACATTTTGGAAGAGTTTGAGTAATATAGGTATTAATTCCTCTTTAAAGGTTTGGTAGAATTCTGATGTGAAACCATCTGGTCCCAGGCTTTTCTTTTTGGGGAGGTTTTGTATGGTTGATGTTATTTCCGAACTTGAAATGGGCCTGTTCAACATTTCCACTTGATTCTGGTTAAGTCTTGGAAGGTGATGAGCTTCCAAGTATCTGTCCATGTCCTTCAGGTTTTCATATTTCCGAGAGTAAATTTTCTTGTAATATTCATTAAGGATTTTTTGGATTTCTGAGGAGTCTGTTGTTATTTCGTTTTTGTCATTTCTGATTGATGAGATTAGAGATTTTACTCTTTTTTTCCTGATTAGGTTGGCCAACGGTTATCTATTTTATTGACCTTTTCAAAGAACCAGCTTTTTGATTTATTGATCTGTTGTATTGTTCTTTTGTTTTCAATTTCATTTAGTTCTGCTCTGATTTTGGTTATTTCTTTTCTTCTACTGGGTTTGGGGTTGGAGTGTTCTTCCTTTTCCAGTTGCTTGAGATGTCCCATTAAGTTGCTAACTTCGTCTCTTTCCATTCTCCTGAGGAAGACTTGCAGCACTATAAATTTCCCTCTTAGAACTGCCTTTGCGGTGTCCCAGAGGTTCTGATAGTTCATGTCTTCATTGTCTTTTAGTTCCAAAAATTTGGCAATTTCCTTCTTGATCTCATCTCTGACCCAGCTATCGTTCAGCATGAGGTTATTTAACTTCCATGTGTTTGTATGAGTATGTAGATTCCTGTTGTTACTCAGCTCAAGTTTTATTCCATGATGGTCCAAGAAGATGCATGGAATAACTTCTATTCCTTTAAATTTACTGAGGTTAGATTTGTGACCTAAGATGTGATCAATTTTGGAGTAAGTTCCATGTGCTGGTGAGAAGTATGTGTATTCAGTTTTGTTAGGGTGAAATGTTCTGTAGATATCTGCTAGATCTAAATGCTGGATGGTTAGATTTAAATCTAAAATTTCTTTATTCAGCATTTTGTTGGAGGATCGATCCCTCACTGCCAAAGGAGTGTTAAATCTCCAACTATTATGGAGCTGGAGGAAATCAAGTTGCTCATGTCTGTTAGCATTTCTCTTATGAATTTAGGTGCATTCTGATTGGGTGCATAGATATTAATAATTGAAATCTCATCATATTGAGTATTACCCTTAACAAATATGAAGTGACCATTCTTGTCCTTCCTTACTTTTGTTGGTTTAAAGCCTATTGAGTCTGCAAATAAAATTGCAACACCTGCTTTTTTCTGGTTACCATTTGCTGAAATATGGATCACCATCCTTTGACCCTGAGTCTGTATTTCTCTTTTAAGTTAAGATGTGACTCTTGTAAGCAACAGATATCTGGTCTGAGTTTTTGTATCCAGTCAGCTAACCTATGTCTCTTTACAGGACAGTTTAAGCCATTCACATTAATGGAGATTATTGATAAATTTGGTGAAATTTTGGGTATCGAGTTTTTCAAAAGTTCGGTGGACAATTTTAATCTTTTCGCCATTGTAGAAGTTGGAGTTTGATCAGGAGTTTCTGAGTGAGTTTACGTTTGTAGTAGAGGATTGGGTTGGTCATTACGGAGGATAGGTCTGAGAATATCCTGAAGAGCTGGTTTGGTTGTGGTAAATTTCTTCAACATATGAATGTCGTTAAAGTATTTAATTACTCCATCATAGATGAAACTCAGTTTAGCTGGGTACAAGATCCGGGGTTGAAGGTTATTTTGCTTTAGGAGATTAAAAGTCGATGACCACCCTCTTCTGCCTTGAAAAGTTTCAGCAGAGAGATCTAATGTTCTTACCTTTGTAGGTAATGGCTTTCTTTCGCCTGATAACCTTGAGAATTTTCTCCTTCATGTTGACTTTAGTGAAGCTAATTACGATATGTCTGGGGGATGACTTATTGGGCTTGAATCGTGCTGGAGTTCTGAAACTGTCTGCTATCTGAATTTCAGAATCTCTAGGCATGTCTGGAAAATTCTCTTTCATAATTTCATGCAGAAGGGCCTCTGTGCCCCTCGATGCCACTTCATCATTTTCTGGAACTCCTATTATTTGTATGTTTGCCTTTTTCGAATTATCCCAGAGCTCTCTAAGAGAAAGATCCATTTTTGCTCTCCATTTCTCTTCCTCTTTGAGAGTTTGGGAGCATTCGAAGGCTTTATCTTCAATGTCAGAAATCCTTTCTTCTGCTTGGTCCATTCTGTTGCTGAGGGATTCTACTGTATTTTTCATATCTTTGAGGGCTGCAAATTCTTGCTTCAGTGTGTCTAAGTCTTTGGTGGTTTTGTCTTTAAATTCATTAAATTCTTGAGACAACGTTTGAATTTCTCCTCGGATTCCAAATTCCATTTTATCGATCTTTTATGCAATCCAAATTCTGAATTCGATTTCTGACATGTCTGCCAGTTGTTTATGAATGGGATCTTCAATTATATCCGCCATTTCTTTTCTTGGGGGGGGGTTGATCTATTCTGTTTATTCGTGTTACCAGAGTTTTTCCGCTGATTCCGCCCCATGGTTGTTTTACTCCCTTTGATTTTTCCCCTAGGGTTTTATTGAGGGCCCGTTCAATGTTGTAGCCTGAGGGACTGGGGCCCTGTCTGATGTGGTGGGACTGAGTGGTTCTGACTTATTGTCAGCTGGCTTCTGTTTGACGTCAGTGAAGCACTTACTCTGGGTTGAAGTCTTAGTTCTCTGAGTCGGCCCTACCCTGGATGTTTCCGGGGTCTGTGAGTCACCTCAGGCAAATCCTATAGTCAGGGGTGGCCTCCTCTGGTTGCCCAGGGAGGCAGGGGTATGGCTTCAGCCGCCTCATGGAACTGCCACTCTGATGTGGGTCTCCCCCAGCCTCACTCCTGTGTCCCAGAGTCAGGACCGACAAGCTGCAGTTCAGGCACTGTCCACGCCCCGACAAATCCCTCAAGAATCTGGACTCCCGGGGGGACAGGCTTCCAGATCCCAGAGTGTGGGTGGGGTGGGGTGGGGTGCTGGGAACTCAGAGCCAGCAGCAGCAAGCTCACTCCTTTTCTCCCAATCTTTGGCTCCACTGCACCGCCGCCGCCCATGCCTCCATGCTTCAGAGTGAGGCGGGGTAGGGGAGCGGCTGGAGCCCAGGACTGCTGAGCAGCGAACAGACTCAGCTCCACCCAATTGCCTGCCCGGCCACACGGCAAACGCTCAGGTTTTCAGAGCACAGAGCGAGGGCGGGGAGAGCTTTAGGAGCCCAGAGCCAGCAGGGGCTCCGAGCTGCAGGGAGCCCAGTCGGCAGCGAGCAAATTCAGTTCCTCCCAGACTGTCACCCGGTTGTACTGCCGCAGCTCAAGCCTTCAGGCTTCAGAGTGGGGATGGAGTGGAGGGAGTGGCTGGAGCCCAGAACCACGGGGCAGTGAACAGACTCAGCTCCACCCAGTTCCTTGCCCGGTCACAAGGCAGGCACTCAGGTCTCCAGACCACAGAGCGAGGGTGGGGTGAGTGCCGGGAGCCCAGAGCCAGTAAGGGCTCAGAGCTACAGGGAGCCCAGTTGGCAGGGAGCAAATTCTGTTTCTCCCAGTCTCTTGCCCGGTTGTACCGCCACAGCTCAAGCCTTCAGGCTTCAGAGTGGGGGCGGGGTGGCGGGGAGCAGCTGGAGCCCAGAACCACTGGGCAGCACACAGACTTGGCTACCCCCAGTTCCCTGCCCGGCTACATGGCAGGCATTCAGGTCTCCGGACCACAGAGTGAGGGCGGGGGAGTGCCTGGAGCCAGCCGGGGCTCTGAGCTGTAGGGAGCCCGTTTGACAGCGAGCAGATTCAGTTTCTCCCAGTCTCTCACCCAGTTGTACTGCCACAGCTCAAGCCTTCAGGCTTCAGAGTGGGGATGGGGTGGAGGGAGCGGCTGCAGCCCAGAACCACACAGGCGTTCAGGTCTCCAGACCACAGAGTGAGGGCGGAGTTAGCGCCGGGAGCCCAGTGCCAGCAAGGTATCAGAGCTGCAGGGAGCCCAGTCGGCAGTGAGCAAATTCAGTTTCTTACAGGCTCTCACCAGGTTACACCGCCACAGCTCAAGCCTTCAGGCTTCAGAGTGGGGGCGGGGTGAGGGGAAGCGGCTGGAGCCCAGAACCGCTGGGCAGCGAACAGACTCGGCTACCCCCAGTTCCCTGCCCAGCCACACGGCAGGTGTTCAGGTCTCCAGACCGCAGAGTGAGGGCGGGGGAGCGCCTGGAGCTCAGAGCTAGCAGGGGCTCCGAGCTGTAGGGAGCCTGGTCGACAGCGAGCAGATTCAGTTTCTCCCAGTCTTTCGCTCAGTTGTACTGCCACAGCTGAAGCCTTCAGGCTTCAGAGTGGTGGCAGGGTGGAGGGAGTGGCTGGAGCCCAGAACCGCACAGGCGTTCATTTCTCCGGACCACAGAGCAAGGGTGGGGTGAGCGCCGGGAGCCTGGAGCCAGCAAGGGCTCAGAGCTGCAAGGAGCCCAGTCGGCAGCGAGCAAATTCAGTTTGTTCCAGTCTCTTGCCTGGTTATACCGCTGCAGCTCAAGCCTTCAGGCTTCAGAGTGGGGGCGGGGTGGGAGGGAGCAGCTGGAGCCCAGAACCTCTGGGCAGCGAACAGACTCGGCTACCCCCAGTTCCCTGCCCATCCACACGGTAGGCGTTCAGGTCTCCGGACCACAGAGTGAGGGCGGGGGGAGCGCCAGGCACTCAGAGCAGCTGGTAGCGAGTTCGACTCTGCTATATGCCTGGTTGTATTGTTGCCCAAGGAGGGCTGCTGCACCTCGCCTCAGGGAAGCGCCACCCTGGTAAGGGTCTCCCTCCGCTGACTGTCCTGACCTCTCTCCCATGCCCCAGAATCAGCACTGACCAGCGGAGTCACCCAAGAATCCGAACTCCTGGGTGACAGGCCTCAGACCTCAGAGAGAGTGGAGGGAAGTGCTGGGTGCTCAGAGTTGCTGGCAAAGGATATTTACAGATTTATACAGTTTTATGCCTGGCAGGATAACGCCTAGGCATCCTAGTAAGGGAGGTAGGTCCAGTTTGTAGTAGGTCTCTCCTGTGAAGTGTAGTGGGATGGCCTTTGATTTCTGCCCTTTTGTTTGTGGGGCCCTTAAGCCGATCAGGTGGGGGAGGGGGGACTCCCGTCTGCTTGGTGATGGGTTTTGTACCTTTTGTTTGCTTCCTTGTGGTCGCAGCTCTCCTCATTGGGATTGATGTGCGTTCTTCAACTTTCTCGCTTGGAGTTCCTGGAATCCATCAGGTTACTTGCTAAATTTTCATCCCCTAACTCTCCTTCAGGACGGGAGCCTCTGTGGAAAGCTGGCTTCAGTCCGCCATATTCCCATCATCCTGTCTTCCTCTTTCTGTGCCTCTCTTTTTTCTTTTGTCAATATTCCTCTTACCAACCCCCTCTCCTTTCTCTATTTTCTTTTTGTTCTTTCATTCTTTCTTTCATCTCTTCTTGCTCTTCATCCATGTCATCCTTCTGGTCCTGTACCAAAAGTACTCATCAAAACCTTAGTCCACAAGCATGGGAACTTAAAGAGCAAGGGGAACTGAAAGAAAAATTAGGGCAAGGAAACAGATAAAAGAAATCACTCATGAGGAAGAATCAGCAGAAATCTCCAGGCAACATGAAGAACCAGTCCAGAACAACCCCTCCAAGGGACCATGAGGTAGCTACTGCAGATGAGTCCACCTATAAAGAAATGTTAGGAATAACAAGAAAGGGAATTTAGAATACAAAAGATGAAAACAATGAAGGAAATGATGGAAACAATGAAGGAAACTGCAAATAAAGTGGAAAATAACCAAAAGGAAATCCAAAAACAGAATCAAATAAGAGATGAATGATATGAAGAATATAAAAAGGATATAGCAGAGCTGAAGGAACTGAAGCAGTCAATTAGGGAACTTAAAGATGCAATGGAAAGTATCAGCAACAGGTTAGACCATGCAAAACAAAGAATTTCAGAGGTAGAAGACAAAGTTCTTGAGATAACTCAGATAGTAAAACAGGCCCAAAAGAAGAGAGAAAAAGCAGAAAGTTCACTGTCAGAATTATGACTTTATGAAGCGTTCCAACATACAAGTTATAGGAATCCCAGAAGGGGAAGAAGAATGCCCCAGAGGAATTTCGGAAACCATACGAGAGAATATTATAAAAGAAAATTTCCCAAATATCACCAAAGATTCTGACACACTGCTTTCAGAGGGATATCGTACCCCAGGTCGCCTCAACTCTAACCGAGCTTCTCCAAGACACATTATGATAAACCTGTTCAAAGTCAAGACAAAAGAAAAGATTCTGCAAGCTGCCAGGAGTAAGCGCCAGTTGACCTACAGGGGCAAATCCATCAGAGTGACCGCAGACTTCTCTAATGAAACTTTCCAAGCAAGAAGACAATGGTCATCTACCTTTAGTCTATTTAAACAGAACAATTTCCAGCGCAGAATTCTGTACCCTGCTAAGCTAAGCTTTAAAATTGATGGAGAAATCAAATCATTTACGGATATACAAACATTGAGAAAATTCGCCACAAGACCAGCTCAACCTGTTCAACACACTAATCACCACAATGGATCAGCAGCAAAGTAAGAACTCAGAAATTAAAGGACAGAACCTCACCTCCACACTGACTCAAAAGATAAAACTAAGCAATGGACTCTCACAAAACAAGATGAATAGAACACTACCACACTTATCAGTTATCTCAATAAATGTTAATGGCTTGAATTCCCCACTGAAGAGACATAGATTGGCTGACCAGATTAAAAAACACAAGCCATCCATTTGCTGTCTGCAAGAGACACGCCTGGCTTCAAAAGACAAATGAAAGCTCCAAGTCAAGGGTTGGAAGACAATTTTTCCGGCAAATGGAATTCAGAAGAAAAGAGGAGTTGCGATCTTATTTTCAGATACATGTGAATTTAAAGCAACTAAAGTCAAAAAAGACAAAGATGGTCACTTTACATTGATCAAGGGAAAAGTACAAGAAGATGTTTCAATTCTAAATATTTATGCACCCAATTTAAATGCGCCCAGATTCTTGAAGCAGACCTTACTCAGTCTGAGCAATATGTTATCTGATAATACCATAATAACAGGGGAATTTAACACTCCTCTTACAGAGTTGGACAGATCCTCTAAACAGAAATTAAACAAATAATAAGAGATTTAAATGAGACCCTAGAACAATTGTTCTTGATAGACACATATAGAACACTCCACCCCAAAGATAAAGAATAGACATTGTTCTCATCACCCCATGGAACATTCTCTAAAATTGATCATATCCTGGGACACAAAATAATTATCAACAGAATCAAAAGAGTCGAAATTTTACATTGTATCTTCTCAGACTATCAAGCACTACAGATGGAACTCAACTCTAAGAAAAACGTTCAACCCCACCGAAAAGCATGGAAATTAAACAATCTTCTGTTGAGTAGCAGGTGGGTGCAAGAAGAAATAAAACAGGAAATCATTAACTTCCTTGAGCACAACAACAATGAAGACACAAGCTACCAAAACCTGTGGGATACTGCAAAAGCAGTTTTGAGAGAAAAATTTATCGCTTTATATGCCTACATTCAAAAAACAGAGTGCATCAACAAACTCAGATGCAATCTTATGGACTTGGAAAAAGAAGAACAATCTAAGCCTAAACTCAGTAGAAGAAAAGAAATATGCAAAATCAAATCAGAGATCAATGAAAATGAAAACAAAAGAATCATTCAGAAAATTTATGGACTGAGAGACAAGATGGCGGACTGAAGCCAGCTTTCAACAAAGGCTCCCGTCCAGAAGGAGAGTTAAGGGACAGGAATTTAGTAAGTATCCTGGTGGACTTGAGCCTCACCAAGAGAGAAGGCTGAAGAACGCACATCAACACCGCTGAGGCAAGTTGTGATCACAAGGACGCAAACAAAAGGTACAAAATCCACCACCAAGCGGACGGGAGTCCCCCTCCCCCATGAGACCGGCTCTGTAGCCCCACAATTGAACAAGTGGGCAGAAATTAAAGCCCCTCCCACTACACTCCACGGGAGAGACCTTCTAAAAACTGGACCTACCTCCCCTACTGGGGTGCCGTGGCGTTCTCCTGCCGGACATAGGGCTGAATAAAACTTTGGGAATCCTTTGCCGGCAACCCTGAATCCCCGGCGCTCCCCTCCCGCCCACTGAGGTCTGGAGGCCTGTCCCCCAGGACTTCGGATCCTTGGGTGATTTCTCAAGGGGAGTGGACAGTCCCCGAGTTGCGTCTGGTCAGCATTGACTCTGAGGCGCACGAGTGAGGAGAGGGCACCGGGCTGAGGGGGAGTCACGCCTCGCGGCACTTCCCTGCGGTGCAGTGCACCAACCCTCCCCGGGCATACGGGGCCCAAGACTGAATCAGACTCTGGCCTCCCCGCTGAGAGCTGAGAACCCCTACTCTCACTCGGGGTCTGAGGGCCTATCCCCCAGGAGTTCGGCTCCTTGGGTGATTTCTCGAGGGGAGTGCACAGTGCCTGAGCTGCGTCAGGTCAGCGCTGACTCTGGGACACGTGAGCGAGGAGAGGGCACTCCGCTGAGGGGAAATCAAGCCTTGGCGGCACTTCCCTGCAGTGCAGTGCAGGAGCCCTCCCCGGGCACAAGACTGAATAAGACTCTGGCCTCCCCGCTGAGAGCTGAGAGCCCCTACTCTCACTCAGGGTCTGAGGGCCTATCCCTCCGGAGTTCGGCTCCTTGGGTGATTTCTCGAGGGGAGTGCACAGTGCCGGAGCTGCGTCAGGTCAGCGCTGACTCTGGGATACGTGAGCGAGGAGAGGGCACTCTGCTGAGGGGAAATCAAGCCTTGGCGGCACTTCCCTGCGGTGCAGTGCAGGAGCCCTCCCCGGGCCGTAGTATTGCGTGAAACTGAATGAAACTCTAGCTTCCCCCCGCCCCACTCCCAATCCGGGTCTGGGCGCCCATCCCCCAAGAGTTCTGATTCTTGGGGGATCTCTTAAGGGGTGTGGACCCAGCACAAACTGCGGCCGCTCAGTGCTGACTCTGGGGCGCGGGACAGAGGAGAAAAGGGTCGCCTGAGTGCCCACACCAGAGCAGCAGTTCCCTGGAGGTAGATCAACAGCCGTTTTTTCTTTAACGGCAGAACGCTCACTTCTGGATATTCTGAGGCCACACCCCCTGTCTCCCTGGGCAACCAGAGGAGGCCACCTGTGTCACGACTCACAAACCCAGAAGCCTCCAGGGCGGGGCCGACCCAGAGAGGTGTTCAGACGCAATTCTCCAGCAGCAAAGACGTTTGAACTCAAAACAGCCCGTCTCCTGTAGGCGACGACAGGAACAGAGACAGAACCTCACAAAGTTGTCTGTTCTGTTCTGTTCTGTTAGCAGCATCCATCAGGGACGGGGCTAAGCCTGAGTGAACACCTCCTTCCCATCACCTGCATCAAACACTCAAAGATGTCAGGCCCCATCTCCTCCTGCTAGATAGCGGCAGTCTGCGGGGGCCTGGCAGACTTCCTCGCGATTCAGGCAGGTGCAAACCCCTGGAGTGTCTGTTCACTGCAGGCAACTGGGTTAGCCATCTGCAGAGATACCAGTGACTGGGTCCGACGGAGGGGCAAAGTGGGGAAGGAGACGTCAACCTTCCCAGACTGCTCTGTTTGCGGGGTGGCTCCTCCTGACTCCACGCTGCACTGGAGTGAGCTGTCTCAGAGGAGTCACCAGGCCCCTGTGATCCAGTTCCCAGAGACCTCTTGAACCCTTCCACCTGAGACAAGTGCCGATTGAGACAGTTGATTCGGACCTTTTGAACTGGGCTAATAGACTGAGGACTTTTCAGGTGGTGCCCTGGGTGTGCGATTGTAGGAAGGTTTGATTCTCCTTTTCCAACTGGGGCCAGAGGTGGGCAGGCGGGGTGACTTAATTGCTGATTTTTCCACACAGCTGAGACTTCAAGCCAGAGTAGAAGTTGCAATAGGATAGAACAGAAACCAGCTGAAAACAAGACAGAACCACTTTGCTCCACCACACCAGACAGGGCCCCAGTTTCTCAGGCCACAACACTGTACGGGCCCTCGATAAAACCCCAGGGGAAAAACCAAAGGGAGTAAACCATGGGGCGGAATCAGCGGAAAAACTCTGGTAACATGAATAACCAGAATAGATCAACCCCCCCAAGAAAAGATACGGCAGATGTGATTGAAGATCCCATTCATAAACAACTGGCTGAGATGTCAGAAGTCGAATTCAGAATTTGGTTTGCAGACAAGATTAATAAAATGGAATTAGGAATTCGTGGAGAAATTCAAAAACTGTCTCAAGAATTTAACGAATTTAAAGACAAAACCACCAAAGACTTAGACACACTGAAACAAGAACTTACAGCCCTCAAAGATATGAAAAATACAGTAGAATCCCTCAGTAACAGAATGGAGCAAGCAGAAGAAAGGATTTCTGACATTGAAGATAAAGTCTTCGAACGCTCCCAATCTCTCAAAGAGGAAGAGAAATGGAGAGCAAAAACGGATCACTCACTCAGAGAGCTCTCAGATAATTCGAAAAAACATAACATAAGGGTTATAGGAATTTCGGAGGCTGATGACGTGGCAGCCAAGGGCACAGAGGCCCTTCTACATGAAATTATGAAAGAAAATTTTCCAGACATGCCTAGAGAATCTGAAATTCAGATAGCAGACAGCTTCAGAACCCCAGCACGATTCAACCCCATAAAGCCATCTCCCAGACATATCATAATTAGCTTCACTAAAGTTAACATGAAAGAGAAGATTCTCAAAGCAGCCCGGCGAAAGAAAACTATAACGTACAAAGGTAAGAATATTAGAATAACTGCAGATCTCTCTGCTGAAACTTTTCAAGCAAGAAGAGGCTGGTCATCAACTTTTAATCTCCTAAAGCAAAAAAACTTTCAACCCAGGATCTTGTATCCAGCTAAACTGAGTTTCATCTATGATGGAGAAATTAAATACTTCAATGACATTCATATGTTGAAAAAATTTGCCATAAGTAAACCAGCTCTTCAGGATGTTCTCAGACCTATCCTC
Source organism: Nycticebus coucang (assembly GCF_027406575.1). Classification (NCBI taxonomy): domain Eukaryota; kingdom Metazoa; phylum Chordata; class Mammalia; order Primates; family Lorisidae; genus Nycticebus; species Nycticebus coucang. The sequence goes on along the minus strand of NC_069780.1, from coordinate 106,757,932 downwards.
CACAATGACCAACCCAATCCTATACCACAAAAGTAAACTCACTCAGAAACTTCGGATCAAACTCCAACTTCCACACTGGCGAAAGGATTAAAAATGTCCACTGGACCTTTGAAAAACTCGATACCCAAAATTCCACCAGACTTATCCTTACTCTCCATCAATGTGAATGGCTTAAACTGTCCTCTAAAGAGGCATAGGTTAGCTGACTGGATACAAAAACTTAAGCCAGATATTTGTTGCATACAAGAGTCACATCTCAACTTAAAAGACAAATACAGACTCAGGGTGAAAGGATGGTCATCCATATTTCAGGCAAATGGTAATCAGAAAAAAGCAGGTGTTGCAATTTTATTTGCAGATACAGTAGGCTTTAAACCATCAAAAGTAAGGAAGGACAAGAATGGTCACTTCATATTTGTTAAGGGTAATACTCAATATGACGAGATCTCAATTATTAATATCTATGCACCCAACCAGAATGCACCTCAATTTATAAGAGAAACTCTAACAGACATGAGTAACTTGATTTCCTCCAGCTCCATAATCGTTGGAGATTTCAACACTCCCTTGGCAGTGTTGGATCGATCCTCCAGAAAGAAGCTGAGCAAAGAAATCTTAGATTTAAACCTAACCATCCAATATTTAGATTTAGCAGACATCTACAGAACATTTCATCCCAACAAAACTGAATACACATACTTCTCATCAGCCCACGGAACTTACTCCAAAATTGATCACATTTTAGGTCACAAGTCTAACCTCAGTAAATTTAAAGGAATAGAAATTATTCCGTGCATCTTCTCGGACCATCATGGAATAAAACTTGAATTGAGTAACAACAGGAATCTGCATACCCATACAAAAACATGGAAGTTAAATAACCTTATGCTGAATGATAGCTGGGTCAGAGATGAGATTAAGAAAGAAATCACCAATTTTTTGGAACAAAATGACAATGAAGACACAAGCTATCAGAACCTCTGGGACACTGCAAATGCAGTTCTAAGAGGGAAATTTATAGCACTGCAAGCCTTCCTTAAGAGAACGGAAAGAGAGGAAGTTAACAACTTAATGGGACATCTCACGCAACTGGAAAAGGAAGAACATTCCAACCCCAAACCCAGTAGAAGAAAAGAAATAACCAAAATTAGAGCAGAATTAAATGAAATTGAAAACAAAAGAATAATACAACAGATCAATAAATCAAAAAGCTGGTTTTTTGAAAAGGTCAATAAAATAGATAAACCTCTGGCCAACCTAATCAGGAAAAAAAGAGTAAAATCTCTAATATCATCAATCAGAAACAACAAAGACAAAATAATCACAGACTCATCAGAAATCCAAAAAATCCTTAATGAATATTACAAGAAACTTTATTCTCAGAAATATGAAAATCTGAAGGAAATAGACCGATACTTGGAAGCACGCCACCTTCCAAGACTTAACCAGAATCAAGTGGAAATGTTGAACAGACCCATATCAAGTTCAGAAATAGCATCAACTATACAAAACCTCCCTAAAAAGAAAAGCCCGGGACCAGATGGTTTCACGTCAGAATTCTACCAAACCTTTAAAGAGGAATTAGTACCTATATTACTCAACCTGTTCCAAAATGTAGAAAAAGAAGGAAGACTACCCAACACGTTCTATGAAGCAAATATCACCCTGATCCCCAAACCAGGAAAAGACCCAACAAGAAAAGAAAATTATAGACCAATATCACTAATGAATATAGATGCAAAAATATTCAACAAGATCCTAACAAACAGAATCCAGCAACACATCAAACAAATTATACATCATGACCAAGTTGGTTTTATCCCAGGGTCTCAAGGCTGGTTCAATATACGTAAATCTATAAATGTAATTCAGCACATAAACAAATTAAAAAACAAAGACCATATGATTCTCTCAATTGATGCAGAAAAAGCTTTTGATAATATCCAGCATCCCTTCATGATCAGAACACTCAAGAAAATTGGTCTAGAAGGGACTTTTCTTAAACTGATAGAGGCTATCTACAGCAAACCCACAGCCAATATCATATTGAATGGAGTTAAATTGGAATCATTTCCACTCAGATCAGGAACCAGACAAGGCTGCCCATTGTCTCCATTGCTTTTCAACATTGTAATGGAAGTTTTAGCCACCGCAATTAGGGAAGAAAAGGCGATCAAGGGTATCCATATAGGGTCAGAAGAGATCAAACTCTCGCTCTTCGCAGATGATATGATTGTGTATCTGGAAAACACTAGGGACTCTACTACAAAACTCCTAGAAGTGATCAAGGAATACAGCAGCGTCTCAGGTTACAAAATCAACATTCATAAATCGGTAGCCTTTATATACACCAAAAACAGTCAAATTGAAAAAGCAGTTAAGGACTCTATCCCATTCACAGTAGTGCCAAAGAAGATGAAATATTTGGGAATTTACCTAACAAAAGACGTGAAAGATCTCTATAAAGAGAACTATGAAACTCTAAGAAAAGAAATAGCTGAAAATGTTAACAAATGGAAAAACATACCATGCTCATGGCTAGGAAGAATCAACATTATCAAAATGTCCATACTACCCAAAGCAATATATACTTTCAACGCACTCCCTATTAAAGCTCCACTGTCATATTTTAAAGATCTTGAAAAAACATTACTTCGTTTTATATGGAATCAGAAAAAACCTCGAATAGCCAAGACATTACTCAGAAATAAAAACAAAACAGGAGGAATCACACTACCAGACCTCAGACTTTACTACAAATCGATAGTGATCAAAACAGCATGGTATTGGCACAAAAACAGAGAAGTAGATATCTGGAATAGAATAGAGAACCAAGAGATGAATCCAGCTACTTACCGCTATTTGATTTTTGACAAGCCAATTAAAAACATTCAGTGGGGAAAAGATTCCCTATTTAACAAATGGTGCTGGGTGAACTGGCTGGCAACCTGCAGAAGACTGAAATTAGACCCACACCTTTCACCATTAACTAAGATAGACTCTCATTGGATTAAAGATTTAAACTTAAGACATGAAACTATAAAAATACTAGAGGAGAATGCAGGGAAAACCCTTGAAGAAATTGGTCTGGGTGAGTATTTCATGAGGAGAACCCCCCGGGCAATTGAAGCAGCTTCAAAAATACACTACTGGGACTTGATCAAACTAAAAAGCTTCTGCACAGCTAAGAACACAGTAAGCAGAGCAAGCAGACAGCCCTCAGAATGGGAGAAGATATTTGCAGGGTATAACTCTGACAAAGGTTTAATAACCAGAATCCACAGAGAACTCAAACGCATCAGCAAGAAAAAAACAAGGGATCCCATCGCAGGCTGGGCAAGGGATTTAAAGAGAAACTTCTCTGAAGAAGACAGGCGCACGGCCTTCAGACATATGAAAAAATGCTCATCATCTTTAATCATCAGAGAAATGCAAATCAAAACTACTTTGAGATATCATCTAACTCCAATGAGACTAGCCTATATCACAAAATCTCAAGACCAGAGATGTTGGCGTGGATGCGGAGAAAAGGGAACACTTCTGCACTGCTGGTGGGAATGCAAATTAATACATTCCTTTTGGAGGGATATATGGAGAACACTCAGAGATCTAAAAATAGATCTGCCATTCAATCCTGTAATTCCTCTGCTGGGCATATACCCAGAAGACCAAAAATCACAACATAACAAAGATATTTGTACCAGAATGTTTATTGCAGCCCAATTCATAATTGCTAAGTCATGGAAAAAGCCGAAGTGCCCATCGATCCACGAATGGATTAATAAATTGTGGTATATGTATACCATGGAATACTATGCAGCCTTAAAGAAAGATGGAGACTTTACCTCTTTCATGTTTACATGGATGGAGCTGGAACATATTCTTCTTAGTAAAGTATCCCAAGAATGGAAGAAAAAATATCCAATGTACACAGCCCTACTATGAAACTAATTTGGGACTCTCACATGAAAGCTATAACCCAGCTACAACTTAACAATAGGGGGAAGTGGGAAAGGGGGGGGTGGGTAGAGGGAGGGGAATCGGTGGGATCACACCTGTGGTGCATATTACAGGGGTATTTGCGAAACTTGTTAAATGTAGAATATAAATGTTTTGGCACAGTAACTGAGATAACGCCGGAAAGGCTATGTTAACCACTGGGATAAAAATGTGTCAAATGGTTTATGAAGTGAGTGTATGATGCCCCATAATCATATCATTGTATACACTTATGATTTAATAAAAAAATTAAAAAAAAAAAAAAAAAAAAAAAGAAAATTTATGAAACAAGGAGTTGGTTTTTTGAAAAATGATATAAAATAGATAAAACATTGGCCAGACTAAGGAGAAATAGAAAAGTAAAATCTCTAGTAACCTTAATCAGAAATGAGGAAGGGGAAATAACATCTGATCCCACAGAGATTCAAGAGATCATCTCTGAATACTACGAGAAACTCTATGCCCAGAAATTTGACAATGTGAAGGAAATGGATCAATATTTGGAATCACACCCTCTCCCTAGACTTAGCCAGGAAGAAATAGAGCTCCTGAACAGACCAATTTCAAGCACTGAGATCAAAGAAACAATAAAAGTTCTTCCAACCAAAAAATGCCCTGGTCTTGATGGCTTCACTCCAGAATTCTATCAAACCTTCAAGGAAGAGCTTATTCCTGTACTGCAGAAATTATTCCAAAAAATTGACGAGGAAGGAATCTTCCCCAACATATTTTATGAAGCAAACATCACCCTGATACCAAAACCAGGAAAAGACCCAACCAAAAAGGAGCATTTCAGACCAATCTCACTCATGAAGATAGATGCAAAAATTCTCAACAAAATCCTAGCCAACAGATTACAGCTCATCATCAAAAAAGTCATACATCATGATCAAGTAGGCTTCATCCCAGGGATGCAAGGCTGGTTTAACATACATAAACATTATCCACCATATTAAAAGAGGCAAAAATAAAGATCACATGCTCCTCTCAATAGATGCAGAAAAAGCATTTGATAAAATCCAGCATCCTTTTCTAATTAGAACACTGAAGAGTATAGGCATAGGTGGCACATTTCTTAAACTGATTGAAGCTATCTATGACAAACCCACAGCTAATATTTTACTGAATGGAGTAAAACCGATAGCTTGTCCTCTTTACTGGAACCTGACAAGGTTTTCCTCTGCCACCTTTACTATTCAACATAGTGCTGGAGGTTCTAGCTAATACAATTAGGCAAGACATGGAAATAAAGGGCATCCAAATGGGAGCAGAGGAGGTCAAAGTCTTCCTCTTTGCTGATGACATGATGTTATACTTAAGGAATCCCAAAGACTCAACCAGAAGACTCCTAGAAGTCATCAAAATACAGTAATATTTCAGGATATAAAATCTATGTCCACAAGTCAGTAGCCTTTGTATACACCAATAATAGTGAATATGAGAAGCTAATGAAGGACATGAATCCCTTCACCATAGTTTCAAAAAAAAGAAAATTATGAAATCCTCATAAAGGAAGTAGCAGAGGACATTAACAAATGGAAGAACACACCATGCTCATGGATGGGAAGAGTCAACATTGTTAAAATGTCTATACTTCCCAAAGCAATCTACCTATTCAATGCCATTCCTATCAAAATACCAACATCGTACTTTCAAGATTTGGAATAAATGATTCTGCATTTTGTGTGGAACCAGAAAAAACCCCGTATAACTAAGGAAGTTCTTTGTAATAAAAATAAAGCTGGGGGCATCAGCATACCAGATTTTAGTCTCTACTACAAAGCCATAGTGGTCATGACAACATGCTACTGGCACAAAAAATAGAGACCGAGACACTTGGAATCGCATACAAAACCAAGAAATGAAACTAACATCTTACAACCACCTAAACTTTGATAAACCAAACAAGAACATACCTTGGTGGAAAGACACCCTATTCAATAAATGGTGTTGGGAGAACTGGATATCCACATGTAAAAGACTGAAACTGGACCCACATCTTTCCCCACTCACAAAAATCAATTCAAGATGGATAAAGGACTTAAATTTAAGGCATGAAACAATAAAAATCCTCAAAGAAAGCATAGGAAAGACACTGAAAGGTATTGGCCTGGGGAAAGACTTCATGAAGAAGGCTGCCATGGCAATTGCAACAACAAAAATAAACAAATGAGACTTCATTAAACTGAAAAGTTTCTGTACAGCTAAGGAGACAACAACCAAAGCAAAGAGACAACCTACACAATGGGAAAAGATATTTGCATATTTTGAATCAGACAAAAGCTTGATAACTAGGATCTATAGAGAACTCAAATTAAACCTCATGAAAAAAGCCATGCATCCCATATATCAATGGGGAAGACAGGAATAGAACCTTCTGTAAAGAAGACAGACGAAAGGCCAACAAACATATGAAAAAATGTTAATCATCCCTATATATATTAGATAAATGCAAATCAAAACACCCTGAGATACCATCTAACCCCAGTGAGAATGGCCCACAAAATCTCAAAACTGCAGATGCTGCTGTGGATGTGGAGAGAAGGAAACACTTTTACACTGCTGGTCGGACTGCAAACTAGGACAACATTTCTGGAAGGAAGTATGGAGAAAGCTCAAAGCACTCAAGCTAGACCTCCCATTTGATCCGACAATCCCATTACTTTTCCCAGAAAAAAAAATCCTTTTATCATAAGAACACTTGTACTAGACTGTTTATTGCAGCTCAATTTACAATCACCAAAATGCAGAAACAGCCTAAATGCCCACTTACCCAGGAATGCATTAACAAGCTATGGTATATGTATACCATGGAATACTCTTCAGCTATTAAAAAAAATGGAGACTTTACATCCTTTGTATTAACCTGCATGGAAGTGGAAGACATTATTCTTAGTAAAGCATCACAAGAATGGAGAAGCATGAATCCTATGTACTCAATTTTGATATGAAGACAATTAATGACAATTAAGTTCATTGGGGGGTGGGAGGAAAAGCAGAGAGAGGGAAAGGGGGAGTAGGGTGGGGCATTGGTGTGCGCCACACCTTCTGGGGGCAAGACATGTTTGCAAGAGGGACTTTACCTAACAAATGCAATCAGTGTAACCTGGCTTATTGTACCCTCAATGAATCTCCAACAATTAAAAAAAAACAAAAAAGAATTGCAACACCTTATTTTTTCTGATTAACATTTACCTGTAATATGAACGACCATCCTTTCCCTCTGAGTCTATATTTATCTTCTAAGGTGAGATGTGACTCTTGTATGCAGCTAATATCTGGACTGAGTTTTTGTATCTAGTCAGCTAACATGTGCCTCTTTAGTCTACAATTTAAGATATTCATATTAATGGAGAATATTGATAAGTTTGGTAGCATTTTGGGTATTGAGTTTTTTGAGCGTCCAGTGGACATTTTTAATCCTTTCACCACAGTGGAAGTTGGAGTTTGATCAAAAGTTTCTGAATGAATTTACTTTTGAAGTAGGGGATTGGGCTGGTCATTATGGAGGCTAGGTCTGAGAATATTCTGGAGAACTGGTTTGATTATTGCAAATTTCTTCAAGATATGAATGTCATTAAAGTATTTAATTTCTCCATCATAAATGAAACTCAGTTTAGCTGGATACAGGATTGGGATTGAAAGTTATTTTTCTTTAGGAGGTTAAAAGTCGATGAGCACCCTCTTCTGGCTTTAAAAGTTTGAGCAGAGAGACCTCCAGTCATTCTCATATTCTTCCCTTTGTAGGTAATAGATTTCTTACGTCTGGCTGCTTTCAGAATTTTCTCCTTCGTATTAACTTTAGTGAAGTTAATTATGATATGCCTTGGGGATGTCTTATTCGGATTGCGTCATGCTGGGGTTCTGATACTGTCTGCTATCTGGATTTCAGAGTCTCTTGGCATGTGTGGAAAATTCTCCTTCATAATTTCATGGAGAAGGGCCTCTGTTCCTCGCGAGGTCACTCTGTCACTTTCAGGGATTCCAATGAGGTGAATATTAGCCTTCTTCGAATTATCCCAGAGCTCTCTGAGAGAATGTTCTGTTTTTGCTGCCCATTTCTTTTCCTCTTTGAGAGTTTGGGAGTGTTCAAAGGCTTTGTCTTCAATGTCAGAAAAGCTTTCTTCTGCTTGATCCACTGTGTTGCTGAGGGATTCTACTGTATTTTTCAGACCTTTGAGGGCTGCAAATTCTTACTTCAGTGCATCAAAAAATCTTTGGTGGTTTTGTCTTTAAATTCGTTATATTCTTGAGACAACTTTTGAATTTCTCCTCGAATTTCTAATTCTGACTTTTGAATTGCTCCTTGAATTTCTAATTCCAAATTTTCCTCCATTCTATTAATCTTGTTTGCAATCTAAATTCTGAATTCGATTTCTGACATGTTGGCCAGGTGTTTATGAATGGGATCTTCAGTTACATCTGCTATATCTTTCTTTGGGGGGGGGTTTGATCTATTCTGGTTATTCATGTTACCAGAGTTTTTCCGCTGATTCCACCCCATGTTTGTTTTACACTGATTTTTCCCCTGGAGCTTTGTTGAGGACCCATACAGTGCTATGGCCTAAGAAACTGGTGACCTGTTTGGTGTGATGGGGCTAAGTGGTTCTGTCTTGTTTTTAGCTGGTCTGTGTTTGACCCTAGTGAAACACCTATTCTGGGTTGAAGTCTCAGCTGAGGAGAAATACCATATTAAGTCACCCCGCCCTTCATAGACAACAATTGGAAAAGGAAAATCAAACCTTCCTACAACCGCACACCCAGGGCACCACTTGAATATTCCTCGGGCAATTGGCTCAGTTCAAAAGGTCCAAATCAATTGTCTCAGTCAGCACCTGTCTCAGGTGGGAGAGTTTAAAAGGTTTCTGGCAACAGGATAACAGGGGTCTGGTGACAACTCAGGTATGGCTTGCTCCGGTGCTCCGTGGAGTCAGGAGGACCCACCCAGCAAATAGATTAGTCTGGGAAGGTTGATGCCTCCTTCCCCACCTTGCACCTCTGTCACACCCAGTCACTGATAGCCCTGCAGGGCTGTGACCCAGTTGCCAGTAGTGAATAGATACTCCAGGGGTTTGAACCTGCCCGAATTGCAAGGAAATCTATTTCTGCTCAGCCAGGCTGCTGTGCTCTGCCTCTATCCAGCAGGGGGAGGTGAGGCCTGACAGCCTCGGACACTTGATGGAGGCTGGGGGGGTGTTCACTCAGGTCCAGCCCCACCCTTGATTGATTTTACTGACAGAACAGAACAGAACAACTTTGCAGGAATTAGTTTCTGCTAAATTCCCCTGCAGAAGAGAAGCTGTTTTCAGTTCCCAGATCCTGTGCCTCAGGCCCTGTCTTTGCTCCTGCAGGTTTGTATTCTGTTAGCTGTCAGTTGTAGCCTCCTGCCTTCCTTTGTGTATAGGCTGATGATCCCCTGAGGGCCGGGTGCATCTTAGGCTCAGTAAAGTGGTTCTCTGGGTCAGCCGTGCCCTGGTAACTTCCTGGCTGTGCATGTGTTTCTAGTGCCCACACTCCACCCAGCCCGGTACCACCTCAGGTAAACACTTTACTCATGGTGCCTGCGTTTCCATCCCTGATCTGTTCCGAGGTGGTTGCTACCTGAGAAAATGCCTGGGCTCCTCTGGTTGCCCAGGGAGACAGGGGCTGTGGCTTCTGAATATCTGGGAGTGAGCCCTATTCCCAAAAAATGGCTGCTGCTCTGTGCCTAGGGGCACCGCCACTCCGGTGTGGTTCCCTCTCAGCTGAGGAGGTCTTCTCCTCACTCCTGTGCCATAGAATCAGCACTAACAAGCTGCAGTCTAGGCTCTGTCTACCCTCCTTGAGAAATCACCCAAGAATCTGGACTCCTGAGGGCAGGTCATCAGACCTCAGAGTTAGAGTGGAGGGGAGAGCTGGGAGCTCAGAATTGCAGGTAGAGAATATGTACAGTTTTATACAGTTTTATGCCTGGCACGAGAACGCCGTGGCACCCTAGCAGGGGAGGTAGTCCAGTTTTTAGAGGGTGTAGTTGGAGGACCTTTGAACTCTGCTCATTTGTTTGTGGGGCAGTCTGATCTGTTCTCATGGGGTAGGAGACTCCTGTCCACTAGGAGATGGATTTTGTACCTTTTGTTTGTATCCTTGGGGTCAGAGCTCACTTCAGCGGGGTTGATGTGCATTCTTCAACCTTCTCTCTTGGTGCAGCTGTAATCCACCAGGTTATTTGCTAAATTTATGTCATTTAGCTCTCCTTCTGGATGGAAACCTCTGTGGAAAGCTGGGTTCTGTCAGCCATCTTGTCTCTGCCCTGGCTGTTTTGGTTTTCTTGGACTTGGGCACTTGATTGAACTTGGGAGATCTTGGGCCTGTGTGCAGACTACTTTGGGCTTTGTCTGGGGCCCTGGTCTGAGTTGTTGAGCCAGAAAGGAAGTAATATCATTCAGCTGGGGGCTGCCCACACAGTTGCTGTGGGAGAGCTGCCCCTGTGTATTCAACACGAAGATCCACCGGGAGACCTTGGGCGAGCAATCTAGTGACTGAAGTGCCCTAAGACAGGGACTGAGACACTGGGGAAGTGCAGAGATCCAAGTGTGGCAGATTAACAGCCTTGGCCCTGAGGGGCATAGTGGGAGACTGGACTTAGTGCACTGGATAAGCAGACAGCCACACCAGGAGAGATCCCAGGGATAAGTGCTTTCCTTGGAAAGCTTCTGCTTGGCCAAGGTTCATAGTTTGGAGTGTCTTTTAAGTTGGCTGAGGAGACATTTGGGCTCCCAAGCCTCTGGGGTCTCCAGTCAGATCAGCAGAGGCCTCCAGTCTCCATCTCGTACAGCTGCATTAACATTGTGATTAACATCTCATACCTCAGAAGATCACCTGTTGACCGGACAATATTCAGCAAGGTTTATATACTGTTGGATCCTTTTTTTTTTTAATTTCAACATTTTTCCTTTGCCCTTTTCTTTCTTTTTTCCCCTCCCCCCATATTCTAGGTTAAATACAATTTTCCATTTTTGCCTTCTTTAACAATTAGAATTTCATTTTTGCCAGTGTTTCTGCCCCTATTATTTGTTCCCCCCCCCCAATGTTATCCTATAAGGGTTTTTGCTTATTTGTTTCAGTTTGATTTATGGTATTTTTGGCTTTCTTCTCTACCTGGTAATGGTGGGGTACTGTCTGATCTAGCTGGCAAAGAGCTGTTGACCTCATGGGAATCACCCAACTCAGCACCCCCAGAGGTTGAGGGTCTTCAAGGTTGGGTCACAGTGCCCTACTATACACCTATATTACTCCTGTTTCTTTCTTTTGGTGCCTTTCTTCTTTTTCTCAATATTTCCTTTTACTTATCCTCTCTTCTTTCTCTTTTTTCTTTTCTTTTTAAAATTTTTTTCCCTTCTTGCTCTTCAATGTTCTCATCTTTCTGGTCCTGTACCAAAAGAACTTATTAAAACTTTAGGCCAGCAGCACAGTAACTTAAAGAGAAAGAAGTGAAAGGATAATTAAGGTAAGGAAACAGACACAATAAAGCACTCATGAAGAATGCTACTACACTTATCAATTATCTCAGCAGAATAATCTTGGTCACATGAAATACCAGTCCAGAATAACCCCTTCTAGTGATAGTGAGGTAGCTACAGCAGAGGATTCCTCCTATAAAAAAATGTTAGAAATGACAGAAGGGGAACTTAAAATACAGGTGATGCAAACAATGGAGGAAATTGCTGAGAAAGTAGAAAACAATCATAAAACAATGAAGGAAATTGCTGAGAAAGTGGAAAATAACCAAAAGGAAATCCAAAAACAGAATCAAATAAGAGATGAATGATATGAAGAATATAAAAAGGATATAGCAGAGCTGAAGGAACTAAAGCAGTCAATTAGGGAACTTAAGGATGCAATAAAAAGTATTAACAACAGATTAGATCATGTAGAAAAAGAATCTCAGAGGTAGAGGACAAAGCTCTTGATGTAACTCAGATAGTTAAAGAGGCAGAAAAGAAGAAAGAGAAAGCAGAACATTCACTGACAGAATTATGGGACTTTATGAAGCATTCAAACATACCCTGTTTCCCTGAAAATCAGACATCCTTCGAAAATCAGATCTATTTACAGGAAAGATAAGACGTCCCCTGAAAATAAGACCTAGCACATCTTTGGGAGCACACCTTAAAATAAGACATTGTCTTACTTTCATTTTTTTTTCAACTTTAAAACTTCTTTTTATTTGCAAAGTTTGTACTTGAATTCTTCACGAGCAGCTCAAATCAATGTATTTGTTGCCCGTAGGGCCACTTTTTTTAATTTTATTAAATCATAGCTGTGAACATTGATATGATCATGGGGCATCATACACTCGCTTCATAGGCCATTTGACACATTTTAATCACAATGGTTCACATAGCCTTCCTGGCATTATCTCAGTTACTGTGCCAAGACATTTAAATTCTACATTTACCAAGTTTTGCAAATACCCCTGTAAGATGCACCGCAGGTATAATCCCACAAATCCCCCTCCCTTTACCCACCTACTCCCTCCCTCCCCTCCCTTTCCCACTTCCCCCTATTGTTAGGTTGTAACTGGGTTATAGTTTTCAGGTGAAAGCCCCAAATTAGTTTCATAGTAGGGCTGAGTAAACTGGGTACTTTTTCTTCCATTCTTGAGATACTTTACTAAGAAGATGTTCCAGCTCCATCCATGTAAACATGGAAGAGGTAAAGTCTCCATCTTTCTTTAAGGCTGCATAATATTCCATGGTGTACATATACCACAATTTATTAATCCATTCATAAATCGATGGGCACTTGGGCTTTTTCCATGACTTAGCAATTATGAATTGGGCTTCAATAAACATTCTGGTACAAATATCTTTGTTATGTTGTGATTTTTGGTCTTCTGGGTATATGCCCAGCAGAGGAATTACAGGAGTGAATGGCAGATCTATTTTTAGATCTCTGAGTGTTCTTCATATATCTTTCCAAAATGAATGTAGCATCAATTAATTTGCATTCTCTGAGTGTTCTTCATATATCTTTCCAAAAGGAATGTAGCATCAATTAATTTGCATTCCCACCAGCAGTGTAGAAGTGTTCCCTTTTCTCCACATGCACGCCAACATCTCTGGTCTTGAGATTTTGTGATATAGGCTAGTCTCACTGGAGTTAGATGATATCTCAAGGTAGTTTTGATTTGCATTTCTCTGATGATTAAAGATGATGAGCATTTTTTCATATGTCTGAAGGCCGTGCACCTGTCCTCTTCAGAGAAGTTTCTCTTCAAATCCCTTGCCCAGCCTGCGATGGGATCCCTTGATTTTTTTCTTGCTGATGCATTTGAGTTCTCTGTGGATTCTGGTTATTAAACCTTTGTCAGAGACATAACCTGCAAATATCTTCTCCCATTCTGAGGGCTGTTTGCTTGCTTCACTGACTTTTTTCTTGGCTGTGCAGAAGCTTTTCAGTTTGATCAAGTCCCAGTAGTGTATTTTTGAAGCTGCTTCAATTGCCCGGGGGGTCCTCCTCATAAAATACTCGCCCAGACCGATTTCTTCAAGGGTTTTCCCTGCACTCTCCTCTAGTATTTTTATAGTTTCATGTCTTAAGTTTAAATCTTTAATCCAGTGAGAGTCTATCTTAGTTAATGGTGAAAGGTGTGGGTCCAGTTTCAGTCTTCTGCAGGTTGCCAGCCAGTTCACCCAGCACCATTTGTTAAATAGGGAATCTTTTCCCCACTGAATGTTTTTAATTGGCTTGTCAAAGATCAAATAGCAGTAGGTAGCTGGATTCATCTCTTGGTTCTCTATTCTGTTCCAGATATCTACTTCTCTGTTTTTATGCCAATACCATGCTGTTTTGATCACTATCAATTTGTAGTAAAGTCTGAGGTCTGGTAGCGTGATTCCTCCTGCTTTGTTTTTATTTCTGAGTAATGTCTTGGCTATCCGAGGTATTTTCTGATTCCATATAAAACGAAGTATTGTTTTTTCAAGATCTTTAAAGTATGACAGCAGAGCTTTAATAGGGAGTGCGTTGAAATTATATATTGCTTTGGGTAGTATGGACATTTTAATAATGTTGATTCTTCCCAGCCATGAGCATGGTATGGCTTTCCATTTGTTAACATTTTCAGCTATTTCTTTTCTTAGAGTTTCATAGTTTTCTTTATAGAGATCTTTCACATCTTTTGTTAGGTAAATTCCCAAATATTTCATCTTCTTTGGCACTACTGTGAATGGAATAGAGTCCTTAACTGCTTTTTCAACTTGACTATTGTTGGTGTATATAAAGGCTACCGATTTATGGATGTTGATTTTGTAACCTGAGATGCTGCTGTATTCCTTGATCACTTCTAAGAGTTTTGTAGTAGAGTCCCTAGTGTTTTCCAGATACACAATCATATCATCTTCGAAGAGCGAATGTTTGATCTCTTCTGACCCTATATGGATACCCTTGATCGCCTTTTTCCCCTAATTGCGGTGGCTAATAGTTCCATTACAATGTTAAAAAGCAATGGAGACAATGGGCAGCCTTGTCTGGTTCCTGATCTGATTGGAAATGAGTTCAATATAACTCCATTCAATGCAATATTGGCTGTGGGTTTGCTGTAGATGGCCTCTATCAGTTTAGGAAAAGGCCCTTCTAGACCAATTTTTCATGAAGGGATGCTGGATATTATCAAAAGCTTTTTCTGCATCAATTGAGAAAATCCTACGGTCTTTGTTGTTTATGTGCTGGATTACATTGATAGATTTACGTATATTGAACCAGCCTTGAGACCCTGGGATAAAACCGACTTGGTCATGATGTATAATTTGTTTGATGTGTTGCTGGATTCTGTTTGTTAGGATCTTGTCGAATATTTTTGCATCTATATTCCTTAGTGATATTGGTCTATAATTTTCTTTTCTTGTTGAGTCGTTTCCTGGTTTGGGGATCAGGGTGATGTTTGCTTCATAGAACGTGTTGGGTAGTCTTCCTTCTTTTTCTACCTTTTGGAACAGGTTGAGTAATATAGGTACTAATTCCTCTTTAAAGGTTTGGTAGAATTCTGATGTGAAACTATCTGGTCCCGGGCTTTTCTTTTTTTTTTTTTTTTCATAGCTCAATAAATACTTTTATTAAGTGAATTATTTTAACGTTTTCTAACTGTGCAATATTATTGAAGAAATATTCTTCTCTGACTTTAAGTACCTAATACTTTTGGAACATCAAAAATAAAACCAATTCTTGGCTCAGCGCCTGTGGCTCAAGCAGCTAAGGCACCAGACACATACACCTGAGCTGGCGGGTTCAAATCCAGCCCGGGCCCACCAAACAATGATGGCTGCAACAACAACAACAACAACAACAATAAATAGCCTGGCGTTGTGGTGGGTGCCTGTAATCCCAACTACTTGGGAGGCAAAGGCAGGAGAATCTCTTGAGCCCAGGAGTTGGAAGTTGCTGTGAGCTGTGATGCCACAGCACTCCACCCAGGGCGACAGCTTGAGGTTGTCTCAAAAAAAAAAAAAAAAACAAAAAACAAACCAATTCTTGTAAGACAAAAAGGGGAAATGGAAGTTTTTATTAGTGAGACGAGTCAATTTATTGTACTTCCAGCAAGGCCTTTTCCCCCCATTTATAACACAATACAACAAAATAACTTAGTTTTTACTATTCTCAAAAGGGAAAGATTTCTTTAGGAATTTAGGAAAGCAAATATTTAGAAAGAATAACTATATGAAGTTATTTTTTCAATTTTAATATAGTAACAGTCTTGTCTACAAGGTACATTACCCAGCATTTTTCTTTGTTAGGAATCTATCAAGTACTAGCCAACAAAGAATCTACATTTAGAAACTGAGGCAAGAAAAGCTGAAATAGGAAACAAGCAATCCAAACTACAAATCATGTTTCACATTTACAAGGCAATTTACATAATTAGGTATCAATTATTAACATTATGTTGATTAAAATCCTAGGAAAGACTCAGTTTATCTGACTGTGTCTCAAGCTCAAACTGCAATCCTCTAGCTATACAGGTAAATATTACAGTGGAACAGGACCTGTTTGACTAAGAAAAAAAAATCATTTCCATATTGTACATTTTCATTCTTTCAAAACAAAGATTAAGTCAGGGCCATCTTGGTTCTGAATCTCTCCATTTTTGTTGGGAGAAGACTAACCATCTCTTTACTAAGTTCTAGTTCAACTTCTATTTCCTGGGCAGCTTCAGGGTGCTTTTCACAGTAATCGACAATAAATTTGTAATGTTCCAATGAGGTTGCCAAATTTTCTAATTCTTTCTTGGGATCTGCAGTAATTATTTTGCCATAGAGACGGGCAACTCGAAACTTAGCTAACATGGCAGGACGGAGAACATCCTCCCCTATATGCTCAGGAAACACTTTATTTGGATCTCTCAGGGAGTCTAAGAAAAGCTGGTAGTATTTCAATGCTGACTTATTAAGATTATTTATTTTTTTAATGATGTGTGAATCGGGATCCCTTAGCTTGTCAGCAATGGCAACCTTCAAATCCATCATATCATAGTATGCGTGTGCAATTTCAAACTGAATCTGTCTATTGACCAACAGGTAATACTGCGGATTCAGGTCTACAATTAGGGGCTCTAGCATGGCTATTCTGCGTTTATGCATCTTGCACCGTCTCTCCATGTCAGTTTCAAAGAATGCAAGCACCTTAAATAGAGCACTGTGGTCTTGGACAACTTCAATATGGTCAGTGACATAACCATCAATCTGAAAGAACTCTTTTGCCTCAAAGACATAATGCTGACCCAACAAGAAAAGTTCTCTGGCTTCTTCAAAATCTAAAGGTCTCAAATAGCTCACTTTCTCTTCTATTGCAGAGATGGCATCACACAGTTCACCAGTTCCAAACTGCACAGCTTTTTTCCTAATGTTTTCTTCCTCATCTAGTTCTTTTTTCCTTAAAGCTCTAAGTTCAGACTGTTTATCAAGATCAAGCTCTCCTATGTTGTCCTGCATAGCGAGTTGGGCATTCTGCATAAGAGTCAAACAGTATTTGATCCAACATCTTGCTATTTCCCCTTTCCTTTGATGATAAAGTTCTGGTATATCTCCTTCAGCTTCAGGAGTGTCTTCTGTAGCTGACACCTTTCCTGTTTGACCAAAAATGACATTAGCAGCTGATAAACAGTGCCTGGCCTCCATAAAGCATAGCTTATTGATGTAAAATTGTGATAAGGTGGCAGCATTAATAGCCCACTCTAAAGGATGGTAGGCACTGTGCTCAAGCTGGCGTTTTAGTGTACTGTGGCAATAATGGGCAGCCTTTTCAAACATTTCCATATGCTGGTAGACTTGAGCCAGATAATATAGGTTATGAGTGTAAACCTTCTCAAATCTTTTTGATCTCTCTTGCTCAGTAAGTTTTTCTTCTTCAGGAAGAAAATGCTCTGTAGGATCAAGAGGAGGACTTCCAATCTCTTTCATATACCTATTATATAGTGCTTCTGATGATTCTAAGTAAGCTTGTGCAGTTTCAATTTCTTCTCTTTCAGACCACAAGATACCTAGATTATTCTGCGCCTGGATGTAGAGGGAGACGCAGTCGTGCGAGAGCCGGTACCTGCGCAGCAGCTTCAGGCATTTCACCAGATGCTCCTCCCCCGCTGACAGCTCCTCAGTGTCGATGTGGTTCACCCCGAGGTTGAACTCAATAACCGCCAGCCTCACCGCCCGCCGGGCGATGGGCCCCTCGGCCTCCACCACTTCCGCTGGCAGAGCCAGGGTGTGGTCTTCTGCACCCAAGCCGTCGTCGGCCTCAGGCCGCTCATCCTCATCCTCAGGCGCGGGGCCGAGCAGCGCCTTTACCTCTTCCAGCAGCGCTCGGCGCTGTATTTGGACTTGTACGGTTCCTTCTCTGGGTTTTTATGCAACTCTACCCGTGAGAGCGCCAGCGCCGCCTCGAATTTCTCACAGACTTCTGCCCACAGAGCGTTAGCCATAGCTGCCTCTACTACCTAGGTTTTCCCCCCGGGCTTTTCTTTTTAGGGAGGTTTTGTATAGTTGATGCTATTTCCAAACTTGATATGGGCCTGTTCAGTATTTCCACTTGATTCTGGCTGAGATTTGGAAGGTGACGTGCTTCCAAGTATCGGTCAATTTCCTTCAGATTTTCATATTTCTGAGAATAAAGTTTCTTGTAATATTCATTAAGGATTTTTTGGATTTCTGATGAGTCTGTGGTTATTTCGTCTTTGTTGTTTCTGATTGATGATGTTAGAGATTTTACTCTTCTTTTTTTTCTGGTTAGGTTGGCCAGAGGTTTATCTATTTTATTGACCTGTTCAAAAAACCAGGTTTTTGATTTATTGATCTGTTGTATTATTCTTTTGTTTTCAATTTCATTTAATTCTGCTCTAATTTTGGTTATTTCTTTTCTTCTACTGGGTTTGGGGTTGGAATGTTCTTCTCCTTCCAGTTGCTTGAGATGTCCCATTAAGTTGTTAACTTCCTCTCTTTCCGTTCTCTTGAGGAAGGCTTGCAGTGCTATAAATTTCTCTCCTAGAACTGCCTTTGAGGTGTCCCAGAGGTTCTGATAGTTGGTGTCTTCATTGTCATTTTGTTCCAAAAAATTGGCGATTTCTTTCTTAATCTTATGTCTGACCCAGCTATCATTCAGCATAAGGTTATTTAACTTCCATGTTTTTGTATGAGTATGCAGATTCCTGTTGTTACTCAGTTCACGTTTTATTCCATGATGGTCCGAGAAGATGCAAGGAATAATTTATATTCCTTTAAATTTACTGAGGTTATACTTGTGACCTAAAATGTGGTCAATTTTGGAGTAAGTTCCATGGGCTGATGTGAAGTATGTGTATTCAGTTTTCTTGAGATGAAATGTTTTGTAGATGTCTGCTAAATCTAAATATTGGATGGTTAGGTTTAAATCTAAGATTTCTTTGCTCAGGTTCTTGTTGGAGGATCGATCCAACACTGCCAAAGGAGTGTTGAAATCTCCGACTATTATGGAGCTGGAGGAAATCAAGTTGGTCATGTATGTTAGAGTTTCTCTTATAAATTGAGGTGCATTCTGGTTGGGTGCATAGATATTAATAATTGAGATCTCATCATATTGAGTATTACCCTTAACAAATATGAAGTGACCATTCTTGTCCTTCCTTACTTTTGTTGGTTTAAAGCCTACCATATCTGCAAATAAAATCGCAACACCTGCTTTTTTCTGGTTACCATTTGCTTGAAATATGGATGACCATCATTTCACCCTGAGTCTATATTTGTCTTTTAAGTTAAGATGTGACTCTTTTATGCAACAAATATCTGGCTTGAGTTTTTGTATCCAGTCAGCTAACCTATGCCCTTTAGAGGACAGTTTAAGCCATTCACATTAATGGAGAGTATTGATAAGTCTGGTGGAATTTTGGTTATTGAGTTTTTCAAATGTCCAGTGTACATTTTTAATTCTTTCACCAGTTTGGAAGTTGGAGTTTGATACGAAGTTTCTGAGTGAGTTTACTTTTGTGGTGTAGGATTGGGTTGGTCATTGTGGAGGATAGGTCTGGGAATATCCTGAAGAGCTGGTTTACTTATGCAAATTTTTTCAACATATGATTGTTATTGAAGTATTTAGTTTCTGCATCATAAATGAAATTCAGTTTAGCTGGATACAAGATCCAGGGTTGAAAGTTATTTTGCTTTAGGAGATTAAAAGTTGATGACCACCCTCTTCTGGCTTGAAAAGTTTCAGCAGAGACATCTGCAGTTATTCTAATATTCTTCCCTTTGTATGTAATGGTTTTCATTTGCTGGGCTGCTTTGAGAATCTTCTCCTTCATATTAACTTTAGTGAAGCTAATTATGATATGCCTGGGGGATGACTTATAGGGGTTGAATCGTGCTGGGGTTATGAAGCTGTCTGCTATCTGAATTTCAGAATCTCTAGGCATGTCTAGAAAATTTTCTTTCATAATTTTATGCAGAAGTGCCTCTGTGCCCATCGAGGCCACTTCATCATTCTCAGAAATTCCAATTATTCGTATATTATTCTTCTTCGAATTATCCCAGAGTTCTCTGAGAGAATCATCCGTTTTTGCTCTCCATTTCTCTTCCTCTTTGAGAGATTGGGAGTGTTCGAAGACTGTATATTCAATGTCAGAAATCCTTTCTTCTGCTTGCTCCATTCTGTTGCTGAGGGATTCTTCTGTATTTTTCATATATTTGAGGGCTGTAAATTCTTGCTTCAGTGTGTCTAAGTCTTTGGTGGTTTTGCCTTTATATTCGGTAAATTCTTGAGACAACTTTTGAATTTCTTCTCGAATTCCTAATTCCGTTTTATTAATCTTGTCTGCAATCCAAATTCTGAATTCGATTTCTGTCATCTCAGCCAGTTGTTTATGTATTGGATCTTCAATTACATCTGCCTTATGTTTTCTTGGGGGGGGTTGATCTATTCTGGTTACTCATGTTACCAGTTTTTCCACTGATTCCGCCCCATGGTTATTTTACTCCCTTTGATTTTTCACCTGGGGCTTTATCGAGGGCCTGTACAGTGTTGTGGCCTGAGAACTGGGGCCCTCTCTTGTGTGGTGGGGCTAAGTTGTTCTGTCTTGTTTTCAGCTGGTTTCTGTTCGATCCTATTGTAACATTTATTCTGACTTGAAGTCTCAGCTGTGTGGAAAAACCAGCTATTTAGTCACACCGCCCACTCACCTCTGACACCAATTGGAAAAGGAAAATCAAAACTTCCTACAACCGCATACCTAGGGCACCGCCTGAAAAGTCCTCAGTCTCTTAGTTCAGTTCAAAAGGTCCAAATCGATTGTCTCAATCGGCACCTGTCTCGGGTGGGAGAGTTTAAGAGGTCTCTGGGAACTGGATCGCTGGTGTCTGGTGACTACTCTGATATGGCTTACTCCAATGCTGTGTGGAGTCAGGAGGAGCCACCTAGCAAAAAGATCAGTCTGGGAAGGTTGATGTCTCCTTCCCCACTTCGCCCCTCCGTCGGACCCATTCACTGGTATCTCTGCAAATGGCTAACCCAGTTGCCTGTAGTGAACAGATACTGCAGGGATTTGCACCTGCCTGAATCACAAGGAAATCTGCCAGTCCCCTGCAGTCTGCCGCTATCTAGCAGGAGGAAATCGGGCCTGACATCTTTGAGTGCTTGATGCAGGTGGGGGTGGGGGAGGTGTTCACTCAGGCTTAGCCCCATCCCTGATTGATGTTGCTAACAGAACAGAACAGAACAGATAACTTTGCGGGATTCTGTCTCTGTTTCTGCTATAATTGCCTGCAGAAGACAGGCTGTTCTGAGTTCAAACGTCTTTGCTGCTGGAGGTTTGTGTCTGATTACCTTCCCTGCCCTGGAAGCTTCCTGGGTTTGTGAGCAGCATCAGGCAAATCCTTTGCTCACTGGTGGCCTCCTCTGGTTCCCCAGGGAGATGGGGGTGTGGCTTCAGAATATACAGAAGTGAGCTGTTTTGCTGTTAAAGAAAAATGGCTGTTGATCTGCCTCCAGGAGCTGCCGTTCTGGTGTGGGCATCCAGCCGACCCTTTTCTCCTCTGTCTCGTGCCCCAGAGTCAGCACTGACCAGGCGCAGTTTATGCTCTGTCCACGCCCCTCGAGAGATCTCCCAAGAATCCGGACTCCTGGGGGCAGGCCCCCAGACCCCCAAGTGAGAGTTGGGGGGAGTGCTGACAACTCAGCACTGGAAACGGGGAAGCTACAGTTTTACTCAGTTTTATGCCTGGCCATATTGTTGCCCAAGGAGGGCTGTTGCACCACGCCACAGGGAAGTGCCTCCAAGGCGTGACTTTCCCTCAGCTGAGTGCCCTCTCCTCGCTCGCGTGTCTCAGAGTCAGCGCTGTCCAGTCACAGCTCAGGCACTGTGTACTCCCCTTGAAAAATCTCCCAAGGATCCGAACTCCTGGGGGACAGGCCCCCAGACCCCAAGTGAGAGTGGGGGGGAGTGCTGGGAGCTCAACGGGGAAGCTAGAGTTTCACTCAGTTTTATGCCTGGCTGTATTGCTTCCCGGGGAGGGCTGTAGCACCGCACCCCAGGGAAATGCCGCCGAGGTGTGACTTCCCCTTAGCTGGGTGCCCTTTCCTCACTCATGTGCCTCAGAGTCAGCGCTGACCAGTTGCAGCTCAGGGACAATCCACTCCCCTTGATAAATCACCCAAGGATCTGAACTCCTGGGGGACAGGCCTCCAGACCTCAGTGTGAGTGAGGGGGGAGTGTTGGGATTCAGGGTTGCTGGCAAAGGATATTTAAAGTTTTATACAGTTTTATGCCTGGCAGGAGAACGCCATGGCACCCTAGTAGGGGAGGTAGGTCCAGTTTTTAAAAGGTCTCTCCTGTGGAGTGTAGAGGGAGGGCCTTTAATTTCTGCCCATTTGTTTAATTGTGGGGCTCTTGAGCCAGTCTCATGGGGGATGGGGACTCCTGTTCACTTGGTGATGGAGTTTGTACCTTTTGTTTGTGTCCTTGTGATCACAGCTTGCCTTAGCGGTGTTGATGTGCGTTCTTCAACCTTCTCTCTAAGTAAGGATACTTACTAAATTTTTGTCCCTTAACTTTCCTTCTGGACGGGAGCCTCTGTGGAAAGCTGGCTTCAGTCCACCATCTTGTCTCTCCCCCACATTGTCTTATTTTTGGGGAAATAGGGTTTGAGTTATAGGCATCCATTAATGGGAAGAAGAATGCCCCAGAGGAATGGAAGCCATTCTAGAGAATATTATAAATGAAAATTTCCCAAATATCACCAAAGATTCTGACATACTCCTTTCAGAGGGATATAGGTCCTCTGGTTGCCTCAATTCAAATTGAGCCTCTCCAAGGCACATTGTGACAAATCTATCTAAAGTCAAGACAAATTAAAGATTTTGCAAGCTGCCAGGAGTAAGCGCCAACTGACTGACAGGGAAATATTTATCAGGGTGACCTCAGACTTTTCTAATGAAACCTTTCAAGCCAGAAGACAATGGTCATTTGTCTTTAATCTACTTAAACACTACAATTTCCAGCCCAGAAGTCTATATCCTGCTAAGCTAAGCTTTAAAATTGACAGGGAAATCAAATCTTTTCTTGATATGCAAACATGGAGGAAATTTGCCACAAAAAGACCAGCTTTATGGTAAATACTTCAACTTGTTCTATGCACTGACCATAACAATGGACCTTCAGCAAAGTAAACACCCAGAAATTAAAGGACAGAACCCTGTTTCCACAATGATGCAAAAGACAAAACTAAGCAATGGACTTTCACAAAATAAGATGGATAGAATGCTACCACACTTATCAATTATCTCAATAAATGTGAATGGCTTGAATTCCCCCACTAAAGAGGTATAGATTGGCTGATTGGATTAAAAAACACAAGCCATCTATTTGCTGTCTGCAAGAAACACACCTCATGTCAAAAGACAAATTAGAATTCAGACTTAAGGGTTGGAAGTCAAATTTAGGCAAACAGAATTCAGAGGAACAGAAGGGTTGCAATCTTATTTTCAGATACATGTGGATTTAAAGCAACTAAAGTCAAAAAGGACAATGATGGTCATTTCATATTTGTCAAGGGAAAAATACAAGAGGACATTTCAATTCAAATTTTAGGCACCCAATTTAAATGCTCCCAGATTCTTGAAACAGACCTTGCTTAGTCTGAGCAATATGATATCCTATAACACCATAATAACAGGGGACTTCAACACCCCTCTTTCAGAGCTAGACAGATCCTCTAAACAGAAACTAAACAAAGATATTAGAGATTTAAATAAGACCCTAGAACAACTGTGCTTGATAGATGTATATAGAACACTCCATCCCAATGATAAAGAATATAAATTCTTCTCATCATCCCATGGAACATTCTCCAAAATTGATCATATCCTGGGACACAAAACAAACCTCAACAGAATCAAAAGAATTGAAATTCTACCTTGCATCTTCTCAGACCACAAGGTACTAAAAGTGGACCTCAACTTCAACAAAAATGCTCAATCTCACACAAAGGCATGGAAGTTAAACAACCTTATGCTGAATGAGAGTTGAGTGCAGGAAGAAATAAAAAGGAAATCATTAACTTCCTTGAGTATAACAACAATGAAGACACAAGTTACCAAAACCTATGGGATACAGCAAAAGCAGTCCTAAGAGGAAAATTTATCACTTTAGAAGCCTACATTAAAAAAACAGAAACAGAGCATATCAACAAACTCACAAGCCATCTGATGGAATTGGAAAAAGAACAATCTAAGCCTAAACCCAGCAGAAAAAAAGAAATATCCAAAATTAAATCAGAGATTAATGAAATTGAAGACATAAGAATCATTCAGAAAATTAATGAAACAAGGAGTTGTTTTTTTTTAAAAATAAATAAAATAGATAAACCTTTGGTCAGACTAACTAGAAATAAAAAAGTAAAATCTCTAGTAACCTCAGTCAGAAATGGTAAAGGGGAAATAACAACTGATGCCCAGAGATAGAAGAGATCATCTCTGAACGCTATCAGAAACTCTACGCCCAGAAATTTGACAATGTGAAGGAAATGGATCAATATTTGGAATCACACCCTCTCCCTAGACTTAGCCCAGATGAAATAGGTCTCCGGAAAAGACCAATTTCAAGCACTGAGATCAAAGAAACAATAAAACATCTTTCAACAAAAAAATGCCCTGGTCTAGATGGCTTCACATGAGAATTTTATCAAACTTTCAAAGAAGAGCTTATTCCTGTACTGCAGAAATTATTCAAAAAAATGGAGGAGGAAGGAATCTTCCCCAACAGGTTCTATGAAGCAAACATCATGCTGATACCAAAACTAGGAAAAGACCCATCTAAAAAGGAGAATTTCAGACCAATTTCACTAATGAATATGGATGCAAAAATTCTCAACAAAATCTTAGCCAATAGATTATAGTTTATCATCAAAAAAGTCATACATCATGATCAAGTAGGTTTCATCCCATGGTGCAAGGCTGGTTTAATATACACAAGTCTATAAACGTTATTCACCTATCAACAGTAGGAAAACCAAAGACTTTATGATCTTCTCAATAGATGCAGAAAAAGCATTTGATAAAATACAGCATCCTTTTCTAATTAGAACACTGAAGAGTATAGGTATAAGTGGCACTTTTCTGAAACTGATCGACGCTATCTATGACAAACCCACAGCTAACATTTTACTGAATGGAGTAAAACCGAAAGCATTTCCTCTTAGAACTGGAACCAGACAAGGTGGTCCTCTGTCACCATTACTATTCAACACAGTCCTGGAAGTTCTAGCCAATACAATTAAATAAGACAAGAAAAGAAAGGGCATTCAAATGGGAGTAGAGGAGGTCAAACTCTCCTTTTTGCTGATGATATGATCTTATACTTAGAGAACCCCAAAGACTCAACCACAAGACTCTTGGAAGTCATCAAAAAATACAGTAATATCTCAGGATATAAAATCAGTGTCCACAAGTCAGTTGCCTTTCTATATCCCAACAACAGCTAAGATGAGAAGGTACTTAAGGACTCAACTCCCTTCACCATAGCTCCAAAGAAAATGAAATACTTAGGAATATAGCTAACAAAAGAGGTGAAGAACCTCTGTAAAGAAAATTATGAAACCCTAAGAAAGGAAATAGCAGTCAAATGGTATATAAAACCAAGGTATGGTGTTACGGACCACCCTGTCGGTGGGCTCCAGTCCTAGGGAAAGCAGGGAGAAGGAACGAGGAAAGTTGAGAGGTCGGCGCAGGAATGACAGTCTGGCACACTACGGGTTAAAGTATGCAGCTGCAAATTTTACTGAGAGTATATGTTCGTATTTATACATTTTCTTTCCAAGGTTCAAACAATGCAATCTTCATTCTGCTTATGCTTGTAAATTATCTTTGTGTCTGCATATGTGGTTTATCATGCATTACATGTTTTCAAGGTTTTGCTCTCCGGAGGGAGGTGGTTTATCAGTAACACCTGCTTACTCCCTCTTTAGGAATGTCAAGGCTTACAACTCTTCTCAGTCCTGTAACTCTTTTCAGTTTCTTATGATTTTATTTTTAAAACAGCTGGACATATTCTTTTATGTATAATGTTTGACTACTTTTATATATATTTTCTATATATTTTTACTCTTATTAGTAACTATACTTTGATTCATAATTGATTGTTTGTTAAATATTAAACTACTCTATTGATTTGTATTACATATGAAAATTAGTGAAGCAAGATGTTTGAACAAATTCTTATTGTGGGAGGTCATGTCTTGTAAAAGTTCTGCTTATGCATTCATTCTGTTTTTTCTGTCCCCACTGATATTTATGGTGGGAAAAACCTTTTTGTGTGTTTATTAGTAGTGCCACTGAGTCTAGCAAGCTCATGAGGTGGTGTTATATTTGGATCAACAGTGTATTGTGTTCATTCTTAATAAAGTACATATTGATAGTTTATCAGAACAAACAGACTTCTGGTACAGAATGACAAACACATGAATAGATGCCACAATCTTTAAACTTAAGCGGGTAACTGAGCATGCTAGGCAACATTTCTGATGCTGTGCATACTGGGGGCGCTGGGGGCTAAGCTCCGTGGAGCACAATCCACCTTCCCGTCGTTCTAGAACGCGGACAGCGCCGCCTCACTACGGCTATGGTGCCGTGGGTGCGGCAGTATGGTGCCCCATGATTGCATTAATGTACACAGCTATGATTTAATAATAAATAAAAAAAATTAAAAAAAAGAAATAGCAGAGAACATTAACAAATGGAAGAACATAGCATGCTCATGGCTGGGAAGAATCAACATTGTTAAAATGTCTACATTTCCCAGAGCAATTTACCAATTCAATTCCATCTCTATTAAAGTACTAACATCCTACTTTCAAGTCTTGGAAAAAATGATTCTGCATTTTGTATGGAACCAGAAAAAACCCCACACAGCTAAGGCAGTTCTTAGTAATAAAAACAAAGCCAGGGGTATCACCATACCAGATTTCAGGCTGTATTACAAGGCCATAGTGGTCAAGACAGCATGGTACTGGCACAGAGACATAGACATTTGGAATTGGATGGAAAACCAGGAAATGAAACCAACAATTTATAGCCACCTAATCTTCAGTAAACCAAACAAGAGTGTTCACTGGGGGAAAGACTCCCTATTGAATAAATGGTGCTGGGAGAACTGGATATCCACATGTAAAAGACTGAAACTGGACCCACATCTTTCTCCACTCACAAAAATTGATTCAAGATGGATAAAGGACTTAAATTTAAGGCATGAAATAATAAAAATCCTCAAAGAAAGCATGGGAAAAACACTGGACGATATCGGCCTGGGGAAAGAATTTTGAGGAAGACTGCCATGGCAATAGCAACAACAGCAATAATAAACAAATGGGATTTAATTAAACTGAAAAGCTTCTGTACAGCCAAAAAGACAACAACCAAAGCAAATAGACAACCGACCCAATGGGAAAGGATATTTGCATATTTTGAATCAGATAAATGCTTAATATCCAGGATCTATACAGACCTTCAATTAATCCACAAGAAAAAACTAACAATTCCATACATCAATGGGGAAGAGAGATGAATCAAATCTTCTCTAAAGATGACAGACTAGTGGCCAGCAAACGTATGAAAAAATGCTCATCATAGGTATCTCAAGAATGGAAAAAAAAGTATCCAATGTACTCAGCCCTACTATGAAACTAATTTATGGCTTTCACATGAAAGCTATAACCCAGTTACAACCTAAAAATAGGGGGAAAGGGGAAGGGGGAAAGGGAGGGGAGGAAGGGAGGAGGTGGGCAGAGGGAGGGAGATTGGTGGGATTACACCTGTGGTGCATCTTACAAGGGTGTATGTGAAACTTAGTAAATGTGGAATGTAAATGTCTTAGCACAATAACTAAGAAAATGCCAGGAAGGGTATGTTAACCAGTGTGATGAAAATGTGTCAAATGGTCTATGAAACCAGGGTATGGTGCTCCATGATCACATTAGTGTACACAGCTATGATTTAATAAAAAAAAATGCTCATCATCCCTAATTATTAGAGAAATGCAAATTAAAACCCCCCTGAGATATCATCTATCCCCAGCAAGAATGGCCTATATCACAAAATCTCAAAACTGCAGATGCTGGCGCGGATGTGGAGAGAGAGGAACACTTTTACACTGCTGGTGGGACTGCAAACTAGTACAACCTCTTTGAAAGGAAGTATGGAGAAACTTCAAAGAACTCAACCTAGATCTCCCATTTGATCCTGCAATCCCATTACAGGGCATCTATCTAGGAAAAAAACCCCTTTTATTATAAAGACATTGTACTAGGCTGTTTATCGCAGCCCAATTTACAATTGCTAAAATGCGGAAACAACCTAAATGTCCTTCAACCCAGGAATGGCTCAGCAAGCTGTGGTATATGTATACCATGGAATATTATTCAGCTATTTTTATAAAATGGAGATTTTTGCAGCATTTGTACTAATGGAGGTGGAACACATTATCCTTAGTGAAGCATCACAGGAATGGAGAAGTATGCATCCTATGTATTCAACTTTGATATGAGGCCAATTAATGACAATCAATGACATGGTGGGGCATGGGGGAAGGGGTGAGCAGACAGAGAAAGAGGGAGGGGGTGAGGATAAGGAAAAGAAAAAAAAGAAGAAAGACAATAATGACTAATTCTCACATAAACTGGATTTTATTTTGACTAAAGTACATTACTTAAACATTAATTTTTACTTCAACTTATTAATATGTTGTTTAGGATACAGGATCCTGCATCCTAATTTATAAGTGAATTATGTTTGTAATTTCCCCTTTATAATAATATATTCTCTCCAATTTTAATATCAGGTGTACCCAGATCAAGTAGAATGATTTCAAAGTATTTCTTCTTTTTCTATTGTCTATAAGATTTGGCATGATTTTTTTTGAAATTATCCTTTACTTTTATTTATAAATATTAGTTGCCTTTTTTTTGAGACTAAAAAAAATAATAATAAGTTAACTGATGACTCAATACTGAATCTCAGAGTCAAAGCATTCTATAATAGACATACTCTTTTTTTTTTTTGTTTGTAGAGACAGAGTTTCACTTTATGGCCCTCGGTAGAGTGCTGTGGCCTCACACAGCTCACAGCAACCTCCAACTCCTGGGCTTAAGCGATTCTCTTGCCTCAGCCTCCCGAGTAGCTGGGACTACAGGCGCCCACCACAGTGCCCGGCTATTTTTTTTTTTTGCAGTTCAGCCGGGGCCGGGTTTGAACCCACCACCCTCGGCATATGGGGCCGGCGCCCCACCGACTGAGCCACAGGTGCCACCCAATAGACATACTCTTATTTGACAATATGAATGTTACTTTCTTTGCATTATTGTTATTATTATTATTGCTTAATATTTCGATGCAACAATTCTCTGCTTTCTTTTCTTTTCTTTGTTTTTATTAAATCATAGCTGTGTACATTGATAGAATCATGGGGCATCATTCACTAGCTTCACAGACCGTTTGATGCACTTTCATCACATTGGTTAACATAGCCTTGCTGGCATTCTCTCAGTTACTGTGCCAAGACACTTACATTCCACATTTACCAAGTTTCCCATAGACCCTTGTAAGATATAATCCCACCAATCCCCTTCCCTCTACGTACCGCCACCCTCCTGCCCCTCCCTTTCCCCCTTCCCCCTACTATTAGGTTGTAACTGGGTTATAGCTTTCATGTGAAAACCCTAAATTAGTTTCATAGTAGGGCTGAGTACACTGGGTACTTTTTCTACCATTCTTGAGATACTTTACTAAGAAGAATATGTTAGACCTCCATCCATGTAAACATAACAGAGGTAAAGTCTCCATCTTTCTTTAAGGCTGCATAATATTCCATGGTGTACATGTACCACAATTTATTAATCTATTCGTGGATCGATGGGCACTTGGGCTTTTTCCATGACTTAGCAATTATGAATAGGGCTGCAATAAACATTCTGGTACAAGTATCTTTGTTATGATGTGATGTTTGGTCTTCTGGGTATATGCCCAGTAGAGGGATTACAGGATTGAATGGCAGATCTATTTTTAGATCTCTGAGTGTTCTCCATATCTCCTTCCAAAAGGAATGTATTAATTTGCATTCCCACCAGCAGTGCAAAAGTGTTCCCTTTTCTGCACATCTGCGCCAACATCTCTGGTCTTGGGATTTTGTGATGTAGGCTAGTCTCACTGGAGTTAGATGATATCTCAAAGTAGTTTTGATTTGCATTTTTCTGATGATTAAAGATGATGAGCATTTTATCATATATCCTGTTCATATGCACCTGTCTTCTTCAGAGAAGTTTCTCTTCAAATCCCTTGCCCAGCCTGCGATGGGATCCCTTTTTCTTTTCTTGCTAATGCATTTGTGTTCTCTGTGGATTCTGGTTATTAAACCTTTGTCAGAGACATAACCTGCAAATGTCTTCTCCCATTCTGAGGGATGTTTGCTTGCTTTACTTACTGTGTTCTTGGCTGTGCAGAAGCTTTTTAGTTTGATCAAGTCCCAATAGTGTATTTTTGAAGCTGCTTCAATTGCCCGGGGGGGGTCCTAATCATAAAATACTCGCCCAGACCGATTTCTTCAAGGGTTTTCCCTGCACTCTCCTCTAGTATTTTTATAGTTTCATGTCTAAAATTTAAATCTTTAATCCAGTGAGAGTCTATCTTAGTTAATGGTGAAAGGTGTGGGTCCAGTTTCAGTCTTCTGCAGGTTGCCAGCCAGTTCACCCAGCACCATTTGTTAAATAGGGAATCTTTTCCCCACTGAATGTTTTTAATTGGCTTCTCAAAGATTAAATAATGGTAAGTAGCTGGGTTTATCTCTTGGTTCTCTATTCTGTTCCAGATATCTACTTCTCTGTTTTTGTGCCAATACCATGCTGTTTTGATCACTATCGATTTGTAGTATAGTTTGAGGTCTGGTAGCATATTTCCTCCTGCTTTGTTTTTATTTCTTAGTAATGTCTTGGCTATTCGAGGTATTTTCTGATTCCATATAAAACGAAGTATTATTTTTTCAAGATCTTTAAAGTATCACAGTGGAGCTTTAATAGGGATTGCGTTGAAATTATACATTGCTTTGGGTAGTATGGACATTTTAACAATGTTGATTCTTCCCAGCCATGAGCATGGTATGTTTTTCCATTTGTTAATATTTTCAGCTATTTCTTTTCTTAGAGTTTCATAGTTCTCTTTATAGAGATCTTTCACATCCTGTGTTAGATAAATTTCCAAATATTTCATCTTCTTTGGCCCTACTGTGAATGGGATAGAGTCCTTAACTGTTTTTTCAACTTAACTATTGTTGGTATATATAAAGGCTACCGATTTATGAATGTTGATTTTGTAACCTGAGATGCTGCTGTATTCCTTGATCATTTCTAAGAGTTTGGTAGTAGAGTCCATAGTGTTTTCCAGATATACAATCATATCATCTGTGAAGAGCGAAAGTTTGATCTCTTCTGACCCTATATGGATACCCTTGGTCGCCTTTTCTTCCCTAATTGCAGTGGCTAAAACTTCCATTACAATGTTAAAAAGCAATGGAGACAATGGGCAGCCTTGTCTGGTTCCTGATCTGAGTGGAAACGATTCCAATTTAACTCCATTCAATATGATGTTGGCCGTGGGTTTGCTGTAGATGGTCTCTATCAGTTTAAGAAATGTCCCTTCTATACCAATTTTCTTAAGTGTTCTGATCATGAAGGGATGCTGGATATTATCAAAAGCTTTTTCTGCATTGATTGAGAGAATCATTTGGTCTTTGTTTTTTAATTTGTTTATGTGCTGGATTACATTTATAGATTTACGTATATTCAACAAGCCTTGAGACCCTGGGATAAAACCGACTTGGTCATGATGTATAATTTGTTTGATGTGTTGCTGGATTGTGTTTGTTAGAATCTTGTTGAATATTTTTGCATCAATATTCATTAGTGATATCGGTCTATAATTTTCTTTTCTTGTTTGGTCTTTTCCTGGTTTGGGGATCAGGGTGATGTTTGCTTCATAGAATGTGTTGGGTAGTCTTCCTTCTTTTTGTACGTTTTAGAACAGGTTGAGTAATATAGGTACTAGTTCCTCT
This sequence comes from Nycticebus coucang, assembly GCF_027406575.1. Lineage (NCBI taxonomy): Eukaryota > Metazoa > Chordata > Mammalia > Primates > Lorisidae > Nycticebus > Nycticebus coucang. The sequence goes on along the minus strand of NC_069780.1, from coordinate 106,725,849 downwards.
TTAAAGGTTTGGTAGAATTCTGACGTGAAACCATCTGGCCCGGGCTTTTCCTTTTAGGGAGGTTTTGTATGGTTGATGCTATTTCCGAACTTGATATGGGCCTGTTCAATATTTGCACTTGATTCTGGCTAAGTCTTGGAAGGTGACGTGCTTCCAAGTATCACTCAATTTCCTTCAGATTTTCATATTTCTGAGAATAAAGTTTCTTGTAATGTTCATTAAAGATTTCTTAGATTTCTGAGGAAATTGTTGTTATTTCATCTGTCATTTCCGATTGATTAGATTAGAGATTTTACTCTTTTTTTCCTGATTAGGTTGACTAAAGGTTTATCTATTTTATTGACCTTTTCAAAAAACCAGCTTTTTGATTTATTGATCTGTTGTATTATTCTTTTGTTTTCAATTCCATTTAATTCTGCTCTAACTTTGGTTCTTTCTTTTTTTTTTTTTTAATGTTGGGGATTCATTTAGGGTACAATAAGCCAGGTTAGACTGATTGCAATTGCTGGTAAAGTCCCTCTTGCAATCATGTCTTGCCCCCATAAAGTGTGACACACACCAAGGTCCCAACCCCTCCCTCCTTCCCTCTTTCTGTTCCCCCCCATAACCATAATTGTCATTAATTGTCCTCATATCAAAATTGAGTACATAGGATTCATGCTTCTCCATTCTTGTGATGCTTTACTAAGAATAATGTCTTCCACATCCATCCAGGTTAATACAAAGGATGTAAAGTCTCCATTTTTTTTAATGGCTGAATAGTATTCCATGGTATATATATACCACAGCTTGTTAATCCATTCCTGGGTTGGTGGCCATTTAGGCTGTTTCCACATTTTGGTGATTTAAATTGAGCTGCAATAAACAGTCTAGTACAAGTGTCCTTATGATAAAAGGATTTCTTTCCTTCTGGGTAGATGCCCAGTAATGGGATTGCAGGATCAAATGGGAGGTCTAGCTTGAGTGTTTTGAGGTTTCTCCATACTTCCTTCCAGAAAGGTTGTACTAGTTTGCAGTCCCACCAGCAGTGTAAAAGTGTTCCCTTCTCTCCACATCCACGCCAGCATCTGTAGTGTTGAGACTTTGTGATGTGGGCCATTCTCACTGGGGTTAGATGATATCTCAGGGTTGTTTTGATTTGCATTTCTCTAATATATAGAGATGATGAACATTTTTTCATGTGTTTGTTAGCCATTCGTCTGTCGTCTTTAGGGAAAGTTTTATTCATGTCTCTTGCCCATTGATCTATGGGATTGTTGGCTTTTTTCATGTGGATTAATTTGAGTTCTCTGTAGATCCTACTTATCAAGCTTTTGTCTGATTGAAAATATGCAAATATCCTTTCCCATTGTGTAGGTTGTCTCTTTACATTGGTGATTGTCTCCTTAGCTGTACAGAAGCTTTTCAGTTTAATGAAGTCCCATTTGTTTATTTTTGTTGTTACAATTCCCATGGCAGTCTTCTTCATGAAGTCTTTCCCCAGGCCAATATCTTCCAGTGTTTTTCCTATGCTTTCTTGGAGGATTTTTATTGTTTCATGCCTTAAATTTAAGTCCTTTATCCATCTTGAATCAATTTTTGTGAGTGGGGAAAAGTGTGGGTCCAGTTTCAGTCTTTTACATGTAGACATCCAGTTATCCCAACACCATTTATTGAATAGGGAGTCTTTCCCCCAAAGACTTGTTTGGTTTATCAAAGATTAGGTGGTTGTAAAACGTTAGTTTCATTTCTTGGTTTTCAATTCGATTCCAAGTGTCTATGTCTCTGTTTTTGTGCTAGTACCATGCTGTCTTGAGCACTATGGCTTTGTAGTACAGACTAAAATGTCGTATGCTGATGCCCCCACCTTTATTTTTGTTACAGAGACCTGCCTTAGCTATACGGGATTTTTTCCGGTTCCATACAAAATGCAGAATCATTTTTTCCAAATCTTGAAAGTACCATGTTGGTATTTTGATAGGAATGGCATTGAATAGGTAGATTGCTTTGGGAAGTATAGACATTTTAAGAATGTTGATTCTTCCCATCCATGAGCATGGTATGTTCTTCCATTTGTTAATATCCTCTGCTATTTCCTTTCTGAGGATTTCATAGTTTTCTTTATAGAGGTCCTTCACCTCCTTCGTTAGGTATATTCCTAGGTATTTCATTTTCTTTGAAACTATGGTGAAGGGAGTTGTGTCCTTAATTAGCTTCTCATCTTGACTGTTATTGGTGTACACAAAGGCTACTGACTTGTGGACATTGATTTTATATCCTGAAACATTACTGTATTTTTTGATGACTTCTGGGAGTCTTGTGGTTGAGTCTTTGGGGTTCTCTAAGTATAAGATCATGTCGTCAGCAAAGAGGGAGAGTTTGACCTCCTCTGCTCCCATTTGGATTCCCTTTATTTCCTTGTCTTGCCTAATTGTATTGGCTAGAACTTCCAGCACTACGTTGAATAGTAAAGGTGACAGAGGACAACCTTGTCTGGTTCCAGTTCTAAGAGGAAAAGCTTTCAGTTAGTCCATTCAGTAAAATATTGGCTGTGGGTTTGTCATAGATAGCTTCAATCAGTTTAAGAAATGTGCCACCTATGCCTATACTCTTCAGTGTTCTAATTAGAAAAGGATGCTTGATTTTATCAAATGAATTTTCTGCTTGTATTGAGAGGATCATATGATCTTTATTTTTGCCTCTGTTAATATGGTGGATAACGTTTATGGACTTGTGTATGTTAAACCAGCCTTGCATCCCTGGGATGAAGCCTACTTCATCATGATGAATGACTTTTTTGATGATAAGGTGTAATATATTGGCTAGGATTTTGTTGAGAATTTTTGCGTCTATATTCATGAGTGAGGTGGGTCTGAAATTCTCCTTTTTGTTTGGATCTTTTCCTGGTTTTGGTATCAGGGTGATGTTTGCTTCCTAGAATGTGTTGGGGACGATTCCTTCTTCCTGAATTTTTTGGAATAATTTCTGCAGTACAGGAATAAGCTCTTCCTTGAAGGTTTGATAGAATTCTGGAGTGAAGCCATCTGGACCAGGGCATTTTTTGGTTTGAAGATTTTTTACTGTTTCTTTGATCTCAGTGCTTGAAATTGGTCTGTTCAGGAGCTCTATTTCTTCCTGGCTGAGTCTAGGGAGAGGATGTGATTCCAAATATTGATCCATTTCTTTCACATTGTCAAATTTCTGGGCATAGAGTTTCTGCTAGTATTCAGAGATGATCTCTTGTATCTGTGGGATCAGTTGTTATTTCCCCTTTATCATTTCTGATTGAGGTTACTAGAGATTTTACTTTTCTATTCCTCATTAGTCTGGCCAATGGTTTATCTATTTTATTTATTTTTTCAAAAAACCAACTCCTTGTTTCATTAATTTGCTGAATAATTCTTTTGTTTTCAATTTCATTGATCTCTGATTTGATTTTGGATATTTCTTTTCTTCTACTGAGTTTAGGCTTAGATTGTTCTTCTTTTTCCAATTCCATAAGATCTCTTGTGAGATTGTTGATGTGCTCTCTTTCTGTTTTTCAAATGTAGGCATGTAAAGCGATGAATTTTCCTCTCAAAACTGCTTTTGCTGTATGCCACAGGTTTTGGTAGCTTGTGTCTTCATTGTTGTTATGCTCAAGGAAGTTAATGATTTCCTGTTTTATTTCTTCCTGCACCCATGTGTTATTCAATAGAAGATTGTTTAATTTCCATGCCTTTGTGTGGGGTCGAGCATTTTTGTTAGAGTTGAGTTCCACCTTTAGTGCCTTATGGTCTGAGAAGATACAAGGTAAAATTTCAATTCTTTTGATTCTGTTGATATTTGTTTTGTGTCCCAGGATATGATCAATTTTGGAGAATGTTCCATGGGGTGATGAGAAGAATGTATATTCTTTGTCTTTGGAATGGAGTGTTCTATATGCACAAGCACAGTTGTTCTAGGGTCTGATTTAAATATCTTATATCCTTGTTTAATTTCTGTTTAGAGGATTTGTCCAGCTCTGTAAGAGTAGTGTTAAGGTCCCCTGTTATTATGGTATTATGAGATATCATATTGCTCAGACTGAGTAAGGTCTGTTTCAAGAATCTGGGAGCAGTTAAATTGGGTGCATAAATATTTAGAATTGAAACATCTTCTTGTTGTATTTTTCCCTTGACCAATATAAAGTGACCATCTTTGTCTTTTTTGACTTTAGTTGCTTTAAATCCACATGTATCTGAAAATAAGATTGCAACTTCTGTTTTGTTCTGAATTCCATTTGCCTGGAAAATTGTCTTCCAACCATTGACTCGGAGCCTTAATTTGCCTTTTGAAGCCAGGTGTGTTTCTTGCAGACAGCAAATGGTTGGCTTGTGTTTTTTAATCCAGTCAGCCAATCTATGTCTCTTCAGTGGGGAATTCAAGCCATTAACATTTATTGAGATAATTGTTATGTGTGGTAGTATTCTATTCGTGTATTTGGTGAGAGTCCATTGCTTAGTTTTATCTTTTGCATCAGTGTGGATTTTAGGTTCTGTCCTTTAGTTTCTGAGTTCTTACTTTGCTGATGTTCCATTGTGGTGGTCAGTGTGCAGAACAGGTTGAAGTATTTCCTGTAGAGCTGGTTTTTTTGTGGCGAATTTTTTCAATGTTTGTATATCTGTAAATGATTTGATTTCTCCGTCAATTTTTAAGCTTAGCTTAGCAGGGTACAGAATTCTGGGGTGGAAATTGTTCTGTTTAACTAGATTAAAGGTAGATGACCATTGTCTTCTTGCTTGGAAAGTTTCATTAGAGAAGTCTGCGGTCACTCTGATGGATTTGCCCCTGTAGGTCAACTGGTGCTTACTCCTGGAAGCTTTCAGAATCTTTTCTTTTGTCTTGACTTTGGACAGGTTCATCACAATGTGTCTTGGAGAAGCTCGGTTAGAGTTGAGGCGACCTGGGGTCCGATATCCCTCTGAAAGCAGTGTGTCAGAATCTTTGGTGATATTTGGGAAATTTTCTTTTATAATATTCTCTATTATGGCTTGCATTCCTCTGGGGCATTCTTCTTCCCCTTCTGGAATTCCTATAACTCGTATGTTGGAACGCTTCATGAAGTCCCATGATTCTGACAGTGAACATTTTGCTTCCTCTCTCTTCTTTTCTGCCTCTTTTACTATCTGAGTTATCTCAAAAACTTTGTCTTCTACCTCTGAAATTCTTTCTTCGCATGGTCTAACCTGTTGCTGATACTTTCCATTGCATCCTTAAGTTCCCTGATTGACTGTTTCAGTTCCATCAGCTCTGCTATATTCTTTTTATGTTCTTCATATCCTTCATCTCTTATTTTATTCTGTTTTTGAATTTCCTTTTGGTTATTTTCCACTTTTCATTGTTTCCATCATTCTTTCATTGTTTTCAATATGTGTATTCTAAATTCCTTTTCTGTCATTCCTAACATTTCTTTATAGGTGGAATCTTCTGCAGTGGTCCCTTGGCGGGGTTGTTCTGGGCTGGTTCTTCAAGTTGTCTGGAGTTTTCTGCTGATTCTTCCTATGAGTGACTTATTTTGTCTGTTTCCTTGCCCTAAGTTTCCTTTCACTTCCTCTTGCTCTTTAAGTTCTTGTGCCTGTGGAAGTTGCAGGCGTGATTAAACGGATTGAACACACGCGACCACTTGCCGGTTTTCCACTGTTTTAGTCCTCCTCTTGAGGTCCAGAAGTCTCTTGCTGACTCCCTGTATCCTCTCAGGGGTGATGCTAGGCAGATCCCACCAGCCAGAGATGCCTGGAGTCCTATCTCCCCAGAGTCACGGTGCCCAGATGCAAGGAAGCTGTTACTCGGCTGCCATCTTGCTCTGCCTCATGTTATTTCTTTTCTTCTACTGGGTTTGGGGTTGGAATGTTCTTCCTTTTCCAGTTGCTTGAGATGTCCCATTAAAGTTGTTAACTTCCTCTCTTTCAGTTCTCTTGAGGAAGGGTTGCAGTGCTATAAGTTTCCCTCTTAGACTGCCTTTGCGGTGTCCCAGAGGTTCTGATAGCTTGTGTCTTCATTGTCGTTTTATTCCAAAAAATTGGGGATTTCTTTCTTAATCTCATCTCTGACCCAGCTATCATTCAGCATAAGGTTATTTAACTTCCATGTTTTTGTATGTGTATGCAGATTCCTGTTGTTACTCAATTCAAGTTTTATTCCATGATGGTCCGAGAAGATGCAAGGAATAATTTCTATTCCTTTAAATTTACTGAGGTTAGACTTGTGACCTAAGATGTGATCGATTCTGGAGTAAGTTCCGTGGGCTGATGTGAAGTATGTGTATTTAGTTTTGTTGGGATGAAATGTTCCACAGATGTCTGCTAAATCCCAGTGTTTGATGGTTAGGTTTAAATCTAAGATTACTTTGCTCAGCTTCTTGTTGGAGGATCGATCCAACACTGCCAAAGGAGTGTTGAAGTCTCCGACTATTATGGAGCTGGAGGAAATCAAGTTGGTCATGTCTGTTAGAGTTTCTCTTATAAATTGAGGTGCATTCTGGTTGGGTGCATAGATATTAATAATTGAAATCTCATCATATTGAATATTACCCTTAAGAAATATGAAGTGACCATTCTTGTCCTTCCTTACTTTTGTTGGTTTAAAGCCTATTGTATCTGCAAATAAACTTGCAACACCTGCTTTTTTCTGATTACCATTTGCCTGAAATATGGTAATATTTCATCCTGAGTCTGTATTTGTCTTCTAAGTTAAGATGTGACTCTTTTATGCAACAAATATCTGGCTTGAGTTTTTGTATCCAGTCAGCTAACCTATGCCTCTTTAGAGGACAGTTTAAACCATTCACATTAGTGGAGAATATTGATAAGTCTGGTGAAATTTTGGGTATAGAGTTTTTCAAAGGTCCAGTGGACATTTTTAATCCTTTCGCCAGTGTGGAAATTGGAGTTTGATCTGAAGTTTCTGAGTGAGTTTATTTTTGTGGTAGAGGTTGGGTTGGTCATTATGGAGGATAGGTCTGAGAATATCCTGAGGAACTGGTTTGTTTATGGCAAATTTCTTCAACATATGAATGTCATTGAAGTATTTAATTTCTCCGTCATAAATGAAACTCAGTTTAGCTGAATACAAGATCCGGGCTTGAAAGTTATTTTGCTTTGGGAGATTAAAAGTCGATGACCACCCTCTTCTGGCTTGAAAAGTTTCAGCAGAGGGATCTGCAGTCATTCTAATATTCTTCCCTTTGAAGGTAATGGTTTTCTTTCTCCTGGCAGCTTTGAGAATTTTCTCCTTCATGTTAACTTTAGTGAAGTTAATTATGATATGCCTGGGGGATGTCTTATTGGGGTTGAGTCTTGCTGGGGTTCTGAAGCTGTCTGCTATCTGAATTTCAGTATCTCTAGGCATGTCTGGAAAATTCTCGTTCATAATAATCATGCAGAATTGTCTCTGCGCCCAGTGAGGCCATTTCATCTGTTTCAGGGATTCCAATGATTTGGGTATTGACCTTCTTCAAATTATTCCAGAGGGCTCGGAGAGAATGATCCATTTTTGTTCTCCATTTCTCTTCCTCTTTGAGAGTTTGGGAGCGTTCAAAGCGTTTATATTCTATGTGAGAAATCCTTTCTTCTGCTTGCTCCATTCTGTTGCTGAGGGATTCTACTGTATTTTTCATATCTTTGAGAGCTGCAAATTCTTGCTTCAGTGTTTGTAGGTCTTGGTGGTTTTGTCTTTAAATTCGTTAAATTCTTGAGACAACTTTTGAATTTCTCCTCGAATTCCTAATTCCACTTTGTTAATCTTGTCTGCAATCCAAATTCTGAATTCGATTTCTGACATCTCAGCCAGTTGTTTATGAATGGGATCTTCAGTTACATCTGCCATATCTTTCCTTGGCAGGTTTGATCTATTCTGTTTATTCATATTGCCAGAGTTTTTCCGCTGATTCCACCCCATGGTTGTTTTACTCCCTTTTGTTTTTTCCCCTGGGGCTTTGTCATGGGCCTGTATAGTGTTGTGGCCTGAGAAACTGGGGCCCTGTCTGGTGTGGTGGGGCTAAGTGGTTCTGTCTTATTTTCAGCTGGTTTCTGTTCCACCCTAGTGAAACAGATACTCTGGATTGAAGTCTCAGCTATGGAGAAATATCAGCAATTAAGTCACCTTGCCTCCCACAGGCAAACTATTGGAAAAGGAAAATCAAACCTTCCTACCACCATGCACCCAGGGCACCACCTGATTTGTCCTCAGGCGATTGGCTCAGTTCAAAAGGTCTAAATCAATTGTCTCAGTCTGCACCTGTCTCAGGTGAGAGAGTTTAAGAGCTCTCTGGGAACTGGATCACAGGGTTCTGTTGACTACTCTCGTGTGGCTTGCTCCAGTGCTGCGTGGAGTCAGGAGGAGCCACCCAGACAATAGATCAGTCTGGGAAGGTTAATGCCTCCTTCCCCACCTTGCACCACTGTCACACCCAGTTACTGATAGCCCTGTAGTTGGCTGACCCAGTTGCCTGTAGTGAACCGGTACTCCCAGAGTTTGCACCTGCCTGAATCACAAGGAAGTCTGCCAGGCTGCTGCGCTCTGCCTCTCTCTAGCAGGAGGAGGTGAGGCCTGACAACCTGGGGTGCTTGGTGAAGGTTGGGGGGTTTTCCCTCAGGTCCAGTCTCACCCCTGATTAATGTTACTGACAGAACAGAACAGAACAACTGTGCAGTTCCCCTGCAGAAGAGAAGCTGAAATGAGTTTGAAATCAGCTTGTCTTTGCTCTTGTATTGTCTATAGGCTGATGATCCCCTGAGGGCCAGGTGTGTCTTAGGTTCAATAAAGCGGACCTCTGGGTCAGCCCCTCCCTGGGAGTTTCCCTGGTTTGCAAGTTGTTGCTTTAGGCAAATCCTATACTCACAGTCTCTGGTTGCCCAGGGAGACAGGGGATGTGGCTTCAGAATAGTCTGTAGTGAGCCGTATTGCTAGCAAATGAGGGCTGCTGTTTTATGCCTCAGGGTACTGCTGCTCTGGTGCAGTTCCCTTGCAGCCAACCGAGTTCCAGAGTCTGCACCGACTGGCTGCAGCCCCAGGATTGTCTACACCCCTTGAGCAATCGCCCAAGAGCCCAGACTCCTGGGGAATAGGCCTCCAGACCTTGGAGCGAGAGTGGAAGGGAGTGCTGGGAGGCTAGGGTTGTGGGCAGAGAACACACACAGTTTTACACAGTTTTATGCCTGCCCATATTGTTGCCAAAAGACAGCTGTCACACTGTGCCTCAGGGAACTGCTGCTCAGGTGTGGCTCCCTCTCTGCCGACCGTGCCCTGGAGCCAGCACCGACCAGCTGCAGTCCAAGCACCATCCACACCCCTCGAGAAATCACCCAAGACTCTGAACTCCTGGGGGACAGACCTCCAGACTTCAGTGTGAGTGGAGGGGAGTGCTGGGAGCTCAGAATTTCAGGTAGAGACTTATACAGTTTTATGCCTGGCAGGAGGACGCCATGGCACCCTGGCATGGGAGATAGTTCCAGTTTTTAGAGGGTCTCTGCCGTGGCAGATAGTGGGAGGACAATTTAACTCTGCCTGATTGTTTGTGGGGCACTCAAGCCATTCTCACGGGGGAGGGGACTCCCGTCCACTTAGTGATGGATTTTGTACCTTTCGTTTATATCCTTGTGGTCGCAGCTCGCCTCAGCGGGGTTGATGTGTATTCTTCAACCTTCTCTCTTAGTGTAGCTCAAATCCACCAGTTTACTTGCTGAATTTTTGTCCTTTAACTCTCCTTCTGGACGGAAGCCTCTGTGGAAAGCTGGCTTCAGTCAGCCATCTTGTCTCCTCCTATTATTTCATGATTTCTAATTATTTTAAGCACTCTCAGCAAAGTCCCCAGATGTTCCAGCAAAGCATCCCTCCCTGGCCCCACCTCATCTGGCTTCAGGTAAAGCAGTGCTCTGATTTCTTTTCTGAATGTATTTATGTTTGTTCATTCTTTACAAGGTTTTTGTTTCTAGCCCTTATCTTAAACATTGTCATTGTTATTAAATTTTAAGCCTCTTTAATTTTGTGAAGGCAAAAAATGGAAATCTAATAAACATATGTATATGTAAAAAAAAGTCTTTGAATCTGACTTATGTCCATCATCTCATTCCATAGAAACATACTCATACACAAAACTAAGCACACTTTACAGAGCTCTGCTTAATGAAGAAACTTAAATAGAATTCCTTTGACATTTTTCAGTAAAATTGACTCTAAATATGAATGAATTGAATTCTAGTATCAAAAATGAATTCCATTTTAAAGTCAGAATGGGTACCACCATTTCTTTATCCATTCATCTGCTGATGGACACCTAGGCTGATTCTTTTTTTGTTTGTTTGAGACAGAGTCTCACTGTGCCACTCACTGTGCCACTCACTGTGCCACTCATTGAGTGCTATGGTGTCATAGCTCATAGCAATCTTAAACTCCTTGGCTCAAACAATCCTCCTGCCTCAGCCTCCCAAGTAGCTGAGATGACAGGCACCCCAAACAATGCTAAGCTATTTTTTCTATTTTTAGTAGAGTTGGAGTCTCACTCTTGTTCAAGTCGGTCTCAAACTCCTAATCTCAAATGAACCACCCATCTTGGCCTCCTGAGTGGCACCCCTTTGTTGAGTTTTACCTCTGTACATTAGAATAAAATTAATATAATGGAACATCTTTTTAAATTACACATTTCTCTATAAAGATACATATGATCTATGTAAAAATGGCCATTTATTATAGACCCTAAGCCAGTGGTTCTTAACCTTCCTAATGCCACGAACCTTTAATACAGTTCCTCATGTTGTAGTGACCCCCAACACATGAGGAGCAGTGTCTTAGTTCCTAAGACCATCAAAAATATATGTTTTCTGATGGTCTTAGGCAACACCTGTGAAAGGAGAAAGGGTCATTCGACCTCTAAAGGGGTCGCAACCCACAGGTTGAGAACCACAGCAAGCAAATAAAAATAATTCTGCAAACTTTATTTTCTACCATCCAATTGCAAGAAGTAAAGTAAATTTAATATGTATTTTTTAAATTTCCTATCAGAAACCTAAGATTACAAGCAAAAAGTTCATCACTGACAGTGGAACATTCACATGCTAGCAAAGATTACTTTCACCCTTGAGTCTTTTTAATCAGCTGAACCATTCTTCACCTCATTGTTCTAACAGTTTTGGTCAGCTATGTTGAGTGCATTTTTTTTACACTGAAAATTAATCCAAAGTCTCTGCCATGGATCAACAACTTCCATTACAGGCAGTGACACCTGGCTCCTGATTTATTACCGTTCTTACATGCCACGCTGTTCCCTGGGCCCCCACTACAAACCTTACCAGATCCACCTGCCTCCACATGGCCAAGTAGCAGTCAAATCCACCATGGTTATGACAGAATTCAGGCAATTTTACCTGTAATTTTGGAAAAGCTTGTAACCTTCCTTCCACACCTCAACTCACTCTTGAACTTGACTGTCTGTTGTGCTTGGTCTGCAAGCACAGAGCCCTTGCTCCGTTCAGCACGTTATCCTGCCTGGTGCTCTGCTGCACAGCCTACGAGATGCCCATTTAGCTGGGCTTTCTACTGACTGTGTTTGAACAGAGTTCTGTTTTAGTACAGAGTAAACCAGCTCAATTTGTCTTCATGAAAGCAAGTTAAATAAGAAAGATGCTTTTATACTGAAAAGAGTTTTTTTTTAATGAAAAATGAATAATGTTAAATTTACAAAGGATTGTGGGAAAGGGGTCCACTGTTTCTCTGAATTTTCTTTCTTTCTTATTATTAAATCATAGCTGTGTACATAAATGCAATCATGGGGCACCATACACTGGTTTTATAGACTATTTGACATATTTTCATCACACTGGTTAACATAGCCTTCCTGGCATTTTCTTAGTTATTGTGTTAAGACATTTATATTCTACATTTACTAAGTTTCACATATACTCTTGTAAGATGCACCTTAGGTGTGATCCCACCAATCAACCTCCCTCTGCCCATCTTCCCCCTCCCCTCCCTCTCCCCCTTCCCCATATTCTTAGGTTATAACTGAGTTATAGCTTTCATATGAAAGCCATAAATTAGTTTCATAGTAGGGCTAAGTACATTGGATACTTTTTCTTCCATTCTTGAGATACTTTACTAAGAAGAATATGTTCCAGCTCCATTCATGTAAACATGAAAGAGGTAAAAAGTCTCCATCTTTCTTTAAGGCTGAATAATATTCCATGGTGTACATATACCACAGTTTATTAATCCATTTGTGGATTGATGGGCATTTGGGCTTTTTCCATGACTTAGCAATTATGAATTGGGCTGCAATAAACATTCTGGTACAAATATCTTTGTTATAATGTGATTTTTGGTCTTCTTGGTGTATACCTAGTACAGGAATTATAGGATTGAATGGCAGGTCTATTTTTAGATCTCTAAGTGTTCTCCAAACATCTTTCCAAAAGGAATGTATTAATTTGCATTCCCACCATCAGTGTAGAAGTGTTCCCTTTGAATTTTCTTTTTAAGCATGCCACACCTCACTTGTTTCATCAGTGGACACTGAGTGGGTAAAGAGCAGTCTACTCTCTAATATAGTTTGTGCAATTAAAGTTATAGAAGATCTATTGGATCATAAAATCTACTCCCTGATAGAATAGATTTTTTTTTTTTGGACACTGTTAAAATCTGCTTTGATACTTCTTTTAGGAAAAGAATACCACACTTTTAGTCAATGATGAGAAACATTTTTACAGTAGTAGTACGTTTTTATTTTTAATACCTATTATGCCATGAATTCTTGGGGAATAGGTTCCAGCACCTTACATCACTGTTACATGGGGTCTGTTGGTTCTCCTGTGTGCTATGCTGGACACCTATTATGCCATAAATTCATAGGGAATGGATTCCAGCAGCTCAGGCTCCTTTCTTTTGGTTCTCACAAAGTGGGCTTCTCTGGGTGGAGAAGGCGGGAGCTTCAGTTGAACCCCGGTACCCTTCTCTTTGGCTTCCTTCTTTTTCTGATCATTTTCCTTCGTGTGTTTCAGGAAGCTGTCTTGGCTCTTAAGTGCCTAACATGCTCAATATGAACATTAATCCTCTTGGCGAGAATCTTGTCCTTAACTTGTTTGTTTGCAACAATGCCAACAGCATGCTGGGTAATGCTGTAGACTCTTCCAGTTTTGCCATGGTAACATTTGTGTGGCATGCTTTTTTGAAAAGTACCCATTCCCTTGATGTCTACAATAGCACCTTTCTTGTAGATTCACATATATGTGGCCAAAGGAATAACTCCCTGTTTTCTAAAAGGCCTAGAGAACATGTATCAGGGGCCTCTCCTCTTTCCCTTTGTGTTTGTTATTTTGGTGAATTACTGGAAGATGGCGTCTCTGGCTGAAAGGAGATTTTTAAATTTTTAAATTTTTATTATTTATTTATTTATTTATTGTTGAGATACCCTGGGTAGAGTGCCATGGATTCATCATAGCTCACAGTGACCTCAAACCCCTGGGCTCAAACAATCTTCCTGCCTCAGCCTCCTGAATAGCTGGGACTACTGGCGCCCACCATCATGTCCAGTTAGTTTTTCTATTTTTAGTAGAGATGGGGTCTTGCTCTTGCTCAGGCTGGTCTCGAATGCCTGAGCTCAAGGGATCCACCTGCCTCAGCTTCCTGGAGTGCTGGGATCATAGGTGTGAGCCACTGTTCCTGGCTTGGATAAGATTTCTTGAAGTAACCAGTGTCTGATTGGTTTGTGCCATCAGGATGTTAATGCTTAAAAAGATGCTATTACTTCTCTCAAGGAAATGATGATATAAACATCATATGTCATTTTCCCCTTAATTTCATAAAGTCAGTTCAGACTTTATAACAAAAGTGCCGTAGACTGAGTGGCTTAAACAATAAACATTTACTTCTCATTGTTCTGGAAGCTGGGACTTTCAAGGTCAAGGTCCCTGCAGATTTGGAATTTGGGGAGAGCCCACTTCCTGAGTCACACATGGCCATCTTCTCACCTTGGCCTCAAATGCCAGCCCTCTGGAGTGTCTTTTTAAATTTAATGTCACCAAGAGGTTCTGCCCTCATGACCTCCCAGTGGTCCCTCTCCTAATACCATCACATTGGGAGTTTGGATTTCAACACATGAATTTAACATGTGCTAAAGGAAGGATGCAAACATTCAGCCCATGCAAAGTGTTCACAAATATCATCTCAGAAATGCTCTGATCTGGGCCGGGCACAGTGGCTCACGCCTATAATCCCAGCACTGGGAGGCTGAGGTGGGATGATCCCTTGAGCTCAGGAGTTCAAGACCAGCCTGAGCAAATGTGACACCCCATCTCTACTAAAAATAGAAAAACTAGCCAGGTGTGGAGGTCTCAGCTACTTGGGAGGCTGAGGCAGGAGGATTGTTTGAGCCCCGGGGTTTGAGGTTGCTGTGAGCTAAACTGAGGCAATGGGACTCTACCAAGTAAAGACTCTGTCTCAAAAAACAAAAATAAAAACAAAACAAACAAAAAAACAACAACAAAGGAGATAATCCTTATGAAAATTAAAGTGAAAGGATGATGATGATGAGCTTTGGCTTACAGAACCACTCCGTGTTCTGCTTCTGTGTTTAAAGCTATAAGGTGCCTCCTGTCCTCTGGAAGATTGGTGGTGACCACCTTCAAATAATTCAATTAACATAAAATATTTTAATCATATAATTTGTTTACATAATTTTCAGGCTTCAAAATATCTGTCTATGTGAAGTAGATTATGATTTTTGTCTTTGGTAGCATTCATAATAAAAATTTCATTGCTGCACACATATGCACATATACATATATAAACATATACACATGTATGTACCATATACATACACAGTCATATAAAAAAACCATGTTAAAGAAAGAGGAAGAAGCAACAAAAAGAATGCTGTGGCTCAGGCAGGCAAAGTTTTCAGATAATTTTTCAACTTCTTGCCCTTTTATGAACAAGACTGCCAAAGAATTCATTTTACTCCAGAATAAAAAAATCACATGATTATTCTCAAAATAAAATAATAGAACAGAAAAAAAAAATTCTCCAGATAGCGTTAAACCCTTTGTGGAATCATGGTCTTTTAATTGAATGAAAAGCTTCCTGGATCCCAACGGACTTTAATAGCCAGTTTTTGCCCTTTTCCTCATTTATATGCAAATTCTTTTCTTCTACTTAAATGCCATCAAGTTATCTTAAATTAGTGGTAAGGTGGGGAAATTGGGAAAGTGGAGGATTGTAGGAGATAAAATAATCATGGCTTTTGCAATTCACTGGGGCTAATTTTCTTTGGGGCTGTATTGTTTGGTCAAAGGAAGCCTGGACAGGGCCCGGTGTCCCCCAGGCTGTGAGGACACAGCGGGTCGACCTCTCAGTGACAGGGTGTGGTGTCCCCCAGGCTGTGAGGACACGGTGCTGTTGCCTTCTCAGTGACGGGGCTCAATGTCCCTCAGGCTGTGAGGACATGGCACTGTCACCCTCTCAGTGATGGTGCGCGGTGTCCCCCAGGCTGTGAGGACACAGCCCTGTCGTCCTTTCAGTGACGGGGTGTGGTGTCCCCCAGGCTGTGAGGACATGGCGCTGTTGCCCTCTCAGGGATGGTGCGTGGTGTCACCCAGGCTGTGAGGACCTGGTGCTGTTGCCCTCTCAGTGACGGGGCACGGTGTACCCCAGGTTGTAAGGACACAGGTGCAGCCATCCTCTCAGGGGCTCCTTTGTAACCTCTCTTGAGTAACGCCTCAAAGTTGGTGTCATGCTGTGGTCAATATTTTGGGTAATTTGACTCCAACTGTTAAACATGTGGAATTAGGAGTTTTTGTAAATTTGTTTGCTTTTATTATTCCTCACTAGGAGGAATTTTAAAAACCACATGAGGCACTGGTGTGTCCTGGTGAGGGTCCCCAAAGCCGAGTTCCTGGTCTCACATGAACAGCTGCCAACACAAAGTTGACGTGGGATGGGTGTGGATCATGACCTGTCTGAGGGACCACCTTAGGTCCCCGCTAGCTCCCATACCATGCTCCAGGACTCTGGGAAACTATGGCATATACATTTTATTTTTTTGAGACATTCATACTCTGTGACCCTGGGTAGAGTGCTGCAGTGTCTTTATAGCTCACAGCAACCTCAAATTCCTGGGCTTATTTGATCTTTCTGCTGTAGCCTCCCAAGTAGCTGGGACTACAGGCATCTGCCACCATGCCCAACTAGTTTTTCTATTTTTAGTAGAGACGGGGTCTCACTCTTGCTCAGGCTGGTCTTGAACGCCTGAGCTCCTGGTATCCACCCACCTCAGCCTCCCAGAGTGCTGGGATTACAGGTGTGAGCAATGCCTCCCTTCCAAAAGTTACGATATACAAGGAATATGACAGTCAAGTGGACAAAAAGACCCTCAGGAATCACTCGGAATCACCTAGTCTGATGGAGATGAACATTTTACAAAGCTACAGTATTTTGCCCTCTGGTTGGATTCATTGGAAGTTCTGCTGTCTCTGTTCTAAATGAAGTGCCAGCATCTTTTCCCTAATTAAGGTTTGTTTCTCTGAGGGATGTACAAAACCAATAATGACAGTAGAGGAATTCCCTGGAGGGACTCCTTCCTTCCTTCCTTCCTTCCTTCCTTCCTTCCTTCCTTCCTTCCTTCCTTCCTTCCTTCCTTCCTTCCTTCCTTCCTTCCTTCCTTCCTTCCTTCCTTCCTTCCTTCCTTCCTTCCTTCCTTCCTTCCTTCCTTCCTTCCTTCCTTCCTTCCTTCCTTCCTTCCTTCCTTCCTTCCTTCCTTCCTTCCTTCCTTCCTTCCTTCCTTCCTTCCTTCCTTCCTTCCTTCCTTCCTTCCTTCCTTCCTTCCTTCCTTCCTTCCTTCCTTCCTTCCTTCCTTCCTTCCTTCCTTCCTTCCTTCCTTCCTTCCTTCCTTCCTTCCTTCCTTCCTTCCTTCCTTCCTTCCTTCCTTCCTTCCTTCCTTCCTTCCTTCCTTCCTTCCTTCCTTCCTTCCTTCCTTCCTTCCTTCCTTCCTTCCTTCCTTCCTTCTTTTTTTTAAACCAAGCATGTCAATTCAAGCCTTTAGGATTTCCCAGGATTTATAACCATAGCATTATGTCCTTTTCACATAAAAAAAATTTTGGAGCACTTTTTATTTAAAGTTTTCTGTCTATTTCTACGGAAAAGCTATTTCTGTGACTGCAAGCCCTGCTTCTGGCACAAAAGTTTTGCTGTGCTGTTCAATCCAAATCAAGCCACATTCTTCCACCTGCTGTCTGCACCCAAGAAGCTGGCAGTGTAGTTTGCCTTCCTGCTGATATAAGTGATTATCCCTCAGGAAAGGCCCGAGGGGAGCCCACACATTTGGCCGTCTGTGGGGATTCTCAGGGAGAGATAGAGAACATAAATACCAGTCACTATTGGAAGAGTGAAGGCAAGCATTGTGCAGTCACTGATGAAGCCCCTTTAAGCTTTCTCGTGCTCAGCTTCGTCAGGAGGCCTGGGAGGGCTCCTCCTCCAGAGATGCGACTTGCTCGGGGGCAGGATCACAGCCAGCTCTTACATTTCCTGACAGTTCTTCTAGGGCAGAGCGCTGGTGATACTTGGGGTGGAGGTACTTTTTTGATGTTGGGGGCCATTCTGCACATTGTGGAGTGTTAAGTAGGAGCTCCCCCTCCAGCTGTGATGACTGAAATCACTTTCATACATTGATAAGTGTCCCCAAGGGGTGAGAACACCTGTGTTTGAACCACTCATCTATGCCATAAATTCATTAGTATGCAAAACCTCTCCCTGTCTGTAATACAGGAAACTGAAGCACTGGCATTCTGCACATATAAAAAGTAACCCAGGGAAGATAGATGCAAGAGTTGCAATAAAGCACATGAGAAAAATTGGAAATGGCAGGCAAGTATTTTGGAAGATTGGCTCTTAGAATTTTTACTTACTTTTGTGTGTGTGTGTGTGGGAATCAAAACTAAGTAAATGTCATTGAAATTCTGGACCTTACCCTGGAAAACTGATATTGGGTGTATTTTGAGAGCAGCTTTCTATTTTATCTAAAATGTTGCCTTTCATCTTTCCTTATATGGACTCCCAGGCACTTAATCACACTCATTGCTCACCTTTGGACTGTCTCCAAGGTTTGCATGTTTGGATAAAATCCAGGGTGCTGATAAAGAAAAGAGAAGGTGGAAGAAGAGTATGAAGAACAGAGGAATTCCTGAACTGCAATAAGACAGCGGAAAATCTTATTAGTAAGTGCTAGACTGAAGTAAAGGATGTTCAAGGAAGAAACATAAAATATTGATTGAAGGAATTCCTTGCATTTAACCTTGAATTTTAATAAGGTCTAGCAGTGCAGCTTGTGACAAGGTTTTGAAAGGGAGTAAAAATACTAAGACTGACCTTTTCCTTTTGCTGAAATTCTTTCGTAGGAGGTCTGGGTGAGTCATGCCTACAAATGATAACATCTCACTAAATGGGTTTTATAAGCTGATACAGTGTGGTTTACCTAACAAGCTGGTTCCAGGATGGCATCACAGCTCACAGAGAAGACCCCCTTATCTCAAGCATCCTAGCAGATCTCTGTCTAAACTCAAGCATTCTTTTCTACTGACTCAAGTTTTAAGACAAAAACTTAACTCTTTTGATCAATTGCTAACTAAAGAATCCTTAAAACCCCCCCTATGACTTGTCATCTCTTGCCTCAAGATATCCTACATTTTGAGACCAAACCAATGTACACCTTCCATGTACTGATTTATAATGTTACTGTAATTTCTGTCCCTATGAATGGATTTTCTCTTGAGACTTGTCCCCTGGGCTGTGGTCGCATGTGTTCAGCTCACAACAAACCTCTTCAAACTCCAGTAGAACCTCCAAAGCTGACCACCTCCCTACACAGACAACCTCCTTAAGCTGACCTATTTTTCACAGACTGGATGTGCACCACATGTGCACAAGAGGCCTAGTACCTGATGGTGACCACCTCTCTATGTTGACCAGCTTGCTACAGTCTCTTGGGTGGTCAACATTACAGAGGTTCTACAGTAAGTAAAGCAAGCAAACAGCCCACAGAATGGGAGAAGATATTTGCTGGTTATGTCTCCGACAAAGGTTTAATAACCAGAATCCACAGAGAACTCAAACGCATTAGCAAGAAAAGAACAAGGGATACCATTGCAGGCTGGGCAAGAGACTTGAATACCATTGCAGGCTGGGCAAGAGACTTGAAAAGAAACTTCTCTGAAGAAGATAGGCGTGCGGCCTTCAGACATATGAAAAAATGCTCATCATCTTTAATCATCAGAGAAATGCAAATCAAACTACTTTGAGATATCATCTAACTCCAGTGAGACTAGCCTATATCACAAAATCCCAAGACCAGAGATGTTGGCGCGGATGTGGAGAAAAGGGAACACTTTTGCACTGCTGGTGGGAATGCAAATTAATACATTCCTTTTGGAAAGAGATATGGAGAACACTCAGAGATCTAAAAATAGATCTGCCATTCAATCCTGTAATTCCTCTGCTGGGCATATACCCAGAAGGCCAAAAATCACATCATAACAAAGATATTTGTACCAGAATGTTTATTGCAGCCCTATTCATAATTGCTAAGTCATGGAAAAAGCCCAAGTGCCCATCGATCCACGAATGGATTAATAAATTGTGGTATATGTACACCATGGAATACTATGCAGCCTTGAAGAAAGATGGAGACTTTACCTCTTTCATGTTTACATGGATGGAGCTGGAACATATTCTTCTCAGTAAAGTGTCTCGAGAATGGAAGAAAAAGTATCCAATGTACTCACCCCTACTATGAAACTAATTTAGGACCTTCACATGAAAGCTATAACCCAGTTACAACCTAAGAATAGGGGGAAGGGGGAAAGGGAGGTGGGTAGAGGGAGGGGGATTGAAAGGATCACACCTGTGGTGCATCTTACAAGGGTATATGTGAGGCTTGGTAAATGTGGAATGTAAATGTCTTAGCAAAGTAACTAAGAAAATGCCAGGAGGGCTATGTCAACTAATGTGATGAAAATGTGTCAAATGGTCTATGAACCAAGTGTGTGTTGCCCCATGATCATATTGATGTACACAGCTATGATTTAATAAAACAAAAAAATTACAGAGGTTCTACTAAAGTAAGAGTTTGGGCTTTTCTGTTTGGGCTATTCTATAAAATGAGTGAATAGACAGTAAACTAAGAAAAAACAAAAAAAAATCAGTCTACTGTTACACTTACTTGCTACCCTGATTTTACTTCTTTTGTGGGGTGGAAAATAGTCTCACTTTGTGCTCTGAGTGGAGTGCCGTAATGTAATAGCTCACAGCAACCTCAGACTCTTGGGCTCAAGCAATCTTCCTGCCTCAGCCTCCTGAGTACCTGGGACTATAGGCACCTGCTACCACATCCAGCTAGTTTTCCTATTTTTTGTAGAAATGGGTCTTGATTTTGTTCAGGCTGGTCTTGCACTCCTGAGCTCAAGTGATCTACCTGCCTCAGCTTCCCAGAGTGCTGGGATCACAGGTGTGAGCCACCGCACTCAGGCCCTGATTTTACTCTTGAGCAGACTTTTATTTAGGTTTCACAGTGAAAGAATAATATGAATCTTTCATTCTCAGGGGAACTGAGATTCCTGGCATCTCTGGAACTTGTTTATGTGTTTCAAGGCTTATTTACAGTTTACCGTGGCACAATCTTATGTTGTGACACTCACAAAGCTTTCATAATTTGGATGATTTATAGGTTTGGATATGGAAAGCTGGTGTCATGACTATGTGAACTGAGCCTCTGACTTCTCTTCTCTCTCTGTGTCAGGATCCATGCCTATAATTAATCCAGCAAGTTTACCTGCAAAGTATTTGCCCTGTAATGAGTTCCCAGGTGACATGAAAACCCTGCCTTTCAGGTAAGATGAAAGGCCGTGTGTCTCTCTGCACCAGGGATCCCATGTGATGACAGGATTGAATCTGCAGTTACGTGAGGGTGACTGATCAAGTCTCAGCAGTGTGTGTTAAAATGACACTGGACTTACAGGGCTGCTCCTTCCTGCTGAAAAATAGGAAAGTGATTTTGGCCTTTTTATTATCCACCCCACTTCTGCTTTGCCTGTGTTATCCTGGAGCAATTTTCTAGGCTGGGGACTTCACTTTAGCATTTCATAGATCAATATTTATCTAAGGGTCCAGTGCCTGAAGCTTCTGCTACACTGGCCAGACACACAGGTATGGGAAAGGAAGACTCCTCACTTCCTAAATGTTTAAATATTCTCGAGATGCAGCCCAGAGATTCTTTTCCCCCTTCTTTCATTTTCTTTTTGTCATTCTTTGCATGGAGTAGCTGAGATCATTGCCTACCAGATGTGTCTCCAACAATTTATTATAAGGCATTTCTATTATTTTTTGTTGGCATTGTTATTGATGTTTGCTGTGAAGGTTTCAGAAGTGCTGCTGAGAAGGCATATGGTTAGGTTAGCTAGTCTGGCTCGAGAGGTGATTCTAAGGCTCATTAACTCAGCTCTCCCATCGCCCAGTAATGGGCGCCCCAGAGCAACTCTTCAGGAACTGGACACAGAGCTTCCATCCTGTCTCCTTCATGGAGAAATGTTTCAGAAATCCACTAGAGAGTGTTTAAAAAGTGCCATTGTTTACCTGCTATTTGCATAATCCAGAATTTTTATGAATGTTTTGGGTACTGAGAAAATAAAGTCGTTATGTATCCTATAAACATTACCCACCAGAAACATTTTAAGGAAAAGCTTAACTATAAAACAGAATGACTCATTTCACTGAGGAACAGGCTGACATTTTAGTGAGTTGACATAAATAGTGCAAGGGGCTAAGTAAACTGAGCTTAATGACGAGTTTTATAAGGTGGTTTGTTTCTTCTTCTTCTTGGGCTCAATGACCTTTTCCCGAGAGCGGTGTTTATGGGAAATCTACATCTTTACATTCTTCCCAAACTTACAGTTCACTAATGAGGTGCAAAGGAGAGAAGGGAGAATAAAACAAACAAAACAAACAAAAAACAATAATAAAAATAAGAGATAGAGAGAGGGGGGAGAGAGAAAGAGAGAGAGCGCACATATTTTACCAAGTGACACAGCACCAATAAGATTCTATTGGGTATCTGAAAGACACTCCTTGGAGGGAAAATAATTAGAATATGGAGGCTAAGAAGGTTATTAGCAATAAACCAATGTAGGGGAGAATATTGAGTCTCCCTCTATACACTGTTGATCCTCAGTAAATAATACCACCATCTTCCCTGTGGCTTAGACAAAAACCAGGACATCTGCCTTGGTTTCCCTCTTTACTCCCCCCCACCTATCTTTACACTCCATTTCTCATCCCCTTGCTGGTTGTCTTCCATCCATCAATTTTCAAAGTCTACCCTATCCCTCAATCTCAACCTAACGCTGTCACCCTGATCGCTGTGCCTCCTGTCTCCCTGCTCCCATTTTTCTTGCTTACCGCATGTGTTCTACAATGCAGCCGAAGGGATTTCTTTAAAACTAACCTTATCATGTTCTACAATGTAGTCAAAGGGTTCTCTGCAAAAGTAACCATAGCATGTTGTTCCCCTGCCCACAACAATAAAATGACTCCTGATTCCTTGTAGAATAAAGACCTAAAGCTACTTTCGAAGGTGGGAAATAATTGTATTACATAATATGGGTGTATACTATTTGGATTACATATGTGTGTATACACACAAAAAATAAAAACCAACCAACCAATAAACAGAAACCCTTGATACTGTTATCTCAAGGACATTTCTTTGGGAAAGTTAGACATTCCCATCAAAGCATAAGGAGAACTTCATAGTGGTTATCTTGCCAAGAGGTCTGACAGACAGTGAGAACTAGGCATTATTAGGTTTGCTAATAAGGCAGAAAGGAAAGATGGTTTCAAGATATACTATACATCCCCTGAAAGTTTCTGCAGAAACATAATCTCCCGTGCAATGGTATTAAAAGAGTGTTCAGGCAGTAAGGGCTCTTCCTCCAGGGAGGGGGTCATTGGCTCATGAAAGGGGGTGAAGGGGCAAGTTTGCCCTTCCTTTCCTTCTGCCCATCCACTCCTCTACCTCTGGGGACACAAGTCGCCATCTGAAAGCAGACAGGACCCACATCAGACCTCAAATCTGTCAGTCTTGACCTTGGCCTTTCTAGCTTCCAGAACCATGAGAAATAGATTCTGTTGTTATAAATGACCCAGTCTGTGGCATCTGTTACAGCAGGAAGAATGGATTGAGACAAACCCATTGGGTTTTCTTTTCTTTCTTTCTTTTTTTATTGTTAAATCATGCTGTGTACATTAGTGCAATCAAGGGGTACAATGTGCTGGTTTCATATACAATCTGAAATATTCTCATAAAATACCCTTCATGGCATTTTCTTAGTTATTGTATGTAGACATTTGTATTCTGCCTTTAGTAAGTTTTGCCTGTACCCATTCTAAGATGCACCATAGGTGTGGCCCCACCCATCTACCCTTGCTCCACCTTAACCTCCCCCGTCCCTTCCCCTTTCTTGGCCCTTTCCTCATAGTCTTGTGCTATAGTTGGGTTATAGCCTTCATGTGAAAGCTATAATTTAGCTTCATACTAGGGCTGAGTACATTGGATACTTTTTCTTCCATTCCTGAGATACTTTGCTAAGAAGAATATGTTCCAGCTCCATCCATGTAAACATGAAAGAGGTAAAGTCTCCATCTTTTTTTAAGGCTGCATAATATTCCGTGGTATACATGTACCACAATTTTCTAGTTCATTCGTGGATCGATGGGCACTTGGGCTTCTTCCATGATGTAGCAATTATGAATCGGGCTGCAATAAACATTCTGGTACAGATGTCTTTGTTATATTGTGATTTTTGGTCGTCTGGGTATAAACCTGGTAAAGGAATTATAGGATCGAATGGCAGGTCTATTTTTAGGTCTCTAAGTATTCTCCAAACATTCTTCCAGAAGGAATGTATTAGTGTGCATTCCCACCAGCAGTGTAGAAGTGTTCCCTTTTCTCCACATTCACGTCAACATCTCTGATTTTGGGATTTTGTTATGTGGGCTACTCTTACTGGGGTTGGGTGATATCTCAAAGTAGTTTTGATTTGCATTTCTCTGATGATGAAGGATGATGAGCTTTTTTTCATGTGTTTGTAGATCGTGCGTCTGTCTTCTTTAGAGAAGTTTCTCTTCAAGTCCCTTGCCCATCCTGAGATGGGATCACGTGTTCTTTTCTTGCTAATACGTTTGAGTTCTCTGTGGATTCTGGTTATTAGACCTTTATTGGAGGTATAACCTGCAAACATTTTCTCCCATTCTGAGGGCTGTCTGCTTGTTTTACTTACAATGTTCTTGGCTGTGCAGAAGCTTTTTAGTTTGATCAGGTCCCAGTAATGTATTTTTGATACTGCTTTAATTGCCTAGGGAGTCCTCCTCATAAAATATTCACCCAGGCCGATTCCTTCAAGAGTTTTCCCTGCACTTTCTTCAAATATTTTGATAGTTTCATGTCTTAAGTTTAAATCTTTAATCCAGTGAGAGTCTATCTTAGTTAATGGTGAAAGGTGTGGGTCCAGTTTCAGTCTTCTACAGGTTGCCAGCCAGTTCACCCAGCACCATTTGTTAAATAGGGAATCTTTTTCCCACTGAATGTTTTTAATTGGCTTGTTAAAGATCAAATAATGGTAAGTAGCTGGATTCATCTCTTTCTCTATTCTGTTCCAGACATCTACTTCTCTGTTTTTGTGCCAATACCATGCTGTTTTGATCACTATCAATTTATCGTACAGTCTCAGGTCTGGTAGCATGATTCCTCCTGCTTTGTTTTTATTTCTGAGTAATGTCTTGGCTATCAAGTTTTTTTCTGATTCCATATAAAATGCAGTATTATTTTTTCAAGATTTTTAAAATATGAAAAATGGAGCTTTAATAGGAATTGCATTAAAATGATATATTGCTTTGGGTAGTATAGACATTTTAACAATGTTGCTGTGAGCTGTGACGCCATAGCACTCTACCGAGGGTGACATAGTAAGACTGTGTCTTAAAAGAATAAATAAATAAAATAAATTTAATAATAATAAAATGAAAGTTAAGTTGTTGATTTCATTTCTTCCTCTTAAATATAATTTTTTAAGTATATAAAAAGTATAAGTTTATGTTTCAGGAGGGGAGAAAAAGGGAAAGAGTGGAATTAAATAAAAATTTTTAAGCAAATTTTAAGCAATTTTTTTTGCCTATTGTGTTTATCTTTAATTAAAACTAAATAAATGTTTTTAAAATACAAGCAATCCCTGGGTTACAAATGAGATAGGTTCTGTAGGTTTGTTCTTAAGTTGAACTTGTATGTAAGTTGGAACTGGTACAATTACCTATTATATTTACCTATTACCTGTAATGACCTCCATTCATAAGTGTGAATCACATGTCAGTCATATGTTTATAACTCAGAGACTTACTGTAAAGCCTCTGTTTATAAGGCAGCTCAGTCCCCACCTTTAGGATGCTCAGTCACTAGGTTACTAGCTCCTGTCCCATCATTGCTATGCGACCCTGAGGGCAGAGCTTGCCGGGGCAGTTCTCTCACAATGGCTCCCTACAGCCCACAGCAGAACACTATCAGCTCTGTCCGGCTCAGCGGCTCAGTCTAGGGCCCTAGACAATGCCCAAAGTTCTCTGCACTTCTGCTCAAGCTCTCCCCAAGGCAGTTCAACTGAGTGCCAAGTGAAACAGGTAAGGCCTTTCCAGTTTGCAGTCTCACTGCTGCTTGTACTTATGGCTGCCGGTGGGCAGCTGATCGAACATACGCAACCACTTGCCAGTTTTCCACTGTTTTTTTTTCCTCCTCTTGGGGTCCAGAAGTCCCTTGCTGACTCCCTGTATCCTCAAAGGGATGATTATAGGCAGATCCCACCAGCCAGAGATGCCTGAAGTCTTATCTCCCCAGACTCACTGTGCTCTGTTGTAGGGAAGCTATTACTCGGCTGCCATCTTGGATTGTTCTCTCGGGTTTTCATAAAATATACTTATGGATTTCTCTTGGGAAGTAAAGGAAGTAGTAAAACAGAAAACAGTGCTTTAAGACTTTCATAAAGGGAACTTTTATTGTATAAGGATCCCCCAACCTTAGAACAGGAAAAGCACCCACGCTGAGCACCTTGTTTGTTTGTGCAACACTAGACGAGCGGTCTCCGGTGTGGCAAAGAAGCCCACGTGCTCCTTGGCTTTGTGGAATCCCCACAGCTCTTCTACAGAAAGAGTCCCTGAGGGTCTTGGAATCTTGTGATGGGGTTCATGAAGCTCTGCACTAAGGACCCTTTGGGATGGATAAGCCTTTGTTGTTGGGACCTATTTTGTGCATTGTAGGGTGTTATCAGTATCTCTGGCCACTCCAACAAGATCTTTTCTTCTGACTCTGACCAACTTTGACAACCACAGATGTCCACAGCTGTTGAGACAGGCTGCTGACTGACTCTGATTTGTGGATGGACTTGTTGCAGAGGTCACCAAACCACTGTAAGCACATTCCCTGTGGCTTGTCTGTCTGAGACTCATACAGCATGCCCTTGAAACAAAGTACTCAAAAAGCAGCTGAAGTACACAAGTGAGAAGACTGAGCATTATTTGAGAGATGTTTGTCTTACAATGGAACAGGAGACACACATCGTAAGTACATTCAATGGCACACAGGGAGAAGATGCACTGGCAATACTGCTCATTGCAAAGAATTTCTAAGGCATAGACTGTAAGCTGGGACTTCTTTAGTTACATAGATTTATCCATGAGGGCCATAATATAGGTGCTTGTCGCTTGTCTTTTTTTTTTTTTTAATTGCTGGGGATTCATTGAGGGTACACTGATTGCATTTGTTAGGTAAAGTCCCTCTTACAATCATGTCTTGTCCCCAAAAGGTGTGACACAGACGAAGGCCCAATAGCCCCACCTCCATCCCTCTCCCTGCTCTTCCTTTCCCCACCTCTCCCTCCTTCTTTCTCTCTCTGCTCTCCCCTTCCCCCACCCACACCATGTCCTTAATTGTCCTCATATCAAAATTGAGTACATAGGATTCATGCTTCTCCCTTCTTGTGACGCTTTACTAGGAATAATGTGCTCCACTTCCTGCCAGGTTAATACAAAGGCTCTAAGGCTTTAAAGTCTCCATTTTTTTTAATGGCTGATTAGAATTCCATGGTGTACATATATCACACCTTGTTAATCCATTCCTGGGTTGGTGGGCGTTTGGGCTGTTTCCACATTTTGATAATTGTAAATTGAGCTGCAATAAACAGTCTAGTGCAAGTGTCCTTATGATAAAAGGATTTTTTTCCTACTGGGTAGATGCCCAGTAATGGGATTGCAGGATCAAATGGGAGATGTAGCTTGAGTTCTCTCAGGGTTCTCCATACTTTCTTCCAAAAAGGTTATATTAGTTTGCAGTCCCAATAGCAGTGTAAAAGTGTTCCCTTCTCTCCACATCCATGCCAGCATCTGCAGTTTTGACATTTTGTGATGTCGGCCATTCTCACTGATATGTATCTTGGATGGTATCTCAGCATGGTTTTGATTTGCTTTTCTCTAATAATTAGGGATGATGAGCATTTTTTCATTTTTGCTAGCCATTTGTCTGTCTTCTTTAGAGAAGGTTCTATTCATGTCTCCTGCCCATTGATATATGGGATTGTTGGCTTTTTTCATGTGGATTAATTTGAGTTCTCTATAGATCCTAGTTATCAAGCTTTTGTCTGATTCAAAATATGCAAATATCCTTTCCCTTTGTGTAGGTTGTCTATTTGCTTTGGTTGTTGCCTCCTTAGCTATACAGAAGCTTTTCAGTTTAATTAAGTCCCATTTGTTTATTTTTGTTGTTGTTGCAATTGCCATGGCAGTCTTCTTCATGAAGTCGTTCCCTAGGCCAATGTCTTCCAGTGTTTTTCCTATGCTTTCTTTGAGGATTTTTATTATTTCATGCCTTAAATTTAAGTCCTTTATCCATCTTGAATCAATTTTTGTGAGTGGAGAAAGATGTGGGTCCAGTTTCAGTCTTTTACATGTGGATATCCAGTTCTCCCAGCACCATTTATTCAATAGGGAGTCTTTCCCCTAGTGAACACTTTTGTTTGGTTTATTGAAGATTAGGTGGCTATAAGTTGTTGGTTTCATTTCCTGGTTTTCCATCCAATTCCAAATGTCTATGTTTCTATTTTTGTGCCAGTATCATGCTGCCTTGACCACTATGGCTTTGTAGTACAGCCTAAAATCTGGTATGGTGATGCCCCCAGCTTTATTTTTATTACTAAGAACTGCCTTAGCTATACGGGTTTTTTTTCTGGTTCCATACAAAACACAGAATCATTTTTTCCAAATCTTGAAAGTATGATGTTGGTATCTCAATTGGGATGACACTGAATAGGTAGATTGCTTTGGGAAGTATAGACATTTTAACAATGTTGATTCTTCCCAGCCATGAGCATGGTGTGTTCCTCCATTTGTTAATATCGTCTGTTATTTCCTTTCTGAGGATTTCGTAAGTTTCTTTATAGAGGTCCTTCACCTCCTTTGTTAGGTATATTCTTAGGTATTTCATTTTCTTTGAAGCTGTGGTGAAGGGAGTTGTGTCCTTAATTAGCCTCTCATCTTGACTGTTATTACTGTTAACAAAGGCAACTAATTTATGGACACTGATTTTATATCCTGAGACATTACTGAATTTTTTTGATGACTTCCAGGTGTCTTGTGGTTGAGTCTTTGGGGTTCCCTAAGTATGAGATCATATCGTCAGCAAAGAGGGAGAGTTTGACCTCCTGTGCTCCCATTTGGATGCCCTTTATTTCCTTGTTTCGCCTAATTGTATTAGGTAGAACTTCTAGCACTATGTTGAATAGTAATGGTGACAGAGGACAACCTTGTCTTGTTCTAGTTCTAAGAAGGAAAAACTTTCAGTTTTACTCCATTCAGTAAAATATCAGCTGTGGGTTTGTCATAGATAGCTTCAATCAGCTTCAGAAATGTGCCACCCATGCCTATACTCCTCAGTGTTCTAAGATACTGATTTTCACATCAACACACTAAAACCTAATTAATCTGACATCATTGTATTCAAAACATTATGGAAGTCAAAGCAATTACTGTTTCCCAGAGAACATGATGCTAAACTGTACTTTCATAAAGTACTGAGAAATCATGAATTAAATGTGAATTTTCCCTGGGGTTTCCATATCAGTTTTGTAAGCTTTGACATTATTTACTAGGATTTTTATATTAGTCCACTTCAGGCTTTTAATGTGATAGCCACTTCAGATCCCACTGAGTTTTAGCATGTGAAGCGTATTTCAAATGTTTTATTCACTAATTTGCCTTCTGAGAAGATGTTTCATTTTCAACTGGCTTTAGAGATGAGATGTGGGGACAGAAAGGCCACCTGCCCTCCATGGCTCTATGAAATTGCTCAGCACCCAATAGCACTAGAAAATCTTTCCACAACGTGACAAAAAGGATTGACATTGGTCATTCGTAACATAAATTCTGTAGCTCTTACAAGAATTCCTATGATAAAACATGTATTAGGTTTTTAGTTTTAGGTGGGATAGCAGTGGTTTTTAATAGCATTGGTATTTTATCTCCTCCTGGCTGTTATCACTGCCAGCTCAAGAGACGTGTCCCTGATAATGTTTTATATATTTACTGTGGTAGATAAGGCAGACATTGCTGCCTGCATTTGAGGTTATAACACTGAGGGCACAAATAGTCTGTTTTCAGACTATTTCATACTAACTTTGCTCAAAAAGACTTCCTCAATGAAATAAATATTAAATAATATGCTTTTGTTCCCGAGAACCCAATATACACAAGTTCAACTTAGTCTTTCAAATCTCAAAATTAAAGATGCTTAATAGGTAGCTGGAGTCCTTGTTTATCCATTCTGATATAACTTTTAAATTCGGCTACAGGGAAAAGGTGAATTTCTTCAAATTCCAAAATTCTTACCAGAGAGTGTGCCTGGAAAAGAATTCATTGATTTTTTTTTAACAGTATCCCAGCTGAGAGATTTGGTCAATCTCATTTTCTATGACTAACCTTCACGGCCGTGGAAATAATAACGGAGGGTATAGAGAAGGTCCTCAAGGAACATCATTTTCTTATAACATTAGTGAGAAAAAAAAATTGACTGGGGGGGGGGCACTGTCTGTGTGGAGTCTGCATATTCTCCTCCTGTCTGTGTGGATTTTTTTCTGGATTCTCCTGTTTCCTCCCAAGGCTGTGACCAGTAGGTGAAGTGGCCATTGCTATCATTCCCATGTGAGTGTCCCTGTAATGGCACCCTGAGCTGCCATGATAGGCTCCAGCCACTCATGACCCTAAACTAGAGTGAGCTGGTGAATAATTGTTTCACTTGTTTTGATTAACCTTTCTTTCCTTTTCTCTTTCTTTCTCTTTTCGCTCTCCTTCCTTCCTTTCTTCCTTTCTCTCTCTCTCTCCCCCTTCCTTTCTCTCTGTCTCTTTCTTTCTTCTTTGGGGGCTGGGGGACAGACTAGCACTCTGTCACCCTGAGTAGAGTACTGTGGTTCATAGCTCACAGCAGCTTCAAACTCCTGGGCTCAAGTGATCCTCCTGCCTCAGCCTCCTGAGTAGCTGGGACTACAGGCACCTGCCACCACACCTGGCTAGTTTTTCTATTTTTAGTAGAGATGGGGTCTCATTCTTGCTCAGGCTGATCTCAAACTCCTGAGTTCACGCAATCTACCCACTTCAGCCTCCCAGAGTGGTGGGATTACAGAGTGAACCACCGCACCTGACCTAATCTTTCTTAAATGTATGTATAGCTCATATGTACTTCAATGCTTAACATCAGAAGTGTTTTTATCTTTATTTAGAAGTTTGGTGATATTTTTGTGGCCAGAAATAGGCTTGTCTGTATCCACCAGCCTGCAGCAAAATTGGTTGTTATACATCCTTCACTGAAAAAAGGTATAGTTTCCAAGAACCTATTGATGCTGAGAGAGGATTTCCTGTAGTTCTTTATCGACTCTATTTCAGTCTTTAAAAGAAAGTAAAA
Organism: Nycticebus coucang; assembly: GCF_027406575.1. Taxonomy (NCBI): domain Eukaryota; kingdom Metazoa; phylum Chordata; class Mammalia; order Primates; family Lorisidae; genus Nycticebus; species Nycticebus coucang. The sequence goes on along the minus strand of NC_069780.1, from coordinate 106,694,834 downwards.
TTGTCTCGCAAAGCTTCTGAAAAATCTCATTTGGTCTATGATGTACTTTTGAAACAGGGTGTTGGAGCTTACATTTCCAATTCAATTTTAGTTGTCACTGAAATTTAAGTACCCATAATTAGCTTTGTATATTCTTTAATCTACAGCCTCATCCCTGGGATTTCAGGAATTTTACTGGCTGGTGTTTGAAACAGTTGATGAAGTCATGACACTATTATTCACTATTACTATAACTCACTATTACTACCTTAAAGCTGGCACTGTCTCCCGACTCTTCTTCATGGGAACTTATCCTTCAAAGTTGAATTCATCACAGTGCTCTCTTCAAAGTCCTGCTCTCTTCTGGTACCATTTCAAACCATGCTAGCTTGAAGCCTCTGAAACCTCAGATCTGTTAATTGCCTTTGAGTTTTTTCTCCCTTCATTACCTATACCCAGTGTCACTGATCATTTGAGTGCCTTTCAAATAATTAAAACGAAAACAAAAAACGATTCTTCCTGCAGGCCTTGTCCTAATTCAGGCACTCTTTCTATGGAAACAGCCATTTAATTAATGTCCTCACTTAGATTCTTTCCCCACTTACACAGCACCACCAGTCTGTTTCTCTAAATACCTGTTTCCGTGCCGTCACCCTGCCCCTAAAACCTTCAGTCTGTCTCCTGCTCTATACACCCTGAAGTCTATCATCAAAGCCAGTCACAATCTGTCCTTTGCTACCATTTCACGCAGACTTCTCAAAATATCAAATGGAGTGAACACTTCCATTCCTAGTAGGTGAATATTCACTGTCCCTAAAGCCCATCATGCTATCCACTTTTCTTACAAATTAACCTCCCATCTCAGGCCTCACACGCTGCTTGTTTTTATGCTTTTGAAAAATTAGCAAATATCTGGGTGGCACCTGTGGCTAAAAGGAGTAGGGCACCAGCCCCATATACAGGAGGTGGTGCCTTCAAACCTGCCCCCGGCACCTCCCCCTTCCCCCCCCAAAAAAGTGCGGAAAAATGAGCAAATATCACTGTTTGATCTCCTAACTGTTTTATGTTGATAAATGTGTTAATAATATATTATGTAGTGGGGTTGTGAGGATTTCAAAAGTAGTTTATTATAAGCTTTCTTTAAGGGGCTTTTAGCGGAGAGGCAAAGTGAGCAGAAGAATTGGTCTCAGTGAAGGGGAGTAGAATTTTTATGTGAAATAACCTATTTGTTTTTCACTCTGTGCCCTGGGTAGAGTGCTGTGGTGTCATATCTCACAGCAACCCCAAACTCCTGGGCTCAAGAGATCCTCCTGCCTTAGCCTCCCGAGTAGCTGGGACTATAGACGGTCATCTCCACACCTGGCTAGTTTTTCTATTTTTAGTAGAGACAGGGTCTTGCTCTGGCTCAGGCTGGTCCTGAACTCCTGAGCTCAAGGATCCTCCTACCTCTGCCTCCCAGAGTGCTGGGATTACAGGTGTGAGCGACTGTGCCTGGCGGCTTTCATTTATTTATTTTTTAAAGAATGACAGGCTAAATCATACATCTCTTTAGGCTGAATTTGTAACCTCAGTCCTAGAAACATTTTTGTTGTTGTTGATACTGCAACTGTAATTACTGTAGAATTTTCTCATCTGTTGTTATCAGCATGGGTAGCTGGCCAGTTAGTCTGAAAAGTCAGCTAAAGTGGCAAATCATACAGAAAAGATTGTCCTGTATTATGTACTTCTTAGAACAGTAACAGAACAATGCCAAACATTTTATGTTAGCTTAGAGCATACAGAGCCTGTTCTTTTCACTAATGTTTTTATGTTGAGGTACGGGCCTTTTCTCTGAGGAGTAACTCACTGATTGAATTACTCAATTGTTTGTCTGATAAACCACATTCACTTTTCTCCACTCCTAGTTTTTATTTTCTGAAAGTGGAGGCTGAACACTACTACTCAGGTAGACTGAGCACAGAACTCTTCTACATTTTTGCGACTTTTTTCCCACCACTTTTGCATTGTCTTGTCTACAAATGGGTCTGCATTGTTTTTAGTGACACACCTTTAATCAAAGCATTGAACCAAAGCATTTAAGTTGGTAATCTTAGAAGCAATTGTCTTTTTTTCTTTTATTTTACTTTTGAGACAGAGTCTCACTATGTCACCCTCGGTAGAGTGCTGGGGGCGTCACAGCTCACAGCAACCTCAAACTCCTGGGCTTAAGCGATTCTCTTGCTTCAGCCTCCCAAGTAGCTGGGACTACAGGCACCCCCCCCCCCCAACATCTAGTTATTTTTTTTGTTGTAGTTGTCATTGTTGTTTGGCAGGCCCAGGCTGGGTTCAAACCTACCAGCTTCGGTGTATGTGGCTGGTGCCCTCGCTGCTGAGCTATGGTGCTGAGCCCATTTGTCTTTTCATATGCTCATTTTAATCAGTTTATATAATATTTGCTTAATCTAGATAATTACAATGTAAAAAATAAAACCAGCAAAACAAGTTTAGGAATAAATAAAACCCAACTCCTGGTAACCATTCTGCTCAACAGATGGGAGCAGAAGTACACAGGGGTATAAAGATCAGCCTCCAAGCTGCAAGAGCCACTGCAGCACTGGCAGCAAGTGGGACGTTCCAAGAGTAAGTGAAGGCCAGCTAAGTAAGCAGCATGATATGCCATCATATTTCATATTACTTATCAACAGTATTAGCTTAATATTAGGAAACTTTTAGGATATCATAAAATCAGTTAGCTACAACATAAGTCTCTGATGTATTTTTGGTGAATTTTGAGGGAGGAGGGTGTCAATTTTACCCTTATATACAATATATTTGTTTCTAGATCTGAAATAATTCCTATTTCTAAGGCACAAAAATATTTTAGCATGATTTTGCTCTTTGCAAGTATATAGAGCCACACTTTGAAAAAAGATACTGCTATTTTAAAGTTTAAATTGATTCTCTAGAAAAAATATGTTTTGTCAGCTGGATGCTCCATTCCTTCCCCCCCCCTTCAGTCCTTCCACAGAGCAATTATTTATGCACAAACATATAGTCACTTTTACATAGTGACATTCAGAACCAGTACTTTTGACATCTGCAATCTGTAGACAAATTAGCAATTATCTCCTTCTGAGAATAAGCCCATAATTTTGGTGGTTAAAATCTGTTAAAAGGCAAATAAATTTTTCCTAAGAGGAGGGCTTGCGCTGAAGCTTTTGCTGCCTTGGCCATTCTGTCTTGCTTAACTCTGGAAATTGGCTCTATTCACATACAGAAATGACCAATAATTAAATAAATAGACCTGGAATACAGCTAAGCAGGGTGATAGTGATGTAATGTTTAGAAACAAAGATTTAGGATGTTTCCTCAGTTAAGAGATGCAGGCAGGGTCCTTTGATCCAGGATATAATAAATAAGGCAGAACCCAAGGGTAACTATTTCTCTGTATACCTGCATATCTCTCACAGAGCAGGGAGGGGCCTAGACTCACAGACTTTGCTCATAGCCAGTGAGAGACCAGAAACATACAAATAGATCCTATTTCTGGGTGACTGATAAGGCAGGAGCTAGGATTACCATGGAGCCTACCCTGATTCTCAATACCTGATCAATTGGTCAGGGCTCATTGCTCAGCTGTCTACAAGCTGGGAACATCAGGAAATAGAGTTTCATTGATAGCTCATCAGGGAGGGCTTTTGGGCCGTGCAAAAGCTATCAATGAAATGGCATCACTAAGAGATCTTGTTCGGTTGACTGTCTTGCGTTGAAAGCAGACTTGTCTTTCTCACAGATACCTGCCATTCTAGAATTGGTAAAAGCCGGTTGAAACATTCCTGGTCTATGATATTTAAGCCTGTCCTCAGCTCCTCCCACTTTGTGTGTGTAAGAGGCAGAGGCTTGTGACTCATTTAAAGTTTTATTTGCTCAGAGTGTCATGAGGAGCTAGCAGACATCATACTCTAATTTACACCCAGCTCACTTTGAAGGAGACATATAATTCTCTTTTTGGAAAGTCAGATTTTGCTCCATTTCACCTTATGGGAAATGTCACTTATGACCTTTTAAAAATTAGAGACCACGTGGCTCACGGGCAATCTCACTCAGTCCAGCCCAGATGAAGGTGTGGGATTTTCACCAGCCACTAAGAGCAGTCAGGTGAAGTCAGACTCTGGAGACCTAAAACAAGCGGAGAGATAATATTTACACGAAATGCCTTTGTAGCAGTGTTCTCTGAAAGAAGAGCAAATAACAAACTAATGTGTTAAGGCTGTTCAGATGTGAGCTGGTCCGCATGTGGACAGGTGTGTCCCCACTGGGCAGCTATTTAGGGACATTCAGTTATCAGGGACGATCAGCTGTTTCCTCTGACCCCGCCTTGCCCTGGAACTCCCTGCCACATCTCCCATCTCTTCACCATTTAATGGCACAAATAATGTGTTGTATATTTCCTATTCTTGAGAAGTGGTGTCTCAATATTTTCAAACCTGTATAAACAGAATTGGGATTTATTATCTCACTTAATCCTGCAATTTTTAGATTTATTTATTTTTTTTTTGAGACAGAGTCTCACTCTGTCACCCTGGGGTAGAGTGCTGTGGTGTCATAGTTCACAACAACCTCAAACTCCTGGGCTCAATAGATCCTCCTGCCTCAGCCTCCCAAGTAGCTGGGACTATAGGCACCCGCCACCATGCTGGCTAGTTTTTCTAATTTTAGTAGAGATGGGGTCTCGTTCTTGCTCAGGCTGGTATCGAACTCCTGAGCTCAAGCAATCCACCCATCTCGGCCTCCCAGGTGCTAGCATTATAGGTGTAAGCCACTGCCCCTGGCCTTAATCTGCAGTTTTTAAATCTCAAAGAATTTGTTAACTCCTTAGGTCACTGACTTTGTTGCCCTACTTTGGCCCAGATTTTAGTTTTGGGATCCAATTTATGATATTATATACCAACTGTGTTTGTATAACAAGAAAGGATATTTTAGCTGTTTGCTTTGCACATTTTAAATATGTATTTTGAAAATGCACTATGGTACTTCTGAGTCTGAAAGTCAGCCTATAACCCAGATTATTTTACCTTTCCCTGCTCATTTCAGCTTTTCCCCAAGTCTTTAGTTAAAAGGTGTGCTTATTTCTATTAAACTCATTTTAATAGAGAAGGAAGACTACTAATAGAAAGGCTACTTTAGTTAAAAGATGTGCTTATTTCTATTAAACTGATTTGAAAAAGAAGGCTACTAATAACATCTAGTTCAGGCATCCTCAAACTGTGGCCTGCAGGCCACATGAAGTGGTGTGAATTGTATTTGTTCCCGTTTTGTTTTTTACTTCAAAATAAGGTATGTGCAGTGTGCATAGGAATTTGTTCATAGTTTTTTTGTTTAAACTATAGTCCGGCCCTCCAACGGTCTGAGGGACAGTGAATTGGCCCCCTGTTTAAAAAGTTTGAGGATGCCTGATCTAGTTCCTTCTGGCCTAGTACAAATCGAGTCCCAGGCTTGTTCAAATAGGTAACTGAACCTCACCTTGAATATATGTGGCACTATCAAAAACCAGGAGTTTTGATTCCTCACTGAAGGGGCTTTGTGGGAGCTCACACCTACTGTTTTTAGAATCTCCTTTTATGCTTTATATATAACCAATAGATTTTTGGTTTCAAAAATTTTACTTAGAAATTACTTTGTTACTCATTTTTCATAAGAGATAGTTAAAGATTTTACCATTTCTTCATCTATTCCAAGTCACAATCTGAACAAAGAAAGGGTGCCTGTGTTTTATGTACTAAATCATTACCTTAGTTGTGAATTTTAGTTTTTAAGTGATCTCCTTAGAACATAAAGTATATAAGCACTTTAAATAAAAAGTAAGTAAAATTGGTTATTTTAGCAATGAAAAGAAGTAGTGGAAAGCTTATTTTGCCACCCTGAAAAGTTTCCCAGGAAACAATTTAAACATATTTTGAAAGTTCTATGCTTCCTATATTACTGTTTACCACACATGCCACGTGTGGCATGGTTATGTGCTATACTGTCCAGGAGACAATGTTCAAGGTATACTGTCAATGTTGGGAGCACTTCTTCAACCTGACAAAGAACATACACAGAAAACTGAAGCTAATATACACAGGGGTGAGGAATTGGGTCCCTTTCTTCTGAGATCAGGAAAAAGGCAAAGATGTTCCTTCACAACAACTCTTATTCAACATAGCCATCCCTGAAGGTGAAGGAGAAAGAACACAGGGCTGGGAAACTCACATGAGGGAATATTTGAGGACAATTTTCTAGGTCTCCTAGAATTCTGACATCCTGGTTGGACACCCTGCTAGTCTACACCCTTACCAACACCTGTTATCTCTTGTCTTTTTTATAACAGCCATCCCAAGGGGTACGGTTTTGATTCACATTTCCCTATTTCTAAAATGCTAAATTTTAAATTGGTACAAAAAGATTGACATGGTCTCTGATATGAGTGAGCACGTCAAGCTCAGCTGCCTGTGTGGGTGGTCTGCTGAGGAGCAGTGGTCTGGGCTGGGACAATGGCCCAGTTATCTTAGATTGGCCTTTAAGTTTTGGTAACAGGGGATCATTCACATTACATCCAGTATTCTATCTCCTTCTGTTTGTGCCAAAATCATGCTATCTTGGGACCTCTTTTTTTTGACACAAAACTTAGAGTTTGAAGAATGGGTACATTTCTTCTCTCCTTCCTTCCTTCCTGCCCCTCCCTCCTTCTTTTCTCTCTCCCTTCTTCCTTCTTTTCTCCTTCCTTCCTTCCTTCCTTCCTTCCTTCCTTCCTTCCTTCCTTCCTTCCTTCCTTCCTTCCTTCCTTCCTTCCTTCCTTCCTTCCTTCCTTCCTTCCTTCCTTCCTTCCTTCCTTCCTTCCTTCCTTCCTTCCTTCCTTCCTTCCTTCCTTCCTTCCTTCCTTCCTTCCTTCCTTCCTTCCTTCCTTCCTTCCTTCCTTCCTTCCTTCCTTCCTTCCTTCCTTCCTTCCTTCCTTCCTTCCTTCCTTCCTTCCTTCCTTCCTTCCTTCCTTCCTTCCTTCCTTCCTTCCTTCCTTCCTTCCTTCCTTCCTTCTTTTTTCACCGGTCTTACTCTGTGGCCCTGGGTAGAGTGCTAAGGCATCATAGCTCACAGCACTCTTCCTATTTTTTTTTTCAATTTATTTATTTTTATTGTTAGTCATAGCTGTGTAGATTAGTGCAATCAAGGGGTACACTGTGCGGGTTTCATATACAATCTGAAATATTCTCATCAATCTGTTCAACGTAGCCTTCATGGCATTTTCTTAGTTACTGTATGCAGGCATTTGTATTCTGCATTTAGTAAGTTTTGCCTGTACCCATTCTAAGATGCACTGTAGATGTGGCCCCACCCATTACCCTCCCTCCACTAAAACCTCCTCCCTCCCTTTCCCTCCCTTGGCCCTTTCCCCATAGTCTTGTGCTATAGTTGGGTTATAGCCTTCATGTGAAAGCTATAATTTAGCTTCATAGTAGGGCTGAGTACATTGGATACTTTTTCTTCCATTCCTGAGATACTTTGCTGAGAAGAATATGTTCCAGCTCCATCCATGTAAACATGAAAGAGGTAGTTTCAATCTTTCTTTAAGGCTGCATAATATTCCATGGTATACATGTACCACAATTTACTAGTTCATTGGTGGGTTGATGGACACTTGGGCTTCTTCCATGACTTAGCAATTATGAATCGGGCTGCAATAAACATTCTGGTACAGATGCCTTTGTTATATTGTGACTTTTGGTCTTCTGGGTATAAACCTAGTAAAGGAATTACAGGATCGAATGGCAGGTCTATCTTTAGGTCTCTAAGTATTCTCCAAACATCCTTCCAGAAGGAATGTATTAGTGTGCTTTCTCACCAGCAGTGTAGAAGTGTGCCCTTTTCACCACATCCACACCAACATCTCTGATTTTGGGATTTTTGTTATGTGGGCTACTCTTACTAGGGTTAGGTGATATCTCAAAGTAGTTTTGATTTGCATTTCTCTGATGATGAAGGATGATGAGCTTTTTTCCATGTGTTTGTAGGTCATGTGTCTGTCTTCTTTATAGAAGTTTCTCTTCAAATCCCTTGCCCACCCCGAGATGGGGTCATGTGTTCTTTCCTTGCTAATACATTTGAGTTCTCTGTGGATTCTGGTTATTAGACCTTTATTGGAGGTATAACCTGCAAATATTTTCTCCCATTCTGAGGTCTGTCTGCTTGTTTTACTTACAATGTTCTTGGCTGTGCAGAAGCTTTTTAGTTTGATCAGGTCCCAATAATGTATTTTTGATACTGCTTCAATTGCCTGGGGAGTCGCCCTCATAAAATATTCACCAGACCGATTTCTTCAAGAGTTTTCCATACACTTTCTTCAAGTATGTTTATAGTTTCATGTCTTAAGTTGAAATTTTTTATCCAGTGAGAGTCTACCTTGGTTAATGATGAAAGGTGTGGGTCCAGTTTCAGTCTTCTACAGGTTGCCAGCCAGTTTACCCAGCACCATTTGTTAAATAGGGAATCTTTTCCCCACTGAATGTTTTTAATTGGCTTGTCAAAGATCAAATAATGGTAAGTAGCTGGATCCATCTCTTGGTTCTCTATTCTGTTCCAGACATCTACTTCTCTGTGTTTGTGCTGGTACCATGCTGTTTTGATCACTATCAATTTATAGTACAGTCTCAGGTCTGGTAGCATGATTCCTCCTGCTTTGTTTTTACTTCTGAGTAAAGTTTTGGCTATGTGAGTTTTTTTCTGATTCCATATAAAATGAAGTATTATTTTTCAAGATCTTTAAAATATGACAATGGAGCTTTAATAGGGATTGCATTAAAATTGTATATTGCTTTGGGTAGTATCGACATTTTAACAATGTTGATTCTTCCCAGCCATGAGCGTGGTATGTTTTTCCATCTGTTAACATCTTCAGCTATTTCTTTTTTTAAAGTTTCATAGTTCTCTTTGTAGAGAACTTTCACATCCTTTGTTAGGTATACTCCCAAATATTTCATCTTCTTTGGCACTACTGTGAAAGGAATAGAGTCCTTGACTGTTTTTTCTGCTTAGTTATTGTTGGTATGTATAAAGGCTACAGATTTATGGGTGTTGATTTTGTAGCCTGAGACATTGCTGTATTCCTTGATCACTTCTAAAAGTTTTGTAGTAGAATCCCTAGTGTTTTCCAGATATACGATCATATCATCTGCGAAGAGTGAAAGTTTGATCTCTTCTGACCCTATGTGGATACCCTTGATCGCTTTTTCTTCCCTAATTGCAATGGCTAAAACGGGCAACCTTGCCTGGTTCCTGATCTAAGTGGAAATGATTTCAATTTAACTCCATTCAATACGATATTGGCTGTGGGTTTGCTGTAGATGGTCTCTATTAGTTTAAGAAATGTCCCTTCTATACCAATTTTCTCAAGTGTTCTGATCATGAAGGGATGCTGGATATTATCAAAAGCTTTTTCTCCATCAATTGAAAGAATCATATGGTCCTTATTTTTTAGTTTGTTTATGTGTTGAATTACATTTATAGATTTACGTATATTGAACCAGCCTTGAGACCCTGGGATAAATCCCACTTGGTCATGGTTTATAATTTTTTTGATGTGTTGCTGGATTCTGTTAGGATCTTACTGAGTATTTTAGCATCAATATTCATTAGTGATATTGGTCTATAATTTTCTTTTCTTGTTGGGTCTTTCCCTGGTTTGGGGATCAAGGTGATGTTTGCTTTGTAGAATGTGTTGGGTAATTTTCCTTCTTTTTCTATATTTTGTTTTTTTTTTTCTTTTTTTTTTAATTAAATCATAACTGTATACAATGATATGATTATGGGGCATCATACACTCACTTTATAAGCCATTTGACACATTTTTATCACAGTGGTTAACATAGCCTTTCCGGCGTTATCTCAGTTACTGTGCCAAAACATTTACATTCTACATTTACCAAGTTTCGCAAATACCCCTGTAATATGCACCACAGGTGTGATCCCTCCGATTCCCCTCCCTCTACCCACCTCCCCCCTTTCCCACTTCCCCCTATTGTTAAGTTGTAGCTGGGTTATAGTTTTCATGTGAGAGTCCCAAATTAGTTTCATAGTAGGGCTGTGTACATTGGGTATTTTTTCTTCCATTCTTGGGATACTTTACTAAGAAGAATATGTTCCAGCTATATTTTGGAAGAGGTTTAGTAGTATAGGTACTAGTTCTTCTTTAAAGGTTTGGTAGAATTCTGACAAAAAGCCATCATGTCTTGGGCTTTTCTTTTTAGGGAGATTTTGTATAGTTGATGCTATTTCAGAACTTGATATAGGCTTGTTCAACGTTTCCACTTCGTTCTGGCTAAGTCTTGGTAGGTGGCGTACTTCCAGGTATTGGTCAATTTCTTTCAGATTTTCATATTTCTGAGAGTAGAGTTTCTTGTAGTATTCATTAAGGATTTTTTGAATTTCTGAGGGGTCTGTTGTTATTTCATCTTTACCATTTCTGATTGATGAAATTAGAGATTTTACTCTTTTTTTCCTGATTAGATTGGCCAAAGGTTTATCTATTTTATTGATCTTTTCAAAAAACCAACTTTTGGATTTATTGATCTGTTGTATAATTTTTTTGTTTTCAATTTCATTTAGTTCTGCTCTGATTTTGGTTATTTCTTTTCTTCTGCTGGGTTTGGGGTTGGAGTGTTCTTCCTTCTCCAGTTGCTTGGGATGTCCCATTAAGTTATTAACTTCCTCTATTTCCGTTTTTTTGAGGCAGGCTTGCAGTGCTATAAATTTCCCTCTTAGGACTGCCTTTGCAGTATCCCAGAGGTTCTGGTAATTCGTGTCTTGATTGTTTTGTTCCAAAAATTTGGTGATTTCCTTCTTAATCTCATCTATAACCCATCTCTCCTTCAGCATAAGGTTGTTTAGCTTCCATGTTTTTGTATGGGTATGCAGGTTCCTATTGTTATTGTCCTTTTATTCCATGATGGTCCGAGAAGATGCAAAGAATAATTTCTATTTTTTTAAATTTGCTGAGGTTAGATTTGTGGCCTAGGATGTGGTTGATTTTGGAGTATGTTCCATGGGCTGATGAGAATAATGTGTATTCAGTTCTGTTGGGATGAAATGTTCTGTAGATGTCTGTTACAACCAGATGTTGAATGGTTGAGTTTAAATCTAAAATTTCTTTGCTTAGCTTCTTTTTGGAGGATCTATCCAGCACTGCTAAAGGGACGTTAAAATCTCCAACTACTATGGAAGTGCACAAAATCGAGTTGCTTATGTCTGTTAGAATTTCTCTTATAAATTGAGGTGCATTGTGGATGGGTGCATAAATATTAATAATAGAGATCTCATCATATTGAGTATTACCTTTAACAAATATGAAGTGTCTCCTGAGGAGGCGGAGCAAGATGGCGGCCAAGTAACAGCTTCCTTGCATCTGGGCACCATGAGTCTGGGGAGATAGGACTCCAGGCATCTCTGGCTGGTGGGATCTGCCTATCATCACCCCTGTGAGTATACAGGGAGTCAGCGAGAGACTTCTGGACCCCAAGACGAGGACTAAAACAGTGGAAAAATGGCAAGTGGTCGTGTGTGTTCAATCCGTTTAAACCCGTCCACAACTGTAAGTTCAGTAGCAGCGAGACTGCAAACCAGAAAGGCCTTACCTGTGAACTGTTTTGGTGTCCTTGGACTTGGCACTTGGTTGAACTGCCTTGGGGAGAGCCTGAGTGGGAGTGCAGAGAACTTTGGCTGTTGCCTAGGGCCCCAGTCTGAGCCACTGAGCCAGGCGGAGCTAATAGTGTTTGGCTGTGGGTCACAAGGAGCCATTGTGAGCGATCTGCCCCGGCAAGCTCCACCCTCAGGGTCACAGAGCTAGAATTGGGTGGGAGCTGGTAACCCAGTGACCAAGTAGCCTAAGGGTGGGGTCTGTGCCGCCTTGTAGCCCTAATCCTCAGGGGCAGAGTTAGACCGGTTTTGGCACCCTGGGTAAGTGGATAGCCACTTCAGCAGTGATTCCCGCAACAAGCACTTTCCTGGGAAAGCTCCTGCTCAGCAAGTTTACAAGTTCACAGTGGCTTTTAAGAGGGCTGAAGAGAGATTTAGGGTGTCTACCTGCTGGGGTTTGAGAAATCAGCAGCCTCCAGTCGTATCAGAACTGTGATGAACATCTCATACCCCAGAAGACCACGTGTTGCCCAGATAAAATATACATACTGCTTTGTTTTTGGTTGTGTTTTTTTGTTCTTTCTTTTTTTTTTTTGGTTTGGTTGTTTTTTTTGTTTGTTTTGATGTTGTTGATGTTGTTTCGTTTCTTAATGTCAACCTTTTCCATACAGATCCTTTTTCTTTCTCAATTTTGCTAGTTTAATTATAATTTCCCTTTGCTGCCTTTTTCAATAACTAGAACTTCATTTTTGCGAGTGTTTCTACCGCTATTATTTGGTTTTTCACCCAATTTTATCCCATAAAGTTTTCTGTTTGCTTCTTTTGGTAAGATTTATACCATGTTTGTCTTTCCTTTCTATTTGGTGGAAGTGGGGTACTGTGTCTGATCAGATTAGCAAAGAGCTGCTAACCTCAAGGGAACCACCCAACTGGGCACCCACAGAAGGTGGGTTTTTTTTTTAAGGTTGTGTCAAAGTACCCTACTTTTCACCTATATTGCTCTGTATCCCTCTTTCTGTGCCTCTTTTCTTTTTGTCAATATTCCTTTTACCCACCCCCCTCCTTTCTCTATTTTTTATTTTTTTTTCTTATCACTCGGTGCTCCTTTCTTTCATCCCTTTTTTACTCTTCAACCTTCTCATCCTTCTGGTCCTCTAACCCTTAGTCCACAGGCATGAGAACTTAAAGAGCAAGAGGAAGTGAAAGGAAAATTAGGGCACGGAAACAGATAAAAGAAATCACTCATGAGGAAGAATCAGCAGAAAACTCCAGGCAACATGAAGAACCAGTCCAGAACAACCCCACCAAGGGACCATGAGGTAGCTACTGCAGAGGATTCCACCTATAAAGAAATGTTAGGAATGACAGAAAGGGAATTTAGAATACACATGTTGAAAACAATGAAAGAAATGATGGAAACAAGGAAGGAAACTGCTAATAAAGTGGAAAATAACCAAAAGGAAATCCAAAAACAGAATCATATAAGAGATGAACGATATGAAGAATATAAAAAGGATGTAGCAGAGCTGATGGAATTGAAACAGTCAATTGGGGAACTTAAATATGCAATGGAAAGTATCAGCAAGAGGTTAGACCACGCAGAAGAAAGAATTTCAGAGGTAGAAGACAAAGTTTTTGAGATAACTCAGATAGTAAAAGAGGCAGAAAAGAAGAGAGAGAAAGCAGAACGTTCACTGTCAGAATTATGGGACTTTATGAAGCGTTCCAACACACAAATGATAGGAATTCCAGAAGGGGAAGAAGAATGCCCCAGAGGAATGGAAGCCATACTAGAGAATATTATAAAAGAAAATTTCCCAAATATCACCAAAGATTCTGACACAGTGCTTTCAGAGAGATATCGGACTCCAGGTCGCCTCAACTCTAACCGAGCTTCTCCAAGACACATTGTGATGAACCCGTTCAAAGTCAAGACAAAAGAAAAGATTCTGCAAGGTGCCAGAAGTAAGCGCCAGTTGACCTACAGGGGCATATCCATCAGAGTGACTGCAGACTTCTCTAATGAAACTTTCCAAGCAAGAAGACAATGGTCATCTACCTTTAATCTACTTAAACAGAACAATTTACAGCCCAGAATTCTGTACCCTGCTAAGCAAAGCTTCAAAATTGACGGAGAAATCAAATCATTTATGGATATACAAACATTGAGGAAATTCGCCACAACAAGACCAGCTCTACAGGAAATACTTCAACCTGTTCTGCACACTGACCACCACAATGGATCAGCAGCAAAGTAACGACTCAGAAATTAAAGGACAGAACCTAACATCCACACTGATGCAAAAGATAAAACTAGGCAATGGACTCTCACAAAATGAGATGAATAGAATACTTCCACACTTATCAATTATCTCAATAAATGTTAATGGCTTGAATTCCCCACTGAAGAGACATAGATTGGCTGACTGGATTAAAAAACACAAGCCATCGATTTGCTGTCTGCATGAAACACACCTGGCTTCAAAAGACAAATTAAAGCTCCGAGTCAAGGGTTGGAAGACAATTTTTCAGGCAAATGGAATTCAGAAGAAAAGAGGAGTTGCAATCTTATTTTCAAACACATGCGGGTTTAAAGGAACTAAAGTCAAAAAAGATAAAGATGGTCACTTTATATTGGTCAAGGGAAAAATACAACAATGAGATGTTTCAATTCTAAATATTTATGCATCCAATGTAAATGCTCCCAGATTCTTGAAACAGACCTTACTCAGTCTGAGCAATATGATATCTGATAATACCATAATAACAGGGGACTTTAACACTCCTCTCACAGTGCTGGACAGATCCTCTAAACAGAAATTAAACAAGGATATAAGAGATTTAAATGAGACCCTAGAACAACTGTGCTTGATAGATGCATATAGAACACTACACCCCCAAAATAAAGAATATACATTCTGCTCATCACCCCATGGAACATTCTCCAAAATTGATCATATCCTGGGACAGAAAACAAATATCAACAGAATCAAAAGAATTGAAATTTTACCTTGTATCTTCTCAGACCATAAGGCACTAAAGGTGGAAATCAAGTCTAACAAAAATGCTCCACTCCACCCAAAGGCATGGAGATTAAACAATCTTGTGTTGAATAACAGATGGGTGCAGGAAGAAATAAAACAGGAAATCATTAACTTCCTTGAGCATAACAACAATAAAGACACAAGCTACCAAAACCTGTGGGATACTGTAAAAGCAGTTTTGAGAGGAAAATTCATCGCTTTAGATGCCTACATTCGAAAAACAGAAAGAGAGTGCATCAACAATCTCACAAGCAATCTTATGGAATTGGATAAAGAAGAACAATTTAAGCCTAAACTCAGTAGAAGAAAAGAAATATCCAAAATCAAATCAGAGATCAATGAAATTGAAAACAAAAGAATCATTCAGAAAATTAATGAAACAAGGAGTTGGTTTTTTGAAACAATTAATAAAATAGATAAACCATTGGCCAGACTAATGAGAAATAGAAAAGCAAAATCTCTAGTAATCTCAATCAGAAATGATAAATGGGAAATAACAACTGATCCCACAGAGGTACAAGAGATCATCTCTGAATACTACCAGAAACTCTATGCCTAGAAATTTGACAATGTGAAGGAAATGGATCAGTATTTGGAATCACAACCTCTCCCTAGACTCAGCCAGGATGAAATAGAGCTCCTGAACAGACCAATTTCCAGCACTGAGATCAAAGAAACAATAAAAAATCTTCCAACCAAAAAATGCCCTGGTGCAGATTGGCTTCACTCCAGAATTCTATCAGACCTTCAAGGAAGAGCTTATTCCTGTACTGCAGAAATTATTCCAAAAAATTCAGGAAGAAGGAATCTTCCCCAACACATTCTATGAAGCAAACATCAACCTGATACCAAAACCAGGAAAAGACCCAACCAAAAAGGAGAATTTCAGACCAATCTCACTCATGAATAGAGATGCAAAAATTCTCAACAAAATCCTTGCCAATAGATTACAGTTTATCATCAAAAAAGTCATTCATCATGATCAAGTAGGCTTCATCCCAGGGATGCAAGGCTGGTTTAACATACGCAAGTTCATAAACATTATCCACCATATTAACAGAGGCAAAAATAAAGATCACATGATCCTCCCAAGAGATGCAGAAAAATCATTTGATAAAATCCAGCATCCTTTTCTAATTAGAACACTGAAGAGTATAGGCATAGGTGGCACATTTCTAAAACTGATTGAAGCTATCTATGAGAAACCCACAGCCAATATTTTACTGAATGGAGTAAAACTGAAAGCTTTTCCTCTTAGAACTGGAACCAGACAAGGTTGTCCTCTGTCACCTTTACTATTCAACATAGTGCTGGAAGTTCTAGCCAATACAACTAGGCAAGACAAGGATATAAAGGGAATCCATGGGAGCAGAGGAGGTCAAACTCTCCCTCTTTGCTGACGACATGATCTTATACTTAGAGAACCCCAAAGACTCAACCACAAGACTCCTAGAAGTCATCAAAAAATGCAGTAATATTTCAGGATATAAAATCAATGTCCACAAGTCAGTAGCCTTTGTATACACCAATAACAGTCAAGATGAGAAGCTAATTAAGGACACAACTCCCTTCACCATAGTCTCAAAGAAAATGAAATACCTAGGAATATACCTAATGAAGGAGGTGAAGGACCTCTATAAAGAAAACAATGAAATCCTCAGAAAGGAAATAGCAGAGGATATTAACAAATGGAAGAAGATACCATGCTCATGGATGGGAAGAATCAACATTCTTAAAATGTCTATACTTCCCAAAGCAATCTACCTATTCAATGCCATTTCTATCAAAATACCAACATCGTACTTTCAATAATTGGAAAAAATTATTCTGTGTTTTGTATGGAACCGGAAAATACCCCGTATAGCTAAGGCAGTTCTTAGTAATAAAAATAAAGCTGGGGGCATCAGCATACCAGATTTTAGTCTGTACTACAAAGCCATAGTGGTCAAGACAGCATGGTACTGGCACAAAAACAGAGCCATAGACACTTGGAATCAAATTGAAAACCAAGAAATGAAACTAACATCTTACAGCCATCTAATCTTCGATAAACCAAACCAGAACATACCTTGGGGGAAAGACTCCCTATTCAATAAACGGTGTTGGGAGAAGTGGATGTCTACATGTAAAAGACTGAAACTGGACCCACACCTTTCCCCACTCACAAAAATTGATTCAAGATGCATAAAGGACTTAAATTTAAGGCATGAGACAATAAAAATCCTCAAAGAAAACATAGGAAAAACAGTGGAAGATATTGCCCTGGGGAAAGACTTCATGAAGAAGTCTGCCGTGGCAATTGCAACAACAACAAAAGTAAACAAATGGGACTTCATTAAACTGAAAAGCTTCTGTACAGCTAAGGAGACAATAACCAAAGCAAAGAGACAATCTACACAATGGGAAAGGATATTTGCATATTTTAAATCATACAAAAGCTTGATAACTAGGATTGATAGAGAACTCAAATTAATCCACATGAAGAAAGCCAAAAATCCCATATATCAATGGGCAAGAGTCATGAATAGAACTTTCTCTAAAGATGACAGACGAATGGCTTACAAACACATGAAAAAATGTTCATCATCTCTATATATTAGACAAATGCAAATCAAAATAACCCTGAGATATCATCTAATCCCAGTGAGAATGGCCCACATCACAAAATCTC